>NC_088112.1:21834468-23034468 GCF_036370855.1 Dromaius novaehollandiae | reverse complement strand
ATCTAATCCTCTTCAGTTAGATGAAAAATTCGGTAGGAAATTCGACAGCAGTAGGTAGGGGGAACATATTCCCCCAAACTTCATTTTAGGGGGTGGAAGAAAACTGTGGAATTTTTCTCTAAATTTGTCCTGTTTAAACACTTGGAAACACACATACTCCCCCTGCTAAATTATTTCAATTCCATCATCCAGGGTGGGAAATCCTCCAGCACGAAGTGAAATTAAACCCCTGTTTTTATAACCAAAGTAATTTCTATTTTTCTTCATTAGAAATCTAGTATGGCAAACATTAAAAATACTGCCAAATCATTAAAAAAAGTTTGTGAGAAGATAAAATTTTAATGTGCTTTACTAATAATTTTAATGAAAGAATGCAAAATTAGCTTTATAAAAGTGTATGAATCAAGACACAAAAGCATTGACTCAAACAGTGACTGTCTAAATTTGTTAGGGGTTTTCATGTCACATACTTGAAAATGAATGTGAAAATTCGTTTTGTTAAGGAAGTTACAGCATGTCTTAAAACTGGGTCAGTATAAATAATGCCATCTGCGGAATCACTGAAATCGGAGATACTGCAGCGCAGATAAGACTTTGCAAATACCCCCAAAAGTTGCTTCCTCTGCCAAGTTCATTTCCAAACATATAGCTAGCTTGTAAAATATGAATTAAGAGAAAGCAGACTTACTTTTTAAGATTTGAAATTACTAGGTATCACTAATCAACTCTTCCACCGCTCCGCCTTACTATAATATAATACACATTAATTTTGAAATCACTTGTCACTGGAATTCGTCAACTCTGCAACTTAAAAGTGATCTGGCTGACTTTATATGTATTGCTGAAAGCCCCAAGCACCTATAGACTAAAACTTAGTAGGCCTTTTTGAATTCACCTGTCATTCAAATGAAATCATTTTAATTAGATTTTTGTCACTTTAAAGCATTTTGAAGGTTTCCTTTTCCTTTATGGTGCTTGTAAACCATTACAATCAACTCAAGCCAAAGTTAGCTGAAAGGAAGAGACTGATTTTTATTCTGTACTCAAGGAAAATAACAAATTAGACTCATTAGAGAAAGCACGTTCTTTAATGCTTGGAGTCCTTCCTACGTATTATAGTTCAACCCTTAAAGGCTTAGCTTGGTATAAAAATGGGAGAAGAGGCCAGATCTAAGACTTGGTAGCAGGAAAGTTGTGAAAGAATCACGTTTTCAAAAATGAATTTAAGGAGAAGATAGATGTTCTTCCTGTGTCTTTCCTTCTATATTCCAGTACTCACTTTAGGAGAAATTTGGTATTTTTTTTGACTGAAAGCTTACAAAAAAACCCTGGTGTATGCATTTTTCACCAGCACTCGTCTCTTTACTGTTTTGATTATGCACATTTTACATGACAGTTCACACTTCAGTAGATGATTATATCCTTCAAAGGTGCATAAGATCCCTTCATGCTACACGGACCCTTTGCTGGTAAGGTCAGGAATTGCAGTTAAGAATATTCAGCTGTCCACCTTTTGAATATAACTATTTTTATTGTTCTCTCAAACCTCAAAAATACACAGATATCAGAATTTTCCCTGTATCATTTATCCATTTTCAGTACAGCCTCAAATACTATGCTCAGAATAATATCTTTTTTTTTGTCTTAAAGCAATGATTACTACACTGCGGCTTCCTTTTCAAGCAAATTACACATTAAAGTAATTACTGTTATTTTAAAATACCTGGTTAGTTTAAAAACTATCCAAAAGTCTCTCTCTCAACACAAACATTCTTTATTCCCCATATGGTTACAACCAATTAGTAAAACTAATATCCATTTTAACTACTTTGATGCTTATATATCTTTTATCAAAAAGGATAAGAAGTGGTCTAAAGAATTAGTTTTCATCCAATCGATTCAATGAAAGGTAAAGGCCTCCTTCACATGTACTGGATGTGTTGAAAGGACAGCAGGAAAGAAGTCATCTCTCTCAGCCAGTATGAAGAGGCAAAAACATATGAGAGTGTTGCTCGGAGCTACTTCTTTGTAATTCTTAATCAGAAACTATGTTGTATCTAATTACAACTGCAGTCTCAAATCTTTTTTTGCAATGGAAAATGCTCCTGGACACTGAAAAAAAATACTTTTATACTAGAAAAGGAATTGAACTGTATCCACGCAAACAAACATCGTGTTTAAGCACAGTGCCCCTAAGGACCTCTTCAGTGATTATAAACAGCAGCAGAGCCCAAAATTTTGCCAGCCTAGAACTACTTCCTTCCATATCTAAACAGTTTTGTTTTTTTTTTAATAAAAATTTAGGAAAATATGATTAACCCAGGCATCAAGGGGCTGCCATCTGTCTAAGATTTCTTCATAATGGCCTTTGCATCCCAAACCTGTAAGTTATATCCTAGCATCTTGAATGCCTTCGTTACTGTCCCCAGGTTAAACCTCAACTCTTTACATCATCATTCAGCACCATACTTGATAGTTGCAAAACAAGAGAACTGGAAACATCTGACATCATCAAGGGTAATGCACTTGAACGGTCATGTTTCCTGCTTGTAAATATATTTACTTCTAATTTCTTTTTGGGTAAAATTTCTGTCCTAGTAAATTCATGCATAGGACTGAAGGTCTAAATTCAATCGAGTAGTAAAAAAATTAAAACAATATTGCAATTGGTAAACTATAGTGCTGTAACATTCTCTTATGCTTATGGATTTTGTCCAGAAGCTCACTTTTTTTGTATAGGACGACAAGATAGACACATCTGATGAAATGAAGACGTTTGCAGTTCAGTAGTTACGTTCTTCCTATCACCCCCCAAAAAAGTTTTACATGTTCAATTGTAGCTATTTTCTACTATGTATATCCAAGAACTAAAAGTCAAAAAAGATCACGTTCATTGTTAATTAAAAAGTTTGTCTGCTAACCCTGAATTCTTTCAAAAAATATTCTAAGTGGAGAGGATTCAGGCAAGTTCCATACACAGTGGACACATGAGTGCAAACAAATTGACAACATGGACATGTAGTGGACAAGACAATTACAGTTCGCCAATTTACCTGGAAGTGGAATAGGCATGCCAGGAAGGGGGACACGAAATGGAGGTACCATTACTGGTGGAAAAGCAGGAATTGCTGCAGTTGGTTGAGGTACTGCATGAGGAACTGCAGGAGGCAATGTCTGTGGGACTGGCTGGGGTACAGTCTGCACAGGTGTAGCAGAAGGAGCAGAGGTTGAAACACTGACTGATGGTGTGGCAACTGAAACACCCGAACTCGGGGTCTGGTCTTGTGTGGTAGGTGCTGATAAAAAAACACAAAGAACACCTTGTATCTTAGATACTACAATATATTTGCTGCAAACATACTGGCTCTCTGTTTCCCAACAGATGTCATATAAGCAGGTATGCTTAGATATAATCGACAGGAAACTCTTGGACAGAAAAACCCTTCACCTTCTCTGTAACATTAAATGTTTACAAAGAAAGCTGATTTCAATTTTTACCTTGTGCCGTTCTTTGTACCTAGCAAGCCTCTTTAGCAGTTGCAAGAGTATACTAAAGGACAAATATTGCCTGTTCAGCAAATAAATAAAATTCTACTCTGTATCCCTGTTCAGAAAAGTAGAAAGGGAACATTTCAGAGAGCTTCAAATGGAAAAAAAAATAATTTATGTTTAATGAATAAAGGCTCTGTTTTTTAACAAGCATAATGACAGCAACATGTGCATGACAATAGGCTATCTGGAACTATGCTTATGAAGCTGTGATCCAAGAATGGAAAATGTCAATAAAAATATCTGTAAAATTAAGCAAGGAAAAAGAAAGTGCTTTTGTTTAGAAGCTGCAAGAACTTTATTGGTCTTCAGTGCCTCCCAGTGGGAAAATATAATATTAACATTCAAACCATTAACCCTTGCAGCATGATTGAAATCTGCTTTTAACTGGGACTAGGGCTGCATATCAAAGGACTGGAAAATAGTAATTAGAGACCTGACTGATTAAATGTATTGGCCAGCTTTGCAAATTTACACTGTTTGGTGGAAGGGAGGAGGAACTGTTGTAAAAAAAGCAAGTTAAGTTTCAAGAAAGAACTTATGAGCATATTATACACTGGCATACTGTGTGTTTTCTTCAGTATTTAATGATGACCAGCTGTATTCCCATTAAGATACTGATATTAAGGAATTTACATAAAGATTTTTGATGTGCTGTTATTGTTCTAGGAGAGGTAAAATGCTTATCACTGTCTAAAATTCAGGGAAACAGAGTCAGGCAGTCAGTATGTGATTTGTTTTAAGGCCTAAATCAAATCAGTATCAGACAAGATTGAAGCTCAGCCAGAAGCCCCAGTCTTTTACTAGGTGAGTCCGAGTGCTGTAGAATTATTTTAAATGATAAAATTTTATCACTTTGGCACAGACACCAACAGTAACAGTTCTTGAAAGCAAAGAAAGTTTAGCAGGTAGAACAGGTAGAAGTGAAATAGCTTCAGCATTTGATATCAGAAAATTTTGTGTTTCAGAGAAGACTTAGAGAGTGATATTCAAAAGTAGGATCAACTATAGTGAATCTCAGACATCTGCATCAGACCAGAACCTAACATTCATCTGCTACTTGCTTGTTGTTACTTTGCAAAATAGTTACAGTCTCTGGGTGATGATACTACACCATACTTCAGTGAAGCAGCTGAACACAATATTCAGTTATTTTCCAAATTAAGAGCCCTAAAATGCTTTGAGCAATGCAAGTTATCTGTTACAGTTACACTCTAAGGATCTGCCCTCCCTGCAGTGTTTACTCAAGATATAACTTGAGGATTACCTGAATTTGACTCCCTTCCATACCCAGATCTCTAGAGTTTGGGTTAAATGGTAAATTAAGCTTGAGTTGGCTCACCTAATAAAGGAAGAAGGTAAAATAATTCAAGGGGATGCAAATGTACGCTACCGCTGGAGTTAGCGCAGTTCAGTGGCTGCTAACCTTCTGCATACCCTTTGGTCTGACTCACTGTCACATTCTTGCCAGTACAATTACAATAATCAAAAGTATCAAACAGTGGGATTCCTGACCAGCATAAATTTTGTGTCTTCAGAAACTGTTCTTTAACAAGTTTGCCTCACTTGTCCATGCTAGGTGACTTTACTCATTGTTTGCTGGTGACACTCATGTGAAAACAGATCTATACTACATAAAACACAGCTCCATATAGATGCCCTGCACCTTGTTAGCATACATATGCCAACCTAAGTATGACATACATTATACTCTTTGTATGTATAAATTATACATAAACCTGTATTATGTGCATGCTGCATAAATGCAGTCTCCTGTCCTCTTGAGGCTTCTGCTGGAAGACCCTTAAAAGCATAGGCTCAGCCCATGTAAACAGCAGTAATCTTCAGGCTATTATTCAAAGGTCGTCAGGGAACAAGAAGGGTTCTAAGGACCTTCTCTTTCCTTTTTGTTTGTGCAGCTCTAGCAAATGGGAACTTACGGGGCTTAGTTGGCAGAATAATAAAAATTTAAAAATGACATATCAGAAGGAACTCTACTGTACAATCAACCAATTCTGTGCAGCCCAGGAGCAGCAACAACAGATCCATCCTCTTAAAGAAACAGATGCAATTCTGGAAACAAAGAGGAAATTGCTAAAACTATGACCCCTAACTCAATTTAATTTTAAGATATTGTTTTAAGAAGTTTAGCTTTAACTAAAGTCAAGGAAATGGATGCATAATAGCTTTGAGATGATGTGGTAACAGCAGAAAGAAAAAAAAATACAAAGACCTAAAGAAAAAGGGCTGCATAGTGACCTAATGACTTATCTTCTCAATCACAACATTACTCTCCTGAAGTAGCTCAGAGTAAAACAAAACAAAACAAAACGTTCTGGATTAAATACAGTACTTCAAACTTATACTCCACTTTATGTTGAAACAACTTCCTCCTGGATGTTAAGTTTTTGCTGCAGTAAATCCCCCAAAGCAGCATCTGTTCCTCACTCTCACAAAGCTTGAGAAACTCTCAGTTACTCACTGGAAATCGTCTGTGAAACTGAAGTGGCTGTGGTCGTGGTAGAGGTTGTGGAGGACTGAGTACTGGAGGATGTCGATGGAGATGCTGCAGACGCGGGACTACTGGTGGTTGGTGTGGAGGCACCTACTGCTTGGGCCTGAGCCTGGGCTTGCGCCTGGGCCTGGGCTTGTGCAGCTAGCATCGGTGTCAGCTCCGACTGCTGAATAACTTTGACCCCATCTGGCTTAGTCCACGCTGACTCACGCGTACGTGCATTATAGAAATAGACCTACAATTTAAAAATGTCACTGTCAACTCCTTATCTGGAGGGAGAGAATCTATAAACACTCATTCCCCCACTCTAAAAATAATCAAGTAATATTGACAAAAGGATGGACAAAAATGCAGGGTTTTACCACACACAGTCTGGAATCCTCATGTGCAAGGCTGTATATGGCAACATGTTAACAACAGTGGTAAACAGCCACTACACTTTGCTGTTTCTGGTAACAATCTTACCTTGCCATCAGGAGTTTTGTTTTCTACCCATATCTCTTCCGCTGGGGGCATTGTCGGTGTTCCTGGGGCAGTGACGGGCGGCATTCCTGGAGGGAACATCATACCTGGAGGTGGTGGCATGCTACCCATGGGAGGAGGCATAAATGGTGGTCTCTAAAGGCATATAATAATAACAATACTGTAATACAATTTTCAAGCAGAGTTTTCCTTTATTACAGCACCATAAGACAGTACAACCACCATAAGGTTAAATCTACCAGCCTTGAGAGCTTCTTTAATACCCTGATGTTACCAGCTCAGAGAATGCGCTCCCTGACAAGCCACCACCTATGGCAGAACAGCTGTAGTAAGCATTTCATACCTGAGGTGTTAACATAAATGCAAAGCATCAGCAAAGAAGTGGCACAAGAAGAAGTGGGGTGGGAGAAATAACTCCCTCCCTAAAATACAGAAAATATCCCAATGCAAGGAAGAGAAAGAATGGAAGAACTGTTCCTGAATAACTGCCACTCAGACATCCCTCGCTGTGAATCAAAGTGATTTCTTGCAGTACCACTGAACAATTACACTATGACCCTCCCAGCAAAAAAAGAAATTATAAGCAAGCATCCTATTTATTAGTACAGCATAGCAGTTGATTTCATTAAAATCTATTATACTTCTCGATTATCCATTAACTAAAGTTCTAACTAGTGCTAATTTAAAAAACATTAAAAATATCAAGTTACATTTTCATTACTGCATCATCAGAAGGAATCCAGAATTGCCCTGCACACCGCTGTTATACAAAGCCCTAACACCTGCTTTCTGATTAAAGGTACATTGAGTTCTTTTACTTTACTTGTTTATTCAGACTGTTCTGAAATCTGCTGTGTATAGTGGGTACAGTGAATATATCCCTAATAAAAAAAATCAGCTGTCAACAAAATCCACCAGGTTCTTCCAACTTATTCTGCACACACCCACAATTGCCCTAATTATCTCTGTCACTCCAGATTTAACTTAATTTATGATTCAAAAGATTACCACTTCACAAAGGCAATACCAAAACAGTTCACTAGTAAAGCTTGTAGCTCTACGCTCATAACTGACAGGCTTAAGAGTGAAACGCACACATGCAGCAAGACTAGGGCTCTGCTGAAGCTAGAATGTTTGCAGGAAATCCAATGTCACAGAAACTGGGTGGCTCAATGTGACATGCCGCGAACACTGACCCTGAGCTGCACCCATGCACTGAGGATTTGAGTCCTACCCTTGGTAGTTTTCAGTGCGTGCCATGTCCTTGGTTTCTGTCTGCACTTGCAAGGGCTTCTTTTGGAAGTCTCCCTGAGATCAAAATTTCTGCTGTAAAGAGTGATATTTTAAAGTGCTCTTTAAACTCACATACCAAATTTGATTTTAGTTAAATACTATTATAAAGGAACTCAAAAGTACATGGACAGAAATAAAAACAAACAGGAAAAGCCATTAAGGTAACTATCTACACCCTTTCATTCCTTTCTTGATGTTTCTTCTCTACAGCTCCTCCATCTGGCCACGAGATGATCTTTCCCTTTACTGCTCTACAATCTGGAAGAAGAATACAGAACAGCTCACTTTTTGCCTGATGTTACTGGTTTCAGGAAAAAACGGTTAGACCATTCAAGGGAAGTCCTAGGAGCAGAGGAGGGGATCACAGGTGTACATCAGGGAATGCAGAACACACTTCAGTTCTGCTCTAAGAACACCCTCTCCTGCTTCTCCATTTCTACAACACCTTTCAAATCATCTCTCCTATTATACCAAAATCAGGGTGAGACGCTAAAAACAAACATGTTCAGTGCAAAGCAGAGCACGATGCTGGAATGGTATGAAAAATTTAGACAAGCTTAGCACATGGATTCTGTGTACAGCAAAAAGTTGCAGGAGAAGACACGCTTACTGTACGACATGATAAGACAGTAATGATACAGAAGCGGAGAGCTGAAGCACATTTAAAATAGACATCAAACGCATACAATGAAGAAACATCAGCAGCTAGGCATGAGGCTTCAAATTAACTTCAGATTATTTTTGAAATGGCTCTGATGTCAGGAAGCAAGGGCCTATTCTCCCCTCTCAGGCCTAGTTCCACGGCATGTTCTGACACTCTCCATTGCTTCAGAGCTCTAAAGTTAACGCGTGGCCACATGAAAGTCAAATCCAAGCAACTGGCAAAATGGGATCAGAAGGCACCAAAAGGAAGGAACCATAGGTGGAAATAATTATAAATCGACTTAAACTGAGCATGAAACCATACCACAGAACAAGGTATTGAATCAAAGGAAAAGCTGACATTCAGTGAGGTGCGTGAGGCTATTTACATCCCTCAGACTTACTATTTCAGTCTTCAGTTCTGTAAGACTTTTGTTTGAGAACGTTTCAATAAAATGAACAGCTACTTCACACCTCCCTGAGCAGTCCAAGCTCTAACAATAGGCTTTATCTTTGAGTACACAGACAGCCCGAGCAGCCCACACAGGACTGGCAGGAAGACCTAGAAACACCATTGTATTTGCTGGGGAAACACGCACTAGTTTCTTCTTGAAACCTTGTGCTTGAGATGACTATAGCACACACAGAACGAGGCTATAGTTTGATGTTGGTTTATTTCAGGTGGAGTCTGGTTTAATCCTTGTTCCTGCTCTAGCGGCTTCTTTGCTTCTTCTCATACTGCTCCCTCCATTTTACATAAAACTCTGCAGAGCTGCATGGTCAGCCAATCTGATTAAGAGTAATGTGGGAAAAAAAAAGCTTCTATAGTTCTGCTGCCAAAAAACATATGCAAAGCAGGCCCTAAAATACTATGAAATAACCCATGTCAGCATGTTCTCTCTTCATCTTGCCAACACCCCTACCTTTTAAAAAAATGTCATAGACTAAAATTTTCACTGTTCCACCATAAATAGTGGATTTAAACCATTGTTTATGAAACATGTAGTATCATTTACCTATTTATAGGCCCACCTGAAGTTCCACACAGTAATTAAGTTGCCCTGACACACCTATAAAACACTATACAAATAAAATATTACTTATTCACAAATGTGTTTTAGCTTTTAAAATGTCAAAGTCTCTGAAAAGCGGGCAAAAGAACTTAAATGTACATCACCATGAGATCTACCTTATTTGAGCCCCAAAGGCTCATAACAGCATAATATTCCTGTAGATGCTAGGAAGAGTCCAAGTTAAAAAAAAAAAAAAAAAACAAAAAACATCAAACATGACATAAGATAAGGTGTTCTTTCTCTGAGAGCAAATTTATGTCAGCATATCACAAGGGCAACCTGCAGCTGACCAGTCAAACTCTAAGCCTACTCTCAGTTTTTTCAAACATTAAAGTTTTTTCCCAGTCTGTTGATAATTTTTGGTGGATTACTAAGGACAAAACCCTCAGAAGACAGTGCTGAAACAAAACATACTTGATCACTGATTATATACGTGCTTCTTTTCTCAGATTTACTACTGGCCCATCTAACCAATCCCTTGGTGATCAAAAATAACCACAAACTAACACAATGATTACAGGAGTGGTTCACGCTGGAACTCAAATGGGGTTCAGTTCAATGCCAGTCAGTTCAGCTCAGTTCTCTGTCAGTCTATGCTCGTTCATCATTACATCGCTATGGGGCTAAAGGCAGAACTAAGATTATCCTAGAAGATTGACATGTGCTTCATCTCCCTATCTTCTGGGGTTCAGAAGTCTGAGCGTAGCTGAATTACGCATCCCGGATGGCCACAGGGCACCAACGCAAACTCAGGTTTTGGCAAAGCCTCTGTTGATGAATTTGTCCTCACTAAGCGATTTGTCCAAAATTGCCTCAAGGAACTGTGCAGAAGTTGCTTGTACACACGTCACATGCATGCATTAGTTCTGAGATACCACACAACAGTCTTATGCTTTCACCATGCCCTACTGTTTTTTCACCCATTTTAACAGCGCTTGTCTTTTTATTTCTGTGCATGAAAACAAACAAGAAAAAACCTTAAGCCCAAACTCGACCAGCCGTAAGAACCACACGTTATTTACCTGTAAGTGCGGAGGCCCCATTGGTGGAGGAATCCCTCCCGGAGGTGGCATTGGAGGCATGTTCGGATCAAACGGAGGACGTCCAAAAGGGGGCCGAGGTGGCGGAGGAGGCCCTCGCATCATACCGAAAGGCGGAGGCGGTCGCATGAGAGGTGGTGGGCCTCTCATGACTGCATTTGGAGGGGGAGCTGGGCCACGAAATCTCAGTGCTTGCTGCTGAGCCATTCTGTGGATAAGGCCAAAAGGAAATAAAATTGGTTTTCACTGGCTGCTTGATTGTGGGATAGATCAGTTCTTACCAAAGGAAAAAAAAAAAGTGGGGGGGAAAAAAACTAGTAAGATGAAAAGGACATGGAAAAAGTCAAGCTTTAAGAAACAAGATTAAATGTGCGACTACTCTAATAGTTCAGTCCCCTTCAAAAATCAAATCTATCAGTCCTCAACTGTTAAATTTTGCTTGTTTCACTATGAAAATGAGTGACCTACATCCTAGACCAGGACGGGCAGGCATTGTGGAAGCACCCCTTGAACACGACCTGCAGCTCCTACCCCTATCCGCGTAAAGATGCTAGACCTCCTGAGCGACGGTTGTGATTTTAATTATTCTGTAACGGGAACGAGCATCTATCGAGGATGGGGACGGGGCTCCCTACATCCTCTCTGCGCGTGACCTGCGGCAGGATGCGCTCCGAGGGCTAACTAACGCGCTGAACCCGCTGTGCCACCCAGCCCGCTATACAGGTTGCTCGGTTAAGTGTAGATATAGAAAAAACGTTCACCTTTGGAACCAACAAACGCTCCTCGGCTGCTCTCAGGAAAACAATTTTGCCCACCATTTAGTGCCAGTGCAATACCAATGTTGGCATGATGACTCAAAATTGAAAAAAACAAAGGTTATCAGAAGGTGAGCGGCAACACACATGCACCTCGGGGCGCCGGGAGCTCCTGCGCCCGCAGGCCCGGGCGGCGCTGGCGCTGCGGCTGCGGCGGCCCCGCCGCCCGCCCGCGCCCCCCCGCTCCGCGCCCGGCCCCGCGGCCGCCCCGGCACCGCCGGCGCCGCCCGCCCGGGCCGCGCGGGGACAGAAAATGGAGGCGGCGAGGAGCAGGGCCCGCCCGGCCCGCGGCCCGCCCGCCTACGCGCCCGGCCCGGGGGCGCCGCCGCCGCCGCGCTCCGCCACACGGCGCCGCGGGGAGGCCGCGGCGGGCAGGGCCGGGCCGGGCCGAACCGGGCCAGGCCGGGCCGGGCCAAGCCGGGCCGGGCCGCGGCGCCCCCGGGAGCCACCCCTCCGCGGCGCGGCGCCGCGCGGTACCTGAGCTCGCTGCCGTACCGCTCCGCCGCCGCCGCCTCGCCCTCGCCGCCGCCGGCCCCCGCGCCACCACCGCCGCCGCCGCCGCGCTCCGCCATCGCCGCCTCACAGCGCCGCCGAGCCGCTGCCGCCGCACACGCCCCGCCCCGCCGCTCCCCATTGGCCAGCCCCCGCGCTCGTCAGCGCGCGCCGGGGCGGGCGCGCGCGCCCATTGGCCGTCGCGCCCGCCGACTTTGAAAGAGGGGAGCCAGGCGCGCCAGGATTGGCTGCGCCGAGGCATCCCGCGCCGCTTGCTGGGACGAATCACGTGAGGCGTGACCCGGCGAGCGGACCGGAACTGTGCTTACGTCAGACGGAACCGTCTCCATCCAATCAGAGGGCCGACCGAGCGGAGCCACGTGCACCAATCAAACCGCGCGGACGGCCGCGCGCCGCCCAATGAGGAAAGCCAAACCGGGAGCAGTCCGGCCAGTCACGTAGCGGGGGGCGGGCACGCGGGCACCAGCCAATGGAGGGCCACCGGGGTGGTGGCAGCCGGGCAGGAAACAAAGTTTCCACGCGGCAGCCAATGAGCGGGCGGGGGGGGGACTCGGCGGGGTCCTGCTGCGCCGCGCGCGGCCGCTGGGCGCCGCCGTCTCCGCGGGCCGGGCGCGCCGCCGCCTGGAGCCCCGCCCCCCGCCCCGCCCCTGCCCGCGTCACCGCCCCGCGCGGGACCCGGCGGCGGTGCCTGCCCGGAACAAGGGGACCCGCGTCCCGCCCCGGCCCCGCACCCTGCACCGGCCCCGCACCCCGCCCCGGCCCCGCACCCTGCACCGGCCTCGCACCCTGCACCGGCCCCGCGTCCCGCACCCTGCACCGGCCCCGCGTCCCGCCC
Organism: Dromaius novaehollandiae; assembly: GCF_036370855.1. Taxonomy (NCBI): domain Eukaryota; kingdom Metazoa; phylum Chordata; class Aves; order Casuariiformes; family Dromaiidae; genus Dromaius; species Dromaius novaehollandiae. The sequence continues at coordinate 23,021,710 of NC_088112.1, read as the reverse complement.
CGGCCCCGCACCCTGCACCGGCCCCGCGTCCCGCACCCTGCCCTGGCCCCGCGTCCCGCCCCGGCCCCGCGTCCCGCACTCCGCCCCCGCACCCTGCACCGGCCCCGCACCCTGCACCGGCCCCGCGTCCCGCACCGGCCCCGTGTCCCGCACCGGCCCCGCACCCTGCACCGGCCCCGCGTCCCGCCCCGGCCCCGCACCCTGCCCCGGCCCCGCACCCTGCACCGGCCCCGCGTCCCGCCCCGGCCCCGCACCCCGCACCGGCCCCGCACCCTGCCCCGGCCCCGCGTCCCGCCCCGGCCCCGCACCCTGCCCCGGCCCCGCACCCTGCCCCGGCCCCGCACCCTGCCCCGGCCCCGCACCCTGCACCGACCCCGCACCCTGCACCGGCCCCGCACCCCGCCCCGGCCCCGCACCCTGCCCCGGCCCCGCGTCCCGCCCCGGCCCCGCACCCTGCCCCGGCCCCGCCCCGGCCCCGCACCCTGCCCCGGCCCCGCACCCCGCACCGACCCCGCACCCCGCCCCGGCCCCGCACCCGCTCTGCAGCGGCCTTGCACCCCGCAGCACCCCTGCCCCGGCCCCGCATTGCCCCCGCCCCGGCTTTGCACCGGCCCGGCACCGCGGCAGCGCCCGGGGCAGCGGGAGCGGGGAGCCCCCTCGTCGCGGTCCCCGCCGGGAAGGGCCCCGGGACCGCCGTGCAGGACGCGGCGCCCCGCTGGCGCTGGCAGTGGCCCGGCCGGAGCGCGTGGGGCCGGCGCCCGGGGCTGCCGCTCGCGGGGGCGGTGGGACGGGCGGAGCTGGGGGCCGAAGGTGCCGTCCGCGGGGCCGGGACCAGAACCGCCAGAGCGCTGGCCTGTGCGCCGGGCGTCTGCCCCACAGAGGAACGCGGCCCGCGTGCACCGCGCCTTGTCGAGAGCCTCTCCGTGCAAAGGAGAGTTTGAGCGCAACAGCTGACCCTTGGGATAAAAGTTGCTGTCACTGGGCCCAGGCCGCTTGTCACCACTCCTCTTTACTAGACAAACACTAAGTTTGCCCCGTTGCAGCGCGTGCGGGGCTCGTGCCGTGGGCGCGGAGCCGGTTCCCGCTGGGACACCCGGGCCCGTGTGCGTGCACGGCTGGGCACCGAAACGCCGGCAGAGCGGCCGCTCCCGCGAAACGCTTGGCCGAGAAACACCCAGGTTGCACGCAAAGCCTCCAACAACCCGCTACAAAAAGAAGTGGGAGCACGACACTGCTTTTAAATTTGAGCTATAATGACATTTAACAATATTCTGTCGCAAATCCAGCTCGCAGCGGCACCGTGCTGGGGACACCGCGACCGTCCCTGCCGCCGCGGGAGGGGGCTGGGGCTCGCAGAGCCTTCAGGCCTCCCCGTCGCGACGGCTTTGATCCTGTGACACTGCTTTTCCCCGTTCCTCTCCTTCTGCCGGAAAAGCGCCGTCTTTCCTCCGGTAACACAGGCGGTCAGGGCTGCTGGGGGCTCGTGACGGCGCTGGAGACGCTCGCAGGCGCTTTGATTTTGCTGCGTGGTCTCCTTCATCGTTACTCGTGTGTTTTGCTCAAAGCCGCTGCCTGGGCGCGTGTGGCCCGTCCCGCGTGTTCCCGCGTGTCCCCGTGCCGGGGAGCCATCCCCCCGCCGTCTCCCGTCAGCGCCTCGCATCCCCCTTTTCCCCCGTGCTCCCGGACGGGCTCGATGATTTATTAATCGCTGCCGGCTGGCAGCGGTGCAGCTGCGAGGCCTTGCCTGGCGCTCCCGGGAGCCGGGCCCTTCCCGGGGGCCCCGCCTGGCCGCGGTGGCCGCTTGCTTCTCCTGACGGCGTGGGCCTCGGCCGGGCTGTCCCTGTCCCTGTCCCTGTCCCCATCTTTGTGCCTGTCCCCATCCCCATCCTCGTCCCCACCCCCATCCCTGTCCCGATCCTTGTTCCTGTCCCCATCCTTGCTGCCGTCTCCATCCCCTCCCTGTCCCCATCCTCATCCTCATTTCCATCCCCATCCCTGTCCCCATCCCCATCCTTGTCCTCATCCCCATCCCCTCTCTCTTCCCATCCTCATCCCTGTCCCCATGCCCATCCCCATCCTCATCCCCATCCTCATCTCCATCTCATCCCCATTCCTGTCCCCATCCTTGTCCCCATCTCCATCCCCTCCCCGCCCCATCCCCATCCCCATCCCCTTCCCTTTCCCCATCCCATCCCCATCCTTGTCCCCATCTCCATCCCCTCCCCATCCCCATCCCCATCCCCTCCCCACCCCATCCCCATCCCCATCCCCTCCCCATCCCCATCCCCATCCCCATCCCCTCCCCGCCCCATCCCCATCCCCGGGAGCGCCCCGGCTGGCCCACGCGGCCCCTGCTCCCCACCGGCACGTGCAGGCTGCCGCCTTCTCTGTGCACTTTCTCTCCGGATTTACACCCGCAAAACCATCGCCCGGTAACTCCGGGGCTGCCGCTCGTTCCCGGGCTGTTAACTGAGAGACGCAAACTGCAGGTCATTTTGATGACTTTGACACCAGCCGCCTGTTTGGAAGGACGTGGGATTTTGGAAATAGCACAATTTAATTAGCTTAAAATCTGCTTTCCCAAGGTTTTATTCAAAATCTGGATTCTGACGGAGCCGTTTGCTGTTCCCGGGGAGCCCCGCGCGGCCCGGGGCAGAGACGGGGCAGCAGCCGCCGGGCCTGGCGTCGGCCCTACGTCCCGGGGACGCTGAGCGAAGGCTGGAGATGCTTGGATCCTGGATGCTCCCTCTCCGAGACGCTGGAGCTGCCAAGTTAGGTCCAAACCAGCTGCCTTTTCCTTTTCTCTTTTCCCCTCTTTGCAGCTACGTGGCCCCAGCTGACGTCCAGCGTTTCCCGGGTTTCCTTCGGCAGCGACTGCCGCGGTGCCCCAGGCTGGAAGGGGCCAGGCCCCCCGTGCCGCCTTCCCAGCGCGATCCCCGCGGCCGCGCGCAGCCGTTTGGCCGGGCAGAGTCAGAGACACGGACGTCTTGCCTTGCTTCTCCTCCTTTCCTTTTTTTTTTTTTAATCATTTTTCCAGATTCCAGGTTGAAGTCTGATGCTGAATTAAAAATTTTGCCCTGGGCTGCCTGCAGGGCCTCCGGCTGCCGCTGCGCCGGCATCTGCCGTGGGAGACCCGCGGGCCCTGCCCCGGCACGCAGCCCCGGCCGGCACCGCGCGGCGAGGGAGGGAGGGAGGGAGGGAGGGCGGCGCGGCCGCTGCTCCTGCTCCTGCTCCTGCTCCGCTCGGCCGCCGCTCTGCCCGGCGCGGGATGCTCGGGGCTGCGGGATGCTCCCGGGGGTGTGGGATGCTCGGGGCTGCGGGATGCTCGGGGCTGCGGGATGCTCGGGGGCGCGGGATGCTCGGGGCTGCGGGATGCTGGGGGGCATGGGATGCTCGGGAGCTGTAGGATGCTCGGGATGCTCCTGGGGGCGCGGGATGCTCCCGGGGGTGCAGGATGCTCGGGGGTGTGGGATGCTCCCGGGGGTGCCCAGCACCTCCCTCCCGGCCGCGAGCACTCGGCTGATGGATACCAGCACCGGCACAAACCCGGCGCGTGGGAGAGCCGAGCGGCTGCGCTCGCTGGCGGATGAGACCCCGCTTTGCGCTGCACCGCAGGGGAGGGACGCCGGGCGCAGGGGGCTCCGGCTGCGCTTCCGGCTTGGATCCAGGCCTGGCTGTCTCGGCAATATACCCTTTTTCCTCCGAGTGTTTTTTCCACGCAGCGCGGGGGGTGGCAGCCCCCACGGCTGCTGCGAGCACCCAGCAAAGCGCCGCCCAGCTCCAGGAGCAGCCACGCACCAGACGCTAATAGAAAAAGACCATTAAAAAGCTTTGCGATAGCCCGTTCTCCTCGCGCTGGTCCCTCCCTGCCTCCGTCGCTGCCGGCGTTTTATGAATTATTGACGCGCCCCGGTGCCGCAGCTCTGCCGCCTCCTCGGCGGTGCTGCCGGTCGCATCCCCCCCGGAGCGGCCGCCGCACCGAGATCGGCCCCTGCACCCCGTGCCAGCCCCGCGCGCGTGCGGGGCCGAAACCCCCGGGCACCGAGTCTCCTGGCCGGCTTCCTCGGCTGGCACGGGCGAGGGCGCCTGGGTTTCCCGAGAAGCCGCCAGTGCCGAGCTCCCCGTCCGCGGGGACCGCGGCTGCGCTCATCCCCGGAGCGGCTGCACATGCTCCCGCGCCGTTCCCGCTCCGGCCACGGGAGCCGAGCACCGCGCAGCCCCGGCTCTTCCCCATCGCTCCCGTCCAACAGCCTTGGCCGCAGCTGATCCCCCATGGAAAACATTTCAGGTCTCCGCGTTCAACAAGGACCACGCAGACCATCCTTCTCCCGGGCCCGTCTCTGGCGAGGAACATGCCTTGCTCTACGTTTCGGGTTGCTTCACCTTCCCCCACACACGTACACCTTTAAAACCAGCATTAAAACAGGCGCAGAATCTGTCCGAGAAGTCTGGCATTTTAAAGAATATCTGTATTTTTCCTGACTGTCTAAAGACTGACTGTCTTTAAACTAGAAGTATTTGCTGAATTTGGAGTCGTGAAACGTTTCAACACTTCCAACAAGCGGGTCGAGACATCCCTTGTGCTGCTGCCCTTGGGGCCGGGCCCCAGCTCCCTGCTTCACCCTGCTCTGCCCCGTTCGCAGCTGCCTCTGCGGCTCCTTATCCAGAGAACAGCAAAGCTGGGAGGAAAGACGGGAATAGATGGGGCAGACTGGGAGCACCCGCGGGCGCGCACCCGGCCGCAGCCGGCACGGGCTGGAGGGGCTGCAGAGGGAAAAAATAAATAAATAAGAAATAAAAATCAACCAAGCAATAAACAGAAGTTCAGATGTTTTTTCAGATGCTTTTATATGTTTTCACTGCATTACTTAAAGGAGGATTGTTGGGTTTTTTTTTTTTTTTTTGAGGCAGAGAACTGCACTTAGTCCGTAATGTGGTAATGCTCATGGACTGATCTGTCCTGGCATTTGGGGAAAAAAACAAATGCATTCTGAAACAGCTAAGATATCAAACTTTAAATATCGTCTCCGACTCAGAGCCTGGACACGTTGGGCTCTTGCCGGCAGAGCTGCTCAAGGAGACGCCAGCACCGGGCTGCACCGCGGCGGCAGCGCGGTCCGGGGGAGCCTGTCGTGATGCCGGCTGGTCCCGGCCGGGCTGAAGCCCCTGGTTTCGAAGGCGGTATTCCCCTGCAGCCTCTCCCGCAGACCTCCGCGGTTTCTGATCAGAAGCGATCTGGCCGTGCGGTTTGGGGTGGAACACGGGGAGGCCGTTGGGCTGCAGAGGCGACCCAGGTGGTCACCGGCGGTCTGCGGCCGTCCTGGAGTCGTGGGTCTGCGGAGGGGACACCCGTCACCCCACCACCGCGGTCCCGGCGTGGGAGAAGCCGCAGGGAGCCCACGGCGACGGGGAACCCGGGCACGGAGCGGTATCTGCCCGGCGACCCGCCAAAACGCCGCGGGAATTTGCCCCCGGGGTGCCGAGCCGGAGCCTCCTCCGCTGCACATCCCGCACAGGTCCTGGGAATTTAAGCTTCCTCCCAAGCCGTATCCCGATTTCCTCCGTGCATCAGGCCCGCCAGCCTCGGGAGGAGAAAAATCGAAGGTTTTCCTGCGGATCCCTCTGCCCTACATTTTGGTCTCAGACTCATGCCAGTTCAAGCAGCGAGCGGAGGCTGGCAGCGCGATTAACCTGCCCGCCCGCTCCTGCTCCCCTGCCTCCGGCGGGGCTCGCCCGTAGCATCGCCGCCCGCTCCGGCGGCGCGGGAGCCAAACCAGCCCGGCTCCGGGGAATTACGAAACGCTCTACTTTTAAATAGGCGATGAATTATTGAGCGCCCTCGCGCTACCCAAACGCTTTGCTCTTTCGGACGATGATGGCTTGGTTTCCCTGCCAGCTCCTCTGTTATGACAGTGAGTAAATGGAGAGACGTTGCACTCTTCAGACACTCGCAGACAGCGCGGGCTGGGACGAGGCTCTGCGCGAGGAGCGGGTCGGGGCCAGGACGCTCCCGGGCCGGGGAGCCCGGGCTGCGGGCTGCTCCCGGGGTTCGAGCGGGGACCTGGCCGCCCCGCCGCTTCCTCCACCGCCAACTGCCCGAACGGGGTCCCGGGGATGCACCTGCTGCCCAGCGCGTCGGCTCCCAGCTCCTCTTGCACACCTTAAGGTAACGAAGATATACAACGCTTTAGGCTTCGAAGGCGCAGACCGAGGGACCGGGGAAGCAGCAACCCCAGCGCGGGCGGCCGCCGCGGTGCCGCCCAACGACAGCGCCCAGCCCTCGGCCTCCCGCGGCCCCGGCTTTCCCTCCTGCACCGGGGCTGGGGGGCACGTAACGCAGCGCTGCGTGACGCGGTTCTTCATCTCTGCTTCCAGACGTGTTTGTGCCCCAGAAACACCTAATTGTTCCTCAACAAGCCCTGGCAAAAAGGGCAGAAAACCTGCAGATGAGGACAAAAAGGTAATTTCCAACAGTAGCCTATTCCGCTTCAGCAACAGGCTGAGGCCAGAAGTCTCCAGCCTGATCCCCAGCTCTGGCTTTCCCGGTCTGGGCACAGTGAAGAGTCTGGTCCCAAGCTGGTTCTGAGCCCCCACAAACTCAGCTGCAGGCAATGGATGATGCAGAGGTTAAACAGCTTTGCAAATCACCTCTACTTTATTTACACTGCATTTCTGAGCTTCATTTTCATCAGGCAGGTTGAAGAGGTTTAGCTTACATCGGTACTATTTTACAGTAGCTGATCTAGATTTATACAGCATTATTGTACATTTTAAAATTCCCTTTGCACTTAATAGTCAAAGCATCTCATTTTCCTCTGTATATTGTCTCAGCTCTCCATATAAAATTCTACCGTAAGTGTTATGACATGTATCTCAACACACAGTTCTAACTTTGCTGTAAGAAACAAAGCCTAAATCATGACTTGATGGAATAAATTAGTATCTAACCTTTCCAGGCAAACTGCAAAGCACAGCTACTGCCATTAAAAGACAAATCCACTTAAACTGCTTTAAAACTCTCTGTTCTGAAAATAGCTGGAAAGGGCGTATGACTGGAATAAATTGCTGTTACCCTGTGCTGGTGCAGGGTAGTATTTCCTCCCGAGTCGGCGGGTTGCCAGAGCGCTCGTAGCCGAGCTGTTTGCTCGGAAAGCTCCCGCGCAGCCCGCGGCAAAGCGTGCTCAGCGTCCCGAGACTGGTTGAGCGGAAACAACAGGTGGAGGAAAAGTGGGTCCCGTTTTCCCTCGCTGCCCCGAGCGCTCGGCTTGTTGGAGCAGGGATGGGCGGGCGATCGTCCCGGCAGCCAAGGACCCCCCGGCTTCGCGGACGGACTCTGCTTCTGGGGCCGCCTGGGAGAAGGAAGGTTTTTGCGGTGCTGCTCAAAGAGCCCCCGGCGAACCCGGGCTGGGGGGGCCGCGGGCAGCCGGGGAGGCTGAAGGGGACGCGAGGACCCCCGCTCTTCCAGTCCCCCGTGACCAGCTGGCTCGTGGCCAACGCACAACCTCCAGGCCCACCTCTGCGCAGCACGGGCAACGGCCCTCACCCCGGCTGCCACAGACCCCACATCACGTGCACGAGGGCTTGGCCAAAGACTGGGTTTTCAACTGGACCTCGGTTCTCTTGGAAACTCTGTTTTCCCAAGAACCACTGGACTTTTCATCCCAAAGCTGCAGGGTCTTCCAGGGGAGGGACAACCACCTCCCTGCAGACTCAGGAAAAGGTGTACGTGGGGAAGGGTAAAGAGGGGGAAAAAAAGCTCTGATTTTTGCAGCTGAGAGTTGCTGCTTTTCTCAGGGAGAGAAACACCGCGCGGCTCCAGCTGTGCACCACGCACCCACCCACGGCGAGCGGTGGCTTTGCTGGACCCCGTGCCGGGACGCTGCCATCCCGGGGCCCCTCCCGCGGTATCACGCGTGCCTCTATCGATTTCCTCCCCGCATTTGTTGCTGTTATTCATTATTAATGGGATCATTTTTCCATCCTTGTGCATGAAGGCAAATTTTGTGTAAAAATCAATTGAGTGAGCACCGCCAATGGCTTGTTTGGCTTGCTTTGCTTTCATCTCTCGTGCATAGCTCCCGGGAGACAGAGCCGGGTATTATGGAACAAGCACGGAGTGGAGGGGGGAATCAGTTGTTGGCGGTTCAGAAACCCTACGAAGGGTCTGCCTGCCGAATCTTTGTGCCTCACACGTGTGTTTTATTGAGCGTTTTTATTTCCTGCCCATCTTTGGGTTCAGGGTTGGTTTCACTTCCTCCTTTCCAGCCTGACTGCCATTAAAGGGGACTCCCTTTCGCAGGGAGATCACGGAGCAGCTGGCCTGAATTTTTTGTTAAACTTCCAATCATGCATGCAAAAATAATAATAAAAAAACAGGTAATTATCACAGGGGGTGTTTTACAGACCCACTGACCAGTCCTGAGAGCCCAAGCCCTCTACTGAAAGACAAATGGGTCAGGGCCAGTCGACCTTACACATCTGGAGAGCTCAACAGCTGTATGACAGTATAGGGGTTTGCAGCTTGGTCGAAGCTGCCCCAACGCATTTTTAAGTGTGCATGGATGACTGCTTTTAGAATGATTGTTATTATTTACATTCAAGCAATTTTGCTACCCCTGCTTTTTCTCCTTTAAAGAAAAAAAAATTAGCTTTGTTTTCTTTTCCCCTTGAAGACAGTCTGATACAGATCTCACACTATACAAAACCCTGTTAAAACATGGCATAAAATACAGGTTCTGCTAAACCAACAAAAACTGACGATGTTTTCTTTGAGCTTCAGCGGTGCTAAACCAAGCAAGTCGGGGGAGTGGGGGACGCAGGGGTTGAAAGAGGGAAGGTGCAGAGGGGAAGCTCTGTGTAGAACAGATTTAAATGTATAATCGATGGAAAGGGTGGAGGAGAGGAAGAAACAAGAACTTGCTTCGAGGTATCTAAAATACTTTTGCACCAAGCACCCCCCAAGCAGCCCCGCTGAGGAGCCGTGCTGCTCTCCGGGTGCCGCCTTACTGCTACGTCCCGATGAAGCAGAAGATCATGCAAACGCCTTGGCGCTGATGTACAGTGCTAAAGTCCAGCAGATCGGACTCAGGTTTTCCACTTCCACCTCTGCCTCTGCTCCCTGCTCCCAAGGGCTTTCTGACAGCCCCCCAGAGTCCCGGCTTGGTCTGGCTTTCATGGCTTGGTCTGGCTTTCATGGCTACAGGGCTTTAAAAGTTCAATAATACATCTCTATATCCTTCTCACCGGGTCTCCAGGGTTTAAAGAAATACAGGCACTGCCTATTGCATACCAGACCCTATTTAACACAACGCAAGACCCAAAGAAAGCCATAGAAGCTACTTGAAGAGCACAGGAAAACACATGCAGCACCCTGTGTAGTACCGAAATGCAAGGGCCGCGAGGGGCTGCTCTGGCTTGTCTGGTGCAACGGCTCTCGTCCCCCCTCCAGCCCTGCAGAGGTGGCAGGACGCGGCAGCTTCGCACACCCCGAGCAGCCCCGGGGCCCCGGTGGGCCGGTGCGGGCGGGAGGGCTCTGCACCGCCGCAGCGCGCACCAGATCGCGCCAGCCCCACGGCCTCTTTGCATCGCTCCCGCTGTTCCCAGGAGGAAAGAAAGGCGCTGGCCGAGCCTGCAGTCTGCACTCCCGCAGCTTTCCCGTGCGGACTCTGCCTCCAGGGGAGGAGGGAGAATCGAGCACTTCAATACACATACAGATGTTTACAAAATAACACAAGCAATGACAATCCACCACAGGGCAATCCTCCCCGGGCAGAGGAGGGCTCTACCTTTAGCTGCTGCAGTGAAGTACTGGCTCTACTAAAGTGGAGTTTTACCCTCCGGTCCCACAAGGGCAGGATTTGTCCCCCACATTCAACCCTAGTAGCGTCCCACAATGACAAAGAGAGAGCTGCGTTGCGTGCAAAATGCAATTAAGGTTTGCTGAAAATTGCGCACAATCCAGACAGTGACCCAGACTGTGACATTCATCAGCAGGGCTGTAAAAGTCACTTCCCAGCAGCAGATACGGGGTGAACCGGACAGAGCCCAGCCCCGTTTTACAGAAGAGGGACAAGGAAGAACTAGTGCAGAACAAACCTGAAATCCTTTAGTTAAAGCCTCTGAAGAGGGATTTGGACCCCCCAGCCTGCAACACATGCGCGAGGGGATGCCCAGGACACCCAGTACTTACGGCACGGCCCAAGGCCCCAGGCTGCAGGGCTGGGGATCGCAGTGCCCTAGAGCATCACCCAGAGAGGGGCCCTGCTGAGCTAAACGGGCAGGCGGGGGGGCTCAGCTGGGGCTGGCCAGGGCGTTAGAGCCAGTTAGTGCCCCCAGGCCCCGACCACGAGGCCCCCGAGTTAATAACGACATGGAAATGCTCAGCGACATCACTCGGGGAAAAGCTCAGCTGTGGTGTTCCTGTTCTTGACCGGAAAAGGCCCAGAGCAGCGCGAGGTCTGGGCGGGCGCCCCGACGGGCAGAGGGCAGGACGGGCCGTCGTGCCGCAGGGAGAAGCCCCGCTCGAGGAGGAAACAGCGAGGGTCTGGGCACGGATGCTGAATCACAGCTCTCGGGCAGCGCATTCAGGCTTTGCGTCTTACATAAGCCCTATCTAGGTAATGCAGTGAGGTCTGATACAGCTTTTAATAGTGATGGAAACAGAGTTAATCCTTTATATCCGCAGGGATCTGAGTACCAGACCCCAGAACTGCCAGAGCTGTCAGCGACACTTTCCCCCGGAGTCTGCGCCTCCAAATCCCATCCCGGTCAGCGCTGCCTGGTCGCTCTTGGTGGTCTCCCGAGCCGGCGTCCCTGCGTCCCGCGCCCGACCTCTCCGCAGCCCCGAAGCACAGGCGTCGCTCCCGAGCGAAAGGGCTGCGCGGGCTGCGGACGACAAGCTGCTCCGCCGGCCCGGTGGTCCGTCCGGGTTAAACCTGCCACTGTTCGTTCTGCCGCTTGACGGAGCTGCGTTTCCCAGGGACCCTTTCAATAGCGCTACGTACACCAGAGAACAGGCGATCCGCGGTGCATGTGGTATGTTAGGCTGCGTTAGAGCACACGTATTCCCGGCACCGTAGGTACGGATCCCGTTTCAGACCAGCAGCCAGCAGAGCTCTCTCCTAATTGCGGCTGAAGCTACCTGTGGCTCCAGCTCCGACGGGAGGCGGGGGGACGCGGGGAAGCCGGGCAGCCGGCGCCGGGGCAGCAGAGGCAGGGAGCTGGGACGAGCGGCATCCCGCACGCCGAGGGCTGGCCGTGCCGCCGGTCTGCCCTGGCTCCGAGCGCTGAAGCCCTTCCTCCCTTCCCTTCCTCATCCCTCCGCGTTTATTCATAGCTTTAGGGCACTACTCCGTACATCAAGAACAAAATGTATGCCGTTTCGTTGTGTCTCCTCAGCAACAAACGCAGGTTCTGAACTATTTCTGCTTAAGGCAAAGGGAACTTTTATCCCCAGCTCCGGGAAGATAAAGTGAGTTTCCAGTATCACAGCGTATTTATCTGGAACCAGACCTCTGAGAGCCAGATCCCGTGAGAGACTTAGGCACGAACTATGATTAAAAAAATAGGTACCTGGTCTCCGAAGTAAAATCCCGAAGGCAGTGCTCGGGTATGTGTATCGTGCCTAGGCAAAGCAAGGCACAAAACCCCACATATAGAGTAAAAAGAAACCTGGAATTTGCCAAGAGCAAAATCTGGGCAAAGAAAATCATCTCAGCTCCAAGTCCCCTGAATCTAAGTGAAGGCATCTTGGTGCAGCTGTGTCTCCGTGCAGGGAGGACCTGGGAGCAACGCGGGGACAAGCAAGAAGGATCGGGCATTGCACATGTCCCCGGTTAGCACACTCGAGGGAGAGAAGGAGCACAAGGAGCTCTCATTCCTGTGACAGTCATTGCAGATTTGGGGGCCAAAAGTTCATTTGGAACTTGTTTTACATTTTTAAGCTCTTTTTCTAGACCTGGCTAAAAAGGACAAATGCAGAATTGTCACGTAAACATAAACACATACACAATAAGCAAAATCATTTCACATAAACAGTGGCAAAAAGTAAAACTGCAGTGACACCTTTGCCATTTTAAGAACAAGCACGAACCCGATTTCTCTTCCAGAAGTGAAAAGGCAAGAAGACACAGCACGGTGACTGTGAGACAGTCTCAGCGAGGCTCAAGCTAGGTTTAACACAGCCGGGAGAGGATTACCCCGTTTCAGGACAGCTTTAGGAGGCTGAGAGTCGTGTTTGCTCCGTGCTGGAGGACAAAAGGTTTGTGAAATGGAGCGAGTCTGCGGTGTCCAGCCTGGAATGACAGGGACCGGCTTTCAGCGTGGATCTTCCCTTTCCACGAAGGAGCACGGTCTCTTCGCAAATCCGGGCACCTTCGTTTTGAAAACTTCTTTGAATTCGGTGTGTCAAAAATCAATATTTTAGATTCAACAGCAACAAGAGCAAAGCCTAGCACAGCTCGGCGGGGTTTTGCTGAAGCCCCCACGAGCCCCCCGAAGCGGACACTCGCGTCCCCGCGCGTGCGACCTGCTGGGGACGCGGCCGGGGGCGGGCGGCGGCGGCCCCCCAGCTCCCTCCCGGCGGCGGCGGCTGCGGGGGGCCCTGCCCGCTCGCCCGGAGCCCCGAGGGCCGCCGCCAGGGCCGGAGCGCCGCGGCCCCGCGGGAGAAGCCGGCGCCCGCGGGGTCCCTGGCCGCGGGGGGTCCCTGGCCGCGGGGGGTCCCGGGCGCGGGGCGATGCCGTCGGGGCCGCAGGAAGGAGCGGGGAGGTGAAACCGCGTCTTACCTGGCGTATTCGCACAAAACCACCCGCGCGGTGCCCAGAGTCCCGGGAGCACGAGCAGCCGCGGAGGGTCTGCCGAAATCCTGGCGCACGGCGGGGAGAAGATGCCGTCTGAGTTGCCTTCTGCCCCTTTTATACTGCGGCAGGCGATTAATATTGCATCACGCGTATTTTAAATTTTCAAAACCCACAATATAACGTAATGGCATGAGGGCATTTATTATTAAAGGACATTTGATTGGGGAAAAATCGTTGGGGCTGATCGGAAAAACACGGAGCGAGGGAGCGCTCCGGCTTCCCGGCGAGCCGCAGCCGCAAGGCCGGATGTGCGAGGCCCTCCCCGCGTGGGGGAGGCGGGGGAGACCCGCGCCGAGGGTGGATGTTTGACGCTCATTGAAATGCTACAGTGAAATATTCAGCAGAGGCTTGTGCTTCGACCATTAATTTTTAATCGTTAAGGTGCTTCTGGGAATGATAAATAAAAGCCTGCCCCCCTTTTTAAACAGCATTGGCGACGAACCCGCGGTAGATTTGTCGGGGGGATGTTTTCGTGTCGTGTAGATGAAGCCGGAGGGGAGGCGGTGCCGCTGCGAGGGGGGTCCCGCAGCGCCGGGCGCCCGGCGCCGCTACCGCACGGCAGCTGCGTTTCCTCGGCGTCCCGCCCGCCGCGGCGCGGGGAAGGGGAAGGGGAAGGGGAAGGGGAAGGGGAAGGGGAAGGGGAAGGGGAAGGGGAGGGAGGCAGGGAAAGACGCGCTCTCTCCGGGTTGAAAAATAAAGCCTTTATTCCAGAGTCGGAGTGAGGAGCACCGCTCGCTCCAGAGTTTCTCGCCGAGGGACGGGGCGGACCGAACGGACAAACCGGGAGAGCAGCGCGTGGCGAGGCGCCGTTGGGGCGGCCCCGGGCCCGGCGGCCGAAAGCGGCTCCTCCCGTGGTGCATCGGAGTCCGGACGCGCGGGGAGACCGCGAGCCCTCGCTCCCCGGCCGGGCAGCAGTGCCCGCGGCCCCGGGAGCCCCGGCCCCGCCACCGGCTCCGCCACCGGTCCCCGGCCCCCATCCCGCGGGCAGCGGGGCCGCGCTGCCTCCGCCGGGCGGTGCGGGGGCTCGGGGCGCCGCGGGCCCGGCCCGTGGCGGGGCGCGGCGCGGCGGGGCCGTCGGGGCCGTCGGGGGCGGCGGGGCCGGGGCCGTCAGTGCACCGCCGAGTACTTCATGCGCTTCTGCTTCTGCCGCTGGTTGCAGAACCAGACGCGCACCACGTTCTTCTTGAGGTCGAGCTTCTCGGCGATGGCGGCGATCTTCTCGGAGGAGGGCCGCGGCTGGAGCGCGAAGTAGGCCTCCAGCGAGCGCTTCTCGGGCGCGGCGATGGACGTGCGCTTGCGCTTGCGCTCGGCGCCGGCGAAGAGCTCGGGCTTGGCGGCGCGGTCGCGGTGCGCGGCCTCGGCCTCCTCCAGCCAGGCCTGCAGCACCGGCCGCAGCGCCGTCATGTTGTTGTGCGACAGCGTCAGCGACTCGAAGCGGCAGATCGTGCTCTGGCTGAGCGAGCCCACGCCCGGGATCTTCAGCTCGGCCAGCGCCGCCCCCACGTCGGCCTGGGTCACCCCCAGCCGGACGCGCCGCTGCTTGAAGCGCTCGGCGAAGGCCTCCAGCTCCCGCGGGTCGGACTCCACGTCGGGCGCGCAGGGCGGCGCGGGCAGCGGCGGCGCGGGGCCCCCGGGGGGGCCCATGCCCACGGCCAGGTGGCCCGCGGCGCCCAGCGCGTGCGGGGGCGGCGGGGGCGGCGGCAGCGGCGCCGGGACGGCCGGGGGCTCGCCCAGCCCGGCGACGGCCAGCGAGGGCGGGAGGTGCTCCAGGAGGTCGCCGTCGAGGCCCGGGTGGGGGGCGAGCGCCGCGGGGAGCGGCAGGGCCGCGGCGGCGGGGGCGCAGGGGACGCTGCTCATGGCGTGGTAGGTCGCGTCCGGCTTGAAGGGGTGGCTCTTGCCGTGCGAGACGATGTCGACGGCCGCCAGAGCCTCCGCGCGGGCCAGCAGGCTCTCATCGAAGCTTCCGAATATATTGCCCTGGAGCTGCAAGCAGGGATGCGCATAGCGGAGTCAGCGGGGAATACTGTCATCTCCGGATTAAAACCCTTCCCGAGCACGGAGATGCCTCCTCAAAGCTCAGGTCATAAAAATTAATATGAAGGCAGAAGCTTTGCTTGAATAGACATGTGGATCAGAGACGAGAGTGAGAGAGAGAGAGGGGAGAGGGGGGGAGAGAGAGGTTCAGAGATACGCGATTGTTCTGCTGACATGAAAAAAACATTAAGCGAGCGTCTGTCAAAAATGTGCCTTAAAGCGGTAATTATGCTTAATCTACATACCTGCGGGGCCGGGAGGCAAACTCTGCGCATAGCCTCCGAGCTGGAGTGCAGGCCGGAGTACTTGGGCTCCTGGAGGGCAGCGTGCATGGCGAACGGCTGCTTGGCGTTCATGGCCATCATCTTTGCCCACCTCGCAGGTAGGCAGCCCCTGGCATAGGTTCAGGGCTGCCTCTCCGCCTTGCCACTGTCAAAGTGAGCTATTCCCAACGCCAGAGCTTCCCTCTCCTCGCTCGCTGCCGCTCCCCCCGCACCTGCTTCTTCACTCATCTTACAAGCCGCCTGCCAGCGGCGGGACCCGCGCCCTGCGCGCAGGCGTGCTGCGCCGGGAGGAAGAGGAGGGCAGCCCGGCCCGGCCGCCACGGCGCCCCGAGCACCGCCCGGCCCGGCCCGGAGCCCAGCGGAGCGCAGCGGAGCGGGGCCAGGCCGCCCCCGCCGCTTCCCCACCTCCCCTCCGCCGGCAGCAGCCGCGGCCGGCGGGGCGGAGGGGCGCGGGCAGCCCTCGGCCCCTCCCCGGGCCGGGCTGGGGGCGGAGGGGTCGGCCCGGCTGTGCCCCCCCCCGCCAGGATCCTGCCGATCCGGAGGAGAAGCCCGGCGAGCCGCCCCTTCCCCTTGCTCGGCGTCCGGCCCCGAGGAGGGGTCGCAAGCGGGGGGGGGGTTTTCTCCGAGCTGGGCTGAAGTCTGGGCCCGGGGGACGCTGATCCCCTCAGCAGCTGCTGCGGAGCGCGCCTGGCCCCTGCCAGCGCCCAAGGCCACGCAGCCGGGTCCCTCTCCCGCCCCTGCGGACCCCGCGCCCCCCCGCCAGCCGCACCCGCTCGGGGGGGGGCAGCAGGGGCAGCCTACGGGGCGGCCCCGCTCCCCGGTGACCGTCCGCCTCGGAAGGCAGGGCTGGAGGGGACCCCGGGGACCGCCAGCACCGTCCCGCGCAGGCCGGGCGGCTCCGGGGCGGGAGCATCCCGCGAGCCTCCGTTTCGGGCCGCGAAGCGCAGGGCTGCTCCAGCAGCTCAGCCCCGGCCTCCGGCGCAGCAGACGGAGGCTGCGAAACGGCCCTTCCGCGTCCCAGCACGTCGCCTCTGCAGGCGCCCACCAAGCCGTCGCCGCCCCCCAGTCTGGCGATGTGTCGTCGCCGTGCACAGACTGGGGGCACAAACCGAACTGGCATCAGAGGGGGAAAAGCCTTTCCTAGCTCCTGGCGACCAGCAGGAACCCCGACGCATCAGCCGCGTGTGACGAGACCGTGCCATGGCAAAGCCGCAGAGCAAGCAGCGCTCCCGCGCCATCCCCAGGGGCCAACAAGTCCGACACCCGGCGACTGGAATCGCGAGCTTGAATTTCCAGCTGAAGGACCACCCCTCCTGTGTCACCCACTCCCCTCCTGTATCCACACTAATTTTCGCCCGGGAATGCAGTCTTCATTTCTGACTCAGGCAAAGCTCCCGCTGAAACCAGAGCAGTAGGGTCAGGCCCTGGGTGTGCAATACTCGCCATACGGGTCTGTGTTACACGGGAGGAAGGACCTGGTGGGGGTAAAATTCAATTGATTTCAGCATTTGTCAGCATTACAATGGGTCAAGAGGAACTGTGGACAAGATTTCCGTTAAAATTAAGAAAAGTGCAAGGAAATACTTCCACCAAAGATTTTTTTTTTTCGTAGGAAATCGTGAGAAATCTATCTGTATGGGTAGAACACGGAGCTTCTTAAATGTCTTAGGTGCAGCTTCAAGTTCCAGCGAGACGCTAAGATTCCTTACCAGACTCGCAGCTTAAGCCTGTGGAAGTAGATTAGAGTAATACTAGCAGTGCACTTTTCTGAGTAGCTGAAGTTACTCTGCAAACATGCATACAGAGGGAGCTGGTTGTGAACCTTTGTAATGACTGATATTAAAGCCTGTAAAATACATTACAAACTACAAAAGAGTAAATTAAGCTCAGAGATATTAAGTATTTTCAACTCCTAAGAGCTGGCTAGCGAGTCATAACTGTGCCATGCTCACACACATTTTATGGGCTGGAAACATGTGATCTTTGACTCATTACAAGAAAACAAAGACACAGAAACACCTAGAGAAGGATCGTCTTGAAGTGGGCATGATTTTACTAATGAACAGTTATTTTATTTTTGATTTCTCATCATCTTCACACATCTTCAGAATTTACTGGACTTTGATGGTCTGTGGCGTTCAGTATTTTGCAACCGTGAAATTTCTAGTTCTTAAAAAAATAAAATCTACGCCTAGGTTTAAAGTGTCCAAGGGCTTTATGAATCTTAATAAATACAGAACAATAGCCAAAGGAATAGCTCGCTTGGTTTCCTGATGAATGTACTAACTTTGATGTGGTGTCCAGAGAAAAGAAGAGGTTCTACTTTTGTGAAAAAATGCCTTTCATTTAGGAGACATCTCCAAATATAGTTGTGATATCTATTTTGCCTCTGAATCTCAAAGCTAGTGAATTTATGGTCAAAAATGACAAGAAACAATGCATTTTACAGTTCATTCCAAAAAGAAGGATTCACATTGCTTGCTACACGTATTTAGAGATATGCTCTCTGTCTCCTAGAGGTGGGAGCCTAGACTGAGCTACTGGGACAAGAAGCTAATTGTGAAACACAGAAAAATGTAAAGACGCCTTTATAGAAAAAGTAGCTTTTGCAAGGTACTGTGGTCCTCTGCCCGTGGGACCCAACAGCACAATTGGGATCTGCCTGGCTTTAAGCTGAACTGAACAGATAATAAGGTTTAGAGGACTTTCCACCCATAGATCTCAAACCGCTTCGGTGGAGGAATAAGTCGAGTGCTCCCTGTAACGTGCCTCCCTTTGCACCTTGGATCAGCGCTGCAGGACCTGCCCAGACCGAAAAGGAGGATGGCCTGGAGCAAGGTCCCAGGCGGTGGTGGATGGAGACAGGCCCTGGGGGGTTTAGCACCGGCCCCGTCCGCACAGGCTCTGCCTCTGCCAGCGCGAGGGTGGCCTGGCAGGAGCAGCGCCGTCGAGCAAAGGGCTGGTGGGAGCCCCTGGGGGGATGCACCAGCCCCGGTGAGGGCTGGCCCCCGTGAGCGCTGGCTGCGCTTCTGAGGGCAGGTTTGGGGCTGCTCTGCCCAAGCCGAGACCACCACGAGAGGCAGCGCCGGGGGCAGCTCGGGGGGGGCGGCGGCGGCACCCCCGCCCTCCGGGCCGCCAGCACCGCGGACAGCGCCCGCCCCGCCCTCCGGGCCGCCAGCACCGCGGACAGCGCCCGCCCCGCCCCGCGCCGCCAGCACCGCGGACAGCGCCCGCCCCGCGCCGCCAGCACCGCGGACAGCGCCCGCCCCGCCCGTGCGCAGAGCGGCGGCGCGCAGGCTGCGGGGGGGGGGGGGGGGGGGGATCGGCGTGCTGTCGCGAAGCTCCATGCCCTGATTTATGATAAAAAATTTAAAGGAAATCATTTATATTTCAAAGGGCCTAAATAGCTGCATGAAAGTTTTATTTAAAGTGGCACTATATTTATAGGCACTCCCGCTATGTTGGAGGTAATTAATAGAGGGATGAATTTCATGGCTTTGTTTTGTTTTGTTTTTAATCCTCCCTTTATTTAGCGTTCTCTGGTTAAAGTAAATAAATAGGATACAAACGGAAAGCTCGAGGTAGTGCCGGTTCTTCAGAGGTATTTCTCCCCCTCCCTGGCTCCAAGAGCATTTGCACTGGGCTGGCACTTTTTTACAGCTCTCTGCTGTTACCGTCCTTCCCTTTCAAACAAGAAGACTGAAATGGAAATGTCAGAGACCTCCTTTCCCAGTTCACCCCTTGTGAAACTGAAGGCACCGTTCGGATGATATGCTGCAGCTAAGCTTTACGTGTTTGGACAGAGCACGGTTTGGGGTTCATGTCACAGCTCGGGCCTGTCTCGTACTCTAGCAAACCCCAAGAACACATCTTCTAACTGCCCGTTTTAAGTACAGTCTTTGCCTTTCCTCCTGAAGGCAGTTGTTCTGAAAGAAACCGGACTGGCTAATCTAGCTGCTCAGCTCACGTTAATTAAAGCTGTAAAATATTGATGTTCCTGGCCCTGTCTACTGACGTTACACCTTAAAAACAGCGGAGAGAAGTCCAAAGGATAAACAATAACAAGTTAAAAGAGCCCAGATGGTTTCCCATCAGAAACTATCTGCAGACTCAAAGGTGTCACTGCAATAGATTTGAAAGATCATTCACCTACTGCTAAATAATTAATAGCATTTCTGGGAGAAAAAAAAAAGAAAAGCCAAAGCCATACCCTGATGAAACATCACTAGTGACTCATTGAAAATCTGAAGGTAAAAGTCAGATTAAAAGCATGTGTTTTACCCACAGTACTATTTTATTCTTTGTCACGATTCAAAGATTTTTATCCATTTTCCCAATATATCAAAATATTTTGTTCTCACTCAGAATTTAATTCAAAACCCATTGCAGTCCATGTGTTGACAATAGGCCCTCAGTTTCGTTGTATAATTTTACTGAAAATTTACATAATAAATACTTCAACATACTCAGAGCTGACAGGAAGCTTTGTAATATACATGTTTGTTATTTAACACAGTATTCCTTCTAGTATACTCTCTACAGAAGACTGTGAACACTACCAGCAATTACAATGATAAAGCCAAAATAACTTGCCTCACAAAATTTCCTTTAATTGCTGATTGTAACAAAATGATTGTAACAAAAACATAATTTCTTGCTAATCTGGCTCTTCTGGAAGGGGACAACCACAGGGTTCACATTTCAAGATCTGTGCATAAACTAAACTGCGCATAGCTAAGACAAAGACCTCTTCCTTTTTGTCGCTGGGTGAACACAATGACGTACGTGTGCTTTCTGTTTCCCACTGTGGAGCATTTGATCACCTGCAGTGGCCATCATGAGCCCTGAAAGAGGAAGATTTCTTTTTTACCCCCCAGCATTTTTATTCGCTGTGTATCTGACAAAGATACACAGCAAATAAAGATGACTTTTCAGGTCTGATTCAAAATTCAAGTGATAAAGTAAGTTGTACTGCTGAGACACAGTGCGTTATCACACAGTGTACGATGCTGCTTGAAGGAAGAGTGAAGAGCACAGGCTTTAGCAGATTCATTCAGAACCCGGGTTTACAGAGCATATTTCTAGTACCGTGAAAGAACAAGCAACGCTGTACACAGTATGATATGGCTGTTCCACTGCACAATCTGATCGAGGAAATATCTAGGATTACCCAGACAGTCAATTATTCATCAGCTAAATGGCCAAGCATCAATTACCTGGCTTGATTCTCTTATTCATTAAGGAGATTGAACAGCCCAACTTAACAAAGCAAAAAGAAAGTTGCTACGTTACAGGAGCTACCTGGCTCGGTAGCGAGGCGGTACAGTGTCGGACTTTCAAAGGAAACCAGTCTCACAGAGAGGAAGTCTGATAGGCTATAGAGTAACACACGCAGCGCTCGGTTTTTAGAGACGTCCACACCTCCGCAAGGTTGAAAGTAACAGGGGGTTAAACAGAGAGGCAAGAGTTTCCGTGAGTTTTAACTCCACCTCTATACAGGTACAGTGGGAGGTTACCTGGGGTCTTGAACCAGAAGAAAAGAAACTTGAGGGAAAAAAAGATGGTGTAAAAATATTTTGAACAAGAATGTGAAGGGTTAAGGGAGGAGTAGCTTCATTCTAGGAAGATTTTAATACAGATGGGGGTGGGATGGGAACTTCTGTTTCAGCGCAGAAAAGCTGTGAGTGGTATCACCTCAAAGCTACCATTCAGCAAATTTCCTCAGCAGGGTCCTACGTCACAGAGATCTAGGCGGCAGTTTGCAAAAACAAAGCATATTTCCCTTTTATCTGAGTTCCCCACCACTCCTAAACTGCTGCCCCAGCCCAAACGGGCCAGGTGCTGGCAAGCTCGGTAGCTTGCTGAAGATCACCACTGCCCAGCTGGGCAGCTGTAGCAAAGAGGTTTCACGTAACTGTTGCAGGGAAGCCCTTGAAGCTGTAAATTCAATGTGCCTTTCTGTACCAGTGCTACTAGCTATGAAACTAAAAATAGAGTCAATTAGCATTCAGCAGCACGTCCCAGAGCACGCCGGCAAACCCCCCTAGTTCCAAATCGCTTAACTGCGTGTGGAAAGTAAAAACAAACAAACATTTCTAGTAGGTGTTCTGCATCTTTCTGCCCCTTGATACACGGCCCCCGTCGCAACTGAAGTCTTGGCTGTCCCACACTTGTACACAACTCAGGACAATAAAATGCAGGTGTTTCTCCCTTGGAGAAACAGATGAAGACCCCGAGCCTCGGGTCTAGTGAGGTGTGTTTGACATAAGAGACGAGGTGGTGATGGACAGAAGTGACTGTGTCTGTGCTCTCCTGATCGCTGGAGCACGTAGCGCGCGCACGGCAGCACACGCCGCCGTATCTATTACCTGACGGGGTTTCAGAGCTCGCCGCAGCAGCTCCGCAGCACCGGAGGCTCCCAGTACCCCAGCTATGGAAAAGAATCTTCAGTGAATAATGCGAAGAACTGTAACAGGACACACAGTTTTATCTGCAGAGCAGCTTACCTTGAAAATTTTTGTAGCCTAGAAGAGAACAATCAAAACAAATTAAAAGTCATAAAACTGTAAATGCCTGTAGTTACACAAGTGAAGGCACTTTCTCCTAGCCATTCTGTGATTGCAAGATTACCCTTTTTGAGAAAATTTGAGAAAATAACAATAATAAATGCTGAGCATTTCCTTGAGACAAAATAGCAAAATTCTTATTAACCAGAATTTCCCAGCAAGTATTTGTGTCATCAGCCTTATTGATCTGTTCTGGCAACAAACGTTCCCGGGCCATATGCTTCAGCTGTCACCACTGAAATGGATCAGCGGGTTGTGTTGCAAGCAGGCTTTCCTGGGCAGCCGAGGGTAGTGCCGTGTTCTGACACTGTCCAGTGGCTCCTGCACACAGTCTACTTCCTTGTGAATAGCGGTTTGGATCGTGGTGACGGTGTACTGTTTTCACACTGTTTGTGGGTCTTGGTGCTGCCCAGTTAAGAACAGTGTGCACAGCTAATCTAGGCTTCAAGAAAAGGTTTTTGTTACTTGCATTTTCATGCCATATCTTTCTCTTCCATGATTTGCCTTTTGCTCTGTTTGTAAAGCATAGGCCACGAAGGGAAACCTGTGGCTCTGTGATTTAAGGGTTGTGGAAAGTGGAATGACTAAATTCAAGTCTCGTTTTCTAAGGTACGGGAAATAGCAGTGAAAGTTTCCCTTCCAGCAGTCCGTCCTTCACAGCTGTTCATCTCAACAAGGACGGATTTCCTCTGCAGGGAAGGAAAGCCTCCAAGTCAGCTCAGCCATTTTCACTCGGGCGAACAAAAAAGCTAAGTCTGCTGCTGATGGAAAGAGAGGCTGATAAAAATGATCTATGTTCATCTAAAAAACAGCTGGGACTCTCTTATCTTCTGATCATCAGAGATTACTGATTGGAATCCAGGTTAGGCTGATAGTGACAGCAGTCAGCTACAAAGATAACTAACAGTCTGTTTTACTCCTTAAAAGAAACCACTCCCCTGTCTCAGGGAAGAATGACAATTTGGAGTTGAATATCTGTGATTCCCATAATTTGTGGGCATTTCAGAGCTTGGGAAGGATCAGGAAATACCACTAATGAGTAACAAAATTTTTATTTTTGTATATATTATTGTGCTTTGCAGTGAGGTATAAAACAATGATGTTCATCACCTATCTTAAATGACCCCTGAAGGTGAGGCACTTGGTTTAACGGTGGCATGCTAATAAAAGCAGAAGAGAACTGTACTGAACATCTGAGATGCTCTGGGGTCATCCAGCAAGGGAGGGTCGTTGATCAGGGTATGCTGTAGAGGAAGGCGTACAGCTATAACCTGAGGGCCCTACAAGCAATAGGTAAAATTAAATTTGAATAAGAAACTGGATTTTAATTGGCCGTTATGTTATCTCACTAAATATGAAAGAGGCCCATGAACAAAGTGACACTAATAATAAATGTATTCATCAATAAGCGTTTATACATGGTTTTTAAGAGTGTACATTTGCTTTAGACACCACCAAGGGAGATTTTTAAGGTAAAAATGGGGGAGCTCACATTTGTTTCTCAGTATTTCCCACTGTGAAACAAGGCAAATGGGACATCCAAGTGGTAACTCACAGGAACACGCCCGTGGAAGATGGTATAATGAGGCTAGTTGTTGAACTTGCATCTAAAAGAGAGCAACAGGGAAGCACTTACGATTTTGCACAAAAAACCAGGTTTTGCTGTAGGAAGTGCTAGATGCAGGGGAACTGTAAGAAATCCAGATTTTAGATATGTTTCTGGTCACGAACAGGGGGCATGGACAGTTCTAGAAAGTCAGGTATTTTCTGTCATATTCTTAGTGTGGAAGGTGTTTGTCTATGGATATGGAGGAAGCATAGAAAAATTAATGCTTGCATGTATTTTTAGAGTTTATCAAACGAATTATATGAAACCGAACTACCATTTCCTAGTATTAATCTTATATAAATAAATAAATATATATATACAAAGCCTGTAATATTACAAAAATTTTGTGGCTACGTTAGAAAATAAGAAGTGCCCAAGCTGGAACATTGAAATGCTTGTTTAATGGGAAGTGAGCAGAACAAACATCCCGTCTTCTAACAGAAGCATTTGGAAAACTGATGCAATCTCATTTTTGAATTTTTCAGTAAACAAGGTTTTGATTTGAGGTAACAGGAATGCAAGATGCCAGACAGTTCATACTAACCGGGAGGTCTTCCTTGTACTCATTTGTAGTGTGCATAAATTATAGAACTTGTTTCTTGTATCTTTCCCTGAAATTAAAATTGTAACAAAGGACACATTGGTGCTTGTTAAAAATAAAAACTATCCATTTCTGATGAAGATGATATGACCATCATGACTATTTTCCAAAGCGTGGAGGGGGAACTGGGTACTTATCTGTCAGACAGCTCTTTCTTGTTATATTTGCTTTTAATTCTAGAAATATATCTAAATGTAGTCCAACAAGACTCTGTTGCACAAGAAATTAATGAGGAACAAATATTAATTATTCATGTCCTGAAACAGTAGATCTGCTAATGTTTCTGCTAATCAACAAGTCAAACAGCTGTATCTTTATAAGGGCAATCTTGGAGAGTATAAAAAAAGAACAACATTGATACACTTTACCTGACTGCCCCCAAAGTTTTGCATTTAGTTTTTACATTTCTTTAACACAAATGCAAATTCCTGCTATTTCTAAAGCCATCCATTGTTATAATATTGAATTGAAATGCACTACAGCAAAACATCAGCTGTAGACTTGACCAAAGTCAGCTGAAGCTACTAGCAATTCCTCTGTTGACTTCACTGACCTTTGGATTCAGCCCTTTTTAGGAAAAATTAAGGTAACAAGACAAGGAAAAAAAACCTGGGAAGAACAGGGATTCAGCTACACAGATCTGAACTAGAGTCTGAATAGCTGAACAAAACCTGCATTTGGCATTTCTGTCTGTTGAAGCACAGTTGTAGATCAGAAGGCTCATTGCTTTGTCTTCGAAGACAGGAAACATCCAGCAACATGAAAAATACAAGCCATAAATATGTTTTAGGGCTTACTTTTCATGCTGTGCCTTTATTTGGGCGAATGTAATGAATTGAACCTACATCAATGATGCTATTTAGACATTTGCCTAAGAGAACACACTTAAAAATTAATCACTAGGTTTAGGAAAAAAAAATCAAAACATAATTACAGAACAAGTTGTTTTCAAATAAGAGCTTGGAACATCAAACAAATTTTAAAAATATTTTTCCCCCAAAGGGACAGAGGTCCCATAGCCAAAAAAGGACTCAGAGCCCTCTTGCTTTGCCAAAATCCAGCAGCCCAAAGTTTTGTTTTCAACTGCTGTGAAATTGTTCATTTCTTGAACAAGAGCCATGAGGACTGTACAGCACGTGTTTACACACACAGACTCTTGAAAGTCCTCCATCTAATTCAGCTAGGGATGATTTCTTCCACACCCAACCAAAAGGAGCCACAGGGTGTGTAATGCAGAAATACTCACGAAACTACACTGCCCAGCAAAATTCAACAATGAGCAAGTTCATTCCAACAATGTTAGAGAAAGCAGTTTAGTGTCTTCATGTATTTCTTCCAATATACCCATTTGTCTCATATTTACCACAATTTGATCATCATCTGTAAGTCAGTAAAAGCAAAATTGTATATTTTTCCACTTTATTAAGAGGTCATCCGTGATGATCAAAATAAAGATTAAACAAAGCCCAACATTCTTCTTCAGGGAAAAATAAACCCCAGATGTGTTGAACTTCTTTGAAATAAAGCTTTCAACTCCTACCTTTAAGACGGCTTTTTTAAAACATTGCAGTTGTTGACGAAGCACTGTAAGTCTGGATTTCCCCCCAGCACACGTCGCCAATGCCATTGAGTTTCTGCACAACAGAAGAGATTTTTAGACTTGTCTATACTACAGAATTTCTCCTCCGCACATCCAGCATGGCTCAAAAGCCTATCAGAGACACTGCATCTCAAAACTAGTCCAAGAAAAAAGGCAAGCTGCTTCAACCCTGGATCTATATCATAGCTGTAGCAGCAACAGATGGAGCATATTTTTTCCCCAAGATCCCAAAGCAGGGTGGTCATCAGTTTAACAGCCAAACCCAGAACAGATTCCAGCTCCTGTTCTCTAACAAACAATTCTCCATCACACGCACCTTGGGAATTGTTTCAAATTTGTTCCAATTTTATCAGGCACTATGGGACCCCACATAACGGGTTACGGGTCGCTTCTAGGAAGTAAGGTTTGTAAAGGTCTGCACCCCGGAAAGCTATTGAAGCCCCAAAGGCTGAAAACTATAGGCATCATGGATGTTTAAAAGCTGGAGGGTGCTTTGTGCCCCGTAGCTCTATAAAATTATTCAGCTTTGTGCTGCCTTCGCATCTCTTTTACATTAATGCTCCCTGAAATCTTCATTAAAATTTGAAATTAAAATGTAACAATCAAAGGGGGAAGGGGAGAAATCCTGTCACCTGACATTAAACTCATCCCTTGCACATTTACATTTCTTGGGTTTTTAATTAAAGAAGTCACACTGGCTGCTATATCAGAGTTTGGGGAAAATAAGTTGTCACCGGCCAAGGCGTGCGTATCGCTAGCTACGCTCCCACTGCAGGACCCATGTATGGTGTCAGTGTTGACAAGCCAGAGCTTCCTGTGCCGCTGAGCTATGTTTTATTAAAGAGGAGAATCTGCTGGGCCATGTAGCTGGCAGTGCCTGCTGTACCCACACCAGCTGATTTCCCTTCGCTGCTGCAGATGCTCTCGAGCTGCATGCATTACACAGTATTTTTAGAAGCTCTGCGTATCGTCTTCTGTATAACATCTCTTTGGTTCTTGCATAGTTTTTCACTGATCGGACACACCAGGAAGGATTGCTGTGCTCAGGAAAAGGAGACCTTAAGTTCTTAAGCTACTTCACATTTAGATGCAAACACCCCAGTTAGAAAGCCCTATAGGCAAGAAATATTTTCAAGACAGCAACAAGTTTTTGTATAAAAAGCATCAGAGAAATTCCTGGGGAGTTTTCCCAAAGCATCTCAAGGAATTTGTAGTGCAAGTCCTTTGACATCCACATCATTGCTTTATTTCCAGGGGCCCATGTTCCAAAAAAATGCCACTCTGCTCTATTAGCTGCAAAACAGAAACATACTCAGTTGATAATTTCAGTTATGCCAATCTATTTACAATCTATGAGATTATTCAGCACATCCAACATAGCTGGAAGGTTTCTATGAAGGAGAAAGCTGCACCCCCCCCCCCCCGCCCCTCCCATGTACTACTTTCTTAAAATTGCTGGAGGTGTCATCATCTTCCCTCCACCTGAGACATTAATGGCTAAAGGACCCACCCAGGACACGGGAAACCCATATGTATTCTCCTTTTTTACCTACAGAGAGTTGAACCTACATTACAAACCTCTTAGATCATCCAAACGACAAGGCTACGAGCTATCCTGGAATAAGGCGTAATAGATGTTGATGCTGCTGGATATGAACAGGCTGACGTGCACTAGAGCAGGGGCTGGAAGGCGGGTGAATATCCTGCTAGGCTAAAAACCCATAATCTTGCTCTCCAATGGTTAGGACACACCGGGGAGGGAGGAGGGAACAGCCAAAGGTAAAATGGCTTGTGATTCCAGGAGATAAATGATAATCTAACTTGCAAGATAGTACTCCTAAATCTGACTGTACAATATTTTTAGCCCTTCTTCCTTTTGGAGCTATTGAATTTTTGTGTAACGTACCCAGGCGGGTCCTCACCCTAGACCTAGATCAGCTCTCCACCCTTCCTCCCTCGGGTACGCTAACCTTGCGGCACCAGCTCTCGCAGTGCGTTTCACGGCATGTTACCTGCACTTTGTACAAAAGAGGCAGCTGGAAAGACCGAGAACTTCTAGCTCAAAAAACTGGGCAGCTTTATGGCCAGGACACAAGCCTGGTACAAGGGAAATGTGAAAATTCGTTGTCTTCAGGAAGAAGAGAGAAACACATCTAGGTTTCATGCCTCCAGTTGATTAATAAGGGAGCACTGTGAGAAGGACACTGCTGTCTCCTCTTCCAGCCATGCTCTGCACTTCTTTAATTTGTCTTCTTTTCCTACAAGTGGCCCAGATGAGTTTTCTCGGATTTTTCCTTTTTGCCAGTCCAACAACAGAAAGCGTTTGCATGGCTGTTCTCTCAGGAATCTTGTAAATACTTTGAGGGGCAGAAGAATTTCCCCAAGTGAATTTGGTTCTTCCTCCATTTCCTCTTATCAGAGGTTTTTACACAAGCAGTTTCAAGTGATGGGGTTTCCACCTAGAAACCTATGTTAGCTGAATAAATAGATTACAACACCTGTAACAGATATTTAGTCCTGATGGTGCAGAAGAATATCTACCCCTATCACACCAAAAGCTCTTAACATCCTTTAGAAAAAAAGTTAAAGCCCTTGTGTGAAAGGTCTCTTGTAATTTCTGTCTTCCCAAGCCTCCCTTCTGTTGAATTACGGGGTGAGATAAAAACACCATTCCTCCCATGCGTTAACACACGTCCCTATCTACGGCCGCTGCCCACCGCCATCGAGTTCCTTGGCGTCTCCCATCGCTGGCAGCAGGGTCTGGTCGCGATCGGACCCGGAGGAAGGGTGCGGACACGGGGGACGTGCAGAGGACCGTCACGGGGCTCTGTCCACCTCAGTCCAGCTCTCCCTCGTTCCTCCTGAGACAACACGCTCCTACATACATACACACACGTATATATACTTACATACGCATAAGAAGTGCTGAAACCCGAGACGCCAAAACAAAGCACTGATATGATTTTGCTGCCAGATTCCTTTTCTTGCTTCTCCCGCTTTGCTGTCGTCTGCTCTTTTTGTCTAAGCAACAAGTGCCGGTTTAATACAAAATCCACACCAGGAAATGCCGCCTCTGTCAGGACAGCTGCGCTGACACCAGAGCTGCAGCGAGACGTCTACAGTGAAAATAAACTGTGAGGCAGATGCTGCCTTTTGCTAATTTATGCATAACTGAAAAAAAATTAAAGGAACAGTTAGATTGTGAAGTGGACAAAGTACTACATATTACAGATTTCTAACACGGAGTAACCAAATCATAGCTGAGCAGAGAAAAACTAATTCCATCAGCATAACCTGCGTTACCCTTCCCACGTGATCGGGAGCGGGTTGGAGGTTTCAAGCCCGTAGCGCACATCTGCCCCGTTCCAGCTGGGATAGCGTGGAAGGGGGTGGAGGAAAGGAGACGGAAGCCTCCCTGCGAGCAAGCAGGAATCCGAAAGAGACAACCAGCCCCTTCCCTTTAGGAGCAATTTAGTTCAAATTAACCCAAAGGTTACCTTAACCAAGGAATAAGAACTCCTCACCCTGAGCGGGTGATAAGCTGGGCTCGGAGAAGTCGGCCCACGTCAGATTTCTCCACCTTGCAGCACCAGCGTATCCACAGAACACAACATTGATCAGAAAAATCCTAGTTTAAATGAAATTCAAAGAGAAAGGCATTAATACTTTAACTGCTTGCCAGAGGACAGCGGCCCAGGAACAGTACTTTGGTGCAAGGACCGAAGGAATCAAAGCCGTCAGAAGCACCACGCACGGGCTGCTCGTGAGAATACCTACCGGCAGCGGTGACCAGCTCGCTCCTTGGTATCTCCCCAGGCCGCAGCACAAGCCTGGTCCAGCCCTTCTTCTCCACGTCTGCTCCTTC
The DNA here is from genome assembly GCF_036370855.1 of Dromaius novaehollandiae. Lineage (NCBI taxonomy): Eukaryota > Metazoa > Chordata > Aves > Casuariiformes > Dromaiidae > Dromaius > Dromaius novaehollandiae. Next base: position 22,992,294 of record NC_088112.1, on the reverse strand, counting down.
CCAAAGGGAACAGCCTCCTTTGCAGACTTCACAGCAGAGACGTTCATTTGCTGAAAGCACGCAGAGCCCTGAGCAGCCCTTCCGTCCGCCTTCGCTCGTGAGGTTAGGCTTGTGCTTGAGCATCGCGCGTGCTGTGGGCAGAGGTTAAGCCTAACCAGTTCCAGTGCGGTTCAGCCAAACACATGATGTCGGTGTTATGAGCTCAAATTCAGTCATAAATTACTTTGTGCAATCTGCCACTCTGTTTGCAGAGGCGCCAGCAGCAGGTTAAGTTTCTGATTTCTATTCCTCTCTCATCACCTCGCTATGAGACCTGGAGAGCAAGTAATCTGAGCCCTGCCCCAAACTGCCGCTGCACAAATAATATGATCTAGTCATTCACCCCGTAACCACCACCACCACTTACAATCAAATTGAAACAGGCATTAAAAAAGCAATTACAAGAGCGATATAAACGTAACATGAAGGAAAGCAAGTTCTGTATTTGCCTTATCGTATGAAATCAGAATAAAACTTAGTGTTCACACTTATACTGGTGCGTTAAATTTTGGGGAGTTGTTTTAATATACCACTGTGAAGCAACTACAAGATATAAGAGGTACTGTAATGGAACAGGTCATATGATCCACTTAGTCATTATATTACAGCAATTAACGCAGATGCCGAAGTGCCAGATAATTCAGAAGTGACTGAGGAATGCTCCAGCCTGCTTTAAAAAGAAAGGTAATCAGTTGTGCAGCACCATCGTATCGTCGGTCCCCACCGGCAACACAATTCTATCCAGAAACAAAAACAAGCCCAAAAATCTGTATAACTGCAGCACAGACTCCCGGTTTAGCGGCGCTACCCTGCCACCCGTGATGGAAAAATTTTGCTTCTTGCACAAAATCTTAGGTTTTGGGGGGACACTTACACACGGGCTTTGCCAGATACGTGCCGCTTGGGGAGCTCAGAAGTTAGGGGGAAGGTGTCGACTCTTCCCAGAGCCGGTAACAACTCAGTGAACTGTTTGAGGTCAGTTTACTGAACCATAGCGGTGTAAGAAGCAAGCCCGGGGCAATGTGCAGTCTTTTCCAAAGCACAGCCGGGGAGAGGAGTTTCCCGAAAGCCGGTTCAGCAACAGCGACAAGGAAGAGCCCTAGCTTTCTGCCTTTCACAGCCAGTGCTGCCAGCAGGGCTGGAGCCCCTTTGCCAGAAGTGGCTGCAAAGGAGGGCTATGGGCCCCTGCCCCCGGCTTCCTGCAGCAGAGATGCAAAAGGTGCTGGGTCAACGGCGACGCAGGGTTTTGTGATGAAATTAGGCTTGCTCCAGAAGTGGGTTTAAAGATCACACCTCGATTTATGGAGGCTGCTAAACAGTGGTGTCCTCGGATGATTTAATATTGATCTGAGGAATAGCCCTTTGCTGCTACCATTGGAATTGCAGCTGCCTTTTCTCCAGGGCAGAGAGGATCCTTCCCCATCCCCTGGTTCTGCAGGCTTGGAGTGGACTGAGAAAGAAATGGTCCTGTTTTTGAAATTTTACTTTGGAAGTATCACCGAACAGAGAAAGAGGGAAGAACGTTCACTCTCTTTGTGAATATGGTCTATTCTCTGCAAAACTGCTTGTGGTCACGTAAGGCCGAGTGCAGCGAGTGAACTCGGGCTCAAACACATGCGAAGCTTTGCGTTGCTGTTAGTAAAATCTGCAAAGCTCTGTGCAGCTACAAGTCACGCATGTTCTGCGGGTTTCCCTTCCATTGGTTCGGAGAAGCACAACAACCTAAAGCTCCTGGCATCAAGGTTTTGCTGCCTTTTATTGAACTTCTACCCGAGCAAGTGATCAAACAGTTTCAAGGCGGTGAAAACCTTGAAGAAACTGTTCCTTCCACTGAAGGCAATGCTGCATACCGCTGTGTTGCTTACTGTCACATCACTCTTCGTGTGCTGACATTAAAGCTTGCACTGCAGCTAAATATAACCAAAAATACTTTCCTATAAGCCTAAATATGCTTAAAGTTGTGCAAACTTTTATACTAATTTAGACCTAACCCTATCTTTCATGAAATGGATTTGAAAAGTTGAAAATTTGCTCATTAAAGAAGTCCTCCTCACTCTTCTTTGACCTACAGATAACCCAAAGTCACTTTAAAAAGTGAAAGTGAAGAGTGGATGAAATTGTTGTTTGACATATTTTTAGCCACGAGAGACCACAGAAGTACATTATATTGAGTTGACTCCAAATAATTTTCACATGAATTACTAAAGTGCCAGAAATGTATAATTTATTAGCATTTAAATAAATCACAGAGCAGAAGTGCTTTAAGGTTATCAGTATAAGATGCAGACTAGATTATAATTACCTGAAAAATATCAGATACAATAGTCTCAGCTGTATCACATTTACATGATCAAGGCACAGCAAGACAAACAATGCAGAAGGAGTTCAACTCCCCCCCCAAAAAAGAGAGGAAAAAAAAAGAATGATAATGAATGCAGTAATAAACTGAGCAGTAAAGCTGGCTGTACTGTTCTTCCTGACATTTTCACTGGCAGTAATTTTCTCTGGAGTTTAGAGTACAGATTTCCCCCCCACACCACCATGCACACATGTTCAAGAACTTTCTGCAGCTTGCATGCTGTCTATCAATTAGAAAATAGTTTACAATGTCCAATTAAATTAACCTGCTTTGGAGAAAATGCAAATTAAACAAATATACATATTACTGAATATCTATTATCTTCAATCGTTTACACCATGACAACCAAAGCTAGCATTCAATGGGTCAGTACGAATTCTGTTAGGGTGCTTCACTTTGAAGTTTATTACTAACTTTCAATAAAGCTAAATATATTAAGAATGGTAACACCAACTGCAATCATTCCCTTGATTTTTGGAGAAGCATATTTAATAGATAATGCTTTTTTGAAGTTTGAGGTCTGAAAGCTTTCTGACAAAGTGTTTTTGCCAGGTGCCATGGAGAAATTCTTTTTTATATATATTCTAGATTACATACATGCACAGTCACACACACATTCATGGGAGGAAAGGGAAAGACACAGCTGGAGCATGACATTTAGGAAGTTAAGCAGATTCTTACACTCCATTCGACTCTGCTGTGGCAAAACAAAACAATGCCAAGAAAATACCTTCATTCATTAAAGCTCAGTCTTCCTTCGATCTCCGAGGTTGGAAATCTGGCTCATTCCCATATTCAGATGAGGCTCCATGAAGAGTCCACCTTCTGCCCAAAGTGCCGGAGTAGACCGTTAGCACGAGTACTACCATTGACTGGAGTTAAGACAAGCCTCAGAAACAGGCCAGCTGGCTCCTCAGTCCAAGGACCCAGCGAGGCACTGAGGAATCTCTAGAAGTAGGCAGGGTAGTGGAAGTCCCGCAGGTGGCAAGCAGTAGCCTGAGAGATGCCAGGCAGGCTTTAGACACTGCTTTTTGCCTTGGAAAGACGGATGGCCAGAGCTGGATGGAAAAAAAAGAATGAGCAGGTCATCCCGGCCTGATCCAACAACCTGTCCGGAGGGTCCTCAGACTGGGATCAGCTCTGGGAAACGAAAGCTAGACCTTTCCATGTCCTACAGTCCCTTCCAGGCTGAAAAGGCTCCTCTGAAGTTTCCAGGGTGTGACAGAAGTTTTACAGTTCGTGTCTGATGAACCAGAGACAGATTTTATCAGAGTATAATGGAACATTGCCTTTTCAAAGCAAAAAAATATTTTTGCTGTAACTGAACATTTCACTTTTAACAGTTGACATCTCCGACCCTTTAATTGGTGGGTTTCATAGTAAACAACAAAAAGCCCTCAAAGCGAGTTACGTTTATAGGTGACATGCAAAGCAGGAGCAACAACAGTGAAAGTCTACATCAAAACTGTCTGTATCACACACTAACTTTAAGTTACAGGCATTAAGTTGATCTACATGACGTTACAAAGTCAAAAGTGATGGTCATCCCAGATGCCAAATACCAATTTGCAGTTGGCTACATATCCCATATAACCATGCAGAATAGCTTTTATGGTGAAGATAATATCGAATCAGAGTAAATGCAGACCTATCCATCCTCACACAATTGATCCTAAGTATGGCAAAAGGGATGCTGCTTTTGAGAGGCAGCCGGAGCGGAAATCAGTATTTCTTGTACAGTGTCAAAGTGATCCTGCCTTGTGCATGCAATATTCATGCTGTCACAAGTTCAAAAAACCACTACATCAGCTTTTTCTATTAATACGATTTCACAGGACATATGAAAGCTGCAAGAACATAGCTAAATAAGTTTATTAACTTTCAGTTTAGATGAGGGTTAAAAGCAAGACATCAAGCAGGAAAATACTGAAAAAATACAGAAACAGTTTATAAAAACTTGTATCATCATAACTGAGTTTACCACTGTGAAAGCACATTTAAGATCAAATTGAAAATAAAATAAGCAGACAAATCACAGTAAAATGCATTAAATTTCCTGGATGAACATTGCTAGGGTCACTGAAGATATTGCTTTAAAATATATTTACCCTGAGATTAACATAAATCCTATTTTACATGGTTTCCAATAAACTTTTCTGCGTGTCTTTGCCTCCCTAGGGATATAAGCTCAAAATCCAACTTGCAGATGGGGACAGATGAAGCTAGGATAGTAAGACTTGAGAGACGCAAATCAAGTAGCCCGCTGACAGTGACACTATACTTACCTATGTGCAAGTCAACAATAACCCACATGGAGAGAGAAGCCAAATACAGCAGTCCTTTTAGAAGAAAGGCTCATACTAATCGCTGTTGCATACGACCCACACAGTAAAGGAAAAAACAGGATGTGCTGACAATAAGAAAGTCAGCTAAGGCTTAGGGAAGACAGACCTTAAAAACTTATTTTAAGCCCTAGTGAGCCCTCGTTTCTCTTTTAGCATAGGGGTTCTCAGCCGGACACTTGAGACCACGTGGCCTGTTTGGCCCATCACATATCACTGATGGAAGTGTGAGTGCTAGGGTTTTATAATGCTGAAAAGCGCATAAGTGAAAGGCTTCAAAACTCAGCATATCTACTTCAGATGTGACCAATGCCCAGCAACTTAGTGGATCCATTTGTGAATGTCTTATATTTGAACATAGATTTTTTTTTTTTTTTTTTAAACAAGTCATCAAGTGGCATTAGACACCAGTGAAGCTCTTTATTCTCAAAGACCTCAACAGCAGCAAACAGGTCAACGCTGAATGCTTTGGGGGAGAGCAGGCAGGAGACACGACACTGGAATATTTCGTTTCTTCGGAAGACGCAGGGGAATTGCTGACTGCAAGCTCTCCAGTGCGAGTCAGGCTGTGCAAGAATAGGCTGTTCTTTCCTTCCTGGCTTTAGTACTGTGCAGGCATTTGGGTTTTATTATGCTTTGGTGAAACACACCTACTCTGCATACCTGGAAAAAGCTGAGCTTTTCCTGATTGTGGAGATGTCGCACAGAAGTTTCTGAAGTGTCCAGTTGTGGCTCCTCTTGATGACAGAAATATTATTGGAGAGGAAATATTCCCACACTATGGTGCGACAAATATTTCATTTGCAAATTCAACCTGATTACTGCTTCTTCTCCCTATAAAATAAGCTTCAAATAAGTCACCACAAACATAGCTCTGTATTGTACTCTCAGACACATTAACATTTGTGTCTGGAAATGGACAAGCCTAGTAAGTCATCTGGAAAGCATGAAAACACCTTATCTGTTGGGCCCTGTTGCTTCTCTGAACCCTTCCAAAAATAAATGACCTAGAATATTTATCCGGGAAACATACTACTGGCCTTTCCCTCAAAAATGGAAGAAGTTTAAACTAATGAGACCCGGTAGCCTAATGTCATTTAAAATGCCCACAGCTTTATTAAAAAATAAACAGGACACTGTCCAACATCATGGAGCAAAAGTGTAATCAGTTCAAATAAAGGAGGTATTGAGAAGCTGAGTAGCACTACTAAGTGCAAATCAACCCAAGAGAAATTTTTAAGGGATAGAGGGTAACATTCCTGTGATCTTATTCAGCAGCCTAGCATTTATCACAGGGAGGCAAGAGTCTTCACTTAGGTGAAGGTAATACAGATCAGATATTTAAAGTATTCAGATGCCTAAAGACACAGCTTAAAAAAATGTTTTAAAATAAACATTAGGTTTGGATGCTTCTAACTTTCAATTAAGTCTGTCTTAAAATGGCAAGAAAATGTTAAAAGATGCTTAGGCAAGTCAGATGCCTCAAAGGGCAGGCGTAGCTGGAGTTCCCTCTCAAGCGAGGATTTCTGCATTCTTCTGCCCTCTACAGGGTAACTTTAAAACGCTAAGGAAGTTCCTCCCACCTAAACTTTTCACCAGTTCTTATCCTTAGTTCCTAAAACTGGATAAAGAGGAAGTATTATAAACAACACATCATCATAAAGTTACGTGCACTAACACAACCTAACAGTGAGCGCACACAACAAAGCAGATATAACCAACACAATTATTTAACAAGTACAGCGATAGAAAGATCAGAGTATTACGACTGCTTACTTGAAGCGCTTACCAGCTATGACCCCGTCCCTAGAAGCCCTCTCCGCAGAAGTTGAAGTGCCCTTTAAACACTTGCTTTATCTTTCAAGACTGCGTACTGTTTTAGTTACTTACACCATCTTTACATTATCAGTATTTTTTCATAAGCAGCTATAATTGGGTGATTGTAAAGTGCCAGTCCATACTACACAGATGACCTTACACCACCTTGACGTGGGCCTTTACAGCGGTTTTCCACATCTGGCTCCTCTCTGAAGTACCCCGATTCCAGCACTTAAAACAGAGCAACCTACCTTGAAACTAACAAGCATCAGCTGGGAATCATCAGTGGATGATTCTGGGGAGAAACAAAGCGAGCGAGAGAACGCGCAAAAGAGAGAGAACAGGAGAGAGAGAGAAATCGCTAGTTAATCCATTTACATTTTGGTCATTACAATCACAGATCTGATGAAAAAAGCAGTGCGAGTACACATACAAAAACTTTAGAGAAATATTTATAGCAGCAATAGGCATGTTCACCTGATTTAACTCTGTAACTCTGTAACCCATACAGCTAATAAAGTTGCCAGGTTCTTTCCACTTTCTCTTCAATGATAAATTTAAATACTACATGTTTTTATAACCCAGGAATATTAGGTCCAGTATACAGTTGACACTAGCATTGGCCAACATCAGACAAATCTATTTTTATATTTTCAACTACATGCTTGTATCAGTAATCTTATGAATAACAAACCAGATAAATGTTATGTACTTAATCAATAACAGAAGATGGATCTGAATCCCACATTAAAAACTTAAAATTATGTTTCCATCTTTGGGAAATCTCTATGTATACAATTATTGAAATTTATATAGCTATATGTATAACTACTAGATAGATTCTTCACTTAATAATTACAGCAGCAACTTAACTTACCTTTGTGCATATGTTCAGTTAAACAAATTATTTAACACATTTTAACATATCTTGCTTTGAAAGAGACTCCTTTCCATCACTGTAGGAAGAGCTGCTACTCCAAAGAAGTACTTTAATACAGAAAATTTTTAATATTTGAAAGAGCTGTGGGGGAAAAAACCCCAAAGCTACATACACATGCAATGGGGAAGGGGGGGGAGAGAAAAGCTAACCCACTTCCTCAAATTGTTTTTATTTCCTTTTATGCTTAAAATTAATTTTGGTCAAATAGGACAAAAGGAATCTTGTATTGAGCTGAATGCAAAGTGTTGCCTATTCAGCCTCAAGACTCAGTGTCTTTAAAGAAATTCACTGCATCTTGCAAAACGCAGAGTAAGAATTATCTGATGATTATTGCATGTTTATACAATGGAAAGTGAACTAAGGAAAGATTTTAAAGCTCTATCAATGATAATGAGAAAGTTCCAAAAGGCACAGGTTTATCATTAAGGGTCTCCTTAAAAATACAGAAAAGCTAATTCATGTTTTTAAAATATTCACATTGCAGGAACAGAGAGCAGTGCAAGGGAGATGATGATACAGACAAATACAGTGAAGAATGTACACAGCTATTAAATATACATAGAGGTTCTTTCCTCTCCTCCCCCTATTCCTATTAAAGCAAGAGTACAGAGAAAGAAGCAGAGAGGAAAAATAAATTTCCTTGTAAAACACATAGCCTGTTTTCAAAATCTTATCGCAGCACAGTGACAGTACAGGAGGAAAAAAAAAAAAAAAAAAAAAGAATGCGAGAAGGAAAGAGGTTTTCAAACACCAGTCAGGGAAATCCTTGCATTCATGCAAACAACATGGAAAAGAGCAGAGGGAATAAGACAAACTAGTCACAGAAGCACAGACCAAGAACATAGAAAATTAGTTGAGACCAAGTTGCAAAAGGGTTAATTCACATTTATAGAATTTCTAGCTTTGTACACACTATTTTCTGCGACAAAGACAAACTGTATATCCATAACAGAGATCATGGAACCTGCCCTGGTTTCGAAAACATTTTCCTCTTTATATTGAACTTTGAACTTCTCCCAGACTTAATATAGCCTTTGTGGATTGTGCCCCCCCCCCCCGCCCCAAGCATCTAATCACAATTAGTTTTTGTATGTGTGTTTCCCCCCCCCCCCCCCCTCCAATGTAGCTATCATAATTTGAACTACAAAGATTTTTTTCTAGCTGCTTCAACACTATTCAGGAACATTCACTATGAAGTAAAATGAAATTGCATACATATTCCCACGTACAATCCCGCCCCCTCTTCACATACATTTCGGGGGCGGGGGAAGAGTGATAAAGCTCTTTTTGTGATAGCTGGTTTTTTTTTTTTGAATGGTTCTCCAGTCTGATTTATTTTTTAAGTTAGAATTTTCTTTGTATTTTCTAAATCTTGAACCATTCCATAGTATATCTTTATTGCAAAAAGTCAACATGCATCTTAGAAATTCAGATCGTAATCAATAAAACAAACATTACATATATGAATTTAAATGTATAAACAGTTAGAAATTCAACAATATCTCCTATTATACTATTACACAAGTTCACGATTTTGTAAAAACTATAGTACAAGTTTACTATACACCAAGAGGAACTTCATTCCTTTTCACATGATTTTGTTTAAAAAAAAAAAAGTTGTCATGTTTTCACTGTAAGCAGGCAAGTGTTTTTAGATTTATCTTTTCAACTCTTGGGTTGTTTTCTTTTCCTTTTTTTTTTTTTTTTTTTTTTTTTTTTTGCTTAGCTTAATTCAACAATAAAAAGGAGACGAAGGATAACTCTTCATCACAATTTCTTTCCCTTTTTATTGTATACTCTTTCAATGCTGATAAACTAAGTTTAGACTGGTAACATCTTATTTTACATATCCTGTAAATATACTGGCTTGTGTAAGTAAGTTATATTGGCAATTATAAGTTTTGTCTAATTAACTCTGAAAGTACACATTAATTTCACAATAAAATGTTACCATAAAAAATAAGCTGTACTGTTACATTACCTATTAAAAATAAACAGTTTAATATAGCCTAGTACACCCTAAAATACAGGGAGGTCCATAAGCTTTCGCAAAATGAAGGTCACTTTCAAGCAGCTTTCCTACTCCTTACACACCAGAAGTCAGTTACTACTATACTGCCCATCACTAAAATTCCCAGTAATATAATAGCATGCTTTCAATACACATGGTAAGTTCGGAGATGCAACTCATTCTTGTGCCTCAATGTTCAGAAATCATGTTTGGGATGTCACTTGAGGATTTATGTAAGCCTGCCAATGTGTACTCTAAAGGAAAAAAAAAAAAGTCATATGAAGCTCTCCAAAATTCATTAAATAGAGCTACCTCACATGCTTCCCTCCTCTCTCACCCTCTCTCTTTGAAAAGCCAGCATGTTTGAGCAAGGGCAAAAACGTCCCTGAAGACAGTGTGCCAATTAAATGCCATTTTAGAGCTAAAACCATATGAAAAGGAATCCCAGTTTAAGTGTGTCAAAGGCTACCGCAATTTTTTCCTTACAGCTTCATTCATTCACTGTAATCTTCAGTTTCCAAATACAAAAATACAACAATTCTTATTGAAATCTATACGCTGGTAGTTTTAGTACACAAAAAGGAAAATATTTACAAAATTATACAGTTTAAGAAAAACCTCTGTACAAAAAAATATATAAATCCTTTGTTCCCTCTTTTTTTTTTTTTTTTAAACTGTCAGGACTCAAATGTTTGCTGCAATATATTTCTCAAAATTTACACTGACTGAGCCACAGACATTAAGAAAAACATTAGAGATGATGGGAGAAAAGCAAGACATTAAGTATGGAGGACTTTTTCCCTCATTTCTTCACATACGTAATTTAGCCTCAACATTAGCAAGAAAGTCATAATTATATAGAGAGGTGAAGTTTTAATGTGAAGAGAAAGAATACTGAAAGACATATTCCCTTCCACTAACAAGGAATTACTGTTTCAACTTTCTATTATCCATTTGCTGTGGTGGTGTATAAAGTTAGGGGAACTGTTAACTCAAAGACATGCTCAACTTCATTTCACTGGTTAAGTTCAGAGCCATTTTAACTTAAAGGTCTTGATATATATTTATATTCAGTCAGGAACTACCTGGCAAGTATCTTGATAAACTAATTATTCAAAGGAGAGCATTTCTGCACCGTCATTCAGTTTATTTTGTATAGAAACATACATAAAAATGTACTGAAAAGTGTACGGTACAAATGCACAGAGTCTAGGAAATGCTTACTACATAACATCTCTATTCGTGAGCTGTAAGAGCCATGTAATAGTTAAGATAAATGGCTCAAGTATCTAAACTTTTTATCCTCATTTCTACCACAATACACACCATTTTTGGTGGGCGGATGGGTGGGTGGGGATGTTTTAAAGTGGTACCGAGATAAGGCAACTAAGAATATAACAGTGTTCACCTTAAACATGTTGAAACAAAATTATACTCGAAGATAAATGAATAATCTTCGAAAAACAAGTCTGAACACTACTCTGAAGACTCATCACTTAAAGTGCTGGTTTAATGCAAGTCTTTGAGTAGGACACTGACATTCTGTTGGCTAAAAAACAACTTGCTCTGAACGCTTCATGGATTTAGTTTGAACATAAATGAAAGTATAAAAAGTTTGGTTAGAGGGAGAGAAGGAAGAGCTAACAGCTGAGGGTGTGTGTGCGCACACGCACGTGCGTGCATACATGCACATGCGCACCAGTTGAATTCTTTTTGAGGAAGTATGAAACTCATTACATTTGTGCTCATTAATACTGAAGTGCAATAAGTGAACAGCCTAGCTCTAATTTTAAACCTTGCACTGAAACAAGAAAAAAACCAATAGCAAGTGAAAACTTACTCAAATCTCTTCCTTGCTGATTTCGTGAAGCAGGATTTGAAGAAAGAGTGAACTATAGCTGGACAATATTATATTAATACCCAGTTAAATTAGTTTTTCCAACTCCTCTCACAAAAAGCAGTAGAACATAGAAATTGTGTAGCCTTCAAACATCGCAAAATAAATGATTTGTGAACTCAGCCACAAGTACTTTCTACAATAAGTGATTACATATAGAATAAAATGCTACTGTTTTTCAATTAGTAAATGAGGCAATTTTTTCTTTTATAACATTTAATGGAAATTTGTGTGTCTTTTCCCCAACCCTATAATATTGCTAAATAAAATCTGTAACATCTTTACAATTATAAACTAACAAATTAATCACATTATAAAAAAACCCAAAACAAGGTAATACAGGCGACACAAAAAGAGGACAAGAAAATACTAATTTTGTTTTCTTTCTCTTTTTATCCTTCTTAAATAGAAAAATCATTACCCCCAGTGAGCTCGAGAATTCTGTAAAAAGTTACTGGGCCTTTGGCTAACTTAGTATCACAGCTCTCTATCCGAAATGTTTCTATAACAAACTTCGCTCACTTTAAATCTTGTGGTTTGAAAAGAAAGTAAAGCTTTTTTTGGCTCATCAACTTTCTTAAATAAATGTTTAAAAGATGTAGCTTGAACTATATTCCTAAAATTATACATTTCCAACATCAAGTTTCATCTTCTCCAAGAACGGGATTCATCCTCATCTTCGTCATCATCATCATCGTCTTCGTGCAAAAATAAATCTGAGGTTTCTGTTTCCTAGATGAAGAAAAAACATGGTTTTAAAGTAGTTCTCCTCTGTATCCCAGGAAACCCGTCATGGAACAGAGCACCAGTTGTACTTTATAGCAGGTTCTTGTTTCCAATAAGTCTCACTGAAATGCACAAAATTACATTCAACAAGCTAAAGTATTGAACAGTACTCTCACACATCAGGAGGGGGAATGAAAGTCAAACTTCAAAGGAAGCAAGAATTAAGAACACTCAAGTTCTCCAAAACAGTTTTATGTTAAAAAGCAGCTAGGTAGAAATACCTCTCTTTGTCTCAAAGCACTCATACAGTAAAGAAAATACATAACTTATCCTACATTGGAGCATCAATATTGCAAAATAAAAAGCTTAGCAGCTTGCACAGAGATTGTGAGGTTTATTTTCCAGCAGTTTACAAAATTAAGTTTTCAGGGTTGGGACTTTTTTTCCCCCTGCTTTTAAATATGGAAAATGTACCTGAGTATTCAAAAATAGTTAAGTTTCTAGCTCGTAGAAAAATATCTTCCATAAATTTCTTCAGTAAACAGAAGAATGCATCCCCCCAAAAGCTCTTAGCTACTAGACTGTTAAGAGTGAGTAGTTTATTAGCATGTTTTCATACCTCTTCTTTAGGCTCCTCTTCCTCAATTTCTGTGGACACAGAGGGTACCTTAGGTTTGTACCACGATATCTGTAGCCTTCGGTCTTTGAACCGGGATCCTTGGTTAGCAGCCTAGATTGTATTTTAAATGAACATATTTTCAAAAAGAGAATTAAGTATTTAAGATCACCAGAAATGAACTAGACCCAAAGAATATCTATAACTGCAGTTGTGCATATCTGAATATCTCAAACATATATCACAGCCATCCAACTTCAGTCATGCTGAGAGCAACTTCACACAAACCTGAATCTATTAGCTAACTCATCTAGCAGCAATCTGAAAATATCAGCAGAGCTTTAAATTGATCACCACATTGAGCCTTTATCAGAAAAAGGCCTCTAGTCAAATAGGAAATATTTTCCTCCTTTAGTTACATTATATGTAATAACAACAAATACCCACACGATCTAGTTCAAATTGGTTGGCTCAAAGCCTGCTAGATTTGAAAAGACAGACAGTCACAAATAATTATAGTATTCTTATTTTAGAACCATAAAAAAAAAGAAAATTATTCTACTTACATTCTCAGCTTCTGAGCGAGATTTAAAAGTCAGAACAACACTTAGTGGTGAATCCTCTTCTTGAAGGTCTTCAATATCTCCAAATTTCTGAGAGAAAAATCAATAGGAGTAGCTATAAAACTCTCCTCTAGAAATATGACCATCATGTGCTACAATGGCAGCATACTGTACCACAGCCCCATTGAAATATTTTTTTTTCCCCCCTATGGTTCTCCTCTCTGTCTGAAGAAGAAAGAAATCTCAGCTGCATTATCTAGCAACAATGCAGCATTTGTACCTGTTTCTTTGGACAAAAAGGTGCAAAGCTTGCCCTACTGTGTGAAGAACTGGGAAGTTCTGTGTCCTCACTCACAATGAAACTAAGCAAGCTTTCAAATTACCTGTTCTCTACAGAGCTCTTAGATCTGGTCACAAAAAGGCAGTACAAGAACGATTCTACAAAACTAGTTTTGCCGGCTCAGTCACTTGCTTTGCGAAGAGTACCCGGAAATACCACAGACTAATTTGATCAAGGTTAGATTTCATGTTGTGTCTATTTACAAGGAATTTTATGATCTCCTTGAAAAGCTAACTAGCTTTGCAAATGAAAATATTTCACCAGAAAGTGTAATTGAGGGAAATCCAAAATCATGTTTTCCTTTATTAACTCAGTTATGATGCTAACACATCCATTAGCACAGTCTGCACACTAGCAGGCTATTTGAATGCTGTAACATGATTTTGCATACAAATGTAACTTTTTTGAAAGCTGATGTCCTGTTTTGCAAAGCTGTGCTTTGCTTCTTGAGCTCAAGAGAAATGAGATAAATAGCTATGAATGCCTACTAGGCACAATAATTTGTAAACAGAAAGAGGCCGATAGGTATTCTTCATCCTTCAGATATGTTTTGATATATATATTTAAAAAAATGTATTGGGCAGCTACTGTAAAGCAGCCAGAAAAGACATACATTGACACCCTTGATAGCTCTTGAAATTGTTTGCTTATCCATAACCTGTTCCATGAATTCAGGATAAGATCATCTGGTTGGTTTGCACTAACAGAATATGAAGACTTGTAGCCTCAATATTTTGGAAAGGAAAAGCATTTATTTATGAAGTTCTTAGCACGCCTCTCTTTGCAAGTAAGCACACATCCACAATATCGGCTACCTACTTAACTTATAGTGCAGCCCAAATTCTCTTTTGAATATGATCGCATACTTACAGAGAAGTGCTGTAACAATTCATCTTTTTCCTCTTCAATGAAGCCTCCAACTGTTAGTGCTTTGGGACGATGATCCACCACCATATGATTCAACATGCCTCTTCCTCTCCCTCCACGACCCCGTCCTCGTCCTCTTCCTTGGACAGGCACTGCCTTTCCTCGACCAACAGGCAAGATGCCTAAACGGGCAGCCTGTTTAGAAGAAGTCATTTGACTTATAAATCTATCCTCTGTTTAAAAGGATTTAAAACAACAACAACAAGCCTCATAGGATAAATATAACAAAAGCATCAATCCACTCAAATTCACCTCTACTTGTAACTGATTTAGCTTTTTTCGCAATTCAGTTGTGTCTTCTCCAGAAGAGAGTCTTTTATGAAAGTCCAGTTCTGCATCTAAAAGTTCCTTTTGTGCCTTAAAGAAAAAGGTGTAGAGATAGAAAATGGAAGGGAAAAGCAGAACATTAATGTATGCTTTTAATGTTTTATTCCACTTCTTCAGCAATAAACTTGTGCATATTATATAGTCAGATCACCATACCATACTCATACTTTTCTCTAAATTCAGTTGTTCAGACTTTTCTTTTTTAACTAGAAGTCCCTCCCTGCCAAAAACAAAACAAAAACAAACCTGGTTCTAACTTGAAGGACCCAGATTTTTCCACTTTAGAACTGTGACAGGAACTTGAATGAGCTATATGCAAAGTTAGGTCACTTGAGCTACTTAAAATCATAGTTTGCTTATCCATAGGTATCACTCTCAAACTCAAAATACTGCTTGGGAGTATTTTGATCTGATGTTGCTGCATTTTTAGGACATTACATTAGAAATAGCTACAAAAACCAGACAGGCACTAGTGTCTTGCATGATAAATACCTCTGTCTTGGACTTTAATTTTGACGGGGTAGAGGATGTAGATGAAGTTTTTAATTCATCCTTTAATTGAGATATTTTTCCTGCTAGTTCTTTTAAGGTCTTCATTATTTCTGCTCTCTCCTCTGGTTTCATGCCCTTATTTTTCTCCAGCTTGGATATCAACATCTGTGTATTAGAAAAAGAGCAGGAATATAAAATTCCAGCAAAAACATCACTGAACAGACAAATATTTACTAAAATCAGGACGTATATACTAGAACACATTCCAGACCTACCTTCTGGCATTCTATTTGTTTTTCTAACATCTCCTGCTTCTTTTTCCTCATGTCTTGTTGGAGTTTCATTGCCTCCTATATGAGGAGAAAATTCATTCAAACAGCAAACATTCTTTTCAGAATTAAAAAGTACACATCTGATTATATTATACTCCACTAAGATTTAGGACAACATCAGTTTGCAGAAGTTGCAGGGAGAGGCAGTACTGCGTTAGGCAGACTACTTTCTGGTCACTATTTCCTTAATACAGACATGACAGACAGGTCAGTAAAAGGCAGACTACCATTGTATGTGTGTGTATATATGCTATATTTTCCTCTTCAAGCTGTAGAAATGAAGGCCATAATGGCAATAACTAGACTGCATACTGCACAAGCATAAATTAGAACTTATATGGAAAACAATGAAAAGATGCCAACTTCCTGCTGTGATATACTCTACTAAGTTTTTGCCCGCTTCAGACGCTCCCTGAAGAAACATATCCCATGTTGTCATAAGTGTCTCACACCTGCCGAGAGTAAAATCAGAGAAATGCTTAAATGTTATCTTTGCAAGATAGCCAATAACTATGATAAAAACTATGTTGACCAAGTGTAGAAAGCTACATGGGATTATTTCAGGTTTAAGCTGCCTATCAATCCTTTCTTTATAAAAAGTACTTTGACTGCTACTGTTAAACAACATATAGCAAAGTACCTGCTTTTTTTTAAGAGCTTCTTGCACATCATGAGGTTTAGACCCTGCACCAGGCTTCATAGGTGTTTTTAAGTTTGAAGAACTGTAAACCATTTTTGAGTGGCTTGTAGAAGTAGGAAATGACTGAAATAGTAAAAACAAACAAAAAGCATAACAGCTTAAAATGAATGCAATATACCACCACCAACTTTTAGAGTAATGTATTCAGTTAAACATGACATATACTTCCAGATTTGTGTGATGAGAAAAAAAAAAAAAAAGAGAAAAAGAATTAGAACAGATGTATAAAGCATCAGTCTGGCAGTCAAACGTACTTGGAAGCAATAAGCTTAAGCACTTGTTAAAAAGGCTTTCTGCAAGAGATTTGTTTTTTCCCCTTCATCCAGAACTCTCCCTGTATCCTGATATCCACTAGAAGTACTGCTGAAGCTGATCTTTTGCATCTGCATTCTATTCAGCTTGGTAGTCACAGTTTAGCATCACACTTTCTGATCAAACATTTCAAAAAGAAATAAGGTGGCAACAGTTACTATTCTTGCAACTACATGCTTCCTTTCTCACAAAGGAGTACTTTTTTTGTTGTTAGAATGCATGCCGCACCATGGTATCAGCGCAAATCAAGCTGTATCAGCTTGAACTCTATGCAGAAGTATTTTATAAGTTGCCAGTACTATTGTTAAAGCACAGAATAAGCTCTAAAAAAATCACTACTGGGAAAAGCAGTGAGATCCAATAGAGAGCTGACATCGCATATAAGCTGTCAAATTTGTTTACAAGGGAGCACTTGCCCCCCCCCCCCAAATTACGCTCCTTAAAACAGCGATAATTTGTTTCTGAAGTCATCACCCCTATTTTCTTTAAGCAGCTGACGAAACCAGGAAGTGACTGGCCACAGTCACAGAAAGCATTAATGAAAATAAACAGAACCAACTGCAGACAGAATTGGCAGGCACTAATTATCTCCTTTAGCCAACAGGTCAAAGCTTTAAGAAAAAGTATGAAGATGGTTAGCCTTTACACACATACCTGAGAATCCTCTACTACAGCCCCAGCCTGACTTAAGTCAGGCTGGTTTCCACCTGCTGCTCCAAGGCGACGTTTCACTGGGACTTTATTAAGGACATAGGCACCAGATGCCATCGGTTTATTCATCACCTATGTATCAATTGATATTAAAAGGAAAAGATTGTATACTCTGCATTTTAAAAGGAGTAGTCACTTAAATGCCGATAACCTTCTATGCTCTATCACCACTTTAAAGAAGAAAGCCATCGCACAGGGAACGACAGCACAATACCTTTGACATATTGCTATGCATTGTTACAGCTGGAGTTGCGGTCAGGGCTTGCTGCTGAAGGTGAAGCTGGTGATGAAGAGACTGTGAGGGTGGCTGCTGCTGTTGTTGCTGCAGCAATGGGGGCTGCTGTTCATTTTCTCTGTGCCACAGCACCCTTATAAATCGATTGTTCAAAACTGCCTCTGTGCTGGAAATCGCCTTCCTAGCCTCATCGTTAGTTAAGTACTGAATTAAAGCAGCTTCAGGATCATTCTGGAAAGCAACCTAGAACACAAGTTCATTGTGATACATTATTTCTCAAGAAAGACCTGCAAGCAAACCAACCTACAAATAATCTGCCATCAGAAGGAACTAAATATTCAATGCTATTAACAACTTAACATAAAGCTGACACATTCCATGTTAAAGTCAAGCACATTTTGATAAGTGTTGCATATAATTACAGCAAAGTCTGTATGCAGTTAAAGGGTAAGGATGTACAATGCAAAGGTTCACCACATTCTCAGAGAAGCATTATCTAATTGTCATGAATAAGATTACTTTTCTCCAAAATTAATCATCACAGAAATATAAACACACCCTGGACTTCCCAGTGCAACGTGATTGAGGTATCATGTTTAAACACAGTATCATTTGTGCTAAGACATAAAATTGCCAGCTCAAGGAATAGGGTGGTTTCACAGATGCCCATCTTATTCAGACCCCCTAACCAAGGACTTGAGGCCTCTCATTCCTCTAACAAATAAATGGAAATTAAATGCTACTTTATGTAAGCAGAACATGAGTGGTTACACAACTAGTGCTTTTTCTACTTTTCATAATGCAAGGTGCTAAAAGGATCACTAAACTAGAACCACTTCTGTGATGCAAAGTGGTAGTAAACTGATGCAAAAAGACTCCCTTGTAGCATCTTTGACAAAATCCTGATTAAGAAACACTGCAGGATCATAATACAAAACAGAAATTGTTAGATTAAAGGAAAAAAGAAAAAAAGAAGAACTAACCCCCCCCGCCCCCCACCTAAACTGCTCAATGACCTGGCATGTTTTAAATGTACTGTTAACCCTGCAAGCCTTTCAAGTTTAACAAGAACTCATGAAGGCAGAAGCTAACATACACTTTTACAGAATAAGATGATAATACAGAGTGAACCAAGGAAAAATTTCTTTTGATGTGGTTATCTGCTCTCCCAGTTAGCCTCTGCTAAAAATTTCTCAAGCTACATAGATCAGCTAAGACAGTATTTAAGGTTTCAAGGAAATAAAAACCCACATATAGACACAAAACAGAACTTTGTTTCTTACCTGAATGTTTACAATAGTTCCAAATTTACTGAAATGTTCATTGAGCTGTGTAATGTTGTTCAATTCTGGTGGAATTTTTCGAACTTCTAATTTTGTGTTAGTATATTGATTCTTCTTCAAAAATCCTGGTTTATTCTGGTTGTTACTGGCCTGCCTAGAAAAAATGAGAGCAAGATAGTAATTCAGAGAGACATAAGTACATCCAAGTCAGCAGTTATTACACACACTTCTTTTCTCATAAAAAGAATAAACTCTAGAGATTAACACAAGAAAAGAAGCCCCCCCAAATTTATGCTCCAGTTATTTGGACACAGATTGTCTAATCCAGCCAGCTCAGATAACATGGATTAGTGAATAGCCATACTCACAGAATGAGCAATAAAATACATTCCTACTCAAATGCAGTTTAATTCTTACTTTCCCATCCACGGTTTCTTTAGTGGTGGACATTCCATACTACTTGGAGATCTTTTCCTGCTGTCTGGTTCAAGCACGACTCTAGTTACATTGCTGCTATTATTTGTAATGGGAATGGGAGGTTCAGTCTGGATGATAATATTGGCAGCTAGAGGAAAGAAAAGAGGCCCATATTATTTACCATACCTCAATGGAGACATCCAAAAAGCTTCCATTTAAACAGCAAAATAGAATCAAGTTAAAAACAAAAAAGAGAGTTAGGAAGGTGTTATCAAGTTGGTCAGTTTTGTTTATGAAATTGCTTCAGAGATCACTTGTAGTCTAACTAATCCATTTGTGGGCAACGAACATTAGTCCACCCATTAGGGAAGCGATTTTGACCTTTAAGCTTAATATCAGCTTCATAAAACTAAGCTAAAACTTCATCTTCCAGGTACATAAAGTTCAGATTTTGCAGACAAAAAAAAAAAAAAAAAAAAAAGACAAGACTAGGATCCCAGACTTCAGGTTAGAGTTCCACAATATGGCATGAACTGAATAAACAACTCACTTTTCTCTGTATTACCCCTTGAAAATGAAAGGCAAGCAAGACCCTCTTCCTCCCACTGCTATCCCCTTTCCATCCCTCCATCTGGTTTTCAACAGTAAGCTGTTAATTAAGCACAGCTATGGCATGACATTATATTCTCAGAGACACTAAATTTGTCACTTAAAGCTTAAATGATCTTCTACAGTTATAAAGCTAAAACACCAGATCACAATTTGTCAAGTATTTATTTACAGCCTGTTTAAAATGATGCTATTGCTGTTAGTCTCCTGTGTACACCAAATATCCAACTCCTAAAAAGAAGTCTGAGTTGTAAATCAGTTTTCTGTGGCTTTTGTATATGCTAGAGCTCTGCTGATCACACAATGAGAACAAAGACTAGGTATTAACAGGGAAATAGCTTCAGTCTTACTTCAGAGGATGATTTTAGAATAAAACCTTTCACACCATAGACAAAGACAGCAAAACAAGTTGTCTGAAGTGCCTTCACCAAACACTCACCCTTGCCTTATAATTGGAATGGGTTCTTAGAGAGGATCTGAGGGCCAGTGATAAAGCCCCAACCCTGCTTTTACGATGTTACAACTCATTAAGATGAAAACAGCAATAACAATTTCTGCAATAATCTTTAACTGTGTTCTATATAGGATGAGCGACTGGAAGGAAACGTTGAAAAAAATCTCTCTTATCTGCTAAGTAAGAAATACGGGAGTGTAACAGAAAACACCGAATCTTAACAAGTTCTCCTTTAAGGATGGTGGGGGAAGGCAGGAGGGAGAAAGAAAGCTATACTAACAGAACAAAATTCTCTTTTAAAAGCCTTAACTTGTTCTGACCCCTAAAAGACATTTTACATATGTAGCCATTAAGAGACTACATACACTTTCATCCAGTTAAGGATCCAGAATTACTTAAAGGCAGACTAAGATTTCCATGGGCTAGGAAAATTAGAATTCTATCTGCAACAGTCATTTTAAGATAACAACTGGCTGACAAAAAGTCATACCATCAAGTACAAACACCTGCCATGATAGTTTCCCTCATCACTGTCACCACAACAGCTAAGGCAAGCGCTGTGGATCATTACCTCTGTGCCCCAGCTCCTAAATATAACTGTAGCAAATTAAAGCAGTCTTCAGACCATACTAAAGGCCATCTTTTTGCACCACTTTGTTTTTTCTGAGGCACTCAGCACCCAGAAAGTGCCTCGGTAGGTTAAAGAGAAAAAGCCAAACCAGAACAAAAAATAAAAACAAAAACCCCTGTAGTTTTCCCAGGCAAGTGGTTGTTTTTAAATCAGTAAGGCTGCTTTGAGTTTAATATAGTCATATTACCATTTTTTTTAAAAAAGGTAGAGATGTCTGAAAATTGCTTTGAAATATTAGATCAGTGAGAAAAACTTGCTTTGAGCCTGAAAAAGGGAAAAATAAGTGTTGACGGTCTTGGATGAAAATAGCAACAGCAGTGACTAGAAACCCTTCCTACCTCTCGGATTTGTATCCATCTCCCCAGATGTTAGGCCAATTAGATTTGGACGCTGCGTTTGTGCTCTTGTAAAGAACTGTCGATATTGAGATCTACCAGCACTGGTAATACTAGGAGCTTCAGGGTTATAGCCATCTGGCTCATATGTATCTATAAAAAAAGGAGAGAAATGAAAGGATTTTTTTCAAATGATTTTAAGACTCTAGGTTAATTTTCCTTTAGGGAAATACATGGATGTCCAAGAACCAGAAGTTGTTTTGGATGAAGAGAAGAGAAAAGAGGTTGTACAGCTGATGCGTGCAGCCATTTAAAACTCTCGACTGAACTTCATGCCCAAGTTTATTCAGGCAAACTCTTTTAATCTGATCTTTACTGTTTGTCAAAAGTGCACAGGTTACAATAATGGAGTATTGCTGATGAACCACCTGAAAAATGAATGAGGTGTCTGTATGACAACCTTCACTACACCTGACAGTGTTTCAAGGGGCACAACAAAAGATTTAGTTTGAGCATCTATTTTCTAGGGCCTAAGATGCAAAAAAAATCTTCAGTCTTTGTTGCCAGACATTCTAGTTTCTTTCAGAAAAGGACTTTTGGGAAGCAAGTGCTTAAATAATTCCAAAGCAAACTGAGAAATCAGATAACTTGACCAATACTTACCTATTAAATTCTCTCAGTTCATCTAAGAGAGAGACTAGCTGGCTAGCTCTAGTAAGGTACTAATGATTATTTTAATCAAAAGAGGTAATGATGTGAGAAAACAAGGTGACAGAATTGACTCATACTGTTCCTCCAGCCCAAGGGCCAAATCAAGAATGACGACTCATTCTTCCGAGCATAAAAAGGAAAAGCGATACAAGTACTAAAATGAATAAAACCTATGAAAAGCCTTCAGAGAAGCACAAATACATACATCCTGGAACATCAGTGGACACCTGTACAGGGTGACTCTGCAAACTTGAAGCATTCTACATGTCAGCTTTATTATTCCAAAGCAGCAGTGAAGACACTCTACAGTTAAGAATAGATCCCTCAGAACTGCAATACTGATGTTTTATCTTGCATTTTAGTTTCAGTTTCTGCCAAGACCTTCCATTAGCCTTGCATGAGGTTCTTCCTCCAAGATTTTGCATATGATTGCAAGAGGGCAATCAGCAATTGTTACTGAAACTGCGTAAGAATATGACATGAAAACTCCAAAGTGGTTTTGGAGAACAGAATTATGTACTGTCACTGAGGTCAATGATGTCCTGTGACTTAAGGCAGACAGAATCACTGTTAAAAGAAGTTCTGAAGCTGAAAGAATTAGATAACACGGCCTGATAGCATATGGAGACGACTGAACAAAGATTCTAACGAGATATTGAGCGACGGAAGTTCTGAAAAGCATGCAAGTCGCAAAGAAAATGACATGCATCATAAACTAAAGACTGCCTTTGAATAAAATCTAAAGTGTATGTAAAAACAAAACAAAAAACATACGAAAATACCAGATAGGAGTATTAAAAAAATTAAGATTAAATTATCTTATTCTGCTCATGTAAAACATGGAAATGCCATTACTCCTTTCCTTATCAAAATAAACATAAAGCTTTGTTGGATTTAAATTGAACAATTTAGGGTTCTCCAGTTATTTTGTTATTCCCCTCATAAAATATTACTTGTATGAAATTTGAGCTCTGTAAGAAAGATGGACATGTCTATTGAAAGCCATTCCTATTATTTTAGCTAGAAAGCTAAAATAAGTCAATTGTGGAAAAAAACAAATAGAAAGTACTAATGTATACGAAGAACGGAGAGACTATTTTGACATAAAGCTAAGAAGAAATTTCCCCCCTTGCCCTCATCTGAAGTAGTAGTCAAGGAATAAAGACTGAGTTAAGTAATAATTAGATTTGCAGATACATCACTTGCCTACTGATGCTCTGCTAAATAACTTCAAGATGAAGGGATCCCTTCCTTAACCTACAGTCATATTGTTTTGAGCATATTGCTTTGAGCATACAAAATAGGAATGAATCTTTCTA
This sequence comes from Dromaius novaehollandiae, assembly GCF_036370855.1. Lineage (NCBI taxonomy): Eukaryota > Metazoa > Chordata > Aves > Casuariiformes > Dromaiidae > Dromaius > Dromaius novaehollandiae. The sequence goes on along the minus strand of NC_088112.1, from coordinate 22,968,848 downwards.
TAAATGATGTTTCCTCAGACAGTGATAGAATGCCACTGCATTTTACACAGCAACAGCAGATGATGCACTGACCACGAGGAAAGTCATCAGACTTCTTTTTAGATTTGTATGTAGCGGAGGAAGATAAAGGAAATCATTGCTAATCATACATCAACAGGAAAATTTTTAACTTTATATCTCAAGAAGATTTAAAGAAAAAAATAGATATTTGCTTACGTTCTGATACTGTATACAGTAGGTTCTGGGGTAAAGGAGGAGGTAGTCTTGCTCCTACAGGTGCAAGACTCGGTACTGCACTTGTCCCAGGCTGGTCACGATTATTTATCAGACTTGACTGTGTTAGAGGTGGTCCTACAATGACACCACAGAATAGATCACTAAGACTTACAGCTCCACAGATAAACATGCAAACAATCCAGTGCAATTTCTTTATGCCTTGCTTTGAGCAAGGCCAAGATTGGAACTTTTTACAATCTCACTACAGTCAACGTAAGTTTGCTGCAGATGAGAACAGCCACTCAGGTAAGTTACTCTGATTACAAGATCTTCACATTAAGCAAAGGGCAAAGTTTTAAGCTATAAAAATATATTTTCTTCCCCAGAGGCTTATTATTGTTACAGCTTGCATTAGCTAGAGCAGCTCCTCCCTCAGCGCTGCCATGGGTGAGGTGGGGGGAGGAAACCAAGGCTTGCTCGGAGCAAGAGATCATATTAGCAACATTTAGATTCTAGTTCTGAAACAAGAACTACAGGGCAAAAGTCTTCCACAAGTCTGTCCGGCTATTTTTGCATTGTTTGCACCATACATGATACATACACTCCTAGTTATTATATGGTCAAAGAGAACAATGAGTTATATCACACAACCTATTAAGACATAAATACAATGGGAGAGTACTACTGGTTTGCTTAATAGCAAGCCAACTCACTACCCACAAAAATGCTCATGCAAAGTTTCAAGGAAGCTTTTCTGTCAATTAGAAAAGCTTCTTTCAGATACAGTAAGGATTATTTACTGTCTCAGTCATTTTAAGCTTTTGCTACTAGAATTTGTGGTAAAAGTAATTCAAGGAAAGAAACACAGGTATAAAATTAATCATGTGTGGCCAGATATAATAGACTGGTGCCCTTCACAGAATTGATTACGGCCATGTGTAATTTTACCGGAAACACCTTTGTTTTTGACAGAAAAGAAACAACAACTATGTTCCCCAGTATTAATGTTTCATAATCAATCCATCCACTACCTTCTAAAAATATTAATCAGAAGCTTATCTACTAAATGCTTATAGTTAATCCTATAGAAAAATTATTTCTTAGCCCATAGCAGCTGCTATTTCATGCAACAGTCACAGCATATATTGTGCTACTGGAATAGAGAGTACTGAAACAGAGCAACCACATATCCAATAGTCTAAGCTTTTTCCTTGAAGAATTTAAATTATAAGATGCAACAAGATAACAAAATGGCTAGACAGTCTCAGAGATCATTGTCAAGCTAAAACAGGTCTTAGATGTATGAAGTATTGGCTACAAAAGAGCCACATGTAATATACCATGAACAGGGAAATTTATTAGTGCTTTCAGGACATTAGATCTCAACATTTTTGCATTAGAAAAAATTATCAATCCAATTGACAGGGATCAGTCCAAACAATAACAAGACTGTCAGATAATCTGAAAGATCTTCCCCATCTTTTCCCTCCTGCATTTGTCTGATTTGATTTGGAGCACAAGGAACATTGTATTTTAAGAGCTGATTTTTCAAAATCATTTTGGTAATATTTTGAATAGCACAGCACTAGCAAAGAAACTTGAGGAAGTCATTACTTTGAATACATACAGAACTCTTCCACAAAGATTCATCATTGGATCATTTGTGACATAAAATAATGCAGAACAATATTTAACTTACTTGGTACAGGAAGCACAACAGGAGGTGGTGCCTGTGGATGAGCCTGTGGAACTGGCATCCTCATATTGCGAGCTGGACCTGGCATAGGAGGTAGAAGCATACCAGGAGGAGGAGGAAGGCCCGGAGGCGGTGGAGGAAAAGGAATCATACTTGGCAAGGAAACTTCATCTACTACTAAAGGATCATTTCCATGATCAAACTGGCAAAGATCGCCAAGTACACAAAACCCTCGCTCTGCAAAACAAGATATTTAATTATTTTTATATATAAACATAATAAGTTGTCAATAATTCATATCATGTCAGTTTTTACTGGAGTTTCTTACTCAAAAAAAACATGCAACTGCTGATCCAACATTACATTATCAGGCAAAGTTTCAGACTAAAATTCAAATTGGAACAACCTTCCATAAAGGCATACAAACATACATCCATTATAAAAGGTGTGGGCGGGGGGGAAGCATGCAGAAGGACCACCTGTTTTTACATTAAACACACATACTATAGCCTTTTTCAGATGTGCCAGTGGTTGAAATATTTGCCAAGGCATATATGGAATCATGAACAAACTCCGTATGCTCTTCCCCAACAACTGTCAGATAAGTAAACTGCTTCCAGCAAGATTACTTCTTTCCCAAGTGAAATATGGGTCATACATGCACTTTTACATGCAAGATACTCCATATGCTACTGCATTTTCACTGACTGCCTATATTTAGTGAATATTTAAAGATAAGTAAATCATAGAACATAATGGAACCACATATGAAATTGAAGACTAGGAAAAAGATTACCATCATAATCTCGACATCTTCTTTTAGGCGGAGGGTTTCTGCCAAACGAACCAGGAGTGCTATGATTGTTATAATAATTTGACCAGCTCTCTGTTGTGTTTTCAAGATGGTGAGCAGGTGCAACTACAGTAACAGCACTGGGAATAGACTGTGCAGAGGAATACTGTTCAGTAGAGTTACTGGCAGACACAGAAACTGGATTATATGAGCCTTCAACATCACTTCTCTCACTCTTGAATTTTGATCTCTCCCTATGCTCTGTTAAAAAAAAAAAGTGGGGTGGGTAAATCTTCATGTTTTGTTCCATATGTCAGAGCCCTGAAAAAAGATACTACAGAACAACAGAAACATTTGCTTAAATATTCTGTGTAAACTGTTCTTGATGCTTAGTCTTACAAATGGAATGAGAACTAAATCTAAAGCAAACAGGGTTTTTACCTCAGAAATCAAAACATTTTCTTTGTAAAATGCAGATTAATTCCTCTGATGCTTATCCCTTCCTACATTACAATATTCTCTTTTAAAAGAGAGAGGGGAAGGGAAAAAGACACACACATAAAAACCCTGTTTTTTCCACCAGTGCTTTTGGAATTAGTCCTAGAAGAATGGTGCATCACATGGTAACAGCCTTCAATTAAAGAAACCTTCTCTAAAAATACATAGTAACAGAGTAGAAAAAAAGGGAGTAACACTATTTTGCAAAAAAATAGCACATCTTTAAAAAAAAAAAAAAGAAACAGCTTTGTCAACACAGAGCAAAAGTGTATTGGCTACAGATACTCAGTGGTATACACCTGTGGATAAATTAAGAAGTTAGTAAAGAAGAAAACAATCCCCTTAATTATTCTACTCTGAAGAATAGTACCTTAATTAACGATTTCAGCAACGCAAAACTCAAAATTTGCTCCAACGACTCAAGGACATCTAGAGCCTGCTAACCTATATAACTTGTACTAGCCAACACATCACTGACATCAGATTTTCTCCTAAAGTAACACCTTGGGTACTCACCAACACTTCTGTTTGTATCACGGTCTTTGCTTCTACCCCTACTGCGGCTACGACTTCGACTTAACCCTCTGCTTTTACTACGACTTTTACTCCTGCCTCGTCGCCATCCAGACTTCTCTCTGTATAAGTCACTCCTGTCATAGTATCTGTCATAGTCCCTCCATTTTCCATCATCTCTCTTTTTGTCTCTGGTTCTAGAAAACATACATATAAATCATGTTTATGAAGAAAGAAACCAAATTCTAAAACAAGTTTGTAGTAAGCAAAGATACTGTTCATCCTCCCCATCCAACTTAGACAGTGACATCGTGTTTGAGAAGGAATTCCCAAGTTATACAAAAAAAAAAAAATCTCAAAGCTGAATTGGTCATTCACAGAAATCAGTGAGGGAAGGACTAAGAAGAACAGGAAAGGCAAGAAAGAGCTACAGAAAACCAGACTAGAACAAACTTTGAAAACAGATGTTAGCACTATGTAATTTCCCCCGCCCCCCAAAAAAACAGAAAAACCCCAGCCACCCCACCAAAGGAAAAAAAACACAACAAAAAAACCAAATCCAATGCTTTTCATTTATATCACAAAGGAAAGAAAGGAATTGATGACATCTCTAGGAATTAGTATTTGAGAAGCACCACCATTTTTTTCCCCCACAGACCAATTTCTACTCAAGGGTTCTCATACATGTGATAAACACAGACATACACAGCAGATATAGAAAAGTGGGAAAGATATCACCATTTTTATGAAACCACTACCTAGGAGGTAAAAATCCACAGTTAAGCACTGCCAACAAATAGCAAAGAAGATACTAATATCTTGGTTCAAGAGTACTACTAACCTGTGTTCACTGGAATCTGCACGGCTTCTCTGTGGGCTAGAATACTTCTTTTTCCTGCCATCTCGCTCTTCCTCAAGTGATTCTTGAAGATTCTGTTCAAGAGAGAACTACCTATTAAGCATGAACATCACTTTTTATTTAATTAAGAAAATAAGATCAAGATTTAGTTCAAAGCACAATTAGCATCTGGCAGGAGAACAAAATATTTTAAATATTTTATTAATATTTAATAATTAAAAATAGAAAGTTTATTCTGGACACTGTTATCCAAATGGCAACATAATGCCTGATCCCAGAAAGCTGTGCTAGGTATCTTCCCTGGCCTTCTCTCCACAAAGAAAACAAAAAAACTTCCTTCCAGGAGCACTAAGCCAATTGAAGATCATTCCAAAAAAACTTGTTCTAAGTTAAGATAGTTCTTTAGAGAACTCATCAGAAAACTATTAAAGTGATTGAACAGTTGCAAATTATGAGTTTCCGTCAAAGCTACTTCAAAAAATTGTCATCATAGTTCTGGATATCATCCTCAAAACCAAAAAGAGGACATCACAAAGGAAAGAGAAGACTATATAGTCACTTTTGTTTAAATCAATTAATGAATCACGTTCTGTGTGCTTTCCACAATACAACATAATACAGCTTTGTTTTGGTTGACTGACAGATTTTGATCTGTAATTATTTATCACCTTCATGACTGTCAGCCAATCTTAACACTGAAGACAGAACAACTAACTCCAGCAAGATCTTTCCTTCATCTTATTTCATGCTCACAGGCAAAAAGCACAAACCTGAATACCCAGAGTACTTGTCTTAAACCACATTTGTTATGGTTTATTTATAAAAAAAGTAAATATCAGTTTTTCCTTTTAATACTGCATGAGAAACATCTGCAGCATGAGGGAAAGGGACCAGAATATCTTATAACCTCTTTGACTTCATCTAAATTTAGCTAGATCGTTCCTGTAGCAATTAAATCACATATTCAGCCTAAAGTATCTTTGTCAACTGTGATCAGAGTACATGAAAAGAAAGAACATTAACTTTTATTTGCAATTTTTCTGTAACTCTCTCTCTCACAGCTGGTACATTAGGATACCATAAACACATAGAGAAGGGACCTCTTCCCCTGGAAAATTACCAATATAGAAGAAAAAAATGTATCATAGACACATTACAGTAGGAATTATACAATATAGAAAGAGACATAGATAATTATGGATACATTACTTTGCTTTCTCAAAAACTTGACTATGTTTTCAGTTTTGTCAATAAGAACTGTTGGTGAATGAAGGCTACATCAGTTTTTTTTAGTAATTATCCCCAAATATAGAGGCTACCATACTTCATTGATTTTAAGTCTTACAGAAAACATTTAAAATAATTTCTATTCCTTACAGAATATCCAGAACTTGAAAAGGAAAGTTTTCGAATACTTTTGCTTCTTCCCCATCACTTAAACCCACCCAAATCATTACCAGCTGCAGAGAGAATAATAAAGATCACTAGTCACAACAAAGTGAATTTTGTTTTTACACTTTGCCTCACAAATGTTACAGGATGGCCAATTTGAGAACCAGAAGCAGGTAGGCAGAAAAATTAACGTTACCTCCTCCTTGACTTCTTCTTTCTCCTGACTTGCAGGCTTTGCTTCTACTTTTGCTGGTTCAAGAGAAGGAAGGTAACTCTTTGTGTACAGACTTTCAAAGAGTTTATCTACAAAACCTGAAGTTTCTGGGGATACAGAACACAAGAGAACATCATTACATCTTGATTTAAGTCCATTACTAGGAATGGATTGACCACAGAAGTCCCTGAGGAAAGCCATCTGGAAGGACTGGTTATAGCAGCAGCATCTTAAACTAATGAACATTAGTTCAATTTAAGGAACTGGAATTACATTTGAGGAACTTGAGGCTGTTTATATAGACAAAAAATTGTAATCAGTTATATCACAGACAGAAACAGAGGCTTTTACTTCAATCACACTTACAACTTCGAAGTTTTCTAAGAGGCAAGTGTGAACAAAACTTAAGATCAAGGAACAAGTTTACAGTTATTCCAATAGCTACAATTGGCAGCCTCAGAGAGCAATTCTAATGAGACAGTACATCATTCACATAATACTATTCATCAATTTTACATTAGATCCCAAAAGCATACACAATAATTTGCCCACTGAGGGTCAGAATTTCAAGAGCTTAACACCTGTAACTTGAACCGAATTGCAATGAGAAGCTCACCAGATGCCTGGAAGGCCAACACAGGTTAGGTTTTCAAAAGTTATCAAACACATGCCAGAGAAACTTCTGGCAGCATGACTGACACTGAAAAATGAAATTAAGTGTTAGCTTTTGTTTGAGAGGGTTTTATGAAAGGACTTATCTACAACTGGAGATGGGGGGAGGAAAAAAAAAGCTACAAAGCTTCATCACTTCATCTTGTGATAAAAAGGTCTTAAAGATCTTTATTCCTTTATACTCAGTAAAAAATATTAAATTCATGGGAAAAGGAAGTATCCTGAAGGAAACAACAGTGTATCACCCTTCCCCCCACCACACAAAATACACTGAAATGATAAAGTAGTGGATAGTGCAGTACCTTTTTGCAGAAAGACATCCAGCTGATCAGCACAAAAAGCTTTCAGCTCTTTCTCTGGTTTGTCTTTCTTGACTAATGCCACAACATAGTTGGCTAAGGCTGAGGGGTCTGCATCACATCTATGGAGAGAAAGAATTATTCTTCACAACCACATAGCTTGATTTTGCTGAAGTATGCTAAAAATCACTGTACATTGGAATATCACTGTTACAGAAGAGTCACTGAAGAAAGCCTGGCAACACATGTTGGATGCTTTTCTGACATCCAGTACCATACACAGCTGCACCAGGGCGGACTGAGCCAGGAACAATTTTTTTTCAATTACAGCAAGATATTCTAATTGCCTTGGGGCACCCCTCAACACACATCCCTACCTGACAATGCTCTCACTCTTTTGATCCTTCCCAAGGCTTACTTATGAAGAACTACCTTTTTTCTTTTTTGTATAAAGATCCTGTTCAGGGGCACTTGAGCAAATGCCATTGTTCCCTAACTTTCTCTAACCACAGCAACCACCACCAACTATGATTCTATAAGGATAGCAGAGCGACTACCAGGAAATTCACTACATAATTATTTTAAAGTAGAAACATCACTGTATATGCTCATTAAAACAGTATTACCATGAAAAGCAGTTTAGAAAGATATATCCCAAAAGCATATTTTAAATATGCACAGACATTATGTTCTGTACAGCTTAATTTACTATGCATAACATATTAGGGTTTTTTCCTTCTCTAGAATGATTTCCAAGCCTATAGATCACACAATAATCCATTAACTCTGGTTAAGTGCCTAAAGGGATGTAATTATTAACATAGATTCATTTCACTCGCTATCTAAGCCCTTATCTAGCATCATAAAGACCAAAGATAGCCAACTCTGTTCAACAATTCTCCACTACTAATCTTTAAATTAGATATTGCTTTAGATTGTATTATTCAGCCATCAGAAAAAACACACCAATTATGAACTAGATTAACAGCATTAAAGCATTATTAAACAATAGCTCTTTGTTTTGCTACTCTTTGTTAAAGATGCAAACATGAGCTATCAGATGGCAGGTATGACCCAAAAGCAATCTGATGATTAAAAGAATTTTGAATACTAATATTTAGAGAGGGAATTGTGTATTTTTAAGAATATTAACTTTGGAAATACAAAGAAATAGCATAAAAATGGACAGACCTAAATATAATCTCAAGAAAAAAAAAAAGTCATGTAGATGAGAACTAGTTAAAGAAAATAAAAATCCTCAATAAGCTTCCAATCAAGCAGCTCTACTCTAAATTATTTTGATTACTTGTTTCCAACAGCTGATGAAAGCCATGTTAAATATAGCAATTAACTACAAAGAAACCACAAATTTACAGATTTTACAGTTCTTTCACCAAAAAAAAAAAAAGAAAGAAGCTGTACTTATTATATCCTATGCTAGTACCAACATGCAACTAAAGACTATAAAACCTCAATTTAAAACAAAGGACATGATCTATCACGTTATACCGTATTTATTACTTTAACCCGCCCCATTCCTTTCTCCTCATATTAATTTATCCCAGGCATTTATATCACATTATGGGAACATGCACTTCTCCAACTTGACCATCTTGTATTTTCTCTCCTTAATGCCGAACAGTCAGCATCCACCAGGAAATTTTATGACTCTCTCATGAGCCCTAGTCTCCAACTTAGCTCTGTATACTTAAGCTCAGATACCAAAAAGATGCTAGAGAGTAAGATAGAAGGCAAATTAGAATCAGTAGCGAAGCTGTACAAGCAAAATTTACACTCCAGTCTAGACAAACTTTCAGAGAGATTTGACTGAAGATCAGAGAGACCTATTCTTTCAAAAAAAACAAAACAAAATAGACAAGGAAGTCTGCCATGGGATACTTCGCTGAAAACAAACAAAACCACGATGTCCTTCTCCCTCTCCTTCTCAAACCCACCCTCCCACCTCAGGGAGGTTTTTTTTTTTTTTGACTAGTTTAAGACAGGGCCTTTGTGTAATTCAGAGTTTTAGCTTCAGTGTTTCTTGTGAAAAAAAGTATGTGTGCCTGAAAATTGCATGAGATATTCAAACAGTATTGCATGTTTCTTATTTCACGAATCGGCAATAAGAAATCAAGCCAAGTTTCAGACACAGTTACTTCGATACTTTGTAATTAGGTGCGATACTTTGTAATTAGGTGAAAAGAACAATATAACGTGATGGATAGGGCAGATTTTAAAACCCTGAAACATTTTTAGAAGCACGCTACTTAATGGTCAGTAACTGACTAACTCTACTCTAAAGCCTATTAGAAATATAAAATAAACAAACATTTGTAGAAATATCAACCAATGAACTACACATTGCAAACATATGTTCTACAATTTCACATGGCACACAGCATAATTATAAAACTAGCTAGTTATTGAAGAGTTAGCTTCCTTTAGAAGACCCTCGCTACAGATGAAATTCATGAAGTATCTAGTTATACCCACGCTACAAATGTTAGGTCAGCATGCAAGGTGGGTTAGGTGTGTGTTCCCCATCCCCACTCCATTGATCATGAAAAATCTCAAGATCAAGAAACAACCTTCCCGACCCCCTTCCCAAAAGCTTGATTAAAATTCCTACGTATTCTGCAGCAAACCTTCTTAATTTTGTACTCAGCCATTTCAGTTACTCTTATTAATTCACTCACAGCTTGGTTTTGAGAATTATGCTACAAACCAATGTTACACAGCTAGAGATTAAAGTCACACGGAAAGCGAGTGAGAAACGAGACCTTTAAGCACTCTCCTTTCAGAGCCCGTAAAGCCCTCTGCACCCCCGTCCCATGGAGCACAGACTCTTATGCACGCTCCACACAGACCGAGGTGGCTCAGCAGGTTTGGGGGAGAAGAGCTACACTTGGAGCACGGGCCCTTGCGAGACCCGAGCACCCCAAACCGAAGTCACGCGTGAAAGGGAGCATGGGGTTGAGAGCACCAGCTGCCACGCGAGCCACCAGCGAGGCTCTGCGCCTGGGCCCTGTCGCTGCCCAGGTCTGTCCCCTTGCTCAGGGTCACCAGGGCCGCACAGCAAAGCGGGGGGGCACACGGGGGGGGGGCAGTGCCCATTGCCAGCCCCACAGGCCGCTTGCTCGGGGGCAGGGGGTGGGGTGCCAGGGACTGGGCTGCCAGTGGAGACCCCTGTCCCCCTGATGTGCACAGAGAGGGCCCCCAGGCTGCCCATGGGGTGGGGGGCATCCTTCCCCCCCTCCTCACACAGGGACTCGGGGGGGGGGCCCGCAGAAGCCTCCCCTCACAGGGCCCCCCCCACGGGGTGTTCCCCCCACATATCCCCTCCTCACAGGGTCTCCCCCCCCCCAGGTGTCTTCTCCCCTCACACAGGCCCCCCCCCCCAGGTGTTCCCTCCCCCGGTGTCTGCTCCTCTCACACAGACCCCCCCCCCGCGGTGTCCCCCCCCCTCCCCGTGTCTCCTTCTCTCACACAGGACCCCTCCCCCAGGTGTCCTCCTCCCTGGGTATCCCCCCCCTCACACAGGTTCCCCCCCGGGTGCCCCCTCCCACAGGGCGTTCCCCCCCGCCCGCGTGCTCTCTCCCTCCCCAGTGGCCCCCCCCGGGGTGTTCCCTCCCCTCACGCAGGCCCCCTCCCCGCCCCCTTCCCCCCCCCGGTGCTCCCTCCCCTCACCGAGGCCCCCTCCCCGCCCCCTTCCGCCCCCCCGCTGCTCCCTCCCCTCACACTGGCCCCCCCGGGCCTGGCCTGGCCGGGCCGGGCGGCCCCCGCCCCCACTCACATCGGCTCCAGCAACTTGGCCAGCCAGGACTTGAGGGCGTCCACGTTCTCTATGATCATGGTGGCCGCCCCGCGCCCCCCGCCGCGCCGCCCCGCGCCCTACACGCCGGCCACCATCGCCCCGGCCCGCGCCCCGCGGCCGTTACTCGCCACCGGCCCCCTCCCCCCGCCGAGGCCTAGCACAGGAACTCGCCGCCCGCCCGCCCGCAACGCAGCTTGCTGGCCGCCGCCGGGGGCGGGACGGCGCCCGCCGCTCACCAATCGGGCGGGGGCGCCGCCACGCGCCGAGCCAATCACAGCCGCAAGGCGCCTATCCCGAAGGTCACCGCGGCGGCAGCAGGCTAGATCGCGCGAGCACATGAACCCTGCCGCGCCATGTTGGGGGGGGCCCTTAAAGGGGCAGGCACCCCGCGGCGGGTCGAGGCGAGGCGCGGCCGCGCCCCCGCGCCCAGCGGCGCTCCTGGCGGTGCGGAGGGCGAGCGGCCCCGCTTGCGTCTCTCCACCTCGCCCGCCCGGCAGGCCGGAGGCTCTTTTGTTCTGACGTTTTCACCAGGAAAAAACGAATCTACTGCGTGCATACACCATTGAGTCAGCAAGCCTGGCTCATGATTGCTTGCTTGCGCTTCAAGTGTTTTGGGTCAGAGTTGTTTTTAATTCTGTGTCACACAAAAAAATACAGGTGCCACGGCACTTCAGCGTGGGAGACATGTAGAATATTGTCCTGCCGAGCCCCTGGTGTGCCCGGGCCCCGCCGTCAGGACCTGTGGCAAGATCATTTCGGAGGCTCTAGGCCGCTGCGGCTGAGCAGCGAGGCGCGCTTCACCCCAGAGGGCATGGGGGCTGTTTCTGGACGCTCAGGGACCGCTGCACTGCCAGGGTGGTGTCACAGGGCTCCACTGCAACCCGGAGCGGGGGCCTGCCGCAGCGCGTGCCCCTGCGCGGTCTGCAGGCAGAGGGGAGCCGAAGCTCCAGGGGAGAGGCAATCACGCTGCCTGGTCTGCGAGCTGCCTGGCTGTGAGCCCACGCCACAACGGAGCCGGGCAGCCGTGACGCGAGGGCGGCACCCACGCTGAGTCAACGTGCGGCATCAGCCGAGGCTCGGTGCCACGCAAACCCGCGGCTCTGCGTTCCCTGGGAGCACGGAAAGGAGGGTCTGGGCCTGCCTGTAAAAACACCGCTGGAACAGAGGAGCGCGCCTTTCCCGGCGCTCCCCACCGCGGCCCGCAGATGGGGCGAGGGCGGCCAGGCCGCAGCCCGGCTCCTTGCCCAGGCCGCTGCGCCTGTGGCCGTGAGGGAGGGCAGCGGTCGTGAGCCTAAACCCAGCCGAGGGGGACGGTGCAGTCCTCCGCGCTCGCGCTGCGCTTCCCCTGGGCAAGCAAGTAACAGCAGCGCAAAGGCTGAGCGAGGCGCAGAAGCGGCAGCGGCCTCCGCCCAAGCATCGCCTCAGGCCGCCGCCGGCACCACAGCACTCGTAGTCCCGCTCCCGCGCCCGCCGCGCAGCGCGGGGCGGGGCGGGGAGAACTACCGCTCCCGTGAGGCGTGGCGCGGGGAGGGGCCGGAAGGACTACAGCTCCCGTCAGGCGTGGCCGGAAGGACTACCGCTCCCGTGAGGCGTGGCCGGAAGAACTGCGGCTCCCGTCAGGCGTGGCGCGGGGCGTGGCCGGAAGAACACGGCTCCCGTGAGGCGTGGCCGGAAGGACTACCGCTCCCGTGAGGCGTGGCGCGGGGCGGGGCCGGAAGGACTACAGCTCCCGTCAGGCGTAGCGCGGTGCAGGCGCGGCAGGATGGCGGTGAGTGTGGCGTGGTTCTACCGGCCCAGCCCGGCCCCACCGAGGGGGGCAGCTCCGGCCCCCTGCGGCGGCGGCGGCGGCGGCGGCGGCGGCGGCGGCGGCTTGTCGCCGGCGGCTGCGGGAGCGGCCCGGCCCGGCCCGGCCCGGCCCGGCCCCGCCCCTCCGCTGCCCGTAGCGGGGCGGGTGTCGTTGCCCCGAGCCCTGGGGCTCCCGTGTGAGGCGGCGCGGAGGGGTCCCGGCTTGAGGCTGCTGAGCCTTTCGGGCCTGCTGCCAAGCTGCCTGCCCGTCTGCCCGTCCGCCTGCGGCCGCCTCGGAATGCCCCGCGAGGCCACGGTGCCTTTAGCGGAGCAGCTGTCTCCCATCACCGGTTCCCGGCTTCCGGCTGGTTCTGTTTCCTCGCAGACAGCTCTGCGTTTCCGAGGCTAGCAGTAATTCCAGTGTACTTCCAGGGCTTTCATCTGTGTTTCGTGATGTGGTTTTGTGATATAAGGAGTGCTGGGAGCACTGTGAAGGGCTGCCAACATCTTTTAACTAAAAATGTTTTTAAATTACTTAACTGTACTGATAGGTAGTATTTCCTAGTAATTTAAACTGCTTTATAAACCCCATGTTATTTCTTGCTGCTAGTTTTGCCTTTTTTGTAGGTAGCTTAATAATTATTAAAATGGTACAATTGTACTAAGGTATATTATTTAGTAGTATAGCTCAAGAGACTGGTGAGGAAACTTTTGCATTGATGAGAACTTTTCATTAAGTTATAGCAGTGTCTTTATGGTTTTTCTTTCAAAGGCATTTTGTAGTTTACAGTAGTACCTTTCTATTTTTATTAAGATTCCTGTTTGCTTACAGAAGTAAATTAGGAGCAACATCTACCCCAAATATCTTAGTGCTTTGATCTTGAAAAAAAAATACTCTGTGTATATCAAGATTTATGACTATGATACTGGTAATGTATGCATTATTTACACTTTAAATATGTTATACAATAAGAGAATAAAACGAAGGAATGTTTAATGTTTAATGGTGGTGTTTAAATACTGATAGGTAAAATATTTAAAGAGTTTTAAATTCTAAAGAACTCTCTTTTCTTTTTCTGAGCTACAGTTAAAGAAGAGTTGTATGCCAGACACTTGTTGGCCTCAGAGATATTGTTTCCACCTAATGGATAGGAAAATCAAGGAACATTGATGGAAGAATCTGGAATGAAAAAAATTCCATGATTTTTTTCACCCAGGGTTTAAACACATTCTTATCTCTCCAACTCAGACATCTTTGAGTTTGTTAGATATTGCTGAGATAATTAGTTAGTAGGGCCTCTTGCATGTTACTTTGGCTAGATTAGAGTCCTTTGCCTTGGAAAGATGTTATTAGTCCTTTCCTCATAGACTTTTTTTGATCTTGATTTGGGTGGCTGAATCTTAAGGATATAAGTGTACACAGACCAGTGGTTGATCATGTTAATGATACTCTGCTATGAGATGATGCTGCGATGTTATGGGGTCCAGATAGATGTTTGCAAATATGCTCTACCGTGCTGGTGTTCGGTAACAAAATGAGGGCAGGAGAGGTCTGTCATACATTGTAATACAATTTTTGGTTTTATTAACCCATTCAACCAGAGTTTTCTTCTTCTTTCTATGTTGAACAGGAACGTAAAGGGACAGCAAAAGTAGATTTTCTGAAGAAAATTGAAAAAGAGATTCAGCAAAAGTGGGATGATGAGCGAGTCTTTGAGATTAATGCTTCAGATAGGCTGGACCAGAAAAGGTATCATTCCTTTTTTACAGGTTTTATCTTCAACTGTTGAAATCTCTTTTGAAGGGTTTTTTTTTTCCCATCAAAACCCAGAAAAAAGTATCCTTTTTTTTCAAATGAATAGTGTTCTCAGATGAAGGTACTTATGTGTGCATTATGGTGGCATTTCCATAGCTGACAGCATAAAGCACTGGTGTGCACGTGCTGGCCAAGTTCCAGTCAGATGAAAAAAAGCTTTCCTCTTATTCCTTGGTAGCATCAATATCCTCTGAGACTTTAAAAATAGATTCTCTTTTGTGACTTCAACTTTCTGGCATGGAGAATATTTTTCAAGGTGAAGTCTGAGCCCTTACAGCTTAAGAAATTACTGCCTCTCAGTTGGAAAGTACTATTCCTATTCCTCTGTCTGAGGTACGGTGGATGAATGAAGGTGTGTACTCACTCTGCTTCACTGAGAAAGGAAAATTGTTTAACAAACCTGTTGAGTCATGATGTAGGCTAACCTGTTTTACTTGGCATAGAAATGGATGAAGACCAGATCTGTGATATTTACAGTTTTTCAGATGAGGGGCTGTAATTTCTTTTAAGTACATGAAATATATTGTGAAAGTTTGACTATCTTGCTAGTCTAAGAATTTCAGTTTGGACTTTTTGTCCTGATCTGTAGTTCCATTGAATTTAGTCCCAGGGTTGAGTAATATTTAATGACCAGAAGGGTCAGACAATTTGAATGCTAAATTAGGAGGTATAGCAGAAACATTTGTTATGTGAGTATGTTTTTTGCTCAAATTGTAGAAATCTTTTTACTTTAAGGAACTGCACTCTATACTTAAGTGTTGATTATGTTACAGGCTGAAATTCAGGACTATAATTAACACTTAAAATTTCTGACTAAAAATAAAAGTAGTAGGTCAGCTTTGTTTACACAGTTTTACAATAATAAGCAATTTAATACGAAATTTCAGTGTTCGGTATGTTAATGTGGCCATCTTATAAATAGAGAAAAAGCTGCTTTGCTAAACTAATCTTTTTATGCTTCTAGTTAAAATAATGTGTATTTACTTTGGTCTTTTTCTTAAACTTCTAGTTCTATTTAAAAAAAATAGCTGATACTAGTAAAGGTTGCCCTAGAGGAGAGAGGTGATGCTACCATGAACATTTCTGCAGTCAGTCCTTAATATTCACGGAGGGGTTTAAACCCGTCTCAGGAAAAGGATTTACTTATAGTGCTCTTTGTTACCTTGGGCTTGAGCTCTTAAAGCTCCATTGTGATGTAGACTTTTTCCTAAAGGCCTGCTTCAGGAATTCTTTGATAAAATCCCTGTTTAAACTAGAGCAGATTCCTTAAAAAAAAAAAAAATCTAATCCTTATTGAAAGGGAATAGAATTCCACCACAGAGCACATTTTTTTTAATGCACAGAAAATGTTTGTTTTCTTACCTGAATATCTAATTTCAGCTTTCAACCACTGCATTTTGTTGTATTTCTACCTCCTTGTTTGAAGTTTCCTCTGCTATCACAATTTATCCTGTTTGTAGAGATGCTTGTGGCCTGTCTCAACCACCTCTTGTTTTCTACTGTTTCCATTTAATAATGCCATCAGTAGGATTTCTTTTGTTAATTTATTTTGTTAAATGAAGGTAAAACACCTCTTTGACATCAGCTCTGGGGGTGAATCTATACTGAGGTTTGTGTGTGTCTTTTTCCATTCCCTGGTGGTATTATTTGCTACTTCAAATCAATTTGAACTGCTGTGAATTTTATCTCTTATCACCTGTTATATAATGATTTGTTTTAAATAGAACATTCTACTCTTAATCTGTGCTGTTTTTAGCATAACATTCTGTTCTGACTACAGCTTTTTGGCCTTCTAGTAAAATATTCTTAAGCTGCTCTCTCTTGCAGAGGTGGCTTCTTCATTGTTTGTTTAAATTTTCTCCCAGCTAGTTGGTTTCATAATTGTTTTTAGCTTTGTGAAACTGATCCTTCTAAAATACCGGGTACATCTCGCTCTGTCTTGAACTGTTCTCTTTTCACATGACAGATACAGTCTCTCTTGTCTAAGCAGCTACCAAATTTTAATTTTATATTCCATTTCTCTCTTTGTCAAGATTAAATTCTCTTGTGGTAAGTGCAGTACTTGAGTTAATTGAGAGGAAGCCTCTCAGTTACCTTGGTCACAGCTCACTGAGGACTATCAACATTGTAAAAACCAAAATGAGTTGCATTCATGATTATCTGAATGTGAACAGAGTGCTGGTACGAGGGAGCATATTTCCTTGAGGAAAGGAACATACTGGGGGGTTAAGAAAGACCATGTTTAGCTCTGGGTTTTGTTCCTACCTCAGAGTAACCTTGGGAAATTTGGTTAGGATGGAACCTCTGGAACCTCCCAAGCCTGCTTGGGAGCAGAATTACTTTCACGAATCAGTAGGATTGATGTTTCTTATAGTGAAGACAAAGGTTTACTTATGAAACAGCATTAGTGGCTTAGGGAAGTCTCTGAGCAAAAAAGCAGTGACCCTGACAATGTGAGATTTGTTAATCTGTTACATGGAAAAGTCAAGGTAAACCAAGATAACGAAAATGTGGCATAACAGGTGGCAGCCTCTTAAACTGTAGTATTTTGCAAGCAGCCAGATGGTTGTGCCTCTATTATACATGTTTGTATTTCAGTGGTGGTGTCAGAAGAATAAAGACAAGGCACAGGACAGAGGTAGAGTGCAAAGGTGGAGGTAGAACTTGCAGATGTCTTAAAGATCTTGGAATTACCTTAGTTGCTTTGAGAGGTCAGGTTATAATAATATATGTTCAAGCTGCTGCGTACTCATGAAATGAGTAATTTCAGCATGTCACTAGAACAGCTGAATTCAGGCAGTGGGAGATTAAATAAATTAATTAAGCCTTTGCAGAAGTTAATTTACAGAATCAGGATTAGAATGTCTCATCATTTTGGAAGATGTTGCATGTATTTCAAAGTTTCTTCTGTGATGTCAGTCCTTTGTTTTTCTCTTCTGTTTTTTTCTTTAAATCAATAAAACCTGTTAGTAAGACAGCTGCTTAAGACCAAAGACTGATGTCATTTGTGGGGAAAATGTTATTTTAATGTCACTGTGAGCTGGTAATAGCTGAACATATCAGTTAACTGATTTAATTAAACATATTCTAATTACATTAGATGTTTTAAATCTCCTTTGAATTTCTTCTCAGCAAAGGAAAGTACTTTGTCACCTTTCCATATCCCTACATGAATGGCCGCCTTCACCTGGGACACACATTTTCTTTATCCAAATGTGAGGTAAAAATTTCCCTTTGCTAATATCTCTTTAACTACTATTCTAAATCAAATGCTAATTTTGTAGTTAAGTTTTGAACTAACAGAATGCCTTGTTAATTACTTCATAGACTCAAAGGCACATATTCCAGTTTTCTTTTTCTCTGCTTTCTGTAGAAATGTTGAAAGGAAGGAGGTTGAAAGGAAATGCCACCCATCACATTCTAGGAGATTAGACTAGAGGTGTTTCCTGCTATGTGCTTTCTTTCAGATTTGCCAAGACTTTAACAGCTGCTGCCCCTTATTGTTTAGTTGTTAAACGGCACAAACTTCAGAGAACCTTACAGTCTTTTGTTTGTGAATGCTGTCTTATGTTACCTGCATGTTAACGGGTACAGGTCTTACACTACTGGGCAAGGTTGCACAAAATTGTTCTCTTTGCACCTATTTTTCTCTAGTCAAAAACAGCCTTCTGAAAATCAGAAAAGCTTGCGCTTACACAGTGAGGCAGTGGCAGAGTTGGTAATAAAATACAGTTTCACCTTCTATTCCTTCAATTAGCTTCTTAGGTGCTATTCACTGCATTCTTCTATTATATGAATTTTATTTTTTGAGAAGGTCGAGCACTTAGCTTCTTGCCATTCTTGTTTCATGTTTTTCTGTTTTTCCACTTTATATAGTTTGCAGTTGGGTATCAGAGGCTAAAAGGAAAGAATTGTTTATTCCCATTTGGTCTACACTGCACTGGGATGCCTATAAAGGTAAGATGGTTTGAGTTACTGAGTTTTTCGTTTTTTATAGTTAGGGCTGCATAAAGCATTGCTTACTCTCTGTCCAGAACACTGTGTTAGTTTACTCAAAAATTCATCAAGACCATGCAATTTAGATTCTGAATTTGTAGTAGTGAGTTGTAGTTGGACTGTATAGTATGACCTTTTAGAAAATAAAATGTTTTAGAATTACGTTCGCCTAGTTTTTTCTTTCATTTACAGGACAATTGTCACTATAAACCTCTTCCTGCCATAGCAGGTACTGATGATGTTAGAGGATCTCCTAGAACTTAATGTAACCTCCAGAAAAAGTTTAAAATGCTGTAATGGAATGCAAAGCATTAGCAGTACCTGCATAATTAATATAAAAATCCATATTTGATTATTCTAAAGCAAATCAGTCCTTGGCAATTGCTTCAATCGTAGTAACTGAGAAGTGCTGATAGTCTATCAAAAACTCTTTATTTAGGCCTGTGCAGATAAGCTAAAAAGAGAAGTGGAATTATATGGCTGCCCACCTGAATTTCCTGATGAGGAAGAAGAGGAGGAGGAAAATTCTGCTAAAAAGGAGGAAGAGATCATCATCAAAGACAAAGCAAAAGGCAAAAAGGTACAGTTTTTAAACAAAGTCTTTCTGGATTTGTATCTGTGATACTGAAATATAAAAGTAGGTATTATGGGTCTGTTTCCCTTCCACACACTCCTTAGAGAGAAACCAATGATACAAGTATTTAGATTGTTTTTTCAGATACGGTAGATTTCAGAGGGGGGAACATTAACTGTATGGTTCCAAAGATACTATTCTAGTGCATGAAAACTTGTTAATGGTGAGCTGGTGTACAGTCAGATAGTTTCCTGAGGAGAAATCAGATCATCCAGAATAGTACTCTGAACACTTTGCTGCACAAAGTGTTCACAAACTATATGAAAAAATCCTGCTTTCTCAGCAGGGATGATTAGAGAACCTACTGTTGTGATTATTAGCTCTTTGAAATATGGTTAGATACACTAAGTATAATCATTAAAACTCTTTTGGCTTATTAGACTTTTAAATGAGACTTATGATTCTGGGAGTATCACAAGGCAAAAAAAAGAAACAAATCTGGGAAAACTTCAGAAATACATTTTTATGCATATTGTTTATGTAAAAGAAATAATCACATTTATAAGCATTAGATTTAGGATTCTGTCCATTCTGCATCAACCAAAAAAATGATCTTGACTGCTCTTTCAGGTGTCAAATGACTGGTAGAGATGCAAAATATTTGAAGGTCAATAGCTGGAAAAAATATGAGCAAAATACCAGTAGAAAAGACAACTGATTGATTACAAGGATATAATACAGGACTGCTCTATGTTTTCGTGGCAAAATACCCATTTATTTGACCAAGACCTCAACTAACTGGTCTTTTTTGCCACTTCCAGCTATGGCACACCTTTTCTGCAGATATATTTTGATGGATCTCAGGATGTAGCAGTTGAAAAGTGGATGTTTCAAAGTATGCTCCATTGAATATCAGTTAGGCAAAAGTGTAGGTTAGAAACTGAAACCACCTTCACTGTTAGAGAAAAGCCACTAGAATATTTTTATGAATTTATATTCCTGGAAATAGAAACCACTCTATTAATAGAGGGAAAATTCTCTGGAGCAAATGAAGTTGTTATGAATACAGGAGAGTGCACTTTATTTTCTAATCGTGATTATCTTTTTTAGAGTAAGGCTGCTGCCAAGACAGGCTCTTCTAAATACCAGTGGGGAATCATGAAGTCTTTGGGTCTTTGTGATGAAGAAGTAGTCAGTTTTTCTGAAGCTGAGCATTGGCTAGATTATTTCCCTCCTCTTGCTATTCAGGACCTGAAAAGCATGGGATTGAAGGTAACTAAAAAATCTAAAATTTTATTATGCAGGCAACCATACTTGCTATTCATTTTTTTAAATTTCTTTTATTCATATTTATTATTTTTTTGTTTACTATTTTTTCTGTCTTAGAGAAGAGATTCTCTGCACAATAATCATGTTATTTTAGAAATCTTTCCAATATTTATGATATACTCTCTATACAAAAGAAAATACTGATCAAACAAGAATATTAAAAGGTTAAATGAATAATATCCTATGCAGTATCACAACTTAAAACAAGAATCAAATCAATGAATTGTGCTTTGTACCTCTTGTGTGCATATCAGATATGCTGTTCTGTAGTGAATATTGACAGTAGTTTTAGGAGTAAGGATATGGTATTGAATATATTTATCCTACTGACAACAAATTTCTAAAAATGCAGACAGAAAATGAAGTAAGGCCATACTGAAACATAACTTCTGAGTGATTAAAACTACTGTGAAATTTCTAATTCATATTCAGCAGACAGGGCCTTGACATTTTTAAAATCTCAGCTCTGAAGGACCATGCACACACAGACTGCATAGCTTTTTGTAGACTTTTTTGTTTTTAAAACACACACCCTTATTGTGATGCATATTTGCATTATGTTTTGGAGAAGAGTTTTTTTTTTCTTTTTCTAAGCTTTAAAATATTTTTGCTGATGTGAAGTTCTTTGAATTTCTGTATTGCATTTTGTTACCAGTAAAATGAGATTTCTACACATTTTCAGGTGGATTGGAGACGTTCTTTCATTACCACGGATGTTAACCCATACTATGATTCCTTTGTCCGATGGCAGTTCCTTACTTTAAGAGAAAGAAATAAGATTAAGTTTGGGAAACGGTAAGCCTGCTGCTCTCCTTTCACAAAGAATCTATCATGGAAATGGATGAGCTCAGCTTTAGGAAAGATGGAACCCTACCGCATATCTCTAGAACTTGCTTATAACTAAAATCCTTTGATTTCAGATGTCTTACTAAGCATAGCAACGTAGGTTTATTGTGTTAGCAAAGTTTGTAAGATTGTGTTCTTACTTTTTAGAGTTTTACAATGGATACCAACTTAAAGCAAAGCTGGGCGAATACTGAAAGCTTTTGTAAAAACTTACTGTAGACATCAATGGAAACCAATTTAGGCACAAATTGAAAATATCATTTGGAGGTCTCTTTTTGGTAAAGATTGTATTTTTCTCCTGGCCTATAGAGTACTGTATTTGCTACTAAATGAAAATGTACTTTTTCCTAGATACACAATTTATTCTCCAAAAGATGGACAGCCTTGCATGGATCATGACAGGCAAACAGGAGAGGTAATGTATTTTTAATGGTGATTTTTATGCATTTCTTATGATTCTTAAATAGTGAATGAAGAAACAAGCTGTATCCTGGAGCAAATATATTTTGTACATACTGACTTATCTGTTCTCAACTGTCAGTACATGTGAAAATTGAATGTCTATATTGAGAAAACTTGTCTTGAACTACGGATAATGTTTCTCATTGCAGCTGTTTTCTGTGATTATTTGGCAATTTGTGCAATCAGCTTCACTACATTGTATGATTCTTTATCTGTTGAAACAAAAGAAATAAGCTCTTACTAACTTCTATGGTGCTGGGGCAGTGGCTGTTATGAGTAAATTTTTGGACAGAGGGATAAAGTAGAGTGTTTCAAGTTTGTGTTCTACTAAACAGCTGTTAGTATCAATGGAAATATGATTTATTTTAAAGAAAGCATCTATACCTTAAGTTGCATTTGGGTTAGGTTACTACAGAATAGAATTTATTTTCTTTACTGCCTCAGTCAACTTCGTATATTGATTGTTGCCTTCTGTGTGTGAATTGTAGGGTGTTGGACCACAAGAATATACTTTAATAAAAATGAAGGTGCTAGATCCTTATCCTGCAAAACTAAGGTAGGTCTTGAATTCATAATGGCAGATAGGTTTTATCTTTAAGGCCAGAAGTGACTATTAAATTAACAGTTTATTTTGCCTGATGCAGAATGTAAATTTTACTCTGCAGTTTCTGTTGCTTCAAAGACTTGCTGTCTGTATGGAACTCCATTTTGGAGTTACAAAATACAAAAATGGACAGAAAAAAACCCCAAACCTTGAAGAGCGCAATGATCATTTTCATCCTTTAGCAAATGTTACTTGTAGTTCACGTTAGCTTAAAAAAACATGTTCTGTGTTACCCCGAGTGTTTTTGTTTTGGTGACTTACAAAATACTTTTTCCTCCCCTCCAGTGGCCTAAGAGGAAAAAATATATTCTTGGTGGCTGCTACACTCAGACCAGAGACCTTGTTTGGACAGACTAACTGCTGGGTTCGACCAGATATGAAGTACATCGGATTTGAAACTGTGAACGGAGATATTTTTATCTGTACTCAAAGAGCTGCCAGGAACATGTCCTACCAGGGCTTTACAAAAGATAATGGAGTTGTACCTGTTGTCAAGGAGCTGATGGGAGAAGTAAGCGTCTTGCAGATTGCTGGCCAAGTTTATCTATTCCTCTAAAACTAATACTTATAAAGGTGATGGTAAAAATTCTACTTAAAAGTAAAGAAAACATAGGTGCCAAGAAAAACAATTGTGGGGTATTAAGTGACCAAATAAAGCAAGCAGAAAAGAGAGCCTCCTTGGCAGCTAAGCTACAGTTCTGGAAGATTAAACAGGTTTACTAGCCTGTACACAAATGCATCACTGTTGCTTTAGCTTTACTTGATGAATGAATGGTTTAAGTAATGTTATTCTGCATGCTGGGAATGGTGACTTCTTTTCTCTACAGGGAATGGAAAGGGTTTAAAAAAAAAAAAAGGTAATAGCTAGAAAGCATTATATGAAAAAGTGGGGGGGGGGGTTGATGATGAGATTCCCAGGACATCTCTGTGTGAACGCAGCATTTCTTTGCATAATGGTTGAATGTTAGTGTTTTTGGTATTTAGTATCCTTAACTTCCTGTGCTCTGAATAACAATGTAGTTAGTGTCATTTGTTCATCATAGTACAGATGTTGTTTACACCATTCAGTCTCCATTTGCTAAAACTTGTCTTTATTGGTCCTTATTTGTATAAAGTAGAAAATAGTATACTTTGTTTCTTCATTAGTAGGGATGACATGAATCCAAGCAAATTAGAGAGAGAACACAACTGTAACATCTAGACTACCTTTTCTCAGTGCATAAATGATCTTGAGAATATGCTCTTCCTACATTTTGTTTGATCTAGCTTTTAAAACTGGCTAGCTAGTTCACTCTTGTCTTAATGCTGATGTGCTTCAAGTATCTGAAGGCAAACTGTTTCCCTGCTTATTATCTCTTTCCAATTCTACACTTATTGCTTTTTCAATAGTTTTGTTTTCCTCTGAATTTCTTTTTGCCTCTTTATCTGGTATTTGATTTTTCTACCAGTGAATAGAATAGTTGTTATACTGTCTCAAAACATCCACAGATCTCTTTCATAAGTGCTTCTTCCTTGTCAAACAATTTTTCTTTATTTGTAATATGTAAAGAATGCCAGCAAACTGAGGGTATCAGCTATCAGTGTACTCAGCCAGGCTGAAACTGTACAACTTAATCTAATGATAATATTCCTTTGCCTTGCATAGGAGATTCTTGGCACTTCACTTTCTGCACCTCTAACCTCCTACAAAGTTATATATGTTCTTCCCATGCTCACAATTAAGGAAGACAAAGGTAACGTTACAGCAGCATCTTGCCTAAGCCTATTTGCACCCTGTGCATTCAATACATGTTGACTAATCTTTTTATCTGTTGTATTTTATTTTCTTTGGCAAGGAACTGGAGTGATAACAAGTGTTCCCTCTGATTCACCTGATGACTTCGCAGCCCTGAGAGATCTGAAAAAAAAACAGGTCAGTCTCTTATCTGAATTATTTCTGTTCCTGTTTTCTCTCCAGAGCATGGAGAGACAAGAGTGGATATCCAGTGAGTAAAATGAAACTTTCTTTGGTTGAAGTTTTGCAATCTCTAACTTGAAATCAAACTGGTTAAAAATAAATGAGATTAAAATCAACAGAGCTGGAATAGTTTTTTTTTCTCTCAGACTTCAGGAAGGGTTTTGGACAAGAATCAGGTCACTTCTACTGCAATTTAACATAGAGAAGTCTACCAGTGAGATAGAAATGAATGCCTGTTGTGGAAATGACTTCTGTAGATAAGACTAAGACCTCTATATTCATTTCAAATAAGACTTAGAGTAGCTGTTGCTATTACAACTTCAAAAGTACGTCAATGTCTAAGCAGCTATAACTGGCTGTCAGATTTCTTTGTCTCACCCATTTTCAGGATAGAATGATGACATATTTTCCCCTCTTAGAAATGTAGAAATTATGACAAAGAATCACCTGAAAATCAGACAGTAATTAAACTCAGATCTGAGGAATGGCGAGCAGACAGGGAAGCAGTTTGTCTGCTTTATGGTAAAATACTGTGTACAAGAAAGCCCCAAAACTCTTCCACATTTAATATTGTGGCATGTTTTTTCTAACTTTCAAAGGCTTTGAGGGCGAAGTATGGCATCAAAGATGAAATGGTCCTGCCATTTGAACTGGTAAGTCTACCAGAACGTGTGCATCTCAGTACACATGGCTTTGTATCCACTGATAAGTGTACCTGCTTCTTCCAGAATTGCTGTCTTTAAAATCTTTTCAGCTGAAAGAACTGGAATATTTATAGAGCAACCTAATATCGTCATGTTTCATTATAATTGTAAAATTTGGTCTGTTAAGGGGAGCCACCAAAATTTGATGTTCTGTGCAATACTTGTGATATAAAGTGTTAAATTTTGTGGAAATGAATATTTTTTGAGGATGCAGTGCTTTGTTATACTGATAACCTTTTGGCTGGTTAAAACTTCCAGCAATAGACTGGCCTGGAAGGCTGTCTGTCTATTCTCTACAGAGCTAAAACCCCTTACTGTTAATGCAAACTCATGTCTGAATCAGTTTGTTAGCTAGAAAATATAGGTTACAGGTAAAGCCACCCTGATATTCTGTATTGTGCCTCCTTTTGCACGCTAGCTTCAGTGTTTGGCGTTGGTTTCATGTCAGGAAATAAGTCTGGGTGATTGCTTCTCAGAGTCACATTGGGGACTGCTAGGAACTCTTGAAGCGATGAGTGGAATTGCACTGTTTCTTTGTAGAGTCCTACCTAACTCGATTAGTAATAGATAATGTGAAGTTGCACACAGCATAGTTCAGGACAGTGGAAGTTCTGACTTTGCACAAACACCTGCTGCTGCTCTCAGTAGGATTCTTTGCTTAATACTGTATGCCAAATAGTTTGCCAAACTATTGTGCAACACAAGTATTTTCAGATTACTAGTAATTATTGGCATGTCTTCCTCCATTCTTTGGTTCAAGCGTCCATGTTGGCCTGTGGATTGCAAACCAAGAAATATATACCTGATCCTGTTTTGTTCAGTGTATAGTTTCCAGTGAAGTCTATGAAATAAAAGTGAAGTCTGTGAAACAATTACTTGTGTAGATGTTATTGCATTCACATAATTTGAAATGGATTTCTGACACTGTTTTGTTAATTCTCAGGTGCCCATCATTGAAATCCCCGGCTATGGCAATCTTTGCGCTTCATTTGTTTGTGATGAGCTCAAAATTCAGAGTCAAAATGACAGAGAGAAGCTTGCTGAGGCCAAGGAGAGAGTATACCTGAAGGGATTTTATGAGGGAGTAAGTAACAAAAGGGATTTTGCTGAGTATGTTTTCTTGTTGAGTTTGATTAGAAGGGGTAAAGGAGGGGAAGAAAAAAAGACTGCAAGGAAGGACTGGTTTTTGCTGGTTTGTCTTGTTTTCCTGGTCAATTTTTTGTAAAGACTTCTCCTGCGGTGAGGTTCTGCAATTGGTGGAGTAATTATGTAGAACTGTAGTAAAAAGATGGGAGAAATGTTTGTCGGCAAACTGAGGCTCACAGTTTGGCTTCCTAGAAAGTGGTTGTATTCTGAGGAAATACCAATTTTGTTTCAAGTATTGATTTGGGAATTGATAGGAAATGATAGCAAAATGATGCTTTTCTCTGATCTCTGCTTGTGTAATGGCTTACTGTCACACATTCCTTAGCTGATTGCTCTTAAGCTGCCTTAAACTTGAGCAAATTTTGTGAGGCAGCACTTTGCATTTCTGACTAGCTATTTGGGATTCCGTGCATGTGTGTGCGCACTGAAAAGTGTACAAATTTATTTTGCTTAAAGAAGACTTAACTTCCTATTTTTTGCATGTCAGAGATTGCAATAATGATTTTTTTCTTTGTTTTTAAAAATAAACTCATATGCCCCCTGTTTTACAGGTAATGTTGGTGGATGGGTTCAAAGGACAGAAAGTTCAAGATGTCAAGAAAATTATACAGAAGATGGTGGTGGATAATGTATGTGGTTGTATGCATGCCATTTCTAAATTATCCATTTTGTCTTTTCACAATAGCTTAGTTGCTAAAGAAACCTCACTGTTTTTGTTCTGCAGCCCTCTTTATGGTCCTTAGGATAGCTGCAGAGTACAAAATATTGTTAAAATAAGATCCTGTGTTCTTGAATTAAGTGGAATGAGTGCTCTGAGAGAGATGTCACATTCCCTGCTTCATACCATCAGCTTATCTAGAGGAGAACATTCTGATGCACTGATTTTTATTCTTGAAATTGTTGTGAAGATACTGAAAGCATAAGATCTAAATTGCCGGTCTGTTTCAAGCCTACCAATAAAGAATGTCTGACATGTAGAAGTTCGAGTTCTGGGGTTCATCATGCCGAGAAGTAAGAGGAGTAAATGAACAGTGATTGTGTCATCTCTGTATAATAAGATTTTCCTGATGAGGCTGAGAAATGGAAGAGGCTTCAGTTATTTAGTCAATACTTTCTAGTTATTGCAGCATTATTGTGTTCAGATTGTAGTACAACACTTCAGTTTCACCCTGTATGGAGTATGTGATCTGTGGAGGTAAAGCAAACCATTCTATTGTTCTTTCTCTCCCTGTCCCCCCACCCAACGTTTTCCTAGCAGCTGTGACAGTTGTGCAACATGTTTTAGGTTTTATTGTGAATAACTTTCCTTTTACCTGAGAATAATTTTATTCTGTAGGGGCATAACTAGTATTTTGTGCTTCTCCCCTCCTTTTTAAGAATGTCTCCATGCTTGACAATTATGTGAATTAATACCGCTGAAAGATACAGTCAAGAAATATCCTCATTTTACTGAAGCAGATACTCAGGCAGAGAGTCTGTGGCGAAGGCAACACAATAAATGTAAGACAGATTAGAATGAAGATGCTTTTCAGTAGGATGGGAGGATTTTCAAGACTATGCTTAAATACTTCTATCTTAGCTTTATTGCTCTTTCATGTGTATAACTGTCTGCCTTAGGATGAAGCCATGATTTATATGGAACCTGAGAAACAAGTTATATCGAGGTCTGCTGATGAATGTGTTGTGGCCCTTTGTGACCAGTGGTGAGTGAAGTCAAGCTGTAGTTACGAAGTTACTGTAAAGTTGCATCCTGCTTGTGGATTTCTGTGTTCTAATAACTTTTCCTGATCATAGGTATTTAGATTATGGTGAAGTGAGTTGGAAGAAGGAGGCATCAGAGTGCTTGAAACATCTAGAGACGTAAGTTACAGAAAGCAGATGTAAAGTGGAGTGATGTTTGCTGATGGTGTTCTGAGAGAGCTGGGTTTTTTTTTTTTTTTCTTACAGGTTTTGTGAAGAGACTAGGAGAAATTTTGAAGCTACTTTTGATTGGCTGCAAGAGCATGCATGCTCCAGGACATACGGCCTAGGTAGACAAAACACTCCTTTTCTCACTCAGTGCTTCATGGGCATAATACTCATTACTTCATTTGGAAAGCTCATTAATACTACACAAATTGCTCTTTTAAAACCTAAAATAAAAAATGGAATACTTAAGTGTAGAACAGAGTTATCCAACTTAAATCTTTACCCAACATCCCAGAGAAGACATGCTTTATCCTGATAATTTATGTGACCAAGGGTTGTTTTATTTCTGTATAACTGCAGTGGTTTGGTGCAGCATCTCTTTAGCTCTTTACCTGGGGTGTTGATCTGGAAGGGATCCTGGCAGAATGAACTACTACTGCCTCTTGGGTGTTCTCCTTCCTAAATACTGACTGGTCTTTATCTTGTGTAGCTTGTAAGATGCCAAAACAGGCACAGCTCAACATGGGACAGCTATTACAATTGCACTGTAATTCATAGAAAACAATAATCAGGAGCTGAAATTTGCGGATAGTTGGCTTAAGAAGTGGACTACAGGAATAGCAAATGTGTTCTCTTGAATAAGACTTTCAAATGTGTAAGACTTTCAAAAGAAAAAACTTTTAAAGTGTAAACATGAATACTTGCATGTGTATAGGTTCCACTGAAAGTCATAAACCGCTAACATATGCTTGAATATCATGATTGTTGGTTCTGCGAGTAAGGATGTTGACTGTATCTGATAACTAGCTTTCATCTTCTCTAGGTACCCGTTTGCCTTGGGATGAGCAGTGGCTGATAGAATCGCTCTCCGACTCGACTATCTACATGGCTTATTACACTGTTGCTCATCTCTTACAGGGAGGGAACCTGAGGGGCCAGGGAGAATCTCCTCTAGGCATCAAGTAAGGAGAGTGAATCCCTAAGTTTGCTGCTTTAGTTCTGTGTGCTATTCTTGTGGATTGTTCTTGACAAATACTGGTCAAGCAGGCTGATTCTTTGCTTTTGTGATTAAAAAGCATTATTGTCGAAACTTAACCTGATGTTAGCTAAGTTATAGCCATATTGCAGGAGAGGAATAAGGAAAGAAAAAGGAGTATGGTGGGTGGAGGGAAGGGAGATTTTTGAGCAGAACTGTATGTAAGTAAATCATCTTTGTCAGTACTTGTTTCGTTTACCTTGAGATAGTCCTTGCCAGGTGTTTTTGAGTGACTTGCTGGTCAACCACTTTGAGTGGTTGCTGATGTGTCTCAGTAGTGCTTGCTGAGACTGCTTTGCAAATATGAGGAAGTATAATCTTTTTTGTGTGCTTACTTCAGAGTACAAAGTGGGCAAAATCACCATTTGGTTTCTATCACTGCATTAAAAGCTGGTGATTGTCTTAGAAGTTGAGACTTGCCTTTCATTCACAACTAGTATGTGGAAACAAAGACTTTTAGGCTGTCTTTTCCAGAAGGCTTCAGAGACTTGTGTGCCAAAATATTTAAGTCTGTTCTTTGACCTTTTGGTTGGAGTGGCTGTGAACTTTGGGCGATAGAGCTGCCTCTGTCACGAGAAGATGTAGTACAGTTTGTCTAGAATTGAAAAAAAACACTGCCCATCTTGCCTTGAGTCTTATGCCCTAATTTTCTGAATTGTATGAGATACTTTCTGGAGTAGTTTATACATTGGATTTGGAACTTACTTTATTTGATACCATAACTAATCTGGAAATCTTTCCAAAGTAAAGGTTCTTACAAGCAGAATCCATTTTGAAAGACTTGACAAGGTTTTCATTTTGGCTCAAGAAACATCTCTAGTTATAGAGAGGTTACCTACATACTAGTCATGTCTGGAAACAAACTCTGAAGTGAGGAGCCTGTGCATTGAGTTATAGATTTGATGTAATTAAGTACTTATCTACTCAGGCAAAAGTACACTGTAATAACATATCTTTTAGTGTTAGCAAGCACTTCTTACCAAGACTTCTTTAGGGTAAGGCAAATAAGGGATTTATGGTGCATCATTTCACTTGCCATTTGAATAAAATATCTTTAGCATCAGGCACAATAGCTAAGTCACAGCACACGATGGTAATTTATAGCATAGAACAATAACTACCGGAGCTAAAACATTAAAATAGTGCAGGTAAGACTATATTCTAGACTGATGGTATCTTCTGTGTTATTTGAACTAGTTGTCTAATTTGTATTGAAAGCACTTTGAATCCAGATTGCTTTTCCTTTCTGTATGGTGTAGGGTAAAGCACCTTAGTAGATGTTTAAAAAATGGTGAACTTCAATTAGAAGTTAATTAGTTTGAATCAATTTGAAATGTGTGCAGGCAGTATCTTGTGGACTCCAGTGAAATTCTTTTAAGAGGCTGAGAATAAATATTTCTGTAGAAATGAGAAGGGTGTGTGGGTTTGTGTGTGTGTGGGGCGGGGGGGTATTTTTTTATTTTGTTATGCAGGCCAGTGGTTAGAGAACGGTCACTCTTAAGTCCCATCTCAAGGGAAGCGTCTTGCCACAGTGTGGTCTTTCAAATTGTAGATCCTACCTCTAGTAATTGGTAGAATGTGTCTTTCTTTGATGGTAAATGTTAATTTTGAATGGGTTCAGTATTCCAGCTCTGTATTGGTAAGGTGGGGAAAGAATGCAAGTTTTTCAGTGTGGGAGGTGACCTTGAATTGTACAGCGATTTCTCTTGTCCTCCTGCTCTTTCCTCTGCTTTCATGGAAACCAAAAGGAATGGCTGTATGACCAACGCAAGGGAAGGCAGAGGGACCTGTGTACTAGTAATTCATATTCAGCACTCAGTTAAGGTCATAAGCGGTGCTCAGAGGGGGGCATTTGGAAAAGAAATAGTCTGGTTTCCAGGACATTCAAGGTAGTGCGTTAATTAGTAATTGCTTTCTCTTTACAGGAGTTCTCTTGCTTTATTGGGAAGTATCAAAGGGCATTTTAAGCAGGGCATGGCCTGAGCTAGCATTTCTGACTTCTGAATTTGTTTCTGATTTTTGACTCACTCCTTTGATCTTGGACAAAGTACCTGTATGTTCTGTCCATGTGTGTTTTACTTATCAAATAGAATATGTTGTAAGAATATTAAGCTATAGTCTAGCTTAAGCTATTTTGTTAAGTGCTGTGGAGTGGAAGAATAGTTTTTTTAGTCTCTCTTATTGAGATGTCAGTAATTCTATGCAGGGCACATCAAATGAGCAAAGAAGTCTGGGATTACATCTTCTTCAAGACAGCTCCATTTCCTAAAACAGAGATTCCAAAAGAAAAGCTGGATAAGCTAAAAGAAGAGTTTGAATTTTGGTATCCTGTGGATCTCAGAGTTTCTGGCAAAGATCTTGTTCCAAATCACCTGTCATACTAC
Source organism: Dromaius novaehollandiae (assembly GCF_036370855.1). Classification (NCBI taxonomy): domain Eukaryota; kingdom Metazoa; phylum Chordata; class Aves; order Casuariiformes; family Dromaiidae; genus Dromaius; species Dromaius novaehollandiae. The sequence continues at coordinate 22,937,335 of NC_088112.1, read as the reverse complement.
CTCTATAATCATGTGGCTATGTGGTCAGAAAGGTAAGTCAGAAGTAATGTGGAACAGGTGTGCAGGAGATAAGGCTGGAGTGTTTGTAATTCTGATGCATTGCCAATGGCTTGTTTCAGACTGTCCAACATGCAGAATTAGGTTAAAAATGCATTCTTTCATATCGCAGCTCTGTTACAATTGTCTATACTAGAAGCTATTGAAATTGACAACTTTTTACCCTTATTCTTCCTGTTTTTCTAGAATCATTTAAATATTATAAAATGTGAGGTGCTTATACATATAAATTCTGATTTTCTTAAAAGTAAAACTGAAATTTTACTGTATAGCCGATTTCTAGTCAATTTGCTGGAACCCTGTTCTAAACACTGGAATTCTGAAGTGTTAGCGCAACTCATTTGGCAGTTTCAGTCATAGATGTAGAGCAAACCAAAGGATTTATAACTTCCTAACTAAACAAAAATTTGCTTGATATTTCGTTACAGGGTATGTGAAAAGTAGTATTGAAACTGCATTGCAGTATTTTTTAGCATTTGCTCTTCAAAAATGGATAATACTAAGCAACAAGATCTAGAGCGAAAGCCATATGCAGCTGAAATTGGAACATGCATCGTTTGTCATTATTTTTCATTGTTTTAATTATTTGTGGAGGCATGAAATGCTGACATTGAGATAGCCAAATTAAATAGAAAATATATAAAACTAAAATTAATTTTAACTTCAGCTCTCACTGGCCTGTTTTGTAAAAAGTGAAAAATATATTCTGTTAAAGTCACCTCCTATGGATTTTTTCCAGTGGTGAATCATATTCCTGCACAGAGGCTTTGTGTGAATTTATTATCAGTAAGGTTGCTTTGTTGTTTTTTTTTCATGGATCACTTAGTGTCATCTTAATGCACAGGAACTACATCCTTTCTAAGAGCACCATGTGGTTGGCACAGATTTTCAATCTGTACTACACAGTCTACTGGAATGTCTATATGCTGTTTCTATGTTTGAATCTCCTTGAGCCCCTATTTATGAGAGTTGTATAAAACTTTATATAGAAAAAGCTATTTTCTCATGTGTAGTAAAGATAGTTATGGGAGATTTGATATCTGCTTATATGTGAGACCTCACTCTATCAAATGCTGTTGGGCTGTGCTAATCACGACTTTTAAATTAAATGTAACTGAACAGAGAGGGAGATAGGGTAAATGAAATATAATTGTAGGTGCAGTGCTCCATGCTTTGCGTTTCAGCAATGATGGGCCTCAGCCCTTGTATCACAGTTCATCTTCAAAGACAACATTAATTTTTAAGACATTCTTCTAGGTACATTTTTGAAGGTTCCACTTAAGGTGTCCATCCCAAACTGGCAAAATTGTTTCTTCTTTTAAAAAAAGAATGAATGTAATTGCTTTATTATCAAATGCTTTATATTTTGTCTTCAAACAGAGAGAAGTGGCCAGTAGCTGTGAGAGCAAATGGGCATATCCTTCTCAACTCTGAAAAGGTATAGTGAGTTTTCATGTATGAGATGGCTTTTATGGTTGTCACAATAGCTGCTTACCAGCCAGATTGGAGAAAACCTTCTAGGAAGTTAAGAGGAGGAAATGGTGAAAAAACTAGATTTTTCATCGGTGCCCTCTATTTTCTCATTCACCAAAGCTAAAGATCTGCCTTTCCTCTGTTTCTGTCTTAGCATTTTTCTTCTGTTAGGTCTTGTACAGCTTCATCAGTTAGGTGAAGATTTTGGTGGATTTCTTGTAACTTTTAGGGTAACTTATTTTGTGGAATGATGTTTTTGGACTAAATTTTGGCTTTAAGTTTTACATTGGAATAGATATGAGAGGAAAAAGCTTATGTGGATAATTTGCTTATGCATGTGAGCTGTGAAATTGAATGTAAAAATGCCTGAACCTAGAAATTAGATCTTGGAAACTGGTCTAATGTGGAAACAAAACGAAAGTCCTTCTTGAAAAATCAATGTAGGATGAGCTAAAAATGCCACTTTTAAAACAGTTTTTAGTTTTCAGAAGTTTACTTCGGATCATTTCTGGGGTGATATTTTGGTACCGATCGTCCCACTTTTCAAAGCCACATTTGGGGTGAAACCCAAATGATCCAGAAAATATCTATCATTTCCTTGCATTTGTAGTGTATGTGGACCTTAGTAGTAACAACTTGTCAAAGTCACAAGACAGGTTCAAAATTCAGGAGTTGGATGAGTACTTGCAAAGTTTAGTGAGTGGTTCTGCTGTGAGACCTAGTTCAGATTTATCAATTTGTTGCTTTTACTGTGCTTCCTGAGGGAGAATGCTTTCTCAGTGGTTTGCCCAAACCCTTGCTGCATCAGTCTTGCTTATGTCTTTGTGACAGCAAAATGGATGTATAAGAAAACCCCAAGGCTCTCTTTCTTTCAGATGTCTAAATCTACAGGCAACTTTCTTACCCTAATGCAAGCTGTTGACAAGTTTTCTGCAGATGGTAAGTATGTTCTGACTTGCATCTGTTTTTTTTAATGATGCCAAAACAACTAAAATTAATGCTTTGCTCTCAAAGGAACAGTGGGTTTATTGGAATATCTTACCACAGCAAATCTACCACTTACCAACTGTTTCTGTTTGAAAAGCTCATGAACTCTATTTGGAAAACTGGGTTTATGTTAACAGAACAGCTGTTTAAACCAGGAACTGTCCCTGATGTTGAGGCTTCCCCTAGGGTGTCAATTTTGTTCTTCAGACATCTACTTTGGAGATCAAAACATTATAAGGCAAATAGTGCCATAGAGCTTTGCTGCTCCTGATGCATGTCGGGGGGAAGGCAGGCAAGCAGGCATGTGTTGCCTTTTGCATCCTTTATTTTTGGGGGCATGTGGTTTTCTGCGGAGGGAGGGGTGCCAGGGGTGGGGAGGGAGACAGTGATCATGCTAATCTCCTTGTTCTTGGTATCTGTCTTTTCTCTCTCTCTCTCTGTCTTTTCTCTCTCTCTCTCTCTCTCTCTCTGTCTTTTCTCTCTCTCTCTCTCTCTCTCTCTGTCTTTTCTCTCTCTCTCTCTCTCTCTCTCTGTCTTTTTTTTCTCTCTCTCTCTCTCTGTCTTTTTTTTCTCTCTCTCTCTCTCTCTCTCTCTCTGTCTTTTTTTTCTCTCTCTCTCTGTCTTTTGTCTCCACCCCCCCACCCCCCCCCCCCCGTTGGACAGGAAAGCTTGTAAATTCACTTCGCATTTTATTAACTTGGAATGAAAAGTTAGTTACAGAGTTTGAATCCAGTGTCTTCTGCATCTTTTATCTATCAGCTGATGGCATGCCAGGCATATTAACTAATCTATCTTTTTTCAGGCATGCGTTTAGCATTGGCTGATGCTGGAGATACTGTTGAAGATGCCAACTTTGTGGAAGCCATGGCAGATGCTGGTATTCTACGTCTCTACACATGGGTGGAGTGGGTAAAGGAGATGATTGCAAATAGAGACAGTTTAAGAAGTGGTCCTGCCAACACCTTCAATGACAGAGTCTTTGCCAGGTGCTATACCACACAAAGCTAATATAGTTTGTTCTTTATTTTTTGGGGGGGGGAGAAGTGTAGTCTTTGTATCTCTTTTTCCCTCCTTTCCTTCGCCTTTACATGTTCATGAATTCCCTAAAGCAAACGAAACACTTGATTCACTTTCAGACTGGTCTGTGATTGTGCTGCACTGGGGACATTGATAATGTTGCTTTACATAATGTTGCAATTAAGTGAGGTGGACTATGCAATATTGATATTCCTATTTCCCTTTCCTCCTTAGTGAAATGAGTGCAGGTATAATGAAGACAGACCAAAATTATGAGAAGATGGTGTTTAAAGAAGCTCTGAAAACCGGCTTCTTTGAATTTCAGGTAGGTCGTCTCTCTCCAGGTAGTAAGTAACTAATACTTGGCATTTGTTACTTTGTGTGGATTTCTTTTGATCCTGATGTCTCTGATCCTTAATTATAAAGCAGAATTGGAATCAGAATTGTACTAAGGAACAACTTAGGTGAACTAAACGTGGAGTTATGAAGGTCTACTTTACAGCATTTTACAAAGGTTCACAGGAAAACAACTGTGATGCTGGAAATAGTCCTGATATGTAATACGAGCAAATATCAGTTTAAAACAAAATGTTTCCTTTCCTTAGCTTATTTTTAATAGGGAACTCTGCATAAGGAATCCAGATAATACATCAACAGAATTGTTTGGAAGCAGAGTGCTTTTTGATACACTCCATAAAGCATGTCTCCAGAGTGTCTGCAGAACCATGCCACTTTACTTAATGAATTACAGAGACTCCTTTATGTGGCTGACTTGATTTTCAGGAATATGATTAGGTAGGCTGAATTAGATATATAATGCTAGCTCATATTCATTGCCCTTTTCTTACTACTTATTAGTATGTTTATGCAGGCTATTCAGGATTATAGTAGCTGAAATGCAGTTGCAGTTATTTTTGTCTTTTATGTCTGTGCCAATAAGTACTTTTTTTTTTTTTTAAAGTACCAAAATAATGTAAAAATAAAATGGCCAACTGACAGGTTCATTCCCTTTGATGTTTCAGGAAAACGTAGAGCTCAGAAATGGATTATTAAAAGAACTAAGCCACTTATATTTTAAAGGCCTATTAGAGCAAAGAATTTGGCATGTGCTGTTTCTTTTTTTCTTCTTTCCTGCTTCTCTTTAAATGTTTTCCCATGGCAGTTGGAGTGTTTTAATGATGGTTACATTGGGTGTGTTTCAGGCAGCAAAAGATAAGTATCGTGAGCTGGCTATAGAAGGAATGCACAGGGACCTGGTGTTTCAGTTTATTGAAGTTCAGACTCTGCTGTTGGCTCCTATCTGTCCCCACTTATGTGAGCACATCTGGTCGCTGCTGGGAAAGGTACTAATACTGTTTCAGCTTCGTCATTTGGTTCAGATCTGAGTTTTAGTGATATATATTTGTATATTATATATATATTTTAGTGAGATTAATATCAGACTTGTGAATATTTTTCATGTGTAAGTAGAAAAAATATGAGTGTTCATACAGTCACAGGGCGTATCAGCTTACTGTCCATATAACAGTGAACACACTGAGTTTAACGTGTGTCTTCAAGGTTACGGTAATGATGTGTTACTTTAGTACAGATCACTGTTTATTCTTTTACTAACAGGTGACTTAAAACTAACCCAAATAATGCAACATTCATACACTTATGTATGGAACTTCTTTTAACTTGTGTTGGCAGTCTGATTGGAGAAGTAAATTTTGTAATGGCAAATGAGGTTACGCAGCTGTATGGCCGATGTGTTTGTATGTGTAGTCTTTAATGCTTGCTCACAAATACATGCTTGTTGGCAGTATACTTGGCCCTTTACAGCTGGGTTATAGATGGGTGCGTGTTGAGGTTCATACTGTTTAAACTCCAGTTTCCAATCAAGCTATAATTGATTGAGAAACCTCTAGCAACTAATATCTTTTAATCTCGGTACATGTAACTTCTTCCTTTCTTCAAAGCCCGATTCCATCATGAAAGCCTCATGGCCAATAGCAGGTCCTGTGGATGAGGTGTTAATTCGCTCTTCTCAGTACCTCATGGAAGTTGCTCATGACCTCAGACTCCGTCTCAAGAACTACATGGCACCAGCTAAAGGAAAGGTGAAAGGCACTAGATTGTTGTGTGTGTGTGTCTCTTCTTTTCTTTTCTTTTTTCTTTCTATGCATGTTTGATAATTCTTTGCAGCTTCAGGACTCCTTTCTGATGCTAAATACTTGTTTTTTTCCTCTTTCTTCAGAACATTACTAAAGAGCCTCCCCAGAAGCCTTCTCACTGTACCATCTATGTGGCAAAGAACTACCCACCCTGGCAACACACCACCTTATCAGTTCTGCGCAAGCACTATCAGGTGGTCATCTTCTCTCTTTTCTTTGGGCCACTTACCTGCTTTTCTATGGAATAATTTTTTTATATTTATAAAGCCCATAAGGTGTAACTTCTTACTGAGCTATTTGAATGTAAAGCAAGATAGTTTTAATATGCTTTATTATGCTCTTAAAACTGTCCAGTGGATTTTGGTGCTTAACAAAAATGTATTGAGGAATGTCATTGGGTCGACAGTATGACCTTACTGCGTTTTGACACTTTTTGTGCAAAAAGTGGACCTTGTAGTTGTTTCTATCTTTTGTACATGGATAGCTTTCAAAATATTTCTCTTTCCAGTAGTATTTCTGGGGAAATATTGGTGACTCTCAGATTAATGCTGCCTTACTATGCAAGTGGGCTTAGGAGCATTATTTTGGTGTTTGGGAGGGTGTATACTTTTCAGTGACTTTGCAAGAAGTATGTTGATATGCAATACATCATCTACGGTAAGTAGAAGAAAGAAGCTTTTCCATAAGCAGCAGAACCTATACTTCTGACATAGGGAAACTGATATAACATTGGCTCTTGGCAATGAACCATTATCCTTCTCAACTTGAACTTGATCAGTGTCATAGCTGATAGATTGCAGAGTCGCGACTTTTACAATTTACGGTATGGAGTTAAATTTCACATGAGGAATATTGGTTTATCTTTGGAGCATTAAATTTGGGGCATTATAGGTTTTCTCCACATCAGTGTCAAAATCTGTTATTTGATCTGTTGATACACTGAATGGGAGTTGTTGCACAAATATCTGAATAGTAAGTGTAAAACCTAAATAATTCAGGAAGCTAGTGCTTTCACATCTGCTTGAGGGGAGGCTTAAATGTGAGCTTAAAATGCATTTTGGTAGAAAATTTAGATATTACTTTATTTTATATTTATGAAGATTGCTGTACTTCAGTAGTAGGGACAGAGGATAAAGTTTCCTGAAGGGAAAGGTGTTGAGTCTACTCCTTGAAATACCCAAGTCTTTCTAAGGTGGAGACTTACATTCAGATGTCATTTTCTTGTTCTGGGGGTAGCATGTACAATCTGAATGGCATGGGAAGGACCAGGATGCTTAGGGAAGTGAAAGGCAAGAGTAAAGAAAAGGCAGAATAATACTGAGTTGCCTGAATGGCAGAAGAGGCAATTTTCTTTTTTTGTTCAAGCTTTTAAAATTTTATCTTAGCAATAATTTAAAGGGGTGGGAAAAGGACTATATGTGGAATCAGTGATTATAGTTGTACTAGATGACTTTCAGAGGTCCATTTCAACCCAAACTATTATGTGATTACCCTGCTTGCTGGTGTTTTAGGAAAGGATGAAAGGTATATGGTAGCAAAGGGCAAATCCTGTTTGGATGGCATCTATACTTTATAATGGAAGTTTATTGATATTTTAGGTCAGTGGAGGTCAACTGCCAGATAATAAAGTAATTGCCAGTGAGCTGAACACCTTGCCAGAACTGAAGAAGTATATGAAGAAGGTTATGCCTTTTGTTGCCATGATTAAGGTAGGTGTCAGAGGAACAGTCATTGTATAGAAAAAGCTTTCATAAATGAATGAAATATGTCAGATCAAGGCAGTGATGCCTGTAACTTGGTGTAAGAGTCTTGTTAGTTCCTTTATTTCATCATGGACCTGCTACTAACATCTGACTTCAGTCTCTATCCTTCTACTTTGTCATTGGTCTTGTATTTTCATGTTTTTGTTTATAAATTTCTTTGAGATCTCTGAAGGAAAGGTATTGTAAAAATGTCTCTATGAATTGGCCCAAGTGAAATAATGGTCTAGTTGAGGCTTAGTAGCTTGTGTATTATAAAGGTTATATAATCTGTGCTTCAAGTACAGGTAGATCCCTCTACATTTGAAATGTCACTGCTGTGTCTTTTCTGGCTTTTCTTTCTGAAATGAGAACAAGATGTTGCTCTGGAGACATCAAAACTCTTAATGTTAAGAACACAACCAGATGTAATGGAGCACACTGTATTTAAGAAAAAGGGAAAGTTCTGAGCCCTGAATGGTATTGTGAATTTGGTATGTTATTTATTCTTAAATTTTTAATCACTAATATTCTGATACTTTATTTTCCCTGAGTCATGCAAGCCTTTAAAAATCTTGGCTTGCACTTTTATAGAAATCTTCCACTTGCTGTTGAAGATAAAATTTGAGTAGAGGAACTTAAAAGGTTCAAAAGCCAAAGAATAAACAAAATCTTTAAAACAAAACAAAAGAAACCTTGTGGACTTTTACTCATGATTTGTACAAGGTGGGAGGGATTGGTACTGAAAAAAAATCTTACTAGGGATGAATATTATATTTTACCTTAAACTGTAGAAAGTGGCTTTTTTTTAAAGTGTATGCAATTAATATCTTCTACTTGATAGCTTTGTTGCATTTTATAAATACAAGTGCTCTTCTGCCCTTCATCTAGGGCTATTCTGATTATTCCTTTTCATAGAACCTTAAAAGTCTTCAGAATAACAAAAAGCACAAAGAGCACAAAGCAGCTTTAAAGCTGGTTGCTTTTCTCCTAGATCAACATCTGCTTTGTTAAAATAATTGAAGATTGTAAAAACAGATGATAATAATTTATTAGATCAACTTACATAGTTGCAAAAAATCAAGCTTATAGTCATATAAGTGTATTAAGTCTGCAGCTTACCTCTGTTGGGTGCCCTCAGTCTGGCAATAGCTAATGACTGTGCTCTAAGCCTCTGTTGCATTAGGGGAATGGAATAAGGCTTACACAACAGTTACTCCACTTGTTTCTAGGGGCGAATAGTAAGTGGTTACGTGTAGAGGCCTAGAAACATCTGAGCTTGGATTCCCTAGACCAGTGTATTATGCTTTGAAACAGATTATGCAGCAATTTCAGCATTCAAAAAGTATTTCTGCTTGTGCATTTTATTTTTCAAAGAAAGAGTTACATGATGAAGAGACTCTGTGATTTACAAAGGGAAGCAATTCATTTGTAATTTAGGGAATCTTGCACGTTAAAAACTGACAAGGAAATGAGGAAACTACAACCGTGCTGAGCATAATGAAACAGCTTCAGAGGAGACAGCTAGCTCAGCATACGAAAGCAAGAAAGAGACAGATTAAATTCTGAAGAGGAAGTTCTGCTTTAGTTAAAACAAACAAAACTTAATGTGGCTTTTTATATTGCTTCCAATACTTTCTATTGTGACTGTTGCAGTTGGGTTTCTGGATTCAGTTACCTTTATTTTAACATACAAAATAAATTTTATTTCCCTGCAGAGAACTTGTTTTGCAACTGTTGTGAACATGTCCAGTTCTTGTATGCTCATTCTTTATTTTAAACCAGGTCATAAAAGCGAATTTCATGTGGGGAAATAGCACTGAATTGTTGGCTTATTTTGAGAATTCTCAACCTGCACATTAAATAGAGATCTTAAATAACCGTGAATGTCAGACACTTTTTCAATACTATATTAAAAATGTGTTCTTACCTTTAAAAAGAACATTTAGGTGTCTGCATGTTCTAATTGCTCTTACTCCTCCCATCAGTGTCACTAACTCCCTGTGGAAGAAACCACGTCACAGAAAATGACTCCTGTGCTAGCCTGTTGTGCCAGCAGAGAGCTCTCGTACTTAAAAGCCTATTCTTTGCATGACTAATGTGAAGAGTTTGTCATTTTCAAGTGTCATTTTACTTGCAGCCTTCAGAGAGGTTTAATCCAGCTTTTTTTGTCCTCTGACAGGAGAATCTGGAGAAGAATGGTTCACGTGTTCTTGATCTGGAACTGGAATTTGATGAACGAGTGGTGCTCATGGAGAATATAGTTTATCTGACAAATTCCCTGGAGGTCAGCATATATTTGGCAGATTCATTACTTGGTTTCCATTGGGATAGCTGAAAGACCACTATTTTCTAAGGATCTAAGTCTGTTTCCATTAATTTCTGGGTGTCGGTTGCTCGATTAATATTATTTTTTATCAACTTTTTGAATTTTGAGCTTGTTTAATTTTGTCAAATCTAGGCTTTTCTAGGTAAATCTGTTAAATATAGGTATGAGATGGACAGTGGGAGGTGGGTAGGGTATTGACATGGCTCCACAAAATGGAGGAGGCTGTTGAAAGACTAGTTGTATCTATGATAGTGAACTCCTGTGACTCTTGAAGAGCCATTTTTCTCTAAGCCAAGCAGCATTTTGGCTCTTTCAGTAGAAGAAAAGAGAAAGAAGTGTTTCAAAATATTATTAGCAAGAATGATCAGAATTTTTAGCTTTGTATCTTCTGAATCTTAAAATGGCACATATGTTCACTGTAGGAGATTACTTTGTCTTCTTAAAGGAGTGGATTCTGGGCAGGCTTTTAAAACTATAGTATATAGTAAAATAACTGCTTCTAGATTGGCATCTATACCAGCTTCATATGATAACCAGAGGTTAGCTCAAAAGGAGGCAGTACTTTAGTGAAGGGGACAGCTCATACCAGTTTGAAAGAAATATGCTGTTTTGGGAATTAGAAATTTTGGAAATCGAAACCGCACGTGTATACTTCATGGCACAGGGTATAAAATGGGTTCGTTTGATTTCTTTCCACATCTTAGCAAATTCAAGAGCAAGCAACAACTTTTATTTACAAGTATCCACAAATTTGCAAAACCCACTAAATTGGGGAAGGGAGCGGTCGACTTTTAGATGGTCAAACCTCCATGAAGGAGAATCTAGAGAAACTTAAGAATTGCGCTAGCAAATCTCATAAGTTTTGAAAAGAATTGCAGAGTTCTGAATCAGGGCAGAATTACCCTATACTTCCATATAAGCTGGGAACCTGACTGTCTGACTATCAACCCTGCTACAAAGGACTTTGGGGTTACTGTGATTGCCAAGTTTAATGCGAGTACGCTCTCACTGCAAATGAGCCAAGCTTCACGTTGCCCTACGTTAGGAGGAGTTTCGTGTGTAGGAGATGATCAGCAATCGGGGAAGTTATCCTTCTACTCAGCTGTAACGAACCCACATCTGGAATACGTGTCAGTGTTGTGCTGCCCTCTTACCTACCCACTCCGCACCCTTCCCCAAGTTTAAAAAGGATGTTGAGATTTGCAGCTTGTCAAGCAGAAGGCTGCCAAGATTGTTAGGGGCCTAGCGTGCGTGACCTGCACTGAGAGGCTGAGGGGCATAGGCTTGTTTAGACTGGCGCAGGGGCAGATCTAACGGCAGTCTGGAAGGGAAGTTACAAAGATGATAAAGCCAACACTCTTCTTGATAGTCTGCAGACTGATAGTGAAGCAAGGGGCAATAACCAGAAGTTGCAGCTTGTGGGGCTCAAATTGGGCATTAGGAGAACTTTTTTTGCTAGGACAGCGGAGGAACAGATTACCAGAGAGGCTGTGGGATCTCTGTGCTCGGAGGTTTTCAGAATTCAGCTAGACAGAGCCACAGCTGACTTGATCCAGTGTTGGCAGTAGTCCCACTTCAAGCAGGAAGTAGATGCACTTCAGAGCTCTCTTCCAAATGATATTTTTGTGATTTAGGTTTGCTATTGTTGCCTTATGTCAATGCATGTTACTTTCCGTTTGACTATGGAAACAGTTGTTTTGGAGGCCAGATAACTTCTGTTATGATTCAACTTCCATTTGTTCTTCTTTTCCGTCTCTCTTCCTGCAGCTGGATCATATTGAAGTGAAGTTTGCTTCTGAAGCAGAAGATAAAATAAAAGAAGACTGCTGTCCTGGAAAACCATTTTCTGTATTCCGAACTGAGGTAAACACAGATATTCCGATATTGCAAATACATGAAAACTTGTTAAATTCATTTTTAATAATTAGGCATGCCATTTGAAAACTTTCATCAGGCATGGGTGTTGTGTAGGAGGGCTGAATAGCTCAGCATTGGGAACAAACTTCATGGCTCAAGTTGAGCTTAAATTATGAAGGAGTAAGGCACCAGTATTCTGCTTTCCATCAAACTGTGCAGGGAGTTTGGTCCTGGTGCAGTTCCCAGGAGATGTTATTCTATATCATAAACTTGCATCTTTCTTACTGACACCTTGATTCATGCCTTTGCTAAAACAGTCAAGTAATAAAGGTGTATAGAGATTAAACAACTCACTTGAAGATGTGATCCCTTGGGTGTCATAGCACTGAGTATTCTTTACACTGCTACTGCCTGCTTAATCTGTTTTGTAATAAATAGAATTTTTTTCTTCTTCTGACCCAATACTCCTTCAAAACTAGAAACATCATCTGAAGGAGTTATGATTTTTCTGTCTCTGTGTAGAGCTATAAATGTGACTATGATAATTTTAAGGCTCTTTAAAGGTTGAATCTTTAAATTGTGGTGACTGGAAGACCACTAAGAAATGAGTGATTTGAACATAAACAGGCATATGGCTTAAAAAAAAAAAAAAAAAAAGAGTATGAAGTACTACTCTTCAGAAGAGGTAGATTCTCATCTAGTTAAAACATGGCCCAAAAGTTGGAAATCAAGATTCTAGACTCTCCTGGTCTTAAGTGAGTATGATTAAATCTCATTTCACCGCTGTTGTTGAAGTTGTGATGTTGCTTATGCTGTCTGTTTTAAGGAATTATAAACTTCTGTGTTACTTCTTTGCTGAATCCTGAAGCAAACTTTAATTTTTTAGATGTTTATCTGTTAATGTATAGTGGGCCAATAAACTGCATTCAGTTACATAAAAATAAAGCCTTTTAAAGTATTGCTACTGCTGTGTCATGGAGTCTTGAAAGAATGAGTTGTGTGTAAGATTAAGTGATATTCTGTAACAGTATGTATTAATATACACGTATATCATGTGGTAATATTTTTCACTATAGTACTTTTCAACAATACAACTTTTATTTCTCTAAACATGTCCTAAACAGTTTTATGTGTATACTATAGCTACCATATTCTAAGATTTGTGGGAGTACTTGCATTCTATCACTGGTAGTTAATGTTTCTAAATGAAAGGTTATCCATCCAGAATATTTGCTGTTAGAAAATGTTTATTTGCTTCTTAGTTGCATGTTTTCTCTGAGACTTGGACAACACAGATTCTGCTTTAATGTTTTTGTTAACTTTCTTACAGCCCAGCGTATCTGTGTTTCTGGTGAACCCTCAACCATCAAATGGCCACTTCTCTACAAAAATAGAAATCAGGCAAGGAGATAGTAGGGACACAGTGATCAGGCGCTTAATGAAGATGGACAGAGGAATCAAAGGTAAAACTCCAGTGAAGAATACAGCCATCATGCAATGATTAGATTAACATTTCCAGGAGTGAAGTGGAAACAGAAAGCTGCTGAAGTTTGCCCTGCTGTTACAAATACTTAGGAACAAAAAGGTTTTGTGTTTAGGTGAATAAGAATAGAGATACCATGCAAATAAGCAGGCTTTCCTATGGGTTTTCCCTCATCATTAGTCTTTTATTCTGCTACTGGTACACTGAAACGTAGTTTTTGCTACAGATTAATACAGGTGGTATTTCCGCGTGTGCTTTGAATTCTCAAGAGGAGTGTGGTCCCATAACTGGTTATATATAACTTCTACCTCTTTTGTTTTGGTGCCCCAGGGCTGAAAGCAATTACCAAATTGATTTTTCTATTTAGCCTAAGGTAGATTCACTTCTAGAAAAGGAATGAAGCTGACATTTTAAAATTTTCTCTAGTTTAATCTTCCTTGCATGCTTTGTCTCTAATAATACCCAATCCATGGATATAACTTTTGTAGCAGAAATTCTTTTCATAGTGTGTCTTAGAATCATCTGAGTTTAAGAAGTTACTCATCAATGCCAGCTGCTACAGGATTCCTTGCATAACAGTTTTCCACTGTGAACCTGGACAGAGATTACCTGTTCATTTAAAATTGGGATTGCTCAATCGCCTTTCAATTACCATTGATGTGTGCTAAATTGGAACCAGTAACTTCTGTGCAAAATGGCCAATACTCCTTTTCAATCCCATGAGCTATGAGTCATACTCTGTACTCTTTATTTTCTTAATGCACTGATGCTTTATTTTCAGCTCTTAAATTTTGAACTCTATAGTGGTAAGGAGACAATATGTACTAGAAGAATTTCTGTGAAAGCACTCAAATCCCTGGCAATAGTGAACTCCATTGTGAAAGCATTAAGACAAATGCATTTTGTCACCTGTGAACCAGATTTTGCTTTTAAGCTGTTGTGAAACTATCTATTCCATCCCTTGATAGCTAGTTTCCAGTAGTGGAGATGCAAGCAAGAGCAGTTAGGGAGCCAGAATTTGCTGTTGTGTCTGACAGCAAGTCATCACTGCTCATTTATCAGAAGGTGAAGCCTTAGTGGTGACTGTATGGCTCAGATAAAGGTCTCCAAACAAAACTTGGAGGTGCTGCTTTTGCGACTGGCATATCTGCTTAGGGCATGTATAGTGCTCTGAAGTGTCTGGTGTGCTGCGGCTTGGGAGCTTGAATTCCTTCACAGTAACCTTCACTGGGTTTGGTGGGTGTGAATGCTACGATTCTCTTACAGGATCCTGCCTGTAATTACTACTTGTTGTCTCCTTGTGCTTTGTTTTCTAAATAGTTTTCTATCCAGTAACCTTATGCAGGGATTTTATTCTGCCATGTAAGTACTTAGGACGTGGTGTGCACTGACAGGACAGAAGGGGAGAGATGCTGCTGTCTACCACCATCTCTGTCTCACTGCATGGCACTGAGAAATTTTAGCCTCAGATTCTTGTGTTTTGCTTTGTTGCAGTTGGAATAAAAGCTGCCTCTTAGCGCTGCTATGATTAATTTTTTAAAATGTTTATGTGGTATCTTGACAATCTGAAGAACTTCTTTATAAATGGTAATATTTAAGGGGAAACTTTTTCAATTTTTGTGCTGAAATGAGGTTTTTTGTTTGTTTTTTCTTTTTAGTCTACTCATGGCTAATTTTAGTATTCCTTATTTCTCCACCTGCTTGGAAGGTAGTTTACCAAGAAATTCTGTGTTTTCCTATAGTTTCATGTCAAAGATACTATTGAAATAAACTTTGTTTCCAGCCAGTGTAATGAAAGAAAATAGCCTTCTTAAAAGAACAGCAGCTGTGCTTTTGTTGGAGAATCCAGGAATTAAAAATTAATCTGAACTGCTGTAGATTGGCAGCTGGGTATAAAAGGAAAACTGCACTTGACCCAAAAGCTTGTGACAGCCGAGTTTCTTTTCTTTCTGCATCTTTTAACAGCTTGTGTTTATTTTATTGTTTATCTTTGGAACAAAGACAACTACATATTGATGATGGCACACACTGAAATAGTACCTCAAAGCCTCAGAGCGAGGAATATATGATAATGTGCATGGCAAAACACGAGCAGGGAAAATGCATTGTAGATATCTGTACAAATTTACTAGCGTTCTGGCAACTGGATATTTGGAAATGGTTGGAAACAAGTGAGAGATTAAACAGTGACTCTTTCCAACCTTTTATTTCCAAAAACTGTCACTGTTCTGTTGGTGCATACGTAGTGGAAGGCTGTACTTAGAGGAAGGTTTGGCTGAAAGATTCCAGGCTCCCTAGTAACTTTTTTGTCTGTTTAGCAATCTTTTATTTGCGTGAATTTTAAAAGGGAAGAGTATTTAAAACAGCTGTCACCTTCATCCTTCTCTCAATTTCTGAAATTTGTTTCCCAGAATATGAGATAAACTGTTCTTTTACTCAGAGCTGTCACAGAAATAGATGAGGCAAATTTAGTGCTTGGGATATGGCATTAGGACTTGGTATTTGTATTTGTTTTATCCCAATTTCTGCTAGTAACTTGCTGTGTAACTACTGAATGACGTCTAAGTGGGTGTAAATCTTAACGTGGATGTTGTTTCTTGGCGAATGTATTTCCTTGGAGATGTTTCAGAAGTACTGAGTATTCTTTCTTAAACATTGTTTTGATTAATTCAGTTGATTTTTATAGTCTGTATGTAGAACCTGTAACCTAATTAGCAAGTTTTTTTTATTGTAGATCTCTCTAAAGTGAAACTGATGAGGTTTGATGATCCTGTACTTGGACCCCGTCGTGTTCCAGTCCTTGGTAAAGAAGAAGCAGAGAAAACTCCTATTCTAGAGCAAGCGATTTTCCATATTGACCTGGCTGAGAAGCACGTTCATGTTACTGAGAATGGTCTGACAAAGGATGTTGGCGACACAATTGTTTATCTAGTTCATTAAATTGGCACATACCTGGCTTGATCACTGACACTGAGAAAGTTCGTAGAGAGACTTTGAAACCATCTGTAGTGAACCAAGATGAGCATTTGTTCTTTTTTAAAAAAAAGAACTGCAAACAACCTAATTTTGCATGTAAGTTCACCCCTTACTCTTTTAGACATGGATATAATAAAATTATTTTCCTCCTGCCATTTGGCTTTTCTTGGAAAAAACAATTTTCCCAACCGTTAACATGACAAATTCTCCTGTTCAGCTGTGGCCTGTGTTTTCAGAAGCAATCCAGCTTACTACATTCAAAATTCCTCTCCTTTCCAAATATACTAGGGTCTGTCTATAGAAGGTGGTTGTAGATCTCATATAATAGATGGAGAGGGAAAAAATTGCTCAAACACCTCTGTATTTGTCTTTTCAGTGATTTAAGTGACTTTGAACACGAAGGCATTTTATGTCAACCAGCAGTTCAAAAATAATTCCCTGCTGAAGAACTCTTAAGCAAAAGTTAAATATGAAAGTTTCAATGCTTTTCAGCTCCTACAATAGAAATGGATATGAAATGCCTGTAGCAAAATGTTAAAACCAGACTTTTAACTTCTTTTGTCCATAAAAGTGTTTGCAAATATATTTTAAGTGGAAAGGTTAAGTGTTCTTTTCATAGACTTTTAAATTGTAGTTGTTTCTGTAATTTCAGTTCTCTCACAGGTTGCTTCCTCCTCCCTTCTTGTTTAGTCATGAGTCAGCACGAACAACTTAAGAACTTTTTTCTGTGGAAATTCATAAAGGTGGCTGGTGACAAACGGCGTACTTTGTTCTGCACAATTGCACTCTGCCAGTTTCACAACTCCTGCTGCTGCTGCGTACAGTGTAACGTTGGAACTTCCTCTAATAACATATTATCTTGGTGGAAAGAAAGGGAGTAGCAAAAGACTGCCATACTGACATGGCCAAATATTGTTGGGTGTGCCACTTTCTGCCCCTCCCTTTATTATCCCCTTTGAAAAGGCAGTTTTTGTTTGGGAGGATATACAAGTACAGGTGCAGTTCTTTTCTGCTGATCCTCTGCAGTCCTACTAAGCAAATACTCATGCTGTTCTCTAAACAGGTTTACTTGTCGAGAGAAAAAAGATGAGTTCGTAGTCTAGGGCAGCACATAATAGGCTTGGCTTCTAGTGATTAGCAGGTAGAAAGTTCATGTTTATATACTGCTTCTGCTGCAGAATCTCAGGAGAAGAACTCAAGTTTTTGGAATATCAACAGGTAAGTGCCACATTTGTGATTGGCAGAGGTGTCTGCTTGCTGGTTCAGATGGGCTTGTCCCCAGGTGCATTTAGTTTCCTGATGGGCAGCCAGAGTGTTCTCAGTGCAGCTTTTCTGAGCAAAGACCGCTGGTTGCAGCATGGCCTTGTTTCCCTTGAGCTACTGGTACCAGGCACAGCTCATAAGAAAACTACAGTTCCCTTCACCAGCTGCAGCTTGGACTTGGGAAGAAATTGTGGTGTCATGACACAGAAGCATGAGATGGACCAGGCAAGTATTTCAAGCAGAGTGAATGTGAACTGATAGCTCTGCCACAACTTTACAGAGCTTTAGGTAGGAAAGCAAGCTCTGGACCAGGAGGTCACTAAAGTATGAATTACTGGAACTTAGAAACATATAGGAGTAGTCACTCTCTATCTGCCTTTTACTTATATTACTTCTGGTAAAACCTGTATCTGCTTGTGACCACTCTTGGAGACAGGTTGCTAGGCTTTGTGTATCTTACCTGTCCGATTGTTCTTACAGCACTCGCACGTACTCCTGAACGGATTTCAGACACATAGAGGGAGCCAAAACTGATGCTAGGAGAAAATAGAGATTGTTCACTGGTTATTGCCATCTAAGAGGCACTAATGATCTCGGGCACAATTAATGATGTATGTAAGTCCTCATCATTTTACAAGGCAAAAGGGGGATAGGTCTACCAGGCAAAGACATCTGTCTTCCCCCTCCCTTATTTCATGAAACTGTTTAATGATGTCCAAGGTTCTTTGTTAAAGGTCTGCTTTTGTGCTGTGTGAGTGATTTCCAGTCCTAACTGGAAAAATAACGGCAAACAGGCAAGTCCCACACTGCCTCTCATACAGGGCTGTTTTCCTTAGGTGTTCAGAGCTTGTCTTCTGAGGGTGCTGGTGATGTGTCTGTGTTAGTGCTGCTCTGGCACAGACTTCCAGATCTCCCCTTGCAGAAAGGTGGGGACTTTCAAAGTGAACAGAAGATCTGTCTCCATTTTTCTGCTTAGTATGTGGTTCTTTCACACTTAATCATCATCTCTGAAAATTACTTCCTTTCCAGTACAGAGTAAAGGGTCGAAAGTGAAAGACAGTGGTCCCCTTATTCTTCTAATACTTTGATCCATTTCTCTCTAGACAGTCAGGCTGCCTCCTGGCATCTCTGTGACAACAGCGTGGTAGCAAGAAAATAAGGTATCTTAACTCTGTGATTGTAGTGCCTGCTGAATGCATGTCACTGCAGGAATAGGAGCCTGATCTGAACTCTGTATTCACTGGAGGAAGAATAGCAGCTGCCAGGGCACAATGCTTAAATATCCTCACAGGCTGCGAGACCTCCATACTGAGCTCTTTATTGTGGGTAAGTGTGTAAAGTCTTTGACGGTATATGGCAATATCTTCAGTCAGCAAGAGGATAGATACTTAAAGGGTTCTGATAAAGATTCCCAGTGGCAAGGAGTTGATGTGCTCACAAAGACAGAAGAAAGCTTAGTGAAGTGGAAGCGTGTAATGTGTAAATAGCTCATGGCTTCAGGTGTGAGCAAAGGCTCTGTTGATGACTTCATAACTTAAAGTTGCATAACATCACTCCATTTTCTTAAACTGCTGATTCTGATAGTGTCCAACACTGTTACAAGGTGTGTGGGGGGTTGGGGTTTGTTTTTGGTTTTTTTTGAACTAAATTACGAAATTTTGGTTTGCCTCATCTGTCTGTTTTCTCAGTGCTCTTGGTGAATAAGGTGAAATAAATGTGTTGATGGCGAGGTTAGCAGAAATGGAGAGGAAAGAAGGAGCAAAAGCTTCTGAAGTAGGCTGGGAATAACAAGAATGGAGGAACGTGAGCTCAGAAGCTTCTGGACAAGAATTTATATAGTGCCACGTTGGTGAGGCACTGAAACGTTGCAGGCATCATCATCGGTCCTTTCACTTCTGCTCCTCAGCCTACAGCAGGAAGGCAGTTTTTGCTAATCCCTGACACAGCCTATAAATGCTTCTGGCAGCATATAAAGCTTAGTGAGGCTAACAGTGCAGTACGTGCAAATCGGTTTGGTTATTTAGTGACAGTCTATTGATTTCTGGCGAGAAAAGAAGTAACCTGCTTTCCCTTGTGTTCTGTCTGCATAAAGTCACGTAGCATGGGTCCGCGTTATTTGCATCACCTAGAATCATGTCTCGCTTAAAACTCCCACTGACCTACTCCTTTTCCTCTTTTCTGCAGGTAGTCCTCATGCCCATGCTCCCAATTTTCTGGCCAAATTCAAGGTGCTTATTCCTGGTTAGCTGCAGACGGGACGTAGTGCACCTTGCTCATGCTGTGATACACTGCTATCACTTAACATGAGATTATGCCCTCTTAATTTCATAGCTATGTATTGAATATCATTTCAGACAAATACTGTTGAATAAACAAACTCTGTATAGCTAAAGAAAGGAAATACTTTTAAGAATTCTCTCTGGCATTAGATGTCTCCACAGTGCCCTTATTTACCTATTTATCTCTTTGGCTCTGGAAAAATCTCCTGCTGTAGGAGAAAGGTGTAGGAACAAGTCAAAATATGAATTTGCATCTCGAGCACTCTCTCCCAAACTGCTGATCTATAGTCTATCCAGCAAATCTGGTTTATGGGGCATTATCAGATTCTGAGTACTGCTGCTTGTTTGACTACTTTTAAGCAAATTCAGCTCCATGGCTGAAAACAGACATCTCTGTTAGAGATGTTAGGGGACATGTAAAAGGGGTTGATGTTTCCAGACATGTCAAGGTAGATGCCAGATTTTCTCTCTAATCTCTAAAGTAGAAGGCAAGCATTTTGGATAAATGGTGGCAGAACCAGTATATTGTAGAATTAAACCCCTTATATTGCCATTGGTAGCCAAGTGGAAGTTGTAGATTGATGCTCTTCCCAAACGTGTGCATTCTGATCGCTGCCGCTCCACAGAAAGCGGCAGAGTACCAGCTTCCTTACTTTCCATGTGTGAAAGCATCCTTATTAGTTCCAATAAGCAGGACAGTGATAAGAACCTAATGTATTGATGAATCAGCAACCAGATAATCCAAGCAGATAAATTTTAGCTCAAAGTCTTAGAACAAAAAATGTTGCTGCTTTAGTGTTTCATGATCTGTGGTTGTGTGTGTGTGTGTGGGGGGATTTTTTTTGTTAGCAGTTGTCTAAAAAGCAAAGAGAATCTCATGCTGATGTTTTATAGAGCTGGTTTATAAGAGTGTGGAGTGTGTGTGTGCAGTTTGTTTTTCTTCCTGTAATGGAAAAGTTAGAGATGGTATTTCTTACTTTTTCAAAGTTCTAGTGGTTCAGACAAACTGATTTTTAATGAACAAGATAGAGCTAATAAACTGAATTTTTTTCCTACAGATTTTGTTGACTTCCAGGAGATGTCACTGCTATGCTGCTTCATGTGCATTTTCTGTCCAATAAAAGCTAGTGGCGGAATAAAGAGGGTTTTTTTACTATTAGATTCCTCACATTACTAACAAAATTCTGGCCTTACTTAATAGTCTTCCTGTTATGATTTTGGTTAGAGAAGTCTGGAAACTGTTTTTTTTTATTTTTTTCACTTTGGGTTTTTTGTTTTCAATTGAGCAAGTTTTTGAAGTATATAATTTTGCAGCTATAAAGAATGGGTCTCTTGCTTTCATTTCCTGGTTCTTCCAGTATTCAGCTGTAGTGCCATAGGATATTTCCTTTAATTTGTATATGCTTCAGTTTTCCTCTATGCAGAAACACATACTTTTCTTTTCAGAAATGTTACAAGATATGAATAACACTTATTATAGAAAAGTTAAAAGGTTCAGTGGAGCAGCAAGTGACCTCACCTGCATCACTTAATGGCAAGACAAACTGCATGAAATCTGAAATTGCACTGCAATTTCAGCAATCTAAAAATAAACTCAAAATGGAAGATAGACTTTTTTTTTTTCTTTGCAGATTTCTCCAAAGTGAAGTGAGTACGTCTTTGATAGTGTTTGTCTGCCTGTCTCATGACATGCCAGAGAACCTGCAATTTCAGGTCAAGTTGTCTTCTGCATGTATCCTGCCAGAAATGAGTTCACATCATCAGGAACAATGCGGGAGACCTTCAATAAAAGACATGAAACTTGTCCTTTGGTGTGAGCACTGTGCCTGTTATACCAGTACTTGACCAATTTCTGTCTCATTTAAAACAAATCAAAACAAAACAAACGCACCTAGTATGTTGGATTTCCCATGGTATTAGCAAAGGGCTGGCCTTTTTATTTGACTGACTGGGAGGATTTGAACTTGGCATATTTTAGCAAGGAAAGCTTGAAAAGAAGAATGTGTTCTTGGCTGCCTTGCAGAAGTGTTAAAACTGCACTTAATTTCTTGTCTGCTTGATTTATCTTTGTCCTTCGAAGTTGATTCAATAGAATACTTCAATGTTAGAGCCTTTTGCCAGCAGTGAACTGGAGTAGGCTACAGCTCCTTTCTACTCGAAAGAATTAACTGATTTGTCGTGTTGCTGTTGCTGTATTGCTGCAGGACTATTTCAAATACCTGGTTCCTCAGCTGGTGGAAACGACTATGACATCGAGACTCGGAGCGCTGTGATGTCGTCACTATTCAGTTCACTTGAATTTTTCTGAGTAGAGAGAGGCTTTTCTTTTTTTCCACTCCTGGTTGAAAGCCACTGCTCTGTTTATAGGATGAGTATCTCTTTGTCTGAGATCCAGTCGCCATTTATTCTTTCCTTGATAACACCTGAAGATGGGACTTCTTTTCTTTCCGGTGTAAAGTAAGTAGCAAAGTTAGGTGCCTGTTCCTTGGCTGATGCTATAAATCTGGCATAAAATATATCTAAATAAAAATCATATAGCTGATGCAGCTGATGTACAGTTCTTTGTATTTTCAAAGAATCACTACTAATATTGATCAGTTCTTGAACTATTTGTGTGGTAGTGGGGAACATTCATCCTGTTGTACAGCTGGGCTGTTGGCATCGATCTGGTTCATGTAAAAGGAGGACTAAAGGCATCCTTAGCCTCCCCTTTCCAGCCATCCTCCTTGTGCGTTGCCTCTTCTGTGCTTCATGTCTTAAGGCATCAGCACAGATGTGGCCTATTAAATTAGTGGTCCACTGTACTGCTATGGCTTGGCAGTCAAGTTTCACACTTTCCAAAAGAGAGAGTTACGCCAGCAGGCAAGCAAAATAATCCCACTCTGGAAAAAAATCATGATCAGTAGCACAGCCCTTAAGTCCCTTCCAGAGAAATCCTGACTGACTTGTTACATTATTGTAAGTGTAGGAGATCTGTGCTGTGAATGAATTTCTAGCTTTTAACATTCGATTATTAATTAACATTTATTTTTCTTCCCAATGTGTAGCAAGAAACTTGGAGAGCCTGTGACAACCCAGCCAGCCGGCACGGTTGGCATGTCTGCTATCACAACAGTTATGTGGACGGGCGGAGGTTGGAGCACTGGCCTCTTCGATGTCTGCAGTGACAAGAAAATTTGTAAGAGCTTGCGTGGCTTTCTTTTGTTATTCCTTGAATGTATCTGTTGTTCCTGAAGCAAAGAAATATTGAGATAATAACAAATTCAAACCAAAACCAAATGTAGATTAGTTAAGACTCTAGGAACTGAAGATCAGGTGCTCTGTATTAGTTAAGACTCTAGGAACTGAAGATCAGGTGCTCTGTTGTGACTTGAGAATGTGATGAGTATGTCAAAGATGCGTTTGCAGTACAGATGAGTCTGTATTCACTTCATAATGCTTACAGAAGTACTTGTCTTGACTCTTTCAAGGTTGGGATGGATTTTATGAATCTGGATTGCATGTGGAGAAACTAAAGCCTGGATGGTTTATATGGCTTTTTGACAGGAACTTGGTGAGATGTTGGTAGGGTCAGGAACAGCGCTTGTCTCCTAGCTCTGTAGAGTGTTGCCTGGAAGCGCCATTTCTTTGGTTCCTGTAAGATGTCCTGTCCAGTAGAGTTAAGCTGTGCTCTCTCTCCACAAGAACAGGGCAGCTTGTACATGCTGGTTTGGATGCTGCTGTCTGTGAGAACAGAGCAAGGACCACCACCTTTCTTTGGAAACACAAAGCTGTAGAAAAGGGCAATTACACGGGAATCGAGAGGAACGTTTCCTTGAATCCATGAGTTAGATGTCCAAGCCTCTGAGAATGGGATTTCAGACACCTCCCTTTCTTCAGCTTTGGATGCTTCAGGTGGTTTCTAATTCATGGTCTCGGTGCCCGGTGGGAAACGTCTGTCTCTTCTGTCTGCATGGTGTAAGGATGTGCCCAGCTCAGGACTGTGGATTCTGCTCTGAGCCACACGCGTGGTATTTGGATGTTGCGACTCCAGGCAGAGCAACACCTCAGGTTATCTCTGCATCTCTCCCTTAGTTTTCACTACCCCACCGGCCTCAAGGTCCGAGCCAGCTAAAAACTGCGCTTTTCTTGGGGGGTTGGTTTCCAGTTGGGTCAGGCGTCTCTGCACAGTCATGCGAGAGCTGCTGCTGGAGGGAGGCCAGGGGCACCTGTGCCTTGGGCAGGCTTGGCCTGGTCAGCGGCCCCTCGGCCGTGTTGTGGCTGCTTCCTGGGTTGTGCACTGACCGTTTGGGGAAAACGGCACTTTCCCTGCTTGTGGACTCTGCTTATTTGTGTCGTGACATCCGGGGAGGAAGTGTCTAGATTTTCTCCTGTTGCTATGGAGATAAACACATAGGTGTTAGAGCTATGACCCCTTTTCCTTCTTCTCTCTAAATCTGGTTAAATTAAAGGAAGATTTAAAAATCCTTGTTTCCAGCTTACTGTTTTCTGTGGGATTGATTTCTCTGCCGAGTCCCAAAAATATGGCTAAGGTAACTGTTGGAAGATGTGGAAAACTCTGCTCTGTTCAACATGAGAAGTGTCATCTTCACTGTGTTTTAATTTCTCTTGTCTCATCACAAATTAGGTGGGAGGCTTGAGGCCCTATTATTTTCTATCCTTTGGCATTTTTAAAAAAATCACTGAAATACTGCAGGAATTTCATAAAAGGGACTTACAGATGAGGTTAACAGAACAGGAAGCATTATATTATTATAACAGTATTATGTTTAAAGTACTGTCAGTATTATCATAAAACAGACTTAAACAATGTGATTTCATAGTAACGGGCCTGGAGCTTCCATTCTGCTAAAGATGTTTTCCTAGATGTATTTACTCCAGAACCGCAAATAAAGGTGATTTAAATGAATTGCAAGAGACTGATAGCAAAACATTATTGAATGTACCTTAGGCAAAAATAGTGAGAGAGGGAACTAACATATCCAAATAAGAGTCAGCATTGTCTTATTACGTACTCTGAGGATGATGCATTTTACCCTTTTCTCCTTTATTTTTCTTAAGGATCTATAATGTTCATAGATCTTGAAGCCTGTCTTCACTACCGTTGGGGACACAGCTACAAAAATTTGCCATTCATCCAGTTAATAGCACCTTTTCAACTGGCAGTGGAGATAATACCTGGAGCCCATTGTGTGGTGGGAATAAATCCAGTGTTGGATATAGTATTTGCCATAAATATGAGAAACTTGGTGGAATTCAAGCAAGGTTTTGAGGGGAGATATGTTTTTATTTATATATATATTTATATTTTTATATATATAAAAAAGATGGAAGAATACATATAAAAAAAGTATGTGTATATATGGCTGTCACTATTTTAAAGAAGTGTTATCCAAACTGCTTTTGAAAGACTAGTTGATTTATACCATATATGGCTTGACTACTGTAAATTCAGGATTAAAAGTCCCATTCCCCAGTATGAGACTGCTATCAAGAACTGTTTGTTCATTTATTTGAAGGCAGCAAAAAGCTCAAAAACGTTAGTAATTAGAGCTGCGCTATTGTGCCAGTCGTGGTAGTCACCATCATAAATCTTTCGGACATGTCTTCCTATCTGAAGACCAAGGGGAGAGGGAAGAGGAAACAGAATCCCGGGTACTGGTAGGATGAAAAAAGCTGGTGAAAAACAACCTTTCTCTCTACTGTAAATCTATTGGGGTTCTGATAGTTCAGCTGGAATTTTTCTTGTCCGGTTCCCCTACGAATTTTGGACCATGAATCGTGCAGACGATTATCCAGCTGTGTTCGCCCCGCTGTAAAGGCGAGATGGCAGTACCCGATCGCTGCTCTGGCTGTGCTTGTCGGCAGGTGTCTGCGGTGCCCTGTGCAGCCCGTGTCTGGAGTGCAGCCTGGCCCCGCGCGCCGGGGAGTGCTTGTGTTTCCCGCTGCTGCCGGGCTCCACCTTGGCATTAAGAGTTGGCACCAGGGAGAAATACAAAATACAAGTAAGTCTTTGCACATGGAGAACTCTTCTTTGTAAACTGATTTCGTTGAGCTCCTGTAATGATAGGAGGTACCCTCGTTCCCCAGAGACCCCGCTGTTGTAGCTGTATATCTGTAGCCAGAGCCAGATGCATTTCTGTTCTGGAGAGTGGCACTGAATAATGATGATGTTGAAATGACGCAAATGTGAAAAGTTCATTTGGGACTCAATCCTGGAGAAGATGGATTCCACCTACTACCCCCTACGCACTGTTCACACAGGCTTTTGCAGGATCCTACAGCCAAATTCCTTTTTGATCTGAAAATCTGTTCTGTTACCTTGATACATTTTTAAAGCAGAACTAATGCATTAAGTCTCAAGGATTGCCCTTTTTCTTGCGCTGAGGCAAAAGTAGCATTTGTTTTATAATAGAATGCCAACTCCAAGCAACTACTCATGTTTTCAAAGTGCTTTGTAAGAACAGGACTGTATGTGCGTTTCTGAAGTTGCTGTAGAATTACATAGCCCAGAGCCGATGCTGTACAATACACATTACTCTGTAATCAGGCTGGCAGGGAACAGAGAACACTTTCAGATCGTGCTGGAAAACTGGGCTAAGGGCATATGCAGTACCGAGTATCCTAAAAGCTTTCTTTCTCCAGGGAAATTTGTGGGTGTCCAGCACCCTGCAAGATCTAAGTCCTCTCTATTTTAAAAGTGTAGTAGGCAAATGCTCTTAGGTCACGGGCTGAAATTCGGTATCACTCGTGCCTGAGTCAGTCCAGGGTAATTCACTGAATTAGATGTGGATCTGGCCCCTGAATTCATTGCTCTTGTGGAGTGATCGTGATAAGGCATGCATGATGAAGTGGAAAAGCTGATTCATGGTCATTCCGCTTGTATAAAACTGTGTTAATTCTCATTCCAGGGAACCATTTATGAAGACTGGATAGCAGTTTACTGCTGCTGGCCTTTTGCTGTCTGTCAAGTGGCCCGAGAACTGAAGAGGAGGGCTATGACCCAGATCTGTGAAATAAATGCTACTCCTTTAGCTGAAGATGTCCTAGTTAAAAAAATTCCCAGCAAGGGAGCCTGAGTCATGATTCTTTCTATCCATCCATTCCTTCTCCCTCGCCACCCACAATGCAAAATGCCTTGCTTTTAAAAATAAAATGCATGAGTACTTTATAGCAGTCTTTCTACTGCTTCTTGTCGCATTCGGTATGTTACACCCTGACGTAATGCCCAGTGACCTGCTCTTTCTGCAGTCTAGTATTAAAACTGTTTACTGATGCAGCAATGGCTTGAAAGCATGAACCGAAGTTGTGTTCTTTGCCTAGACCTGTGATCTGATAACGCAGTGCAGAACACTTTAATCGATGGGAACAGCAGTGACCAAATCATTCTGCTGCTCAAGAGATTTTATAGCAATAGGATGAAGGGGTAGTAACACAGTGCTGTGGTGAGAGGGGAGGCTGGAAGCAGGACAGGAGTTCCCTTCCCTGCGCTGTGATTGTCCGTGCTTCTGACTCACTTGTGCCCCATTTAAAAAAGAAATAATCTAACTTGCTCTCTTTTTATCCAGAGATTTCAAAGCACTTTAAACACTGGCCCCTCTAAAGCTTGGTGCTAAGTGTTACTGTTATGTTTGGTTGTAGGTTACTACTGGAGATGAATGACAACAATTGAAAATAGTAGCTCTAGGTCAGACTGGCTGGATTTCTGAACTCAAGTCGCCGTCCCAAATCAGCAGGAATTCGGCTAGTGAAGCGGGGCTGAGCTCCTTGTTCCCTGTCTTTGCTACCAAATAACTTTCCTTTTCCGCATGGCTTGTTCAAGGCTGGCAACTGGCAAAGCAGAAGTGTGAAATATGAAAGTGAAAATAAAAATTCCTGTCTCATGCAAAAACAATTTTAATGTCAGCACAATAGTTTTTACAGGATGGAATAATACATGTCTGGCACTGAAAACTTTATCAAGACCTATGTTTTCCACCTGTTGCCCCCCACCATGCGAGTAAGCTAATTTTTTAGTGCCCTCGTTCTGCAACTCAGTTCTGCCATTTACGCTTCCAGTGTATAAGGTGCAGGAACCCACTCGGCTCCGGTTAGCTTAATTGATCTACAGACTACAAACCTAAACATTAGTGCTATAAACTTAGACAAGTAAACTTCTGAAAACTTAAAATGTTAAGCCTTTGCTTTTCAGTTATGGAAATACAAAATAAATATCTCAGTTAATACAAAACAGAAAATTTTTCTTGTTTATTGACTTTTCTCCCTATTAGTATGTTAAATTGAAAAAAAAACCCAACCCTTTTAAAAAAATGAGCTTCACATCATGGAAAAAATATTAAACATAACTGAACTTGTACAAGGATCTTTGAGTAATAAACCAAATGTATATATTCTGTTTATTCTCCTACCCATCACCAAATAAGGGAAGATTATATATTCTACTGTTTCTAAACACATACACAAAAATAGTCATTTTTGTTTTCTCCCTTTATAATAACATGTTTGTAACATTTCATAGTAATATTTCCTGGACATAATGCAGAAAGAAGATGACAAAATTTACTCGTCTGTTATGCAGGTGATCAAAGTAAATTACCTACTTAGTGATTCCTATTGTCTTTAAACTGTATTTAAGTTGGAACTTTTGTATGAAGAAAATCTTTTATCTGCTTTTATTAAATGTATAGTCTTCACCAGTGTGATCACTTTTGTTTCCTGTGTGCCAGTTCATATAGTGGTTTCTGAAGTCTTTACAACTTTCTATTTGAAACAGGTGCAAGTACAGAAAGTGATCAATTTATACAAACTTCCACTGAAGCTTTTTGGTAAGTCCTCATCTCTTCACTTTGGTTTCTAATTGCTGATTTTTCTGAGTATTTTGAAATGTTACTTTTAAAACAGTTGAGATATTGAGACTTAAGGCAAAAAAATTGGAAAGCTTAAAAAATCTACAGCTGTTATACTTTAAAAATATGTAGTTACATAAATTAATTGCAATAACTCTATTGGGCAGTGGATAAGCATTCTAAAAATCTTTATAAATACACCTATGAGCTCACTCATTTCTGGGCTGTTCTGGTATTTCCAACTTAAATATTTGGGGGTCAACTTTTTGCTCTCAATGGGGCAAAATATGGACTTTCCTCTTCCCAGAACTTGGTACAGAAGTGGGGAAGGGGAGTTGTAAAGACATCCTTTTTCTGTGAAAATTCTGGGCTGTGTTGTGGTTTGGAGAAAAGTTCTGTGGCATCTGCAGTTTGCAGTGACTTCCAGATGGCAAATCTTGCTTGCTCCGTACTGAAAGGGCTGGAGGGGAGGAAAGGGATGAGCGATGGTGCTTCAAAAGACTGTTTATTCTCTCAGATTTTTATCTCTCAAGCTAATTTGAGCTTTGTGAATTTAGATGAGATGCTTGGTGTGTTAACTGTTTTTGTTTTGCTTTGGTGGCTTGTGAAAAATTAAACAGGATCAAGCCAGGAAATAAAACATTTGGAAATAAGTGCTCATTAAAACACCTGGTGACTAGGAATGTATCACGGATTAGAAATCTAAATGCACCACAGCCTAATTGTTTTTCCTAGTATTAATTTTAAAAATGGCCTTTCTGGTTCAGGGCAAAATACTTGAAGCAGGAGAGAACATGCATTGCATGCCATTTGGTCCTGGTGCATAATAAATTGACCTGCCCAAGTCTGCCTAATACCTGCTGATGATAGAAGAAACTGGGCAAAGAGAAGTGATGTGTAAGCTTCCACCTGCTTTGCAAGATACCAACAAAGGCTATTTCTGATCCGTTCTGAACAGCACTGGAAACCACTGGACTTCCTCTTAAATCCTGCTGTTTTCAGAGCAGAACCCTGCCTATCATAGGACATGATTGCTGCTCCATCTCATTCTCAGGCCACGGGTTTCCCTTGGGTGCTCTCTTCCTAAATGCTGGCTTCTGCGTTCGGTTGCAAGCTGCCAAAGGGAGAATGGGGTTGTTGGGAGAGAGTAAGAGGTAAGGATCTGGTGTCCCATGTGTTGCAGACTTTTGCTAGCTTATGAGTATTGCTTTCTTCAAGTCCCAAGTTCTTGGTATCATGTGATCGTATAAAAAAAAACAAAACAAAAAAAGCTCTTAACTTCCTTTTTTTCTTTTCCCCCCCTCTTAAAAAAATAAGAGGAATATAATTCTCAAAAGCTCAGCAACTGGAAGACAGAAATCACAAGCCAGTAGGGTTTATTTCGTTGTTAGCAAGCTCCCTGTGGAGCTCACCACGTTTGTGAGTGTTTCGAGGTGGCAGTGCTTGTGTGAGGTCAGTGTAATCCTAGCGTGCACAGCCTCAGAGCCCGGCCGTCCTGCTGAAGTCGATGAAGTGAGTTTCTGGCAGCACCTCACTAGTGTTTCCCAGCACTCAAGATGCGATTCTAAATGCCTTCCTGTCACCTCCATCCTCTTATGTGACTGCTGCCATCAGACCATGGGGGAGTCAGACCCTCTGTCACAGAGCAGATACTGATCCTGAGGGACGCTTTAACTGAGCCCAGGCCCCCAGCGCCTGGTTCTTGAGCTCCCAGGAGAGCAGAGAGTGCCAGCAATGTAAAAGCCAGGTTCCATCGGAAATAGCCTTGCAAAATTATCTTCTGACATAGAATATTATGGTTATTTGTATATAGTGAATATTTGATATTGCCTCTCCCACGGCAAAGGGTGGGAGTGGTCATTTTGGGCCCAAAATGTCCAGTTGTTGAATGGATTGTGAGGCTGCTCTGATTCTCCTTCTGTGTCTGAGATCAGCTGCTTCTGGCTAGGGTACAGATGCATTCTTTGCATGAAAAATGTGGAAAGAATTTGTTAAATATGTTACATTTTCATCCTTCTGCCTCGTTTGTTCTCAGTTCATCAGGAAACGACTGCAGTTCAAGCTCATGGGGGTAGGTTACTTACTGAAGGATTTCCAGGTTCCTACAAGGCTAGGCAGGCAATTAAGGAAGCGCTGATGAATGATCTGGTTTGGGCTCCAATTCATTAACTAAGCATAAAAAATGAGCAGATGGAAAAGAAGACCTATTCAAGAACTGAGAGAGGTTCATTAATGGTCCCTCTGTCCCAGTGCACTGCTTTATTCGCTTTTCCTGGGCTCCGTTCCTGTGCTCTGCAGGCAAACAAGACACTATGGATGGCCAGAGCCTCTGCGATCAGCCTTCTCTTTCACATTCAGCTGGGAAGGCAGAGAGCAATATATTTTCATTATACAAATACATTACACTGCAGTTCATCTGCAATTGTATTTTGCCTCTCCTAATGTTACCTTCTTTGCACTCTGTACTTCATGTGATAATTTGTGGCTGAAACAGAAGACTGCAGAGGTAGCGATTTAGCAGGCAGGGCCAGAGTGGTCCCTCTAGACCGTCAAGTCTGCAGAGCTACGGAGATGACACGTTCCCGGGGAGGGCATGGATTGTCTTGCCCCTTGGTGAGCTTTTCTGGCTAACTCGGGAATGACAGAATAGGGTCACAGTACTGATGTCTAACCGCCCTTCTCTGGGGAAACTGGGATGAAGAGAGTCTGGGGGATGAGAAGAGAGGAGGGTAGTTTAAAAATATATAGAAAGAGAACAAACCCTTGAAGAGCTCGCCCACCTCCATGTAAAGCTACCAGCCTCCTTTCAGCATGTGATGTCTCCTTTTTCATTGCTACCCATAAAAAAAAAAAAGTTGGGGGGGAGGAGGGAGGGGAAAGGAATGAGGGGGAGAGAATTGGATGAGAACAGCCAGAGGTGAACAGGGGTTCAGGTCAGCTGTTGCTCATGAAAGGTGCAGAGCAGAAGAGCTGAACCAAAGAAAATATGTTTGTTTATGCTAGCAGAAGTACCTGCATGGAAGTTCTGCTTGCAGAATAAAGGTGATTAGAGTAATTGTTCTGGAATAGGGTCACTTTTGTTCTGGTGCAATTAGAAAATTTTTCCACCATAAATGCAGTTGATGTTTTCCCTGACATGATTGGCTTCACTTCGTAGACAAGAAGCACTTGTCTGGCATTCCTTTGCTCAGAGCTGATAACCAAACCCCAGGTTAGCTCCTACAGGAAAGTCTCTTTTAGCTTGGATTTTTGCATAAGAGAGATCTGAATTCTAGCCCCTTTTCCTTGGTCCTCGGCATTGCCAGGTGAGCAAGGAGGGAAGGTTGGGAATACTTTAACCATTTTGCCTAGTGGACTGCAATATTAAACAAGTGGGCAGGTGTCTTTACAGCTAGGAGGGGCTGGACAATGGGAACAAGATGCTCACTAGATCTGTTGCTTTAAAGTATGTCATGTTTGGAGCTCTGTCTCCGTATATATTTTGGATATATTTAGCGCACTTATCACCATAGCATCAAAGCACTGAAATATTCTGTGAAAGAAACTGATTGAGAGATCTGTCTCAAAATAGCTTCTTGCTATTTTCCCAAAGTGCCAATTTCACTGTCAGTATTTCCCTGTCATTGCTCATGACTGAACGTGTGTGTGTGCACGTGTGTAAGAGCTTTTTTATTTCCTGATCTACCTGATGCTGTCACTCATTGTGCTCCTCTGTGCAAAAGTGCCCTGTGCATGGGTGCTACAAAACCTTATTGCTGTTTATCCTGATGTAAGAGGATAAGGGGGTAGTTTCATTCCATGAAAATACTCAAAACTGACAATATTATGAGCTGGATCTGGCGACTGTGAGCCCAGACATGCGGAAAGACTTTATGGCTTATTAAGTCCTCAGGCATACTGGGCACCTTTAGATTTTGCTGATGCTCGTGGTGTCCACTGAGGCTTAGTGCATCTGACAGAAGAGGCTACAGATGTTTCTGTACACACTTCCTCATACGTGGGCTTGGGTGGCAGGGCTGAGGCATGAGAAACAGAGCTGCAATCAGTTCTACAGATTGCTTTCTAAGCACTTCATTTTGCAGGCCCAGACTGAACTTCAAAGTCTTCCTCACTGCCTTGCCTAACACGCCTGCCTTGTGTGGGAAAATCTGCCCCACTCGTAGGTTAAATTTACAAGGTGACTTTCCTTCAACATACGTTTCTGTCTAAGCCCCCGATGGATTACAGTATGTTGTTTCCTTTTTGTCCCTCATCTTTAAATACGTATTTGCATGCAAATTGCACTGAACTCCCTCCTGAGCTTCAGAAATTGTTGATGTATTCTCCTCTGGTCTCAAGTACTACTCTCTCTGAGGTCCTGATGAAACGGGCACCAGGGTCTAGCCAGGGCAGGGTTAATTGCCAATAACAAGTGAAGATCTTTTATCAGAGCTGCTGCAGACTTCCCAGTTCATCATCTCGTTCCTGGCTCTTGAGGGATGCTGAGATACTGAGTTGGAACTGATTGGCTCAGACCTGCCTGCTCTTTTTAAAACGTAAAAGTTCGGGAAATGGCATCAACCACAGTCTGTATGCAGGGAGTCCATCTGTCCATGCAGGTTCAGGAACAGGTTGTACCCCTGCAAGCAAAAAACGCTGGTTCCCCACCCTCTTCGCCAGTGTATAAAGCTCAGTCTCAGTACAGCCATACTCCACCTTCCCCCCAGCCCTGGTTGGCCCCTGAGGAGCTGGGGTGGTCTTCAGCTCTGGAGGACATGGCTCCCGACTAGGGCTCAAGGGGAGGCTCTGCACGGATGTCCTGAAGTGATTCCTGCAGGGAACCGCTCGGTGTTTTAGACAGGCATGGCCCAAAGGGAGAACAGCGTCCGGAAAGGCATTTGCCACCTTCCCCTCGGAGCCTCGGCGAAAGCCGGTGGCAAGTCAGAGCTTGGTGCAATGCTCGTGGCGTGCTAATCACTGCTGCCAGGCTTGGGGCCAGATACGGTTCACAGCAGCTGCGGCTTTGGCTCAGGCAGTCACATTAGACTTTGACTCTATCATATGATTATGAGATGAGTTGTTTTTTGTTTTTTGGGGTTTTTTTGGCAGTAAAATACAAAAATTCCCCTTGCTTCTCTACATACTCTCCCTTCTCTTTATTCACCTCTGCTTCACATTTTCTATTGTGCCCTCTTCTTTACCAGCACTTCTATCTGCATAATTAATTCTCATGTGTAGCTTCGACCTCCCATGCCACTGTCTTCAGCGAGTCTCCTGGGAGGTCAGCTGTTGAAATCCATTAGTTATTTCTTCGGCAGATTACAGATTAGGTCATACCAAGCAATCTATCCTTTCATTAGCGTGCAGTAAATGATCATCTGGAGCCAGGCATGAGCAGGTACCCCTTCCTTCACCTCCAAACTAACACTATAGATTACAAAATGAGCTGATCCTGGAAATCTGAATGTGTTTGGGAGAAATGAAGTTGTTCCTGGTTATAGAGCCAGTTTATGAGGCTTTCTGGTTTAGTTTTAAGGGAATGAGAGGAATCTTTAGCAAAGAACAGGCCTATTTTCCCTGAAATGTTTGATTGTCATTGGAGTGGCACTGCTGTGAGACATGTTTATCCTTTTATTTGCAGCTTACAGCATTTTTTTTTATAGCTGGGCAAAGTGCACATTTTTAATTTCAGAATCTTTTTTCAGGAACTTAAATAGTGACAGATAGTTCAACGTGAAGAACATACTTGTTTTACCACTTGTTTCTGTGCTACTGAAAATCCCCTTTTTGGGATCAGGCAGAAGCCAGCTTCACCAAAAGAAAAATAGTCTGAAAGGGTAAAAGAATTAGTGCTGTAGGCTAATAGATGTCTTTATCCATTCTATTTTCTTAATTCCAAGGAAAACTTCCTTCTCTGAGGCTGTGCCAGTGCCTCACAGTTTCCACTGACCAATGGAGTTAATTTCATGGGTTTTGTATGCAATTAACCAAAGATGTTACTTTACAGCAGTTCTGGAAGAAGCACAACAACCGCTGTTAGGAGATCTAATGTTTGTTTGTTGTGGCTAGGATGGGAATTGGTGGTCTCTAAACCACCAATAAAAGCAAAGTGTGAAAAACAAAGCCTGTTGTGCACCAGTTTGCTAAACAGCAGTCACAGCTGGATAGCTGGGTACAGCTCTCCAGTTCTGCTGATTTTTCGGTGGTTTCACAGGATAATGTCCAAAATAGAGGTCAGATGAAAACTAGAGTTGGTGCTGCTGTGGCAGAAGGGTGGTCTGTGGTACGGTGAATGCTGATTTCTGCTTTCTATTATTTAGACAATGTTTCATGCATCTTAATGTAGACTTAGACCCGTAAATAGCA
Organism: Dromaius novaehollandiae; assembly: GCF_036370855.1. NCBI lineage: Eukaryota > Metazoa > Chordata > Aves > Casuariiformes > Dromaiidae > Dromaius > Dromaius novaehollandiae. The sequence goes on along the minus strand of NC_088112.1, from coordinate 22,902,528 downwards.
ATATCTAAATGTCTGGGTGGTGGAAAAAGAAGCATTGGAGTGAACTGAGGGACTGCTAGGAAGTAGCTGTTGGGTAATTAGAGGAAACCAACCACCCAAGAGAAGCAAGATCCAAAACACCTGTCCACAAAGTCTAAATGACTGTCATAATGACACATCCCTTTCTATTGTCCCTTTCCTCTCCAAATCACCTTTTAAACTATATTCTAAGTTAAAACTCATGGACTAAAAGCAACCAACCAACCAAACAAAAAAACACCTAACAAAAAAATTGGAAGTGAAAACCCTGCAAAAGGGAACTTGAACATTAAGCCAGGAACTGACTGATCTTGATTCATGGTTTCTTTATCCTGCCGAATTAGGAAGGTAATGAACCATTGTTTTGATCTCAGTGAGCTTTCTTGTAGTAGCCAGGAGATGAAGCAAGTTTAACTACTTCTGATACCTGCACGCTTTCTTCCTTCTCCCACTCCTTCTCCGATTATCTTACAAGCAGCTTTATATGATACCAAATAATATCTGTTGTGGATGCCACAAACCCAACTTCACGTTTCTCTGTGGTGTTTGAAGTAGCCTCTGTGTCAATGGGGGCTCCTCTAGCATCGCTTGGCATGGCATGGGTATTTGACGCATTGACAGGTTGGGAAGGTGTAGCTTGAGGTGTGCCTCAGAAATAGGACTCTCCTATACAGTGATAGATATTGTCCCATTCTGCTCTCTCGGGAGCTCCCCAAGTTCTCTGCAAAACTCAAACTGGCAGTTCCCGAGGGCGTCTGGCAGTGTGGCGCATAGAGGCACAGGGATATGGGGAGTATCTGCCTCTAGCCATGGGAGAGGGAAAGCGGTGGAGGTGGCAGGCTGGTGTGCAGTCCAAAGGATGCTTACCCCTCACAGAACAGAGGAGAGAAGCACACTCGTGAAGGAAAAGCAAGTAGAGAGAATTAACCTGTCAGTTTGCAGAAATGCTGCTGTAATTCTTTTTGATAGGGAAGGTCAGCTGTCCCGCCTGGCCAGAAAGGTCCAGCGATGATGCCTTTGCGTGCAACACCCTTCGCTGGTGCAGGGGACTGGAGCTGATCCTGGGTGAGTACAGCACCGTCAAGTCAGGGCCCATCGGGTTTGCTTCCGACAAGAGAGCATCCGCTGCGGCTCCCTGCTCCGTTCTGCCGCGCGGCAGGCTCGGGGATGGCTGCAGGCTGTGCCTCTTGGACGGCGGGGGGCTGTAGTTCTGGAACCTCACTGTTTTCACTTGCTGGAATGAGAACAGAACCCAGAATAACATTGGGAAAACAGAATGGCCCTTAGTTTTTGCTTGATCTGCTCTACAGAACCAGGATGTTGTGCTTCCAGGAGAGAAGGCTGGTTTGTTCTCAGTGACACATGATGTCTATGAAGAAGCTGTGTGTCCATCTGCATGGCCATGATTTGCAGCTTATGGCACATGAATGAAAACACTGGGAAACTGCACACCTTTGTGTAGCAGCATAATCAATATATTACAGCCAGGTATTATGAAGGCCTATGAAAACTAGTCTGAACAGCTATCACTCAAATTAGTGCAAGAAAATGAAGGGGAAGAGCACGTGTTAGTATGAAACAGAGGAGAAAGCGTAGCCTCTCTCCTGCCGTGCCCTTCACTGAGAGCATGTACAAGGGTTTGTCTCAGGCTAATATTCTTCACAGAAGCTCCAAGGTTGTGTGTGCTTTGAGAGACTCATGGAGCTATTTGCTCTTTGGGTGCCACCGGAAGGGAAAGTTGTCACTGGGGCAGTTTCACAGACAGTATAAAACCGTTCTGGAAACTTCACCCCTGTTGCTAGTGGGAATAGAAATCTCCCTTCCAAATGCCTCACCCAAAGCGATGTGAAGCATGCAAGTGAAGGGAGCTGGGGGGATGTGTTGAATCTCTGTAGAGACCAGTCTAATGTAAGGTCTAACATTCCCATTTCTCAGATGTTTGCTCATTTGCTACCCAAACTCTTAGGATCTCAGTGGGATTCTTGCTTGATTTAAAATCTCAGAAAAAGTGTCAAGGTTTGGTCATGACTGAGTATCAGATTATGCTGAAAGAGACTTTGCAGCATCTCACCTCTCCAAAGGGTTTAATTCAAACAGCAGATTTCTTAATGCAGGTGTACCAATCCACCTATCCCACTGTCAGAAGAAAACCTAGTGAAAATTGAGCAGAGCCCTCTGGAAACTTGGCCCTTGGTCGATACTGAGCCGACACTGAATCTCAGTCCTAAAAGGACTGTGAGGATATTCTGAATGCAGGGGGTAACCTCTGGCCGTACCTTTTCAGTGCTGTTCCGGGAAGTGTCTGGTTTCACCAGGATGGATGGCGGAGCTGATGCAGGTGGCTTTGGAGCAGTCTCACTTTTTGCTGGAGGATCTTTGGCATCCAGGTTCACTGAACTACATACAGAAGGAGTTTTGCTTTCCCCTCCTCTGACCACAAGTGCTGGTGAAGCATCGTGAGAGAAGTTTGGCCTCGTTCCTGCATCAGTCATGGCAGCTCCTGAAGGGATGCTGTGCGGCTGAGGGCTGATGTGCTGGTAAAGCTGGAACTGCTGAGGTCGCACTGCAGTGGCAGGAAGACGCCTGAGGGAGCCAGCAACATGAACAGGGGTTCCTGGCTGCCCAGGCCTCTGCAGGGATCCATCTGGGGAACAAGATCAGTTTGCAGGAGATAAAATTTAACAGAAATTCAATAGATCCCAAAAGGAAGATGATATAATTGGAGCAATGATGCAGAAATGAGCAGCGGTTATATTTGGGCTGGCAGACCTGTTTGCAGGGGATGCTGTCAGACCCACTGTCTGCTCTGTTCTTGGCCCAGAGCTCCCAGGGGCTTGCCTGCAGCCCACCGCCGGGGTACAGTGAATGGGCAGGCAGTAATGAGTTCTGCCTCCACAGCCCTTTCCTAACAGACTACTGCTCTGCTGAAAACTGGCAAGGCTCATAAGCTTAAATTCTCCATCCCTCTGTATTGACACAACAGCTACAATTTGTTGAACTAGATTAGCTGTGTTATCATATTCCAGACAAGGGGAGATGGAATGAACATGGCTTCCCTCAACTGCAAGTGCCTGATGGTGAACTGTTTAGGTGTCTTCAATTTACTGCATATTTTTTTTGCTACAGCAGTTTGCCTGACTTGCTGCTGTACTCTGAGGACCTCTGTCTGGAGGTGGAGTAGTCCTCCCAGATGACTGAGGGCTAAGAAATTCTTAATGCTCCTGTCTTGGGTAGGACAGATTCAATTTCTGTGAGTTTGCCTTGACTTCTGGACTGTAAATACACTGCAGAACACCAAACACTGAAATGCATTAACGCTGAACATTAGCTTGCACTGTCACAGCATGACAGTATTGGATTTTCCTGCCCGACTCTTGAGTCAATGAGTCACGGCATTAGCACTCCACAGGCTGGTTCTGGTCCCTGGGGGGAGAAGGCAAGGATGTGCTGGTGCAGGAGTGGGCTGCTGCGTGGAAGGCACCGCAATACGTGGGTAGGACCAGAAGGAACCCAACAGAAAAGGGGCGAGGGAGGCTGCAGAGGTGGGTAGTCGTGGAAGGTGATGTGTATTTGTGCCACCAGCATGTGCTGCTGCTGGCGGGGGGGGGGGGGGGGGGGGGGGGAAAGGGGCAGAAATCCCTTCCCCTAGCAATTCTGTGCCTGAGCAGATTCCTAATTTGAAAATACCTTATTTTGTGAGGTGCTAAAAGTCTCCAGTGAGATGCAGCGTGTCCTCAGTCCTCATGGTGTTCACAGGTGCCTCCTGCCCTCTTCCCATTGCGTTTTCTTGCCAGACGTGTGATAACCATGAGCGTGAGCCCTTGCACCTGAGCCCACCTGACAGTCCTCTCAGTTTGGTACTATTTGTTGTTCCTATTTTGGCTGTTCCACCTCATACTTACTTTCCAGGCAACAACACTGGAAGTCACACACTTTATTTCCTCTGCGGTTTCTTGCTGTTCACAAGATTGATTTTTTTTTTTAAACAGAGCCACCACAGGGGAATGAGTCCTTTAAAGTAAAACAACTTTTAAGATAAATCCAATTTTGAGTCTAAACACTGACGATGGCCTTTGCAAATGAGCCTCACCTCCTGCCAATGACACTGCCTATCTCTAGCAGCAGCTCTGTCTGAAAGTATTAAAGAATATGCCACTTAGTTGCTTAAATATACTTGGAAATTTATTCCAAAGCAGCACGTATGATCTGAAAATTAGCCTTGCCAACCTCACTGGAAAGAATATAACCAACTTAGCTCTGCATAAACCTTTACAAAGAGTCATTCTGTGCCAAGTCAAGAATTTGGAATTACCAAAATAACCATAACTGGGGAAAAACAGTGGTGTGAGGACCCTGGGCTCTAGTGCTAGCCTCACAGTAGGTATTCCTGAAGGCATTCTGTCTCTGCTCTCCATCCTTGGGAGGGGTATTTCCTATAGCCCTGAGTGTATGTGAATGAGTTTATTGGTATTTCTGTTGTGCTTGGCTATTGCAGTACTGAGAGCCAAAGTAATGCAATAAACGTGCCTTGTATTAAGTTAGCACCTCAATATGTTGATAGCTTTGGTGAACTGCAGCTATTTCTGCTTAAGGGAGCAGCTGATTAGAGCATGAAGTTTGTATGATTAAAGCTGTGCAAAGTACTTTCCTTCAGAAAATGGCTTCTGAAGATAAACGAAAAGAAGTAATATCCAATGCCACAATACTTGTGTTCAACACATTTTACCTATAATTCTTTCAGGGATACAGAATAACAGGCCAAGCTGCTCTGAGGAGCAGAGGCTCTGCATTCTGGAGGCAAATTCACCTCTGCTGTAGTTGCAGCTCGGAGTCTGGGGATGCAAGAATGGGATCAAGCCAGCTGAGCTGAGGTGCTGCCTCCAAGAGAAGCACATTTTGGCTCTTTGGGAATGAGGAGGACAAAAAGTAGACCATATGTGGAGTATTCTTTTTCTCTAGCTCTCTGCTATCAACGCTTTTGACTCCATAATTTTACTGTGTGCCTCTTTTTTTTGGTGAAATATCCTGTCCTGCCTTCATGCTATTCATGATTTTTGCATCTCAGACATTTCCAAGATGGAAAATTTTGCTCCTCAAATAGAAATTATTCTGTTCTCTTGATCATCCTTCTGTATATTTTTTCTAATTTTACTATATTCTTTTTGAGCTACCAGAAATGTGTGAAGTATTCAAAATGCAAATTTACCAGGACTCCTACATTGGCATAGCTAAGTTTTCCCTGTTTTGTTCTCAGTTCCTTTTTCTAATATTTTAAATTACCTTTTTTAACTGATTCTGAGCATGGAGTTCGAGTCCCAGTGAATTGTTGTGACAATTCCAAAAGCTCTCTTTAGAGTGACAAAAGCTAATTTAAAGCCTAATTTGTCTATGTATAATTAGGGCTTATTTCTCCCCATATTTGTGTATTGACATTTTTGCTACCATTTTATCTCCCTGCTGCTTGGTGCTGTGAAATTAGCATGGAGCTCTTTGCAGCCAGCTGTAGATTTAGGGTGAACAATCCTGAAACAAGCAGCAAACTTTGCCCTTTAGTCCTCATGCCTGATTCTAGATCATTTGTGAGCATGTTGAACAGTGTGAGTTCTAGTACGTATTCTTTGGATCCATACTGGTAACCTTGTCCTTTGGAAATGTAATCGTTGTTCTTACCCATTGTTTTGCATCTTCTAACTGTTCACGAATTTATCAACAGGCCTTCCCTTGTATTCCGTACAAGCTTAGCTTCTATAAAACCCTTTGATAAGGGATGTTGTAGATAGATTCGAGTTTGCTGTAATAACCACATTATCTGTCTGTGCACTCTAACTCAAGGAACTGAAATGTACCTGTGACATGGGACTTCCTTGCGCAGAAAATAGTGATTTTTCCTCCAAGCAAAATGCTGTACCTTCCAAGATATATACCATTTAGGTATCTGTCTACTAATTTTCTTTTTATTGTGGTTTTTATCAATGTGCCTGATTCAGAAGTTGGGTTTACTGGGTTTTATCTTCCAAGATCTCTGCAGAATTCCTTTTTAGAGACTTATAATATTGTCTTAGTATAGCTCACGTTTAACTTGTTAAAGTTTGTGCTTCCTTATTTTTTTTTTTGACATGTATAAGGATACTTTTCCTTCTAATAGCCTCCAATACTGTTTAACAATTTTTGGTGCATCCTTTTAGTTTTAAAAGATACCCAGACTTTACCCCAGATTTCTAATAGTTTAAACAATTTCTGTTTTCTGCAAGGATTTGATCATTCAAAAATACTATTCTAATTTCTTTTTAACAAGCTTTTGTGTCCCCCTTTTATATAACTTCCCACTTAATTTTTAAGTGTTACTGTCTTGGATTTTTGGTTTTTGCCTTTTCCTTTTCTATATGAGCATGCTGTGGTCTCTAGGACAGAGAGCTCTTTTGCAGTTGAGTTTTGAGCCACCTTCCTGTGACTGTTCAGGACATGGTCATCAGCTGCTCCCCTCAGACAGCTGCTTTCATTAGTTGTTTTGAGATGCTGTTGCTTCTAGAAATAAGTTATGTCACTCCCTGATGTAACAGAGTCAGCCTGTCTGGGTAATCTATCTGGGATCTTCCCCGACTGCTGCGTTTTCTGTCTTCACAGCAACTTTAACTTCTCCTGACGTTTCACAGCTGTGACCTCTGGTCAGCAACAGCCCTGTGGGACCCCGGGACAATAAAACCCTTTGCATGTAAGCCTGGAAGTTTAATCCACAGAGGTGGTGGTACATTCTGTTATACTTAACATAGTAATTCACATTTCCCTTCGTATTCAGTGCTCTTGCCAAGCGGTACCAGTAACGTTCCCTGTCCTTTACGCTGCAGCCCTTGTGCTTTTAATGACTCTTTGTAAAAGACCCTTTCCAAAAGCCTGCTTCACAGGGGTGAAGAGCGACAGCTGAACGACAGCTCAGTCCCTCTGCGTATGGAAACCTGGCCGTGTTAGTAGCAGATACCTGCCTCTCTGTCCAGCTCGCTCCCTGGGTGAGATGAGATCCTGTAAGTGCCCTTGGGGAAATCGCTAGTCTTTGTTCGTTTCTCCGATAATGTTCAGCCTGAATGCAGAAACCAAGCCCAGGCAGGGAGCATTCGTGAAAGCTGTAAATGCTCCTGGCAACGTAACATTTCCTTTTTATGGCTCAGGGTTCCAGCTGCAGGCAGCCAGCGCAGTTTGGGAGGGACACGTACGGCTTCCCTCTCCCAGAGACCCCTCCTAAGCACTTACTCTTTCTGGTGCTGCCGCGTCCGCGCCGCAGTGATGTTTGTCCTGAGGTAGTCAGCACAACTGTGTTCCTCCCTGGCGAGGTCACGGGCATGGGCAGCAAGGCCGGTTTCAAAGGCCGGCTTTGTCTTTGGCCATTTTCTGAGATGCTTCCCTGAGAGGAGAGCGAGGAGGTCGATAACGTCCAGGAGGCATACAGGGAAGGCATCTTCGAGTCAGGGAGGTTAGATTTCCTGTTGGTGGAGATTGAAAAGGAAATGAAAATAAGCTGACATTCATGCAGTCTGCAAGTCCTTCAGTCGTGGAGTTTTGCAAGGAAAATAGGTTTGTCTGAGTCAGGGGTTTGGTGGAATTCCATATCTAGTGAAGGTTTCTGATTCCGTTATAACAAGGGCTTTCCTCTTTCTGCACCCAAATGCTAAGAAAGTTTTCTCAAATGTAGTTAGAATTCTTTACAGTAACACCATGGCATTTCAAAAAAGGACTTTCAGATGCCAGCCCTCCCTCTGTAACTTGCCCAAGCATGCTCCCTACATCACGGAAGACTGGGATTTGTCCTGCTTCCTTTATGTTAAGTGTTATTCTCTGATTGTAGATGCTAGTGCTTGTAAGCTGCAGTCATTAGACAAAAGTAGAGAACAGGAACTATCTGTCTCCGTGGATGCTTTAGAGCATCTTGGGTGCTGTTAGAGCCCGAAGTGCCATTAACATTGTGAATGGTTCCTCTTTGATTTCCTCTCTGGGTGACCATAAAACTCCCATGCAACAAAATCAGACTGGTTTTGTTTGGAGGCAAAAGCAAACTTGTGTATCCTACCCCATTTCGTGCATGGAATGAGCAAGGTTAGGGAAAGTGCTGGATGATGCCTTTAGCTGAAGCCTTAAGAGGCATCTCCCGTCCGAAAGCAGAGAGGGAGAGCAGGTCTGCAGGGACAAGGTTGAAGCAATATTTGTACTGCTTGTCCTCCGGCTCTAGCTTCCCAGCTGCTGTTTAGACAGCTCTCTATTGCATAGCAGCTATTTTGGATTACCCTTCTCCTCCCCTTTATTCCCTAGAGGGGTCATGTATATGCTTTCACCTAAATCTATTAAATTGCCAAAAAGGCCATCAATCTTCCTCATCAGGGTGCTGGCGAAATAACTCCAGATTCCTTGGGAGAGTGTGCCCTGATGAAGTCCCTTTACTAGTTCTGCAAAGGAAAAGAAAGGCATTCCTCTGGCTCTTCTCTTTACCTTTCTTGGAGGTAGAAGAATGATTTATGGTTTAATAACAGAGCAGTGATTCATCAAAGAACTGAGGCATCAATTTATTATGAAGAAATTTCCTAAGGACGATAGAAAAGCAGCTCCAAAATGAGTGCTTATGGTTGGAGCACTTTATGAGGCTATTTAGGGTGACTGAGCTGTACTTTTGGTTATTTGTTTGCTCTGTTTATTGGTGAGGTGGGGCCTTGGTGTTATCAGAAGCTATATCGTGAAGAAATGAGCCGGAGAGACAAAGACTAATCACCAGTGCTCTTGAATGCAGGGAGGGTGTGTGGAGGGCAATGCTGGAATTAAAACGGCAGTGGGACCTCCAGTCTGAAGTGAGTGGTTTGGCAGAAGAAAATATGAGTAGGGAAAGAGAGGTGAGGGGGAGAGGAAACCAAATATGGCAGGAGTATCTCAGAGTTTAAGGTATATTTTTGTTATGACACTAGAAGGCTTGCAAGAAGGCAAAGACTGAGTTTCCCTGGGTCTTCCCTTGGTGGTAGTTGGTTTTTATTTATTTTCCTATTAACCCCACTGAAAGAAAATATGGGAGAGGGAGCTGGCAAGATACCAGGTGCTATTTTTTCTACTGTACATGACACTTTGTTTAATCCTGAGTAGAAGCAAATGCAGCTAAGCTTTCCAGAGAAGGGAGAAAAGAAAGGATTCAGATGGTGACTTCTGGAGACAGTCCAATTTCCTTTTGGTGTATGCTATGGATAATACACAACGTACAGCCAAATGCTTCCAGCTGCAGGTAGGTAACCGACAGCTGAGAGGTCGGCCCCCTGTTACTCTGCTCACCTTTTAGGCAGGGCAATGTGCTTCACTGACCTGTTTTTAAACCTAAGCAGGGGAAGGGGGTATGCTGTGCTTTAGGCTTGGAAGCTTTTCTCAGCACTAGTGCGAGACTAGTCCCATGCTCGGATGTAGGGCTAGCTGAGGCTAGGACAACCTGCCGCTCAGTGTGGTGCAAGAGACTGATCCTCTTCCAAATCCAGTGTTAAGTGATGCGGGGGTGGCAGTAATTCCCCTTGGGAAGTGCTCGTGTCAGCGAAGCACCAAAAGTCAAACTGTTTGACATGCAGGCTGCATTTTCACAGCTGTAATTTCATCTCTGTTCCTTGAATCAGCCCAAACCATTTCTCTCGCACCTTGGTACTCACAACCTGAGCGCACTGAGTGACAAGCCTACCAGCTGTACTGGGAGGCAGCTGCGCTGCTTTGATGTGATATCCTCTGAAAGGCAGGTGGGTGCGTCTGGAAATTATCCCGTGGGTCTCAGCTGTTCCTCTGAGCAGAGCTCCCTGGTTGCCTTTACTGCAGTGCCCACCACTGCCTCTCTTGGATGGGGCCTGAGGAGCTCTGACAGTCACACTGAGTTTTCAGCTGTGGAAACTCTTCTTCAAATAATGAAATGATAATCCTGAAAGTGGCTTTTTGACTTATACTTCATTTCCATTTGCAGAAACAGAACACTACATTCCTAATCTATTCTCCTCATTTCTCTGCCTAAGCTGAGTGTATCTCAAGGGAACAAAGGACCCAAACATTTTTTCTTTCCTAAATTGTGTGTTTTCAATTACCATTCTATCTTGCTAATGCATATTTATTTAGTTAGATCAACAGTTTCCAATGTTTAAATGCCTGCTCTAAAGACAGAATTTTGAGTCTAAAAGAGCCTTCAACTTACAGCTTTCCTTCTGGAAGAAAAAAAGACTGGAGTAATCCAAAAGGCATAAAGGTGAGTCTGAGCACATACAAGCCCTGCTGTTTGTCCTGGCTCCCTGACTAACTAAACAACATGCGTTGCGTTATGTCACCTACAGGTTTCTACTTGAACTCCTGGGCTGAATTAAACAGTCCTGGAAGAAGCTTCTGATGTCTCTGACCTCCCAGTTTTAAAACAAGCAGATGAAGGTTGATGCTGCGCCGTTAATCTGTCTGTGTAATCTAGACCATGTGCCACCTCTGAGGGGAACAGTGGTGACTCCCTTGAGCTGCCTGACTTCTCTTTGCAACAGTACCCGGTTTTCTGGAGGGAGGTGCTCTTCCCCTGTAGTACATGCAGGCTAGTCAGTACATAAAAAGGAGTGAGAGCTGCAAGATGTCATCGCACCCAGATGAGGAATAAATAGCCATTGTTGACAGTCAAGAACCCGTTGTAGTGATCTCACCCCAGGGATGAGAAGACCCAACATCCTATGTGTAGCCCAGTCCCTTCTGCAAATGCTTTTGTTTCATGTAAGAAAAATCAGACCTGAAAAGGGGAGCAACGTAATTGCTAGGGAAGATCCCCACTCTTCCTGTGACAAGTGACATTCCCCGCAGCCAGCCATCGTGGTATTTCCCAAAGACACGGACCCCTTCTCCTTTCTGCAGCTCCAGTTCATCGGGTCCGTGAGCCATGTAGGAATGGAGGGCCACGCACCTGGAGAGGAGAGAGAGGGAGATGAAGGGAAGGGAACACGGGCTGTAGAGAAGTAACTGCCTTAATGCAAAATGGTTGAAACATATCCTGAAGTTCCTGGTTTTAATTGTGCTGAAGAACTGATGCTGCTGGCTTTGGGTGAGTGGCAGCTGTTTGCCTGAAGCCTCTTCAACCACTGCTTGCATCAAATATTTGGGCGCTGCTGTTATGGTGGAGAGAACTTGCGGGGAAGACACTGTCTATAACTTGAGGCCAAAGGGAATATGAATAAAAGAAAAGCCAACAGAAATGAAGAACAAAGCAGATCTTGTCAATGGTTTCTGTCCCAGAAGTGTCAGCCAAGAGCGACAAGCAAGGATTAGGGAGGAGAGAGTTGTTCTTGACTTTACATAGTGAGTACTGATTAAGGACTAACGTCCTAAGGCAAAGCAGCATAAAAGAGTGCAGTTAAGATGATCTGTCTGAGTGATAGTATCAAGAATACATTCTGCCTTTGAAGTACGTGGTGAGCAGGAGGCCTTGCGTCTGCTTGGCTGGAGAATCATCTGGAGGTGTTGAGAGGTGCGGGGAGGAGTATTCCTCATGCAGCAGCACAAAGCATCTCTGAAGAAGCACTAGTGTATTAACCCTGTCTTCCCTGCCTTCCTTGTTCCATGCCCACACACGGGCAGGCATCCATAGCAGTCTAAAAGAACATCCAGACTTTAGCCACTATCACTGGAGATCTTTAAGAATAAAGTAGATAAATAAGGAATGACTGAGATCTAGATGGTTCTGCTTTGGATTAGTGAGGAAATTGGACTAGAAAGATCACTTGAAATTCTGTCTAGACATCTCTGTCACTATTCTGAGATTTTGTCTAGGCAATGAGATTATTTGTTCTCCACAGTGAACCATACATGAGCATACAGCAAAACAAAAGGCATATTTCTCAAATTCTCCTGTTTGTTTTTGGATTTTATTACTACCTAGGGTCCTGGTGGCTTTAAAAAATTTTCATTTTTCTCCAGCGGAACACCTTTAATAAAATTGCATTGTTATTTTCCTTGGGGGATATGATCTGTTCCTAAATAGTAATGAGTTACAGATCCTACAGCAATTATCATTTCCTCTAAACCAGGTGGTATTAAAGAAGAGAACAAAAAAACAGACTCACAAGGACTATCCCATAAGTTTAAAAAAGGTTTTTTCTCACTGTCTATTGTTCATAACAATCACTTGAAAGTTTGACTTGAAAAGTCTTTCTTTATAGAAATGATTTTTCCTTTTATTTCTTGCAGAGACCAGGAAAGCTTCACTAGTTCATCTTTTCACACAGGATTCATCTTCAAGGAGAGCACATGCACATATTGGTTTGATATTGTAGGGCTGAAAAAGGAGCTGTACAACACAAGAAGCTGATTCTGTAAACACTGAAATACAGTCCTTATTCTGTCTCATTATTTCACTGTTTTAAGGTTTTAAGAGTTTTCTTGTCTTTTAGATTAGGTATGTGTGAGAGTCTTGGATAACCTATGCTTATGCATGAATATAGCAAATATTGTCGGGGCAATATAGACTTATAGATATTGCTCATGTATACTAATGTTTCCAAAGGGCTGGCTTGCTACTATGGAGGTGCTAATTACCATATAGGCAGCTTGTTGCTATTTTGTTATTACTGGGTAGCTTACTATAGTGCCAGGCTGGTGAGTTTTATCTAGAGGAAAAGAAATCACCAAGTATATTTGCAAATTTTAAGTCTACTTATTTGGGAAAGTTTTATCAGATTGGATCATACAAAACATTAGTGAGCTTTACTGTCTTAAAGTAAGTAGCTAGAGATATTTAAGGAGTAATTTTCTTCTTTATATTTAAAAAATTAAAATATGCTGCTGATGAATGGGCAGAACTAGATATCTAGAAATAAGTAAGTGAGGTAATAAGGTGCCAAGATGGTTCACGTGCTGAGAATATAATAATTGAAATAGATGAGCATAATAATTAGGGAATGGTCAGAATCTATCTTGAATGTTTCCAGTAGGGTACCTAAATTCCTCTATAGCCCTTGATTTCCCTAAAATTGATCTTTGAGTCATATTAAGTCTCTGTGATCTCTTGGTTAGAACAGCAAAGTATGAATGAACATAAGGAATCCTGCATTCTAATCTGGTTTTATCTTCTGACTCTGAAAACTCAGGCAGGTGTTCTGCCATGGTTAGATAAACCTCAGGAGAAGGTACTGAGAACTGCATGCCACCACCACCAAGTTTCAGTTTCCTTACGTACATATTAGCTGATATGTGATGCTGCAGATGGGGAAGAGTGACAATAGCTGCTGAATGCCCCAAAGATCCTGGTGCAGGATAGTAAGACGCACTGACCTACAGAAAAAAAAAAAAAAAGAAACAAAGAAAACAAAATATTAATTTGAATATAGACTTATTTTAGCCATTGGAACAGCAGCTAACTGTTTGACAGGCCTCACTAACACTTCAAAAAAGAGAGATCAGGCTTCTTAACAAGAGGATTTCTGTTGCTCTGTAGCTCTGATAAATACCAAGTAATGACAGATCTAGAGAGGACAACTGATTCAAATGTAACCCTGTTCAGTGGCAATTACTGGCTTCCCTTGACATCTTTCCAGTAGATTGCGTGGAATGAGGTGAGTATCTCAGTTCATTTTGTAGGAGATAAACGTCTACATTTCAGACCCCTGACTACATGACAATTAATGCTGTTCGTCATTCTCAGTCAGGTGCAGTTGCAGCAGTGAAGCTGCAGGCATAAAACAAATGAAAACTTAAGATACACCATCTCTGAGTCACAGAAATGCTGGTGGAAGGGATTTTTGCGGGTCATCTGGTTCAATCCCATGCTTGAAGCAGGACTATCATCGACACAAGGTCAGTTAAAGTGCCTTTGATTTATTTACAAAGACATTTCAGGGGAAAGAAGAATTTGGAGCATTTGGTGAAAAAGTTTAAAATGCAAAATGCAATGGCAGGAGGACACATGGTGGTCCTTGTACTTTAGCAGTGAGATGATTTCCTGGATAGAGTTTGGTAGGGCTGACTGTGCTCCTCCTGTTCTGTAAATAAATAATGAACTCAGATTTTCATATCATACTGAGCTCATTCATCAGTGGCTGATGTACTTGCACCCCGTACTTACAATACTAAAAATGAGGACTACTTCCACTGAGGACAGTAAAATAACACAGGTATCAAACAGACAAGTATCACTCCTGTATCCTTATAACAGAAACAAGTGGGCTTTGCCTGGGTTTGTAGTGCACTGCTCTTGGTGCAGTTTCATCTTCGATTCACTTCTGCTCGTGAGTGAGTTCTGCACTCAGAAGGGCTACGGCAGGACACGTCTGGGTGGGCAGTCTGCTGTCGCTGGGAAGATGCCAACCTGCAGGCTTATTAGGACAGCTAATCTCGTGTTTGAGGAGTTTTTCAGAACAATGATTAAACAGGATTAACTTAAATTAGCAGCCATGACTTTCAAATGTTAAATTTGAGCCCTAAATCTGCTAAATCTGTAATCATGGTTAGTCTTAAATATGAGATCCACTTGAGTGGGGAGACGCTCATTCATCTCTGTCCTTGTGTTCCGTGTTTTCCCACTCCTTTTTGGTCAGCTCTGAACAAGGCGAGTGCCTTTGATGCATTTACTATGTCTAATGGCCGCTTCAGGAATAAAAAGGGTTTTGTCAAAAACCAAATGTAAAATCCAGACCTGCTGACCAGTAGGAGACTCATGTCTGCCAGGTGAGAGGGACTTGTATGATCATTGTCATTTCACTTGCTGTTTATTTAGCTCCAGCTGGGTGTATGGGCATCGCATAAAACATAAATAATACAGTCCTTGCCCCAGTGATCTTTTAATAACTATTAAGGCTGTTTACCATGTCTGTGGCATCCTTCCTCCGAAGAGCTCCATAAACCTTTGCACATATACAACGCCAACCTTGCCAGGTAGAGGAAAACAACTGTCTGCTGTAAAATTTGTGGTACAAGAGCGTGGGAAGAGGAGTCTTTCATTTGCATAGGGTTTGAGGTAGCTGTTTCCCTACCATCATTTTGCATCTAAGGAGAGGTACCCATCAGCCTAATGCCCAGTTTGTCCTCCTCTCCTAGGAGTCTTTCATGTTTAAAGGAGGAACGAACCTCAGCATCGTTTCTGCTGTCGAAGTAATTTCTGGCAGCTGTGTATCGAACAAGGCCTCGCCACAGCTGCTGCTGAGGTAGGTTAAAGCTCTTGCTTCTGTTGCAAATAGGCTGAAAGTCGGAAGATAAATCTTTTAACCTCTGTGTAGTCCTGGCAGGATACCAGCACAGAGGGCAGTGCAGTGCGGCTGTTTCCCTGTTGCTTCACACTTCTCATCAGAAATTCTCTGTGCGGCATCATCAGCTTGTTCTGTTTTTTGAGGAGAGGTGTGTGCTGTCTGGCTTTCTCTGCCCGATATTCCCCTCTGACTTCCTTGCTGTTTACCCGTGACTTCAGAACTTGCCTAGTGGGTTTTTTCTTGTTCTTGTTTTGAGTTTTGTTTTAATTGTCCGTTGCGTTCACTGGACTCTGGCTTTGTGGCTCGTGCTCTCGGCGTGCGGAGGGAGGCCCTATGCTTCGGGCAGACCTCGTGTTCGTGACAGGCAGCTCTTCCCTCTCCCGTGGCGCTGAGGTGTGCAGAAGCTGTGCCTGCACCAGGCCACCGCGAAGAGGTGAGGCTTCTGTCCAAAGCGTGAAGGTCACTCAGGGGAAAGAGTTGGCTTTTAGCACCAGGACAGCTGGAGGCTCATTCCAGTCCCTGCTATTGAGAACTGCCTGAAGTTGCTCACTGTTTTCATCTCCCTACCTAGGCAGTCTAACAGGTCCTGCGAGGGATGGAGAGCGTGGGGTGCAGGGGGGCTGACCAGCGCGCTCAGCTGAGGCCCTTAGACTAGCACAGCACTCAGCAGCCCACACCTCTCCCCGTGCGACCCAGGCAGTAATTAGCAGGGGGAAAGGCAGAGAATTCCCACACATCCATTACCTTTAATGGCTGAACTTTGCACCCTCCCGCCAGCGCGCTGCAATAAAGACCTGGCGTTCTCTTCTCTGCCTTGGGTCCCTTGATGTTCTGATTTTAAAACTTACTCGGTTAGCAACACTGAAACCCTGTTGTGTTGTACACTTCGAGTGATTTTTAGCTGTTGAAGACAGATAGGTTGATACTGGTTTCTTTCGAAGTGAATGTCAGGATTTATTGACTGAGAAGCTACTGTTCAGCCTATTGGAGGAGGGCACGTGTCGCAATTCCTCCAAAGTCAGTGTGTACGTTACTGCATTCACCCTAGGTTTATTCATCAGAGATCTGGAAATTGGTCTTATTACCGCAGTGAGTTTCTTTACTTTAGCATGCTTTAGAAGGTGAATAAAGCGTAATGAATCCACACTGCTACAACCTTCCCTTCCTGTTAGCTTCTGAGATTTGTATGTGTTGGAGGAATTGTATGTGGTAGAAATTGCTTTAACTTTCCTTGGTTGCAGCTAGTTAAGGTGCTGCCGTTCATAGGTGTCATTGGCTCTGTTTGTCTCTGAGAAAACAAATGAGCAACCAGTTCATCATTTGATTATTTTCGGCTGTTCACAAACCAAACTTCTTTCTGCTGTGCCAGAGCTTTTCCTGCTTTCTCACCCATTTGTATGTCCTCACATTTTCAAGTTATTGATATACTTGGTGTTCAATTTTGAGCATTTAATTTCCAGCACTGTTCATGGGCAAAGCTCTCCCCAGAAAGGAATGAGGCACAAATACGGAGCATCTACAAACAAGAGAAACTTGGGACTATATTCACCACTGAGTTCATCCTTTGCAATTGTCTTTGCTAAAGCTGCACTGGTGCTTGATTGTAACTGAGACCACGTTTTGCTTTTTATTGCTCTTGGTATCAATGAAGGAATTAAATCTGACCACCTAAGAGAATTCAGTGTGGTGTGTGGGAAGTGAGGGGAAACTGGCAGTGAACTAGCTGCGGTTGGTGAGAACCGTAGGGGCGGTCATTGCTGTTTGGTCTCCTCCCGCACTGAGTTCTTCTGGAGACGAGCTTACTTGAAGTGGGGCTTGCACAAGTTACTGGAGGGCTTGAACACACCGTAGGCAGGGAACTCGGGCCCAGTTACTTTTTAATGGCCCGGGTTGGAATATCACCTCTGGGCCCCCGTCTGCCACAGGCTGCTTGTAAACCAGGCAGAGGAGGAGAAACCTGAGCACAAAGCTGGCTCAGTGCAGAAAAGATGAGCTTTGGACAAGGTCCATCAACTCAAGAGATTTTGTCACTCGTTTTCCTTATCAGTAACAGTCTTGGTGCCAGTTCATCCTGCAAAATCAGCCTGTACTCTACTAGCTACTAGCAGATAACGGCTGTCACTTGCTTGCTTTGAGAGAAAACATTTGTTGAGCCTCATGGCTAATTTATCTAGGCCAGCAAAGAAGGGCAGGCACCTGCAGGCTGAAGTCTCTCGCATACCTGTGAACTCCTCTAGGAAAGGGGTTTAGAGAGATGGTGTGAGCCAAAGAATAGAGAAAAATGCTCATGGCTAGTGAGAGGGCTGTGATTAGTCATTTCATTAGTTCAGCAGTTTATTTCAAGGCCTTAAACTTAGGCAAATAGGATGACCTCTGGAGCTAGTAAACTCTGCAGCTTCGTGTCCAGCGTACTTCGCGTGCTGGAGGGAGGGTGGGAACCTCCCAGATGCAGAGAATGAGACATGGAGATTTTTTCATTTGATTTCCAGTGCAAAGTCAGTTACCATTTCGTAGCTGTTCTATTGACTGATTGGTACCAGAGCTATTAGAGATGGATGTTTCCTTTTCCAGAAACATACAGAGATTAAAAAACCTTAAGTATACTAGCCAACTATACAAAATACTTTGATTAAGAAATGCTACTGCAGTGCTCAATGGAAGATATAGGTCTAAGCGTCTTCTCCTCTCACTTTTCCTCTCTGCCTGGGCTACGTCTCCTGGAACGTGTGTTGGCCTCTTCCCTCTTGGTGAGGAGACTTGCGTCGTGGGAAGGTTATCTGGCTAGGAAATTCCTGCCACACCAAAGAGTGGAGGCACTGGGCTATATCCTGCTGGGAGCTGTATGACAGCATGTTTTAATGGAAATATTTTGCTTGTTGGCTGCAAACTGCTTTAGCAATTGGGGTGCAAGGTCTTTCAATGACAACTGAAAATTTTCTAGGGAAGGCAGACCCTTCCCTTTCACTTGAAAGTCCAATTCTGTCAAATAGCAAAAGCAAAACAGTTTAATCTGGATTTTTTTTCACCAGCCTTGGCTGCCTCCTTGTTCACTCTTTCAGCAGTGAGGCAGGGGATTAAATGAAACAAGGACAATGAAATCTCTTTCCTCCAGAGGTGGTCCCTCCGGGCAGAGGGCTGAAGCACGTGATAGTAATATCCTGCACTTCCGTAATGCCTTGCTTTGGAGGATCTCCAAGTGCTTTACAAACACTAAGAGATTAGTGAAGTCTCAGAAAACCCTCAGAAGCAAGGAGGTTTTGTTATCTTTCTTTCACAGATGGGAAGGCTGAGGTCTATTGCACAAGATGGAAGAAGCAGCGTTGCCACACCTGGCACTGCACCAGCTCGGGGAATTGGGATCTGTGTCCTCTTGGGTTATTGATCTACTGCCTTTCACAGCCAAAATTTGTTTCTGAAAGAACTGTGAAAACAAGCAGTGCAGTTGAGCCCTGCACAGGAAGGTCTATCTTACTGGGCGTGCTGGTCTGTGCCATCGGTGTGTGTTCCTTACGTGCCTTCCAGTTTCTACCCATGAACTTTGCTTTTTTGTTGTTGTTGTCTTTATGCTTACAACACAGCCAGTCTGGGTCACAGGTTCTGGTGGCAGGTTGTCATGAGGGAATGGAGTAAGCAGTGTATTGGCCCGTCTTCACAGACTGGACCCAAGGGTTTGAAGGAAAGGATGGCGCTGCTCAATTTGGCATTTTCATGATACTCTGCTCTGCTGATTTATCCCTTCTGAAGCATAAAAGTGTGTCCTGGGGAGAAACTGATGTGAGCAATCAGTTCGTCCACATTTGAAATTTAGCCCTACATAAGCTGAAGGGCATTAGCTGTATCGCACCATTGGAGAAGTGCAGCTGTTTTTGGGAGGTGAAAACAAGGTTCCCAGCAGAACTCATTCAGTGGAGAGTCCCTGGGAAATCCTAGGCCAGCGGAAAGTTAGCAGGCTGGAATTTGGCTAGCAGTTGTGCTCTCCAGTAAAGACCACAGGATCTTTAATGATGCAGGTAGTCAGAGCTTTCATCTCTTATTCATTTCAAACCTAATTTCTAGTGGTCATGTCTTTAATACAGTGCTGGGGCATTTTCTTAGCATGGATCTTGGAGAAAAAAGTGACTCACCAGCTCTGTTTCTCTGCAGTGAATTTAGTTAATTAAAGTATAGCCTCTGTTTCTGGATGTGGAATGGCAGCTAAGCGTCAAACCATCTTTGCATTTCTTGTTTTCTAGTCCTGGTGGGGATCAGACATGCCTTTCATATAAATGAAGCTCATTGGAAATTATCATTCTGTTTAATTAATTTTGATAATCAACAGCATTGAAATTTGGGGGTTCTTTTCCTGTACTGGAGCAAAATTAAAGCCTTTTGCTAGTATTCATGATGGAACTGTCACTTCTGGTTGGGGAGGTTAATTTTTTTGATCTGTCTTCATTCCTACTTGGCACATAAGCAGCAATCCCTTCAGAGCCTGTGTCAAAACTGCTTTTGTATTTTCAACAGAAAATATTTCATTGAATGTTTTCTAGCTTCATAAGTATGAAGGCAACTTCAGCATTTAGTTTTGCTGCATCTCCTACAAGTACCATGCAAGCCTTGGAAAGTACAAAATTTTGTCTTCTGTCTCTTAACACCTTTTGTTACTCCATCTCCCCATCCAGTTTGTCCCTAACATGTTTTCTAGCTTGGCTTCTTCTAGAGCTCTTACTTCTCCCTGCTGAAGCAGGGGAATTCCTTGGCAAGAGTGTTCATGAGATGATTTGTGGGTTAGGGATATTTTCCCCTTTCCATTGCAAAGGCAGAAAATGTTCTAGGTGCTATTGAAAGTCCTTCATGTTCCAGATAATTTTATCATACAAGAAAACCCAAATGTACTTGATGGTGGGTGTCAGGTTTATTGGCTCACTTTAATGAGTAGTAAAGGGTAGCAGCAGCTTCTAGTCAAATGTTTCCTGACTCAAGTACTACTAGGCCCACAGCAATAAGCTTAGTTGTGGCTGGGAAATGAGCTCAGCAGTTTGACAAGAGATTCCTGTAGCTTCATGTATTTTCTCTTGAAAGCAGAGAGGAAAGGTTCGGATTAGCAGTGCAGCGTTCTCCCTCTCCCCTGCAGCTTGCTCGATTGCACAACGTAGCACACGCACAGACGGGGTGAGCCACAAGCCCTGCAAACTGGTTTTAGCTCCACTGTGGTGCAATGTGAAAAGGAAGGAAGAGTGTTTAATGTGCCAGCCCTTAGAGAGGCGGTAGGAGGGCCTGTAGGACTGCCAGCCTCTCCCAGGTTATTCCCTTTTATGGCCTGAAATGAGTCTGACTCGATCCTCATCGGTGGAAATGCCATGCAGTAAGATACATAATGTTCGGGAAACTCCAGACGTACCTGGCACAGCTTTTTTAACCTTCATTTCTTTTTGCTGATATAACCTGTGCTTTCTCCCGCCCTGTGCCAGCCTCCCTGGGGATGTGAGCACAGGGCTCTTCAAGATGCTGACACTCTTCTTTGTCTCCCAGGAACACAGGTGACCTCATAGCTTAGAGCAAGTGTCACATAACTAGAGACTCCTGGAAAACTCCCACTTTTACGTGGGGAGAAAAAGCCCTAAATGCCTGGAATTAAGGGATGGACACTTCCGTTCAAAATGCCTTTTTTTTTTTTTTTTTTTTTTTTTAAGCTAGTAGATCTAAATCTATATTCAATATCTGTCTGGAAGCATGTCCTTGCAGAGGAGATGGACTGAAAGGCTCAAATGGTAATAGGGTCACTTGTTTTTCAGTTTCAGATTCTGCGCCATCCCCAAATGACCACAGATGCTAAGACTCTCCCTTCTGCGATCCTAGGCCTTGCTTTTTTCAAACCTGATTGCAGCATTACTTCTTTCCTTCCAATTAGTCTTATAAGGCCTTAAATCCTTATCTCACAGGGGGTATGAAACGAGGTCATTGCCTGAAAGGACAAAATTCCCGGTCAGGCACACTTAGGACGGTGTGTACCAACGGAGCAAGCACGTGCCGGCGAGGGGAGGTGCGAGCAACAGGGCTCAGGGATGCTGCTGACGAGGGCAGTTTCCCTCTCAGAGGGAAAAAAGCTCTGGGGTTTGGGTGTGGAGCCTGGGGGCTGTGGCTGCTCTCGGACTTTGTTGGGTTTCACATGGAAGCACCAGATAGGAGAACATGGACTTTCCCTCGCTCCCAGGGTGGGCGGATGCTGCGGTGTGCATTCCTCCTGCCAGTGATTCACCCGCTAACCGCAAGAGCAGAGCCTCTAAGTCTTCACCCAGTGCTCCTCATTCTTATGCAAATACTCGTTCCCTTCCAGCACTGTACCTCCTTTTGTATGGCAAAAAGGCATGGCATCAGCACTCCCTTCAAGAGGGCTTGGCAAGGCAAGTATTTTCCAGCCTCCTGTGGGTGGATTTTTCCCCCTTTCAAAAGCTGCTGCGTATAGCTAAGCCCTTCTTCAGCTAAAACTATCCAACCTTATACGTTGTCTCATGGGACAGCTTCCATTTAACAACCAGTGAAATCCTTACCTGCTTTACTCTCAAAAATTACTCAGTCTTGCCTGCTAGGTTTTGGAAAACCATTCTGAGACACTGTGCTGTTTGCAGGTTGCTCTCGGATGGATCACGAGCAAGGATCCATATTCGTTACTCAGAGTTATGAGTGCAGACTTGACACCTGGATGAACTGCGCTGAGGATTACAACCAGGAGTTGAAAGGGCTGAGCTGGAGGCTCGCTCCATCTGGTGCACCGTATTTGTGACCACCCACAAAGATCTAGGCTGCTCAACTTCTGAAAGCTTAGTAGAGGCACAAAAATGCACAGAAGTAATTAAGGGTGCAGCTCAATCTGTGTAACTCTTTCATTTATATCATTGCTAATAACAAAAAAAAACCCAAAACAGTTTGATGCTCAGACTCCAAGGCTGAACTTTCAGCGTTGGCATTAGGTGCTCAGCTGTTCGTTTTTTCCAACTGTTTTCTATCTTATCTGGAGTAGTTTAAATCCAAGAAACAGATCTTTTCCCCTCCAGATGATGTCATGTATATAAAATTGTCATGATACCTTGCTTTTGGAGATGCACTACCATTTTTTCAGAAGTCTGTTACTATCAGGGAAAAATTTTCACAAGAAGTTGGCAAGCTCTGGATAAAATAACTTGTGGAATTAACATCAGCTCTTGTCTCTCCCATTGTTTTATAATTATTCTTTATTTGTTATTCTCTATTCTTAACCTTGGATTTTTGTTCTGATCGTGACCGTTCCCTTATTAACAAATTGCCCACTGTAGCTTTCAATCTGTTTAATTTTAGAAATATTAGAAAACAATATTAAAAAACAACACTGTCTAACCTGGCAGCTTGTGTCTAGACTTGCATAAGAATCTCAAACTTGCAGGTCAGTCAAATACAGCAACCCAAATCCAGATATGAAAAAGAGAAAAACTGCAACCTGTGTGGCCACAAGAAGAACAAATATACCCTTCTGTAAATCTCCAGGAGAAAAAAAAATCATATAGTAAAAAGGAAATTCAGAACTGTTTTAAAGCAAGAAGTTAACATTTTCACTCTATTGCTTATGCTGTTGACAATAGTTCACACTGAGCTGTTTTTGGTAAAATGATATTGGGTTCATAAGACATGATACAATTTCAATTGAATTATAGTTCTGCTGTAAGGCTTCATTTCCTCTCACATAAAACAGGATCTAACATCCAAGGCTCTTTGTAGGCTATTGCTAAGTATAAAATGCCTGCTGGGTTTTATTGCATAGAGACTGAACTACTAGGGGCTGGCTTATTGCTTTATAAAGCGTTTAAAGCAACCTTGAATATGACAGATGTCATATAAATCTAAACAGAAGCTTTTTTCTCCCATTTCAAATGATCTGCAAAGATTCTATATTGAGATCTTAGGTCAGAGTGTGAAGAAGGAATGAGACTTTTTCTCCTAAAATAAGGAGAGAATATAGTCCAAAGGTTAGTCTAGCTTTATTATCTCAGCCCCAAATTCAGCCCCTCTCAGCATAGTCTTAGGTTTAGCTCATAGACAGGCCAGGACTCCGTGGTAATTACTCTCTCATGGTAGAAACCATTCATCTGGAAGTGGATAGGTGCAAGTAGCAGACTGATACAGGCATTCAGGGTCTTTGCCCTATGCTATAAGGGACCCTGGTTAGAGGAAGCAGGAGGCTAGATAATTATTTCAGCAGGTATTATAGCACTGCTGAACACACCTTTGCTTTTTGTGAGGAAGCCTGTTCTGTAGATGGTTTGGCTTTGGAGAAAACATAGTGGATTAGAATGTAGTAGTGAAGCTCCATGCTTCTGGACAGGATTTCCCATGCTGAAGTATCTGCATATGCCCTGCAAACCAGCTGTGAAGCAAGCCCCTAGCACGTTGGGTTTAGTGCATGGGTACCGAGCAGCTGTGCAGTGCACGTCCGGGAGATCTTGTGTGCTCCACGTGCCTAAGCCCTGTGGTACGTGCGCTGCAGAGCTGGTTGGTGCGTGTGCGGTGGGTAGCTTGCAGCAGACTAGTTGCAGAAGGCACTTTGGTTTGGCTGCTGAATGTGCAGGAATCCTATGTAAGTGTTCAAAGTCCTCAGGTTCCACCTGTACAAAATTACCAGGTAGAACTAAGGTTGTGCATAGGGATATCAAAACACGTGATATCCTTCAGAGATTTGGGTTTTAATCAATAGTTTTTGAGGTTGGGGGGCTCCTTGTGTACTTAGCTTACCAACAAAATTGAAATGCAATAGAAAAGAGCAGGTTTCTACTTTTCCTTAAGCAGTGTCAGATGAAAAGGCCATTAAAATAATCACTGGCAGTACAGACCCACTCAGTACGTTTCTAAAACATAAAATATTTTATTTTGTAAGTTAAGCTGTCCAATTTCTCATTTTCCTACAATGGTAAGCTGCAAGGATAGAAAAAAATCAGAATGGGAATGTGTTTTATCCAAGTTTAGTCACTTTGATAACTTAATCTTTCTTTTTATGAATTCCCTTGGGTCTCTGAACTCTGAAGTCGCACCTTTCCAGTTCAAAAGGAGGGGGAAAAGTATGGACTTCAGAGGAGACATATTGCATTATAGATGCTGTTACCAGGGAAATTTTGTCATCTTTCTTTTTTCTAAACAATATGCGAGTCTTAAGTTAATAAAGGATCCAAGTTCGGTTAAGCTTTGGCATACTGTTTATATCACCACCAATAGAAATCCTTAAATGCCAGACTTAATCCTTCCTAAAAGAGCTGTTTTATTGTTTGTTTGTGCTTTAGCTCTTTGAATTTCTATCTGCGCAGCAAGCATTTCTACCTAGAATTTACATTTCGGCATAGTACTGTTCCTATAGTGTTCATACCGCTGCTGTCTTACCTGGACAGGTGTGCCATAAGGAAATTCCCCTTTCTCACTGCTCTGGGTTGCCACCGTGGGGTTACTGGAGCTGATGAGCACAGGAGAGCTGATCTCCAAGGTCTGCCGGTCGGCGGGTGAATGGACCATCCTGTTGAGAGTGTTTAAGGCAGTTGTGATTGAGAATTGTCTCAGGCTCTTCCTTCTCGAGTCTGATACCTTGTGGAAAGCTGGTGAATCTGTGCCTCTTGATTTGGGAGACACCATTCTTAAAGGTGATGCACATTTAAACTGAGAGGACTGGTGGCTTTTGGTTGTCTGTAGGAGTTGCCTTGCGGTAGTGTTTGGCTGGAACAGAAAGAAAAAAAATTAATGATGCTATTTCAGAAGTTACACTTTTCACAGATTCAGCCCAGTGACTGCTCTTTTTTTATTCCCGTGTTTTCCCGTCTAGAAGCGCAGTTGTGTTCAGATTTGAGATGACATCATAGGTGATCTTTAAAAATTTGTGGCTCTTTTTTATGTTACTCTTATGTTTTCTGTGACAAATCTCAAATGCAAAATTACTGATACAAACCTGACAGCCAAATTAAAATTGGTTTGAAAAATTTGTTGCTTAGACAACATTACTGAGGCTTGAATGTCTTCTCCCCATCCCTGCCCCCCTCAGTCCTCCCCACTGCTTTACAGAAAGCTTCATTTTTTATGAAAACCTTTGACTTACAGAGGCATTAGAGGAGATGGCTGACTCTCCAGCAGTGTTATAAGAAACTTAACTCTAAATTAGAAGAGACATCTGGGCACATCTTCCTCTTCCATTTTGTGGTAGCAAGTTTGGGTGTATTTCACAACAGGATATTAAACCTCTACAGCCGTCTTTTAGGTGTTAGTTTAGAGAAGCCCTCCCTGATAGTGGATGGTTTGTGAGCAGAATTAGATCCATCCAATTACATCTCTCTAGGCCAAGACATACCTAGTTTGATCCTGTTTCTATTGAAAAGAACAGCTTTTTTTAACCATTGGTTTTAATGAGAGAAGAGTCAGGTCCTGAATTTGCATAGAGGCAACATTTAAACAGCATTTCTTGGAAACTGCTGATCACTACAGTATTAATAGCAAAGGGCATGTGGTGACAATGTTTTTTTTACCACGATGACTGCCAAAGGAATTAATCATGATTTACTGCTGACATTAACGAATTGCAAAACTTTAAGATTCTCACCCACTCATGTGAAGCAATATGCCTGGCTCCTGGGATGAACGAGAATTAGTCTAACACAGAATAGGTAGTTGTCTCAAGCATTATCATTTTAAAGCATGGATTGTTTTCAAGTTTCCCTCCTCCTCACTTCTTAAATCAAGGTTTAAAAACCATAGTGTGCGCATGTATACACATATGAAGCGGTAATATTGTCATTCCTGTGTGTAATTAAACCTGAGCCTAAACCAGAACCATTTTTTGCCTTCACTCAGCACCATGGGCCTGGATAAAATGGGGCACAAATTCAAGTGTCAAAGCCAAGAAGAGTCTTCTATCTGCCAAACTAGACCTACCTTTGCCCTCTTCATAATTTATTTCCAATTCCTTGGTGGCTTTATATGGTCCTAGTTAACTTATTTCTGTTAAAGCCAGATTTAAGTAAGTAATTACTGAATTAAAATGATTTCATTAAATGAAAAGACATTTTACAAAATATATAAGAACTTCAAATAAGACGTTTTACTAGTGTCCTTTTATAAAATAGTCACGAGGAAGTGCTTGCAGTAATTATGATTAAAATTAATTTTATTTCTAGGAATTCTTGTTGGTGCCATTTACGCCCTGCAACTCAAGCTTAACTGTAGGAATACAATTAATGTCTAGACCAGTGTTAATAATGAAAAAAATTGTTAGAGCAGGTGGCTTAAAGGGTTCTGGAGACTGACGTGGCCATGAACGCCACCTCTGACGCTCCGGTTTGGCTTGGGCAGAGAGAGGCTGCTTGTAAGTTGAGGCCCTTGTGATCCGAAGTCTGTTGGTTGGACTTATGATATGTATCCTCAATGAAACATAGTTATTATACATAATTATAGCAGAACTAATTATAAATATTATTTTGATATTCTGCCAGAAATTTTCTGGGTGTTTTTGTACCCCGATTCTGTCCATATTCTGATGGTCTCATTTCAGTGAGGGAGAGGGAAAGCTGTTCTTGCTTCTTAAAACTGAGAGACAGCCAGCGAGTTGTAACGGGCCCCATGGAGAGTGGCTTTAACCCCAGGGGGTACAGACACAGGGCTGTCTGCTCAGTTTTGTGACGGATCGAATACATGGCTGAGAACAGACTGTACCTACCTCCACAAACAAGATGGGGAAGATCCCTACTTTGTCGCCTAACTTGCCCTCTGCCCAGTTTTCATCAACTCTGCTGATGACTGTGATGATATCACCCTGAAAGGCAGGAGTACATTGTTACCAGCCGTCTCTTGTGGGAGAGGTGGATAGTAGGTGTGAAGATGGGTTCGCCCTGTAATTTCACAAAGCAACCTTGTTAAATAGCCTCAGTGGTGTGTCCCCTATGAAGTCCTCTGTTCAGCAAAGCTTTTGGTATGTATGTATTCTGGAACACAGGCTTGTCTGTCCTTATTCAGCACCATGCTTAAACATGTTTTTAATTTAAAGGTGCAAGCCTGGCTGAATCAGGACCATGGACATGAATCTGATGCAAAATGCATGAAAAGCACATGAGCTTTTAACTTGTTTGAAGGCTTTCATCATGTGGAGATTCTTCTACACTCACCATGCACAGAACTAATAATGAAAATGGCATTTTTCCTGTGTACCAAGGAGAAAAACTATGCAAGTGTCTAGGTGAGTGGTGTCATGCTGCCAGGAAACTCGGATCACTTTTAGGAGTTGAAAAATCCTGATATTATTGAAGTGGAAATAGTTGAAATGCTCCACAGGAAAAAAAGCTAGTTTGTACTGACAGATAGCTAAATCTCTTTGGAAAGACCTACACCCTGAGCAACCCAGCAAAAATTAAATCCTGATAATTTTTAATATATTTTAATTTCATCTTTTTAAGGATATCTGCCAGGGTGTGTGTATTGGAGGGAGTAAAGAATTTTACAGGAACAAATTTATGTTTTTCTCTCCTTTGAACTAATACACAAAGTTCGGGGCTAATATTTTATTGACTCCAAGGTTCCAGGTGGCACAGGAGGCTGGCTTCTGCTGGCCAAAATGTTTGCTTTTGCACAGAATACGTGCACAAAACTTCCGTTTGGATTGGTGGGAGTTTGTATTCATCTTGCAGTGAGGTAAATGGCTCTTGATGTTCAGAGAGGCAAATCAAGGCTATCTGCTGGCTACTTCCTTGAATAATAAGAGATCGCTACTTGATAGTGTGCTAGAATCACTGCATAAATTTCCAGGCAGGTTTGTTGCCAAATGACTGTCAGATTACCCCAGAGGTAGGGCAAGGGTATGTGAAGATGGGGCAAACAGCAGGATGTTAAACAGAAAGATAGAGGTATCTTGTCCAGAAGCTTTGGAGGTGGGTTTTTTGGTTGTTTTTTTTGTGGTTTTTTTTTTGTTTGTTTTTGGGTTTTTTTGTTTTTTTAAACAGCCAGTTCAGAAGCCAGCTCTTACTTTTGAAAAACTAATCAAGCTGCCTCCAGCAGAACTTTGGTCTAAAGCCAGGCTGTGTTTCACCGTGGACAAATGCAAGTCTCGCATCACCCATCCAAGGCTCCAGCATGCCTGTGTTAAGGTTCTCCTATCTGCTAGGGCTCCAGGAAGCATAGATTATTTCTTTAAGATGGCTTGCAGAGAGGAGGGATTCCCTAGTCACCCCCTGCAGCTGGCCAGTTATCCAGGAGTACTGTGCTCAGCTGGAGGAAGATGCAGTGTTGGCCCTGGCATTTCCTCGAGGTTATTGCAGAAGGAAGCTACCGAAGTAACTGCTCCAATCTTTCAACACTTCATACAGCAACTGATTGGTGTTGCAAAGCATGGGTATAGGAGGATGTTCTTGCCTCTTTGAAGAAGCATCTGTTTGTTTTAGATGTGTGCTAACTCTCCATGTGTGAACTTTGCTGTGGGAGTGGAGATGAGCACAGCCTCCTAAAGCAAATAAACAGAATGAGTAAGCAGTGAAACAAAGACAAAGTGAAAAAGAAAAAACAAATCCAGACAGGAGAAAACTGAGGAAGGTGCCTCCCCTTCATAAGTAAATCATAATGACAAAGAAAGGGTTGCTGGCTCTCCAGGTTCTGTGTGTCTGCACTAGCAAGGAGAAAACCCATATTTTATAGTGCTGCTGGTGATGTGTGATGCTTATCTGAGACCTGTTTTTTCTATTTTGGTTCCTCCCCTTCTTAGTCAGAAACCACAGCTGGCTCTTGGCTATTTGATTTTTCTTGTCCCCTGACCACCCCACATTCAGCTCTTGGCTCCTTGGAGACACCTGGCCTGGCCTCCCTCTCAGGCCTCTTTCCATCAATGAGAGCTAGAAGAACATCAGAGCTGTGCTGCCAGCTGGGAAGAAGAAGAGGTGACTTTTCTGTTAGGAGACTGATGCCCGTAGGCACTGCTTTCTCTGTTTTGCTCTGCTCCATTGTTTTGATACTGTAGGGAGAGCAGACTTTGGGAGCTGCAGTTACTCAGGAAAATTGTGTACTCATAACAGATGATAAATGAAAGCTCTGTAACCTTTGGGGAATAAAAAGATGCAGCAAAAGTTCAGGTATTACTCTGTGAATGTATGCTTCTAATAGATTTGCTGAATATGTTCAAGGTGTGTAAACAATATATCCCTAGACTCGGAAGCAATTTTCTTTACTATGTCATTAAGCATCTTTTAAAGATACCACTGGAGTGTTTTGGTACCGAAGGTAGACTGCAACTATCAACCATTCCTGACTGATTAGAGAAGCCTTGTAGAGAAGCTGAAACAAGGGACTGAAATTGCTACTCATGGATTGTGCTTGCATCCCTCTCAAGATGCTCCTCATTTTATAAATATCAGTGTGTCCTCAGGGAAGTTACGTGTGAGATTTTTTCAGCCACTGACATCAGTGTCTGATATACGAGTGGGGCTTGGTAACCTTACTGGTTTTGTAGAGAGCTTTAGGATTTTAAAAAGAAGGATACTATGGAGCTGTAAAGTTGTAGGATATGACACAGTCTAAAGTGAAAAAACCGCCCAACCCATACTACCCAGCCGCTGGCTGCTGAAAGGGTGATGTTACCTTATGAAATGTCAGGCAGTCTTTGTTTTCATTTTTGTCCCTGCTTCTTAGGTCAAAGTTGTAAAGTGCTCTACAGAGGGGTGGTGGCAGCGGCAGATGCTTGATGACTTGTACGGAGCTGGCTGGGAAAACACCACTGATGCCATTGATCTCGCCCAAATACCAGTTTTCATCTAGCTGTCGGAGCAGCATGATGATGTCTCCTTTATTGAATCTCAGTTCCCCGGGATTGTGCCCACGGTAGCTGTACAGGGCCTTGGCTCGTGGAACCTGTGGGACAAGAAGCAACCCTTAAGTTCATCTGTGACAGTGATCTTTAATGTAGGTAGAATGTCCCAGGAGTATTGGTAATTGCTGGGAAAAAGTTAGAGGTCTAAGGCTTAAGCAAGCATTTATTGCAATTAACTACCCACATCCTTTCTTCATGTCTTTTTCTACTGAAGATAAGCTCCTAAACCCTTATTCCAAATTTGTATCAACATGAAAAGCAGGCTCAGCTTGTTTAAGAACATTAAGAAACAATTAATTCCTTAAGCTAGTCTTCCCATGGGATGTTATTGTCTCCTGTAAGTTTTCCTATAATCAAATACCTATTTTAATGGACTCAGCTATTTCTATTTTAGAATGACTGGTGGTCACACCACTGCTCCAGCTAACCCACTTGCTGTCACCCGAAGTGGCCAGCAATGCATGTTTTAGAAAAAGCTAGAAGAACAAGGCAAGTGCAGGTTATTACTTTTCCAGGGTAATCTTCCTGCTTTAACACTGTGACCGTGACTTTATTTCTGTCTTTCATCTGGATTACAGGAAGAGAGACTCTCTTAATGGTGGTGTTGTTGCAGTACAATATGAGTGGAAAGAAGAGATATACCACATTCGGAAGAGATGAGAGAAGTTTACCATCTTGACTCTCATGAAAACGAAACTACAAAGTTAACTTAAAGTAACTACTTTACTGACCTTTGTTAATATGAGAAAACTCCATGTAATATACAGTACAACAGATCATTTAGATGGCTGAATAAAAACTAGAGCCATCCGTGGACTCTTTGCTGGGAATCCAAGAGGTACAATTTGAAAGCAGTCTGGCACATATTTTTCATAGAAAGTGCAGATATGCTGATGTTCTCTGCTCTTTATGTAGCTGTTTTAGGTATGCATTTTGTGGGTCTATGCACACAGGAAACCAGGAAAACTGAAAGGCTTTTATCTTTATGTGCTTGTGCTGAAGTCTGATGGAGATACCTTGAGTGAGCAAGCAGATTTATTGGACAGGAGTGTGTTCCACAAAACTCCATCCTAAAATAAATAAGCAGTTGGTCTGTTATTGTCATTTGCAACACCATAATTCTATGTGAAATGCAGAACACTGGGAAAAGATGTTCAGCAGTGATGAGAGTTGTGTTCTGTCCTGCTGGCCCTTTAGATGGAAATGAATTTCACTTTGGGTTTGAATGCTGTAAGGAAGTATGTTTTCCTTCAGAGGCATGACTGCCAGCAGATCACTCTTCTGACCGTCTGCAGCTCTCAGAGAAGTTAGAAATAAAAATCATGAGAACAAATAGCTCCGTGTTTGCTAATAAAGCATTGATCATTTAATGATGCTATTTTAGCACAGACTCTTGTTTCTATATAATACAAGAATTTCTATCATGTATCAGACTGGTGGTCCATTTAGTCTCATATCCAATTTGCAACAGTGGCCAACACAAAATGCTAGGCAGTTCTGCAACAGTATGCCTGCGGGAGAAATCTCGTTGTCTCTTGAGGCAAATTGTGATTGTTTTTGGCATGAAGACAGTGAATATATATTCTAAACTATTATGCGAAGTAGTATAGCTGCAGATATTGCTTGTTCTTGAATCATACCAGATTCTTTGCTTCAATAATATCTTGCATTGTGGCGTTCATTTTCTTTAATCCCTTTTGATTAACTGTTATGTTATTTCTGGCTCTGGGACCTTTACTGCAGTTGATGTGAAATAGTGAACGGAGCCATTTACTGGCTTCTGTCTGTTTTCCAAAATACGGTAGTGTCGTCTTCAAAGGGTTTCTTGGACCGTGAAGGGAGTCTCTGAAGTGGGGATGGAGCAAGTAGAGTAAGATCTACCAGCACGAGAGGAGCAGGCAGGATGAGATTAAAAAAATAATAATAATAATAAATAAACTGTTATTGCTGGCCACATCTAGCAGAGGTCTGCACCCTTACAGACCTATGCTCTGTCGAAGCCCTGTGGCTGCCTGTCCTCACCCGGCGTTACGTCTCCCAGGTACAATAAAGCCCTAAATTTTAAGGTAGAAACCCCCGATCTCTCGTTAGCCTCCTCGCTGGTGGGAGGCAGCTGCGCGAGGTCCGTGCTGGGAACGCGGGAAGCCAGACTCCCCCCTGGCTCCGGGGCCTTCTCCCAGTTCAGATCAGTTGTAGGCAGAAGTGCTGTGAGGCTTTTTAAACTTTCTTTT
This sequence comes from Dromaius novaehollandiae, assembly GCF_036370855.1. Lineage (NCBI taxonomy): Eukaryota > Metazoa > Chordata > Aves > Casuariiformes > Dromaiidae > Dromaius > Dromaius novaehollandiae. The sequence goes on along the minus strand of NC_088112.1, from coordinate 22,870,258 downwards.
GTGTCACTCTCTGGAGATCTAGGTTGTCCTTCTCCGTTTTTCGGCGACTGCAACGTCACACGTGGACGCCGCAGGAAGGAGCCTCCGGAGCTGGGAGCGCTGCTCCGCTGGCCGCAGGCGTCTGTGGAAGCCGCGTGCTCTGCGGCGGGAGGCGAGGTGCCCCGGCCCCCCACGGCGGAACGCGGATTTCTGCCTCTCGGGCCTTGCGGGCAGGACACGGCGCAGCGCTACAGCGGGCTTTAACTCCTGGCTCCGGCCCTGGTTTGCTCAGAGGCCTGGGGCTGCTCTGCGCCCACAGCTCGCATTCCCTGGCTGTGAAATGCTGCAGCAGTGATGCCAGCTGGTTTTGTTCACAGAAAATGAAATATCGGTTTGTAAGCTGGCTTATTTCTGTGAGCTGTAACTTTAAATCCCACAAAAACGTGTAAAACGTACCTACGTATGCTTGTGTGCCGAAGGGACCCCGACGCCGCGCTGCGGCCATCTCCGCTGCCTCAGGCCGGGCCGGGCTGCCTGCCTCTCCCCTTCCCCAGCCCTTGGGACGATTCTGAGGAAAAACTTCCCGCCGGGACCAACTCGGCCTGCTCGGAGGCCGAACGCACCCCGAGGCGAGCGGTTCCTGTGAGGAGCCGCCTCTGCTGCGGGCCGGAGGTGAGGAGCCGCCGGGCCCGGCGCTGTGAGGGGAGGCGACGTCCATGTCACCGCGGCCGGGCGGGGAAGGGCCCCCTCGCCCCCCTCCCCGTGTTACTTATTTCATTTTGTATGCGTTATCTATTTTGTGTGCGTGTTCCTGTCTGCGCTGGTGATCCTGGCTCCTCGAGGAACGGCCGCCAAACCGCCGCCGCCTCAGCGTCCCGCGCAGCGTGACCCCTTCGGGCGTCGGCCCCGTCCCCGGCGGAGGGGCGCGAGGTGCCGGCGTCCCGGGGAGCTTCACCCGCCTCGCCCAGCCCTGGCCACCTTCCACCACGCCGGGCGGGCGGCGGGGAGAAATCCGACGTGTGGTTTCCTGGCGTGTGGGAAAGATGGCGGGAGACGATCGTCCAGCGCTCCCCAACACCCGTCCTCGCTCGGGAAAGGGAACCGGGAAGAGAACAAGTCCAAGTACGGCGTTCGCTTCAAAGCGTTTGAAACAGGAAGCAATTAATTTAATGTTTAGTTCTAATTAAGTCATCCTGCCTGTTAATTTGTGCTTATAGTAAACACGCGTGCACTTGGCTTGATAATACTGAAAGTGCGTCTCCGGCAAAGAGGAAAATCGTGGAAATGGGGCTCGTGCAAGCTCCGTCCTCCCGCCAGCCGCCGAGCGAGCTGCTCTGCTGGAGACGCCGACTCTGCCCGGCCCCCGGGAGCTCTGGAGCTGCCGTTTCCAGCACACACTCGCCTTTTCATGCAAAAAACAGAACGTGGGGTCTTTCGGGAGGATAATCTGCAGGATTGAGGATGTCAGGAGCGCTAAATCTCATTCAGAAAAAGACTCCGTGGCGGATGTTCTCGTCTTCATAGGAAGAGACCTTTATTAGTGCCTTAAGAGTGACCAGAAAAAAACCAAAAACGCTCTGTGGGAGGAGGGGAAAGAAAAGAAAAAGCCCTGTGAAAACAGGGCCTGAAGAGGAACAGCACAAGCATACAGGGGTAATGGGAGAACGGTCATTGTGCAAAAGAATCAGAACATAAAAGGCATTGAGAACGAGTTATGGAAATATATTGCAAATAAGAGAAACTGATGTGAAATGCCTATCTATTACTACCTGGGGAAAGGTGAGCAAGCAATGGGATGCTAAGGAGCCTGGAATATTCTCTCTTTCCTTTGGTTAAAAAAAAATGGTGATCAGGTTCTTTGTGAATTAATTTTAATGAGCGGGGAGTGCAAGCCAGAATAAATAGCTGAAGACTCAAAGCTGCATCCCTCGGACGCAGACGGGAGGCCCGGCCTTTCCGCGGGCAGCTTCGAGAGGGATTGCCTGTCGTGTCCCTCCGGGGATGGCTGGGGGGGTACGTGTACAGTCAGAGGTTTTTCACCCCAGAGACATCTTTGCTAAAGGCAAACATATCTGTTCAGACTACAGAGTGCCCCCATTCCCTAGTATCTATCCTCTGTGGAGGAATTAGAGAAAATGATTATGTTTTTTGTTTTTTGGTTTTTTGTTTTTTTTTTTTCAGCGAGTTGCCCTGCACAAGCCACGGGCGATGCTGTGCTTGCTTGAGACACGAAGCGTGGCCGTGTCCCAGGCGGGTGCCCTGCCGTGGGCTGCCGTCTGGTGCGACGGGTTCCTGAGCCTGTTGGGTTTGGATCTACGTCCTTTAATCCCTGCAAAGTCTGTCACGTTTGTGACTGCCATAGGAGGAAAAAAAAAATTCATTACATAAACCTGCAAAATGGCACTAGTGCTACCCGGAGATTTCAAACTGAATTCAATCCTAGTCCCTCCGGCTCGCAGCAATTTTTTAAATGTGCTAAGTTCTTTGAAATTAAGCTTTGTGGGTAATGCTTAATATTTGGGTAACATAATATTTGGCTTTAGGTGCATAACCTAGGGCTGGCTCCTGCTCTGATCTGTTTTAAGTTATACCTAAACAAGAGGAACTTTCATTGTATAAATGTGTAACTGTAAGGATATAGCAGCATATTCAGAATATTCAGACTGTCTCTGTTCCTCTAGGCATCGCTCAGCTGCATGAGGACAAGAGATGCACCTTCTGACGGGACGTGAGTGGGCTGCTACACTATTTCAGGTAGGTCCTGTTCAGAGTTGCTGTAATATTGGAAGTGGTGTGACTGGCAAGCAAAGTTTGACCGAGATATGTGGCCCCGTTAGTGACTGCTGATTTGTCTGGAAAAGAGTTTGTCAGGGTCTTCTGACTCCGAGTCAACCGGCGCCGACCCCACCTCGCTTTGCGGGAGGTGGGAGAGACTCCTGATGCCAGACGCGGAGCACGAGCTGCCTGCGGCGGGCTGGGAGGAACCGGCCGCAGCTCCCGGCCGAGACTGCCCTCGTGAACAGCCTGCTCCCCAGAGCACAGGCGAGTCTGGCAGTCTCAGGCTGCTCAGAAATAAATGGAAATGGCTTGTGGTCTGGTACTGAGACGTGGTGGGAGAAACAAGCCTAGTCAGCTGTGTGTTTCCCTGGCAGATGGCACTGGTGCCCAGCATTAGGGAATTCAAAGCTTCCCGAGGCCATCCGTGTGGGAAGGAACTGTGTGGCTCATCAAATCGCTGCTGTGCTTGTGGCCTGCCTCCAGAAAGCGTTTCTTGTACGAGCTGCTCTTTCTCGTGGGGTGAGAAACCTCTGGCCTTGCCAGCTCCTTCGCGCAGGCTTTCCCGTGCTCTGCCCTCAGCGGGGGAATGTGGCAGCAACTGACGCATCAGCTTCCCCGCAGTTTCGAGCATAACATTAAGGATGATGCACCGTTCTTTTTTTCCCTCTAACCATGGTCATAACCTTCATTTCTTCATCTCTCCTTTAACCTTTTCCTCTTACTTTTATGCCCTTTCAAATCTTACTGCTTCTTCCTTTTCGAGTTTCTCTGTAAATCTTGTTTTCTCTTTCCCATTGTTATTTTTTTGGAACTTGCAGTGATTAATTCTTTACAAATTTATCTCTCTGCACTTCCCAGGCCTACAAACTATCCAAAATGCAACATATGAAGTTTCTTCCCATCCTGTCCCCCTGAAAGCCTCTCTGCAATATACCCCTTCCTTCTAGATAGGCTGAATCACTGTGAGAGGTCTTTACAGTCTCAGTTCTACATGTATCTCTGTATCATTTCTTCCTACACCGCCTCTCGCGCCCCCCTATCTCTAGCCGTCCTTCAGTTCTTAAAGCTTCCTTCCTCTCCTCCCACTCACTTCTTGCCTTTCCTCCATACAGGTTTCCTCCTGTGCCTGGCAGAGCCTCTCTCTAATTCTGTCACTCAGCAGCCCCGCACTCCACATTTTGTCTTCTGTATTTTTCCTTCTATTCTCATTTCTGCTTTCCCCTCTAGCTCTACAATTCCTCAGTCAGTCGGCAGATTCAGTCTGGGCACATGAGACACAGACCCAACCTTGCGTGTGACTTCATGTAGCAGAGAGCATCTTTTCACTCATTGAAGTTTGTTGCAAACCTCTTATGGAGGTAAACATATAGTACTTAATATTAACGCCTATATGCTTCTTCAGCATCCAAAAAGTATTCAATCTGCCTTTGCACATTTGGATTTTTCTACATTATGCATGGGAAACACTTAGGTTTATGCTTAATTATGCAGTAGGAGACCACAGATGACGTTCATTTCCCTTTATTTATCAAGTAGTAAAGAGTTTTTGTATTCTGGAAGTTGTTGCTAATTCTGAGCACTCACAAAGTAACATTAGTCTATTCCTTCACTGCCATCTTGTTAAGGAATTATAATAATGCTGATGGTTCTTCGATGTATTTGACTCTATTCACCTCCAAAGCTCATCGTAATCCAAGGAAGGTCTCTGTTGGCTTTATAATTCACTAGGATTTAGGATTAGAAATGGAGGTAGCTCAAATCTGGGTGGAATACAGCAGTTCCTTCTTTTGTTATCACTAAGAACAGAATCAGCCAAATTTTCCCCTTGCACTAGATGGACTAGAACCAGGAGACCAGTCTTTGTTTTCCACAAACACCCAGTTAAAAACACCTCAGAATTAAAAGTTTCAAAAAGACTGGTGTTGTCATGAAGAGTCACATTAGATTTGATGCATATTTCTAATTATGTAAAAAGGGAAAATTTTAATCATGCTGGACTGTTTCAGCACTTGATAACTGACATTTTCAAAATATGTTCTTTGGAACTGCCAAAATATTTTTTCTAATATTTTAATACTCTAATAACAGCAATATTTAAAAATCAATGTCATTTTAAAAAGAGGAGAAGGATTAAAAGAGCCATAGCAAAACAAAGCACTTCATTTTGGAACCAACTGAAATTAAGTTGGAATTAAGTTTTTCAAGATCTTAATTTCATCAAAAAGCTCTTTCAGTTCAAACTGATTTTTTTTTCTAAGGTCCAAGTCATTTTTTACCAAGGTTTTACTATGCCTGTTTAAATTTTGTTTGTCTGCTCAGACACTGAGCCAAAAAACCCCATTGATTTCTCAACTTTATTCAGGACATAAAACAAGCCTTTATCTACCCAGATGGAGCTACCAGTGAAGTTTTCACTGTACAGGGTGCTTTCCTCCTTCGGAGGACTTTCACACGGTATATCTTCAAACTGAAGTGCTCAGAAAGAGGTACATCAGAGTCACCATTTTTTAGCATGTTCAGAAAAAGAGAAGTAACTAAATAAACCTGCACTAAACAACCCCTGCTGAGAGAAGCAAGTAGAAACCCTCTGTAGACATCTTCTGCCATTTCTTATCATTCCTTATGGTGCTAAAATACAGCAGTGCTGGCAGCTTCGAGCGTATCTAAAATCTGATTCCTTTCTCAGCCTTTGATTGGTTTCTGTCCGCTCTTAGATTTGTACCGGATCCTCTACAAGAAGTCTGTTTAGCCTTATTTAAAGTAGGTTAATTGTAATGGCAGAAACCAGGGTGCTAATTAAACTCGGCGATAAAGAAGCGGTGTGCCTGGAGGTAGTGTGCGGCCGTGTGCATTGCCAGTCCCGTTCCTGGTCTTGAAATGTGCCCGAGTTCCTGCGTCAGACCTGGTGTCCTTCTATTTAAGTTTTGATGGATTTTTCTCCTGCTAATTTGTCCAGCTGCTTTTTATTAATCCAAGGCAGTATTTTATTCTCGTGAGTTGGTAGTGGCAGCAAGATGTTCAGCCCAAATATTGCCAAACATTGGGTTCCACGTCTCTTGTTAAATTCAGTTGGAAAAAATGCTACAAAAAGCTCCATGTAAAGCTTAATTAAAAATTGCTGAAAATCTGTGCAGAATAAATTTCTGGATTCTGGTTATTTAATTTATTTTGAGAATCATTCAACTCCTATCAACTTTTGCATGTATTTAGAACCCCAAATTGCTGCCCAGTAGTGGCAGAGGCAGCAAGTATGAAAAAATAATAGGCACTGGTGAAAGGAAAAGATTTTTTTTTCCATGATGACATGCAGTACTGCACCTCTAGTAGTACTAAATTAAAGAAAGAGGCATATCTTTCATGTTCTTTTATGTGAAAGCTTCTAAAATTAGTTGGAAGTTGAGTAGAAAAAGGGAATAATTTAGTACATTAAAGCATCCAGAGATATTTTTCATCATATCAAGTAGAAATACATCAATGCTATGTTTTGCAAGTATTGCAAGATCTCTGGGACTTGTCCAGTTAGAGTTTATAAACCCAAACTCGTGTGTGTTTCAGGCTGAGGAAATGCAAATTTTCCAGCTAGTGGAAATGTGTGCCTTTGATTACTGCAGAGAGAATCACCTCTCTCCCCCTAAAAAGCCTTTTTCTCTGTCTCCGTGGTTTGTGGTTGGTTGTAACTGTTTCAGCTGCCTGCTTCTGACCCTGCTTCATTTTTCTTTCTACTGTTTTTTTTCTCCATTTTTTTTCTTCTGTTCTGCCTGAGTGAAATATGACCCGTTCGTTAGAGCCCTTCAGGAGGTGTCCCCAGCTCTCTGAACGGCTAGAAAAGGCACTTGCCCACTGCTTGCAGTGAGTGAGGCCAGTCCTCGGGGCTATGAATGCCTTGTGGAGCTGCTGACAGAACAGTTGTGAGATTTAAGGTGGGAAAATGCAACAGCTGAACTAAAGGCTTAAGAAACTCCATGTCACATCACTGCAATACAGTGCACAATCTCTGTGCAAGGTATTTTTCTCTCCTTGGCCACTGTACCCCAGAGGTGAGCACAGCAATGCACCTCAGTGTGTTTTCCCCCTAGCTAGTGCATTTGAGGCTGATATGGGAGAAAAGATTATATTATTATTATTATTCTCAGCATTTGGCATCAACTGTGCTAGGGCAATCATCCAACACATCTGAGTCTCCCTCCATACAAAACAAAGAAGCAAATTAAAACTGTGTATGTGCCTGTATGAGGAAGCAATTCAAAGCATCTCTTCATAGCTAGGGGAAATGCACACTGTAATTATTTTAAATGAACTAGTTATAACTTCCTCGTTAGTGACAATGTGTTATTATAAGATCACACAATCACAGCACTGGCATAAAAAAAGGGCAGGGAGATGACCAGAGAGACGCATCAAAACTTGCCAGGAAAGGAAGAAAAATATAGTTGGGAAGAACAACGAAGGGAAGTACAACACTAACGCTGTGAGCGTTCATGAACCTTGTCCCAGGCGACTCCATGTAAAGCCACCGTGACGAGCACCGCGACCCGGCTGGCGATGCTGCCCATCTTCAAGAGCAGACAGGCCGCTCTCTGCGATACGCAAGATGAGCACAAGCATAAGGCCGTGAACTGCTCTGCAGCTGGGAGCCAATTCCTCTTTCATCCCGTTTCCAAGCAAGTTCACCACAAATAACTTCAGTGAGACCAAGCTAAGGGTGTCGGAGTGGATCCCTCCCATTTCCCAAATAGCTGATTCCAGTAATGTCAACAACTACGTAGGTGAGCATAAGGAATGAATGATAATGTATTTCTTTGAATAGCCTGTTGTTCATTTTCAGGTGTGCTCTCTTCTCGGGGCTATTTCTGTGGGCCTAGGTCAATGCTAGCAGAGAACCGGAGTGTGTCATAGAAAACTGGTGTTGCCCTTGTGAAGGTATTGTATGCACAGACTGTTGCTCCGCGGCCATTTCTTCCTCTGCGGTAAACTTTCATTCTAGTCTAGCAGTGTTAGAAGAGCCTTGGTGAGCTAAAAATCAGACCATGCGTCTGTGTTTCGGTAAGTGGTAGTCCCCACCAGGGAAAAACCGTACAAATACTTTGTCTACCCTGATTTGCTATGTTGAAATACGTTTCAGTAGGAATGAGCCTTAGGAATACTGTTTTTTTGTAGTTTGGACATTTTCTTACTTCAGCGGAGGTGAATGCACCTCAGCATTTTAACCGGCCGTCCAGGTGACCCTCCCCTAGCTCGCTGCTGGTTTAAATGGTGGAGACAGACTCACGGGCTGAAGGGGCTTTTGGCAGGTTTGATTAGGAATCGTCTCAGACAAGTTTGGACTTGCAACCAAGTGGTTTTCCTAGCTCCGATTTCAGTAACGCTGCAAAGGGAATGCCCTGGAGTTGCTCTTCTCTGCATCTATTCCCTCGAATACAGAAAGCCATCCCAAGCTTGCGGTCTCCTCCCAGACTCATAAAATGTCTTGGCACTAAATAATAAGGGCCTGATTCTGATCTCAGTTTCGTGGGTGTAACTTCACTTGCAGGAAGGCAATTATTCCCAAGGGTCTGGTGTATAAGAAAACCGATTCATGTGCTAAATGTCCGTAGAGCACTGGCTTCTGATGGGCAGAAATTTCAGTAGCAGTTGGAGAACTGTTCTGCGTTGAGTGTTAAGGAGGCTGCAGTCGCTGTCAGGCTGGAAGGACAAAACAGCTGACCAGAAATGGAACGGGAACACTGCAAATGAGCTGTGAAGAGCAAGGCCAACCCAGATGTGTAGCCCAAAAAGCCTGGCAGGCCATGGAGAAGCAGAGATGCTGCCGAGCGGAGACGCGGTCATTCCTTGGTGCGCAGTCCTGCGCTGGAGGGGAAGGTGACGGGCTCCCACGCTGTGCTTGCAGCGCCGTGTTCTCTTCCAGCGCTGCGTTATTTGTGCAAAAGAGCTAAACACCCATGCTGTGCAGAGGCAGTGATATTGCCGTAAATGCATGATTTGTATAACACATAACAGCCTCCTTGAGAAGAACAATTTATTTCTAGGATGGTGCTAATCATTGCCAGGAGGAAAAGAAATCCAGTCCTGGATGTCTTCCAGTTTGATTTCTCTCCCACTAGACGCTTTGGGTTCAATTTGCAAGTGTTTTTTGATTATTTTTTTTTCTGGAGCCTCTAATTCCTTGGAGCCATTTGGGGCTTTTCTGGCACCAGTTTGAGGTGACCAAAATGCGGCTGTGCCGAGCGCTGCAGCTTAGGAATGCTGGGAGCTGGGAGTTGTTAAGGCTCGTTTTTAAGGGAAACATGTGAAGTTGGATCCTGCGTGCCTCTAACTGCACCATGCTGGCTCTAAGCCTGGTAAGCAGGAGTCCAAGTATAGTTTAAATATTAAACTCTACTGAGGTGTTTGGAAGACCCCCACACACACACCTGCCCCTGAAAGCCACTGAGGAGTAAAGGAAAAATATCAATATCAAAGGATGGAGGAAGCTCTTCCCACTTAACATTTCTCCTTATATCTAAAGAATTCCTACAAGGCGTAAAGAGGTGATATGTAACAGGTGAAAGCATCTTTCCCTGCCGAAGATGAGCACTGGAGATGTCTGAGGCTGGTTGCAGAAGTGATAGATCACACTTGCTCCCTCCTTGGCCTGGGGTGACCAGGAGCACCAGGTGACAGAGCACAACCCCTGCAATGAGCCTGTGCTGTGACCCAAAGGAGGTGCGGCACAGCAAAGGAGTTTTGCTTAGGGTTAGTTTGCATGTAACTAATTTTTGGTGTTCGTGTTATTTAGCAGTGATATTAAAAGCAGGAGTTTGCCAGCTGTTAGTGCAGTTTGTAGCTCCTTTGGTTGCTTAGGGTTCCCCATCACAAGGACGACCGGCCTCTTCTCTCAAAGCCTGTGTTTGTGGGAGCAATCCAGAGCTGCAGGAGCAGCTGTTTTGGCCTATGTATCTGTGGCATATGCATATGTATGTGTGATTTTCACTGCGGGGACCTTGGCCGTGCTTGTGACAGGCTGCTTCACTGCGCAAATGGAAATATCCAGAATATATGAAGCAAGTAGGAAATGGAAAGCTTGTGCTCTGACCCAGCCATGTAGCCCAGCAGATCTCCATGACAAGAGCTGGACAGTCAGCTGCCACTGCTGTCATCCGTATCTGGAGGCCACCACCGAGGTTATGGCTGTGTCAGGCGCTGTACAAACATCATGACAAGCGGTTCTTGCCCTGAAGAGTAAGTAATCTAAAAGGACAGCAGAGATGAAGGGTGGAGTGAAGGAAATATCATCCCTGCTTTGTCTGGGGAATATTGGCAGGCAGAGTTGAATTGACTTGCCCAAAGGCAAACGGGAAGTCCAGAGCAGATCTGAGCAATATCCAGGCCATATTCGTCATGAATAGTGATTTAATTACTGTAAATGGAGAGCTGGTTATTATTTACATATTGAATCCAAATGAAACACTGGCTTTTTTGCAAAGAAAGGTAATCCGTAAAAACTACCCTTTGTTTTGATTACTAACTTTTTGCAAGCATCCCTTAACGTCATGCTAAAGATGGGACTTTAGCTGGGACGAATGAGTCCTACATCCGTTTCCTTTGTGTGATCAGTTAGCACAGTTTTCAGTGCTCTTTAGGATCCGGTTGGATGAAAAGAGCTATTTGAATGTAAATTAATTGCCATTACGATTCTGTTTTTCTGCTTTTCATCAGAGGAGATAACTTCAGCCTTGTCACAGAGAACAAAACCATCAAAAGTGAACTTGTCATTTCAATCTTTTCGTATAATTATGTTCTGAGGATTCAGACAGTTGGGTGGTTTCTGCATTATTTCTCCCCTAAGGAGGATTGCCAGCATCTTCCAGGCACAAACAGGCTGTTTGTGCACGGAGGAGAACAAAGCCAGTCCTGCTGTTAACCAAGAGCTCACCAAATCCGCCGTATTTCCTTCTCACCTCTCTGAGACACGAGGCTAAAGCTGCTTGTGGCTAAACCTAACGAGCTGCACTGAACCCCTGTGTGAGCAGGTGCTCGCTCATGGGGAAGCTGGGGATGTAAATTATTTGCATTTAACTGAATATGGAAAACATTGTCTTAAGTTACAGGTGTAAGTGGGTGTAATTTACAGACTAAAGAGATGAAAAGCCACCAAAGGATTATGAAAAAGCTTGTATTAGAGCCTGTCACCGAGGCTTATAGGGCTAATTTCTCTGTTGCTACATTTGTGCACCTCCACGGTTGCTTATGGTGAGACATCAGTGGTAAATGGGAGCACTTACATAATCTTCTAACTAATATGCTTTTGATATGCAACCACATCAAAACTTACGTCACTTCTGAACTTTGCCTATTGTCATTCTGGTTCTGTACTGCAGAGGTGAAATGGAAAGTGGGAAAAATGATTAAAGAAAATACAGAGCAGCTTTTATCACAAAGCAGCTCAGCGAATTCTGCATCCAGAAATCGCATGACTCACGGCCGAAATCACCCATCCCCGGGGTGGAAGGCATCAGCCGTTTCTCAGCAATGCTTCACAATAGCTCCAGATGAGGACAATGCCATATTAGGCGTTACTTTGTGTGAAACCACGGGGAGAGGTTTTTAGGTCGGCAGAACTGGTGCCAAGACTCCTGCAATGCAGGAATTACACCTGGACTTGGCTTCCTTTCGTAAACGCGCAGTCCTTTGTGCAGGCAGCGCTATTAGGCAAAGGCAGATCAGGGACAGGCCTAAGAAGTCGTCTTTTCTTGAGGAGGGAAAGGAGAAGAGATTGTCAGGGGAAAGAAAGGGTTGTCGGTAGTGAGGAACCTCCTCACGAGGGGCGCAATGAGTTTGCTGTTGGCGGTATCTACAGCAGCTGCGTCTGAGCTGCAGCGTCTGCGTGAAACTTTTTTACGCCTCTTCCATTCATGGTTATTGCTATCACATCTGTTTGTTTCTGCTGCTGTCAGCAGTCTGGGATAGTGGTTAAACTGTGTGTCATGGTTTTAAGCCGCATCGAAAACAAAATGTGTCAGCCCTCGGCATGCCCGGTCACGATGCTTTGTGCTCCAGAGTTGCAGTTTGTAGTAAGGGCTATTTAAAATACGAATAGGAAATCTGTATTCTGTTTCTGCTCCTAGATATGAGCCTCCTTCTCTGCTCCTGCTATTTCCCTAGTCTCCTTTTGCTAGAAAAGGGGAATACACTAACTTCTCCCATTGCTTAACGCTACCAAATGCCAGGAGTAGCAGTGCTCACTTGCTCGAAGGGACGCAGGAGCTGGAGATGATGGATGCTTTCCGAGTCCCAGCTGTCCCGGCGGAGGGAATGGAGCACTGGCGACTGAACCAGTCACTGCTCCAGCGGCTTGGCATGAAGTTAGCAAGCTTGCGAAATGCTGGTGTCGTTGTGCCCCATTCTCACCACTGTTAAAAACTTAGTCTTGCACCTTGTGTTTTCCCTACAACCAGAGACTTGGTTTTCCTATTATTTCAGAGAAGTGCTTAATGACGGTACATCTGTCTGTTGCTCTGCAACGTCCCCTTAGCAGGCATTTGGATGGAAAATTAATGATCATCATGAAACTGATGGTCTACTGGGCCTTGCGTCAACACTAGTTCCAGACTAAAGCGCTCATTGTCTACATGGTCTTGCATGTGTTTGCTCTTATCCAGACCTGGCCTAAGAAAAAGAAGCCATTCTTCTCCTTTCTGTATTTCCATTTCCTAAATGAGACAGATTCTAACTGAGTTATGCAAGATCCAAGCAAACAAGTTTTTTTCCGAACAGGCTTTTCTCCTCTGCAAAGCTAATAAGAACTTCTGGATACATCAGTTGTCTGGGACCCAAAGCAAAGCCTCTTAAAGGGATCTAATTTCCAAAGGATAAATATTTATCTCTCTTAAAACCAGAGCTCTAAATTGTGTCCTCCATCCTGGTGTCAAAACAAAACAGAGGTTCCCTGAATCAAGTGAGAGAGTAAGCTCAAATATCGACTTTACAAGCTCCTGAGGAAAAGTGTTGTTTGTTTGTTTGTTTGTTTTTTAAAAAAATGTTTCTTTATTCATTTGCACAGGGCCTTGCCCAATGGAGTCCTGATGCTACATGGAGTTTGACTACCCAAAAAATAGTAACAAAACAAAACCCAGCATTTAAGAGCAAGCACTTTAGTTTTACTTGTGAGAAGAGCACAGAAGTAAAGAGCAAGGGAGGAGTTTAAATCGAAGCACTGGGTCAGTGTGCTGCTTGTCGGGATCTAGCCTCCTCTTCTCTCGGATCATTTCTAGCTTCACCTCTGGGCTATCAGCGTAGCTGACACGTGAATATGCCTTTTTCCTGTCCCCTCCCTTCAGAGCTGAAAATCACAAAGTCAGTCCAAATGGCTGGAGCTTCGTGGTCCTGCAGGTGAGGGCTGGCTACCGGGGGGAGAAAGAGGGCGAAGCGTCTCAGACCTCCAGCCTCCTCGCTGACCGCCGTAGTCAGTAGGTGAACGTACTACGCTGCAGAAATCCTGCTGTTCTATTCTTCACCTGCCATCTGAGTCTGACTCATCGCCTTGGTAACAAATTAAAACACTTTTATGTGTTTGCAGTTCAGTACCTAATTTTGTAAAACCAGGGAAACTGGCTCCTGATATTTCACAGTGGAGGTCATTTTGCTTTTTTATAACCAGGCAATGTCACCTTAGAACAGCCCTTTTCCTTCTGTGTTCCTGCTCCCCTGGGAGAGGAATCTCGCTGCTCCTGCCACGTAGAGCCGTGTCCGAAGTACCCTGGTGCTAAGCCGCAAGAGTTCACGAGGACGCTTCTGGGCAGCATTAAATGGCTGGGGAATAGTCATTAGTAATAGTAATAATAGTAATAATTCCCTAACTCTGAGGCTGTAGTTTTGCTTTATGCCCCTCTTGAATAAGGGTGAGTGACTGCCTTGCTACCAGGTTGTGTTAAGCAGCAGCTGGTTTTTCAGTGGCTGCAGCAATGTTCACAGCTACCCTAAAGCTGCTTGTTTCTGGGCTGTTGAATCTGCCACATCTTTTGGGGTGCATATTGTCAGGCACTCAATGTCGAAGGGGCCGACTGTCTCCTTACAGTACATACAATGTGCTAAAACTATATGCGAAAGAGGAAAAAGGCATACAGTGATAAATCTATAGAAGGTGCAAGCTGGCAGTGGGGAAGCAATTAGTCAGAGCACGCTTAGCTTTTTTTTTTAGAGTGAGACAAATTGTGGAGGAGAAGTGGGGTAAATCTCTTCTCCCAGATGGTCACAAGGCCACACAAAATTCTTAGCAAAAGGAACCAGTTTCGTCTTCAGCTGGTGGAACAGCTGGACGTGGCATGTGGTGCAACAGCCTGGTGCACAGGCCACTGCCTGTAGCAGCTGCTGCACAAAAGGAGCCTGTTTTCCCTTCGCAGAGGAAAAGGAGCCTGTGCCACCTCCTAAGCCAGAGTTAATGTGTATTCCTAGGAGACCCCTTTTTATAATGTATGCTCAGCATTTGTCCAGCCCAAGCCTGCTGTGACTCAGTTATCCAGTCATTACCGCGACTGCATAGGAACTGGTTGTTTTGGGGAGGGATGTTGCACAGCGAGTGGGTCAGAAAACGTGTTTGCTCCTGCTAGGTGCAAGCATGAAGGTCGCTTTGAATAAAGCTTCACAAAGATCCAGCAATCTAAATCCTGTTTATCAAATTGAAAAAGGAGCTGGAGATGTTTCTGGAGGAGAAGAAAACACCAAGGCACAGTCGCTATTTATAGATGTCTATGTGAAGGTGGCGACGTTGGAGCGTAGCCTATTTTTATCCCGGTAGAGGAGGTATCTGTCTATCTCCCATAAATTGCTGGAGGGGGATGTTACAGCACTCGGTTCATGCAAAGAGAAAATAGCATAAGTCACAGTTTAATTTGTATGTCCTGTGTTTTCCAAGGGCAAACTTTCGTGCTCTGAGTTTTCCCCCCCCCCGGCTCGCTTTGCCCCGATATTTGCTGCATTGCAAAGTTCACCATCCAGGTAGCTGTTCAGTGGCCTGCACAGGTTATCGCCGTGTGCAGGGTATAGCTGAGGCCTGCTGCTCCTCTGGGAAGCGTGGTAGTTTCGTATATACTTCAGCACGCAGCATCTCTCTGTTTTCTCACCAGTGGCAAAATCATGTTTAGTTTTTATTAGGGCTGAAGCCCGATAAGGAGGATACGTTAATGTAAAAAATAACCACATCTTGCACAGGCTGGGGAGGTTCTTAAGAGTTCAAAGGGTTCTGTGCGAATTATTCATGCATTCACCTCCTAGCAAACCCTTTTATTCTTGAATTCCAGACAGTTTATTACGTGGAGATCTTGAAAAATACAGTGTCTTGTCCTCTCTGCATAGATGTTAAAGATCTTAAAACCCAGCCAGACTTCTCTGGAATAGTTTAATGGACAATTCTAATTTGTCTTAGTGCAATACTTTGTAAGTGGCTGCGCTTTCACGGTGTCTTTCGGATACTCTGTTGTGCATGTACAGCTATATGCTGGATATACACCACTCTGTCTGTATATAGACACCCAGATTGCACCCATCCTGTATTAGTACATAGAAGTACATTCAAATGTGGTTTAAATGCTACCAGATAAGAAATAATTTGGGATGGGCTGTAACTAAAATATTCCCTAAGCTTTTTAGGACTTTGTGAAATTCCTGACTGCAGCCTCTATCTTATATTATTGATAATATTAATTTAGCAACTCTGCGGGCTCCTGCTTGCTCTCCGCACTTGGAATCATATGAACTCTTGGCTTGCTTGATGATGATGGGGTTTATTTTAGTTTTTGGCTTCATGGATGCTCCTGAGCTCATGAGGATGAAGAGCAACAAGCTGGCAAGAAAATGTCTCTGCTGAGAGGAGGGACTTCAGTCAAATTGTGGTTTCCTCTGCTCCATGGAGTAAAGGAAATTTATTTATGGAAAAACTTCTTTGTTGAAAACAAAACACGTCTTGCATCCTACTTTCGATGACGTATCTGGCTGCAGCGCAGCGTGGTGCATATTATGTAATTTTATTTGCTTTGTAGTATGCTGTAGTATATAGTATTAATGATAATCAGTAGTCTGTGCAAACTGGGGCAGTCTTTTGCTGGAGATCGCATGGCCGTCTAATGCAGCTGCGAATGGGTACTGCATTTAATCGTACCCAAGGAAGTGGCTGTGGTGGTGGTAACCGTGACGGAGCAGGATTGCATGGTGGTTGTTCTCACAGTGATTCTTGGGGGAAAAAAAGTGGATATTTGTAGCACGAAATGAAGGATCGTCTCTAAAGGCCACTCCTTCCACTGGGGACCTTTCCATCCGTTTCACGGTGCTTTGGGTCAAGTCCAAAGAGAGAAGTGTTTAAATAATGAACTCGGTGCCCCCCAAAAGGCTACGGTTGCAAAGACTGTGTGTGTATGAGCTGAAAAATCCCCTTCGAGGTCAATTCCTTCCGTTTTGCCACATGCAAAACGCTTCCCGCAGATGCAGCCCGTAAGCGGCTGGCTTGCCGAGGACGGGAAGAGCTGTTTGCCGCGCGGCAGGAAGGTGCCGTCTGCGCGGTGGCGAAAGACGGAAGATGGGACTAGGGCTGGGGAGGTGTTAGGGAGGAGACGGAGCGGCCGAGCGGGCGCATGGGCGGGTGGGTTGGCCTCGCGGTGCGCACGGCTGTGCTGGGATGGAGAGCGGGTGGGGAAAGTTAGATGCTAATAACGCTCCTTAGCAGTTCTGCATAGCGTCTGCGAAATGGCTGTTGGTGCTGCGTGCGTTGTTGTGCATCAGATGGGAAATCTCAGAAATGAAAAGTAGTCCCAGGTTTCCTCCTAGGAACAGTTTGTTCTTCTGCACTAGAACTAATAGCAGTTTTTCAGACATCCCTAACAGAGGAAAGGGAATTAGCTGAACTGCTGGAACTCATCATGTGAGTGCAAACAATCAGGCTGAAGTCAAGAAACTCGAGAGTCCTCCGTGCATCTGGCCAGCAGATTTTACTACTTATCATTGAGCACTCTTTCCCCCTTGTTTTGGGTTTTTTTGATAATCAAGTCATTTTAAGAACACTGTCAAAGCCTTGGAGAGCTATCACGTGAGAAGCTTAAGCTTACTTTTCCACAAAAGATGTCTAAAAATACCTGTAAGACTAGACGGCTGTTTGGGAAGATGTCCTTGTGCTTGTTAAATGATGATAACAACAGGGTTTTGGACTTAGAAGGTCTTAAGCCCATGGAAAGGTATCAGTGGGATTTAGTGAAGGATCCTTTAGTGTCCTTTAATCTAAAGTCTCAAAATATTTGGTGAATATCTGCCAACGTTAACTTCTTTGGAGACTCTGCCAGGGGAGGTCAGCCAGCCGCAGCCTTCCTGGTGCCGGCCCGAGCGGTTCGTGGTGGTTCAGCGGCTCCTCGCAGCCGGGCTGGGGAGGTGGAGGGGGCTACGCAGATGCCCGCAGCGCTTGTAGGTGCGGTGCCCGCAAAACCACCTTCCCTCCGTGTTTGCTGAAATCTGGTGCCGCTTAGTTCTACAAAAGCTGACTGCAACGAAAGTGTCTGCTCTTCAGTCCAAGTTTTTGGGAGGCCTCTGATTTATCCAGATCACTTCAGTGATAAAAACACGTAAATTCAAGCACTCCCTGCTGTGAGGAGAGGAGAAGCCGTCGCTTGTTACTGCCTGGTACCTTCACACCGCAGGCACTTCCAGGGTGACTCTGGCTGCTCGCGGATCGAGGGCTGCATCTTACCAGGCTTCAGTTCGGTGACAGGTCCGTGTGCCTTCATGTCCCCCTGGAGCAGCTGAAATAACGCGTGGCCCGTCCTGCATGTGTGTGAAACCACCAAACCCCAAGTGTGACTAGCATTTTGCATTCTTCACCTCGCAGCTGAGGACTTCAAAGTGTTTTATAATTAATTAACTAATTAAGTCTAAGAGCATTTCAGTGTAACGTACTTCCATATCCTTTTGTCACACAGGCATGGGAAGCTAAAGGCCTGTCCCAGTGTTACGTGCTAAAGCAGGACAGAGCTGGGCTGGAGAGTCACCGTGCCATTGCTGAGACCTCTCTCCTCACTATTTCTGCTGATCCCCAAGAGTTTGATCTTAAAATGTTTTTGGGAGCTGCAAACAGATGAATGTCACCATCACCTAATATCAATAACGAGTTTCTACCTGTTCTGAGACCTAATAAGAGAAATGTGAAATGTATGAGAGAGAAGGAAAAGAGATGAGCACATCTGGGCTTTTTATCTGGGGCCTGGGGATTCCAGCTGGGAGAATTACAGCCCTTCCCATTTTAGGTTGAAATGCAGCCCATGGCGATAGTGACGGAAAGCTGCTGCCCTCGATGATTCCCATCTCGTGTGAACCACATTAGCGACTAATTCCAGCTCCTAGGGGAGAGCGTGGATAGCAGAAAGATGCCTAACTGGCCATGGCACCGCTTGTCTCAGAGCTGGAAACCTGCATGAAGGGGGCTCAGAGGAGCCGGTGACGGGAGCTGAAGCGCCACGTGGCACTTTCGGGATGGGAAATGCCTACGGGTTGTCGTCGAGGGAAATCTGCGCAGCCGCTGCTCAGCTGCTGTTATGCCATGGCTGGATATCTCCAACGTGTGGGGCGAGCGAAGCTGCAGCCCGCCCTGCTCTCCCCCACGGTCATTCCTCACCCGAAATGATAACGCGAGCAGCACGTTGCTCCCGTATAGTGCTGGGTCTCCCGCCTTCCCCGCCTCCCCCAGTGCTACCTACGGAGCACTGCTCCGTGCCTTTGGGGATCGAGCTGCTTCGTCTAAGGCACAACATGATTCCGGGCTGCACAGATGCGTGCGAGAGAACCGGATGACATCTTCCAGGCTGGCTTTCGCATGCTCGTTTGCTGGCCCGTGCGCTCCCGTGGTGCACAGCGGGACGTGACCGTACCTGCTCCTGAGCTACCGAGTCAGGCAGGTCTCCTCGCAGGAGCTGCTGGTCGGCACATCTTCCCCTTCTGCTCGGCAGAAGAGATCCCGGGACCTCCGAGCCTCTCGCTGCAGAGGCAGCGAGGCGCAGCACAAGCCTACCTGCGCTGCCTACAGCCTTACTGTGTTTCTGCCTAGTCCTAAAAAAAATCGGTATATGGAAATGAGAGAAGCAAAGGATCTTGGTAAGGGCTGCAACAGGAATAAAAATAACCCCGTTGTTTTTACTGAGCACCGCCGCGACTGGGCTGGAACTGAGGCAGCGACAGAAAAAACCCCAAACCCTACGCTCGTCGTTGCTGCCCGCACCGGGAGGGACCCCAGTTCGTGCATTTCAGAGCCACACTGCCGCGTTTTCTCATGGGAGAACCTGAGACCTGAGCTCCAAAGATGCATCTTTTCTGTGTGTGATACATCCCAGATGACTTACCAACACCACAGAGATTCCTTAGGATACATACACCACACCGTACGCACACGAGGTACGGTATACGTCACTGTATGCACTGTGTACAACAGTACAGGCAAGCATGTACCTTTATGTTATGCAGGCAAATATCTGTCTTTATATCTCTGCAATTCTGAAAAATGCTCTGAGATTTAACAGTCATTTGAGTTACGCATTAAATATTGTGAAAAGCTTTTTAGAGACTTTATACAAAGAATACTTCAGGAATATAATGCAGGTAAAATGAAACCATGAGTCAATCTCTCCCCAAATCCAATCTGAGCCAAGCTGCTTTAACAGGTCTAATAACATGACTTAAGTCTTTAAGAAAAGCTTTAGTACTCCTATAGAAAATGACAGAAACAACTGAGAATTTTAAAATTAACCTAGCAAATCAGTCCCTAGATAAAATAACAAGTAACTTGTTTCAAATTTGTCATTAGTTAATCTCAAAGTGTTTTGCCAAGGACTTAAGTGTCATTATGTCCTCTCCTCCTTTTTTAACCGATGGGGAGACTGAGGCTCAGAGAAGTGAAATCCTCTTCTCCACCTCTAACATTTACAGCTTTGCACTTACTGACTTAAGTGCTGTCAATCAAAAATCAATATGTTGCCTGAAATTTGGAGCATCTAAAATGCCTCCCCCAAAAGTCAGGAAGCACCTGAAAACTCCTGAGAAAAACATCTGCTGTGAAGTGTTTGTAAGGAGAAAGACGAGTTGTTTTTGAATAAGCTCGAGACTCGATGCAATTACTGTTGTGACAAACTCAAAATAGTCAAATATCACAGGGAAATAACAGCCAGATTTGCAAACAAATCAACGATCTCTTACTTAAAACATTTCTGCAAAATCAGTAACGTGAAAGTTTCATAGCTCTTGGCACACAATAACATAAGTTTCTATGTTTATGGAAATAGTAAAAAATGTGGACTCTCCTTACCCCTTCCATGTAGACCCTGGGGTTCGGTGCCAGCCTGTATTGGTTAAGTTGTAAAGCTCTCGGGACTCTCCTGATGGAGGCAGGGGAGGACAGGACCCCGGACCTTTGAATCGAACCAAACCTCGACACATTCTGCCCACATCTGACACCATCCAGCAAACGAATGAGGAGCAAGTTGGACGGCAGCTGCTCGATGCTGCAGAGGACGAGAGTCCTGCACTCCGGGCACCTGAGCTCCTTCTGGGACTTCAGGATCCTCTGCAGGCACGGCTTGCAGAAGGTGTGCTGGCACGGGAGCACCTTGGCTGTGGCGTCGAGCTTCTCGAAGCACACGGGACACTCCAACAGGTCAAGTAAAGCTAAATCATCCATCTTCAGCGAAGCGCTCCTGTCGCAGGCAGAGCCAGAGACATCCACATGGTACATTCAGGCTGAGACTTCTTTCCGTACCCTCGGAAACGCCACCAAAATCCTAGGCTCAGACAACCATCCTGCACGAAGGAAAAGGGAGGAGGAAAAAAAAGAGCAGAACTTGACTGCTACAGTATGTAATATATCCCACCTACATTGCAAAGTAGTGCCTCACGAGCCAATTTGCAAATGTATACTTTGCGCTCGCATCCAAGTTTGAAGTGAGTCATTTATGAATCAGGACTAGCGAGAAGAACCGTGCTCGGGCTCGTGCCAGGTGCAGAGGAGACCCCGGTTCTGTTCACTGGGGCAGATAAACAGCCGCGGCTCCGGCGAGGTAACCGAATCCATGCCCATCATCCAAAGCGGAGGTGACTGAAACAGGACGAGTGGGCTCAGTCTTACTCATGCTGAAAGCAGAGTTTTCTCTAATGCTCTCTGTTCTGTAGAACAAAATTGACAGCGCAGTGAAAATTTTAGCAGCTCAGGAGATACGATGCTCTGATAAACATCAGATTGGACCTGTTTACTCTCCGCTCTCGTTTAAAGCAGCCGTTTGTTGCACACAGTCCCTCGCACACCTACACATTGCCTCATTTTCAAGATCAGTCCTAATTAAGCTTTCTATCTACCAGTTTTGACAGCAGTTCTATAAAAAGTCATTTATACACAAATATCATCCTTTTTTACCTGGGAGAGAGACGTCAGGTCTGCAGCGACATCCTCACCCAGTTTGGCGGCCTTGGTTCCCTAAAGCCGCCCGGGAAGATTATTCCTCCCACAGCGTGGAGTCACTCAACCTGTTCAGCTCCTTTAAAAACTGCAAGCTGATTTAAACTGAAACATAGACAACTTCTGGATTCAAGTCAGGACTTGTGAAAGCAGAGCAGTTCCTCAGCGTTTCTGCGCTTCAGCGCGTGTGCTTGTGAAACCTAACGAGCGCCTGTTTACCAGCAGTGTTTTCCATTCCGGTGTTACAGCAAACGCTGACCACGCTGAAGCCTCCCTGCTGAAAACAGCACAGCACGTTTGCCCACGTTGAACACCCAGATTTTCTGAGGTCCTTTGCCTAGAATACGGGTGATGTGCACTGGGACCCGACCCCCTAACGAGCAGGTCTTGTGGACAGCGTAACTGAGCGGTCGTTTATTAAGCTTGCAGCAGAAAACGTCAGCTGTAAAAGAAGCCAGGACGTGCTGCTGGTTCTTGCAAGTGCCACCAACCTGGTGCTCGTGACCTTGCTGCAACAGATGAGCTCTGCGCGGCTCGGGAGGTAGCAGCTCCCTCTCGCTCCCAGGCTGCAGCTCTCCTGAAAACTTTAACTACGTTTATTCCTTGCAAAGCAAGACCAACTTACTGGCACAGCCCCGTTAGCTCTTCCGCTGTGTGACCGGCTCCCACGAGTTGCTGCTCAGTGCTCCGGTCCTGCTTCCAGCCTCCTTGGGGGTCCCGGGGTCTGCGCAGCGCACGTGAGGTCAGGCTGTAGCCCAGCTTTCTGCGCACAGCTGGGCCCGTTTCTTGGAAAAGGGAGAGGCCGCTTTGAAGGCTTCATTCCTACGACTGCTTGAGTAAGCAACAACAGCTACGCAAGATAAGAGGGAAAAAAATCTTGTTTGTTAGCAAGGCTGGGGCTAACTCCAGGTGCGGGTGTCAGCCTTGTCCCCCGGGCAGGAGCAGCTGGTCCCAGGAGCTTCCAGGCCGATACCCACTTCTTAGGTAACCTGTTTTGAGCTGAAGTGTGGTGGTTCCAGTGCGGTGCCAGGTACGGCCAGGTCTCACCACGACAAACAGTATTCACACACGCACGTCCACCTCAAAAGGGACAGAACTACTCCCATTCCAGCCTGGCATGGATTTTCATGACCCACGTACTGCGGGAGTGCGTGCGGATTTTTATGAGATTTATTTTCCCGGCAGCTACCCACATCCCTGTTTGCTTTTTCAACAGTATTTGGAGTCTGAAATGACGGTGAGACCGTAGACTTCTGCTCCGGCTGTTACTTCACCAGGAGTCCTATCAGTGCAGGCGGGGATCGATGTGCACATTTAAATCGGTGAGGCTGCAGCACATGAGCTGTGCACCATTCATCTGAGCGGCTTGGTGCTGGCCCTGCCACCTCTTTGCCCTATACAACGTCAACCTGTCCAGCAATAGCGTATGTCTCTGAAACGATCCCCTCCTCGCTGCCTCTGTTCAGTGAGGCACTGCAGAACGATAAGGGCCCCCTAATTTGGAGAGACAACGAAACAGAGCGCCTGGAAATGGAACGGGAAGGTAACAGGAATTTCACGGCATCTTTTCACGTGCATTGCTGGCATAACGTCTCTCGCTTTATCAGAGCAATTCCTATCTCGATGCCTGTCCTTGCTCATACATACTGATGTATTGCCTAACAGGAGCGATAAGCAGATGTAGGGAAGATCCAAGATATTTTTTCCTTACAACCTCCACCATATCTCAATTGTGTGCTTACAACATACAAGAACTGCAGATATTCCACGGGAGAGGAAAAGATTCCAGATCTAAATGAAGTCTTTCTATTTGTTCCTTTCAGGGCTGATGCGCTCACCTGGTATTCGGCACATACGACATACCTTCCTTCGGTTTTTTTAGAAGGTCTGTTTTCAGAGGTACTTAGTGGACCTAGTTAATGTGTATTTTCGAAACATTTGTTTTCCCCCACAGAATGTGATCTTGTTGCAGCAAAGAAGTTTTGTTTTCTTTTTCTAAATAGTGGCTATTTGGCTAAATTAAAATGTTGACAAACATGTTCAGGATAATGCAAAAAACAATTCCTCCATTCTGTTTCATCTCAGGTTTCCATTTACTTTGGTATTTCTTTGTAGTCTGTCATATGCTGATTTGTGCTTGGCTGACTGAGTGCAAACTTCTCAATGAACGATGTTGAAAATAACGTCATCGAATGTACTGGCATTTTTAAATTCACTGCTTGGCATAAACTATACTGACACCAAAGTTCTTGAGGGTTTTTCTTTTTTACATTCTCTTCCCTATTTTCATTCTGTGATTAATACTTACGTGTTGTATTTTTGTGTGATTAGAAATGAAATAAAAATATGAAATAACTCATATTTGAGAAACAATGAGAAATGAAGTTGATGAGCTGTTTTTGTGTATATCAATTAATGCTAAATGTGATCAAATTTGCTTTATAAATACTTCTAAAATTTTTTCTAAACCTTAAGTAAATCCTAAGCTGGTTTAGTTGTACTGTAAAAACAAGGGACAGGATTGAATATGCACATGAAAGATCTGTATTTTAAAGCATATAGTTCTGTAGTCCGTGGCAAATTACCAGGCCAAATCAATCTGCTTTTGCTCAAACGCTTCAAACTCTCCCTCCTGACCCTTCCAAGAGCCGCCGAGGCGGGTGGAGGCAGCAGGTGCCGGGGCACTGGGTGCTGCCGGTTCGAGGGATGCCGAGCGCGGCTCCTGCGGCCCGGCCGGGACGACCGGGAATCAGTCCCTGGGGATGCCGAGGGGCTGCGCGGACTTCAGGACTCTCTCCAGCAAAATGTTTCGCTGCTGGAAGCACGCAGTGGTTCTCATTGCCTGAGAATGTCACTGCCTGCTAAAACTTTGGGCAGCCTTTTCCTCCTGAATTTGGTAGTAATTATAGCCCACCTTGTGTCTGCTTCATATTTACAGATTGTGAATTCTCTGAAGGGAGGAGCAGGGACTTTTTCTGCCCAAGAGTTTCTAAATTGCCTTGTACAGTGAGGCTCTGATCTTAATTGGAGTCTCTGGGTTCTGGTGCAGTATAAAAAAAGAGATGGTGCTAGCACTTAGCATTTATATAACACTTTAAATCTTCAAAGCACTTTCCAAAAGCTAATTCACCTGTGAAGCACCCCTCAGGCCAAGTAACATCCCCTTTTTATGCATGGAGAAGTGCAGGAGATGAGGCCACACAGCAAATCAATGTCCAGTTTGGGATGAGGATGTGAGGCCTCCCTGTTTCCCCCCGGATGCTCAGACCGTCCCATTGAGCCGTGTTATCTGCCACTGCCTCTGCCCTGCAGTGGGGCTCACAACTGGGAATTAACAGATACAGGCAGAGCTAGAAAGCTGCTAGTCCTTCCCTTTCATTTAAAAAGTCTCTGTTTGATGCTCGTGTTGTAATTAACTCGCAGGCTGGCTCCAGCAGCGTGCTCAGTCTGGCAGCATGCTGAATGCTGCTGCTCCTGCAAGCGCGAAGCGCTGTCGGGGAAAGAGCTCCTACCTGGGCATGGCTACGCCCGGCCTGCTTTCAGCTTCGCCCTGCACGTCTGCACGAGTCCTCCTCCACTTGTGCTGAAGGCATGAAGCCCGTGCAATGCATATTCCTGAAGTCTTTTAATCGAAGTGGTTCATCGGGAAGCTGGAATTTGGGAAACAGCACTTAGAGCAGAAATAGTCATTCTGCTTTGACGTGCCTGTCCTGACTCCTGCAAGACGTGCATGTGCATGCGTTCATGGCAGAGAAGCGGCGTGCTTTGGCCTTTCCCCATCGCCTCGGCTCACTCCTTTAGAAAACAGCTCAAATGAATTCCAAGCCGAACAGCAAATACACCTTGTCCTCGTTGTCTCCTCGGGAGTCTCGTTGTCTAGTGGGAGTTTCCGTCTGCCCAGGCAAACGTCAACTGTTGTGGACAGACCGAACGTGCCCAGCTTTGTAGGAACTTGTCCACTCGCTTCTCCGAGGAGAAAGGCTTGCTGTTATCAGCAAACAGTGCAAAACTGGAAATGAACTGTGTCATTTCGGGGAGTAAGGAAGGTTTACAGTTGAGTTTCTTGCTGCTGGCATTTGAGACTTGGCGAGATCTGTCACTGCAAGAAGCATTAGGTTTGTTTTCTCGAGGCTGTCAAGGCAATTGCTGTGTGACACCCTTGCTGTATCCCAGCACATTGCTTCAAACCTTGCTTTGCTTGGTTTTGGACAAAATGTGAGGTTTCTGTATGCATCTGGGTGCGTGCAGCTCATCCTTTGGCTTTAGGTAGCAGCTTGTGGCTGGGCGATCCAAAGTGTAATTATGCTGCTTGAAAAAGTGTTTCCTTTTATCAGTTCTGAATTTGGTGTATTTTGACATGCCTGACTCTTTCCTGTTCTCATCGTTATGATACACTAATGCATAAACAAGCCTGTGTACTTAATAACTAAAGATCTCAAAGAACTTCATGAAGCTGGACATAGTTACTCGCTTTTAAAGAGGGGGAAAACAGAGGCGGAGGGACTTTTCAAGGTCATGAACGCAATCGGTAGCAGACTCAGGAAGAGCATTTACATCAAATGACCTCTGTTTTCAGCTTTGCCTCGCTCATGCCCTCACATGTTGTGATGCATTCTTATCATATTGAAACTAATTTTCTTGCTCTTCCTGTGGCTACCTGGACAGAGTTAACAGAAGATAAGAAAGGGGAAGCTTCAGTCCTTTCATAGATATCAGACATTTTCTATGCTGATCATGGTGAAACCGTTAGGGAACATCCCGCTATTGCAGACCACCGGGTCACACAGCCAAAGCGGTGTTTCAAGCTGCCCGTTCTCTCACAACAGACCAGGTTTTGCCCTGGCCTGCCAGAAGGACGCTGTCGCCGTGCTCTGCTGTCCGCCGGTGTTGGGGCTGGACGCAGACAGGCGTTAGAGCGTCTCTGCCTTTACCCTTCAGAGAGTCACGCTGGTGCGACGGCTGCGCCCCTGCGAGATGCTCCGCGGTGGCCGAAGCTGCTCAGCCTCCACGATATTGCTCTGCAGCGGGACAGAAAAGCCTGCGCCGGGCTGGTGATGAGCAGCGGAGAAGCTCCCTTTGGAGCGGGAACGGTGGAAGCGTTGTCATTTCTGGATGCCTTCGTGCGCTCCGCTTGGCAGGACAGCACAGGCTGAGTGCTTTGAGGCAATAAAAGGAGCTTTCCTCTCCGTTTCCTCTTGCCTCCTGCGCTCTGAGCCCCCTCCCGAGGCACCGCGCCTCGTTCTTGTCCTCTGGCCCATCACCCCCCCCAGAGTCAGGGCGGCAGGGGAAGGCGCAAGCAGGGAAGCAGCGCTGTCCCCCGGCCTCCCCGTGAGCTCCGCGGTGGCACCGCGAAGCCCCGCGCAGGGCTGCGGTTAAAGGCACCCTGCGTGACGGCCACGTACCGAAAGCTTGCGTGCTAGGAGACGGAGCTGGCAGAGGGCAAATGCATGACAGCGCTGCGCTGGGGAGTTTATAAAAAGCCTTCTGTTACACTGCACATCCCAAATGGATGCCGCACTCCTCCTCCTCCGGGGAAAAAAGGGACCTTTCGCGCTGTTTTTAGATGCTGGAGGGCAGGGAGAGGGGGTGCCACTTACAAGCTGCTACAAATTATAGATCTAGAACTAACAGCTTGTCTCCTACCCACCCACAAGCACAACACACGCTCGAGCTAGCGTCGTTGCCTCCGAAGGGGAGCGAACGGCGGGTCCCACCTGCGCCTCCGAAGTCCCGGCGGGCAGCGAGGTGTCCGTGCACGCAGCGGCCTCGCAGCCCAACCGCGGCACCCGGGTTCCCTCCCGCCGCTGCTCCCCGTCCGCGAGGGCAGCGCGTCCTTTGGGCCTGGAACGTGGCCAAGGCAACCAGCTAGGCATAGCTGCAGCCGTGGATGTTGTGCGTACGGCCTAACGCTAATTTAGAAAAGCCTTCGCATTCAGTAAAAACATTGCACTGGCTTAAAAACACAATGAGGCCAGCGTGACTCTGCAGGGACGTGCACGGCACGGGGACCTGAAGCGAGCAGAGCAAAAGCCTCCCTGAAATTCTCCAGCTCGCAACCGAACATTCAGCCGTTTGCTGCCTGTCGTAACACGGGCAGGCGAATGAGGGACCAGCTGCCTCCCTGGCTCTGACAGCCTTGGTTTGCAGCGATGAGAGACAGGCAAAGAGCAAGGACAAACTCAGACATTTTGGGTTTAACTCTGTTGCTTGTGTTGCTGCCGTGAGCATCCCTGCCAGGTAGATGTTGTCCATGCTCGTGGAGGCTGAACTCCGGGTCTGCAGCCACTGACAGCTCTGACCGTGTCCCTGCTCCTCCAAGGCAGGCGGGGTTAAACACGACCGTTCAGCACCGGCCGTCGCGCTTGCCAGGAGAAGTTCAGGATGCTTCCTTGACCTAGCTAAGAGTTGTGCGGTATGCATTTATGTGTAATAGCAGCCTCTTTAGTGAGGTATGTATCAACTGCTGGAGAAAAGCCAAACATTGTGAAGACTTCTACACCTGTGTAAGAACAGTGACTGCTTTAGAAAGCTCTTCGTTAATCTCAGACACTCACACGCTGTATTTTACACCAAATAGCCTTTTACAGTCTTACTGTTGGGAACTCGGGTAACACAAAGACTTCAGCCAATTCGGAAGTAAGTGGAGCAGTGTGGTGTCTATCCAGAAATAGAGAAATATCCTTAAATGAAATTCAAACACCTTTTTTTTTCCCTAAGGCAGGATGTTACGCACTTGTTGAAGTGGCATTGGGAACAGCGTGGGGTGGAGCTGGGCCGGGCAGCAGCGAGGGGACCTCGGCAGGGTCCGGGTCAGGTCCTGGGGCCTGGAGCGGGCTGCCTTGGCTGCTGGAGCTGCTGTGTTTCTGCCTTCTTGGCTTCTTTCTTTGCACAGGGGAAGGACCCCTGCTTCCAGCACTGTCCACATTCCCCCTGCTAAAATTAAGGAGCAAAGTGTGGCAGTAGCAAGCGGTGAGTTTTCTTCTGTCGCCTCCTGCGAGAGCGGGTCTGTTCAGGTGCCGAGCGTGACGTGGTTTGGGTCATTCTCCGTCTCTCTGCGCAGGGGTGCTGAGCGCCGGGGACCACTGCCGGCACCAGGCCACCGCCACGGGCTCCGGCTGAGGCCAGGACTCCAGGGCAGGGCTCCAGGGCGGGGGGCTCTAGGTCGGTACTGTTCATACGACTCTCGGTCATACTCACTCATCGGTGACCTGGATGGAGGGACAGTGCCTCCTCAGCAAGTTTGCTGGTGATGCAGAGCTGGGAGGAGCGGGTGACACCCCAGCGGGCTGAGCTGCCGTTCAGAGGGACCTGGACAGGCTGGAGAGATGGGCAGAGAGGACCCTCATGAAGCTCAAGAAAGACAAGTGCAGGGTCCTGCACCAGGGAGGAACAACCCCAGGCACCAGGCCAGGTCAGAGGTTGACCTGCTGGAAAGCAGCTCTGCAGGGAAGGACCTGGGAGTCCTGGTGAACAACTTAACCACGAGCCAGCAACATGCCCTTGTGGCCAGGAAGGCCAAGGTGTCCTGGGCTGCCTCAGGAAGAGTGTTGCCAGCAGGTCGAGGGAGGTGAAATTCACTGGGATTTGCCCAACAAGGGCTGAATCTGCAGAGAAGTAATTTTCATTTTTTAAGATAAAAAGTAAAGGTTTTCAAGCAGCAGCAGACCTTGAGAAGCAGCCTAACAGCCCTTGGAAAGTTGCTTTGAGCACTTCTCAGCTGCTCTTCACCCAGGCCTGACCACAGACGATGTCAGGCTTCAGTTAGCTAATTAAACACAGATGCAACCAACAACATTCCTCGCAGGGACACATCACCCTTTACTGCTCCCAGATGTTTCTAGCCAGTGGAAACCTAGCGACTGCCACAGCCCCCGGCATGCCCGCAGCTTGCTTAGGGAAGCAAGGGAGGAGGTAAGCACTGCTGACCAGAAAGCCTCAGCTCCGGTCATGAAGCGGAAAGCTGGGGTACAGCAGGGACGCGTGGCAGTGTAAGTCCTCGGCAGCCTGCACGGGAAGTAAATCTGTTGCAAATGTATCTCTTTTTTACCAGATTAAGAAGCAATTGGTTCAGCTCTTTGCTGCTTTTTCTTTTTATCACTTGGTGATTTGGGGCCTGGTAGTGTGAGTTTGTTTTTCCATAAGTTCCTGTTTGCAGCTCAGTGCTACTCATGGGGGGAGCTTAGGGAAGAGGATGCAGCCTTGCTCCTGAGCCCAGCTAAAGCAGAGCACGACGGGAAGGCGCAGCGGGAGCCGAGTCCTCGTGGCAGCGTCGTGCAGCGTTGCAGACCCGTGACCACGGCTGCAGGTGTCTGGAACCCGTATTGCAGCCATACTCTGGACTAGTGTTACTTGGCGGCATGCCTCTAACGTGCGGTGCCTTTCACACGAGAAGCTCTTTTCTGTCCCATGGCTTCTGTTTCCAGGCTGCGACCGCTGCACGTTTCTGGACGCGCTCCTCGGGAGGTGACGTTTTCTTTCATTCCTTGGCTATGGTCACCGTCCTCTGTTTTCTAGCGCACACGCCTGTTTCCAAATGAGGTTCCATGATGTTCTGTCCTGTGCTGCTGTCCAGAGCAGCCTCAGGAGCAAGTCTCGGGAGGTTAACTTACTCCCCAGGGAAAGTTCAGCCTTGGGGAATTTCCCTCTTTTCCTGGTTTGTGTTCCTCTGTAACTGCAAGGTTTTATGCTACACCTCGGGCTCTTCTCCTAACTGCTCGCGTAACAGTCTCCAAGGCTGAGGCGGGTGCTAGGCACACTGGCTTCCATCCGGGAACACGCAAGCCACTCCCGGAGGAGCCGTGTCGTGTCCTGCCCTCCCACCGACCTCAGCCTGCGGGGACGCGCCGCAGGCCCTGCCCCGGGTGCGGGCCAGACAGGAGCCGGCACAGCGCAGACGTCCTCAGCCCGCTTTCCTCGGAAAACGGAGCCTCATGAAATCGCAGTGTTTATGTACGTGAACGCGTGTGCGTACAGAAGTGTATGTATAGGTCTGTATCTGTCTGTGCACCCTCATGACTGGTGGATCCAGTTTAGCAGGGAGCAGGAGCATCCAGCACCTTAAGTATCCTGTGACTTTTGTGAAAATAGGAGGCTGGGCGCAAAAGAAGGAAACTCTGCTAGTGCCTTCATGAAGGGATATGATGCGAGAGGACGTCGAACCTTGTTTCAAATCTAATTACGCCCTCAAAAATGCCCACAGGAGAGAGGTGTTGAAAGTGATCCAAACCAGAGAGGCCCTTTGCACCTTAACAGACATCTGAGAATCCAACCATGAGCTAAATCCATACGAAATCAGGCTTTCTTCAGCTCCTGCATGCACTGACCTACTACCTTTTACTACAGTATCTGTGGATTCACTCCTGCTCTGTTCCCGTCCCGCGTTAGGCCTGTACGGGTGCGTTGAACAGACTTCAGCCCTTGTTGCAACAAGCATAAGGAAGACGTTTGGCTGTCAGGGATCAGAGACACTTGCGGGGCTGGTTGTGGGTGATCAGCGTTTTATTGCCTGTTGAGGTCCCTTCATCAGCTCGTGATGGGCACTTTTTGATGATTCAGGGCTAGCTGCTGCCTAGCGCTATTCTGCTTCCCAAAAACTAGGAAAACCCTCTGAGAGGCGTGTGGGAACATTAGGCTTCACCCCACAGATCTCAGCCGAAGCCGTAGAGGCTCTTGGGCTGCGGGAGCTGGGGGTGTGCGCGGGGTGGGGACACCTGGGAGGTAAACGCCTGTTTCGGCTGCCTTTGAGTGGCAGCATCCGTGCTTGCCCCGTGTTTTGCAGCAGGACTGAAGCTACCTGCCTAAAGCTCCGAGGACTTTTCCTTTCACACACCTTTCCGGCAGCCACCCGCGGCTCCCCCGGCCTCGGGGACGTTTGCGGTCGCCCAGCGCATCTGCGGGGCAGGCGGCTCACCTCTGCGTGCCGACGGCGGGGAGAGAAGCCTGGCGCTGCCGGACCGCAGCCTTAGTGCTGACGTTCGCACCCAGGGCTGAGCAAACTTTGCAATGTTTTCCACGATTTTGAAATCGTGTTGTTGGGGTAATTAATTCCCCTGCTGCTCGCTCGGGTACCACCCATTTCGGTTCACGTCTGTCGCTCTTTTGCATCTGTTTTCTGTTAATGATTGCAAATAAATTGACCGTAGGGAATGCAGGGTCACACATCTTCTATTTGAAGAACAAGCCACTTTTTCCCGTTCCCGACCCGCTTGGTGCCAGCCTGGTGACCCGGCCACGTCTGATCACCCGCCGCTGGCCAGGCTGGTCCTCGGGGCCCGGCGAGGGCTGTCGGTCCGGGGAGAGGACGTCGGTCTGTGCTAGCGGCACTTTTACCAACCAGGGAAGTAGCTTTTCTGTGGATTTCCCCTCTTCCCCTTTCATGAGATCAGAAATACGAGGGTACCGTTTTTCCAGGGTAAGGAGAGCTCTAGGGCAGTTTCTGGACAGTCTGGTTAACAGGGGCGTACGGAATCGAGCTGTCCCGCGGGCACGGCGGCAGATCCTCGGTGCTCGCGGGTTACGGCGGGTGCAGAGCCGGCCGGACCGGCTCCCGGACCACAGAAACGTACCTGCAGCCGCGGGATAGTTAAGTCGGGCTCGTGGGGCAGTTCTGCAGCTCGGAGGAGAACGGGGAGTGGCAGAAGGGGTCGGAAAATGACACTGAGGAGCAGAGAAATGAATAACACCCAAAGAGCTGAAAAACAGCTTTGGCTTGGACAAAGCTCCTGTCCTGAGCTCCTGGCTCTGCGGCTTCTTACGCTGTTTGTGTTTCTGCTCTCTGAGGAACTTGACCCAAAGCCCGAGCCATTAGCCAAGGCGACTGGCTTGGGAAACCGAGGCGGGGGACAGCGCTCTGCGTCCTGATGAGGGGCAGGGGCAAAGGGGAGGGAGGCTATTGCACCGAGCTTTCATTACGGGGGAAAAGAAACAGTATCAGTGAAAACAGAAAGGGAGGAAAACTGCGTTCCTGC
This sequence comes from Dromaius novaehollandiae, assembly GCF_036370855.1. NCBI lineage: Eukaryota > Metazoa > Chordata > Aves > Casuariiformes > Dromaiidae > Dromaius > Dromaius novaehollandiae. The sequence goes on along the minus strand of NC_088112.1, from coordinate 22,838,086 downwards.
CCTTGCAGGGAGGTTCACAGCGACAGCGACCAGCGGCCGTTCGTCTGAAGGGGGGACGAAAAGCTGGGGAGCATCCGACAAGGCGACGCAGCAGAGGCAGGGCGGGGCTGGTGCCGCAGGACCCTTGGCGCGATCCCAGCGCACCGCGGCAAAGGAACGAGCTCGGAGCAGGGCCTGGGAAGGGCTGGGGGCTGACGGGGGAGCGCGGTGTCTCCTCGGTGCGAAGACGTTGAAGTCCCTGCTTTGCTCAAGCCGGCAAGCCGAAGGTTGAGGGGGATGTGGTTGCTCTCTATAAAAACATCAGGAGGTAAAAGCCATCGAAGGAGAAGAGATATTTAAGCTAAAGGACAGCATCGGTGCAGGAAACAGTGGGCATCAATTGGCAGTGAATAAATTTAGGCTGGAAATTAGCAGCTCTCTCATCATCCGAGGAATGAGCCTCTGTAGCAGATAAAGCAGCAGAGGCCAAAGCTTAGGGATGTTCCCGACAGCCCAGTTCATGGAGGGGCTCCGCGACGCGGCTGCCGCAGCGGGTCGGCACAGCGACCCGGGGTCCCGCGTGCCGGAGGCTCCCGCTCGGCGGTGCCTGGTAGCGACGGGGCAAACCCGGCGCCGGGAGCGGTGCCGCCCGGGCTCCGCTGCTCGCTATAGCTGAGGACAGATTGCCCCCTGCTGCAGAGAAATCCCGAAGAGCTGCGAGAAACGAGGCGCTTCCTTCTGCTAACAGCGAGTTGCGGCCAGCGCGGCGTGCCCGCTGGTTCCTCCCGCTCCCCACCACGCGCCGTGGTGATGCCGCTGTCTTCCCACCGCCGAGTCTCGCAGCTGGTGGGTGATTCCTGCCCTGCTTTCTGCCCATGCGTCCACGAGCTGTCCAAAAGCTGGTGAGATTTTATTCTCAGCATATTAACTTTTTCTTAGTTCAGCAGCAAGTAGCTTCACACATGTCTTCGGGCAGGGCCTTTCCCTCTTGCTTTTATTCCCAGCCCCTCCAGCTCCTTTAAATCCATCAGATCTGCGGCTGCTCACATCACCTCCCCGACCTGCCGGCCTGAATCTCTCCGCTTGCTGCTCCCGCACTGAAGCAGGTTCAACGCTTGCGCCCTTGCTTTGAGGTTCCGCCTGGCTTCTCTGCTCCCTTGGGACCCGACCTGGCCGCGTGCCCCGACCCTCCAGCCCTTCTCCGGGGCGGGACAGGACCGAGCTTTGGGAAGTTCCGCGGCTAAAGCAACAACGCTGCTCCCTATCCCCCTTCGCCGCCTGCGATTTCCCCCGTGCCTTCACGAGGAGGAGCGCGGCCATGCTGGATTTAGGGAAACGAAGCCCAGCAAAACGCAGCAAAACCCGCAGGTGGAAACGCTGGGAAGTCTGCAGTGAAACGTTGTGCCGTGATGATGTAGTTTAGGAAACGCAATGATTTCACTGTTGCATGCAAAATTGTTGCTGCTGTATTTCAAGTCAGGCTTGCAGTAGCTTTGGGGGAGAAACCGGCGCTGAGGCTTGCGGACGGAGCGGGGCTGCCGGCGGCCAGGGCTGCGGCTGCCCGCAGCGAGCCGTGATGCTCCTCGGCGGGAGCGAAACCTGCCTGGTTTGGGGAAAGGCTTCGTAAAACACTGCCCGGAAAGTCCCTCTGCTTGGGATATTTAACGTAGAACGGTTGGCCCGAGCTGTGTAGAACAGCTGAGAAATACAAGAAGGCTGTTTAAAACTCTTTTCTTTACAAGACTGATCTGTACAGGAACACGAGCACGTCTGAGCGAGGATGACGTGGGTCAAATACGGATTATTGCTGTGCCTGGGAAGAAGCAGCAGTGCTGAGGGCTGATTCACACCGTGCACGTGAGGGAAAGGGGCAGATCAGACTTTTCAGTCAAATACAGTAAGAACCAAGCTTTATTAATACAAATTAAAGTTGCTTTCATATAATGTGAGCCTTTCCTATTTGAGATAGGCTGGCATGAAAACGAACATCCTAACAGTGTTTCGGCAATGAAAAAACCCCCTCCAGGGCTGTACGCGTTTATCCATGCATGTGTGCACGGTGCTCTGTCGGCAGAATATGCATCTTTTAAATATATTTATGACGAGGCTCCCAGCAGCCCGAGGAACCTGCAAGAGCAGCGTCTGCCACAGCAGGAATCGTTTTCACTGCATAAAGAGGGCTGCGTCGCTTGCAAGGCCTGTACGGAGCAAGGTTTTCTTCCAGCACCGAGTGAACGCTCAGCGTTTCACTGACGCGCACACCTCTGAGCTGTCTGCCTCCTGCTTTGTGAACGAATCACTTTAATAAACTTAATACGGGAAACTATGGAGAATATTTAGCTTCCAAAGCTCTATTTTTAAATTATGAGCTCTAGGCTGGGCAGGAGGTAGGCAGAAAGCTTAGCTTAAGCCCCACGTGAGGAACCTGCATTTAATTGTGGAAGCAGTTTACTGAAATATGGAAACTCAAAAGCAGAAAGATTGTAGCTGTTGCTGTGTGTGCTTGATATAAATGGTATTACGAGGTCCTTAGGAGGCAGAGAGCAGTTACTCCGCTGATGCATTTGGTGCTAAATATACTTTTCATAAATATCCTCTCCATTGCTTTCTGTCTGAGAGGAGGGAACAAAAACCCCAAGGTATACGTACAGCCGGGCACGGGAAGAGCAAACATCTCCTTTAACAGAACAAGAAAGTACCTGTCAGCAAGGCATCGGCTGCTGGTGACTGGCAGAGCCCTTAAAACACCGTCTCCTCGCAGGGAGGTGAAGGGCTTGGGCCACGGCTAACCGCAGCGCGGGCCCAGGGCAGCGGGAGGGCGGAGGACGTCGACGTGCTTGGCTCGGGCACCGGTCGGGGTTGTCCACCAGAAACCAGTGTCTTGCGGGGCTGCCGCACCACGCGCCGACGTGCAGATGTGCGCGGCACTGAAGGCTGCTCTTTTCCAGGGAAAATCTGCGTTCCTGGGGCTTTACCCCCTTCTGCTTTGCACGTGGCCTCCTGTAAAAACCAAAATGGCCAAATCGGAGCAGCTGTATTTTCCCCCTCCTCGTACCTGTGTGCGGGGCTGCAGAAGAGCAGCGGCCTGGGCCTCCTGTGCCTCTCGGGAGGTGACTGCCGTTTAGAAAGAGAAAAGCAAAAGCAGAATGGTCAAAGGGCCCTGAAAGCCAGCAGGAATTACAAATAGGGAGTGGAAGCTAAGGAGAGAAAAATCTTAATTAGATCTCCACCAACCTGTAGAGAAACACGTTTGGATTAAAATGAAATGGAGCTTTGTACTCGCAGGGCTTCAGAGCAAGAATGGGAGAGGAATTATTCACATTTGCTATTTGTGAAGCTGGATTGCTTTTTCTCTGAACTTGTCTTTTTAACTTTTCACCCTGTCAGAAAACTGTGAAAAGCTGCCGGGATGGTGTATTGGGCTGGTTCTTATCACAGTGTATAGCAGAAGCATTTCCACGGCTTCAGAGGATGGGCAGAGTTTCCTAATTTAATCCTATCCTCCGAATTTAACTCCTTTTCTCATCTTGTAAGCCAACCTCGCCACCATTCAGCAAAGTCCAGTAAAACTTGCCTTATATTCCACCACCATAACTATTTTCTCTTTGTGAATATCTATCAATATTTAATACAGTGGTGTCAGCTTTGCTGTAAGATGAGAGCAACTACTAGAAACCTTGAATTATGCATTGCACGGCTGGGGAAGCTGGGCAGAGTTTTCTTTTGGACCCAAATCTCTCCTTGCTGAGCCGGTTTCCAGGAGCTGCGGCTTGAAATCAAAGAAATGGATGAGCCTCAGAAGAAACTCAACCAAAGGCATGAGGGAAGACCCCGCAAAGTGAGGTTCAAAATATCCTCAGCCTACAGCGGTCGCGTGCTGAAACAGGTCTATGAAGACGGCCAGGAGCTCGAGCCGCCTGCGAAGGAACGCGCTCGGCGCTTCGTCCGCCACAGCTTCGAGCCGGAGGGCCGTTTCCGCGGGGCTGGGGAGACGCCAGAACACGGGTTTCATTCACCAGCCAAGCTGACTGCCCAGAGGATCAGTATATTCAAAGAGGATAAGAAATACAGTCTCACGAGTAACTCTCCTCTCTTCACTGACTGCCAGTCAAGTGAAAGCCTTTGCAGGGTAAGTGACCTCTACCCTAAGTCCTTCAAACTCGTTGGAAACCAGCTTCAGGCTAGACCTTTTCTCGATAGAAAACTGGAATCCCAGGCTGGGGCTTCATCCAGATGCAACTCGGTTCTGCCAATCCCGTCTTTTAAAATGTGTCTGTAAATCTTCCGCCTTTATGCCACAAATTCCATGTTCTGCTTCTTCTGCAAACTGCAGGAGCCGCGTGTTCTGCGAAAGGGCGGTCAGCAAAGGAGCAGCATCTGTTATCTGTGCTGGTCAGCTCTGCACGGCTGCGTTTTACAGAATAATACACTGCAATGCCGTGTGTATCAATATTTATACATATAGCTGTATTAGGATTTCTAGCAGTCGAATGTAAGGTGGAGATTACCTTAATTAGCTATCTTTAATGCTAAAGTTGCATGACCTGAGCTGGTGAGAAGGTTGGTGGCACTGGCAGCATACGAGCGAACCTCAGTGAGGCACCTGCATCCTGCAGAGAGCCAGAGGGGCCCCTCAGCTGCCTTGAAACCCCCAGCTTCGTTTCACTGGCAAATAACCAGGGCCGCTGCCTTAGTAGTGCCTCTTCAGCCATAACGAAAAGCGCATGTATGTGTAATGTATGTTCGATTGATTAATAGACAGGGATTATGTTCAGATTCTTATCCTGCCAAATTAGATATGTATCATGCAGCTATTTGATTTTATCCAGTCTTCATGTACCAACTAAACAATAACTCACATAATAATGATGACATATGAGCACTATTAATAACACCGCCACATTACGCTTACAAGTACACAAACTCTAAATGCTGTGCGTTACATTGATGCAGTTGGCAGATTTCTAAAATTCAAGGTGAGTCTGCTCAGGAAAGAAAGATAAAAAGGAAGACCATGTAAGCTAGGTAGCTTGGCGAATTGGTCTCTGTATAAAGCCTTACTCCGGTAGACAGCTCGTGCAAATCCAGCTCAGACTGGCAGCAACGAGCAGTTATTATCAACGAACAAGGCAGTGCTTCGTCCAGTAAACACTGACACACGTCATCCCAGTCCTACAGTGACTGGTTTCTTTGCCCCAGTTGCTAGCAGAAGGGTCAAGAGTTGAGTATATCCCTAGGGAGAAATCGGAGTTTACTCAAGTGCATCAACAGCTGCAGTGCAAAGCAAGTCGTACTGTGGTCTGTCCTCGTCTTTAAATGAGGAACGTCCCTTGAACAGTCACTTTGGCACTCCCACAACTACAGGGACTGAAGAAGCCCTTTAAAAAGTATAAAATACGTTTTATGGCTTTTGTTGAATACTTTACTTCCACCTTAGAAGTCTGTTAGTTCTCGGTGCTAATCAGAGTTACGTGCAGGAATCCCAAATTGCTGATAGCTGAAGTGTATCTACTCGATGCAATGGCCGTCTGGTTTAATTGAAAATACCAAACCACGATGAATATTTGCCCAAAGACAGAGCACTCAGGTGCTCTTGTCTACGCCATTAATTTGTTCTGCATTCCTGGGTAACGCTCATCTCTATTCCCCCGTTTCCCTAACCACAACTACTCTGAGGAATCACCCTGTCCAATGTACGGATCAACATCCACCCGGAAGCACCACGTCTGCGTAACAAATAGGAGGCTCTTAAAAAAGCCTTCTGCAGGCGGGGGGGATTTCTGCTCACCTGCTTTCTCTTCCCAAGCTTCTGCCGACACAGAGAGGCAGGTGCCAAATGCCGGGGAGCCATCAGGCAGTTTAACCTCAGCTCACGCAAGCCCGGCACGGTATTTTCTCAGAACAGAGCATCTCCTCTTGCATTGCTTTTTGACACAGATACCTGCACAGAGCGAAATATGAACAGTGTGTAAAGCAAGAGGCTATGGCAGCTGCCACATGATACTGAGTTCGGAGATAAGGGGAAAGGGACAGTGAGCAAAATGTTGCTTTCAAAGAGGTGTTCGACCAGACCAAGATTAGTTTTAAAAGCATTAGAAAATAATGCAAATTAGGGTGTCTCCTTGGCTGTTTTACACTGGCTCCTCACTGTTAGGGACAGGTATTTAAGTTAATAATGTGTTTTTTTTGGTTTTTTTAAATCTGACCATTTTGCAAGCATTAAATTGCAAAGAAAAGAGGTTTTCCTGCTTTTGGACAAGGAAAAAAATTTCTGACCAGTCCAAAGTATTGGAAAGGTCTCGTCTCCACAACAGCTACAAGGATGCCAGCGCATACGGTAGCATGAATTACATCAGCTGAAGCTGCGGCGGCTCGGTGAGCCTGGAGGTCCAAGGATGCTCCTTGGCCAGCCCTGCATTTTAATAACGAGATCGTGCTTCTCCTCCTTTCTGTCACCTGCCTTTTGATCAGAAAGGGTGACGACGATCGAGATGGACAGGGCACTGGCTGTATAAGCACACAGTGCAGCTCGTATATGAGGTGGTTCATGAACAGACCTCACTACTGGAACTTGCATTTCTTAGGGGAGAGCACGCTGGCGAGGACCTGAGTTACTCCTGCATGGACCTCTCAGTATTCCTCTTCATTTGGATCAAAGAAATTGATCCAAAACAGCCAAACTGTTTTCTCACACTCTTAAATCTGAAAAAAAAAACCCCTCAAATGCTACAGAATACGTCACCATTGTTCAGCGTTCCTCCTTCTGGGAAAAAACATGGGAAAAAGAATTACACAAACTATTCAACCTTCAAAGAAGTGTAGGTCAGTTTGCAGAGCAGAGGTTGCTCCACTGTTCTCAGAATTGCTTTTTTTCCCCTTGCATGTGGGGTTGAAGTGAGAATGTACATCCCAGGAGGTTTTCCCCGTCCAGAACATGGAATTAAAGCGAGACTTTCAAGCTTTGATCCGAAGTCTCAGTCTGACTTCCCGGCCCGCTATGGCCACTCTCCCACCGGCGTTGCCCTCACGGCCGCATGGCCACCTTCCCGCTAGCTCGGCTCCGCGCTCCCGGGCCCGTTGGCTGCTGCAGCGGCAGCCCCGCGGGTGCCCAGGCGCAGCACGCGTTCCCGGGAAGGCCGGGCAGCAGCAGAGTTCGCAGGGTGTTTTCGTGCAGGCGAGATTCTCATGAGCCCCTTCTGCAGACCTCCCCAATTCTAGATTTTGGCAAGATCATCATCTACACTAATAACCTGAAAATCATCCGGGCGCCGATGGACCAGAAAGAGCTCGTGAGGAGAATCATCCAGACTGAGGGAATGAATGACTGGGCCTTCAAATACCGGGAAAGGAAAGAAAGATTGAGTGATGGACACAGAAAAGAGGTGGAGAAAAAGGTTGCCTGCAGCCAGTACGTGCAGGTAAGAGAAAATGCAGCCCAGCGTTTTCTCCCCGAGGCTTTGGGGTCTTGCAGGCCTGGTCGGGCTGCTGAGCTTTCCCACCGAGCCCCATCTATGTCTTACCTGACACTTCCACTAACGCTGGAATAAAGCATCAGTTTTGCTCCTCTTCCAGCTGGGGAGGTAACTAACCAACGTTGCAGCGTGCTGTCTGCACACCGGGGACAACTGCCCCATTTCCAGCATGTTCACGTCTCCCAGTCCTTTCTTCCCCTTGCAGGCTTTTTCCCTGTAGAGGTTTTTTACACTGTTTATGTATTTTGGCTTGGGTCTGTCCTTCAGCCCTGGCTCCCGGCGGAGGAGGAGACCAGGCCTGAGAGTCTCTCCAGCCTGACCGGGCTCAACACGGCTGCTGTGTGGTTGAGCCTGCCTGAGGCTAAAACTTTAGTATTATCTGAAATAAGATTATGTCTTCCACTTGTTTTCTCGTGGGTTAGTCTTCCCTGGTCAGCATCCCAATTAGTCTGACCATAATTTGGTCCCGCAGAGCATAATTTTGCTGTGTGAGGCAGCTCTGGAGCATTGCTGTGTTGCAAGACCGGCAGCGCCTTCCCGGGCTTGGTGCAGGTTGTCCTAGACGCTCTGCAGACACAAATCCTGCTTATGGCTCGTTTGTGTGAGCACACCATGAAAACTGAAAACAACTCTGGAAAACTGAATAGCGATTTTGGCCTTGGTTTTGTGTAAGCTTTGCTATAAACCTGATTTTCAGAAACAGGATTTCATCATAAAAGCCCAGATTCATCCCATGTACCGGCAGGCACCTATCTGAGCCATCAGAAATCACTACTAGCTTTTGGGGGATATATGCAGAGAAGGATGTCCGCAAGGTAATTCATTGCCCCCATCCAGTTGCAAAGAGCACACCTTGGAGAAGGACCACAGCTCCTGCAAGGCATCGTTTCAGGGTAATTTGTTAACCCTGTAAGAGCTCAACAAAGTACCTCTGTTTGGGGATAAAATGTAAAATCCGAAGGTCCCAAGATCATGATTTTTTTTAAGAATAATTTTGTACTGCGCTGTGAGGCAGAAGCACTGCGCAGGAGTGATGCAAACCACCGAATCTGAGGTCAGAGGGAGGAACCCGGGCAGTGATGCATTTTCCTGGCGCGGGATGTTTGATCATTTCTGGGCTCTGTGGAAGCCGTGAATTTCAAGAGGGCTTTGGAGGAGGATTCCTGGCGCCCCAGGAGGGAGCCGCGGGCACGAGGGGCAGCTTGGAAGGAGCCGCGAGATGGGGGGTGGGTGCGGGAGAGGAGGGGCGCGAACAGACGAAGCCCGGCTCAGCGCGTCTCACCACCGAGTAACGCATTTTTGCACGCTCTGTTGCAGAAAGGAGATGCTGAGCGCGGCTGTTCCCGGTGTAAAGGCTCGGGCTCCGCTCCCTGCTCGCTGTGCCACGGAAGCAAGTTTTCCATGCTGGCCAACAGGTTTAGAGAGTCCTACAGGGCCCTCCGATGTCCCGCTTGCAACGAAAGCGGCCGGCAGCCCTGCCCGCTCTGCGCGGCCTGATCGCAGCCACCGTCCCGCCAGCCAGCTCCAAGCACCCACCAACGCTGTGCTGAAAACTGAATTATTTAGGCTTCAAGCAGCCTAGTTACACCGGCAAGCTTTCGGCCGACGGGACGGGCACGCTCCCACCCAGCCTCTGCTGCTGGCGGCTCCCTTTGGGTGTCGCATGCGTCGCTGCAACCTTCCGGCTAGCGCAGACCCCGCTTTGCAAACGCGCCGTGTTCAGCCCTGCGCAGGGGAACGCTTCCCCTAAGCTAACCTTAAACTCACACCATGTTTTGCAGCTAACTCTATGCTGTAGCGGCACAAGTGCAGCCTGAAGGTTTTGCTGCTTTTGGCCCTGCTGTAACAGACACAACTCCTCCTCGGGAGTCTGGTCTAGGTGGGGACCCCCAAGACTTTCCCAAAATCGGGAGCTATAAAAAGAAAATTTTACAATAGTTAATTTTAATAAAAGTTTTAGCCTTATTACGAGGAAGTGCTGCACCAAAACCAAAACTGATTCGAAGCAACGCTGTTTAGCTCTTGGGCTTCCACGTGTTTCCTCCTGAAACTCTTCAGTGGGCATGGACAGTTTATTTTTGCAAAAAGTGCACAGAGCTTCGTCGTGCTTGTTTGAAGCTTTGCCGGCTCCAGAGAAACGAGACGCAACTAGGCAAAACTGCTGCCTGAGAGTTTCATGTTTGCAATAAAACCAGATGCAAATACATCGTAAAGCCGAGGTTTGCTGGTCTTGGTCAGTTCCGTTGTCCCCCTGCCGCCGCCGCGGGGACCCCGGGAAGGAGGGCCGGGCCTCGGAGGGGCCGGGGCTGCGGTGACACGCTGGGAACCGCCGCACGGGTTGGCGCCTCTGCCCGCCCAGGCGGGTCCGGCCCCAGGCGGCACCGCGACGACTCCGGTGACCCCATTAACGTCCCGGGCCACGGGAAATCGATAACGTGCAGGGGGCGGGGCCAGGGGTGCTGAGGGGCGGGGCCAGGGGTGCCGAGGGGCGGGGCCTGGTGACAGGGGCGGGGCTCGGAGGTGCTGAGAGGCGGGGCCCAGTGCCAGGGGCGGGGCCCGGTGCAGGGGGCGGGGCCCGGGGGTGCCGAGGGGCGGTGCCCGGGGGTGCCGAGGGGCGGGGCCTGGTGACAGGGGCGGGGCTCGGAGGTGCTGAGAGGCGGGGCCCAGTGCCAGGGGCGGGGCCCGGTGCAGGGGGCGGTGCCCGGAGGTGCCGAGGGGCGGTGCCCGGGGGTGCCGAGGGGCGGGGCCCGGGGGTGCCGGGGGCGGTGCCGGTGCCGGGGGCGGCGGCGGCGGCGGCGCGGGCAGGAAGGGGCGGGCGGGCCGCGGCCGGGGGCCTCTAGGCCGCGGGGCGCGGCGCGGCATGGGGGTGACGGTGGAGGTGCACCGGGTGTACCGGTACCCCTTCGAGCAGGTGGTGGCCAGCTACCTCCGCAAGGTAACGCGCCCGCCCCGGCTGCAGGGGGGCGCCGCGGGGCTCCGGCGGCCGGGGGGGGGCGAGCGCGGCCGCCGCCTCCTGCTGCCCCGGCGCCGCCCCGGCCGTGGGCGCCGAAAAACGAGTCCCTAAAAACGGGGCAGCTTGTTTTTATTTTCAGTAACCCCTTTTTTGTCTTTTCTGACGTGTGGGTTGGTCGCGGCGGTGGCGCCGCGGCCCGCGCTGAGGACGGGAAATGTCTCGTGTGTTAAATTCTTCTGCAAGGGGGAAAAAAACATTTCTATTTTTTTCTCACAAGCTGAAGTGCCAGAAAACTTTTTGAGCAGCAAATCCAGACAGAAACGCTTAGTCTGCAGTGCTTCTGTTTTTCTGTTCCTGTTAATTTCCCGCAGCTGTTCCGTTCCCGGCCCAGCAGAGGACTCTGCAAAAGTGCGCTTCGTGCCTTTAGAAAGAGGAGCACGGGCGTGTTCTGGTTTCGCCTTGCTGCAGGAGCTGTGACCCGCGGCTCTGGCAGCCCCGAGCGGTCGGTCGTCTGCACTGACGCTGCGCTGCGGACCGCCGCGCCGGGGCTGACTGCTGGGTGTGCTCCGAAATACTCATCCGAAACCTCCGGATGAGCCTGGAAAGGGGGAGGCCGGGGCCGTCCTTCGTGGTTTGCTTGAGCGTTTGCCCGTGAGAGGTCGGGGAGCAGCAGAGCTGGCGCCTTTTATTGCAAAAGCTTTGAACCAGAGGAGAAATGCAGCCAGCAGTTTCGTTCAGTGGCAGCTTCTGCAGGACGCGGGAGGGGCGGCTGGAGGTGAATAGTGACCCTAACTGTGACAGCACAGAGCAGAAAGGTTAAAATAATCCTCTTTTATCTGTGCCAGCAAAGTGCGTTACTTGCTTCTGACCAGGAATTTGATATGATTGAAGAAGTGTGGTTAGAAACTGCTTCTTTTGATAAACAATCTTGTGCGTTCCAGCTAAGAAAGGTAGGATGGGTCTAAATACCCCGGGTTCGGAGTCAGGACCGCTGGAATCGCTTCCTTTTGCTGTCGTTTGTGCAAACGTACTCGTCGTTTCTAGGAAGAGCGAATAAGGGCACAAGAATCGCTCTTTACAATTTAATTGCCATTTTTCTTCACGTAGGGAATGCAGTGCCTCCATTTCCATGGCTCTGGACCGCCACTCGCTAACGCCGCGTCTGCCGCTCTGCGTCTGTAAAACCGCTCTGACGTATTCCCAACACCCAGGGCCATCAGTCAGGGCAGGGAAGAGTCACTTCAAAGATATGGATAGCTTAGAGGCAAAGTCAGCCCCATGGCTTCCACTATTAGTAATTTGTCAGAGCTCTTTCCAGAATGATGGAGGGGCAAATGTTTTTAAAAATGTATTACAGAAACTCATTGGAACTAATGAATTACAAGAAATGCTCACACTTCATCTGGGTAATTATTCCTCTTTTGAGAAAGACTAGCGCTCTGAGTTACGCTTTTCCCAGATATACTCTGAGATCTAGATAACAGCTGCCGGAGAAGTCTTTTGCGAAGACGAGGAGTGAAGATTATCCCTAAGCAGAAGGAGATGGTGACTGTGCCAGGACAAAGCAAGGGAAGGAGAGGGATCACGGGTGTCTCCTCGTTTCCCAGATGTGGAGACTGCTGTGTGTGTACGCCAGACCCATGTCCCAGCACGCGCTGGCGTTGTGTTTTGAGGACCGTCTGAGACGCTGGACCCGTCGCTGCCGGTGCCTGCGCTCCGGCTCGGCTCGGTTCGGGCGTTGGGCCCCGCGAGTGCTCCGGGTTGTCCCCAGCGCCCCGCGCGCCTGGCTGGGCCCTGGGGACGGCGAGGGAGCTGCCGTGTTTGCAGGCCTGGCCACAAGATGGCATTCCCTGCTTGGCGGGCGACGCCGGAGATGCTGCAACCCGCTCGCGTGCTCTGAGGGCATCGTTTCCATCCCGGGAGCTCCGAGTTGTACATCTAGTGGTGTGCATGTCCCACTGGCATAAAACCAAGAAATAAGCAGCTGTTTAAGGCCCCGTTCTCAGCAGTTGCTGCTCTTATTTCCAAGCAGTTCATTCATAGCCGATGATATCCAGCTGGATAGAGGACACCAAGGGGACGTTAGCTTCACCTTGGTAGATCCCAGGAGCACGTGGTGAGACCAGGTCTGCGGCCCGTCTCCGGTTTGTCTCGGCACCGTGTCCTTTGCCTCCCGGGGCAGGGGGGTCCTTTGGCGCGTGGCCGGCGGTGGCGTTTGCAGCCGGGCAGTGTGCGAGGGAAGCCTTGCCGTGCACGCGCGGCCATGGGTTGAGGCTGCAGCAGGCACTCGTGTCCGCAGCTGGGTTTGCTGGACACTTCTGATTGCAGGAGGTGGTTAGAAACTTGTCTTATGCTTAACAAGTATCTCAGGCTAAATCTTGCTTGTTTGCCATTTCAGGAACTGCCTCTCCCAAGATAGATACATACCAAATTATAACTTTGATAGGTCAATGTCTGACTTTATCCTCCGTCGGGTTCTTGCTGGTGCGGTGGTGCTGCCAAAGAGCATGTCAGAAGTTGGTGCACACGTTTGGTCAAGCCGTGAGCCTTCGAGGGCGACTGCACTCGCTTCTCTCCAGGCTTTTTGGAGTTCTGCAAGCCCTTGCTGTCGTGTGAGCTGCCGCGAAAGGAGGAGCTGGGAAGGAGGACGTGGGAGTCCATGTCACTTGTAACCTCTGAAAGCAATTGCAGTGCACGGACTTCGCCGGGCCGTGCCGAGCAGAAGGGGTGACTGCGGGGCGGTTGGCGTTGGCTCTCCGGGGCAGGGCCGAAGCCCTGGGGCTCAGGGCAGTCTTGCAAAGCGGGGATGGGACTTGTGTGCCCAAAGTGCTGGGGAGGAGTTTTTCCGAGCACGGAGTTACTGCCGGGCTGAGATCTCTGCTCTGCGCTGCCGTTAGCTTTAGCATCCCCAGGGATCGGACACCTCGCGGGGAGGCTGGGGTTGCCTGGAGAGCCTGTTTTTGTGGCTGTTAGACTCTCTTAGCCATTCAGTCTGCTTGGAAGCTCTTAGCATTATTTCTTTTACTCTGCTGTGTAGGAAATTGAGTCTATTTCTGTTTGAACACTTGGGTAATAGAGCCTGCTATTTAGTGAGAGATTTATGTAAATGGCTCTTTGTTTCACACGATTGGGCCTCGCCGTGTAAGTTACATTGATAACGTAATTATACCACTGCTGCCATTTCAAAGCAGCGTGTTGCAGAGAAGCCTCCAATCTTTGCACAGAATAGGGCTTGAAAACCTTGCACTTTTTTCTAATCAACTTTTATTCTGCAGCAAGAAAAAATAGTAGAGCTGGATTGTAGAACAGCCTATTCTGGAATTATAGATCTTTTTAGCTCAGAACCCAAGATTTCTTCTAAATCGGAATTTTAGAGCAACTATTATCGCTTGTAATGATTGCGCTGCCTAAACTCCCTTAGTCTTGGAATGCAATTTTCCCATCTTTGCTCATGCTTCATATTTTCGTTTAATGTTAATCTTTATCTGGTAGTAAGTATTTCTTCAGTCTGGCACCTGTATTAACACAGAGGTTGCGAGTTTGGTGTCTTGTGCTTTAAATTTTAGATTTCATAATTCTTGTGGATGTTGCTTGCTTTTTGTAATGGGCGATACAGGCCTGGTAGCCTCCTCTGGCTCCTCTTTGGGCAGAGCAGGTCTGAGTTGCAGCCTTGCTCTTGTACGCAGATCCCTTTCTTTCAGCCTGGAAACAGCCCGTCTGCGCAGCCGAGGTGCGAGGCGGTTATCCGTAGGAGGGGGAGGCGGTGGGAAGTCCTCGCTCCTGCCTCCTCCGGAGCAGGACGGCACGCTTGCTCCCTTGCCGAAAGGGGTTTGCACGCAGTGGTCGCGAGTGATGTCCTATTGCCGAGTCTTCCAGAAACGGTTGCAGGACGGTGAAACGTTGCATGCGATATTCGGCGTTGGGGTGACGCTGTGCGGTCGCTGTCCTTCCTTTGCCTCGGGAAGCGGGTTGCAGGGTGAACGTGCTCGGCGGCGGGCGCAGGCAGCCCTGCAGGAACTGGGGACGCCGCTCGTCTGCGCGGAGCGGCCCGACGGGACCTGGATCTGCCAAGCTGCTGCAAGCTGGGGTTAGCTCCGGGTTGAAAAACATGGTACAGTTTGAGAGCTCAGCGTTTATGTCCCACTTCATTTCTGTTGGAAATGGAAACGTCTGGTTCTGTCTGTACATTGCAGAGGAGCTAAAACCTCCCCTTCAAGCAGTTTTTCTGTAGCACTATTGTGGGTTTTCTATTGTTTTGATTTTTTTCAATAGCTAAACTAATATTACAGCCATAAACTAGAGTTGTACATTCAATAAAACATTTGAGATTCTTCCTTTTAGCTAATTTGAAGATTGTTAACATAAAGCAGCTCTCACCTGTTGAGAGAAGCTATGAAACTGCTTTTGACCTCATCGGTGACTATTAGCTGTTTTCTTCTACCCCTCAGACACGTGGTAACATTTACACTTTGCGTTTCTGTCCCAGTATCCTAGTCCCATGGAGAAACATGTCACGGCTGTAGAAACAGTGGAAGAGAAAACAGGTAAGCTGGATCACTAAGATTATTCACAACCTTTAAGGTTAATTAATAGCTGTGTGTCAGTGGAAGGCGGCGCTGCAGATGTGGGTGGGCTTCCAGAGTGCTGGGTGGTGTGAGCAGGGACAAGAAAATGTTAAACCTTCTCCCAGAAGCATTTAATTGCACTAAGTATTTGAATTTTCAGCTTATTCTGAGCTTCTTGGGTGTGATTTGCCTAGTTGCTCTATAGTATTTTCTTTTGCAGTACATTTTCTTCATGTTTCTGTGACGATTTCTGCCTGCAGTGCTCTCGGGCTCAGGTTTAAGGCTTCTGGCATTAACCGTAGTGAGCTCCAGATCCAGCGCCAGGCGCTCCACACACATTTCGCTACTGCAGTTTCCTGTTCCCTGCTGAAGGCGGGGTATATTGCTGTTTCCACTTTACAGATCAGGAAATAGTTCCAGGAATCGGTATTTGCCCACTTGTCTCATGGGATGCGAATGGTTACAAAGTGAACACAGATCCTCAGTCTGCTGCTTTTGCAATTAGAATTCCTGAAATACTGAAAATTGGACTACACCATTTGCCAGTCATTCATGATACTGAAGGGGAAAAAATATCTGCTCAGGTGGGAGCACATCGGTCAGAGCAGGATGCTGGTACCGCGTGGATTTTTGTTGTCCAGTTGCCGAGTTTGCAATTTAACATATATTTGCAATTAGGCACTTAAAGCAATACACCTATGGAGAATATGCATTAAACAGTTATGCTGCTGTATGGGAAGCAAGTCTTGTGAAACTTTGTGTGGAAATAGCCATGATATTTCCCCATACTGGAATTGCAGTCAAATTCTCATTTGGGATGAGACAAGACCTATTGGACTTCAAGTATTAGTCCCACGTGCTCATGGATGCTCTTTATCATACACCTAGAGTCGTCTTCTGTCTTGCAGCTTAGGTTTGGTGGCTCTTAATTCCAGGGTTGTGCTCTCTTTCTAGGCAAGCTGTACTGAGGTTGCTTTGAGTTTCAGGAGAACAGAGCATTAGCACTGCCACTGCAGTTTTTTTCAAATGCAGTACACCAGTCTTTCTGGAGAATGCTGCTTCTGCTCTACATCGCATGGAGATGCTTCATGTTGCTGTTGGTGTGATGTGTGTGTTAGAGTTCTGAAACTGAACCCCGGGAAGTTTTCGTCTCACAGATCCTGCCCAGTGCTGCTGTTTGGGAAGGTGCTCCCTTATCTCTGGGAAGCCTTCGGCGTGGGCTGCCTGCCAGCTGGCCTCTCGTTTGAGAGCGTCCGGAGGTTTCTGCTCTTGATCTAGGTCATTAAATATTAAAATGCAAAGTGATTCTAAAAGCCAGACATTTTTCTGGAGATACTAAATAACTATAATTTGCTTCCTAATAGATAGTTTTGTCCTTGTCACTGGGTCCAATTCAATAGAAGAATAAATGTATAATGAGACAGGACTCTTTGCAGATCTCCTATGCAGTATGTTTGCCCAGAGAAGGTGGCTCTGCAGGCAGGGCTTTGCTGCTCAGTACTGGGGTAAATGCCAGTAAAATATTTGTACCGCACCATCTGTTCTTGGGGGGGGGGTAAGGGGGGCTGGTAGTAGTGGGGGATGCAGAAACCCTCCTCCTGAGGCACAGTGCAAAATGCCTGTAACAGTCTTTTTTACAGCCTTCTGTCTGGCAAAGGAGAAGAAATACTGGGTTATACTTTAAAAAAATCACAATGTACTGTTAATTTGCCAGCATTTCTGCTTGCACATTTGGCCTCCTGCTAAGTCCTCCAACGGTTTTATTTTTATTGATAAATGGTAATATTCGCTGCTGTAAGTTTCTAATTTCTTCTTGTCATCAGATTTGTCTACGGGGATTATTTACCGGAGGAGAATTGCAACCTGTCAGAATGTCATTCCTGAAATCTTAAGAAAGGTAACAGTTTAATCAAGTTATGTGTTATGCCATTGTAAAGCCAGCGCGTGGGCGTTGGGAAATGTTACGTGCAAGGTGTATCCAGTTACTGCTTTGGTGCCTTCCCCGCGGGAGCCGAGGGCTGCCCCAGCCAAGGGCTGCCTCCCGCAGCCGCATCCAAGCGGGAGCCCGGGCAGGGATGGATGCAGCAGCCCTCCTGCATCCCCGGCGTCCCGGGATGCCGCTGCCGTTGCCATCAACGGGCCGCAGTGGAAACTCGGGCATTTCCCCCCACTCCAATACAGGAACCTTGTTGTCAGCTCTCACAATTTTCATATGGTTGATGGTATTTTTATGAAGCCCAATCTCCTGGGTCTCAGATGGGAGAAGATGCATGTAAATCTCAGAAAGAAGGCGGCTGATCATATACGCTGGGCAATTATTTCTAAGCTGATCTCATGGATTTTGGATGTCTGATCCATGACTTCTGAACACACTGGGTTGTAGCCTCTTACAAAGCCATTCTGTAAATGAATTCAGAAAGAAAAATTATTATTAACGTGCTCATAGCAAGTTGCAACTTAAATATAGTATCCCTATAGAAAAGATAAGGCATGAATCCTTAAAAGCTCTAGAAAATATAAGCCATTGGGATGTGTGACCCCTTAATTGTTTATCTCCTGTGTCCCTTTTTGTATCAGTCCTTTCTTTACAGTTTGTGCAATGAGAATTAGCCTTAACTTATATTTTTTATTGTAGAGTATCTTGCATAAGATAGTCTATGTACAGAAAAGTATATTTGTGTTTATGCATGGTTCAATAACTGTATTATTTTACAGCTTGCATGCTTAAACAGTATGTACCTTTTTTCTTGGTACTCAAGATGTTGTATGTTTATGCTTCTAAATATTTGTTTTTCTTTTTCAAGCCTCATCCACCAAGGAGAACATATCATTGTCCTATACATGCAGAATGTAAAATAAACTAATGGTGAGATTTCCATCCCTTCTTTAGCCCACACGTGCTAGATAAAAGTCTTTTAGTTTGGCAAGTGGGCTCTAAAAGTGGAAGGCCTGGCTGAGGGAGATTTCTTTCAGCGCAGGAACTGAAGAAGGGAGTTAGAGTTGGTGTTTGGACTATGATTTTGTAATCCCTTTTGCAGAACGTGATGGGTTTGTTATGAATGAAGGCGGATTATGTAGCCTTGCAGCTGCAGGCAGCGTTTTGTAGCCTTTAGACGGGGTGAGAGGCTGATAACAGGATGGTGCAAAGGTGAAAGCTTTTGTTGCATCTGTGTGTTTTGACTGGCAGTTTTTGTCTGTGTTTTGCATGCAACTATTTGTAAATGAGTTCTGTTATCCTTCGTTGTTTTAAATAGGCCATCAGCAGCAAGACAGGAAATATGAAGGGATTCAGGTAACTTAGCGTTTAGTAGTCTTGGAAGTCTGGCTGGGGACTGAGCAATTTCTGAAAACCTCTGAGCACTTGCATGGCGTTTAGTAGCTGCTGTCGAAGTTTACCATTCTCATCAGGGGCTAAACACAGGTGACTCTTCCTTAAACCTCAGTTTTGTCATCTGAGGCTAGTAATATATTCAAAATATTGAGAAGTGCTTCTGCCCTCAAAACAGTTACTTTCAAAGTTGTAATTCTTCTACTTGCCAGGTCAGTGTCTTAAAAGTGTCTGACATCTACTTGGAAGAGGAATCTTGGCTTAATATGCGGAAAAGAAAAATGTCTATGAAAACCCATTGTCTTACGTGGACACAGTACGCGTCGCTAAGTGAGGAATCCGTCTTCAGGGAAAGCTCGGAAAATCCCAATTGGTGAGTGCTGCCTGCGAATACAGACGTGTGTATGTGCTTGCCGGAGTTGGCTGCCGCAGCCTCGGAGCCCTGACAAAATGTTTCCTGTTGCCTTTGAATGCTTGGAGAGAGAGGGGTCTGACTGATGATTTTCTTTGGTATGTCTTGACAGCATTTAAGCCAGGAGCTGTAGATGCCCTGTAGCTTAGGCTCTCTGGCTAGAGCACAAGTAATTGCCCCAAATTAATTTTCCCTCCATGTCACAGGACACTAGCCTGCTGTTCCTGTGCAATAGGCATAGCCAGGGCTTTCCCTTTGCCCTCGTGTCTGCCAACAGATGCCTGTCCAGCAGCATAAAATCGTCAGCTAACGCCTGCTTGCCAGTCATTGGCACGGAGCTACGTGCTCCCAAACGATTTTCTTTCTCCAGTGTTTGGCCCCCTATGACACCAGAGATACAAGCTATCTTAGGACTTTTCCTGGAAAAACAAACATTCATGCTCATGCAGAGCGGAACGTAGATTCCCATTAATTCTTACTTTGCTCTGGTGTCCGTTGTAATTAGTCATTACTTTCGCCTTGTCACATTCCCTGGGAAGCACATCAGGGTTGCTTGGCAGGGTCCATGTTACTTTTGAAAGCTCTGATGTTTAAGGAAAAAAAAAAACCCTTTAGTTCCTTGTGGTTTAGGCATTTTTGAAAGCCCCAGGCTAGGACTTAGCTGTTAGAGGACATGTTTTTCTTGCTTTTTAAACCATTTTGTTTCAGTTTGCTGGGATCCTCTAGCCTTATGTTAAGGCCTGATTGAGGCTTCTGAGAGTGGCAGCTTAGGGCCTCACCTAAATCTTCATCTGGGGAAGACAAAAATTTGCCTCGCACCAGAATTATGCTGCAACTGTAGATTTGGTTCTTTTGGTGTGGAAACCCTAAGTACTTCAACTAATCAGTCACCTGAGCTCTGTTTTCAAGGCTCTTTGGTTCCAGTTTAGAAAAGATGCTGTCCTCAGCACGATTCCTCTGCTCCTTGAGGCTGGAGCAGGAGAGCTGTCTAACCTCAGAAGTGACTACTGCTCACTCTTGTCTTAAAGCATGCTGTGGCAATCAGGAAAGTGGAGAAGCAGTTTAAATTAAAGGTGTATCTGGGCTGCCAATAGCTGTGTGATTGCAGCCTCAGCAAGCTTACTTAAACCAGCTTTCGCTTGCCTGCCAGGCATGGCAGTGCCTCTGGAGATAAGGTAGCTGTTGATGAAGGTTAGCAGCTCTACTATATCCTGTATATATACCTGTGTAAATATATATATATATGCCTGTAGTATCCCATGGACCTCAGCTTTACTACCCCAGAGAATTAGATTCAACCAAACGTGGGTCTGTCCGTGCATACCGCTGTCACCTCTTCAGGAACGTTATAGAGAGAACCCTATTTAACAAATGCTAGCTGCCAAAACAAGCAGGTCATGCATGAAAGTTTCAGCTTCCTGTAGTGTACATGTTGGGATGTTGACATTTGAATTGATGCAGGAATTATGCAAAGGACATAACATTAATGATGTACAGTGGCACCGGAGAGAAATAAGAAAACATGCAATGAGGAAACTCAAGTTTCCTGGTTAGTGGCAAAATTATACCTTATGCCCCTGAAGAGAGAGCAGCATTATGAGACAGGGTAACCTGAGTAAAGATAGAAACCTCCTGTAAAAGGTGTTTTTGTTTTTCCCTTACTAAGCACTGCTGAGTAGTTTTCAATAGCAACTTTGTGAAACTTCTCAGGGCACTAACAGCATGAGGAGAACATCAAAACCCCGCATGTCAGCCAGGCACCATGCGCATGTTGTAGCAGGATATTTGTTTGTTTAATTAGCTTTAATGTAACATTATTAAGATACTGATGAATGAAAGCAGAGTGCTGCTTTGCTGGCCTGAATCTTGATCGGCTCCTCCAGCAGGTTGACTGCCTTTGCGTCCCCCAGCACCTCTGGTGTGTGTAACTGGTTCAGCAGTGGATGCAGACAGACACTGGCATCTTCGAGCAGAGAAGAGAGCTGGTAGCTCAGAGAGGTTTGTGAGCCCTGGATGGTTCAAACTGGGCTGCAGACAACCTTACTGGGTGTTCCCTGGAGTGCATTACAGCCCACAGCGTTTGGATTAGTTCGGTGTCTCTTCAAACAGATCTTATGCCAGAGGGGTTAGAGAGAGAGTTACTGTTTTGGATGGCTGCAGGACTGCTGCTCTTCCTGCCCAGCTCCCTGGGTGCTGGTGGTGGGATGCCGTATTTGATATTGATCGTGCTGTTGCGTATCCAGAATATTTCTGTGCATGTCGGATGAAGTTGTAACTATCTTAAACTGCTGACTTGAGCACAGCTGCTATGAATTTAGACCAATATGCTGTGGGAATTCACCCCAGGAACCCAGTCCCTGCTGGGACCAGTGGCTTGCATTAGGTGGGACCTCATCCACAGGATATGAATTAGGTTACCCAATTTGAAGTGGGGAGTTATGTCATTTCTCTTTTTTTCAGCTAGAGAACTGCAGCTCATGGAAGGGAGACTGTGACCTTCCTGATGTCTTTAATGGAACTGGGGGATTGAACTGATGTTTCCTGAGTTGCAACCAGCCCATTTAACCACAGCAGAGTTCTTCCTCTCAAAATTAGACAGTTATTTTGTCTCAAATAAATATGAACGCAGTGGTGCCAAGTGCTACATATTCTTTCAAAGTGAATTATTGTGGGTGCTTCCAAGCAGAGGCTGTAAGTGTCTGGAAGGTATCTAGTAGCAAACAAATATTACCAGAAATAAATTTTAAGTCATTGAAAAGGCATGATGAAGTATATCTGTATGTTAGGAGGCGAGAAAGTACCTATATTATCGTCTTGGCTGACCTCCTTCATGACACTTTTTAATGGGTTTCCTTGAATTAATTCCTGTTTTAGCCAAACATTGAATCTTGCTGTCTAAAAAGAAAAAAAAAAGCCAGTTATTTAACATCCTCTACAACCACCTTTGCCTTAGTAAAGTTGTAACAGTGGCTAATTACCTTTGCTATTAAAATGTGAACTTTATTGCTGATATGAATTACCCTAACTTCAGATGGATGATATGTTATAAAGTTAATTACTGGATGTAATTCAAAGTACCTGGTTCAACACACAGTCAGGCTTTGCTTTTGTATTCTCCATACTAAAAAAAAAAAAAAAAATTTTTTTTGAGCCTGCAACTCGGTGTGAAACTTCGGGGGGGGGGGGGGGTTGGGTTTTTTTCCTGTGTTTTGTTTTTGTTTTTGGGGTTTTGTTTTGTTTTTTTAGAATGTTAGTCTTCGTTCAGCATCAAAGCAATGATTTTTTTCTTCAGCTCTAGCTACTCTAAAGGTAAACAGGGTATTGGAAGCTGTGCTTCCGTAATCTGTTAAATTAAAAGGGACTAAAACACAAATGCTGTCACCCTGCTCTTTGTCTTTGCAAATGCCATGTAGCTGTATAAATTTGCAGTGCAAACATAACCAAAATTACATGGACTGTTAAGCCTTGTGCTTCAGGTGATAAGCTGGTGAGCAGCTGGGCTGAGGAAGACATTTCTCCTATGTTACAGTTTTGGATAATTAGTTAATACATTTTTCTCCTTTTTATTTTGATCTATCTGGTGTATGCCATCTGTGACGGCACAAAAAAGGTTGGTCCGTTGGCCGTGTATACTGTGCTAGCAAAGAGATCGTCGGGCTTGGTGCCTCCGTGCTGGCCTTGCTGTACTGCTGTATTTTCACTACTGATATATCAAACCAATCTGAACCTCGTCAGCCTCTTCCTGTAGTTGCATGTTCACATGCTTGGATTAATGAACGTTTCTAGACTAATTTGCATACACTTAGCCTATGAAATTGCTTTACATACTTTAGGTATGGTCTTACTTTCCACACAATTGCTCAGCTGAGCTGAGCAATTTCTGCACTGACCGTAAAGGGAAGGATATTGCGAAGATTTTTCTGTACATATTGCCCAGATCTTAGGGAAAAGTCTGTGGCAAAACTCCTGCTGTTACTTGCTGGACTTATATGCCAGTATGCAACTTCCATGTTTCTGTGTATCTAGGCAAGTTTTACCTGTCTTTCAGCACTGGAAAATCCCATATGGCTTGCGTTTTGTCTCCAGTGCCATTTGCCATCCCTCTGTTTGATTTTACTGGTTCCCCTGCAGTAGAATTCTTTGCTGTTTCATTTTTGTATCCCATAATTGTCTACAGATTTCCTTTATCGCTGAGCCCTTTCCTTTATACGTACAAGCCTGAGAGATCTGAAGTTTTCTTTTTTCCATCGTGTAGTGGGCACAGGACTAGAAAATGTCTCCCTGATGCAAGAAAAGCATATGGTGCATGAGTAGTGGTCAAAATTGTCTTAAACTAGAGATAAGGAATTAAAAAAAGGTTCCCATAGAAAAGCTCCCTCTGTTGAAGGAACTTGCACTTAATGTGACTTTTAATTTACTTTCGAAAGCCATGCAGGCTTCGGAAACTCTCCTTGACACTATCTGAACGGGAATACTGCTAGACTTTTTATACTAAAGACACTTTAATTAAACTCCCGTCATGAAAACAATTAGACAAAATTTGCTGTACTTAACTAGTCAATAATTTAGTAGCTGGATCTCATTAATAGACTTCTCTCTGACGGTGTTGTAATGATGCAGCACTGCCAGCTGTGTGCTACGAAAATCAATCAGAGATCAATATTTTCCTTGAGCGTCCCTTTTTTGTCTCTTAGAATGGTGAAACAGCAAAATTAATAAATAAATCCCAACCAGGGTAACTAAGTTTAATGGTGGGTTTTTACTGCTGTCATCCATTCTGTGGCTGGGGAGGGAACTTCTCTTGTTCTCTGTGCCTTTCACTTGAACGCCATGCGTTTTCCTTCTTACGAAATTGCATCGATAAAGACATAGTCCTGGCCCACCGCGAGTACCGATGGTGCCAGGCCGACGTGTGCTTCAGTGCCAGCGGTGGGAAGGCATTCATGTCAGATCTCGCTGTTATCACTGTCCCTACCTAGGCTGAGAGGAATGACTTCCTGAGGACTCTTTAGATAAACTATATAAATTTAGCTTAAACTCTATAAATTTAGCTTACTGTTTCTGCAGTAGTCTTGTATTTGAAGATTGCTTGTTGTGTTCCTTCTGTTTTCTTTAGGCTAAGCCACCTTGCTGATTCAATCTTGCCTCATATGTGATGTCTTCTCGACTTCTGTTTTTGTTGCTGTGCTCTTTGGGCTTTTCCAGGTCGCTCACATCTTTCTTGAAGCCCTTGTGTCCCGCTGAACCTTGAGCAGTGCTGATTGCAGGGGGAGGATTGCGACGCATCCTCCCGTCACACTGCTGTTTCTACGTCTCAGTACGTTTGTCTTTTCCTCAGCAGCAATGAGCATGGCAGTACTGAACAGCCTTTGAGCTTGAGAGCCCCAACAGTTCCCAGCTCCCTTTATGCCGGATCCTGTAGCAGTTGACCATTTACCCTCCCAAAGTCTTTGCTCTTGGCTAACTGGAACAAATTGCACTGCTGGTTACTGAATCCTCTCCCTTCAGGGTGAATTTGCTAGGATGGTGTTGGGTTCTTAGCATGTCTTCAATGTGACTTTTATCCCTCCCACTTGGGTTCATCTACAGATGAGGGCTGCGGCACGCACCTGACTCCGATATCCAGCCTTTAAGAGGATGCTGAGTAGTGCTGGGCTGCTGGTCAATCCCTGTGGAGCTCCCTTTAATGCATCTTTCCGTTTGGAGAGTGAGCTGTTGATAATGGTGTGTTTTCCACATTAAATGTGTTCTTCTAAAGCTGTACTTATCCTGTAGTATTTTTCCCTGGACCATGTATCCTTAATTTGTTTTTGAGACTGTCATACAAAGTATATGAGTGCAACAGATTAATAGTCAGGTATCAAAACAACAACTTTCTGAAGTAGAGTTTACATTTAATATTTACTAAGTAGACAGAAATAAAATGGTGTTATTTTCCTGTTTTGTAGGACAGACTTCACACAGAAAGGCAGAATATCAGTTACAGGGGCAGGTTTGCTCAACTGTGTATTGGAAGCTTTTGCTCAATCATTTCTAAAACAAGGTGTGAAGAAGGTAGGTTTACTTATTGCTTGAATTTCTTCCTAAGATTATATTCTAAATCTTCTAAAATTGCCAGATCATTTGGACTTAAATTGGTGTTTTAGATTTGGATTCTTTAAATCTTTTAACTATTGGAAAAAATACTTGATCTTTTCTTTTGTTTACATAGAATAAGCAGAACAAAAATGGATTTAGTTTTTATGGTAATTATGGTTTATTATGGTAATAGATTTATTGCAAATAGGTTTTTAAAATACAGCAGGTATGACTGCATCAATTTCTGTAATTCATTCTTATTCCTGATTTCCCCATGGCATTGAAATGCTTTTTCTTCCTAATGTCCCATTTTACCAGCTAATAATGTAATAATAATTTGCAGTTCTGTACCACCTTTACACTGAAATAGTCAAGTAGTCAACATGAATTTATATCATGTCACACATTTTTCTCCAATAATGTTAGATTTTTTTGGCAGCTTGATACATTTACAATAGCTGCAGTCAATCTCCCTGTAGCAGTTCTATATACCTCAATAATTCTGTCTTTCAATAAGAATTATGAAAGAGGATAAAAGCTATCCAGTTATCCGGTGCTGCATCCCAAAGGAATTAGTGTTCAAAGGCCTTTAGTTTCTGGAAGTCATGTCATATTGATAAACTAGGTTTAGCAGCAATGTCTGCTGAAGCATTCCTCAGGAAATGAAGTTATGTGGAATCTTATTTTCTGGAAGTTTGTGCCTTGGAGAGGTTTGGAGGTTCAGGTTGTTCCTTGTAGGCTTTTATAAATTTATATCTGCTGAAGAGGAGCAAGAGAAATCACTGGATGGAATACTTAAGTAAACCCTTTTGATGAGAAGATAAATGAGGGTTTTTTTTTTTTTTTCCAGTGTGTATCTTGTTTATCAGATGAATGAAAGTGTAAGTAAAGTGTAAGTACGTCCCTGGAAAGATGGCATTTTCACAGCTGGGATCATGATCTTACCTAGTGCAAGACTATAATGAGCCTACATTTACCTTTGTTTATCATTTTTAGTATCTAATGGAGAAATCTAGTTTTTAGATGAACTTAAAAGTCCACAGTTCAAATCATGCTTTATGCCATTCTTTAATTATTCATGTGGTCCAAGTGGTCAATATTTTTAAAGGTAGTTGGGTTTTGGGTTTTTTTGTTTGTTTTTTTGCTTTGTGTTTCTCCTTAGTAGTGTCCTATCTTTTCTCCCACTGAAGTCAGTGGGTATTCAAGTGCAGGGTTTGGGCAGCACTCTAAATCCTTTCTGGAACATCATTCTGAGACTCTCCATTTTCAAGGGGCAGTTGACAGTTGTAATCTCTCATTCCTGCTGTAGAATCTGATTTTGGAATCTGTGCCCCAGGAGGTGCGGCTGGCAATGCATTTCAGACCACATCATGAGGATTTGTTCATTTGCTTATTCTTGATAAACTGTAAGATCAGTTTGTTGCTGCTTTAAAAGAAAGAAAGAAAAAAAAGGTAGACAGCTATGCTACTGCAAGCAGTCATTATGGAGCAGTGAAACCTTACATGTCTTGCAAGTTTATGACAGTGCAGAGCTAGCAGATAAACTAGCTCACAGTGTCTGTACAGTGCTGCATTAGAAATTCTGTAATAATTTTGGCTACGTCTGCCGATCTGTGAAGAAGAAAAATCCAAACAAAACAGATCTGACGGAGAAATATGCAGACCTATCTGTTTTTTCCCCCTGTGTAAAAAACCGTCTTCCTCAGGTAGCAGCTGAATCTATGCCTGTGATTTCTTTTAAGCCTCTGGATTGGGGTTTCTTTTGTGGCTTGGCCATAGAGTAGTTTTGAAAGGCACTTTTACCCAACTCTGTTTAAATAGTAATTTAAAGACATTATTTGAAAGGTTTAAAATAATATACGTTGGATGAATGACAATGCTTCATAAACGTTCTCCAAGCTTCCCTTGTGGTTGGTTTACTGTATTCGCAAAGGTAGGGCTAAATGGAAGACTTATTCATACAGAATTGTCCATTGTATAGAGCCAACTGAATGGCACGTGGCAGAAATGTGATCATCTTCAATCTCTTACTAAGGATAGTCACTTTACCCTTTTGATGAATGGCTTTTTTTTCTGTATTGGAGAAGGAATTATAGAACAATTCATTAGTGCTTAATCATCGTCCGGAACCTGACTTGCATTCTTCTTAACCATTTGATCAAAAAGGCATGTTTTACTTGCGCCTGGTATTATTAGCGGTTGGAAAAAGTAAGGATGTTAAGAGTTTCAAAGCCTAACCATTTTTCCTACTTTATCTCCTGAACCTGCCAGGAGAGCACTTCTCCGTCCAGGTGTTCAGAGACGCTCAGGTGAGATGAGGGTACAAGGAAAAAGTAGGAGGTAGCAATGTGAGGGGACAAGCTGGCACTCAGTAGAGAAGTTGTTACCTATAAGTACATGCTGCTGACCTGGGAATCCACGGGACTCCTGCACATCTGAGTACTGTGGGGTATTATGTCGATAGGTACAGAAATATGTAGACACTTTCAGCAGGATAGCTTCCTACAGTAGCAGGATACCTCCACCTTTGAAAAATAAAACTGTCCTATGGCTTGGCAATCAGATAAGCTTTTAAGTTGTAGCTGTAAAGGTGGAGAGTTTAATGGGTAGGCAGTGTTTGTTCTGCATTTCAAGTGCATCATTGCACTTTAAGTAGTATAAATTTAGCTCCTTTAAGCCTGATCTCCTGGGGCTGAGATATAAGTGTTTGAACTTTAGTTGAAAGAAATATATTGATTAGTCTTTGATTTAGTTGTTCCTCACTGAAAAGATACTGGGTAATGACTTGTACCTGCCCTTCTGTATTTTTATTCATTTAGTAGCTTCCCCCCCTCATTCCCCTTTTCTTCCTCAACGTTGCTTAAAAGTCTGAAGTGCTATGAGGAGAAAAAAAGAAGAACAGTTGTCCCACTGCGAACATAATTGATTCAATAAATAACATTTTTAAATTCCCCAGGCAAACCTCTGAGTCTTCACTTATGTCAATTAGTGCTTTATTCTGTCAACAGTGGCATGTTTGATTTAGATTGATAGACTAAGGTAGTTGGCTTATTGCCTTATGCAGAGAATAGCCATGAAAGATGAACTATTCTTTATAGATATAAAATATCCAATTTTTATGTAGAGTTGTGGAAAGATGTGCTCCTGAACTCTTAAAAGTTAATTGGTTTTTTTTTGGCCTCATGGTGACTCAAACTGAGAAATCCTTTTTCTTTTATCCTGTTAAACAGAGAACATACTAGGGTAAGTCTTATCCCCCACACAGGTTATAGCTAAACTCCAAGCTTCCTTCAGTTGAATGTTGACAAGATTTGACCAAAGATTAATGGTACGATTTGGCAAATGATTAGAATTTCAGTACACAGGCAGAACCAAAAAGCAGGGGACGGGGAATGGACAATATTTTTTGCTTTTCACGAAACCGAAACTTTCTCTCACTTTGTAGTGAACCTTCAACTTGAATTCGTTTCAAGATAAAGAAAAATAATACTTAGAAACTGTCAAGAATGAAATGCCTCTCTATGTTGATACAGCAGAAAAACTGTACAGCTGATCATTTTGTTAAATAAAGGCATTGTTCAGAATTTATGAATACCTCTGGGATGCTGGTGGAAAGGGAGCTCCTCGCTTAAGAATTTATCTCCATGAGGAGAGAGAGAGATGCTCTAAACTGAGCTAACTGGATGAAGTGAATTAAATAACTCACAATGAGATTAAGTGGAGACAAAACAGTCTGTAACTTCTGCACACTTCCATAAGTCTTTTTATATACAGGATGAACAGGGTGACAGCCTTTTTCTTGGCCTGCTAATCTTTTTAGAGAAGTTACAGGCTGTGTACTTTGCCTGGGACTTGACCTCGAGCTATTCAGTTTGCATTTACCAACCTAACTGTTAAGCAGTTTTTTGTGTTTTTCCCTCTAGAGAAATTATCACCATTCTTTCCCCATTGTTGCGGTTCTCTGCTTAGAAAATAGAGATAACAGAATTGACTGCCAGGATGTAGTGGAAAGATAAATACTTTAGTGTGAGTTTTTACTGCCATTATTGCAGAAGCCAAGTGCAAGTATCTTCAAAGCATTTTGCTTTTGTCCTCTTTGTTCCACCGCCCAGCTTCTACTAGAACAAATCCCAAACTACAACAACCTGTACTGATTATCAGGCAGGGCATTCACTGAAGTCCGTTTGCTCTCTTCCATTTGTGAAGAAGTTGATGAAAAGTTACGCATAATCAACCATGACATGTTAACTGTCCAAGGGGGTGACTTGATTTGGGACAGAAGAGCATTCGACTACTACTGATAAAAGTTTGAATAAACAGAATATTGCTTATGGTTGAAAGATTCCGCTTGATCGATTAAACCCCATTTCAGCTGTCAGACTCACATGTGTCTTGCTCTGGAGCAGTTTCTAGCTCTGATATGAGAAGAACTGTTGGCACGAACCAAGCTTCCCCCAGTTTTTTAAATGGCTGCTTTATTGTAAATAGTTTGGTAGTCTGCACTTGAGCTGTTGCTAGCTGATGACTAGTTCATGTTCTAGAAACTGGGACTAATCTGCAGTGAGGAAAAAATCTAGATTCATCCTTTATTTTGCTTTAATAGCAGCTTATTATTTTGTAGTTCCTCTTTCCTTCACAGATCACTTCTGGAGAAGAAATATACTCATGGTCCTCTTACGATATTTGTGACCTTTTTCAATGTTCCTTTGCTTCATTACAAATAATTATAACTGGCTTTTATGTAGAGCTTTCATCCTCAGAGACCAAATTGCTTACAAAGAATACAAGTGATGATATCTCCGTATATCCAGGTGAAAGGGGAGATGGCTTGGTCCGAACGAACTGGTAGAAGAACTGGAATAAAACGTGTGACCAAATCCGATGCTCTGTTGTAACATGGAACAAAGCTCTGCCTGCAAATTGCAGCAGTCTCTTGTCCCCTCCAGCTTCCCTCTGGAAACATCTGTGCCATAAAAGCATTCTCTGTGGCTTCCAGGCAGTAGGGAGAACTATACTGAGTTAGGACTGGATCATAAAATGCTTCATTTTTTAGGAGACTTTACTGGTACTTTGTGTGGATATTCCTTCTAGTGTATGAAATACTTAAGTTGTGTGTAAAACTGGCATTTATTTGTGCTTTTTTCAGGGTATTAAAATAATGGAGACACTTCTTCAGGAGCAGTTTGGGTGATCGTTCTAATGAACAGTCGTGAGTACAACATCCAACTACAGACAAAGAAAAAATGTTCTGAGTTTGTGGTATCTATTGCACATTATACACTTTGGTTCTACAAATAAATATGTTTTTCTTGTCTGTTACAAATACTATGCAACACTTACGCATTTTTCAAGAAAAATAATGATCTGCAGGGTTAGACTTAACACTGCTCCAGAGTTTCTTAAGAGCATGTTGATTAAGACTTCTGAGTGATGTCTTCTGTCCTCTATTAACATATCATGAGTGTGATAGTCAGACTTGGTGTAAAATAAGACATTAGTTGTATCTAAAGATTTTTTACTGAAAAATAGCATCTCCAAGGATTATCTATGGAAGGAAGATTGGGTCAACTCTTAAAGTAGCTTCAGAACAAGAGCAAATAGCTATTGATTTACCTCTTAATAAATGCTTTTCTAAAACCTGTTTTCCCTGCTTTTACAGATGAAAATGTATCTGTCTGGAGTTTCACTGACACAGTGTATCTTTATTGCCATCAGAATTTCCATGGATATTATCAAAACTTTACTGGTACCATCTCACTGAGGAAAGAGAATTTAATATGCACAGCTGGAAGAAGAGAAGACCGCAAATCCTTTACATAAGATTAAGGAATCATACTACTTAAGGGAATGTGAAAATCATGGAGAAACAGATGTAACCTTGGAAATAGCGTCCTCCTGTGAATTGGTGATGTAATCTCTAGAGACTAAGAATCCAGTAAGGGAAAACAGAGCAACAAACCAAAAATAGTCCTTGTTGCTACGAAGAGATCCTTCTCAAGTCAACCAGTTGCTTTTCGTCTTATCAAGGGAGATGCAAGCATCTGGGTTTTGGTTACTTCACAGCTTAATTCTGTAGGATAGAGATTTTGTCCTACAAAAATGAAGGTCAATTCTGGTAGCTGAGTAGGGTTACTATTCTCAGTTTGGGTCAACAGTGTTAATTATTTCAGTCCTGATTGCTGTGTTAGAAATGGTTGGTTGTTATAACAATGCCAGCATGATTATTTTGGGTTGTAAAGACATTCCTCAATACAAGTTTTAAAGTGCATATATTTAAGTGCATATTTTCAATTCAATTGAAACAACTGGATTATTCAGTTGTTTCTTTTCTTCGGCTTCTGAACAGAAAAGGAAATCTGTAGGGGAATTGATAAAATTTAAGTAAAGCTCTCAAGAAAGAGAATCTCATATACTTTCCCTCCTTTTGTTACACACACTGCAACAGGATAGTTTTATTTTAAACTATTTATTTAAAATTCAGATAATCCCAAACCAGATTTGATACTCTTATTGAGGCTGAATAGTATCACACTCTACAAATAGAGCCACTGAAATCATAGTGTTAAAAGGTGCAAGTAAGTACTTATGATGAGTATAAGCATAATTGTTTTCACTATGGAAGACTTTGAGAAGGGAAATTTGAACAAATCCATACGCTCTTGTCAAGTGCCGGAAGACTTCTGTATTTAATGCCCTAGCGCAAGGGCTTTAAAAGCAAAGATGACATTATGTTCAGCTTTTAATGAGAACATTATTTGATTTTAGGGAGAGACTTGAATCACTGTTGCTAGAGGAATTCAGCAAAAGGCGAAATAAAGTTTCTGTGGATTGAAGGAAATGCTATTATTAGCTGACTAATTGGACTAGACAATGAAGTCCTTTCCAACCCTGTGGGCTAGAGAAGTGGCAAGAAACTTTTTTTTTTTTTTTTTTTTAAGTAAAAAGTTGCTTAAAAAGGTTAAGACTAAAACATGCATCTAAAAAGTGAAGCTTGACTTACAAGTTGCATATCCAGTATTTGACATGACAGAAATATCATGGCATGCCCAAGTGTGAAAATTTATCCCACTCATTTCAGTTGGAAGATGATACATAAAAGGACAAGCACTTGTACTAAGAAAATGTGTTAATGAATTTGACAGTAATCCTGGTGTTTTGGTATCCTTCTCTCTCTCTCTATTTTGTAATTGTTCTGCGTGATTCTAAATTTTGGAATAATGTACTCCAGTTTTTCATACTATTTCTATTCTTCAGAGAGACTTCTGATCTTAACTGGATGATATTTTAGCTTTATCCTTGCATAATCTTGCAGGAGACTAATGAATGAATAATTTAAACACAGTAACAAAAAAAAATCTTAAAGGATGATTCATGCTAGGAAGTGTAGAGAAAAACTCCATGTGATAAGAAATGTGTGAGGCTAGATTAGCTCCTTTAGTAGCTTATTGCTACTGACCTATTTGAGAGTGCGTTCAGACCTCCCCCTTCTGGCACTGCTTGTCCTCTGAGATTATCCAGTTTTTAAAATTGGTCTGATGCAAGCAGCGTTGTGAAAAATGCAGCAGGAGTTATCTGGAAGCTCAGATGGGACAACTGCGTAGATCTGGTAGAAAACCATATTAAAGTTTAAAATGGACCAGATAGAGAAACAACATGTAAGCAGTAGTCAGATGACTACTTAACACTCCCAAGATGTTCCACGATGACAGTGTTTCTGTTTGATTGAGGAGACAGGCTGCTTGAACATAGCTCATTCACTGTAGGACAAGCAGATGATTGTTGTTGCATAGGCCAAGACTGTTGAGTCTCAATTGTTCCGTCTCTTTTTGGGCCTCAAATGAGCGACCGGCTTTTCAAAACCATACAGCTCTGTTAACTTCTTGGGGTGGGTGGGTGAGTGCTGGAATCCAGCATATAGGTGTAATACCTGAAATTGAAAGAATCCATAAATAAAATGTTGAATTGAAGCTTTCTGAAGTCCAAGAGCCTGGGAAATTGAGGGACAAACTGTATTTCCAAATACAATTAATCATTTCTTAATTATATTGAGTTTGAGCTCTGCAATGAGATGAAAATGACTTAATTATAACATGAGCAGTAGGAGTCCTTTTCGCTAATGCATTTGTTAGCACATTTCAGCTGGCTAACTGCTTATGGAAGGTAGTAATCACCTTTATATGTTTGCTAGGCATACCCACTGTTGCCTTAGTAAATGACATAGAGCCATGAATCTGGCAAGAAAGCAGTTTATATTGACCTGGAGGCCTGTTGCCAGTTCTACCAAGCCATGCGAGGAGATGTTGCTGTCTTATTTTGTATGTATGTTAATTGTTGGATAGCTGTGCCCGTCTTCTTCTCAGACCACAACTGTGAATATTGTACTGCGGTGCCATCATGCAACTGTCCTAAGGTTTCATGACCGCAAGCTAAAATACAAAGTGTGAAGGTGGAGTACATTTACTAAATGGCATCCCCATTCTGCAATAGCACACCATGCTAATTTTGTATCTTTTATAAAATAAAAGAACTAGAATAGCCTGCGTCTAAACGTGTTTTGTTCTTTCTGGAGATTTGAACCAATTTGCTGATAGTCTGACAGCGAAATGATGAGCTTTGTATTTTTCAAAAGTGGGTTGTATTTTATTTTCTCAAATGTGATGTAAACTTTGTGGGCTCTTCCTTTTGCTATGTCTGAATGCTATGGACCTGCCTATGTCATTAGTTAATAGTCTGAACTATCCTATTCTGACATTCAACGAGAGTGTACTAATAAACAATGCAGTTTACAAACTGTAGTCAGGGACCAGCTCTCCTATAGTGTAAATCCACATACTTTGGCTTACATGGCTGGTACTCCATAATTTACACTTTGGGAAAACACATACATTGTGATGAGGAACCATGACATGGTCCTTAGGAAATGACTGTATTTTATATTGGCGCAGTGGAGCAAGATATTTTCCTTCATCTTTTTTCTTTTGTTTTTTTAACTGATTCTCCTGAATCTGGACTCTGAAGGCTGAACAGTAAATATTTATGAAATGTAATGACCAAGACTAAATACATTCATTAGCATATTTATTCTTCTTGAGTTACTGCTTTGTGTGCCTGAGGAAATTATCAAATTATTTGAAGTGCTATGTGCAATTTTAGGACTAACATTTTTATCTCTTCCTGCATCACTGTGAATTTTGGGACCAGGGTAGTAGTTCCTGTACTGAAGATCTTTGCAAGTGCTGGTTGTCTTGCTGAAGCTGAAGGCATCCTGCTGCTGAAAGGTATTCCTGCATCCTCTCCGAGCAAAATCATTAGCCACGGGGAGATCGAAGAAGTTCTTGTCAACACGACTGACAAAGTCCCATAGGACTCTGCAAAGTGACTTTGACAGGAAACAGAGGACGTGATGGACAAGTTCCTCAGGGAAGCTGCTTACCATAGAGATGGGAATGGAATGAAATAAAAGGTCACATTCAGCCTAATATTGCTTGTGGTGAATGATCAAAAAAAAAGATCCATTTTCTGTATTCCAACAGCTTATGCTTCAGGAGCAAGGGATGGCAATTCCCAGACTATGCTGAATTGACAGGCTAACGGGGGCAGCAGCTACCAGAGAGCGTTTGGAAGTGAGGGAGAATGTCATATTAGTTAAAGCACGTTTTAATCTCGTTGGGCATTTAATTTCATCCATCTATGTGTGTGTTATAAGTGTATCTGTATGTTTTTCATGATTTATATGGCCATACCAAGATAAAGATAGGTATTTCCAGATAAATACAGAAAACTAACTGACTGGATATTGTCCCCTTTCAGTTTTGTTACACTGATTACTAGCTTTAGGAATACAACTTTAGTCTCTAGGTATAAAGACGATGCTGAAATTGGAACTGCTCAAAAAAGGAGAAAGCTCATTGTTTATACTTTTTATGTATTTTTCAAACGTCTAAAACTTTGGCCAGCTATAACCATAACGGTTTAAATAACGATTTGACTTGCTTGCAATATTTTTTCTGAGATCTGAACAGTGGGAGTTTTGACAACACTAGGCCCTCAGAAATTGCTATCTCATGGCACTTGTGCTAGCCTATTTTTCTAAATAACAGGATCATAAAAGAAAAGGAAATACAATCTTCCCCCCCCGCCCCAGATTGTTTTATGAAACAAACATAATATGCAGTTGTTTGATTCTGTGTGGGCTAAAAATGTATGCAAGTAACTGCTACATAAATGTGGTCTAAAAATGTTGAAGTAATGTAATTATAATTCTAAAATTGAGAGAATGAGTACTTCACTCAATTACTGTGTTGTGGTGTTCCATTAAAGCTAATCTATCAACATTTCCATTAAAAAGTTTTTTTGTCTAATACCCGACTCTCATCCCTGAAACATGAATGGTGTATGGTAAATGTCAGCTGGAATTCATTTCCTTGTTTACAAAACATTTATAAAAAGTCAGTGTATCCATCCTGTTTGTCCTCTTGTAGTTTTCATCCTTCTGTGGTGCATGAACTTTTACACAGCTCTTTTAGAAAAACTTCACGATGAATTCACTTCATGCACCTAACAAAAAAATGTTTATCATAATGTGCTGTGTTTATTAACAGTTTTCAATTTTTTTCCTGCTGTGATCAGTCTAATTGAGGCAAGTTTTCAGAACCTCTCAAGCGACTCAGGGGTGTAATTTTCAACCAGCCATTGCTCTTTATTTCAGGCTCCTGGAAATAGCCGGTAGGTTCCCACATCACTTCATTCCCCGTGTGGGAAGAGGCCCCACGCAGGAGCCTGTGGGCCCTCGCCCGGGGGGCAGGACCGCGGTGGCGCTGGAGCCCGCGCCTCGGGCCGGCAGCGGCCACGCGGTAAAAAAAACTACCGGGAAAAGCTGCAGGGGGCCCAAAGCCGCGGGCGTTACGCGCTCCCGGCCCCGCGGGTGCTGCCTGTGGCGAGGCGGCGGGGGGCGTCACGCCCGCGGGGCCTCCGGGCGGAGCCCGCCGCTCCCCTCATGCCCTGCTGCGCGGGCGCCCTCGTCGCGCGCGCTCTCCTCACGCGCTCCCCCCTCACGCGGACGCTCTCCTCGCGCGCTCCCCCCTCACGAGCGCCGTCGTCGCGCGCGCGCTCCCCCCTCACGGGCGCCCTCGCCGCGCGCGCTCTCCTCACGCTCTGCCCCCTCACGCGCGCCCTCGTTGCGCGCTCCCCCCTTCACGCGCTCTCCTCACGCGCTCTCCCCTCACGGGCGCCCTCGTCGCCCGCGCTCCCCCCTTCACGCGCTCTCCCCTCACGGACGCTCTCCTCACGCGCTCTCCCCTCACGGGCGCCCTCGTCGCCCGCGCTCCCCCCTTCACGCGCCCTCCCCTCACGGACGCTCTCCTCACGCGCTCTCCCCTCACGGGCGCCCTCGTCGCGCTCTCCCCTGTCACGGGCGCCCCCCCCTCGCGATCCGGCGTCGCCGCCTCCCGCCGCCTCCTCGCGAGTGACCCCGAAGCCGCCTCAGCGCCCGCGGGCTCCCGGGGCGGCGTTTCCCGGGCGCAGCGCTGCCCCTCGCCGCCGCCTCCCTCGGGCCCCGCGATCCGCGTTTTCCCGTCTATTTACTGTAAACGCGCGCAGGTGTCTGAAGCGCCACACGCTGCCTCTTGGCTGCGACTCGGAAGAAGCAGCACAAACGCTGAAAAAAACCGTGTAAGTTGTTATACCCCATCTTTCCGTGACATATGCGCGGCTCTGCTCATCCAGGGAGGTGACATACATTTTATCACATGAGCAAGCTGAACAGTTGGCCCTGAGGAAAATAGTTTCACTGGGAACAGGCTTCTGCTGTGGATGTTTAATTGCAACAAAACCAGTGTTGGAATTTAACTGAGGGCTTTGGTTTGTTCTTAAAAACGAAACCCAGTTTGTGTATTCCAGATGTGAGCTCAGGTAGACCTTATTTAATGATGCCATAACCCTGGTTACGCAGAAAGCAGCAGTCAGGCCACGTAAAGGCTTTGGGCGCTGCGCGAGGCCCCCGATGGCTGAGCAAACTGTCAGGCTGGGAAGCTGGCTCGTCTGTTTTTCGATGAGCATAGTATGCCATGTGTGATTGAATGTGTTCATCCTTGTGCTTTTAAAAAGTGCCTTTTTTTTGGTAGGAGACACTTGGTTTTCTCTGAAAAAAAAAGTGCTGAACAAAAACCGCACCGCATTTTGCTAGATAGCAAATAATTAAAACAACATAATGCAGTGAGCTGTAGAGTATTAATGCTGTTGTTACAAGGCAACCCTGAGAAGCTCAGAAAGAATGTTTGAAGCAGGTAGATTTGGATAATTTCTATCTTAGATAGAATTTGCTTAGCATGAGTAGCCGCACACTTGCTTAGCATAAGTAGCTAAATTTGCTGAAGCCTTAGGCCGCGCTCCTAGTTCGTTAAGAAAAGGCCTCAGAGCTGGTGCAGGCTGGAAAGATAAGGGAGTTACAAGCAGTCTGCATTCCTGTGCCCCACTCTCCAGAAGGGAGGATGCCAAGGCTGAGAAATAAGGCCTGTTTGGGTGCCAGGACCTTGGGAAGCAAAGCCTCCTCTCACTGTTGAAACAGTGTTAATTAAGGGGTCTGGATTATGTCCTCTTCGTCAGGACCTTGGGAGATAACGTCTACTGACCTAGCTGGGGCAGTGTTAATTGATCAGGACCTTGAGAAGCAGGGGTGGGACCCAGGGAATGAAGAAATCACTAACCAATCAGTGTACAAGGGAAAGTCGCAAATCTGGCAATTTGTTTGTATAAATGCTACCTGAAAAGTTGGGGGGGTGTGCTCGATTTGTGGGAGACCACCGAGCACCCAGGCTTGCGCAACTCTGAAATAAATAAATAAATGTCTCTCCTGAGTGTGTAATTATTGGCTCATTGCACACCGGGCAACGAATCCGCTTTTCGGACAACACTGTGAGACCCATCTGTAGAGAAACTCTGAATTAAAAATCAAAATGGGAAAAAATGAGGTTGAAATGAAAAAAGGTTAAATGAAAAAAAATAAATTGCTATTTTTTTGGAGGTTGCGTGGTCAGCTAAAGACAAACTCCCCGGGGCAGCGCCTGCCTTCCCTCCACCCCGTGTGGCCCCTTCCCTTGATGCTTGGCCCTGTGAGGGGCCTTAAAACCTCCCCTGTGATGGTCATGGGGTTGTGTGATGAGGGGCTTGTCCAAAATGCACTGCCTTCCCACTGCCTAGAGTGAGAAATGAAGTGCAAAAGAGCTAAAAATTACATAAAATTACTCTGCAAGGAACAAGGTTGGCGCAGGTATCATACAGTTTAAAAAGAGCTGGGATGTAAAAAGGGAATAGGAGAAAAGAGGAGGGAAGGAACATGGTGGAGAATAAGAAATCAGTTTGGTAGCAGCTTTCTTTGACATAGTGATAATAAAAAGTTCTGTCCAAGGGCTGAGCGCTATTATTGCTGTTATTATTCACTCAGTGTTTGCAGTTCCTGGTTAGCTGATATAATAGCAGTTTTGCTGTTTACAGTACAACAAATCTGGAAGTTTGCCCTCCCCAGACCTAGTGTGCATTTTCATCCTGACAGGCTGACAGCTCTGAAGTATACAAATTAATTAAATTCATGATAGTTTTGCAGCAATCTGAAAGCAGCGTTTTAAAGCTATGTTCCCA
This sequence comes from Dromaius novaehollandiae, assembly GCF_036370855.1. Lineage (NCBI taxonomy): Eukaryota > Metazoa > Chordata > Aves > Casuariiformes > Dromaiidae > Dromaius > Dromaius novaehollandiae. Next base: position 22,799,664 of record NC_088112.1, on the reverse strand, counting down.
GTTTTTAGGCGTGTATTATTTTCTACTGTTTCTTGTTGTTTCTTGTTTTGCGAATTCTGTTTCATGTTTGCCTTATTAATGATACAAACATTTCAGTAAGAGTGGCAAGATTTAGAACGCTTATGAAGTTTAATATTAATCAGTTACCTTATTTGGAGATATAATGGAGCCTTGGGGAAAAACTGAATTTCTAGTTACCTTAACAGCTGGAAGAGCTTGTGCCCTCCAGGGAATGGAGCTGAGAGTAAAACTTTCAGCCTCACTAAGCTAAAAATATTTAACACCAAATTAAAATTGAGGCAAATCCTTTGTGCCCACCCACTGGTTTCTCGTATTCACTGGTGCTGACGGTCCCATCTTCGGGGGGGAGACTGGCTGGCGTGCGATCCATACTGCTCATATCCCCTCTCCTACCAGGACTGCCTGGCCTGCAGGACATGCCGTCAGCGTTGCGGTTGGGATAGCCCCGTAAACTAACTAGATGTGCAGCTGTCGCAGAACTTATCCTTCTGATTTTAACAGAGTTCAGAATTTTTGCATGCTCATCCTAAAATAGTGACTGTTTTGGCCTTAGCATTTATAATATCATAAGGGGATGAATCACCTTTAACAGTTGTTCAGCTATCCACTAATTAGGTATTAACAGACTGGAGTTTCTTATTTAATACTGATTGCATTTTTCCTTTATTACACAAAGTACCTTTTTTAAAGACAAAAGATGGGCAAGATTCTAATGTTGTGAGTTTAGTAAATGCTTGCCATGTTTAATGATTAAAGTGCCTATTGTGCTCAACAGTTTTTACAGCATAGTGATTAATTTGCATCATGAGAGAGCTGCAATTGCACAGAACCAAATCCTGGAATCTTTTCTTAGGCAAATTCTCCATTAGAGTTGAAGATCATGTACTCTTATTCTCTGTGTTTAAACAGCACCTTAAACCAAGAAAATGTTTTGAACATGACAGGTAATTAAAGCTGTTTCAGTGAATCCTACTTATTACAAGAAGCAAAATGTATTAGAAGTCAACAGCTGAAGAAGGAAACGCCATAAGGAGAGCGTACCATGAGGGTGCTCATCAAATACAGGATTCAGCACCTGTGCAACAGACTGATCTCAGTTACACTGGTGTGAAATGGCATAAACTTCCAGTAAGTCTCAGAAATTAGTGCTTACAATCTGATGCTTGTAATGCTCTTGCTGTTTTACTGCACATCATTCGGTTTTGAGATTGTCACTATAAAATATCTATAAACCATATACATAAGATGACGAAGTAGCTGATTTCTTAAATCTTGATCTCAAAAAAACCCTCAAAATGTAGAGATTCCTTTCCAAATGGAGAGGTTTATCTTCTACAAAGGCATTTTAGAAATCTCCCTTAGGCTCAATAGTAATGGATATTTTCATCCATGATGTTGAAGTAAATATTCTGTACAAAGTAGCATGTATCCAACAGGAAAATGCGATATTGAGGACCCTTGGCTACTACAGCACACTTTGTGGCCTGGTAAGTTTGGCTCTTGTGATGCAGGGAAAGCAAGCCGTCAGCGCCTGGCTGCACATCCCCATTGCTCCTCTCTGCTCAACCTGTTTTGTGGCAGAGAGTTAAGCAGGTAATTAAGTTGCATTTTTGAATTTCTTCTTTTTTTAAGTTTTATGATTGTTCAGTATTCCTCAGTATCTTGTCTCATGGTTCTTTATGCAGTCCAAATCCTTTTGCTGAATTTGCCAGAAGCTTTGTTTTTTTCAGTGAATAAACTGCTCACCTTAGTGGGAGACTAGAAAGTCTGATTTGGCTAGGAGCCCAAAACAGCAGATACAGAGAAGCAAAAGCAATGAGCAGACAAGAGATCAATTAAATAAAGAACTCTCTGGATCCATCTAATGCTATTATGTTTTATTTTGCATTAGCTGAAGAAAGAAAGTGTCCAGAAAAAAATGGACTCGGTGGACTGATCTTTTGTACTTTTTAGAAACCATTTTTTAAAAGTGCAGAATATATGGTGGAAAGTATTTTCCTTCTAAAGAAAGTTTCATTATATTTAAGAAGGAAATAAAGAATGCCCATGATGGAATACTTTCAAAGAGAAAATAATTTCATCTGCTCCCACGATCAATTAGGAGAGACTTCTGAAAAGGAACATTGCTATCAAGAGGCAGGATGTGTTTTAGAGTACCACATTGAAAAAATTGTCACATTTTCTGTTGCCTTGTAAACAGAAAGTGTTTTAAATATTTCTGACATTTGAAGGGACATCACTGTAATCTTAGGTCACGAACACTGTCTTTGTGGGAAAGAGACAGTAAATTTCCACTATTTTTTTTCTTTTTTAACTACCAGATGCCAGGCATATGAAATATAAAGTGTTCCAAATGTCAGGAAATGGCTCTTTGCTTTGTGCAAGATTCAAATGTTTTATTCTTTAAAGGTGCAGACCAGTTTTCCATGCACACAGCTGCCAGCTTTTGCCCAGAGAATTAGCACTGCTCACACTGCTTCCTTCTGGTGACTTTAACCAGACCAGTATGGTCATGTGGTATACGAGTACTTGCACACTTAAAATTTGCCTTCATAGATATCTCTGGCTGCGGTTTGGTGCTAAACAAAGCCAGGTTTGACAAAGTGTTTATGTACATAAAAGCTGGTGGTGAGGTTTAAGAACAAAAACCCAGCACTTGACATGGGTTGGAGGTCAGTGCTAGACGCGTCTGGAAGTCCTGCTGGGCTCCATTACTGGTGTGGGCTCCAGAGGCAGCATTAAATGTACGAGAGAGTCTCCTCCTCCGTTATGTGACAAGTCCTTGCTTAGCGTTTGCAGAGAAACAGACGCTCAAGAGTATGCACAAAGCTGCAGACATTTAGTTTTGCAGTTGTGTGTGTGTGACATGTTATGAACCAACCTCCTAATTAACTTTGCCATGTGTGTGTTTAAGTGGATCTTTCCTTCTAGAGGAAATTAAGAGCCTGCTTTGGCCTCAAACTCGAATTTACAGTGTGTTTGTATGAAAACTGTCAAGGTGAATTATGTGTCTTCCACATGTCATTAAAATATGATATATAACTAAAACCAAGACTTACAGGAAATCTTGTATATGGAAAAAGTAGCAGGAAAAGTCTGAGGGAATTGGAAGCTCTCTGTACTGTTGTTTAATCTGAATTTTTTAGGAGAAAATCTAGCAAAGGGATGGCTGTTCACTCCTTGGTATCTTGCTTCCCAAAGGATTACATTTGCTTTTGCAATCTGTTTGAATGACACGGATGTAGAAAAAGTCCTGGTACCATCAAGTTTAAGCTCACCAGCTGTGTGAGTAATTTACATGGTCCTCTGAATACAGAAACTTTGCAGAGTCTGATTTGCTCTGTGGTGGCACCCTCTCCCATTAGCAGTGATCTTGTGCTGTTGGTAGGGCTGATTTTGCGACCCAGCTCTAAGACCTCCTGGCACTCGGGGACTGACAAACACCACTCCATTTGCACCTCCAGCTCTCTTAGGCAAATGGACGGTACCTTTCAATTTCATCCTTTCCAGGAGCACCATAGCTGGGCCTAACGATCTGTTTGCTGCTCCAGGTGGGAGAGAAACATGTTCACACCAGCATTTCACACATTTTCGCTGTCTTGATGTGAAGAATATTGCCTTGTACTTTCAGAAGGAACAGGCTTCCATCCTTGCAAAAACTTTCTCAACTTTTATATTGGCCAATTTTGACAGTTTCTGTTCGAGTCTTTCTCTGAGCTCTGACTTAGACAATTGTTTTTGCAATTATTAAAAGACTGCTTCTGTGAAATATGGAATCTGCCTCTGAGCACATGCTCTCTCTCTTCCAGTGATGTACTCTCTGATTTCTTTTTCTCATCCTACCTTGCAGAATTCCTTCCAACCTATTTTTCACTTCCTTTTGCTTTGATTCTGATTTGTTTTAAACATCCCAGTTCTTCAGCCAAGAGAAATAGACTGGACTCTCTTTGACAGTCTTGCTCTTTTGCAAAAGAATATAGAGAAGCCATTAAAGTGCCAGGGTTTTATATGCTTTTCCCATTGATACTGCTTGGAAAGACCTTGCAATACAATTGCTCTGTCTTGATTGATATATTCTCATTATCATCCCTGAATTATTTGCAGAGGTAAATGACAGGGCTTTATTTTCTCATACTTTATCTTTTTACAAAATGCATCCAACAAAGTTGCTAATGGAAAAGCTTTTAACCTTCCAAGGCAGCGGGTGATCTTTGCCCATCTGTGTTAGTGTGTGACACGTGGAACTGACTAATGCCACAAGCTGCAGAAAAATCCTGCTACTGGGTTTGCAGCCCTCCCTGAGGTTACTGGTAAATTTAATAGGCAGCACAAGGTGACTGGCATAGCAGTGGGGATAAATTGTTTGCTTCAAAAATTAAAGAGAATAGAAAGGACAAATCTATTTGCCTGTTTCAGGGGCAGGGATGCTTAACCTGTGTTTCCTGACTCGGCCGATGCATTTCCAGGGAGCCCAGACAGCTGGAAAGATGGTGCTAGTTGTGCTCCATTACAAGATGAAAAACAAAATGACTCCCAGGAGCAAATACCACTTTAGGGCATTAGCAAAGTGAATTGATCTTTCGCTTGAGTACCCCAGGCGTAGTGTTGTCACACGATTCATCCTTTGGACCAGAGCACCGCGGCCGACTGACAGCAGCATCAGCAGCGTATACTAGCGCATGGGATTTTTGCTGTATATTTTGTATATCTCCCTGTTAAATTGCTAAGTCGTTTAAAGGTGGCGTAGATTGACTAGAAGTGACCTGGAGACCCGGGGAATATTGATTTTTATTAGTATGAGGAAAGAAAAAAAATATTGTATTTTAAGATAGAGTAGCCAGAGCAGTGTGAGTGCTAAGAAGAGATGACCAACAGGACTACGTTAAAAAAGAAAAGAAAAGAAAAGAAAAAGGCCAAAAATTTCATTTGTGTGTCCAGCTTTGAGGTTTGCAGATGCCACGACTGTGGTGAGAACAACTTCTTGTGAGCATCTGACTCTAACTTTCTGTATAACACAGGCCAAGTACATCTCTGAATCAATTCCTGCCTCCAGTCCAGGATTGCATTAGAAGGTATAGAAAAAACGGTCGATTTAAAATGCCTGGTGGTGAAGAATCAACCCCACTCACATAGATACTCTAACAGTGAGTTACTCTTGCTGTTATAAGAGGTTTAACTTAACTTTCGAACCTCTGGCTCTTGCAAGACCTTTGCCCAACTGACTGAAGGGCTCACCATGATTAAATTTTGGTTTGAAGTTACTTACAGCTGATGATGAAGTCATTTTTTAGCCTGTTCTGATAGCTAAAGAAATCGATGTCCTTGAGTATAAGCCATGTTTTCCAATTCTTTCTTCATACTGACAGCCCTTCTCTCAACCTTCCCCCGTTTCTCAGCCCTCTCTGAAGTGTGGACACCAGACCATATGGGCAAATATCCCAGCAGCAATCGAACACGCACACCTTATGTTCCCTTGATTATCCCTCACGGTTCTTTGTGACCAATGTTTATATCTCAGCTTTCCAGCTAGTTATTATTCTGCATGACTGGATATGGTTAAACCAAAAAAAGCTGTTAGGGAGAACAAGCAGAAAACAAAATAAAGACAGGAATACTTACTATTCTGGGGCTATATTTGTGCAGGTAATTTCTTACAGCTGTTCTCTGTACCCAACCGGGAAGTGTACAGTAAATAACATTAGCAACAATTTACCCCCAAGGAGCTAAAATGCATCCTGGACAAATCCTACTACCATTTTTTCCAGGGATAAGACTGAATTTGACAGTTTGTGGGGAACCATGCTACTCACTGTGGGAATGCTTCCCCATGCTTGTAACACGCAGAGCGGGCCCCCTGAAACTCTTCAGCAGTCGTGAGAGATGGAAAAATAATGCTTCTACTCTGCCAAAACAAAGGGAGGTAATGAGACAGAGATGAGATATCAAAGAACAACAGAAATAGCTAGAATAGGGGGACTAATAGTCCCATTTTCTGCATATTATATTACTATAATCAACAAACAATCTAGCTGGTTTTCCTACAAAAAATAGCACACGCTGAGTGGTTGTTAAGGGCATGTTTTCATGTATGTAAGCCTTGCAACAACTCCAGGAAGCCACTTAAAGCCAGAAGTGCTTTTCGTTGGCACCTCATAAAGCAGCAAGAGAGAAATATTTCACTACAGGTATTAACTTGCTTTAATATTGTTAAATTTCACTTAAGGCTTCCATGAAAGAAATATCCTCCCTGCATGAAAAAAGGTCTTGACCCTATCACCTACATGTAGTTATAATGGAAAGCAAAGGCACAGCCGCCTGCCTGTCCAGCTGTGAGGGTGGGTGGGATGGCAGCTGGCTTTGCCAGGGGTGAGGCTGGGGTGGCCGGGCAAGTCCGCACCCGCAGAGATGTGGCACCAAGCTGTCTCTGCCAGCCCATCTGCTTTTCTGTCCACCCTCCTTTAAGTGGTACTCGGTTTCTTCCATTTGCCTCAGCCCTTGCCTGCTGATACGGTCTGCGGTGGTGTGGCGTGTTTCCGTGTAAGAACACATAACTGTTTCTGCAGCCAAGCCACTGGGCTGTCCTTCTGCTCTTACAGTTTGAGGTGCTTCTGGCAACGCTCTCCTAGACTTATGGCAACCCCCGTCCACTAGCTGATCTCAAAAATTGCTGTCCTAGCTGTTGATCATTAATAATACTTTCATGGTTTAAAGAAATGGTCCTAATTTTTCCCTAAACTTAACCATTTTCTAAAATCGCATTGTGTTTCTGGCTATTTCATACTCTTGCTTGTTGCTGCATTTGAATAACAAGATGAATTTTAACTTTACATTATAATAATCTGTAGCTATTGCGTGTCTTTTTTGTCCTTCACTCTCAGGGTGGCAATTTGTCCTACAGTGACTGAACAGACTGGGGGGAGTTATTAGGAAAATTAGATCAAATCATGGTATAATGCCACGAGATGACTCAGTTCTATTATGGTGTAGTCTTACAAAAACAGGACATTGAACAAAATGTACTTTTATAGAAAGTTTTTTTTTAATGTTGTTATTTCTTGTTAAAAGCCAAACAAACACCCTTCCTGATTTATATTCTTATGTAACATTGGGCTTATTATTTGGGCTCGATACACCAGCCTCAGCAATTGTTGGTAGGGAAGGATGTAGACAAAGAAGCTAAGAATCTGAAATATCACAGATGTAACTAGCCACTTTTCTTTGTTGGACACCTTGGAATAACATCTGAAAATCAGTGAAGACAGCTTAGAATATTGTCCTTTCCTTTTTCTCTTTTATGCGCAAATATCCTTTTTTTCTCTGCGATCTCGGGATCTATTGTGTGAAAGGGCTACCTCTTATTTCTGGAACAGTAGAATCCTCTGACTGGCAGTTGCAAACTGGTTGTTACATGTGGTTCACGGTGAATTTGAACATACATTTCAAGTATTTTTATGTCAACTACAGTGACACATATAAAAGGCTCTAGGCAGTCTAATGCCTCCCATTTCCTTATGTCTAGTAATTGCTGGCTATCCAAATTGGGATGTCACTACCATCAGCAGGACTCCTGCTGTCCCGGGTACATTGTGCATGGGTGCTTGGCTGCAGCATCCGTGCCCCCTTCCAGAGGTATTTTGGCTATTGTCAGAAGCAAGATTCCTTTGTGAATAGACAATATTAAACTCTTTTTCATGGTTAAAAGTAACATTACAGTTATATTATTCTATAGCATGTAATCAACTCCCTGCTATCCTTGTATGTTATGGGCTGAGGAGGGGGAAGCATTTACAGGGAGATGGAAAAAACATCATCGGACCAAATGCTAACTTTTTTCTTTTCTGTTAGCAAACAGCAGAAGCCAAAGATTTTTGAGATTTAGAGTAAGTGGTCAGTGGACCTCAGTGTGCAGCCTTGTTCCAGCCTCAAACAAACTGAACCAATGTAATGCATAGGAGAGTCATGCTGGTGAAGCTTTATAATAACAGCTCTGCCTCATTCTTAGGCAAGTACAGTATTAGACAAGCTGGGGGGAAAAAAGCATACACGTTCTTCAATTTTTGCCTTCAGAACGGCACTCTTCCAGAAATCCTGCCTATTCCCAACATAATTCACAGACTGATGTAGCCAACAGTTATGGAACAGGCTGCATGGCACAGCTTTGAAATCTTATATTTGCTGGGAGTCCAAACCTTGATGCAAACAAACAGTTTTATGACCCACCTGCTTATTTCTTTGGGGCTGTGATATGGTATCTTGTGTGAAACTTTTCATTCTTAGCATGATCAGGTACAGTGTGCATGTAATGAGCCATTGTCAGGTATACGTTCGTTTCCATTTGAAAGGCATGCTGTGCTAATAACATTTCTCACATTGTTACAGGCTTTTTTTTTTAAGCTTAGCATTTTCTTCATAGTTAATACAAATAAAAAGCTGGCTTTCTGGGCACTTTAGCAGAAAGATACAACTTTAAGAGAGAAAGAAGATAAAGAACTTCTACAAATATTTATGCACAGAAAATTGATCAAACTTTAATGAGTCTCATTTAAATAGGAGTTATATGTATTTGTGTGACTGTAGTTCCTGCAACTGATTCAAGGCAGCTGTTTATCACAAATAGAGTTGAGTTTAGAAGTTAGCCACCAAAATACTTGTCCACAGGCATGGGTAAGAATGAGAAGGGAGAAGCTGCTGTGCTACTGGGAGGTGATACTGTGCAGTGCATGGCTAGCAGGGAGGAAAAAAGGAAATTGTGTCCATCTTTATCTTCAGTTCTGGTTACCTCGAGTTTAACGCTGGTCTGACGGACGTGATACAGCCTTCTTGGGACAAACCCCCTGCTCAGCAACAGGAGTGCTCACAGGATCTTTGCATATACCTTTTGTGACAAAGCCCTTCCAGCTTTTACGTGGCTGGTGGTTTCTTTCATGATAAAAGATGAGTGATCAAGTGGTTTCCTTAGAGAAATCTGGTCCTTGGCCTTGCCAGTAAAGCACTTCCTGCATAAGTGAATGAGTAAGAGAGTGATGCTGATATCTAAGATAAAAACACCTGGGACTACTGTCTCCTTGGCTGCCTTAACACTATATTTAATCCTCTCTCTTAGCAGCGATGTGTTTGAACTACCTCTAGGCTGTGACCTGGGCTTTCCCAGGTGCAGCTGGTGCTGCTGGGCCCTGGGCAGGAGCAGCAGCTGGGCATGGGAGGCCCAGGGGCTGCTGCTAATTGGCACCCACCTGCCTGCTGATGGGAAGCAGGTGGCTCCACCCATGCCTCGGTTGGCTGCCCCGGCCCCTCGACTTCGATGGAGGGGTGCTTCAGGCTGTGGAGCCAAGCTGCCCTGCTCCTGTGCTGTCCTCGTGCATTCTTGGTGCTTCCTGCAGCTTCTGACCCACGTCTCAGGTAAGATTAAGTCTCTGTTTTAAGGGTTATCTTATTGAAAGGGATGATGAAATTTTTGTGACAGACTGTTCTTGGAGAAGCACACTGTTCTGTGTTTACCAGACCCTTGATGTATTATGGAAATTGAGCTTACCTATCTGTGTAGAGGCTCTGAGGGGCTTCTCGTGATCTTCCTCATGCTCTTGTTTGTCCTGTCGCTCTTGTTGCCCAGTGCAAGATGCAGGAATACGCAGGCGTTTTTCTGTTAGGAGTGAATCTTGTGTTTGAAGTATTGTTCTCTTTCTCCATCCTGAAGAAGGAGAAAGGAATGGAAAAAATAAATGGTGTTACATCTCTGACTCTTGTAAATGTAGATTATGGTAGTCCTGAGAGAAGGTATTTCCCACAAATCTATGAGGACAACTGCCAGCTCTCTAAAAGCTTGACTCCAATTAACTTCCACTTTAAAGTCCTTTATTTATGTGGACAATTCATAGCTGTTATGAATCATGTCATGGCTGATCTTAACAAAAGTATGTGCATATAGCTAATATGTACTAACTAATACATATTACAAAGGCAAGTGTTATTCTGAAAATGAGGGAAAATCTGAATAGTCTTCTTCATATTTAAAAATGTATAAATCAACTTTCTGTGTGAGGTTTATAATGAAAGTTTATTTTCCTTCCCCCTATTTAGCTTTTACCTTCTTAATGTCTCTGAAAAAAGATTTTAAATATTTAAAACTGGTCAGATGAAAGCTATCGTGTAATGTCTATAAAGGTTTGAAGTCAGTGCACTATAAATAAAACAAAATACTAGAATAAATCTCATTAACAAGTAAGCATAGTACATTTTATTCCGAAAGCCCCATAAATTCCCCTTTACCTGTGAACAATGAAGCTACGATTGCTTTTCTCTGCAGGCAATGCAGAGACCCACAAATTGCCCTTTGTAATGAGGAAATTTAGAATAAATGAAGGTAGTAATTAATAATAACCCAGCATGACTAAAACTCGTTTACAAGGCTGAAAAGTGTGTGTAACTACAGATAAGTTTTTTCTACTACAGCAGCTGAGTTTGAACCACAGGGGCGAGAGTACCACAGTGGTATTCAAAAGCACAGCAGAAAATTACTAGCGATTGTTGTATAAAAAAAAATGTGGATTTTATCCAGTTATTTAATTTTTTTCTTTGATCTTTGACCTAATCTAGCATGCGTCTTCACTATTGTATAAAAAAAACCCTTCCAACAATTTCCCTTATCTTATAAAATAAAAAAGCAGGGTCAGAAATCTAGATATTAAGAGCTCTCTTTGGCAAGAGATTAGGGGATGTTTAGTGGGAGATTATTTAGGGGTAGGACCACAAAATAAGGTAAGTGCCTAAATTCCACTTAAATCCCCCAGTACAGTACTTGGCCCTTTAGCCTAATCTCGGGCATCAGGAGGTGGTTCGCCTGAGTGTGTCTGCAGGCAGTTTCTTGGGCCCCGTCAGGGGATCAGATCAAGGCTTCACACCAGCACCATTTTGTTTTTCAGAATAACAGCACCTTTCACACAAACGCATCGTTGATAGGCAAATTCCAGTGGTGTCCCATGTGCTTTATTTAGTGTGCAGCTAGTTAGAGTGCTGATGCAGGCTGGTTCAGTGCAGTGCCTGAAAACAGCAGCATCGTAGGGTAATGGGATGTTTTGTGATCTGCCCTATTTAGATGAAGCATTGACCTCAGCAGATTGAGCCCTGAATACAACAGGCAGCTTCTTCCTCAATAGGGCTGATTTTGTCATCCTTTGCCTCTGTGTTCAGATAAAAGGCAGTAAATCTTACCTGAAGGACCAGGCAAGGAAAATAGTGATTCATGATTAGGGCACTCACCTGGGGGAAGTGAAGGCCAGATGTAGAATTAGATGCAAGAGTCATCATTCGGTTGCTTGTAGTTATTTCCTGCATTGTCGTTTTCCTTCCAAGCAGATATGCCCCAGTCAAAAAAAGCTGCCAATACCTAAACCAAAGAAATGACTAGTTGTTCATCAATTCAATCGTTTTGCTTGCATGTGGTATCCTTTTCAGTTTATAGAGGGTCAACTCTTTGCGGTAAGGATCAAGTTTTCTTCCATATGGTTTTAAAATCTTTCAATATTGTGGGCAGTACAGGCTGTAAATAAATAACAAGACTGTTATCCTTGCTACATGGGTAAGTGGAGAATGTTAACTTAGAGGAGCTGCTGCTTTAAATACTGGGAGTGTTATACTGAGCTTTTATTTAGAGCAGAGAATTCCTCAGGAAAAATCATGTTGAAAAAGTGCTATTTAAAAAAAAAAAAAACCCACCCGCAACTTGTTAGCAAATTTCTTTCTCCTTGGTTTATTTGGGAATGAGAGGAACTCTACAACTGCAACTCATTTTAGCTCCAGAAAAAGAACAAGTTTTGGAAAAGGAAAGAAGTAATCCTCAAGACACCACGTAAAAGGATTTCTTTCTCTGAGGTCCTCAGCCTCTTTCCAAAACCCCCTCAGATTTAGTGAAATTTCTGTTACTTCTCTCACAGGTGCATTTGTGGTCTGAATCTCTTGGAGCTGGTGTGAATGCTTGACACATCAAATATCATCATAGCTTTATTTCCCATCTGCATGAGGGCTTACCTGCTGGAGACTTGAGAGCAGATCTTTGCATTTCAGATGGATGGCGATTTTTGAGTTGCCTGGGGAGCTGGGGTATGGCTTGTGCTGAGGGGACTGAGTACAGAGGAGGCTGGTGCACAGAAGGGAGGGGAGCGTCACGCCGTGGGGAAACCAGAGGGCTTCACATTCCTGGGCCTGCACAGACCAAGGCCCCTGCACCCCGTTCCTACCTCTGCACGCATCAAAAATAGCAGGTTTTCTGCTCGTCAGGGCTGCCTGTCGCCCAGGCACAGAGTGCCGGCTGTGCAACCCGGTGGGAGGCCTGCCTGCAGGGGAAGGGCACCAAGACAGGACTGAGTGTCCCAGCTCTTGTTTTTCTTCTTTTGGATGAAATAAATCATCATCTTCTTGGGAAATTACTTCCAGCATCAACCTAACATTATTTTAGGTATGTGGGGTACAGGGGAGTAAAACAGAAATAGTGAAGAATGTAATGTTTCAGAAATAAGATACAGCATTTGGATTTTTCAGTAGGTTTTTTTTTGCTTATAAATCTAAAAGAGGATAAAAATGTGTGTTAAATATGATATAAAGGTTAGTATTGGAATCATAGACTTCAAAGATGAAAAATATCTGTTACAAACCATCTTGTCAATTCCCCTGCCAGTGCCAGCTTCCCTTCCTGTAATATCCCTTCCAGTGCTGTTTGTTGGTGGGTTGGAACAATATCTCTACAGAAAAGGGAACAATTCTCTTTTGGATTGTGTCCAATTTTATGTCACTTATGTCAGAAAAAGTATGAAATGGGAGAATTTGGCTGCTAGACTCTCTGCACTGGACCTAGACAAAGGAGTGCAAATATAAGATAATGTGAAGATCTAACACTTCAATTCCTAAAGTACATCTTATTAGAGTGGCTTTTTATGATACGCTTATGAACTCCAATAGCAAAAAACTACTTTGTGGACATAGCTGTATTTTCTATTGTAATATACGTTTAAATTTATGAGAATAAACATAATGATACATAACTTCGTCCCTCATGATACGTATTGGGGATAATACTTTTATTCCAATTTCTCAGCTAAGGTGTCAGCTGTCTCTTGATGTTACTGTTTCACTGCAGTCTGCTTTCTGGTTGTGTTTACACTTGAATTGGAATTCATATGAAGTTTTGATAGATAAATGTTCTGTTTCTTCTACCTAACGAAGTTCACAGAAAATGAAGTCATGCAACCTAACTTTTAAAATGAGAAATCAGTGTTTTTTCAGTCAACCCTGTCTCATTTCTCTTAAAATATGTTAGTACATAAAAGCAAATATTTTTACTTTTAAAAAAATCTGCATGTATCTCATCTCAGTGACTGTCTACATCCTTAAAGTTTACATTTTAAAAAAAAACATGATAAATAAGCCTTCACTGGCTTGGCACTGTTTAATAATTGCGGTACTTAGAATCCCATTGTGCAGCAAGAGAAGTTGGTCGTTTCTCAGGATAGCTCTGTAAAGATACTCAAATTTGATTTCATGGGATTTATGTGATCTTTGCTGCTGCCAGACAAAAAGAGGAGTTGGAAAATGTGCTGAGTTATGGAAGTAGCTGTAGAGAGGAAGTCAGGTTTGATCTGATAGCGAATGTATCTGGTGAAAGTTTGTGGAGAAGGATAAAGAGTCAGGTTTGTACCTTGTGCTCATTTTTCCTGAGTTTACTGTCAGGGTTCTTGCAAAAGCAGTTCATTCTACATGAAAATTGGCGAATACTCATAGAAAAGGATTTTTAACTCCAAGTGTAAATATTTGTACCTGAAATGTGACCCCACAAAAGATGCGTATCTGATCACAGAAGAAGCCCTGTTTATTCAAAAAAAACCCCCCAAAACCCCCCACCATTGCAGTCGATGCAAATTTGCCCCCTAACGCTAAGATTTGACTTAGGGCATTTGGAGTGCCTTGCTTGAACCATTGATGGCTCGTAGATCATCTGCAGACAGCAGTCCTGAAATAACAAACCAGGCAATGATATCCTGTGTGGCTGATTCACAGCCAACGAACCAAGGTAAATTAATTACCTAGCTCATTCTCTAGGAAGCTGGAATAACGACCTTATGATTTCGTTAATCAGATTTTAGATTCAGCTTGAGGTTTGGGGCAGTGTCTCAAATATATCGGATGCAATGAAACGCAGGTGTCTGAGTGCTTCATCGAGGCTGGAGAAGCAGCCCTCTCCGTCACACGTGCGCGTGTTCTGTGGCTGTGGCTGTTCCCTGGTTTTGCTGCCTGTGCGTAGGAACTGGGACAGCAAGTTACCAGCTCATTTTTCAAATGATTATAAAAGTGTCATCTTGTGCTAGATGAAATGCACTGGTTATGCTTGGGAGTATTCTGGAGGGGTTTTAAACTCTTCTTGCTAGACCTCCCAAAAACAGAACATGTAACAGTAATGCGTTAGTTATGTTCAGGTGCTCCGGGACCTGGGAAAGCGGCTTCTCGTGCCCACGGAGAGCCACGAGCAGCTCCAAGGGAATTTCTGCACACCTGCGACACACTCGAGCCCATTTTTAACTTGGTATAAATCCTTCTGCAAACAGTGTTTAGCTTTCTGCTAGCAAGTGCAAATAACTGGGAAATTCCATATTGTACAGTGACCTACTTTACAGCGCTCTCTTTTCTTTTTTCTTTTCTTTCTTTCTTTCTTTCTTTTTTTTAAAGTTCTGGGAAAATTGCCAGAAAGTTAAGTCTTAATTGTTTTGAGGTTGGCCCATTAGCTTCTGTCTTTCTTTACAAGAAACAAAACAGGTGGTGAATGTGCTGCTGAAGTTTTGCTCTCTCAAGTGAGTTCAGCCCTATGCTGGCTTGTAAGAGTGGTGCTGTGGAGGTGCTTGCTGGAAGGATGTTTTTGTAACAAGATCTGTAATTTTAGAAGTCATTCCTCCTTCCTGAACGGAGAGTGACTAGACTTACTGAGCTTCTGGATATGAGGCAAAGGTTAAATATTTGGTCAGGTTTTCTGAGAGGAAATAGACTTATATGTACAGACTCTTATATGAGCTTATCTGAAGAGTATCCAGGAACATACAGGAAATTCATTATGTACTCTGTAACATTGTCTCTATGCCTCATTGAAAGAAGGAATAAATTTTCATGCCAAAAGAACATTGCATCTACAAAATATATTCCTTTATCATTAATATGTCTAGTAGAGTGTTTTTAGAAAAAAAGACAACACGAATATTCCTGGTTTGTCATAACCAAAACTTTTCACGGAAACTCACAGACCTGTTGTAACTGGAACAGACTCGGTCATGACAGTTGCTAGTGGAGAGAGTGTCTTCCCGAAAACAAACAGCAACCTGGATCGGAGGGGACTTGCTGGGGCATGGATGGTCTGTGTTTTGGTCTCTGGCCTGAATGTGGCTACCCCAAGTGAACTGGGGATTTCTCATGTCTTTTGCAAACTCCGTAGCTGCCAAGAGAACAGAGATTTTGACAGTGGTGTGTGGACACGAAAGCAAGTACAAGACCTGGAGTCTCCCCTGCACTCTGTATGTGGTACAACTTATAATTACAACTGTTTTTATGGGGGAGGAAAACTGTGTCCTCCTTCTAAGTGTCATTAATCCAGATTTAAGCTACTTATCACAAGACAAAATTACAGGCAGAAGTATTCAGTGCATGAATGGTATAATGCAAACTTAGAGATTCCTGCTTTGACTGTTCCGCTTCTCTATCCAATTTATTTCTGTTTAACAGTAAAATGACAGGGTTAATTTTTTTTTAAAAAAAGTTATCAGTTTCCATCAGGAAAGAAATTTAAATGCAAGAGCAATGTGATTTCTTGCATCCAAAGGTTATCCTTACAATATTGATAGAGGAGAAGGAAATATGGTCATTGGACTGAGGTATATTTAGCAGTGCTGACAGTATTTTTCTAAGCAAGAATAGTGATAAATTGTACAGGATAATATTCATCTGGAACATTACTAGGTAGGATGTGGATGTTGGATGTTTTACTGAGAGAGGCCTTTAACTTTATTTTGAAAGCGCTGATTTCAAGTGGAATTTGGTTAGTTCCATCATGCTTCCAAGCAACATGAAGAACTGTATGAAATAGTTAGAAAAAAAAACCCCCACCATTTTAAAAAGTATTTTCCCTGTATAATAACAAAAATATTTGCTTTTCCTAATGCAAGATCTCGAAGCAATTTGCAGAGTAGGTCACAGGTAACCAGAGGGTGCTTTACTCCTTGTCACTGTAAGTGCTCCTTGTCTAACTGAGGTCACCCCTGCATGGTGTGTCCAAGGGTGACAGCTTTCTGGGGCAGGAGAGACTGAAATCTCTCATCCGTACGGCACCAGCAGGGCAGTGCCCTGCCTGGCTGCTTGTGTCAGCTGTGTCCAGCTCACCTTGCTGCTCTTTCCTTGGCTTCTCCATGATCTCAGATGGCAGCTCTTGAAATCTGTTAACTCCTCTGATGAAAGACAAGTTATTTTGTTAGGTTTTCAGCTATTTTTTTTCTCCCTATGCCCTGTTGTCACTGTGTGCATGTAACTTTCTTGGACTTGCTGGGATACTGAGGTGTTCCTTATTACCTATGGCATTTCTCTGTGTCTTCTGAGAGAACTGCAGTTATAAAGGCAAAAAGGAGGATTTGAGTTCTTGCTTTCTAGCAAATGGCAACATTTTGCATAGAAGTGATGCACTTTAATTGAAAAATTTCAGTTAGCCAAAAATTATTATTTCTACTTTGGTGCATAAATTTAGAAGCAAGACTGAGCCCAAAATCTATGGTCTACTTCAAAGTCCTGAGGGAGTAAGGTATCCTGCAAGTGGCGTTTTGTAGTGGAAACAGTGAATTAACACTGGCTGACCTGCTATTAATTCAGAGGGGAAATGGATTACTAGGGAAAAAAGTTTGTGCAACATCACTGTTGTCTTTGCTTTGCTATGGAAAGTCCCACCAAAATTAATGGAAAGATTCCAAGTACTCCAGCAGAAGCTGGAAGGTGAAAGGACAGAAAAGATGCTTCAGTGTTTCACAACAAGAAAACGTTGATACAGTTTTTTCAATTTAAAATTCCAAAGGAGACCATCTCCTGTTCCTTCACAGATCAAAACTGTTTTAGCTCTGTGGAGCCTTACCCGGTTTTCCATCTGTCAGATTTAAACTGACTTCTGGTAATAGGAGTCCTAGTTCTTAACTAATGACTTATTAAAACAGCTCCATTTGGCATGTTCCACTCTAGATTACCGTGCAGGTGTTGGTCCTGGCAATCTTCCGGATGGAGATGATGCTGCAGGCACAGAGCTTGCAGGCTTTGCTGTGCGTCGAGTGACATCTGCCCCCGAAAGGCAGTCATCAGGAACTAGCTTTTGGCATCTGGCTGTTGTTATTTTCACATTGCATGTTGAAATCTGTGTGACCACTTTAAAGTAGATATATGTTAGGTTCATCAGTCAAATTAATATTCTGTAGGTGCCCTCAGTTATTTGGCTTTAAAAGTTTTTTTTTTTTTTTTTTTTTTTTTAATTGTACTGAACAATGCAATTAATCAGAGTTGTTTTCTGTAGCCATCCTTGAATACTGCTGGAAACATAAATGAGCAATAGGTAAGAGGTTGTGGTTATGTAGTTCCAATTAGAGTGCCTCCTGTTTAAGTTCATAGGCTGCAGGTAATTTATACAAAGTGCTTGTGGTGCTTTGGATGCTTTAGCTTGGTGGGGAGGAAAAGGAGGTCAGTACTCACCTGAAATATGCCTGTTATTAGCTGCACTTCTTAGTGTTTCTGCAAGGCATAATTTAAAAACAATTTTTCTGAATTGCACCATCTGGAGGAAGGAAAAAAAATCAATAATGTATTTACATGACATTCAGCAGCTCTGCCTACCTCTATAGCTTTAGTGGATGCGGCTTCTATTGCTTTGCCATTTTCAGATTATGGATCCAGATAACATACTGTCTGGCATGGGTACAAGAATTACAGCCTTTATTTCAAGATAGATGTGCAGGGAAGTGAGTAATGCCATCAGTTGTGGCGGTAAGGTACGTTCTCTTCCTGCAACTTCTTTAGTAATGTTTATACTTCTTGTGCTTACAGGCACAATTTTCAGTGAGGATGGCAGTGCTTTAGTTAATGAAGCGAGCCTTGTGCTGCCCACCTGGAGCTTGAAGTGTACTGAAAACATACGTACTCCCATGTGCTGGGGAGAAACACGTCTTTGGTTTGGAGTACCATGGCTGGCTGCTTTCTTTCCGTTCTAACACTCAAATTCTGAGTCCAAACCAGATTTAAAGCAGTCCCTTGCAGAGATATTATAGTTATTGAAGACTTGCCACAATGTCTCCCTATTTCAGAAGCCTGCGCGTATACTCCATCCCTGCAAACTTTGTCTGAAGCCTTCCATACTGAAAGGGTAGGAAAATAATTTGGTGATTTACCTATGGTTTTATAGGATTAATAGGTTTATGGATTTATAGGCTTATATTTGTTGCCATAGAGATTGTGCTGCTAATAGTACCAGATTAAAGTAGCAATAAAATTGTAGGCATGCATCAGTACTAAAGCTGAAAAAAAAGTCACATAAATTCATGGAAATTCAACTTATGGTTGTAGCAATGGACAACTCTCAATTTAGGTTTCTGAAAATCAACTCTTCTTTGTATTAATATTGAAGCATCCCCCAATACTAACTCTAATGCCAAGCATTGAAAGCCTCTAGAACAAGAATTGTAAGGTGTCTTTACTGTCATCCCTTTTGACTGGGGGAAGAGGCCAGAACAGAGAAGAGTTTGGCAGGTCTATAACGGAAGAAATTTTGGCTATAACAAGCGATCAGAGCTCAGTGCTAACGGGTTATCTATGCCTCGCATTGCACTGCTCTCACAAGTTGAGGGGGGAGGGGAAAAGCAATAGTTCTGGAGCTCCAACTTGAGTTTAACTAAGTCTGACAGTTCTCTAGTAGATGAAATCACTTGGTGATGTTTTTATGAAAGGCCTCCAGATGGCAGAAGCAATGCATTGTACCTTTTGCTTATATGTGTAGTGTTAGCCATTTTCTCTCTCATTAGCAAGATGTATTTCCCTTTCCCTGCAATAAAACCTGTAACAAGGTTTTTGAAGAGAAGCCCAAGCCTCAGCAGTACTTAGGCCCTTGGGAATCTCAGATACTTGTCTTGCCACAGCTTGAGTCTGTTAGAGGGACCCTCAGTACAGCTGTCTGCAGTGAAGACTGTCACAGTTCCATGCAACTCATCTGTGAAGATTTGTATCTCAGGATTATTTTACCTATACTTTTATTTGGAACTAATACCCTGGATGAGAATTTCACCTTGTGGCCTATAACAATGAATTTTTCTTCCTTCTTCTCCTAAAATGGTTAATATTTTCTTATCATAAAAAGAATTGCAGTTGTGTGGTCCTTTGGAGAAAGGACACAGATCTCATCAGACGTGGATTACACAGAGCACAATGGGCTCTGCTTGGCTCATTCTTATGCTGAACTAAAGCTACAGCTGTGTAGCACTGTCTGCACCTGCTTGTCACTTTGGAAAATACCGTGAAATCTGGGGCTGTGTTCCCATCAAAGCTAAGACGGCAAGAAAGAAAAAGAATAAAATTATAAGTCCCAGCTGCTAGATCTCTGGGAGACAAAGGCACTAGGTATTGTATGATGTATATTTGTAAACAAAGCGTGTGCCAGAGAAAGGCTTTGCCAGGCAGGTATCTACTGTAGCTCAAATAAGGATCTCGTAACTCTAGTTTCTCATCTGCGTTTCATTGATAATCCAAGGTTCATTAACTCCCTGCTATAAAAAGTGTAAGCAAAATGACTTAATTAAAGCAGTAGTACTTCATGTGTTTTGGGTGCCTTCTGACCATGGAAAAAGACACTTGTGTGATCACACAGTTCGTACTGTGTCAACATAATACTAATATTCTGATGCCCTGAAAGATCAAAAAGTTAAAAACTAAAAGTAGTGCATTCTTGCCTGGTAATAAAATTCTGCTTCATTTACATTGATCATTGAAATAGAGGGGTTATCTCGCCTGTCTGTTTGCAGAAAGGAGTTCTGAACAAAAGGCAAGTTTTGAACAATTAGTAGAGAATAGTGTCTAATTAAAACTGTAGGAAGAATGTAAATCTACAACATGGGAGTGATGCAATAGGATACCAAATTAACATTCCATCTTGAAAGATACAAATGGTGATATAAAATCATGAGATTGATATTTTTAATATATAAAATATCCATAAGATACTGATCTAATTCTGCTTTTATGGATTTTTTTTTTTTAATGGCAGGAGGAAATTGTCATTAACTCAAAGGTAGTATGGATAGGTGGTTTACAACCAATCCCTAAGATACTGACAAGTTTCCTTCAAAACAGGTACTGAAAGGACTGTGCCTGGGTCAAATCCTCTATGCTATTAAAAATAAAGTAACACCTTCTGGGTGAAAAAGGACCTCACAAAAAAAAAAAAAAGCTACATGCAACTTTGAGTGCCAAAGAACTTTAGATTCAACTGAAATTACCCAGAATAGTCTGATACTGCTGACACTAAGACTGGTAGTTTTGTCAGTGATTTTAATGGAGGATGATCCAGACCTTTTAATAGAGCAAGTATTTATAACTGCTGGCTGTTCAGTGCTGGTGGCATGGGTTGCCTCCACTGTTAGATGCTGCAACAGGTAAGCTGTGTGGGGATGAGTCTAAAGCAGTGCAGATGCAAAGCAAATTACAGGAGACATCAAAAAAAATAGTTATTTGAAGCCACAGTCTTTCCTCTGAAGCTGAATCAAATATTTATCAGTCATAGTTCATGAGCCAGGCTAGTATGCCTGGGCTGAGGACTTGGCATTGGCATGGAGCACAGTCTCAAGAATTGAGCAGAAATAAGAGTTGCAAATAAATCTGAGCCAGTGCTAAGCTCAGCTTCACCAGCTGTTCTACTGTTTGGTGCTGAGCATGTCCCTTAGCCTCAATGTCTGTTTCTTCCAGCTGTAAAACAGATAATTATTTACCCACTTCTCAGCTTGCTGTGAGGAATAATTACTTAACTGCTTCATTCAGAACACTGTAACTGTATTGCTATTTAGTGCTTTTTCCAGACAAATTATGTTTGAGATGCTGAGAGCTTCCTCTTCCTTTCCTATTGATAGGAAGAAGCAGTTCTCACTTAATGAAATGAGGCCAAGCCCCAGTGACATTAGTTCCTGGGAGATGGGGCTAAATCCTGATTTGATGGCAATGCAGTGCACTTGGGCATGATTTTTCCTTGAGAAATCAGGAGCAGGAACAGCAGGGTTTTCTGATTTTATTGATTAGATAGCTTCCCAACTGCATGTTGTCGGGTACCTTTGTTAGCTGGAGAAGGCTGCAGGATTTGCTGAGGATGATTTGAAATGCCTTTTTTAGATGTCATTGAAATACCACTTTTGCTCTGTTGTTTGGGATTTCAGTTTTACTGGAACTGTAGATAAACTAAAGGTGAACAAAGAAAGATTTGAAAAAGATCAAATCCAGCTTGACCTTTTGCTGCCCCCCAGCAGGGTATTTAACACAGAACTGGCAAAACTGACTGTAAATATGAAATGTACAGTCATAATTATCTTTAAGAGAGTGAATCTCTAAGCTGTTGACAGTGAATTGCATCTTAAAAGAAAACGAGGCTGAACTAATGTTGCAAGAGGCCAAGACAGACTATTGCCAAAAAAAAAAAAAAAAAAACTTATGTGGAATTGGTTCATTTTTGTGTGGCACGCATGTAAATACATTAGGAATCACTGGCATTTTATTCTGCTAGTGAGAAGAAAGAAAATGTAGCTACTGTCTTAGCAAGCTTTTTTTTTTTTTTTTTTTAAAAAAGAAAGCAAGCTTCTTGATCAGCCATGTGCTGCTATACTTTCTGATCAGTACTCGCCACAAAATTCAAAAAGCACACAAAGATGCACTTCTGCTTCCATGTGACATGATTATAACTGGAAGTTGCTGCTTTGGCTGTTGCGTGGTGTGTGTTTGGGTTCACTGACACTGCTGGTCTTCCTGGGCTCCCTAGTCACTGAGAAGCCCAGGTAGGACATCTCTTTTGCATCAGAGGAGATGCTCTGCTAATACCATGTGTTCAAAAGCCGTGACTCTTAGCCTCCTTGGTCCACTTCTGTGTGCAGATACCAATATTATGGGAGTCTCTGACTTGTGTTTTAGTTTTTGAGCCTATGGGTTATGCCTCGCTCCTCTTTCAAGCTTTGCTCTGCAAGGAAGAAAACCTAGTGTCTGTGATTCTGGCTGAACCCCAAGACCCCACAAATTGCAGCTTACCAAAAGTACCTGTGTTGCAAAACCTATGATAGAAATCTCAGCTGTTGGCTGCACTGGAAGGAACAGAAGTTGTAATTGTACATTTTGTTAGTCAATTGTAATAGGAGTGGTTGGCAGCTTCTGAATCATGTTTTAATCTCTAATCCTATTGCTGCATGGCCTAAGAGCTTCATGTTGAAGGCTCTGATTTTTCTGTGTTCTGGCCTCCAGCTGAGCACAGAGCAGCCTGAGGGGAAGCAGGATGTTCCTCTGGTGCAGGGACACCGGGTGCTGCACAGGGATTGCTGCTGAGCCTCTCGTTTGCAGAGCGGTGCAGCTGATGGACTGTGTGTGTAAAAAGGTGACAGCTAAATTGGGATCCCAGTGAAAATCAGCTCCTTTGTATCTGGCTCCCCAGACATGTAATAGGAATAGTTATTTTCAGTCCCTGCCGTGGGAACTGTCTACTCCAGTGGTACCCAGCATTGTAAGATGTTGTCTGAAGTGTGAAGGTTGTGAACCTCAGTTTAAATTGATGTTGCCACCAAGAACAGGTCCTTTTTCCTTTTTTCTTCGGTGCAGGCCGAGCCAAATACAGGATAACTCGAGTTCAGGGTAACAAACAAGTGCTGAGCAAGTAGCTAGACTCTGCTGTTTCAGTGTTAGCTGCTTGCAATGCATTAGAGTTAACAACAGTAAAAGCAATCCATAGTAACAAGGGTGCGTGTGGGGTGCTGTGGTGACACCAGGTGTTTTATTTCGTCTTTGCTGGGTGCTCACCGTTGCCTTTAACTTTTGACAGTAGCTGCAGTTGAAGGCACATCTATATTAGGAGGATTTCCTCCAGTGTGGCCATCCCGCACCCTTGTTTTTGAGAACCACCTTTTGTACCATGGTGTACTCCTGTATTTGCTTTCCCTTATTTTTAGTGGAATCGGTGCCAGGTGATCCCTCTGGTAGAAGGATATTGTTCTGACCAGCAAGCCAAACCAGGCAGGGTTGACATCTTCTGACAGATCAGACTGTAATTCACTAATTTTCTTATTCTGTCGAGAACCCGGGACAAATTCTGTGTAGGACTTGCAGAGTAAGCATAAAGTATCTTTTCTTGCTCTCTCATCTTAGATTCTTTTGCACTTTTTGTGGCTTTAGACTTATTTTGTTCTTTTAGGAAGAATTCCAATTACTTTGAAATCATTACTTTTTTTCCTTTATTGTAAGATTTTTCTGCTTTTTTAATATCACTAACTGAGGGCCCTTCCATAAAATCCCTCGTTAGTGACTGGTGATCACAGTCTACCCAGTAAGAACAGGCTTTGTCAAAGCAAGTCTGTGATCTGGGGGTTATTTTCAACGGTAGCGGGTGATCGTTCAGAATTCCATTAAGTATGCAATTTCGGAGTGAGCTTGAAGTTCGCGAGCAAAGAATGTATATTGGATAAACATTCCTTTGTTTCACTTGCAAGAAAATGTCCCCAAGAAAGAACGACCTGATATGTTTTGTGCTACCTGTGATGATCAGCTGATTGAATTTCATTGACCAAGTTAATATTGAGCCCTTGTGCAATTACTGGCAGGGAACAGAATGTGATTTCTTTTTATCTTGTTCTTGTGATGTGGAAAGGAAGGTTTATATTTCAAATGATCTTTTAATTTGTGAAAGTAGTCTCTTTAATCAAAAGATGTCCTTTTTTTATGCTGGTTAAATAAAGGACACATCTTCAGGTCAGTCTTAAAGTAACATTTTGAATTTTTTTAATGCAGAGCTATAACTGAAGACAAGCCATTTATTTTGATTACAGAATAAGCCTGAATTAAATCCATGGGGCTCTCTGTGACCAAAACTGTCCACCTGCATTCCTTGGGGAGCAGGACTGGGCCTGAGGTATTCTTTACAACTGGCTTTTCTTCAGTTAAAAAGTGGGAGGCACCATGTGATATATCTGTTGGTATTAGCTGTTGGCAGTACAGTTCACTATTGTTTTCATTCTTGTTTTTGTGGCAGCTCAAAATCTAGAATCTTACAGGTTCAGGCTTGTTTTAAAAATGAGAATGATCTGTGCCTTCAAGTCTCAGCTGCTATGAAATGATCTATAGGAAGCCTAAAAGTAGGGGGACTCTGTATGGTGCAAGGACCTGCCACGTGGGCCAGGGCGCAGGCAAGGAGAGCAGGAAGAAGGTGTTGGAATTACAAGTCCTGGTTGTGTTTACCTCTGTCTCACATGCACTTCCAAAAAAGGGTCTCAAACAGGATCCAAAAAAGGGTCTCAAACAGGGTCAGAAATCTAAATTTTTGACATTTGACTTAAATTCAGTATTTTAATTTAATTTTGAAAATCTAAGATCAATAAAAATCTTTTATTTATATGCTGAATCTTTGTGTCTGGTATTGGAAAGTAATAACATAAACTTGGAAATGGAAAATCAATACTAAAATGCTCTGTTTTGTAGTGTTCAATGAAATGTCAATTGATTATTTAAGAGGTTTAATACAGTAACATTTCCAGTGGAAAACTAGTTTGATGTAAACTTTCTGTAAATGTTTTCAATTAGCAAGGCTGACGCAGAAGCAGAAAATGTCTTCATGCGTTGGCCTGGAAGCTGATCATGCTGTTAAATCCCAATAACCATGTCAGTGTCAGCTCTGTTTGAACATAGAAGCAAATATTTGTTTCCTAGGGAGAAAAAACAGCATCAGTCAGTAACTTTTTATGCCCATTAAGTGAACACAAAGTTCTAATTGGAATATATCTATACAAATATACCCCGATTTTTCTTCCTTTTTTGGCCATCTGATCCATCTCTTTGCTCTCTCTGTCCCCTTTTCTGCCTCCCTGTTTTTTATTGATGGCCCCAGAATGGCTGGTTCTTGGTTTGATTCTATGTCTGGTCTGTCTTCTGCCCTTGTAGAAATTAATAAAACACCATCTGTATTTCCCGTCATGGTGTAGGCAAATATGAGTCTTTAAAATCTTGTTTTCTACTCTGATCCTTTTATTTGTGGCCTATCTGTCTACTTGTAACACTGCTGACATAGATTTCCTCATCTCTTTCAGGTAGAATTGGACCGAGTAGTAGTGGTGTAGATGATAAGGGTTACCTCTCTTTATTTCCTTTTAAACCACTGATGCCTCCACCTGCATCCCGAAAGGAATGGTAATGGCATCAGAGCTGTTGTCTAGCTGGCACCCTCCCACCAGGCCGCTTTCCAAAATATGCTGGAAAAAAGCGAGTCTTGAGCGACAGCCTTCCCATGTTGGGAAATCAGTGAGTGCAGGGCTTCCAGGCTGAAATTTTTTTCTGAATCGTTGTGCTTCTTAGGCCTTGATGGACATTGTTTCTATAAATTTGTAATCACTTTTTTGCAATTTATATCTGCTTTGTGTTGAAAGTATCGCCTTCTGTTATTTTAACTTCCTACTTGTCCTGTCATTTGATGCCCCCTTATTCTTGCATTACAAGAAATGGTGACCAATGAATTCCTCATCTACTTTCTCTGTGATGATCATGATTTGATGTAGCTGCATCATATCGGTCCTTCTGTGGTCCCTTGTAGGCCCAGGTGTGCTGCTTCATTTGAATTCTTGCTGGAGCTCTGCTGTTGCTCTGCTCGTTCTTGTCATCCCTGTCTGCATCTCTCTGGATCCTACTAGATCCTCATTCAAAAGCAGCAGCCAAAAAATAACCTAGATGTTAACAGCATGAATTCATTGTATTTTTTTTCTTTAAATTCTTTAAAATCTTGGCATTTGCAGAGAAACATGTAGATCTGGTCTTGCATTTTGGAGGAGTTTTTTGTTTGTTTGTTTTCCCCTTATGGTTCGTACTTGACCTTTTGGAACTGGGGCATAGACTGGTTGTTTTATGCAGTAGCACACAAACTGTTGTAGCATGATTTGGACATTATGATGTGCTGATTATGGCATGCACAGGATTTAGTGGTGTTTCTAATCTCTTGTTTGTGCTGTGGTACATAATTGCTCTGAAAGAGGCAACAAGGAGCAGAGAGGGAAAAGAGCACGAAACGACACCACACACAATACACGTTCTGGTTGAATTGGGCAGCTTAATGTAAACTTCATCACTTTGACAACTTAACATTTCTCAAGCTCTAATCTCATATACACTCATGATAGGCAGGATACTGAACAGCATACATAATAGCAGTTGCTTGCATACAACGTGTGTCTTTACTGATTGTGTGGTATCTCCTGCCGAGGCGTAAGGCTACCATTTGGGGGTTGGGGGGGAGAGAGTTGACTGGGATCCATATGGCAAGAGATGATGCATCTTTGTTTGCAAATTGTCATTATCGCTGAAGATCTGCAGATGGTCAAGGTACTACTTTTGGTCACACGCAGCATGTGATTTTATGAAGCTTCTTTAGAGTGTAGATTAAGAAACAGGACTTCTTGCAGGGTGAGACTTTTATCATGCCTCGAAGCCCATAGAAAGTCTGGTATATCAGCAGTGTACTTCCAGGTTTGCGTATGTACTTTAAAAGTAACAACACATGATAGTAGTTTTAGCTTATCTGGTGCTGGCTCTGCTGCACTTTTTTCTTGTTCCTGTCTTGCAAATGACAGGACAGGGAGCAAAGAAGGAAAACATTCCTATTGAATTATAATACAGAAACCTGCCAGATCCTTGTGGGTATTTTTTTTCCTTTTCAGTAAAATCAGGAAACCAGGACTTGCAATTTTCTATATGATAGACAGCTCATCGCCTCTCATAGTCTTTGGCATATCATTGTTCCCCTTGGAATGTCCAGTATGATCCATGTTTTCCAGGTGTCTTGTACGTAATCTATAGGAGTGTTTTTACCTATATTAAACTGTCTCTTGGACAGGAACATCTCTAAAATCTTGAAGTCAGAAGCTGCTTCTGTGGGATGATGGGTTCTTCTCTGTCTGGCTTGTATCTACAGGCATCTGTCTGCCCCAGGGGATTCTTTGTGTTAGGCTTCCTAGACCCCAACACGGTGTGTTAACCATGATACAGAGACACTGACAGAAGCCTTCTAAAGAGCGAGGCCACATTAAGTGAGGTCAACTGATTTCCCTGTTACACCTTTGGGGCATGTTCAAATGGGCTGTAAGATTAGAAAAAACCTCCTTCTGAATCTGTCAAGTGCCTTTAGTGGTGCACCATTAAGATAATTCCTGATGGTCAGTTGGGGTAGTTCCAGCTCTTGTCAAGCAAAGCAGTGATGTGTTTGTTATAGGCTTCAGAAATTACATGGCTGCATTCTGTTGAATTCAGAATGAATTTGCCAAGAGTACTGGATGTGTATTTCCTGCTACAGGATTTGCAGATGAACAAAAAGGTACTATTATGATTTCATTTTGTGCTGCCAAAATAACAAGCTCATAGAAAATCCTTGTCTTGCAGATTATTGCCTATGAATCTCCTAGCTAGCATACCAGTGTAGCAGCTGAGAGTGCCGAGAACAGCAAAAGCAGCAGTGCGCAGTCGATGGCAGGAGCGGGCAGCTGACACTGCTGGGTACGTTCCCCATACAGTAATCTTGGCTATCCATGTAATGCTGCCTGACCGTGCTAAAATGATAGAAATAAGCTTTGGAATTTGAATTTATGATTTTTACAAGAAATAGAAGAAAAAGCTCTTTTGACAGTGTCAGTAAATACTTAGGATGAGGGCTTGGATTTATGAACAAGTTATGGGCTCTAT
The DNA here is from genome assembly GCF_036370855.1 of Dromaius novaehollandiae. Taxonomy (NCBI): domain Eukaryota; kingdom Metazoa; phylum Chordata; class Aves; order Casuariiformes; family Dromaiidae; genus Dromaius; species Dromaius novaehollandiae. The sequence goes on along the minus strand of NC_088112.1, from coordinate 22,771,650 downwards.
GTTAATTCTTTGCAAGTGCCTGTAGTCTGATTTTTCAACTCTTTAGCAGTTACTGGTTCTCCTATTCTGTCTGCTGCTTCACAGGGGAGTAGTGATATTCTTTAACAATACAAGACTTGAATTTGTGCGGCACGAGTGTATAATTTTTGAACAGTGCTTTTAATGTGAAGTGGGAGGATTCACGATTTGTACTAAGGACCCACTCAGCTACATCTGAATTCTGATTATGTGTAAATTATGGATGACATTGTAATTAAAACAGTAACATTTCAAAGATTTCTACAAACCAACCGACCTTTAATGGCATTTTAGTGAATATTGTAGAAATGCACCTAACTTTAACTGAAGTACATCTGAATTTTTTTTCTCAAGAGTAAAACATATATTACATTATTTAAACTTAGATTAGTTGTTCAATTATAGTGTAATATAGCAATGTAGTGAGTAATACAGTGAATAGCGAAGAACCAGTTTGCCTTGAGCCTCAGCTCAAGGCATAGCCCAGTATTTTCCAACCTTGGCATTCAGTACTGGGTCACCAGCCTCAGTGTTCGTTGTTGTTGACTGAACACCATTGTGGCTGCAGTCATTTAGACCCTGTGCTGCAGGATACTAAAAACGGTATCACTTTCTTAAAGCCCCAAATCATCCTGGTTACTGAAGTCAGTTCTCACAGATAATGTAAGCGCTTGGGAGACTGCACCCCTGTGAAAGTCAATGGGGAGAGGGGGGACAAGACCTCCACTGCGGGGCAGGGGGGAGGAAGGGGGGACAGGAAACCCAACACAACTCTGGAGTCAAGACCAGGCTTTCAGAATGGTCTGTTCGGATGGAGAAAACCTCCTCAATCTTGTGCAGAATTTCTACCATTTCCGAAAAGGACTTGGGTTTCACTGCATCCCAGGTCTTGTGCACCGTCTCCTCTGCTGTCATCCAGAGGATTTCCATGTGCTGGTGAGCATTTCCATGTGCTGGTGAGCACTGTCTGCCCTGGAAACTGGCTGCGTGCACCATGGGTGTGAACCCCTCCAGCTGCAGGCACATGGCCACTGCTCCCTCAAACTTGCACTTGCGTTTTTGAGATTGCACGGGATGAAAAGGTAATGCCTCTGTACTGGTTCTGCTTTCCTTTGCCTGTATACCCATTGCTCAGCAGAGGCAGGGAAGGGGCTAATTCAGTATCAAGTAGAAATTCCGCCCCCATCATTTAGGATGAAAGAACCTAGTGAAAATGTATCAATTGTTCTGCCAGAGTGGAACGGAGCGTTTAGCAGTCTAAGTAGCTGTTAGGTCACTTTAGATCAATCTTCCTGTGATTTTTGCATTAACCTAAAACTAAAAGCAAACCTGCTTGAATCACCTGTGCGCCATGAGAGAGAAATAGAAACTCAGCCATGCGGGATAGCTACCGAGAAGGATTGCTCTCCTGATTGCCTTCCACGCAGCAGGAGGTACGCAGCACGCTTGTGCTGCATCTGCCGGAAGGGGCAGGACCTGCATACTGAGAAATCAGTAATTGCAAATTATAGATGGCTGGTGACAAGGAACTTGCCTCAGGGCGTGAAGAAGCACTGGGGCCGCTGGCCAGAGCAGGGATGTCCAGCCCTGAGACTGCCGGTGTGGTGCTGCCCTGGGCAGCACGCGAGCCGGACGGGGCTCCGCTCCAGGGCAGGCTTCGTGCGAGGCAGCAGGCAGGCTGCGGGTGCCTGGCACGGCGGGTGCCTGGCCCAGGGTGCTGCCTCTACCACCCCATCTGCTGTGGTTTGCCAGCGCTTGGAGCGGCACTGGATGGGGTGTCGCAGGAAAGAGTATGACTCTCCTAACAACGGTGGCAGGGGAGCTGGCGAGAGGTGACAGTAGCTGACACGGGGTTTAAAGCATTGTTCTGCTGAAGTCTTTGGTATGTCATTTACATAAAAGCTCATTCTCTGAATGCCATCCACACTGTGCAAATTGATATGCCTCTAAGAATATGTCAGCAGCCATCAAGAATGCATGTTTTTGAGGCAGAACATAAGTAGTTTAGATGGAAAAAATCAGGAGGGCATCTCTTCTTTTCAATTAAGCAGCCTGCACGTTAACATTTTCCCAGTAGAAATCAGGCTCATTTCCTCCTTGGAAGCCAATCTTGGTCCCTTCTCTTATTATTTATTGTTTAAATGTGCATTCCTTTGTCTTCAGAGCCTTGTGCGGAGAAAGGTTTCCTGGTATCCTTCTCCTGGGCACAAACAGCTGGAGGCCTTGGGGACTGCATTCATTAAGTAAATACCAACTTTTGAATAAGAGCCGTTCTATCTTCTTAGGTTAGAAGTGGACCACTGCAGTTATGGTACAAAACTATTCACAATATTTAAACAAGCAGCAAAAGATTATCTTAGCCTTTAGCAGAGGCCCTAAAAAGCTACTATTGATCTGAGTTTCTTGAAATTGCTTCTGCTACATCTCTACTTTCTTCTTTTGTTGTGTATAAAGCTGATTATGCTTTGTGGCTATTAATTGATTATTGTGGACTGAGCTCCTGTTTTAACACATCATAGGGCCCTGAAACTACTGTTTTGCTACTAGTGGCTACTATAACCAGCCACCCCGACTTTGGAAAGGTTGTTCAGTTTGGCTGAGTTACCTGCAATATTTCTGAACTGACTTCCATGATCTTTCTGCAAGCTGCCATGTTGTTTGCAGCAGCTGAAGCTGAGCAATCAGTCAATCACATCTGAAATCAGAACTAAACACATCAAGTATGGCTTAAACTTTTTTTTTCCCCCTCTGCTTGGCATTGTTCTGCGGATGTCATGATCTCATGATCCTGGGATGATTTTGCAGATTTTTGTTCTTGAATGAAAAAATGCTAAGGACTTAAGAGAACTGATCCTTTCTAAAAATTATTTTTCAGGTAGTTGTGCTTATAAAATATCTTTGATTTCTGGGTAGCTCCAGGTCACAAGCTCCTATTAGCAGTTTTCTTGGAAGCCTCTCTCTTCCTTGTGAATTTGAACACTGATCTCATTAAAGTTCTTTGGACTAGCTCCTGGAGTTATATTTACCTGTCATCCAGTTGTGTGGCTTGAAGTAAATTTACATGACTGAGTAAGCTAATGCTTCCTTATGGACAGCCTTTCTTGCTGGACAGCGAACCCAAATACCCAGTGATGCATTTGAAGTATTTCAGGACTATTTTATGTTCTGAAATGCAATATTCCATTTAGGTGACTTTCAAATGAATGTAGCTGCATGGAAGTTCCAGGAAGATCTTTTGGAGTATTACTAATTTCAGTAGTGTTGAGCTTGCCCAATTTAATGTGCACCAGTGATGATGAATATAAAAATTTCTGGTGGTTCTTGTTGCAATGTGGCTGCTGCACCTAATGCAGGCAGCAGCATCCTATTACAGCATGATCAGTACCAGTGAAGTTTCTCAGCTGTAGGTGCAATAAAACACACCTTTAATTACTGACACAATTAGTTCTGCTGATGTTCAGGGTACATTATACAGTTCATTGAACTCTTCATGAATATTTATGCCATCATCCACAAACCAGAGGTTTAAAACAGCTTACTTTTGTTGGAGTCTATTTTGTCTATCCATATGTCATTCTTCAAAATATTGCAAGAAATATTCTGTGCGATTTGAAGAGCTGCAGTTTCTTTTCTTTCATTTTGAATGAATTTGAGTTTGTGAATATGTCTGGACTCTTTTTTCAGTCATTTGGAAATATCAGGATGACACTGCCTGCAAACAAAGCAATTGACTAAATATGATCAATCTTTCAATTTAAGAATACATTTTCTGCTCTCAAATCTGATGGCCTTCAAAACAGGCTTTTGTCTGGGAGGATCACATAGGCTAATTAGCATTTTCATTAAGAGAGAACAAGTGAGGACAAAAAGAGAAAATCTGGAAACTCGAAGTAAATAACATGGCATTAATGTGAATCAGCTGGGATGTGTGCAATGCAGGTTCAACCCCTCAGTTGGTGTGACAGGAAAACTGACTCCTACCTGGCTTTGTTCACAAAGTGGATCAGATGTGAATGATGTGAGAGGGTTATGGCTGGGATGTGAACAGTAGGAAGTCATCTAATGTTACAAGAAGAGAAGAGAAGCAATCCAAAGGCAGTAGTGCAAAGGCTATGAGAAAGAGAACTGCTAAAAGCTTTGATGAGGACATTGCAACTTTCTTATGCAGAAAAAAACACGCTGTGGCTCTATAGTGATTGGCAGTGTGGTGACTTCCAGAGAAGAAAATCTCTGTGGCATAGATTTTGGGATAGCAGGGATTGCTATTCCCTGCTATACGATCCCTTACAGGTTTCATTTTTTGCAGAGTGGCAGTGTAGACCCAGCTACACAGAAAAGCCACAAGTAAGAAATGCGCATGGTGAAATCCGGGTCATCTAGAATTTGACACAAAGGAGTACCATGCAGTACAGGACAGCAGGATAAATAAGCCCCAGATTTGTTTGCAGTAGCCAGGATATTCTCAGCATGAGGAAAGAGAATAAACAGTCAGTTCACTCCCAGGCCAGCATTTTAACAAAATACAAAAACACTTCAGAGAGAGAGACTTCAAAAGCAAGTTAGACGTTGGTAATACTGATCTGTTGCTCATGATACTGTTGCATTGTGAAATCCACTAGTTTTTGCAAAACTACTGCAGGACCTTCAAATCTTTTTCTGAGGAAGGGGCATCTTTATTATCTGGTGGAGCTAAATGAAAGATACAGGCAGCCTGGTGGATATATTGAGGATCATCAGGTAAATTGAGGACTGAAAACAATGGAACAGACTTGAAAATAGCTATTAGCTATTTACTATTAGCTGATTTACCTCAGATTAAAATATTCATGGTTCATAATGTCAAGGGTGAGCTCCACTACAGTGACCTAGATAATCAAACCAGATACCCGGCAAGTTGCAGTTTTTGGAGGCACTTCTGGAAATTAGCCCAGCCACAGAAGTATTTATGTAATATGAAGTGGGCAGTAAAAGGGATTCTAGCCCTTGGCTGTGACTACTCCATCTGTTACTCTTCAAGATGATACCCAGTTAGATTCAATTCAATATCTTGCAATAATGATAAAATGCTAAGCACATGTTGGAACTAGACTATTAGGCTGAATATGGACACGCTGAAGAGAGCTGAGGTTTCTTCCCTGCAACAGTAATGGACTTGCAAACTGAAAGCCATTGAAGACTAAGATTTTGAAGGTAGTCACACACTTAAGACAAACTCTTTGTTGTGTTTACGAGAAGACTGAAAGCTCTTAAGTTCACTAGTTAATAGTGATGTTTTGTGGAGGTGGTTAGAGACCCCAAATCAGTCATTTGAAAGTGAAGCCAAAGTTAGTCCTAAAGCACTACAGCCTCTTAGAGCATGATGTTTTTGGAAGGATCGTAGGAACAACATTCCTGTAAAGTCAGCAACCTTTATCAGCCAGTAGACGTGAGAAAGGTGTATAGGTATATACTCATCCAGGGACTGGAATGATGGTATCAGCTCAAAGCAAAAACAAAACAAAACAAAAAAAATCAAAAAAACCTCACGTATTTTGCCCTGTGCTGAATGTGGTCTAGTTTCTGTTTGGGTAATAGAGTTGTAAAATATACTTTACACGCTTTGTGTGCTGCCAGGACTTTGCAGCATAATGCACTGCCTATGCGCTGTTTTGCATGTTTTGCAATGATCAAGCAAACAAACGATTCTGGCCTTTCTGTTGCAGCAACAGGCTCCTCAGTTTGTACCTCGAAGTACAGTGCTCTCTCTTTATACACAGTCTTCTGAAAGAAGGAAAACTTGATATAGCTATTAAAACGGAAGCCCTTTCTTGGGACTGTCCATACTTCAATGAAGACAGGTGTGCAGGTGGAAAACATTAGTGTGATACATGCATCTCTTTTCTGGGTTGAAAAAACAAAAAAGCAAGCCCATTCAGCTGTGTGACTCTTTCCCCTAATGGTCTGTAGAGCTTCCCTAGGGTATAGTTTTTCTTCCTGCTGTAATTAGTTCTTTATTGCTGGCCATTCACTGTCTTTCTCTGCACAGCCTCCCCTGTAAGTTCTGAAATCATGAATTAACCAAGTTAAACAGGAATCTTAATGCACTTTGTCATATATAATCACACTTCAGAGACCTAGCAAAAGCCCTGTGGACGTCAAATGTTGGTTACTAGCAGGAAGGTAAAACCCGGACAAATTTGAAACCCTGTAACGAAAAAGCACACCGCTTTTAGCTGTAATGTTCAGGTTTTGGCATCTTACTATTATATGTGTAAGTGTCTGAATTTCTTATTTGGGTGAAAGGGCTGGTTCAGAGATGCAACATTTGGAGAACTGCAAGCTTAAAAAAAGGACAAATGATTGATTAAAGATTGTGTGCGTCTTTTATTCACGTGACTGTAATTCTTGAAACAGTTGCTACCATAGTTAAGAGTTATAAAAAAGGACTGAGGCATGAAGCAGTTTGACAGAGCAGAGCTGAGAGGCCCCTGGGCAGCTTCCCTGGCCGTGGAGCAGGGGCAGCAGCATGGTTGCAGTGGGGCTGCTGGTGGGGTTGGGGCTGGCAGTCCCCAGCCCTGCTTGGATGCCACCACCTAGAAACTGTTCTGGCCAGTGGCTTCTAGACCTCAGCCCACGGACTGCTTCATACTTGGAAACAACCAATTATTTGAGGTGGCTTTTTCCATTGCCTTGTCTATTTTCAGGGGACGAGTTCCAGGGTATGATGTGTGTGCCACTTTAGCCCCTGGGAGGGTCTTTTTTTTCTGGACTTAATGTAGGTGTGTTTCAGGTATGTGCACTGGACCACAGCCCTGGTCTGAAAGCACCCTGACATGGATGGACTGGGCTATGCAACCTAGGCTTGCTTGTGCTTATAGAGCAGAAACCTCAAGTATTTAAAAAAAAAAAAAACCTGCACCAAAGTGTTTCCAGATGCTAGAATGGGATTTCCTCTATTAACACATTCTGCTTCATTTAGTAACCTTTCTCACAGCAACTTCAGCATGCCTTCCCCGTTTGCAGGAATGTCAGCACATAGCTTTGGATGGGGGCTGCTACTCCTAATCAGCAGCTGTGGTGCGTGGATTATTTTTTAATTGTTGTTGTTTGGTTTTTTTGTTTTGCTGTTGTCTTCTCCTCCTCCCTCCAGTCTTATTCATCCATGCTGTGATTCATTGCATGGGACGTGACTAGGAGATGTTGTTTGATGTCAGCCCGGTAGTGCAAGTTGCCTCCCTTTGAGGGAGTTTCCGCCCTCCCGCTATCGATCTGTGTGTGGGGAGGGATGTGGGGGTGTGTGTGTGTGCATGCACTAATGTAAGTACTAAAAGGTTTTATTGCAAAATGCTACACCGGTTGCTGGTGGCAATGGAAAAATATATGCCAGGTGAGTTGCTAACTGCTGCCTCCTAGGTGGAGTAACACCTTGCACCTTTCTTTCCCCATCACCCTGCTGCCTCCTTGTAGTGATAAGCTGGTGTCAGCGTGCATGCAGCGACTGGCTGCCTGTATTGCTCATAAATAAAACCAGCTGGCTGCAACAAAGTTGGTATTCCCAAGGCTTCATAATTATTTATGAGTCAGACTAGTGAGGCGAGTGCTGTAAAAGCACAATGGTAGTAAACAAGATCTTATATTCTTTGAGAAAACTGCTGACTTACAAGATGCAACACCTCCACCTCCCCCAGAAAGAATCTCTAATACATTTACTTTCACAATGTTATCTTTTTATGGTTATGGATGATAAATCATGTCGTAGTTCAGCCCTTGCAAAATCAGGTTTGAACAAATATAGTCGTCACCATCTAGCAATTTTAATTATTCCATCTGTCTAAGTTTGATTCTTGGTGTTTTAATATTAACCTGTGTTTGTCTGAATAAGATGCGGGTAGCCCAGTATGTGAGTAAATCGTGTTCTAATTCCAATGCTGTTAATAATATTGATATTTATAATTGCTAATATGTAGAGTCAACAATAGACCTTACCTGGGGAGAGATACAGTTTCAAATTTCTATTTGGCTGAAGACCTTTCCTTCCTTTTTGTGATGCATGTCTTAGTTCTAGCTCTGTAATATTTGTTTAATTTTAGCTGTCACTAGTTACGTAACTGTTCACTTTTGCCTGCAGTCTTCAAGGTCAGACCGAGGCTTTACTTGAATAAACAGTAAGTGCCTGTATGGGGAATAGGAGAGCTGCAGACAGAATGTGTTAACAATATAATGTGAATATCTCAAAAATCTGGTTGCTAAAATGGGTTACAGTAGTTGTTTGTCTTACGTACTTTGGAAGGATTACTTCAGAGCTGGGTTTTTCCCTGTGGAAAATATACTAGAAAGCTTGTCTTAATTCCAAGATGTAATTTGCTGATTGCTGTCCTCGAAGAGGAATCAGATAGTGGAGGCAGTTGCCCACCAGCGTGTCAGGAGGCTGGCCGGTTGGAAAAGCGGGATAACTTCTGTTCTCCAAACATGACGACAGACTTTTCCCTGTTCTGCACATGGGGGAGCTTGTCAGGTACTTGTCTTCATGATTAAACCTATCATTCACCAGTTTATACAGAACAGACAGCTTCACATGAGTGCTTGAAAGTTCCTAGTTTTTCCTCTGATGCAGTATAAATATCTATTATTCTCTTATGGAAAGGACTGTTTTACTTGAAGGAATTTTTTTCCCTTTATTCCTGATCCAGAATAAGTCTGGATCTGAGAAAAGCAGCTGCTATCATGGCAAAAGGAGGTTAGCCTAAAGGGAATCTTGGGAACAGAGCATCGTTGTGAAAGGTACATAAATAATTAGAAAATTAAAATCCTTTTGTTTGGTTAAGCAGTCTTGTTTATGTTACTTTTCAAATCAAAATTGGTCAGTTTTTTTGTTTGTTTGTTTTTTAAATGCAAGTGCATCTTTTGTTGTTTATCTGACCATTCCTTTCGTGGGCATGGCATTCACTTTCCTGAAGAATATTAGGGATCTTTCACAAAACCTGTTTTATGGGTTATTTGCCTTGTCTACATTTAGTTACAAAATTAGGATGGGTCTGAATTTATCAATACCACGTCCTCTTCCATGAGTTCAACCTGAAAGTTTGAACTTCTAGATAGATGAAATCTGTCCTGCTTTCCTGCTGACCTGCTAATTCCTGCCGTGTTTGAAACTCGCTGCGGCATGGGCGGCTTTGGATACCCGGGGTGCTCCGACAGCAGTCCCAGTTTCCTGCTCCTAGCTTTTAGCAGCTCTGTTCCCCACGTGGGTATTTAAAAGTTATATGAGAGTTCATATATCTGGCAACATCACTTTATTTTTCCAGCCGTATCGGTATTTGGCCAGCTCATGGGAAGCTGATTGACTGACTAGCTTGAGGGGAGAAGACGATTAGGCTCTCTCCTACCTGTCAGCCCTACAGGAAGAGTGTGATAGATGAAACTTGGATTCTTTCCAGTAATCTTGAGATATATATATATATATATATATATACAATACACATATTTTTTTTTAATGTGGGTGTGTGGGTAGCTTGCAAAATATCTTCCCTTACTAAGGTGAGGTCACTGTCACTAGAGCTGCTGAGCAGCAGGGCCCTGATTCTGAAATGACTGTGCAAGAGCTGGGATCAGAGGCAGAGAGTCTCCATGTTCACGTCATTTAAAGAGAACAAACACCACATGTTTTAAATCCCTGTGAACTTCAAGTATCTTGGAAACCCGACAAAATGTATTGCTGCCACCTCTACTTTCTGACAGATAATTTTGTTCTGTTATAGCTGACTGGATGGCTGTAAATACTTCCCCTAGTATGGATTAATATATTGAGGATGCTGCCAGTCTTGGAGGAAGAGGAAGAGAGACAGAAATGGTACATTAGATGAAGTCTAATATAGTAGTCAAATTGCTGCTAATTGACTTCTTTGCATCTCTCATAAGCTGCTTTTAATCTAAACAAGCCCTGGCCTTTTATATTTTATTTACTATTTCTGTGGCTCCTCGTTTTGGCTTTAGCAGGGGCCTGAGGAGGGTGGGATTCATTATCTCCGTCTTACAGACGGAAAACTGAGGCATGGAGAGGCAAAGTGAGTTGCACAGGCTTACAAAAGATTGTAGCAGAGCTAAGACTTGACCACAGGTATCCCAGATCCTAGGTGGATGCCTTAACATAGACTCTTCTCACCTAAAAAAAACTAGTGCTATAAAAAACTAGTGTTTGTTCTCCCCACTAGATATCTACTAATTTCCTAATTGAAATTAGTTGGAGAAACACAGATCCATGGAGCAAGTGTTAATTTAAAATAATTTCACTTACTTTCTGTTGTAGCACTTCAGGTTTTCTGATTAGTTCTCAGGAACAGGGGAAAGTCAGTACTGAAAGTACATTAAAATGAAGTTAACATACAATGGGGCATTTTCAACAGCACACAGAACTACATGTTCAGGTTTGAAATCCTGGCTATAAGAACAGAAACAGTTCATAGAAAACCAAAATCCTTTAAGGTTTTAAAATGTTAGGTAGTAACTGTTAAAGGAACATTAGATGCGGGGAGTGTGAGAGGGGAAATGAAGCTTCGAGGATAACAAGAGGGATAGTGAGCAGAGATGAATGACAAAACCCATCAGGATTTTGTAGCCTTTGTGTATGAAGATTAAGCCACCCTCAGCTGACTCAGAACTCTGGAAATAATCAGGATGTTATTTTGGTTCCAAAAAGTGAGCAATTGCTTGAAAGGATAAGACACTGTACCACATATGGTGCAGTTGCACAGTAATGAAATGAAACCTACTGGGTGCTAGAGCCTTCTCACAGAGGTACCCGCCTGTGCATGCGTGTACACACACATTTGTGCTCCTTCTGCTGAATCTGGGGAGATTTTTGCTGTTGCATTTTATGACCTTAGTAAATATCCAAATGATGAGATCCCTATCATGTTAGGCTCAAGTTGCCCTACAAGCTGAGACACTAGATAGGTTGACCTGTGTGGTGCTGTGGAGCTGAAATGGAAGCGTGGAATCAGTAGCCCAAGTCTGCTTGGGTGAGGGATCGTTCAGGTGTGATAATGTCACCTGTCACCCAGAAAATAAGCTGAATGGCAGACCCATCCTGGGCCCCAGCCCTTTGATCTCGTCCTGGACCAGTATCTTCCATCTTGTTACTGTCCTCCAGAATTTGTGAGATTTTTGAAAGCTTTTTCCAAATGTAAGTTGTAGTCTGAAACCTTAATGTGGAGCATCTCCCTGTCACCCCACCCCCCCCACTTTTCCTTATAGTTATGAGCTGAGTGTAGGATGTGAAATAATCTGAAATCATGTCAGAATCTGTTTTCATGAGAGATTTCTAAGGTAGCATAGTGAGTACCATAATGGCTGTAGGGACTGAATTCCCCAGACTTGCATAGTTTTTCCTCCATAGTTTTGATTTTTGAAGAACACCAAGATGAAACTCAGTGAAGTTAGTGCTGTTGACCAGGTAGAATGACTGTCAGGAGGGGGACGCTGCGGTGATTATTTTGCGTGTGTGCACTGATCCGAATTCTAGCTGTAGGGCAGCATCTCTGGAGTGAACACTAAGGGTTAAAAATGCACAATAGGTAATTGCAACAAAATAATAGGCTCTAATGTATTCTGCCGAGATCCTGTACTGTATTCAGTACTGTGCAGCTGACAATTTTCTCTTTTCAATAACTTAGAGTGGAGCCATAGAATTTCAATCACTTTCTGTCTTACCAAGAGTCTAACTCTTCAGGAATAACTCGGAGGAACTGACTCAACCTTATTTTTCATGTCTCCCAAATGAGCAGTGCAGTGCCATGGAAATTAGGATGGAACAGGAAATAGACAGCAGCACTATCTCCATCCTTCGAAGATGATGAAGGTCAAAGACACCTTCATTCTTCTCAACATTTTTCCTCCCAAATGGGCTGTAAATAAGATCACAGCCCAGTGCAATTAATTGTGAAGGAAACCAGTTCTGATTGCTTCTTAAAAGGGGTGAGAGTGTTCTTTTGATGATATCAGACACTGTATTTGGTAGTGTTATGTTCCCACCATATCTCGGACCTCGAATTGATCTACATAAGAGACAGCAAAACTAAAGTAGCTTCTTGCATGGCTGACCCTAATTGTTATATCTCCACTTTCCCCCCTTCCTCCTCCTCTATTTTGTATTCTGTAACATGCACGAGAGCTCAAAATTTCTTAGTCAAACTGGAAAAAAACCTTTGTTCCCATGGTATACAGACCTGTCACTGATTCATCTATCCTCTGTTCCCAATGCTGTATGAAAAAGTTGGAGATCACTGTAAGTATCTGTCATCTTCCTGTTCCTTTTTAGATATAACTAACTTCTTTATATGTGACTCCAGTGTAAAATCTTTAGTTAAATAGAACCATTAAATTTGAGTATGTACAACTAAAGACCAAGTGAGGGCATCACTGCATTTATCAGCCTTAGGAAATAACTCCCTGTTATATACTGAGGGCAAATGCAATAAGGTCTTGACCTTGTCTACATTTGATAAATCATGGATACACTTTTTATTTTTTTTCCTGAGGTCTTCATCTCACGCAGCTTCCTTACCTGAAACAGGGCCTTTGCTGGTGATATCAGTATACAGATATCAGTATACAGTAATTATGTTGTGCAATACACCAATATGCCATTGAGGACTTCACAGTGAACCTGCCCCTTCTTAGCAATGAGAGGGTTAAGGCTGCTGAGCTCTCTAAAATATCTTTTAAGCCTGTGCTTCTGAAGCAAAGGAGGATTTCTAAGTAATACACTACTTGAGCTCATTTTAGCCCTCAGCATCTCTTAAGGCAAAACTCATCAACTGCATTAAAAAGTATATATACCGGTCATTACTGAAGGATCTTAGACTTCCCCAAGGAAATGTTTAACTAATAAGAAGGTTAACTGTGCATATATACTTATCAGTCAAGTGAACAGTAATCTACAAAATCCTTCCATAAAGGAGAAAAAATGGGGGTGCGGGGGGAAGGATTCATAAGGCAGAATCTCTTCTTTCAGTGAATTGTTCTGTTTCGTGTCAAGCGTTCCAAGACTCCTAGGAAAGAAATTGTTGCCAGAAGTATAACTAACTGCTTAATGCAGCATGGTATAATCTGCATTATTTACATACCTTCACTATTAAGTAATAATCATTTTTGAGTTTAATTTAAGCACGTACCTTTTCATAGGTTGTACCTAACTAGACGATATTCATAGCCAACTGGTCATTGCATTTGTTAGCCAGTGGTCATGCACGATAGTATTTAATGATTTTCTAAACTAAAGATGTCTCATCCCTTTAAAGGACTGCAGCATATACAAAATTAAGTCAAAGCCATTGCAATGAATTTTGTGAAAGAATGTTCTTGAACTTACATATACTAAAACTTGAAAACAATCTAAATAAGGATTTTGAAAGCATGCATTTGTTTAATAGGAAAGATTGCAAGTGACTTTACAATGTGACATTAAATCTGTTTTAATTTTCTATGCATGGATATGTAATCGGCTTCCAAAATTTGTAATATGGCCCAACAACTTGACTGTGGAACATACAACTGACAGCATAATTTGTCATATAGTTATTAAGATTATGCATGAACTGCTAACAATATTCATCAAAGCTCATATATAATAGGCCATCTAAAGCACCAGTGGGTGGTTTGTACTGCAAAACTTTCCTCCATGTTGTTCATTTTTTCTCTGTCTCTCTCTTTCTCTGGAAACATGAAAACACATTGTCAGGATAACAATTCGGCTTCAGTTATCTATGAAGAATTCATTTAGTTGAATAGCAACTTATTCAGACAGCAAAATTCTTACCTATATTCATACTTTGACTACCTGCAATTTTGAGCTGTTTTTCAATATTGTTTTGACAGACATGGATTACAAAACTAAGCTTTGAATTCTTATTCAGATTTGAAATCCCCCAACATTTAGTGATCCTGTCAGGAAACTGAATGACTGACTCATAGAAAAAGCCCTGTAGGCAACTCTAAGCATGGCCCAGTTGTTCTTAATCTTTTAAATTGAAAATTTACCATTGTAAAATGCCTACAGTAAATGGTGCCAGCTAATAAGTGGGGCTGCTTCTGAGCTACTCTTGTGACATTTCACATGGAACTGCACTCCCACAGATGCACATTTTTGTCTGTTTATAGATGGGTAAAAAGCCCATCATTGTCACTGCTACAAGAGCATGTGCTCATGGTGCATGATGTGGGCAGAGTCCTGTGTGAATAATTAAAACATTACATTGATCCATAATAAATTTTTTCTGGTTGCATTCAAAAGCCGATTGTATTTCATCACTGTCTGTAGGAGTGGCTAATACTTGCCTCGATGACCCTCACTGAGAAGTGTGTGCAAGACCTGGGTCTGCTCCCAAGGAAGGTGGTATAAGAACTCTGCTCTGCCCATGTCTGGAAATTCCTTCTGAAACGTGTGGTCTATCCTAATCACTTGATACAAACAAGAATAATTTTCAAAAGAATGGAAAAATATCCTGGTCCCCACCTATGGTACAGAATGTCCTTTACTTATTGCCAGGGTTGAGAGACCCCAGGAGTGCAAGACATTTTTCAAGGAGACCCAAAAACCTTTCTGTCCTAATCAACAGACCATTTAATATCAAAACGATATCCATGCTGTTGGTAACACTGGAGTAATGCAGCCGGTGTGGTTCAGTCAAACGCGACATACGTTCCAGTCAGAGTAGCGCTCCATAGGCGTTCACAGCCCCAGCTTGTCGTGTTGATGTGACTTTGTCCATGGATATTGCTGGAAGTGGTAGCATTCCTAGGAAACAATTTGGGTGTGACAGAAAGCTCAAAATGCAAATACAGAACACTGTAGCTGGTTCCTCTCTCAAAATAAAATTAAAAATATGCAAGCCCTCTCATTCAGCTAGATTTGTAGTTGAGCAGATACATGCTATTACAGGCTAAATTTTGTATAGAATGAAATTAGTAAAATTTAAGACCTTCTGATGCAAAGCTGCCTCAGCAGAGATTAGATATGCAACATAACAGTTTAATGAAGCTGTCAGGTCGATGGACATGTTGTTGGCTAGTTTCCTTGCTATCGGTGCGTTAGTGTTTGTATAAAGTTGTACTGCTTCCTTTTGATCAAATGGTGTTAAGAATATGCCTACAGTGTTATAGTTAGTGCTCACTGTTGGCGTGGATCCCTAGATGTTTGTGAAGCCAAGGGTGAACCCTGCTGTGAAACATTCCTCATCCCTGCTGCTGTGATGTAGTATTGGTGCACCAGCATTAATTACATGATGTGTTTTTGATTCCTGTGACATCACATTGCTAAACTACTGAATAATGGCATTGGAAAACTGGAACTGAATTTCTCGTAGATGGTTTGAACCAAGATTGCGACAGCTGCTTTGCAATGTTTCTGATTCACTGTTATTCACCACTTTCCAGACCCTTGATAAATCAAACTCTTTACACACATTTCGATGTTCTTAATTTGCATCTGCTGTTATGAAGAGTGTGAGAAACTTAGTTTCTCACGGGATGGCAGCAGTTCCCTGGAGATAAGGTTTTGTTGATTTTATAGAAATTCATGTTCCCATCACTAGCACCAGTCCCTTCCTTCTTCTTCAAATGTTACCTTGTGAGAAGTTCTGGTGCTACCTGACCTGTTCCACGGAATTATTACGTTGATGGCTTTTCAAAAATGCTTTTGTTGCAACTCCTTAATGGCTCTGATACTTATTCCTTAAATGTTTTTCTTTTTTTCTCAAAGCAAATCAGGTTTCTTTCCTTTGACCTAGGTATCCCTGTCTCATCTTTTTTGGTGGCATATTTGGTATTAGTTTCCTCCGAGCACTGACTGAATTAGATGAATAGTTTTGTGGTTGCTGCTGAAATTAATTAGATTGTTTCTGTTGCTATTTCTGTAGCTTTTTGTTGCTAAAACCTTAGACTAAAACAACTCATAACTTGCATGCATCTCATATAATTCAGCTGTGATCTCATACATAGTTAAAATCTTAGCCGTCTTTTGTGCTGTATGCAGTTGTTAGGGAGAATGGCTGTAGACCCCAAGGTTTGGGTCTTTCAAGGGCCTTATGAATAAATTATTTTTTGAGCAGGGAAATTTGAATGAACAGTTCAATGAGATGTAGTGAGATGGGACCAAGAGTAGAGCACATTTCATTGCCTTCTGCATAGGCCTCTTTGCGTAGGCCTTTATGCTTCTTCAATTAGCAAGAAATTCAAATGTGATTGCCAAATACCTGTGAAACTTCTTGTTTCTTTTGATGCATATAGATGTGTTTTATCTGATTCATCTTGGCAAACTGAACTTGGAAAAAGAACTCCACTTTCAGGTGCTCTCACTTCTCTTGTCCTGGTCCCTTTTCACCCTCTGACTGTCACCTTCGTAACCTGCGTTTGCGAGGAGAACGGGAAAGTTGTTTCTAGTCCAGATCACCAGTGTCCTGGTTTATGTCACAGCTCACCGGGTGGTTTGTCCCTACAGGACTACCTGTGGGCAGATCTTGGGAAGGAAAAAAAAAGTAAGGTCTTGCATGCTTACACGGCTGAAATGACCCTGGAGAGGCTGGAGGCTTGGAGCGGGATGTTGCTGTGTGTTGATGGACTGATGCTGGTCTCTGCACTGGAGCAGGTATTTATTTCACCCTGGTGCTGGGACCCAAGGCACTGAGCAGCTGCTCAGACCACGTTCGCACTAACTGGAATACTCTTGAAAAGCTGGATACTTTCCTTGTATGGCATTTTTCTTGTTTGTAATTACCAAGAAGTGTTTTAAGGCACTCAAGTGGCAGAAAAATATTGCATGCATTGGTATATAGACATAGAGTGAAAAACTACTGCTGGCTGATGAATACGTCAGCCTTCAAAGGCATGAAGTTACATGGCTTCCTATTCCATGTCTTGTAACTTCTGATGGAGCTTTTTTTTCCTTCTAGTCTACTGTGCTGAGGTTTGCTTTATTGTACGATAATTCTAAACTCAGCAATTTACCTTTCTCTTAGCTTGAACAGCTCTTTCTACTGCTTATTACATTGCAGATGCCATGAAGTATCACTACACACAGGCAGCCTTCTCTGAAGGAGCCTATTGTGTTGGTATTTCCCTGATTACACTATCCTCTGAATCCTCTCTGCACTGCTTGTTAAGAGAAAAAAGCCCTTTAGCATGTCAAATGCAGCCAAATCAGCCTCTTGCCTTTGATATGGAAAGTGCACTTAACATTTCCAAGGAGAAGCTGTAGTGGAAAGGTGCCGCTGAAGTGAAAAGAATAGGTTTTTGTCTCCATGTAACTCTCAGAACAGATTTTTTCTGCCTACCTGCAGACAGGCCAGGTAAGCTGGGATGCCACCAGGATGCTGCAGATGCTCAGCAGCTGGTGGCATTTTTGCACTCATTTCTTTTGCATCTTCCGTGATTGCTGGTTTTCGATGTGTGACCTGGACAGGAGTGCAGCTGTCAGAATGATTCAAGAGAAAAGGGTTATATTCAGGAAAGTAACATAAACTGTAGCACTCCAAAGGGACCTTGTGCAGGGATGAGGGAGAGGGAGCAGAGCTTGTCCCTTCTCCCAGGCAGGGCTGTGTGTCCGTTGTCATTCTCACGAGTGAACTCTGAATGGCAGAAGTTCCTGTGAGTGTCTGATGTAACTTAACACTTTTTTTGGCATTAGGAGATTTTATGTCATTGTAGTATGAATTAGGAAACAGGAATGAGAGAATATAAAACTAAAAAAATAATACTACATTAAACAAAACTACAATTTAACTAAATGAGCAAGATTTTGAAGTGATCTTTGGTAAATTTAGATGTGCAAAGGACAAAGGATTCATTAGTTCAGGACACAGCTGCGAGGTGACCACACAATGTTATGAAAAAGTCAAGTCAGAAATAAGATATGTGTGATGAGCCCTAATTTGGGATTGCCTTTGAGGGAGGTGAGGGGGGAAAAACATCAGTCAGCATAAGTTCTGAGAGCTGTCTGAAGTCTGAAGGATCCTGGTCCAGTTGTGAGAGTCAGGCTGATGTTTACTGGAACGGTCTCAGTTGTGTGGGCTTGAGTGTAGGCTGTTTTCCTGCGTCAGTGCTGAGGACTGTCTGCTTGGGAAGCAGGGGTGGATTGACACAGCTCTGGAGGGCAGCCAGAAGGTGTCAAACGGGAGACTCCCTTCTCAGAGGAAGCAGAAAGCTCCTGCAGCCTGACAGCCTCAGCAGAACCTCTCCAGATTTTCAAGGGAAGCCAAATGCATACGTGTTTCCAAATGGATATTAATTAATTTCAGCTTCTTGGCCCCAGATGAAATAACAGCAATGGTATGTCTAAACAACATGTGGTGATGCTATACAGAGATGTATAAGCCAATTTAAATGCTGAAAAATTGATAGCTTAATTAGCTGCTGTGTTACCTCAAAGGAGGAAGAGCTGGAAGATAGGCAAGGTCCCCTGCTCCTCAGAGTCCTGCACCCCGCCTGACAAAACCCTCACCGTGCACTTTGGTGGCTCCCAGAAGTAGAGCGGCTTCAGAGCAGCATGCAGACACGTTGATAACAAAGTAAGCATTCTGGCAGGATCCCGTTCAGTGGAAAACTCTCTGAAAATACCTGTCTTCAGTTATGTGAGTTATGTTTCATAAAGCTATTATTCTGTAAGAGTAAGAACAGGTGCCGTTGTACCAAAGTTTAATAGTATTTAACAGGAAGGTTGTTGTTTAGTCTTCAGTGATGCACTCTAGAAGCAGCATGAAGGAAGCTTCTCTTAAAATGGTTTTTATTCTTCATTTTTGCTGCTTTCAGCATGTTGGGTATATCCTTTAATCTCTTTTTATAATTTATCAGTGTTTGCCACAGCAATATTGCTATAGCTTTTAACATTGGAGAGCCTAATTGCTTTATTGCATTTCCTGCACTGAGTGTTTTGGTACTTACTTCTTGATTTCTTTTTTCCCCTGCTGCCTTTTGTGTGATCATGCAGCAGTAAAGGCTCCTGTGTATAGACTAAAATATCCAGGCTCAGCTCGAGTTGAGTGGCCCAGGGTGATGTTCAGTGATGTTCTGGTACGACCTGAATTGTCTCTGAGGTCCTGTAAAGAGGGCGGTGAGCCATCTTGGAGAGGAAATGCCTTTATAAAATGTTTTCCTTGTCAAGAGCTTCTGAAAAGCTGCTTTTTATTTGAGGTTGCAAGTCAGATCTTCATATTTATTATCTTCAGAGGCTAAAAAATAGATGAATTGTAATATTCTTTCTTCTCAGATCATAATACAATGCTGTCTCTACTTGATAAGGGGGGATATGCTTTCTTCATCTTTTCTGAGGCTGAAGCCAACGGCTTTTTTACAATATTAAAATAGCAGTGAAAATAGCATAGCAGTGATTTTTTAAAAAAAATACCCACACAAATGTATTTACATATAATAAATACATTCTGCCTACTTCATGTATTACAGCTTGTGCTGAGCTCTTCTTATTAAAGATGCACAGAAATACAGTCTAATATGCTAGATAGTTTAAAGCACGTGCAAAAAGCATCTTAAAATTGATTTTTTTTAACTGTACTTGGTAAAAGGGTTTACTTGGATTTGTCTGAAAACTTTCAGACTGAGAATCCCAATTTCATAGTTCATTCATATGTAGGAAATTAATTTGAAATCTGAGCAGTTTTGATCTGATTATGAAGTCACATGATCTTCCATTTCTGGAGTGGAAAAATTTAAATCTCAGTTGGATTTTTGGTATGTGTGAATGCTCATGATTAGGAATTTGGCATGTGTTTCTGTAGGTAATCTGTAGTAAATACTTTTCTTCTCTGTAGGCATTTCTGGCAACAAATTGTTTGTTGGAATATGCACAGAAGTGAATGTACAAAGACATAGAAACATTAGAAATGAACTGGATTGCTTTTAAAAGAATATTAGCAAAACCTTTTTTGTTATAACAAATATGGAATACTGGGCAACAACTATGTGATGGGAACCATGAATAGCAGAGGCAATGGCATCCATCTTTCCCTCACATCCGTATTTTTTCAGGCCCTTGCGAAGTCAGTGCTTTGAACGCACATGAGCTCCCTGGTTCAGAAGTTAGGTGATGGCTTCCCAAACTCCGTGGCTCTGCAGCATTGCACAAATTTCAGCTCAGCTGCTGCGAATATTGAGTAAAATGCTTTGTTGGAAGAATGACTGAAGGGGTGAGAGTATTTCCTTTACCTGTGGTGAAACGGACACACACGTTTTTTGTGCCCCCAGAAAGGGAACGTGGGTTGCGTGGGCTGCCAGCACGGTGCCCTGCAGCGGGGCGCGCAAGGCCGGTAACACTGCTCCCTCTCATGCTCAGATCAGAGGATATCAGACCCTGGTTACAGAGCTTTTGCTGGTAGCCCTCTGTTCTAGTTTCTCTGCACCTAATACTGAATGGAGAATGCCTGTTTGCATTATTGCCTAGATCATTGCTTTAGCACCCAAGATTTTATCCAACACGACTTTTTGTATCCTTGTAAAAATTGCAGTGATCGAAGATGCATCAGCAATTTTCAGTCTTATTTCTTTCCCAGTGTTGCTCATCAGCTTCTGTAACAGTCTAATGAATGAGCTCACAGGTGCTCTTCTTCTACTATCTTCCATTTGTTTCAAAGCAGCTGTATTTTGGTCAATGAGACGTATGAAAGAAAAGCAAGGTGAACTAAAGTTTACCTTTTTTGCACATGTCTAACAGAATGTAATTAAACATTAAAACCATGCAGTTAATTCTACTATATTTACCAAAAGAAAATTTTCTGAGAAGTGGTTGTTATGGAAACAGTAGCCCTCTGTCCTTCCAAATGGAAAAGATTTATTTTAAGGGAGCTAAAAACCTTTAAATATTCAGTAAGTATAAAAAGGTGAGATCACAATATTCATCTTGCATATCCTCTACAAAGCTTCAAAAACTTTTGGAAAGATGAGGAGTAGAAAGTAAGAAAGCAGTAAGAAAGATTTGAGGGTCGGTTTATAATGTGGGAAAGCAAAGGGACTCATAAATAAGGGAAATAGGGCATTTGTAAAGCAGAAAGTGACTGCTCAAATAGAGACAAATCGTCACATGCAAACCCTGCCTAGGAGAATAAAGCTCCAATTCCACAAATTGGTTTACGTGCATGCATTAACCTTAACACAGAGAGTCTGAAGAAGATGCTAGCCTCCTTACGTAGTTGTTGTCATGGTTCAAGCGTTTGGAGGTGACTTTCAGGACTTGCAGCACGAATAGATTCTATTTATGGGGGTTCTGTGGGCCGCGTAACTGCATGTAATTTCAATACGCATGGCGGCCTGATAGTGTTTCTATGTGCATCACAGGGTAGCTCCAGAACAGTTCTCCGTGGTATATGCAAAGAATTTAGATTCAGCATACCAGAAATTGGCATAGCAGTAACTTTGGATGACAACCTTAAATACTATAATTTGTTGAACAATGACATATGTGTGTAAAAATAAAATTAAAAAATTCCCAAATTAATAACAAACCTCCCAGTGCTATGTGGGAAAATTGTTCCCAAAAGTACATTCACATTCAAAATCGAGCTTTGGCTATACTGCATTCCTGTTTCTTCTGTGCTTGCTTTCCAAAACACAGACAACTATAAAAGAGGGCTGCAAATTAAAAATATATTTTTTCTCTGCAAATGAATAAAAAGTGTATATTGAATTGCAGTTCTCAAATTTTCGATGTGTTGTTTAATTACAGAACACATTTAGATATATGTTGTGTTTCTGATATTTTTCTGATAGGATTTCTTTTTACATCAAATGTGTTCAGGTCAAAACCTTAACACAGTAGTACTTGTGTATTGTAATGAAGTATAAATTTTGAATTCTTTCTGTATGTTGGAACAAATACATAATGATTAACTGCACCGATTAACTATGAGGGCTTCCAGTGATAACAGAGAGTGGAGGGAGGAAGCTGAAGGAAACTGTAATGAAGATGCACAGGACTTGATGCAATGTTCTGTCATTAGTGTTTTCATTGAACCTTGGCAGAGAAAGTGAAAAATGTAAAATTTCAGATGACAGGAGATGCCTAGTCTTAGAAGGCAGCTTGTTAAATGCAAAACACTTTTCTTTTTCTTGGGTTGCATGTGATGATGGCGTTTCCACATCAGTGCAGGAAGCACTGACGGATGAGCGGACTGCAAGCTTGCAATCGAGATAGTCCGTGGGAATAAGAGTAGAAGAGGCTCTTCGCTAATACTGAAATTATATGCTGACGCTAATATTTCCCTATGCAAGCATTTTGATTATAATTAAGAAAGACACTGCTTGCAAACTCTCACCTGAATTTAGCTCACAATATTTCTTTGTATGCCAGAAAGAGTTTATTAAACTTTCAGATCAAATAGAAACTAACATAGGGAATGGAAAAATCAATGCTGCTTTAATTAATCTTTTGTTTTTGAGAGGGGGGGAGGGGAGAACGTCGCTTTCAATGTGGAAAAGAGAAATTAACCTTTTTCCAAACTCCTAGAAAAGCATAGTTTTTGGTAAAAGTCCAAATATTGCAGATGCAAAGGAGGAAGAATGAATCATGGCGCACAAATAGCCAGGCTTTCAATGTCATGAACACGTTTGCTCCCTGCAAACACAATTATTAGTTGCTACAGTTAGCAGATATTGATGTGGAGACATTGCAACAAGCTATGTCTGTATTTTTTTGGTACTTCTATTGTCTGGGTGAAAACTGAGATTCTGCAGAAATCGTTAACGTTGTTCCGTACTGCTTAACCTCTATTTTGTTGGCCCCTTACAGAGGGGCAACGCAAGCTTTTGTGAATAGCTTGCCAGCTGTGTAGGGAAGAAAGTGAGTTTTAGTTCTACCTAAGTTACCTCATGTTCTGTTCTTTGGGAGGTTAATGATGGGATATTTTCCTGTTAGATTTTGCACTAGAGAAAAAAAACTTTTGTGTAGCTTTATGGATCTTTGTTTTGTCAGCTCCATTCTACGGCTGTTTAACCATAGTTAGACGCTCTGTCTTTTACTTTTCAAGCTGTATTTTAACAATTCAGATGTGTGAAGTGTTAACGGTATGTAACCTTTAAATACTAGATTGTTCCGGTTAAGACATTTTTCATATCTGGAAAAAGGAGAAGCTCCCTGTCCCATGGCAGAGCACAGCACTTCTACTCTCGCCCCTGCACGGGAAGGAGATGCCTGTGGCCTCTCCGGAGGGCCCCACTGGCTGTATCGTCCTCGCTAGAAGTATTTGCTTCCTTTTCAGTGTGTGCGTAAGTAGAAGACTTCATACGACAGCCATCCACAGAGAATATTTTGGTGTTATTTATACACCTCCGTACCATATGTTCTAGACGGGACATGGCCCTTTGCTGAAAGATATCAATGTTATTTCTTTTGTCACAGTCTTAACAGTCTCTCTTTTACCCTTGGCCTCAGCATGCATGTCATTAACGCCACTGCAGCTTAATCAAGCTGTTACAAAGCCACTCTAGTTTCTTGCAGAAATGAGGGATAATCTCTTTTACAGTAGCCTCATGCATCCTTTGCTGGGGTATGTA
Organism: Dromaius novaehollandiae; assembly: GCF_036370855.1. Taxonomy (NCBI): domain Eukaryota; kingdom Metazoa; phylum Chordata; class Aves; order Casuariiformes; family Dromaiidae; genus Dromaius; species Dromaius novaehollandiae. The sequence continues at coordinate 22,748,103 of NC_088112.1, read as the reverse complement.
ACACAGATCCCCTAACTGCAGTGGTCTGTACAGATGATAACCAGCTGAGGGTCTGGCTCGGCACTGAATGCTCCTAACTTTTGGCCACAAGGTGCAGGGGGACAGCAATTGCTGACCTTAGCACCAATAACGGGTCCTTGGAAGGAGATATCTGAAATGAAGTGAAAACTTTTATTTAACTTCAGTTATTAGTCTGGACTGGGTCCAGAATAGATCCTTCCAAGAAGGGGGTTGTTTGCTGTATTTGTGTGCAAGAAGAATAAAAAAAAATCTGTGCAGAATTTCTGATGGATTTCATTGAAAATTTGGCAAATAAATTGCCAAGGAGAGTGAAGGAGCTCGCAGACGGTGAAGTTAGGCTTTTTAGATGGAGCACATGACACAAACCCTAACAAGCCCGGGAACAGGAAAGGTCTCTCTGGCTGTGTAAACCTGCAGCAATAAAATAGGGCAGTGTAGGATGCTCTGTCTCACAGAGGTGACATATCCAGATTGAATACCACTTGCAGGCAGCCTTCAAGGACTTGTGCCTCAGACCATGTCTAGGCTGAGGCTATAACATCTCCCGTAAGCTGGGTTTTGGTGTTTCGACGCTTTTTATGACAGTACTGGGTTTGGGGAAGGAATTTGCTCTGATATGCAAAACCAGAAGGCCTCCTGTTGCAGGCGAACCCTGAAGCAGCATGAGGCCTATTTCCACACTTAATTAGGTAAATTCATTTGATAATTCCTCAGACACATGATCTTGCTCCTTGGTTATCCACAGGACCTCAGCTGTGCTGTCCTCTCTCTCCCCAGGATCTACTCCTCCTCTCCTCTTGCAGCATTCCCCTCTAGTCTGCCTTTGACTTTGTATTTTGTTAAAGGTTGAATCTTTTTTTTATAGCGGAGCAGTAATAATACTCAGAGGTCAGTGTCTGAACTTTTCCCAGCAGTTGTGAGGAATGCAGAGCACCTTCGGAGATCCTGTGAGTGAACGACGATAATATCTATAGCCTGATCTCTGAACCTTCCTGACTCTAATGAGTGTTTCTGGGGAATTATGTCCCTAATGAGCCAGCACGTTCCGAAGGGAAGCAGTCCTTAAGACATCAATTGGTATGTGTGGGAACCCTCGAGGAGAGTAGCTGAGCAAAGTGCTGAAAGACTCCGGGCTCCTTTTTCTTTCTGTGTATAAAGTGCCTGCACAAACCTCTAAAGTACCTAAAGCTCATGTTTCTTGCTTTCTCTATAGTTGAACTGTATGCGTGAGTTCCACATTTATAATATCTTTGTAATGTTAATTGCTAAAATATATGAAATCTCTTAGGTCCAGAAAAGAGCACTAATGATATGCAATGAAATATGAATGTGTAATATTGGTCTTTAGCTGAATGCTTTGGATCAGGCACGAGGAACTTTGCAGTGAACTAGGAAGGTAAATTTATTGCCTGGATGTTGGTGCCCACTTTCTGCCTCTTCTGGGACCTGCTGACAGCAGAAGGATAATGGCTTTATGGTGTTACTGCTGCGGCTAACTTTTGCATACCAGGTTAATCTTTACAAATAGTCAGCATTACAAAACCAAATTCTACCTCTATACTCTGATTCTGCAGCATACTGCGAAAATTTCATGTTAAATTTTGAGGCGTATTAGGTTGCTACAGCCATTGCTCTAGATGTTAGTTGATGATATAATCATCTTATTTCGTGTGTTTCCACAGTAAATTTGGTATTATATATGGCCAGAGGTCATTCCAGTCCTGTTGCTCTTATGTATATTTAAGTATGAAATGAATTCATCATGAAATGGTTCAGCACTTCCAATTAAAATTAATGGGATACTAGTTTCAACTTCATTGGATCAGAGCCTGGGAATTGAAAAGTAGCTGAGCTTTTAATAAAGCCTTACAAATCTTGCTTTAAATGTTACATGTGATTTATCAGACTCTGGCTAAAGAAGAGCTTACTGTATCAATTTATCCTGACAGCATGTGTCTCTGATGTTTAATTTGATTAATAAAGAAACACTTCCACAGAGCATTCGGAGTTGTATGGGGCTGCTGCCATGGCAGAGAGTTAATAGTCTTGAAATAAATTATTGCTTCAGGGCAGCTGAGAAGAGTGACAGGAGAAGGGCGTTTGGGTTTCACGAACCTGTCTGCATGTTAGCTACTTGGTGTATCATGTGTGAAAGTTTTGCGGGCGATCTGGTGCAGCTTTTTGTGTGGAAGTGACAAGATGCTATAGATTTTCTCTGAGCACATGAAAATAAAGATGTGGGAAAAAGTCTGCCCATCTTGTCTAACTTGGCTGTTGCTTTCTCTCTCTTTCTCCCTCTCTCTTTCTGTTTCTCTTCCTCCCTCTGTCAGTTTCCCTTCTCTTTCCCCTCTATGAACTATCAATGATTTCGTTTCATTTGCGCTAACAACTGCTCACCATACTTCAGCTGACCCTGGTCAGCTCTGGCTGTACCAAGCAATGCTCTTTTCCAAGGTCTGTAAGTGCTCCCTCTCTTCCCCAGCCTTCTCTCTCTTAGTCTTAAGTCTGCCTTATTTGCTGCCCAACCGCTGGACTTTAACACAGTGTTTCCTTGTGCTGCTGCTTTTTTTTTTTTTTTTTAATTTAGAAGTTTTTCGTTAATAATGGTTCTGCTCTGGTGAAATACTCTCTTGTGCTAGTGGGTCTGTTTCCTGCTGCACGCCCTATTCCTGCAGCTTTGGCAGAGAAGCTGGAGTTTGCTGTACCTTGGAATTAGAGTTGCACAGGATATTCAGACATTTTGAAGTTTTGTTAACTGAGTTCAGCATCCATTGTTTTTTTATAGCATTTATTATTCTTGGCTTGTGGTAGTGCCTAGCAGCACTGAAATATGACTGCACCACGCAGTGCAGACACTCGTAGCGCAGGTCTCTGCTTTAGATTGCTGACAGATGGAAGAAGATGGTGAGAGGGTATAGCCAAGACAGGGGAGGCAAAGATAGCAATGACGCTACAGTTTACATAACGAGCAGTGGCCACATCGCTCCGTGAGCAAGCCTTACAGTAAGGATTGCATGGCAGCACAGAATAAAAAAACCCAGCTATGGCCACAAGTGTGCTGTTGGTTATATGGCTCCTCTTGTACGTCCCAGCTACCCACCCCTCCCTGGTCCAACCAGCCCCACTGGCCTGGGCTCAGTCCCTGCACAGGGCACAAGTAAGGGAGCTGTGTGTTACAATTTATTGTGTCAGCTGCTCTCCAGTAATGAACCACATGCAGGCTTTTCCCCTCTGCAGCATGAAAGGTAATTTCAAGTTATTTGTCTCTCCTTGAAAGAGAGGTATGCTGCTCTGCACATGCTGTGGAGTAGGGACCAGCAGACAGGCAATTGCTGTGGACCAGCTGGTGCTCAGGGCCTTTTTGAAGAGGAGAGTTAACCAAGATGAACTGTAGGCTTAAAGCTGTTACTTACGTTGTCCATGTCTAAGACCAGCTCTGCCTGAAGATATAATGCATATCTTCACATATGACCTTATTCAGAGAATATAGAAAAGGATTTGATTTCTGGATAGCAGAGTCCTTACTCTGGGTGTTCTTGTTAATTATCGCTGTCGAGGGTGCTGGAAGGGATATAAACATCACAGCTGAAGCCACACGTGCACCCTCTGTAGAGGGGGTTATGAAGAACCATTCCCTATGGAGCAGTGACTTTTATGCGAGCGCCCCTCACATCTTTTGCGAATAAACCTTGGCAGGCTGGTGGGCAGAGCACGTAGCTTGGTGGCCTGGTGGTAGGACTTTCCATGGCATTCCCATGTTCCCACTCGGCTTTGGAAGCAGGATGCTGTAAAGCTATTGGCACCACCTCTGTCCTGTGCAACTGTTTCCCATCACTCCTGGTCCCGTGCAGCTCTAGGCACAGAGATGCTCTGCCGGATGCGCAGTGCCATGAGCTGGGGCCCTGGGGCAATGGCAGCTGCAGTCTCACTCCTCGCTGCGAGGACAGAGCAGCGGCCAGGGCTCTGCGTGTGCAACCAGATGTGGGGCAGAGCAAATGACCAGCATCTCTGCACAAGCAGCATCCCTGGCTGGGCCACTCCAGGCAGTGGGAAAAATAGAGCAAAGGAGAGAAGAGATGTTGCGCGTGAAGCCCTCTTTGGTAGCAATCTTATTAGTGCCTGTGTGCAATAACTTTGAGTCATTATTGAGGCATTTTTATCTTCATCTCTTTTATCTTCGGTAGTAATTCTCTCTCTGACATATATAAAAAGCACAGAAGAACAAAGCATCCACTCCTGAAATGTGGCCATTTCTATATCAGAAATTGTCAGCAGTGTCACAAAGTGTCCTGGGGCAGGAGTGTGGGTAGGCAGGATGAAGCGCGCAGAGAACTGGCATTTGGGTAGATAGCAGTGATAAGCATCCTAATGGAGAAAAATGGGAAAAATCCAATGGTTTTACCATAGGATCCTTAAAGACAGTGAATGGACCGTACCAAAGAGATGGAGTCAGCTGACTATTAGCTGTTATTCTACCCATCTAGAAAGAAAAATTGTAGCTGATTGCATTGTTTTAGCACAAGGGTGTATTCTGAGGAGGCTTTTCATCCAAGTATCAGATCCAATGCATTTTAATTTACAAGATCTGTAAAGAATCTGCATAAAATAGGATGGCCTTGGACAGATGATTAGTGTAAGGACACTGCATAATTAGTGAAGGTGTTTATTGTGCAAATTAATGGAAGTGAAAGCTTTACCTGTGCCTACCAAATAGTAGTACATATGTGTGTATGTATGTGCAGTGAATTCTGATATTTTCTAATGCCTGCCCCTCAGTGCAGTACAGGTCCTCGCCATACTGATTTGGATTTGGATCTGGTTGTTGCTGTGATGAAATGACTTTAGAATTTCCAGCATCTGTTTTCTGCTGATATTGTTATTGCAGTCCTGCTTTCCATCCCACAAGGCTCGTTCCCTTCTCCCCCTGCTCCTCTCTGCTTCTGTTGTAAACTTGCTTCCCACCTGCTCTCACAGTCCGCGGGAGAGGCGCGTCTCGGCGCAGCAGACAGACGTGGCGATAGCGTGCCTGCAGCCAAGAGGTAGTGAGCGTTTCCTAATCTGTCGTGCAGCTGGCTAAATTGTAAGGAGAGCAGCATCCTGCAGCTCTTCCATTACTAGATTAAAATTCCAACTGTGCTCAAAGCTATTTTTGTATTTTAGTTTATTTTGTGTTAAAAAGTGGGTAGGGAGGGAGAAGGGACTTTGGAGAAACTTGATGCATGGTATGCATTTATGATCCATTCAGGAGGTGACCCTCTTATCTTGCACATCTTTTGCCTTGGGCAGGCTTGAATATTTTATTAGTTCTTAAGGTTTTATACCCTTTCAAATAAAATCCCTGCACTGCAAAGCCATTGTCCAAGCACCCTGCTTATATTGTTTCTGTAAGTGATAGCTCCAGAAAAAGAATGCACTGAAAAATGAAATTCAGAATGAAAGATACAAGAAAGAACAGCATTTCACTCTGTTCAAAAATAGTCTTTTTTTTTTAATTTTACCATTCCCTAGTAATAAAATTATATCCCAAATAACTACTCCAAATAGAGTGCGACTCAGAGAACTGCAGGGAAAACTATGAACAGTTTTAAGGACTTAGCTATTTTCTGTTGATTTTGTGGGGAATATGCTTGGAAGAAATCATGATGTGGCTATTTCAGAGTTTTTATACTGCTACCAAGTTTTCTTAGGCAGTAACCGATTATTAAGTAAAAGAAGAATACTTTAGTGTAAAGCTAGAATATGACTGCATACTGTTCTGGATGTTTCAGTTAACCCTTTACAAATGCAGATATGAACAGCTCGGCTGGACAGGTTCCATTTTCCAGATCGGGTGCCTTCATCACACACAATCTAATGGCGAAGTTCTGGTGTGCTGCAGCTGGAATTATTCCTCCATGTCAGTCAGAACTGAAATTTGATGTTGAGACCAGGGGCCTCTGGAACCCACCTGCTTCGGACAGCGCACAACAGTGGTGACCGTGGGAGCAGAGGGTGTTGGGGACACACCGTCAGTTACAAGAAATGACACAGCATCCTCTAAATTAAGATGCTACTGTAGAGGATTAACATTTAGTTTAAAAAATGAAATACCTCTGCAGTGTTAGCAGGACCTGTTCGCAGGTCGCTGCTGTGGATCCTGCCGGGCCCTCAGGGCCAGGCGTCCGCCTCGCTGTCCCTGACTTGTCAGCCCTTCTCTCGTGGAGACCGCTCACGCGAAGGTCCCTGTTCCTTACGGATGGCCGCCGGGCCTGGAGCACGTGGTCTGTAAGAAATGCACCTCCCGAGGGATGCAGCTTCGGAGGCAGCATGGTTTTCTTTGAAATCTGCTTTAACCCAAGCCAGGCTCAGTCAAAACAAATGCGCGTATCTGAGCTTCCAAAGCTGATGTAGTGACAGGCTTATAAAGACAGAGCTGCTAGAAATGATAAAACCTACACTTGCACCGTTTCCATCAGATTGGCAAAGTGTGTCGTATGAACTGCAGACACTCACCTAAGCGACGTGGGCAGGCAACTGAAGTGTTTGCATCCCCTGGTTGTCTGCTGAGGAGAGAGCCCTGCGTTAGTAAAGCCTGTGAAATTTCGTACTTGATCCTTTTCTTAGGTTCTCCATGGATTTGCATTGTATTTAAACCCAGCGTGTGAGTTTATTGATTTGTAATTTATTCAGAAGGCAGTTGCAAACCTCCTCTTCCCAGATGGACTGCCCTCCCCACGCTGGAAATGTCAGTGCTCTTTTGGATTATCGGTTTCCGTCCCCTGAGCTTGACTGAGGGGGCAGGATGTGCCTCTCCAGTTTGGAAAGGTGACCAGTGACAATCGCAGCAAAAAGCCTTGATTACACTGAAAGTGTGTGTTAGTAGCCCTACCCGAGATCAGTAGACTCATGGAATTAATGCACATAGTTCATTACTTGGTTTTGTTGGAGACCAGACAAAATGAAAATCAAATATACCGGGCAGATGGTGGATGATCAAACCCAAGCCCACCTCTGAGGAGCGCTGTGGCAGTGGCTGTCACTGGCTGTAATCCCTCCTCTCAAAACAGGCAGTTCTTCCCTACCACTGCCCCAGAGCTCTTGTAAGAGCTCGTTGCATCCCTAAACATGGCAACTCCTTAAATCACTTAGGGACAACAACTGTCCTGTGCTCATTTATTTTGAATTTTATACTAAACTTCTGCTAATTGCATGTTTTTGCAGAGCAAATGATACCTTATTAACCCAAGGAAATCAAACTGGCAGTATCGCAGAGTGAGGTGTTTACGCAATGTGAGGTGAGCGGTAAGCACCATCTCGAACAGGCTTACGTATTCCGAGTGATATCTTCAGGTTTACTTTCTGTATTTAGCCCACCTTTGGGTACAGTTGGGTAAATAATTCTAACAATCATCAGTCTTTTCTACTTTGATCTCTTTTTTCTTTCTTCCTTCTGTTCCCTGGGCACCTCAGTCTTTCTCCACACCTCAGTCTTTCTCCATCTGCATCCTTACTTCCTTTTATTTTGCTTCCAGCTTTCTTGGTTGCACTGTGACTGTTGTGCTTGATGCTCAGCAGTCACTCGTGTATCTGGGTCTGTAGATAGAGGGTACCTCTTTAAAAATAATGTTAGTGGGCAGAGCACGATCCACTTAGTCTTCATTTTCATGCATTGTATTTCAGACTGTGGATGGATCACTACATAGTTCAGTGAATTAACTTGCGCACTCTTTCCATATACCTGAGGCTGGGGAATCTGAACTCATCCCACAGAAAAGTGACTGAAAATCAATCAGCTTAGATAGCTGTAAAGAGCTCACTGGGGAAATGCAGTCAGGCAACTCCATCCTGAACTACTTACAGTGTGACAACAGCAGCCTGCTTTTCCACTAACTCAGTTGTCTCCAGGGCGTTCATGGTAAGCACGTCCGGGAAACGCATTTTTAATATTGCGGCTGCACAAATGACTCCTGCAGGAGGCACGGCGCAAGGAGACTGCTAACTGTGCTGTGGGCACGGTGATTCACTGCTGTCCGCCCATGCGTGCCTCTTGCAAAAACACCGAGTGAGGCTGTCCCTACCTTGCAGAAACCCAGGAGCATTTGTCAGTTCTCCAGCCCCAAATCTCTCCCCTTGCATGGCTCCCAAGAGAAGGAGCACTTTCCTAAGGAAAAATGGAAAGCAGCAGCTTCAGTTGGCTGCATCGCTCATCTGCAGAAGTGGCTGATTTCAGCAGTGAGTTAAGTGGTCGTATGTACCCTCCCTCCCCCCTCCCTCTGTCTGTACTCTGAGAAACTATAAATACAGTTTCCATGTCTTAGACTAGACATTTTGTTGTTATCTCTGCTTCACCCATCTATCCCTAAGCCTGCTGCTGTCCAGACCCCTGGCTTTATTGGGGTTTGTTGTGGCTTTACATGCATATACGCTGATTGTGACTGAAGTGTTTTGCCCCGTCTCCCTCTGCCTCTCTTACCAGAAGAGCTTGCTGTTAAGGAATCAGTGACCCGAGGCTGTGAAGACGGTGTGATGTATAATAGGGAAGATGCTCTGCTGTGAAGTCAGAACTGGGACACAGTCTTGTCCTCTGAGCGCTCTTCTGAGGGTGCATTTTTTTCTGCTTTTCTTTCCCGTCCTCCCTCTCTCTCATAACCTTTTTAATATGAAAAATGTGTGAACCGATGTTGAAAAAATACACTGCAATTGGGTTTATTAACCTAGACCATGTTTGTGGTTCTGAGAAGTTATATATTCTTGCAGTCTGTTCCAAGGTTTAAACCCTCGTGGATAACTGGAACATATCCGCACAGCCGTAGCAGTGCGATGGGCAGCACCGTCGGAGAGCCAGTGGTTCTGCACAAGGTCTTCAGGCACATCAGAGTGGTCTGGGTGAGCCATTATGTTTCTCAACTCCTTATTTTTTGCACTAGGAAAATAGGCTTGTTTCTCGGTTATCTCAGAGGAGTAAAGTTAGAATTCATTTGGGTTGATTAAAGTGCTTTGTAGCCCTTTGGTGAAGCTACGTGAAAGTGAAAAGGGGCTGTTACAACTAGCGCCTTGGTCCGTAGTGCCATGTCTTCGGGGTAAATTCAGTTCAGGCTTTAGGTGTTCTCCAGCCTTTCACCTGGGAGCGGAGGTTGGTGTTGTGTGCGGTGGGGCTGCAGGAGGGAGCGGCATTGCCGAGGTTACCGTGCAGGCACGGAAACAGCCTCGTCTGCGGGCTGCCAGCTCCTTGGGCAAAGAGGGCAGAAAGCCAGGGCTGAGCTGTGCCCTGAAACTGCTGCTGGGCGGTGGCTGTGCTCCAGAGCTGGGAGCCGACACCTGGGATGCCGGGGAGGACTGAGGTGCCGCAGGGCTTGGGCCAGCTTTCCGTGGGGTTTCTCCTGATAGGTGACGGGGCACGGCAGAGGGGAAAAAAATATGCAGCTAGGTTTGGGTATTGGGGTTTTATTCTGCACTATCTTCTCTGTAACTCGTGCGGGACACGCTTCCAGCAGCAGCCCTACGTGGGGATTGCTGTCGTGCCGTTTGCTTGTCGGCTGGGAAGCAGAGGCAGAGGGGCTCAGGTTTGCTCTGTTCTCTCCAATTTTGCATTCAGAGCAGTGCTTTAAAGGACTGTCTATCCTCCCCTTGGCTATTCTTTTACACTTCACTAAAACTTCTGCCCAAAGGCAGGGAAATTAAAATGATTCTTGCCCTCCCTTCCCTTTGAACACGAGATTAGTTGATTTCTCTCTGAGCTGAAGATCAAAAATAGGTCCCTAGTTCCTGTTAACAAAGGTCAATGACAAAAGGGCTGAATTGTTTGAAGTTTGGGTAAGTAATATTTCCGCAAGATACCATTTAAACTTCTGGTGATCAAAGACTAAAAAATAAGGAGCCTGGGTTTCTGCCAACGTTATTTTTGGATGGTGAGGGTTTTCAAGTACAGCGTTAGCTAGTACACAGTGGGTTTGCAACTGAGTACCCAGCGTTTACCATTTCTGCAGTGCTCCCTTAGCATGTTCCCGCTGTGACGGGGGCTGGACGCTGGACAGAACCGGCAGCGTTCCGGCGGCCCAGGCTCTGCTCCAGCACAGCCTGAAAATGAATGACCTAAAATTGAAAGATGCCACTGTCAGATGCATGTTGTGTGTGCCCGAGGAGCGTGATGCACGCTGTAAAAACAGAAGAAATATTTGTGGCGTTGTCCTGAGTTTCCAACAACCTTATAAAAACAAAAATTACATGTTGCAGATTTCTGGTTGTTTGGTAAAACAACTGAACAATTCCCAATAAGCACATTAACTTCGTTTGCCAGGAAACAGCTACTCAAGCCCTTAAGTCAACTAATTCCTGCTTCCTGCCTGTGTGATGCTTGCATGGACCTTGCGTGTCTGCTGCTGCACAAACCCTAAGCCCCTGGGGCAGGCCGGGCGGGGAGCCGCAGAGCGCCCTGCACGCCCTGAGTTGGGGAGGGCCCTGCTCCAGCAACCCCCCCCTCTGTGAGCAGCTCTGTCTCCCTAGGAGAAGTTGTAGGGAAGCTGGAAGTTTGCCTGTGGACAGACTGCGTATGTGAACAGCAGCAGTGTGGTTAGGTTCTCCCTCAGCTCTTTCCGTCGGCTTCCCTGCATTTCGGAAGAGCTGTAGTGCTAAAGAGGTACACAGGTGTACGTTACATGGCATATATTTTTAGGAGGATGATTAAAGATGGGTAGGAGGGGTGCAAGCCAAATTCCTAGCTTTTATTGAAATGCAGGGGTGGTGTGAGCAGTCTCAGAACAAAATCCTCTACTTATCCGACAGTATACCTCTACATGTTTCTGCCATGGAAGATTATTTTCTTTGCACTGCAGAGCTTGAGAAAACTATGAATTAAAATTGAAGGTTGAAAAGACATTCACATAGATACGTAGATCATCACTTTGCACTGTCTTTAGTTTTCTGTCTGCGTTTCTCACAGCTCTCCCAAAGTCACACGAAAGTGAAGCCACCACGAGGACATACTTGCAATTGTAAATAGTGCCCTAGGTAGTCCACCCTCTTGCAAAAGGCACCTGCGTTTCACCCCCTTTGTACCCTTTCTCTCCAGCACTCTCTGCCCATGAGTGGTAGAGATAACTTCTTAGGTTAATTAAGAAAAGGCTAAGCACTGTTCAAAGACAGGACAGGACACATGCAGACAGGAGCCCATCTTCCAGCTGCTGGAAAACATTAAGTGCTATGTGAGAATGACTGCCATTTTTGGTGGCTTGCCCAGAATATTTTTTTATAATGATTTATCAGTTAGTAGGAAAAAAAAACAATGAAATTCAGGGAAATCCGTCCTTTGTGAGTGATTTTTTTGGCTGCACTGAAGTGAACAGCATTGACTTAGAGGCCGAGATTTCTTCCCATGTACGCTATGTAATCATTCACTGGTGGCTTTGTCTGCCCTTGTCCATGCTGAGTGCTGAGCAGAGAAGGAAAACACCTGCGCCGGGGGCTCAGGAACCAGCGGCCCCTGCAGATGCCGAGATGCCCAGCACAGGGGTTGTGGGCTGAAGGTGTGGAGCACTCTGGCAATAGCACAGGTGGGGAGCACAGCCTGTTCCCAGCCTGAAAATGTGGGATTTGGGCTTTTTTCTTTTTTCGTTTTTGACTTCTAGCTGCAAGGTTATGATGAGGAATGAAATTGCTCTCTGGAGGAGACCTGGCTATGACAACGAGCCCTTCCTTATGCAGGGAAGGTGGCTGCCACCCCTGCTCACTCAGGCAGGTGCAATCCTAACCTGACCCAGATTTCTCTTAGAAGATTAATGATTTTGGTGACCTGTGCAGACTCGGACCATGTGAGTGTGTGCTGCAGGGAAGCTGTTCTGCTTCCACTCCTTTCTGCGTTCCCTGGCTGCCGCCAAACTGTCCAGGCAGGCTGGTGCCTGGGTGAGGGATGCTGCGGGGTAGCAAGCATAGAGCGAGGGTACAGGGGTTAAATGCAGCCCCCACGAGCTCCGATCCTGGACCCTGGTCTGGGTGAAACACTCCTTGGTCTGAGCAGGAGCATGAGCTTGAGAGCCACAGGGTGTGGGCCTGGCCCAGCATTTTTTCAGTGCACCAAGCCACATGGGAGGTGTTAGCTTCCTTCTTATCTGGCGAAAATGGAGCCCAGAAGTGATGTCCATGTGGGCCTTCAAGGGTATTTTGCCCTCTCTGAGCTGTCTTTGTCTACAGGCCACTTGAGCTCATCTGCTTAGCTCTGTTTCTGTTCAATTGTTGGTGGAAAAAAATCTCCTTTTCCTTAAATTAATTCCTTAAATTAATTTAAACAGGAGAACATTGTCAAGAGTTGCTTTGGCAGAGGGAGGAGACAGGTTTGGGGGTTTTTTTGTTTTTTGTTTTTTGTTTTTTTTCCTCTTTCTCTGTAAATACGTGGATGTCTGTACAGGCTTTCTCCTTACTACTAGCTGTGCCTTCAGGAGGGTGAAAGGTTTAAGTAGATCCCATTAGTGTAAAGTAGGTAGATAGAAATCCTTTCTATGCTGCGTGATAAGGAAGAAAATACTACACAGGCCACAGGATTGCCAGACATGTGGCTACGGGTCTTAGTAAAATAACATGGAAAAAGTAGTTCTTCACTTTCATCTTCCCCACATAATTAGAGAACGTTTTTTGTGTGCCCATTTTTTCCCCTGATTTTAAAAGGGCCTCATGCAGGATCAGGTAGTCTTCTGGTGATGGGCAGTTTGCTTTTCCCGTTAGGAGGACCAAGGCCCCACTGTTTTTCTGCTGGTGCATAGAGAATTAGTGGAACTGAATCAGACTTCAAGTTTGGAAATAAAAAGGTTTTAGCAAGATATTTTTAAAAATGTGTTCACTGAACACCTGTCAAAGATGACTGGAGCACAACTCTGTGTGAAAGCTTTTGCCTCAGAGTCCTCTTTAAAGGCTAAGAAAGATCAAACCGGTTCTGCCATCTTTCAGAAGTTCTTCAGAAAGCCCGTCAAAGTTTATAGCTCTGATATTTCATAGCGTTTCTTTTACTTTGCTCTTTAATTTCTTCCTGGCTCTTAGCATGAGAGACAATCCCATCTAATGTTTCGTTCCAAAGATAGTGTTGCCGTACCTATACCGAGACTTAAAATGTTTTATGTATTTTCTGTTTCCTGATGCCTGATAATTAAGTATTATTACCAGAGTTAGTAAATGACTTTGTTAGTACTGGATCAGGGATAGACTGATCTGCATGGATACGGCTACTAGAAAAGGAGTATGTTAATTGAAAGTAACACTACCTACAATGCAGCAAGAAAAAGATTTTCCCATTGTATTTTGCCGTACAGAAATTTTGATATTGGAGTGCAGCAGTGTTTCTAGGCAGAGTGCTTAACTGTTGTCAGGATTTGGTGTTCAAAACTGGCTACGTGGCTTGTACCGTGAGCTGCTACAAAGGGGCATCTCTCGGTGCAGTGCGACAGGGACCGAAGTCCAGAGGGAGCAGTTTGGATCCCTGAGCAGGAGGGCATGAGATTTGACTTCGATTCCTAAATTGAGGTCAGAAAGAGCAGGACCATCTTTGGGCAAGATCTCAGAAAATTTGTCAGGACCTGTGCAATGAGGGAGGTATTTAGGATGGCAAACTGGCTGCAGGGCAGAAGAAATAAAAAGTTCATAAAGTGGAAGAAAAGAAATTTGTTGAGATCTACAGGGAGATCGGATGATTGGAGAGAATGGGGCCAGCTCCTAGCAGATCTTGAATGCTCAAGCAGGAAAATGGGTTTGGCAGAAATAATTACAGACATTAATACAATGTTAATGTTAATTAACTTTATTAATGCAAGGTCTGAAAACATAATCAATAGTTGGGAGATTCAGGTGAGGAACCATGTCGGTAAGAGTGGGGCAGGCAGATGTGATGCTGTCACGGGAGCATTACGGCCTGTAAATAGTGTGTGTTGGGATGAGGAAAATGCCGAAGGAATAAGCACATGGACTGTAGAATTGCTCCTGTTTTCTGTGCTGTCAACTTCAGTGTGACTAATCCTGACTTATGTTTGCATAAATAAATATATTATCAGGCCAATTATGGAAAATAACCCATCTTTTACTTTGTGCTTTTCAGAAGAATAATTTTTAATAGGTTTTTTTAAGTTTTTTCATTTTTTTCATTTTTGGTTTTGTTTTGCTTGTGGGCGTTTTTGTTTTTCTTTTTTTTTTTTTTTTTTTCTTTTTGTGCTAATCTAACTTGAAATCTGAAAGAAGGCTGCTTTGGGGTGAGAGAGCATAAAGGTGTCTTGTTGCAGACTTCAAACAAACTGTGCCATGAGTAAATCCATATCAAATTCACATAAAATTGGGTTGGCTAGCATGCTTTTGATGTCATTGTATTACTACACAAAAAATCCTCAACAGAGAGATTATCTATTATGATTTCTAGTCCAGTTGGGCAATTATTTTAATTTAGAAAAAGGTTTCATCTTCATGGAGTGCCAGTTAATAGCAGTTCTCGCTTCCTTCTGATGTAGAATGGATTCGTTGGTGCTTTTCCTGCCAATACCATTCAGATCAGCTTCAGTTCTCTAGTAAAACAGGTATCCTCAGATGTTCCCAAATATTGGTGGGGCAGGTAGGCACAGCTTAGCTTTTACTAGGTTCACCCCCTTTCATGAAGCCAAGGACGCACTGATTTGCCAGATGGGGCTATAGAAGTCACAGAATTAATTCCAACTTTCCGGCAGACAGGCGTGGAGGTGCTCCTGGAGAGGACTTCTGCACACGCGTGGCGAAACGAAGACACTCGATGGGTATTCGCATTCCGCCTGCTTTGTCTCCTCGTTTTGCTGGAGTGCAAAGGAGGAGAGAGTGGGCTTGTTTTTCTGTTTCTGTATTTAGAAGGTGAGAATTCAAAGTGTCTAGTGGTTTGATATTCTTTCTAATGTATTCTCTCTGCTTTGTTAATTCTAGCAATTTCTGATTAACTTCATGTTAATTAAGGTGAGGCATATGTGTGTAGGGGGAAGACCTCATAGCTGTCCTTGCCTGCCCCCCCACCTCCCAAAAAAAAGGCTAGCGAAAGATAAATGTGGTTCTGAACAAACTTTTTAAAGGTGAATTGATGCCTTTAAGCAACAAGCTAAGTCTCTGCATCAAAACCAGGCACCTAGTGGAGACTGTGCCAGTGCTGAACTTCAAATGGGATGATCCAAGGACTTTTGACCTCGCCTTGGAAGGGAGGAGAGATTCCGGTTATTTTCTGACCGTGAGGAAAAGTGCAGTTCTGCTGAACTCTAGACCATCTGACAGGATTTTGTTTATGCTTTAAACAAACATGAAAAAGAACTATTTGAGCTGAGACCAAATTTAGAAAATTGTGTCCCTGAGATGCATGTTTGGATCATTACGAGCAAACAGCAGCAGGGCATCGCTGTGCAGCCTTAGCTAATGAAAGCTGCCAAGTGTCCTGAGGGATGACGCTGATACTGCGTGTCCCTACAGGGTTTTCCTGGGACGTGGACAGATGAGTGGATTCTTCCTGAGCCTAATGAGTGCAGGTTGCTTGTCGGGGATGCTGCAGAGACTATGGTATGACTGTTAGTCAGCTGATAGTACTCTGAGTCTCTGGAGCTGAGGTGCCATAATGCCAGAGAAGTGCAGAGAATTGTATTACACATAACTCCATGCTGGTATTATTTTTGAAAGTTGTTACCTGCTTTTCCCCAGAGCAACTCTGCTGCTGCTTGCTAGAGCACTGCAGAAAAAGAGAGAAAGCAGCATTCACGGTTTCACTGCTGTGCATGCACGAGACAAAAAGTCATTGCAATTTTCACCAGCCAGGATATTTTGATGGTCTTCTACACTTGTAGCTAAACAAAAGCTGTTGGTTCTGGTGTGCTACAGAGACTACGGGGTTAGTGTCTACTAACAGCATCTACTACAGTGCTAGCTAGTGTTTGTCTGCTGCCTTCATCACTGATAGCGCTGAGTGCTGTGAAAGCCCGTGTGAGACCTGGGAATTCCTTGCTTTTCGTGAGCCATAATGCCCACATTTAATGTCCCTGTGGATGGTATACGATTTTAAGTATTGCATGAAGTTGTGCGGATCCCTCTGTGTCTACCAACTATCAGGGGACTTCGGCAGTGTCTCAGTGTCTCACCACAAACCTGCACTTAGGGAACGGGAAGGGGAGGTGCTGGGTGGTTAGCACCGCTCCTCCACACGTGCGCTGCGAATCGCAGGTGAAGTGGGCAATGCGAGGTGAGCGTTTAGATTCCCAGGTTCTTCATCCAATGGAAACACCAGTCGTAGGTGACCGTGTTAGCTGGGGGCCTCCAAAATGCGATTCTGAAGCTCCAGTGACAACATGGAAGACAGATCCCTCTCTTGTGAACTGCAGCTGGGATGTGCAAGAGGGATCTTCCCCTGGGCAGCTAGCACAGGACTGCTGCTGGAGTCGTGCTCTTGCTGCACTCCCTGGCACTTTGCTTTCCTTTTCACTGTGTGCTGCTTTTGTTCTGTCCCATGGTCCCTCACCTCTGAGCTTGAATTGCTGCCTATATGCATGGGTAAAGCCTTTGGAAAAAGCCCAAGCATATAATTAAAAGAGTCAGTGTATTTTACAGAGAGAGTGACTAGAGGAAGCAGCTTTTCACTTTAGTAATTGTGAATGCCTGTCGAAAGCAGTTTGTGGCAAAGGGAGGTCGGCTGGGAGGAGAGCTCCTGCTGGAGAAAAGTTGGCTTCCTTCTAGAATGGCTAGAATTGGGTTAATCAAAATTATAACATTTTACAGATCCCATGCATGGATAGGGTTAGCTCTCTTGGGGCATGCACCCCAATTGCTGAATTGCTGTGTGAGATCAGGGAGGAACCTAAAGCCAAACCCCTTTCTGAAGAGAGGCAGGATGTCATCAGGTCATGCAGAGCCAAGAGTTTTTGTATCAGCTCACTTTGTGTAAAGAACAAATCTCTACCACTTGGAAGCCTGGGCAGGGAGAAACCTTGCGGATTGAAGGAAAGCTGGATTTACTGTAACATTAAAAGGCTTGAGGCATAGCAGCATAGTCCTCCCAAGCATCCAACAACAGGAGAAATAGTAAGTGGGAAAGTCAAAGCATCTTTGTTGTGGTGTCAGTTTAATTCATGGTTGACAGCCAGGCAGTCAGAGACTGCAACCTATTGCCTGCCTGATTCTCCTGCATGGCAAGGGCAGGCAGCACATGCAGAAAGTATGATGTAATTCGCTCCTGATCTCCTCTTATAAAGAGCTGTATCATTAGACAGTCCTGGTTCAGTGCCCGCATTTCTGTTTCTGCTAGTACTTTTCTCTAAAATGCCCTGAGGTGTATTTATTAAGGCTGATTCTTATGCTGTTTTCATACTGGGATGTCTGCACCAAAGGATGGTTAGAAAGCAGAAAGCCTGATATTTTCTAGCTGCTGCGAGTAGCTGTTGCATTTTCAAACCCTCTGGAAGAACGGCTGGGTTTGCACGCTGCGTGAATCCCTGGTGAGCACAGCGCAGCTGGGTTTGCACGCTGCGTGAATCCCCAGTGCCCAGCGAGCGCGGTGCGGCCGGGTTTGCACGCTGCGTGAATCCCCGGTGAGCACAGTGCAGCTGGGTTTGCACGCTGCGTGAATCCCCGGTGCCCGGTGAGCACAGGCCGCGTCAGGGAGCGCTCATGCCTTAACTTGCTCCCCTCTGCATCCAGGATTTCCTGTAGTTTTAAGTTCACGTTCCCAGTGCTTTGCAATACTTTCCTCTCCTTTTATGTATGTTAATGAGGAGTGCTTTATAGTTATAAGACCATTATAATTATCCTTAAGCACACAAAATCTAGCTAATTTAGCAATGAAAGAGAGGTGACAATGCTTTTAGAACTTCTTATGAAGGCCGTGAGTAAATAAGAAGCAGTAATTAGTTTAAAGCAGAAAAATTAGTATTAGAGTGTTTATTGTAGATGTGATTTACTGATACCTGTATGTCGCGGTGATGGTAGGCACACAGATAAGTAAAGACAGGCAGAGTAAAGGAGTGTTTTGCTGAGACACGTGGTTTGTTATGCTCTGCAAATAGTTAATCAAGTGGCATATTAACGTATCTTGTTTTCCAGTAAGTCATTAGTCGTTTAAGTGAAGTTGCTCGTGCCAGTTTTCCCTTTCATTAAATATTCATGTTTACTAATGGAAATTGTCTTGACAAATTGGTCAAACTGAGCAACTTATGAATTCATGCCACAGACTAAAAAAAGTTGCTGTGGACCTCCCAGCGAGCTGGGGTAATGCGTAAAATCATTAACACTTCACTGATTTTATAATTAAAAAATCTGTAGAATAAATAGAGCATCCCTTTAAATGTAGCATAGCTGTTTATCTCAGTACTTAGTATTAATATTCATTTTTTTTCCTGAAAATATCCATAAACTTCTAAAGATGCCTTTTATTGCCAGGTCTTAGGACTCCCTGCCCACCCCAGAAGCTTTAGCTGGTGACAGTTACAGTCGATATCTTCCAGGGTCACTTCGTTTTTCTGTTTTTGTGTCACCCACCCCATCACCACAGCATTTCAGTGGTAAACAGCTTCTGTGGCAAGCGGGGGCCCCTCAGGCTGTGGATACAGGTACGCCAGTCCTAGGGAATTTGTGTGGCCCTGCGTTAGTAAGGTGATACCGTCCATTTCCCGAAGAGGAAAATCGCCCCACGGGCGATGGGATCCGGGGGAAAACACTGAGAAGCTGGCTCTATAACGACTCTAACAGGCCAGTAATGAGTATCTCGTGGCAATGCAAAATCTACCTGGGGACTACGGTGTCTCTGGTCATCTCTGGCATAGCTGCATGCATGTTCCATGAAGAATTATTACATTAATTACGCTGCAAAATCAAATGCCTGAGGTGAGGCAGAATTAAGGTTGCCTTAGGCAACAATTACAAGAATTAGTAGATGTATCTCTGCCGCTGCTAAGCGTGCTTATTATAAACTCAAATGGGGATATATTTCATGGAGACTGATTTAGCCCATTAACTAATAGCTAAAAGCCCACAACGAGTTTCATGGAGGCTAATATTTCAATTCTCTGCTCCAAAGCATGGCTGCTAGAGCTTCCCAAGGAAAGATAAGATCTTTTTAAGATAGACACTTTTCTTTTTTTAACCTATTTTGGAAATAACCACACTGTTACTTAAAACAAAACCAAAAAAAGAACAAAGAAAGAGAAGAAAAAAGTCATCCTGGCATAGAAAATTTCAGGCCTTATAGTTTTTTGGAAAAAAAGTGGCTCCAGTTTGGGTCAGCTGATGAGAAGTGTCTTTGACTTACCTTTTCACATAAGCATTACCCCCTGTTTGTGCACGTGCAGATATTTACAGGCACAGCGCATGCACCTCTCCTGCGCAGAAGGCAGGGCCATCTTGCTCGCGCCGCGGTCCCCCGGGAAGCCGTCGGGGTGGGACAGGCAGCCGTGCAGGTGCCCCGACGCTGGGCTGGAGAGGGGAGAGCAGCTCCGCTGCAGCCAGCGGCAGCTTCTGCCCCTCCCATTGCCTCAAGCCCAGAATGACAAATGATTTATTTTGCAGTCGTCTGGAGCAAATATACTGCACTTGTTATCCTTGTTCTGAGCCTCTGATGATCTCCACAGCTCAGCCACAGGAAAACATTAAAAGTAGATGCTAAAGCACAAACAGTGGGAGGACAAAATGTGTTTAACGCACCAACTTTGTATTTCTTTCTTTGGATAATGAGAGCCTTCTGTTCTCTCAGTATCAGTCTATTTTCTCTTCTAATTAGCTTTCATCTGCTAGAAGATATATACTGTGTAGTGGCAACCTCTTAGAGCAGCCGCGAAGCCTCGTTTGGAGGAGATGGTGTAACAAAACATGACAAAAGCATTTGTACAGGGCTTTAACTTTCAAGAATCCAGGAACCAACCTGTTGGCTGGCATTGCACCTACAAAACTGGGCTGCAACTGCTATACAAAAATAACAAGTCACTCCTGCCTATCTGATAAAAAAGGTATTTTTAGTTGACATAGCAGTGTTATCCTCTTCCCTGAAAAGAAGAGCAATTTTGGTTAGAATTGCTGCGGTCCTGTATATTACACTGTAAAAGGAGAGGGATGTTTTTCATCCTGTGTAGCCTGTGTGCTTCAGTATCGCCTTTAAAAAATACGTCACCAGCTTAATGCCTGTGTGTGTGTGTGACTATTAGTAGGCATCGTGCATAGCTCTGCCACTGCAAAACAAGAGAATTAAACGAGTGGGAGCCAAGAATATATGCTCTGCGTGACACTTTGTGGTTTAGTCTGAGTGACCTTCAGCTTGCAAATAGCAGTTCAAAAGTTTCATACATTAGCAAAAATGACAGGCATTTATCTGCAGTGATAACAACAGGCTACAGCCTATGTACTCACAATTATCTATATACCCTCAAGAAGAATATTTGAACCAAGCAGGAAATTTTTTTGGAAGAATTCACTTTTGATTTTATATAACATACAGTTAGAGGGCAAAGCAGATAGAAGTAGAGAACAACGAATATTATTTAACATGTATTCGTAATTATTTGATTAAATAAAGAAGATAAAATTGTTTTACTAACAGATGTACTTCACTATGCTTTTTCCATGTGAATTATATTTTGTTCCAAATACTTTGAAGCACAGCTGTCATACTGTTGTCACATCGCTGTTTTCCTCCTTTTACTTGTAAAAGCTCCACTCCTCCAGTTCTGGACTGGAGATACTCCTAGTGATACTGCGAGGGGCCACATGCCACAGGTAACTTATAGTTGAGATGAATTGCTTGTGAGCAACTCACCTGAGAAGAAATCTCCTGAAATATTCGCTGAAAAAATTAGTCACGTGCATTCACAGCATTCAAATTCTATTCATGGGTAATTAAAGAAGGAAAAGGAGTTAAAATTAATTGAATAAATGGTTCACTGGATAATTTGCATAAGACCTAATTGCTTCAATAATCTCTTGTAATATGCTGTATAAAATTCACAGGATAATACACTGGAAATAAAAAGGTGGTTGGATAGCAATTAAAATATTTTATTGTTTCTGTTGTGGTTTATGGCTGCTGGGTTATCCTGGCAGGTGGGAAGGAACGGGCTCACCACCGTGGTGCCCGGAGGGCTGCTGTGCGGCTGGCAGTCCTCCTTTCGCGGCATGGGCAGAACAGAGGTCTTGAGCAAAACCATCTTTAGAATTTGCAGAATTGCTCATGAATTTCTTTGCTGATCATCTGCCCAGATTTATTTTCTGTTAAAAGTGAATTTTTTAATTTTCATGTATTTTTCATCATTGTTGAAGTATGCTTAGCATTTTCATTCTGATTTGAAACATTTTTGTTCTTTGTTTATGCTGACAACATTTCAATGTTCCTGCTGAACGAGGCTGTTTTCTATCCTCCCTTGGTGTAATGCACGCACACACACACACTTTCCTATATTATTTAAGCAAAGCTATGAAAACATGTTACTTAAGAATAGCATTTTGTATGTTGTTTAAAGACTAGAGAGTAGAAACTTAATAAAACAAAGCTAAGTAACACAGGGGTTGCTACTGTTACTAATGTGTGTGATTCTCCATTGTTGATAATGATATTGAAAATAAATGCATCTGCCTTACAGGTCAGTGACACCTGGAGTAGTCCCCTAGAGCAGGCAAAACAGAAGAACAGTGACTCTATTTTCTGCAGTCATCGATGTTTCATCTGGTTAAGTTTAAAACAGCATGAGTGCATCTTGATAGGAGAACTACAAGGAATTTAATACTTTTTTTTTCTTTACACCTACAGCTTGCAGCGAGTGGGAGGTTTTCAGCGAGAGATTACTGGAGTTGTAGGAATGCCCTCTGAAACTGTTCCGAGTGTGTAGCTAATGGGCAGTTATCTTTGAGAGGCTTTTATAGGTTAATGTATCTGGAGAAAAATTAACCAGGAGATGAGGTAGGGAGGTAACCTCGTTTTGGTTTATAATCTCTCTTATATTTCCAGCAGATAATTTCTGGATGCCATTGGGGATGTTAATTTAGTAGTCTAGGATGTAGAATGGAATTAATATCCTTAATTAATAGATTCAGTTTGAAGCTCTAATATTGTAAGATAATCAGGTTCTGGTGTAAACTATCATAACTACACTTAAATAATTTTTGGATATGTTGATTTGAAAATGTTTCTGACTATGTTAAAGGATTTTTTTGGTAATCTCTATCACCTGCAGAAAAGTTGCACTGAATTTGCAGAACTATGCAATGTTGACTTTAATTAGCGTTCTCTTGATTTCTGTAGGATGTCTGTTATTACTTCAAGAAATAGGCTGCTTCTGAATGTTTGAAAATTCTACCTAAATTCCTTCTAAGAAGAAAATAGGACAGTCACACGTTTGTCCAGTGTTCCACGTTTGGAAGTAAGCACGATAAGAAAAGATGGGGATAGTTTACTTTCACAAGCCAGTGGTGGTTGGAGAGACTGCAAGGTATAAGATTGTTTGAATTAATGCAGAGAGCATTAACAAGTCATCCCAAAAGCCAAAACTGAACATTGGTTGAGTTTGAAATAAATTGACTAGTTTTTCTACTATGTTTCTTTTTCTTCATAGTATTCTTCTTGGAGTGCACAAGCTCCCAGGTTTTTAGACTCATGAATTATGGTTGACTGATGACAGGGTTTCTGCCAGGAG
Organism: Dromaius novaehollandiae; assembly: GCF_036370855.1. Classification (NCBI taxonomy): domain Eukaryota; kingdom Metazoa; phylum Chordata; class Aves; order Casuariiformes; family Dromaiidae; genus Dromaius; species Dromaius novaehollandiae. The sequence continues at coordinate 22,725,472 of NC_088112.1, read as the reverse complement.
AGAAAATGAAGAGTCGAAATATGTATACATTCCCTCTTATACAAATAATTTTGCTTGAAAAAACAAGCAAATGGTTTAGAATGATTTTTTTCAGAGGCCTTGATTGTGACTAAGTCTCCTCTTTACTAGGCAAATATTTCCACAAATCTGTCAACACGTAGGATATTTTTCTAGCAAACAACTCGGGGTTTAATATCTTCTGTAACATGATTGATGTGCATAGCTTTGATTTCTCGAGGGCATGCAGATTAGCTTATATATTCTTTATTATTTTGAATAATGGGGAGGGGTACAAATGGTAAAATATGCTTATGCTATCAAAAATATGAGATTTATGGGGGGGGAAAACTTCTGCAATTGTTCATTCTGTTTTAAAATTAATTTTTTGAGCTGTTTTTCTTTCATATCTGAGATTTCCAGAAACTTGTCAGCAATGAGGTTCTCTAAGAATGAACATTGGCTGAAAGCCTATTTTAAGGGCTGTGTGTGTGCGTGTATAGGAACAGAACTTTATGTTCTGATACGTGAGCAATTACAGTAGGAGTTGTCCCTCATACAGCTAGTCAGTTGAAACTGGGCCTTGTTACTTGTTGGATCAGTTGCAAATAAACAATGTAACGTGGAATTCATGATCTACAGTATGGAAAAAAACTATCTAGAAAGGGTTTTTCCTAGTTAAGGGGATAATGAACCTGTCATGTACCTGCATAGAGAAAGAGTGAATGATGAATTAGTTAGCCTCCTGTAGAGAAGTACTTAAAATACCTGTAAGGCGTTTTTCTTTCTTTTCCTCTGATGGTTTGAGGGACTTTCTATCTGGCTTTTGTTGACTAAGAACTGATGGGGATTCACAGCTTTTCTGAAGCTGTTGGCTTTGGCTGTGCAGCGTACTTGGCAAGATTTCCACAATAAGGATGTCAAAATTAAGAACAGTATTAAGCTGTCATTTCTGATCCCTTGTAACAGAGTTCATCATGTTTTAGCCCTTTTGATCAAGTTGGGAGTTTTAAGATCTTGCAGAACTTGATACAATCATTCTAAGTGAATACCCACCAGTGTTTTGTTTTTACACAGCGTGCATAATCCCGTCATCGTCATTTTTTGTGTCTTTCTGCTGTGTTTTGTAGATCTTTAGAGGAAATACTTTTCTAAGCTCAGTTCAACTAGAACAATCTCTTCTAATTCAAATTTCTTCTGGATGGAAATGTGTCACTGTTCAAAACCTGAAAAGATAATTTATTGGAACTGTTCGCATTTCAAGATCTCATGGCCACTAGTATACATGTTCTTCAGTACTTTTTATGTAGACAGTCTCATCTTCACTGACTTTTTCCTATCAAAAGGAAGAAATCCTTCCTGGAAGAAGAGAGTGGATAATCAAAGCAGAATTTCCACACCTTGCAGGGATGGAGACCATGGTAGGGAGCTGATAAGGTTGAGGCTGAAGTTAAATGATGTGATGAAGTTAGGGTGCTAATTATCTTGGCCAGCCTGTTGAGGTACTGCAACTTCAGGTGATTTAGAATATCTAAATTAGCCATCTGCTCCTTGTCGCTGCCTGTATTAGTTTGTTCTTCTCCGCTGACCCTCTAGAAACCCTGATGGTATCAACCTCCTATTTTAAGCAATTAAGGGTGAAATCCTGACCCTATGGTGTTGAGTTTTGCCATTTATATTACTAAAGCAAGGAGCGGGAGAGGTGAAAGAATGGGTAAAGAATAAATTAAGGAGATCCAAGGATGATTTTTTACCTATTAAAATGGCCTTACCGAAGGCTGTATTAACTCTGTCATAAAGTCTCTCTCTGTCAGTCTTATTGGGAGTCATGGCTGAAGGCCAGAGCAATGAGGCTTCCATGGAAATTGCTCCAATTTTGAAAAGAAAATACAATTGAAATGAAAGCTCCAAAATGGAAGAAAAAATGATTTTGAACAGTGTCCCAAAAAACATCACTTTTATTGCTTCACCCTGAGTTTGAGTTCTTTTATAAGTTCTTTTATAAAGTTTTGCGTCGTAAACCTAAATTGGTCTCTGAGCTCAGTATCACTGTGGACGTGACTTGTGAGCGGGTGCAGACCAGTCTGGGCTTCCTCTACTCATGCATTTAGCTAGTAATATCTGAGTAAACTCAAATCGGAGAAGCCACTTAGACACAACAATAGAGTGCTGCATCCGAAATTGTACTCTGACTTTAAGCAGACTTTTCTTTTGCGTGAAATAATATGAATTCCATTGTCATCTAGTTAGTTTTATATGATTTCTGAACTAGAGCAAGCACAGCCAGCTCCTGCTCGTATCTGTAGCGTTCTTGGTCTAGCTGCCCATCAAAATTCAGTGTTTCACAATTCCTCACTTGCCTTTCTGAATTCTTCTTACCGCGAAGTTCACATCTCCCTCCCCCCCCACCCCCCAAGTTACCCTCCTGTTAGCTCTGCGAGTTTGTCTTCTCTTGGTCAGCAGCTGATAAGGTGGATGCCAGTGCCTAGCTTTCAGGGAGTTTTCAAGGATGACCATTATCCTACCCTGTTTCTTGGTTGTTCATATCACATTGAGTAGCTAATATGTTTATCACCAAGCCCAGTAGTAACCAATCTCCAACCAGTCCTTCGTGACTTCCCTCCATTAACAGTAGATCTTCTAGATTTGGTGTTCTTCAAAAAAGTATCAGACCAGGCAGAAACTACATGTACAGGATGAAACATTAGATTCAGATTTGTCACTGGTATCAAAATGTGGTACATTGAATGAATGCTATGTAAACATTGAGGGGAATAGTAAATTCCCTTATGCAGATGATTAAGGAAGGTATTGAAGCAGTGAAGTAGATAAATAAAAATCCACATAGCCTATGAAAGTCAAGACTGACCAAGCAAAACCCTGTGATCAATCCACACACAGAAAAAACTAATGAGGTAACACAGTTACTCCAAATTCTAGCTTTTCTAGTAGGTGAAGAGCATTTCAGATACGGCTATCTCCTTGGTTGGTGTTGCTTAGTTTAAAAAAACTTTCCGTGGCAGTCCCCAGCTGCTCCAGGCTTTTCCTCGACTCCGTGATAATGAACATGCATTCAACCAGAAAAGTAGACAGCACAGCTCTCGCCACTGCCTCGGCTCCTGGAGGTATTTTGTTTCTTTGGAACTGGTTCAGAACTGAAATATGATTATCTGACAACTCACATTATGCTCCATTGATTACTTTTCCCTGATGACGAGGGTAGTTGCTCAATAGTTGTTCAGCAGTGATATGATCAACAGTTAACTTTAAATTTTAAAAAAGGGAGTATAAAGGATAAGGAGCAGGAAATTTCTGCCTAGATTAACCCCATAAAATTTCAAAGTTATGTAAAAACTTTATCTGGAATAAATCAAGGTGAAAACTACATGAAATTTCTCATGTACTGTCTAGTTTAACTCCAGCCACTCCTTACTGTTGTACAAAGGTAACCCACTCTGGGCAGGTCAGGTGCTGAGAGGAGAATATGTTGGTCGGTTATTAAACAGAGGTAGCGATCAGTCTGGAAACGATGGCCTGGAGTTTAGCAAGTTCTGCTTGGTTGTTGGGCAGCAGGTACAAGGCAGCCAGCCTAATGCTCTACTCATGGTCCAGAAGTTTTATGTAAATCCCAGCCTTATGTACAGGTAAGAGATTTAAATAATCTGTTTAGCCTTAAAACTTTGGAAATTTTCACTCAGATTTGGCTGAAAGCGTTCGTACCAAAGTCATTCACTTGTCTCTAATGAGCTGCCCTGGCACAGCTGGGTCGCGCTGTGCATGGAGGTGCTGCGTGCTCCTTGTACCTGTGCTGCAGCGGCTGCCCTGGGCGACGCGGTCCCGGCTGTGAGCCGGCTGACAGCTGAGGAAGGTGCAATTCGACTTGCAATTTTTGTTGCATCTTCCTTCAGTAATGTGCCCGCCTCTGCCCTGCCACAGGTTTGCATGCGTGTACTTATATGTGTATCCGATATTCCTACAATGCTTTTAGAGTTTCCTCTTCTTCAAACCACCTGGTCCAAATAAATATAAAAAAATAAAACCACATTAGAACACTGTTTTGGGCATGACTCTCAAAACTGACAAGCTTTTCTTTCTCTTACTGCAAATTATTTATTTCAGATTATTGTATGTTCCTAGGGCCTGAAATAGGCATTTGTTTTGAGAGTTATGTATAACTCTGGCTGATTTCCTGTGGTTTAAGGGTTTCCCGTAGTTCTGTTATCAGTTCCTAAGAGTCTTAATTTAGCAGTTTACTTGCAGTGCACTGTGCTTGATGTGCCAGAATGCGCCTTTAAATATGCATATATGCTGAGGAAAACGGTGCTTTTCCATGTGTTTTAAAACTGCGAGTGGTGAGTTATGGAACGAGATTAAGGCAGGGCCTGGAGGGGGACTGAGGATGCGGTAACTTCCGTGGGCCTCCACTCCGTGTTGTCACCCGCTCTGGACCAAGCGACATGGAGGCACCTGCGAAATCCTCCTCCGGGTCATGGCTGTGGCAGGATCGGTGTTAGTATCGCTGAGAGAAGTCTGACAGATCGGCTTGCTTTGTTTGGAAGTGGTAGGATGTCTTGGATTATAATACAAAAGGTAAAAAAATATTTTTTTACTTTGACCAAAAGCAAAGTACTAAGCTGAGCCCGGTGCTTAAGTTCAAATCTGGTGAAACATATTCTGTATTCTTCCCAGCTACAGTATTAGTGTTGCATGCCTGTTCCCTGTGCTAGATTCCCTGTGTGTGTTCTGTCTTGGTTTGTCTCGTTGCATTTTGCTTTGTGTCTTTGTAAGATGAAGAAACCATCCTTTCTTCTTTCCTAGTAGTAGTTATAATTAAGGTAGGGTCCAATACAGTTGCCAGAAAAGCCTAGATAGTTGCTTGAAAAAACAGCACACAATGGAAACTTGCCACAGTAAAGAAAAAAACGGTTACAGCACAGTACTCCTGTGCTCCAGCAAATTGAAGAATACTTTTTTAAAAGCAGGAGCATTGGAAAATGCGTATTGTTGAAAGCAATGTACTTTCCTGTCTCCCTCACCAATAATAGCCAGAGAGATTGCCTTGATGTAGTAAAAAGCGTTGTATCTTACATCTGCTTGCACTACCAACAGACTAAATGTTCCTTTTGTCATCACTGCTAAGTTGTTTGCGGCTCTAGTGTGGATCCTTCACTTGGAAACATGCTGGTGGTCCCCCCACCATACAGTCTTGTGCCTCGTCCTCCTCTCGTGCCCCCGTTGCCTGGGCTGTTTATTTGTCCCCCGAGGTCCGTGCTGCAGCGCAGGGCAGCAGCGTTCAGCACGGCGCTTCCTCAGCACGTCTCGGTGCACGCAGGGACACGGCTTAACGCTAATACTTGGGTAACTGGAAGTAACTGTCTAAAAATTGCAATGTGGCAACTGTTGAATTTGCATACTTAGAGCTTTTGCAAAGTAAGTAGTACCATTCATCATAAAGCATTATCTAAATTTGTTGCAGAAATGCTCTTAGCCACAGGGAGTTTGCTTTATGGCTCGAAAAGAGTGGCACGTTTTTCAGTGTCTATAGTAATAGCTGTCTGTTTCCTGAGTGTAAAGATCATTATCCAGTGCTCTTTCATTCAGCATAACTTTTATGTCTAGCAAATTAAATTCCTCGGCAAAATAATTACATGTAAATGCAGCTAGGCTATTATTCACAGGGGGGCAATTTTCTAGCCATTTGTTGGCATTTGAAATGTCAAATTTATTGCACTGTAATACATACAACATATAGAATATGAAAGGCTCCAATCAAGTCTGCAGATGTAAATTTTGAAGATATCTGGACATCAGAGCAGGAAATGAAATTATCTGAGTTAAGCCAAATGACTATTTTATTTCAAATATACTGCGTTTTCTGTTCCATACTCTTCGAATGTCGGTAAGTTACTGGCAGCATGTGCTGCAGTGCCAGAGCGAGTGTTTTTCTGCATGTGTTTCTGCAGTTGGAAACCTGACTTTCCTCCAGTTGAACAGACCTTCACGTTTCCTGTATCTAACTGGGCTGGAGATACGGCAAGATGCTTGTTATTGCTGATACTCTAATGAACGAGGTCACGCATGTTTTGGATTCACCACCTGGTGCAAGGACCAAAATTTGCAATAGGGTTATGCCGTATTAACAGTGGTAGTACCACTGTCTGGAGGGCCTAGGCTGCGTCTCTGTTATGATTTGAAGTTTCATGGGGGCACGCTCAGTTTTCTAGGTATCTGGATCAATATTTTTGAACTTCTGTTTCAGCAAATACAGTCAGTGTCTTTCTTTCACTGAGATGAAGACCATTTATCTTCTGCTGTTGTTGTTGTGTGGTATGTCCTAGTAAGGTAAATATCTGCCTAATTTGGTTTTTATTTAAATTACCCCACCCTGCTCCACCTGAAAACAAAGCTGAAAACAGAGTGTACGCGTATGTGCCGTGTGTGCATACATGATATACGTATGTTGTGATAACGCTGCATAACGTTAGCAGTTTTGCTTGCATTAATACAGAGGCTTGCAGGGTACTAGCCCCTGCGTGCCATGCAGAATGAGCCTGCTAGCAGGAGTCCGCAGCAGCGTTTTGTTGTGGGCAGCGAGCAGCTGTTGCTTTTGCCAGTCTCCCTGAAGTTTTTGGTAGGTTTCCCAGGAAACTCAGAAGTCTCTTCCCTTGTGCTGCGCTCTGGATAGAGGTATGAGCTGGGGTGCTCACTGGTACTGTGGCAACAGAATTACCCACCCGGTTTTGGCAGCTATCCCTGCACTTGTGACCTGCCGGAGCCACGCTAGCGCTCCTGGGGTGAGGCCGGGCATCCCGGCCCGGCAGCCTGCGGGGACCCGGCTCTGGCCAAGGCCTGATGTGGACGGATGGCGGCGACAGCCCAGCCTGGCTCCTCCAGCAGCACCGCGCCGGCTCCATCAGTCAGCACCGTCAGCAGCCCCTTCTTGGGAGAGGGGATTCACCTCTTGCAAGCTGAGGTTGAAGAGCTGTGTATATTCACACACCAGGTGTCTCGCTCGATGTTATCTCCCCTTAAAGTTTTTATAACGTGCACACCCCCACGCTCCTGCTTTCTCTCACGGTGCTCTCAGAAAACAATCAATGTAAAGCCCTGTCTTCTCCTCATAAGATAGATGACTAATGAGTTGTAATTGCTTCCCTACCCCACAGGAAACTAACTTCATGAGGAGTTAAGGATTATCTAGCTCTATGTCCCTGGGAGGTTATTATTCTGGGAAATTAATTTAATTAGTTTAGTCCTATTAGAAATACAGCGAGAGCGCTGAAAATTGGCAGGGCAGAGGCAGAGGAATAGGCTTTTTTAAAAAAAAAAAAAAAAACTGTAAAGGCTGTGAGTGAAAGGGGTAATTTCATGTTAACAAAATTACTTCTTTCTCCTTTGGGGCTTTATTGTTCTGAAATTAAAATTCTATTTTTTTTTTCTTTTAGGCAAACAGCTTTATTCTGCTCTCCCTGTGAACACAGTATGTATTTCGGCAGCGCGCGCATTCAGACGCACGTGACTGGGGTCCTGTTCTAAATACAGCGATTTCCTCTGCATGCCTTGGGAAAGCAAGGTGTGTGGCACAAGCCGTGGCGCGTGTTCCTTGCCTGGCGCCTCCGCGTTAGATGATGAGGTTAGTGTCTAAATGAGTATGGTTTCTTAGGCAGAAAGGAACAGCATTATTCCCTCAGGGTGTGCTTAGCTAATAAGCCTTGTCGATGATAGAGAAATTTTACAAATATTTGCTAATATTGCTTTGGTGTTGAAAATCCCAGCACTGGCAGGCCGCGGGCATTTCCGACTGCTGTGTAATCCCGCTGGGCTGTGTGCTGGCGGTGCTGGTGGTGCTCCTGTTGTCTGCTGCTGGAATGATCAAATTCCACCCAAAACAGAAGTGTTTGCAAAAATCTACAATGCAAGAGATTTGCCTTGAAAGAAGTGTGGGATTGTGCTGTAACCTTTGGTTTTAACTGGGCATAAGAACTACACTTGGGCATTTCCCATGTACAAAGCAGAAGAGTTCTATTTGGAAAATTTTATTTGAAAACTTCAATTGAAATTTGGAGAAAGAATGCATTTCTTAGCAAAAATTTCAGAAGTAAAATGAAGCAGCTTATTTTAAGGACAGCTTTACACCATTTGGGGTCAGTTTATTGAAATTTTACAGGGAAGAACAGGGAACGTGCAGCTCCGCTGCATCACTGCAGCACACTGGGGAACTTTGATCCTGCTCCAGCTTTGGAGTGCAGTGGAAACGCCCCAGGCTTGCACTGGTGCTGTATGTGGCTCCTGGGCGGTGCTGCGCCGCGGGGGAGTCGCGCGAGCCCTGTTCCTTCCCTACGCCGGCTGCACCTCAGTTCCTTGATCTGTGAAAGAGAATGTATTTTTCCTCTTGGATGAAACAGAGATTGCACTGCACCCACTCAGCAAAGCACCTAGGCCAAAGCGCTTGCCCACGCGTGCTTTGCTGGCCAGGGCTGTATCGGTCTCGCCGAACCCGTCCGCACGCACATGCGTAAGCGCTCTGCGGCACAAAGCAGGGTGATGGCTGCGATTTGAGCTCAGGAGAGAACAAACAAAACCAATAACAGCTGGTGTCACTGCGTGGCCGAGGCGCTGAGGGCAGTGCTGTGGTAGGGCGTGCTGACAGTGTTCATTGGCGTCAGCTCTTTCTGGTGAAAACCTCATTCTGCAGGTGCTCGTTCAGGGGCTTTGCGAGTCCAAGGCCCACGCAGCTGAACCGCTGCTCAGAAGCAAGGGAAGAAATCCAAATTCCCTTCTGAAAAGACAAAAGTGTCAGTGCCGGTCTGGACTGGCGGCAGGGTTGGGGTGATCGAGCTGACTGGTGGAGCTGCCGTACGAGCTTTCTGCTGTGTTTTACAGCCTTTTCACCAAAGCTATTTTTCCACGTGAAAGTGATGCAAACATCTCCTAGAGAAGATGTACTTTACAGCTGTCCCATTCTCACGGTATCTGTCATAGCAAGATCCTTCTTGCCTGAGACAGGAACGCATAGGATATTAAGGTAAACAATTAACAGACAAAAAGCTCAAAAACGGGAAGCCTCAGGCACGGCGGCAGTTCATCCCTGGCTGCGCTGGCAGGCACGCGGGATCCCATCCTGGGGTGAGGGGTGCTCCCACTGGGCGCTTGCCTTGGCTACGAAGCAGCTCATCGTTGGCTTTGCTCCTTAAAAATGAGGGTTGCCGTTGTACTGAACGGTGCCCCGGCGGGGAGAGCCTCCTCTTCCCCCGCTGCCCCGAGCGCTGCTGGGGGGAACCCGGGTTAATGCCTTCCTTACAGCAGCTGCCTCCCTTTAGAGCTGCTGTGAGTGATGCTGGACCACTGTGGTCCGGGGTGCGTTGCACATGTGAAACAAGGAACTACACATCTCTTAGAGGGGAACCTCTTTGGTAATATCTAAATTCAACCTCAAATAGCTGTTAGGGGAAAACACTTTATTTGCATTAAAATGTGTTTCACTACCCCGTGAATAGTGATGTGGCAAGTAGGCACTATTACTTTTAATTTTAGTCAGCTTTTGGGGGACAGTAATAGATTGTATCATGGTTTGCTTATATTCAGAGAATATAAGCAAATATAATTCAGGGGCAGAGAAAGTCCAACAGGGAAAACTGCTACAAAAATTGATACGGTCTGGGTAAACTGCATCTGCACAGCAGAACCACCTATTTCTTTGGAAAAAAAGACGTTCTTACATACTATGACTTATTTTCTCATTCTGTTTTCTGTCTTATATTGTGCCTATCATGGCATGGGGTGTCTAAGCACCTAGGAGTAGTCTGTGTCTAATATCTACTAGATATGTGGTATTTGATAAGGACAAAATTTAATAGTGTTTGCTATCTAATTTATGAAGTGTGATGGTATCCCGAAAGAAAGTATGCTACATTATTTATATAAATCCTGGTATTGCAAAGTCTATTTGAAATGAAGCTTTTTGGTTGTGCAGTTGGGAACGCAGATTATCGCCTTATACCTTAGTAAACCCTGGAAACCAACAACTGATCTCAGGCATCATTATTTTTGGTACTTCTCAATGTGTCTCTAACCTTAAGGCACCTCCCATCCCAAGACAACGATGAATGAAGAACGTGTGTTTTCAGGGTCATGGAAGATGCAGTTTGGAGTAGTTTTAAACACTCAGAGAAGAATGTTTTGCCTTGTTAATGAAGAAGCGTAGTACTTCTGCTCATCAGCAAAGAGTGTTGGGAAAATAATGAAAAATATTATTTGTAATTATTTTTAAAGCATATGTATCTGTGACATAGCGTATGTTCCTGCAGAAAAAATACTCAACAAAATACTAAAAACTGCTGCTGCTTGTTAATTTCCCATCAACATTGATTACTGAAAATCTGGTTTCTGATGAAATAAGAGTTCTTATGATTTGGGCAGGGGGATTTTCCTGGCCTCATAAAAAGCCCAACCACCAGGAAAAAGAAGCATCTTTCCCAAAACATTTCTACTTATGACAAAGTATTTTTCATTTTTGGCTGAGAATTGAGGCCAGAATTACATTGCATTACTGGACTGAGCAATGAGCCTGTCTCTCTGCCCTTCCTCGGGCCAAGTCATGAACTCGGCCGTGGCCCTTGGCCGCTGCAGGTGGCTAGTGTGGATGGGCTGCTGCAGTCCAGCGCTGCGAGCTTTCACTGGTGCCAAAAAAATAACAAGTTTGGGGGTTGTTGATGTTTCTGGTAGGAGATTTATGCAGCGTGCCTAGAACGGGTTTATCTCGGTGAGAGGGAGATAGGCCCTGGAATGGATTTTCATGCTTAAAGCTTCCAAACATAAGCACTGTGCAGCTTTCCGTTTGTTTTGCAAATCCTTATCATATCACAGTTATTGCTTGTGAAGTGGAGCAAGAAATAAAACCGCTGAGGACTGGGTGGCAGAACTCTCTCTCTCTTTTTTTTTTTTTTTTTTTTTCTTTTTTTTCCCCCTCCTCTCTTTGCTTAGCCATTCTGTTGTTTTGGAAGGAGCAACGTACACATCTAACAAAAGCCTCCAAAACATGCATCTTACATATAGTTAATTAGTTTGCAAGTTTAACCTTCTAGGAACTAAATATATTGCATTTCCCCCGTTGTGAGTTGCTTACAGACAGCTTATTTCTTGGGTTCTTTATTTCATGTCTCAAGATTTGTTTTATCTATTTGGTATGAGAATTGTGATTTGCTTTGACTTATTTTAGATAGACAGTTAAAAAGCCATCAGTCTGTAATTTTTTTAATGTTATAATGAAGCTTACCTGTTAAAATTCAAAAAGGGAGGGGGGAAGGAAAGGGAGAGGGTCGGTAAGTGAGTGATTTTCCTTTGCTGGCAAATGGACCTTATCTGCTGTTGTCCTAGAGCTCCAGCTGCTGTAGGCAGGTTTGCAGATTTAAGCAGAACAGTCTCGGTTTGCATGATTTCTCTTGCTATCATGAAATAGTGTAAAATTATGAAAAGAATACAAAAGTGGAAATAGGAGAATATCCCAAGATATATATTTTCTTCAGTTTGGTTTCTTGGGTGTGCTGGGTGGAATTTGTTTGCAGGTAATTTAATCAAAAACTACAATTTTGCAAGGAGTTAAAGTTTCATCATACTGGCATTGTTTTCTGTAAAACCACTTAAACGTTTTCTCCCTAGCTGTGCTTATTGACTCCTTCCCGGTTAGCCAGGCCGCAGCCCGTTCAGAGCGTGCTAATGCCCTTCTCCATGGCCATAGGGAAAAACAGCATTGCCAGCTTAAATTATTTAAACGCTACATGTCAGACTTTCAAAATTAGGAGACTCGTACATACACTTCGCACATGTTTTGGAAAGAATGCCTGTGCCACCGGCGCGGAGCGGGGACACGGGCTGAGCCGCTCCTCGTCACGGCAAGGAGCTGGTGCTGGGAGCACAGGGAGCGAACACCCAGGCTGCTCGAGCCCTGCGGAGCCCTTGTGGAGCCTGTCAATTGGCCTTTGGTGCTGCTACTGAAATTAGAAAAAAAAACAAAAAAAAAACCAAGAAACCCCCGCCCCCAAGAACACTATGTGCATAGTAACAGCAATTGATTAAGATGACATGGAAATGCAAGGTGATAATTTCTTGTAAGTAACCTTGTACAAAATTTCTCAGTAAAAGAGCTCTTCTGCAGGAAAAGAGGGGTTTCTGATTCTGCCGATAATTACTATGTATTTTTTAACATAGACAAAAATGATATTCTGTTTATAAAGTGGCTTAAAATATCCATGGGGTACGTATAAATTGGTATGAAAGTAGGTCAGTGTGGCTTTTCACATAGCACAATTGTGTTGCATTTGTATGTGAATTCAATTACAGAATTGTAAAAGCTTATGGAGAAAGCTATGTGATAAGCGAGTTCTTTGGCATGCTCTCTTTTGCCTTTAATCCCTGCAAGCTGGTGAGTCTGGGCAGAGCTTAATTAAAGTTGGTGAAAGTAATTCTGAAAAACACAAACCCACGGAGCGCTTGGACCTGCTGCCCGTGTCCTGGCCTGTTAGCCTGTCTCCTTCTTGCCATCTGCCTTTCTCTGTTTCCCTTGCCTAACTCTCAGAGAGGGCAACAAAGTCAAAAAAAATGAACCGAGTTTTGGATACCTTTCCCACCCACGTGAGCGCTGGTTTCCCGGCTGTCCGTTCACCGGCGGGCGAGCGGAGCCGTGACCTGCGTGGGGCCTTTGGAGACCTGCTGGATGCGGGCACTGTCCATTGCACAACCTCCCTCTGCCACCGGGGAGGCAGCTGGTTGCAGCTGGTCTTTTTCCTTTTCAAAATCCCTTTCTAGTGCCTTGTTTATTATTCCGTAATGGATTATTATGGTTATGGGCAGCAAGACTGTGAATAAAGAACAGCTACAGGCCTGTACTCGGTGGCTCTGTAACTGGCTGCCCAAAGCCCCGGTCCTGCTTGCCAGCTTGGCAGATAGCTTTCGGTTCCTTTTACTGACCACCCATTACCCTGCGCAGTAGGAAAGGGAGACAGCTACAGTATGGCCGAGCCATCCTCAGGGAGCAGTCCTGGAAGTGCCTGACCCCTCGGATGATCTCCTCTGCCTTGCTGTTTTCAAAGCCCGACTGTGGAGGGGAGGGTTCGTACTCATGCCCTCAATAGGAAAAGCCTCGTGCTCAAAGGTTGCAGCGTGCAAACGCTCACTTACTCAAGTGAGAGGATTCATCCAGCAAAATTCCCATGGATTTCAGGCAGAAGTTGACACTGCCAACTTTGATAGAGTGCGAACGTCCAGCAGTGCAGGCTTCTGATCCGTAATATTTTGTACGTGGTGGATTATTGCTAGAAGTCCTTGAGCAAACTGAGTGCTGTAAAATGGGATTTGAACTCGGGAGGAGAAGCTGTTTAATGAGTGAAAGAAAACAGGGTGGAGAATTCTGGCGTTAAAGGTAGGGAATCAGAAATGACAGTATAGTGGCAAGGGGAAGTTTTTGTTCAGAGGGTTGTTTTCTCTTTTTCTCTCAGAAAGAGAAAAGATTAGAGGTGCACAGTGGAGAAGACTGAGAAAAGGAAGCTCCTCCAGCAGCAGCATTGTTTGCAAAGAGTGCTCCAAACATAGAAGCAGCAGCATCTCCCCTTCACCCCTTCTCCCTTTTCCCTTCCCCTCTGCCAAGACTGGCCAGTAAACTCCCTCTTCTCTCCTATTGCTGATTATTGAGTTAGAATAAGATGGAGTCAAACTATATGCATGTTCAAAGAGGGAAAATAAAACTAGACTGGAGCCAGAGGTGGCATATTTTATGGCTTTTATAAAATTTTGTTGCATGTTCTTGGAATAGATGGGAAGCCAGCACCACAGCTTGAGGGCAGAGTTCTTCCTGAGAAAGAATTATTGCTGAATTTATGCAGGGGATTAGTTAGGAGCAAACAAGGAGATGAGGTTAAGAATGGAAAGGTAAATGTTTTATTTTTATATGCCAAAGAAGAGATGCATCTGATTAAAAAATACTGATTTTGTTGCAGCCCTGAGGTTGTATGTTTAGCGTTTGTTTCTCAAATTCGGACAGATGGATTAAAATCTCATTAGAAACTAGAAGGGCAGAGTAGCAGGAAAATGGGAAGAGCAGGAAAGAGAAGCAAAACAAATGTAATAGCTCAAATAATACGGGGGTTTTAAGTGTGTGTGTGTTTTTTCTTAAGTTTAAACTGTGTATCTCACAGTACGTGTGTCTTCTGTGGGACTAACACCTTATTAATTTTGTTGTCAGCTATCAGATATCATTATTATGACTGTTCATCTGCTCCAGAGATTTCCTTATGCACCAGGTTAGAATGGCAGCTCCTACAGATGAACACGTTTACACTTCCAGGCACAGGATACTTGTAAGCTAAGATTTATCTTAATGGAGAAACCCAGGCACCGATAAAGGAAACAAATACCACTATTATTTCTTTGTATTAAGCACCCTAAATAAATTCCAGGCGAGGATTAAGATTCCTTCTTGCTTCCTCTGTGCAAATGTTGGTGCACATCTTTTCTTGCCCCCGATCAAGGCTGGGGGTTTATCTGGGGTTTATCCTGCTGCCAGTTGTACTTAGTGGTAAAACTCTTGCTGACCACCAGTTCAGTCTTTTGCTCAGGGTAACAGCGAGTTATTTACTGAAAGATTACAGTGACATAAAGGTCAGTGGTGTCCTGCAAGGTAAACCCTGCAACTCACTGTAATACATCTGTGTTTCAGTTTGGTACAAGGATGATATACCAAATGTTTATCCATATCTGCATGTTAAAAGCTTCTGAATGAATGACTCTGATTTCTTTTACAGATTCAGTGTTAATCTGTCAGTATTATTTATGTATCTGCGCAATGTGGCATAGCTTTGAGTCTAATATGACTCCTTTCATTAAAAACCTACAATTACCTCAAGATAACCTCCTTTTCCCCCCCCCCCCTCGTTTTATTCATGACTTTGACATTTTTGGTTGATGTGCTTCAAGCTTCACTTGGGTTTTGAGGAAGCAAATTTTTGTACCACTGTGTAATGATTGCATCACATTAGTATTCAAACTACATGCACTGGATTGCAGCTGTATAGTTAAGGTAATGTGAAATAAGAAGTTTGACACATTGCCAACCTTGCAGGCATTTTCTTCTTCAGAGCTGATCTGCTGTCTTTAAAAGCTTCACTGTGGGAACGCTTTTCTTCAGGGTTATCTGTAATATTTATTTGTGTTTTGACAGGCAAGTGTGCCAGCAAGATTCTCAGGTCTAGGGGAACTTGCAGAGTCCCAAGCTCTCTGGGCCTATAAATTTCTGCTGCCCAACTTGATCCCTATTCGCTCTCTCTTTGTGTCCCTTTCTCCAGCACATTGCAGAGCACCTGGGAAGTTCTGCACGCTTTCTACCAAATATCTACATTCTAACATTTCTATATTTCTCATCTACGTTTCTAACAAAATATCTACATTCAATATTCAGTATAACTGAATATGGTCATACGTAAGCCAGCGTAGGCACCATGAAGAGTAAAGTTGCATCATTTTGCAGTCTTATTGCAAATTGTTTGAAACATCAATTTGTTTGTGAGCACTTGCATATTGTCACTATACATGCACTTATTCATGCACAACTCATTACACATTGAGTTGCTTGGTTTTACATACAAATGGATTGTATGGTTATGTGTGTATATAGATTTGTGACAGCTACAACATGCTTGTCTCTGGAAAAGGAGAATTGGAAATTAAACACTTGAGAAAGTATGCAAACTAAACTCCTGAAAAGCAGTATGAGTTCAAAATGTTTGCAATCTGAAGAGAAAACAGTAAAGATGAACATGCATGTTTTCTCTTACACAGACACATACACAGGCCTCCTAATCAGCTCTGTGAAAACTGTTAACATAAATATCTCTTGGTTGCATTTTCAGTTTTGAACTAAGAACCTAGCATTTTGCATAATCTAAATTCTCCATTGCTTTAGCAGAAGTGTGACTGCTACTGTGCAAGGTTAGTGTGAAGTGTTGAGAATGTGCCACATTGCATTATGCAATCAGATTTTGTTGCTGTTTTAATGAATACATTCTGGAGAAGGCTATTATTAATTAAGCTACAATATGGCATAATCGGAGAGCGATAAGAAGATGCTAACTTGATCTGAAGGACCCATCTGTAGAACTTTCTTTTTCAGAAGCAAAGCCCAGTTGTCACCATACACTGGAGGAAATCTTTGGCAGCATTTCAATGCTTTACTGTGCCAAAAACGTGCCTTTGGAAGACAGAAATAATTAGAAGTGTGGGGATTCATTGTGAGATGCCTGCCACAGGTAGGTAACATGGGGACAAGAAGCAGTCCAACCTATTACGGTCTTGGGTATGAATAGATGAAAAAAATTCCAAGCATATGTTAAGCTATTCTCCATATGAATAACAGTTTCTAATTTGCTTGACACAATTCTAATAATTCTGGCAGCTTCTTCTTTCATAATTAACATCTTCATTTTGTTGCATTCTAAAGGTGTAATGTGTATTCTGGCTCAGAGGGATTCAGCCTCTTAATTTCCAATGTGGAAAGTGGAGACGGCATGCGGAAGATGTGCTGGGAAGCTGAAAAGAACATTCCAGCCACCTGGGTAAGCTGAACTACCAGGCAAGCTTAGCTCTTCTGGCTCACTGGTTATTTTCTGATATTCTCAAATAGATGAATTTCATCTAAAAATTGCCATATGCAAGATGTGTGGTTTTATATGTGGTCAGCAGTAGATGTGTAGAATAAATTGTTTGTTCACTAATATAAAACATGAAGCTCTGTTTAGTAATTGTGTAGATAAATATAGACCACACTACGCCTTTTATATATGTGTACCATGGCTTTGGTATATATTAGTTACTGTGTGACACAGATTATAAAACTATCCAATTTCATCACTGTGGTATCAATATTAGAAATTACAATATTTGGGCTGTTACTGTTGAGTCCCGCGAAGCCTGGAAGCACAGCCACTTCACAGTCAATGTCTTACCACTGTTAAGAGTAGGGACACCACTCTGATGCTTGCAGTTTCTGGAGACCTTTGAATCTCAGCATTGTCTTTTATTTTGCATATAAGCAAAATCATAGAGGTGAATGCCACAGAAACATGGTAGTTTCCTGATGTAGATTTGAGTACATGGTCCAAACCTAATCGAGTCCATCATTATTCATTCTGAAATGGAAACTAGAGCTGTGAAGAGCAGAAGTCTGTCTCTTGTCCTTTATCTGCTATGGGATTTGTCCGATATGGCATAATGAGCGCTGGCTTTGGACCAAGGATCAGATATAGTCTCCTAGCCCTGTCCTACCTTGCAACAGAGAAACTGGCTGCATAAATTATCCCCAGAATACAAAAATCATTTTCCTCCCACAGCTTTTCCTATCTGTATGACCTAGTTACTGGCTCAGAGTACACACAGAAAGCCACAGGAGTTAAAAACAGATATTTATTTGAATAAGGAAAGTTGATTACTATTTTAAGCCCCTTATCACATGGAAGCATTTCAAGCTCAGACACCCTACTCATCTATAACAGTGAGATAACTCTAAAGGCTTTTTCCTTCTGCTCTGCAGTTTGACAGTAATGTAGTTTCAGGCAATTAAAATCACTTCACATGTCTCTAGTTCACCTGCTGTAGTCTCTGTATCACAGGCCAACATGATTCCGACTTGAAACAATAATATATCTTGTTTGGAGGAGGTGTTTTACAGGTTCTTTTACCTAATTGGTGCAATGTGAATATTTCAGATGGATTAGTTTAATTAAGTGACTCTTGAGTTACCACACTGCTTTGGGACAGAGGTGAGGAAAAGCCCCAGACATAACACAATTTGAGAAAGAGAACTTGTGCAAAGAAAACAGAGAAGCCCTTCAATCCCATAACACTACACTTGGTTAGTTGCTTTCCATATTTCCCAGAGAAACAAAAGGATTTTTTGGTTGTCCTTATATTCCCCAGAGTGCTGCTGGAGATATTTATGATTGAATGAGCATATTCTCCCCTGCAACCTCTATTTGTGTTTTGCTCTATCCAGCAATTACACATCTGTTTCTGATCCAGCAATCACTTGAGTGTGTTGCAGAAAGCAGCACAGTGACCTCACTGTGTGATCAGCTAGAGCAAGAGGTGGGAATGACTGGACACTGAAAATATTAGAAGATAGAATACAATTTTATCATAGCATTACTGATAGGAATGGCTTGCAAACTAGAATAGAGCTTACAGAATATATCAAGGTATGACATGTTTTCATTCATTGTACGATGTCTTTCAGCCCTTTTATTTTGGTGAAATCTCTCCAAACCTCTCCTCCAAAAAATGACAGAGAGAATGTGGAGGGAACCCCTTTAGGCTAGTCAGCAGCTCCCCATCTAAGACGCTCATAAATGAGTGAGACGTGGGCATGAACCTTTGAGAGCAGAGACTTGAACCTGTGTCTCCCCCATTCCGGGTAGATTCTCCGACTACTTGAGTTAGTCGCCCTGTATCTGGCCCAATGGATGGTCCATCCTGTGTATGAAGCCACACAGCTGGAAGAAACTGTCTTTATAACATTTTGAACTGTGTCTTCTAAATCCTGTGTAAACACCTTTCTTTTAGACTATTGAGTACTCTGGTTGTAAGACAGATTAATCTTTATCTGACCAAAAAAGTTCATGATTGGTTTTAAATGTTGATGCAACAATGCAGTTCAAGTGGAGGAGATACAGCATAAATGAATAATCCCCAAAGTATGATAGCATATGCAAGTGGATGTATAGACGAGGTTTTTACTTCCTGAGCTTTTGCTATCTTGTCTGGAAAACTGGAATAAAAAAAATCAAATGTCAAATGATATCTTTGCCTGTTTGCTCAGGAAGTACCATTCAACATGCACAAGTGTGGCATAATGTGCTGTTGACATGCTAACATATTTCCATGGGAAAAGGAGAGGTCTTTTGCTCCTGAAAATCATTTTGTCTCTGTAGTTCCATGTAAAACACACACCTTCCCTCCAAACCTTTCATCTTAAGGTTTTTTATATTTCTTTTCTCCTTGCTCTTTTCTTCAACTGAAGATCAAAATGCAGCTGTTGGATAATGGCTTTGGGGAGATGCACCGTCTTTTTTTGGCAGATTTCATCAGTAAAGGTGTGCCAGATGTGGTGTATTCAGATGCAAAGGGTTAAAGAGGGCCTAGATGCTTGCTTCTCCTTCCTTCTCTGCCTGGAGGAAAAAAAACCAAGCTCTGTTAATCTGAGAATTTTTGACATAGATTCAGCAAACTGTTATTAGGAGCATTCATAATGCATTTGGTATTACTTAATTTGGACTTTAAAATCGTGTAGAGAAGATTTAAAACAAAGAGAAAGCAACAGACCCAGCTGTACAATACTAATTTTGTGTTGCAACTTCATTTAGATAAATTACTCCCATGAGTTTCTAATAAAAACAAATGTTGGCTTGTGTCAAAATTACTGAACAATTCTGATAACAGGAGCAGCTATTTTTAGTTATGTATTAACACAGTTCATTCAGTCTTACATCAAATTATATTAAATTTAGAAGATACAAATAGGATCCATGCTGGTTATTCATTTGCTTCAAAACATGCTTAAAACATCTCTTTTGCTTTGCATAGTAGGTGGGATAAGTCAGTAGCTGAAAGGCAAGTTATTTGTCAAATTTCAAACAGCGGTTGTGTGTTAGTAACTGGTATGGCAGCATTAATTAGGGGAGCTGGCACAAGCCAAGTAATTAGTGTAGCGAAGGGTCACCAGATACACGGAACAAGTAATCTGTCCTTACAAAAAATATTTGCCATAACTGAAACTGATGTGCTTCGTTTGCTGCACTGCACAATCAGATTATCGGCAGCTCCCAGGTATTCAGGCAGCCCTGGGTATTTGTGGATGACTTTGAGGTGTGAATTTTTGGCAAGGCAGATGCTGCTCTCTCACAGGAGGAGGTATGCCAGTAGCTATTTGTTAGCATCTTTCGAATGTTTCAGGCACTGACAGTAGAGGAAGAAATCCTACCTCAGAACAAAAATGACCAGTGATGTGTCATGTATGGTGAATAACCAACAGCGCAGCACTGCTGGGCAGTGCTCTGTCCTGCTCCTGGACTTCTTTGTGCTTCCAGGTGTATCACTGTGGTGTAAGGTACACTACCTCATATTTACCCCATACTGTAGATCCTGCAATTTTTAAGGTAAAATTATTTTATTATTTTGTGTAAACATATTTAAGTGCGTTTGTTCTGATATTTTCAGTGGGAGTTGGGCATATTTTGAACAATCAATAGATATGTAGCTAATAAATTATCCCTTTAATGCTCAATCCTCACTGTTTTATGAGGTAAAATATGCTAGTCTCAGTCAGGTACTATATTCCAGAGAAGGAAATAGAAGAATCTATTCAAAAACTTCATATTTCTAGTTGACAGTAATCTTAAAAATATGCATGGAAACTGGCAGCTCAACCAGCAGGATCCCTATAAAGCGTGGGTGTCAAAACCTCCCTCCACTCTGTAAAGGTGAACAGAGACCCCATTCTGTTGGTTATATGACACTGATGTATTTCCACCTTATGCACATCACAAATATGTGAACAAAGCACAAGTCTGAATTCTGGTCATTCATTCATGATTTAGTGTGCGATAGAAGGAAAATGGGCGATTTTCCAGAAAACTTAAGGAACAATGTGAGTAATGGAATGCCGATGTATAATATGCTGCATGTAAGGGAAGAGTGCTAGTTCTGCCCTATGAAAAAACAGATTTCACTGATCTAGATTTCACCTGATGTATGGAAACAGCAGTTCTTGTATTTTCCCAAGAACAATAGATATCCTATACTGTAGTCAGTCTTAGTGAATTAATTCCTGTTTATTTGGATTGTAGTGCATTTTTTGATTCTGTTAGTGCAACTGTACCTGGGAGCTCAGATGTGAAGTAGTATTTATGGGGTATTTGGAGTTTAAGTGTTTATTACCTATGCGCTGTGCAGCAGGCTGTCTCATTATCAGCTAGGTGCACGGCAACTCAGGCTCATAAGGAGCTGCTCAGAAAGCCTGTTATCTTCTTGCACAGATATTTGCGCACAGCAAGAAGGTGATCCTATCCCAGTGAAATAATAAGGTTTTTGCCAGGTACTTGGATAGAAATGGGTTGGTACTAGGTTATCTGCTGGATCTATAACTTGTGGGTATTACAGTAATGAGAAATATGTATGCAAAGAAAGGTAAGATTGGCTTAAAAATAAGCAAATGGAGGTTTCTAAATGCCAGTTAGGTACCCAACTTCCTTCAGAAGTTGCTGGGAGTTGAGCACCAAACTCCCATTTTTGTCAAGTAAAGTCTCTCACCAATGTTATTTGCCTGAACTTGAATGCACTATTTATTGTTAGCTAGGTGTGTTGGGATAGAGAATGGGCAGGACAATTCAGATCATTTAATTGCTTAGAAACAGGGTTTTACCTAAAACTTGCATCAGCCAAGAATGAAACTTTGTGCATGCTAGCTCCTTTCTGTTTTTTCCCCTTTTCCTATTCATTCAAGAACAGTTGCAGTCAAAAAAGCAACGAGGGCAAGTATCTAGATCTTTTCATGGTAGGTCTTGGCTGGTTACATCAGTGTTCATACACACTCTTGACTGTTTAACTTCTCATCTTTTTAAGTGTCTAATGTTTCTATTTCAGTGTTCTCTTCCGTGATAGACACCGAGAACTTTCGTAGAGCCAAAAATAGTTGCCATTTAAAATCTGCTCTCTACAACTGTTGCATTACTGAGATGTTAGGGCAACGCATTCCTTCAAATTGCAGTTCTCTGTGTCATTCAAACTATATATTCAATATACATTTGAATATGCTTCTGTACAATTTGAAGCCTTGAAGTGTATGGATAGCCTTTCAAAAGTGTGGTTTCCATTGCATGGGTATTAAGTATGCACTGTAAAAACCACAGTTTATTTAATGAAGTGTTGAGCCTTTTCAGACTAGAACAGTTTACTGAGACTTTTATTTAATCATCTCAATGGTTATTCTATATTACTATGAATTATGTTATATGA
Source organism: Dromaius novaehollandiae (assembly GCF_036370855.1). Lineage (NCBI taxonomy): Eukaryota > Metazoa > Chordata > Aves > Casuariiformes > Dromaiidae > Dromaius > Dromaius novaehollandiae. The sequence continues at coordinate 22,703,422 of NC_088112.1, read as the reverse complement.
AGTTACGTTTTCTTCCAGTGCAATGTAAGTAAGAAGGAACACAACATAAACAAAAAATCCAATCTTAGTTTGGTTTTTTTTAGCTTAGTTTAGCTTAGTTTAAAATGTAGAGAATAAGCTTTATAATGATTCTTGAGTTTTGACAGTTTTTTGTTTTCAGGGGCTTCCTTTTCCAAATTCTAGATTTTATCAACTAGTAGTAGCTCTGACATTAAGTGCATTGCTAAAAACATTTAGGATGCACAATTAAATCACTATTTATATCGATTTTTCTCTTCATGGGAAAAGTTTTATTTCAGCTCCTCATTATTTTAAAGCAATTTACAGAAAAAAATATCATTAGGAAAATTAGGTTGATGGCATTTGGGGCGAGTCGAATGCACTGTTAAGCAAATCAGAAATTAGTGTAAATTTCTTTCATTTGACTTCATTTGCTGAGGATCAAATTTGATATTAATGATGAAAACAGGTCAAGCTTTTATAAAAATTGAGGTCTTTCTGTGTGATGAAACTGAATAACGGGGCAAGAGAGATGAGTGTGGGGGGTTTCCTGTTATAAGCTGGAGTAATATTAATGATTGTGTTATCTCTTGAAACCAAGGTGCAGTCTTGTCTCAGAGCGTATCACATAGACATAAAGAGCCTTTCCCCATAGTAGAAACAGGGCAAAATCTGATCTGTGAATGCCAGCAGGACGTGGAGTGACCTAGGTGGAACTGTGGATATCCTCATTTGCCCTGGTGCCATTAAAATCAGATTCTAGTCTACAGAATGCAGAACTGCCTACTGTACTTTTAAAAAAATAAAAGAGAAAAACAAGTGGATGAGATCAATCTAGCTTGATAAATGATAATGTTTGGGACTGTTTTTCCTTATGATTTGTATTCTGCTGCTTCTCCCCTTGCTCAGCTATTACTGTGTGTCAAGATGCTCACCGAGTCTTTGATTCGGTGCAACATCACTTCTAGTGGGGGCATCACTAGCCCTTTTCAAATGGGCGGCTTATTTGTATTAGAGAAAGGCACAGTACCTGGATCATATAATGTAAAGTGATACATGTATGTACAGTAGGAGAGGAAGAAGATGCAATTAAAGGCCCTGATTCTACAATTACTTATATACCTGCCTAATATTAGTTGGAGTATTCAAGGCAGGAAATTAAATGTCATTAGCACATTTGGCAGTGGTATAGAAATGCAGCTTGTGGCTATTATAACACCCAGAAATATGGAGAAGCTGCTGCTGACGGAAAAGAGTAATCAATAGCTAAAGCAGAAGGAGAAGAGAAAGGAGAGATTCAGGAGAAAAAAGAGACCCCAGAGCATTCCTGAAACTTTTATATTTGGAGAATCATATTAATGGTTTTTGGCTGATTGCAGCAATGTCCTCCACCAGAACACTTTTGCATCAGAAACCAATGTAGTATCTACAATGTAAATGATCATTTTACATTTATTCAAAAGTCTTTTCAATTCTACTGTGTTAAACCATGAGTGAAGCCCTGAAGAGAGAATATGTTTGACAGTTTGTATTGTATACTGCTCCAGCTTGTGCTCTTTTCATCAAAAGTGAACAAAAGCTACAGCAGGTTTACGCAAGAGTACCTGAGAGTAGCGCATGGCCCTTCTTTTTTGCGTTGTCTGAGAAGGTCTAAAATGTCTTGGATGCTATGGGAGAAAATATTGGGAAGTTCTGAAGAGCTGCTGAATAGTCCAGTGATTTCAGCAGGAATGTGAGTGCTCAGAAGATATATGGATTAACAGTGCTAAAAGCCTAGTTCATTCCTTTTAGCTTGACTTGAGAAAATGGAATTCCATGCAGGAGGCAAGGTAGGAGGTAAGATTCGGAAAGGGTATAAAATGAAGCAGAAAACAGGTTTCATGTTTAGTATCTCCTAATCAAAGACAGCCAAATGAAGTATGATTGCTTCACCTTATTTTCCTGCCCATCCTTTCATTGGATGTGATCAAAAAGGAATTCTTCCATCTGCTTCCTCAGTGTAAAATGAAGATGTACTGTGATTTGAGAATGGGATGCAAGTTCTACTAGAATAGTAAAAAGCATGTCAATACTTAAACAGTTGTAAAACGAAAAGGAAGGAAAAGCCAAAAGAGATGAGAAAATAGCTGATACTAAATTGATAGAATAATCTTACCCCATGGTACAATTCTGTGTAGCTTAAAGCAGCTTTCTTCACCCAATATCTGTCAAATCCTATCAGGAATGTAAGGTGACATTATGAAGTCTCCAGATATATTTTCATGTCATTTAGTTGATTTGTGTCATTTGATAAATTGCGTGTTTGTAAAAATCAATGTTCTTCACTGTGTGTATTCTATTACTTTGCAAGTGTCAAGGTTCTGTGCTAGAAACAATAATAGCAATTCATAAGAGCTAGTATTTCATCTTATCACCATCTTATTAAAAATCCTTCTTCATTTTCCAGCACACTTGGTATAAAAGATTGATGAGATACATGAAGATACATAAGGTGAGTCTTCTTTAATTCTGCTTAATGACATCTCAGTTATTTTTTAAACATGAGGTAAAAGGGAAAATGAAGTACTAGAGAAAGCTGGAGACACATAATCTTGTTCTATTGCTTGTGGCAGTTAAACCCAGGAGAAAGGCATTCACTGCTGGTGCAAATGAAGGACAACGTGGGACCCAACTATCTGAGCCGGGCCTCCTTGGGCAGGTGAGCTGAACCGTGGCCAAGCGGCACCACTGTGGATCACAGCATACACCGCGGTCCTGCATCCGCTGTGAACACAGCTCGACCCTTAATATCTCCTAGGTACCTTCCGCCTCCTCATGGGGCAGAGGACAGGCAGCTGAACAAAGTGATGTGCTGAACTCGCGCAGTCCGTAGCTATTTGCCAGTGGCAAGGTGAATCCATAAAACTCCATTGCTGTTGAGTACTGAGGCAAGATCTGGACCAAGGTTTCCAGAAGTGGCTATGTATTTGTGTTAGGCACTCAAGTGGCATGATAGATGCAGTGCAAGGACCTCAGCGGATGCACTAATTAATCCTGTAAAGGTTTAGAAATCCAGAAGAATGTCTGTTGCCCTCAGAGCCCCTGGCCTCAAGAAGGAAGTTGAGCTGGAGTTGGCCTTTAAAATTCCCTGAGGACTGATGATTTTTAACTGGTTTGAACTATTCCAAGCAGTTTGGTTCTGCGGATTATGCACAGATAAAATCCTGTAATCTTTGCAGGAATCACAGAAGAGATGTTTCTGAGTATTTAATCAGGACAGCCATCTTCCATGCATAAATCAAGACCAATGTTGTTTTAAACCCTGAGGTTTTTTTTGTTTTGTTTTTTGTTTTTTTGCTAAGCCATTAAGTTAGAAAAAGCAACTCTAACTTTTCCATTATTGACTATTTGTTTGAAAGTCATTTAATCTTTCAAGCAAAATATGCATTATGAAGTTTTACATTACCTGATATATTTTCTTCCATTGTAAATATACACTAAACCTGCCACATAATCGATCAAATAAGGATGTTTTTCTATGAATAACACTCCCCTTCTAAACTAACATTTTTAATACCACCTGACCATTACCTGCTGCAGTGGATCAGGTTGGTTCTTTGAACAGCTCAAGCTCTCAGAAGTTTCTCAGCAGTGTATTTTGAATCTACTGAGTGGCAGTAAAGTGAACTCTAGGTCAGCGTCAGTGGAATATGCGTATGGTTTGGCTAAGGACCCTGGCACTGGGAAGGGCATTTTCTGCAATAATCCCAAGAGGGATCTCAAATGTGAAGTAGATCAGCAGAGTAAAGATAGTTTTGATTTGACTGGGAAACCTGTAAGGTTTATTCAGTTGGATAATCCAAAAGCTTCCAGGCCTTTAATTTGTTACTTTCTTTCCTATATGATGGCTGAATTTCTGCTCTCCCAGAAGCCCCTTCAGTTATTTCTTTCTCATTAGAGTTGGAAGATGTCAGCATTGTTACAAAACACCTCTAAAATGATGTGTCGTCTCAAAGTGTCATTGTAGTGTATTGGCTCAACCACAAGTGTACTTTTAAAAACATTGGTACCTTACACCACAGGGTAAAATGTTTCTCAGTCGCATCTTATGCAGCACAAATTGACCCCTCCGCTGTTGCAGAGGCTGCAAGACAAGGAAAAATGCTGTCCATTTAGGGGTTTATTGTTGTTTTGGTTTGGATTGTTTTGCTTCTTTTCTTGGAGACTTTAATGTAATTTAACACACAATCAACAGTACACAGTACTTGTCTTGAAGAAATTGCACAAAGAGCTCATCTTGGGAATGCAGCTGTGTAATTAATGTTTCAGTTGTTTTGCTGAGGAGTTATGAAAAAATGTTTAGGTTAGCTTTCCCATTGTTGGTCGGTTAACTATCGCACTGCTAGCCTAGGACAAAGCACTGGGCAGGTGTCATAATTTCTATTCATCATACATCTCAGACAAAAATGGATCTCTGCTGCTGTTGTGCTCTCTCAGCTAATCTTCCTTCTGGAGTCTGAGCTTTCCTGACTCTTGTTTGTACATTGCTGAGTGCTCAGACTGATGATGAAACAGTATTTGTGCAGCTGCCACCGTCAGTGTTCGTGACTGCATTCAGTGCATCAGTCTCCATGCCCAAATATCTGTTGGTTTTTGCCTGAAATACCGTCCGAGATGCTCCAGACTATTCTTATAATGGCCTTTAAAGGACAAAGAGAGGACAGACAAACACGATATTCCAGACCACGTTCTTCTGGCAAACTGAATTATGCTGTGACAATCTGCAAATGACGTAGGCTTTGAACCTGGTTTTGCCATCAAGATAGTGGTCTAGTATCTAAACGCAGGCAGCTAATTCACCCCAGCTGCATAGACACTGACACTGTCCTCTCTGCTGCTTCTCATTAAATGTCTTTTTTCCATCCATGGTAGTAGCCTAACTACGTCTACTCTAAGGTCTGTATAGTTGAGATTAATTAAATAGCTGCCTTTCAGTTTCAGATAGACTTTCTTCTTAGCCAGGCAAACATTTTTATGGAAAATAAGATGACACGTTATTCACTGATCCTGGTATCCTATTATAGTTTATAGCTATAGGTAAAACAGTTCTGGCAAACACAAGCTCAAAATAAGAGCATCTTAGTCAATATTAATACATGATAACTTGGGACAATGAGTTATTCACAAGTTTTATGATGGCATACAAATCAATATACATCACTAGGAAATCTTGTTTGGGAAATTATTGGCCAAATCATTACCTTGGGGCAAGCTCTCCCCACCTTTCTCCAGTGCATCTGAGTCCTTACGGCAGTTCCTTGTGAGCAGTGTCTTAATGATGTGATCACCTTCATACTTAGCTCAGGTCAGTACCCTTCTTGACAGTCTTATTAATCTGTCCATTTTTAGTTATGCTATGAAATTAAAAGTTACCCTGATACCTTTGGTACACTCCCGTTAACGTAAGTAAGTGTTAGTAAGTACTAGGCTACATCTGGCAAGTCTGACTCAGTGACTGCGCGTCTTCGAGGCCTTAGATTGGGAAGGACTATCCTGCCTAATTTCCTGATTGTAAAAACAGAAATATTAATAAATAAGGAATATCTGCATCTTCTGATAGTGTACTTTTTTAGACATTTCTTTATTTAGTTTTTCTTGCTATTTCTTTACTTAGTTTTTCTTGCAGCTTTTCTTTCTTTCTTTCTTTATTTAGTTTTTCTTGCAGCTTATCAGCTTTTTTCACTTTCAGTCTTTCTGTCTTGGGTCTTGTAAGATAAATGTTCGTCTCAAAGTCAGCCTATCAGTTCTATTTTACTTTCACATGCAAAGTTTAATGGCTTTCCTGATGACCCAGCATGATGTCTGGTTTGTTTGCTAAAAAAAAAAATTAAAATAAAAATAGAGCCAAAAAGCAACCCCCCCAAATAAAACATATATATAAAATTTTTTTAGCAAAACCACACCATACGATACTTCTATTAGGTGGATAGATATCTACCTAATAGATAACACAGATAACAGTGAGCTAAATAAATCATATATATTAAGTAGTAGTAATTTTCAGCACATCAGTGATTGGTGTAGGGTTTTAATAGCCTCACTTGAGCTGTACTGCATAGTTAAGACCAAATGTGATGAAGAATAAATCATGCATTTGAATAGTCCAAATGAATAGAGTATGTCCTGTACTGTAATTTAACCGAAGTTTTCAAATTTGTCTTTGTTATCCCAAAAAGGGAGGACAGAATGAAAAACTGAGAAATGTGACATTGGATAAATAACATATTTATGGCTGTACCCATCTATCTGTCTGTCTCTCAAAACCTGCAGCCTTTCTTTCCTTTAGAACAGCATAAGGCCTGTCAGCACTTTTGATGCCAACTTTTTAAAAACTTTGGCTGGGATCTTGCAATAGTAACCTGGTAGGTGTTAGAAAAGGCGGAACAAATTTGGTACCCTGAATTTACCATCAAAGAACCGAAGCATATAAAGCTTGTGAGCCCACTTTTGGGGCAAATAACTTGAAAATATAAAGTAAAAATGAATTAAAATTCATCTTCTTGACCTGACTCTTGCAGAGAAGTCTTTACATGTCTGTCTTGTAGGGTGCCAGGGGAGAGGAAGAGAGGGACGTCGCTCTTGCTTCCTAGAGCTGACATGTTGAGGACAAAAATCAAATGCATATAATGGAGGAGCATCACATGGGAAACACAGACTTCAAAAGCAATTTTAATAGTAGGCTGAATTCTAGTTCTAAGAGCGATAGTTGAATGGGAGGACAACATAATTGCGGTTTACAGGTATTAAGTTGCAGAGCAGAGCAATTGTAGTTCTCTCTCAAAATGCATCTCCTGTCAGACTGTACTGGAAGGCTCTGCTCAACGCACCAGTTCTGGGAAGATGGAGATGATTCAAGGAGCAACTAAAATGATGAAAGATAGGATGGGATTTATGAGGGAAGATTAAGGAATTAAATATATGTAGTCTGGCTACCTGATGACTTAAGGAGAAGTATAACTTTTTATGAGTATTTGAAGCTTGCAAATACCAAGTATTGGAAGAATTATTCAGCATGATACAGAGCAGAATTGCTAAGAGTAATGGGATGATATTAAGAAAAAGTAAATTTTCAAACACTCTAGGTACTATTTGATCACATTTGCAGGTAACTGGAAAACAAAATCTGTCTGTATGGAGATGACATAAATGCCTTAGATTTATGGAGAGCTTTTCAGTAATAGATTCCCAAAGTCTTTTTATAGAATCACTGCAGTTCTCACTGAAATGCAACCAGCTCTCAGGTGGGACTCACCACTGAAACACCCAGCAGCATTACAAACAGGCAGGAAAGCAGAATTAGTATCATATCCACTGCAAAAGAAAGCTAACAAATCTAGACAACACTGAATTTTGTCTCTCTCATAATCCCGGTCTTTCAGCAAGAGACTTGAACAGGATGTGTCTGCAAAGGGATCTGCAAAACAAGGGGAGGAAGAGGGCACAAGGAGAAATGTAAGAAGAGCCCCGTTCCTTTCTGAGACTCTCTTCTCCCTGTTGGATAGCTGGACAAAAAGGAGAGAAGATGCGTTCTGTACTCTTCCCCCTCCGCTCACGCTCCTGTTCTCTCAAAACTGGTTGTGGGGATGAGCCTGGTGCTGACTGTGGCTGCCCTTTTTCTCTGAAGCTACAGTGAGGGAACCATGTTCCCGAAGGATCTTGGGGCACGGCTAAGAATCAGCTTCTAGGGTGGAAAGTGGCAGTGTTTCTCACTGCATGTAAAAGTGGTGGATGGTAGGTGGAAGATGGAGAGGACAGAAGAACCCATCTGTTCTTGGATCTGAGTTACAAACCATGGTATATTTCCTAACTGAAGACCAGATGAGCTAGATACATTTGGAAAAATTTCCAGTTAACTTAAGGTAGCACTAAAAGGATTTAAAACTAGGCGAGACTGCCTAGTTCATTGCATCCAGTTCTGTACAGTTGCAGGCAAACATGCAGTAGGGTGCAGTCTAGAAGACTTTAGAGAACATCCAAAGAGGTATTTGGACTTACGAAGTGCTTATCATTTTCACTGTGTGTTCATATTTATATATTTCATATAATAATAATGAGTGTTTATAAGCTCCGCATTCATATATTAGCAATAAACTTTAAGTAGACTTCAGTCAATGTCAAGAACCCTATCATGCAGGTATCAGGAATTATATTGCCTGCATTGAGGAATATATAGCTCTACACATCAATTACAAGTTGGAGAGAATTATAAAATATTTCCTGAAAATATCTTATAATGAGTGAGATAGAAAATCTCACTCATTCAGGTAATTGAGATCTGTATCCAGGTAGATCGTTAAATCAGTTATGGAAAACAGACTTGAGAAATTATAATCATTACTGCATTGCATCCCCCTGCAGTGTATGGCTTGGCTTTTATTTTGTTGTCTCTTACCCTTTTTCTTAGATGATCTAAAGGAGAAAAATTGTTTTCGATATGGGCTTAATCCTCATTTTAGGAATCATTTATATTTCAAAATCCAAATGTTATACTGGCTGAGCACCAAACAGTTATTTTTCAATTACCTTAATTCACTTTCTCAAAGCATTTCTTATTCTAGGTAATTTGTTTTTATACCTCATCTAGAACTTGGAAAATGTAGAGAGGCCTTTTTATTATTAGCCTTGAGCAATGACTCTAAGTTAATCAGCATCAGCTAAATGTCTGTAAGTTGGCTGAAAATAAGAAATTTCTGAAGAACGTTGAGTGGCAGTGTGATGGAGCACAGTACTGGAGTACAGCTACGGTAGATGTCTGAAATGTCTGCTCTTGCCTTTTCTCACCCTCATCTCTTCTGTGTCCTTGGGCGAATCAGTTTCTTTTGGACTTGCATGCTCCTGCCATGTCCCTGGTAGTGTCACCCTCGCCTATGCAAAGTGCTGAAATGTTCGTATGCCATGGATCTGGCATGGGAGAGCACAGCGCAAGACAAGAACTGGGGTCTGTCGCTTGTTTTCCTGAAGGTTTAACCTGAAATGAAACCCAGCTTTGCAAATCACCACCTTCAGCTGTTCAGATGAATTATCCCAAGGGAGAGGATATTGTATTGCTGTCTACGAGAATTACGTTCATACATTAGACAAGAAAAATTGGAGGTAGCCATTAGGATCTTCTCTAATACATCGTGACATAAAACCTAAAAAGAATATAAGAAAAAGCAGAAGAAACGTACTCTTTAAATAAGTAGTACAGCTAGGCGTTGACAACACATAATAGGATACAGGCATTTCAACTAAAAAAAACTAAATTGCTTCCAAAAGATAGGTATCATGGCTGAAATTGCTTCCATGCTTCACACTAATTAAAGTCCATGACATTTGTTGCAACTGTCAGCTGGTATTTATTTTTTTGTTTAACCATCTGATAACTGCTGCTGTATTAAATGAATGGGTGATCTTTTGATTTCTTTGTATGTCCATGTCACCTGTTACACTAGCAGATGCCCCTTCTGACTATTTCATCAAAACCCAAGCACCGAAAGATTGCAGAGGATGTAGTCTGACTTTTAGCTGTAAGCCAACAGAATTTTTCCATTGAATTCCGAAGGTCTTGGGCTAAATCTGCTCTGAAAGCCTCTCTTAACATGGTAAGGCAGTGGTTAGCAATTTTTCCCCTTTTAATCTCTTTTTCTTAAATCTCCTTTCTCCCCATCACAGAGCCCCGCTGTCCCTAGGTGAGTGAGGGGTTCAGGCCTTCGACAGAAGATGCTGTGTTGAACACCGAGGGCCCTGGTGGGTTAAGAACCTCAGTCACCGTTGCGAAGAAGCTTCTGCGCTGACAGCTGTGCCCGCATGGCCACATCAGGCTCCGTGATGTTCCCAGGTACTGTCTCCTCGCTGCAGCCCCTTGCAGCAGTTCCCCAGTGACACCACCTCCACCCCTTCCCAGCAACAATCCTCTCAATCTCCTCTGCTCTCATAGCCTCCCCTTTCTGAAGAAATTCAGTGGACTAACCTCTATCCGACTATGTTTTAGCAGTCAGGAGGCTGAGGTGATAAACAAGGTCTTTAGAATTTGGGTAAACAACATTTTGCTGCTTTACAAAATCATTTTATCGTAATTTCAGGTGGTAGAATTAAGCACTGATAGCAGTCAAGAGTCAGTCGCCAATTCTGCTTGCCGGTGGGTGCTAACACACACATCCCTGCACATTTGGGAGATACACATGTGTGATTTTTTAACTGCAATTTTTTTCATGGAGCTTCTCAAATCTCTAGGCCAGCACTGGTTCACAGATCACGTGCCGAGCGATGCCATCTTTTCAAGTTTGACCTGTGGTGCCTGGCAGGAGCACTGAGGAGGCATGCATGGCAGAGTCCTTGCTGAACCCAGCCACCAGGCAAGACAGCATCTCGACTGACTGACTGCACTGAGTGAAATAAATGGAGAGTAAAAATAGACTATCCTTTGAAATGGGCAGGGCGTGGGGAGAAAAATATTTCTACTGGAAGTGAAGGTGCTTCCATGACATGGCCAGTTTTTGATGGATTTCTTTTGCCTTTAGAAAAATGAAACTCCAGTAAGCAATACTGCTTCTTAACAGATTTGTCAGCAATGACTTCTTGTTGCAGTGTTTTGATGCCATTTTCCTGAACTGCCTTTATAATGGATGATGCATCTTTACATGCCCAGTGTGAGTTACTCAGATCCAAAGCCATTCTGGAAACAGTCTGTCTGACAGCCTTTTTATTGGCAAAGAAGCTATTTAAATGAGAAACCTGTGCAAGAGATGAACTAGCTGCCCCATGCGATGGCAAACGGAAGCTGATGAATTCTGCTTGGGCAAACAGGTGACCTTTCTGCTTTCCACTCTAATTACTTTCCTGTCAGATGTTCAATTAGAGTGACAGGGTCCCAAATTCCCAAAGATCTCTGTTTTGTCTTAGAAGATTAAAGGGTGGCAACTATTTTCAATATGATTATCGTCATTATCTCTGGGAGATTTTATACCTCAGAAGTCAAAGTCATAATAGCCCAGCTCACTGCAATTATTTGCAAATTGCCTTAATGTATTTTCCAGAAGCTCTTTTCGCACTGTGTAATTTATTTATTTGCTAATCCAATAGCACGCTAAAATGTCTGTGAACCAATATGAAGCCAGTCTGACATGGTAACTTGCATAGACTTTGCCAGCATTCCCTTTACCCACCAGTAACCCTTTATCTTTCCTCTGTGTGTTCTCTTTGGTAAAATAGCTTAAAGAATTCCTCTTGTTTGTGTGAAAATTGAAGAAAATTGAAGAAAATTTTGTTAACATTGCAGTAGTTGTCTATGCTGTTGGAAATGTTTGTGAAAACATTACATTTGAACCAGCAGAAGAGAATATTCACTGGTACAAAAAAAGCTCAACTTCTCAAAACATGCATTTTCACTAGAAGCATGTTTCTAAAGAGTGATCCATCAAGGAACGGAAATAGTCCTGTACAACCAGTATGTTGGAAACTACCTAACAGGCCTCCATTTTCTCTACTGCAGAAGCCAACAGGTCTTAAAAGAGCAACAAATGTATTCTTGCATGCCGCTGGTAAACACAGTGTTTGGACCCAGCTCTGTCTGTGCCACTGCTGCATATTTCTGATGGTGAGTATAGAATGAAGAGACAATATGCTCTATGTATTCAGTTGAATACATGCAATTGAAACTAACCCAAATAGCTTCTAAAATACACTCAGCTAATTGTTTAGGACTAATTTACAGACCAAGAGTTACATTGTAATAATTGTGAATAATGAGTAAACCATGAAAAAATCGTAAATGGCTTGCAGACATTTTGTGAACAGAAAATGAGCCTAAATTCATTGAATAAATTAATTGCTATGGATTATTCTCCCAGCTTTCATCTGCTGCCTGCTAAAAGAAGCCTGTATAAATGTGAAAGCTTGTCCACTGCTTTCATTTTGAAATGATGCTGTTTCGCATTGAATAGAGAAGAGAGAAGAGGCCTGGAAGGGAATTTGCTGTGTTATAATAATGCATCATGCTTGTAACACAATTTTCACCCTCACAGTTTTACCTGTCCTTTAGGATGGGACAGTTTTATAATCCCATTTTATAAGGGAGAAGCAGATGGGGAGCCTGCAGGGAGGAGAGGAGGTTTTTCCCAAGGCCACACATTGTCTCTCTGACAGAATTCAAGTCGGAACTTGGGATTTTGCAATCCCTGGCTGATGCTTATGATGTTTTTCTATTTGAAGACTTTCCTTTCCTGCAAGATCATTCATACCGGGAGAAAACAACCCTAAGCTGATTTGAGGCTTAGCCAGTCAAAATGAGGAGGGGGGAAAAAAAAAAAGGAAACGAGAAGACACATCCACCAGTCCATTTTTGAAGATCAGTCCTAGTAAAGAGGAGTTATATTCTGAGAACCAGACAAATTGTCTCAGATTTAATATCTTAGAGGACAGCAGTGAAGGCAAAGCATTTTTCTGTAAGGATTAAGATTACCTGACAGTCTTATCATTACCAAATGACCCTGATTTAGAATTGATCTGTTCATTTATAAGTAGCTGTTGCTTCCTAATAGTTCATATTTTTCATACTGCTATTAATATTAATTAAAATAGACCTCAGGTCTATGACTTTACTTGGTTGAAATTTGTGATTTAAAACATAATTTCCAGATCAATCCTCACATTTTATAAGCTGCTAGTAGCAATTTGTATAGATAATAGACTACAAAGCCCTTTCAGGTGCCGAGCACAGGCTGTCTGCAGTGCTGTAGCTTTTGGCAGCCTTTTCTTTCCCAGTTTGATTTGGTGTGGTCAGGGGCCTTAGCAGGGTGTCCTTGAGCTGGAAGTCCTGTGACAGTCCAGGAGCTTAGGACAAGCTCTCTGCTATTAATGGGGCTCAGAGTCGTATCTCTGGGCTCAGATTTATGTACCGTGCAAGTCACCTCTTCGAGAAAGCTTTGCCTTCCCTGTGTACAGGACGTGACATCCCCTCGCTGCCGTTATTTATAGCACGATACCTTTACACACTGCCTGACTCTGCATAGCTATAGTAAACAAATTGGTAAGTCCTTTCCATTTTAGCTCCAGTCCGAAGCGAGCCGAACGCTACTATAAACCAGCATAGCCGTATGGGGATGCAGTTGCTGGAGAGGTTTGTTGAACAGAGCACAATTACTCCGTCTGGCTTGGTCATATCTACTCAGTTTATCAAAATAGATTTTTCCCCTCCATTTAATAAAGTTTAATAGAGCAGAACAGAAACCCAAATGTTAACGTTAACCGTAAGGTAACAAAGGGAGACGCAGCGGTATCGGTCATGGGAAGCAAATCAGAGGGGCCCGAGCTCTTTCCGCGCTCCAGGCGAGCGTCTGCCGCTCTGCCTGCGCGGACGCTCCGCGGCAGCTCCCGTGTCCAGCCTGCCGGGGCACCGCAACCCAAACGGTGCGCGGGGCCGGGGCAGGCCTCCCCCGCTCCCCCAGGCCGGGAATCCTCTTTACTACAAATTTTAGTGTCTAACAACCCCCACAGAATTAGTACTGTTGGAACAAACAGTTACAAATTGTTGACCTGAATATACTATTAGTTTTTGTTGCTGTCCTTGACTTCTGCTGTGTGTCCCTTTTTGTATACCTTCCCATTCTTTTTCTTTCAAAACACCTTTGTTTGCTGTCTTGAGGTTAGAGTGTATTTCCAGTATAATGGATGTATTTATCCAAATTTATCTAGCTCTATTGACACCCAAACTGCGCTCTAGACTTACCTGCTGTGGGAAGTCTAGTGTGAGAGGAGCACAGCCTAATACTGTTGGTCTTGTGCAATGTCTTGGATTGGGGTTGATTTGCTATTGTGGAAGGTTCTTAATTCTCTTGTGCTGTTTCAGACATTAACTGTGAATCAAACTTACTGCATTCCCTTGAAATGACACCAACATAAAGAAATGAAAATAAGCATCTTTTCCTGACATGCTTGAAGCCATAGAATGATTTGTATACAAATAAAAATCAATCTAAATAAATCAGAATCTTTTTCTCTATGTTCAGGAAGGTTAAACCTCAAACAGCAATGGCAGCAACACATTGTACTCAGAGTTTTGCAGCCATAGTGTCACTCTTTTATTTTATTATACAATGCAGTTCACCCTAAATTACATTTTCTTCTTTTAATTTATTTGCATGAAAAAGATGGCATGGCATAAATCATCTTGTGTAGGTTGCTCTGGGTTATTTGCATTTCAGAGGTTGTTTTTAACTTTGTATTAGAAAGGAATTTGCAATCAAGAAGCTCTGGGAGGCATTTACTTTTAGTGATTGGTGATTCTGAAACGGTGATGAATGATGTTCCTTGCACTTAGGACAAACATCCCAAAGTTTGTGTCTTTCTGAGAGACAAAGACTGAAAGCGAGTGAACTGTGCTTTCATCTCAAGAGATCGTTCCTCTTGGAGAAGCAGGACAGGCTGGATCAGAATTTGGTCTCGGAAACCGGCCTCTCGGCTCCGTCCCAGCAGTGCAGACCTGCCCGAAGCAGGCGGCTGCCCGGGGGAGCTCTGCAGCCGCAGCGCCACGGGGTCCCGGGGGCAGCCACTGCCTCCAGGAGCAAGAGGTGCCAGTGGCACCCAGCTTCAGCCACCGCGGCCAACTGATGCAGCAGTGTGTGTAGTGTTGCATGGCCTGTTCCTTGTGTGCATTTTGAGAAGAAAAAGAGGATTTTTAGTCCCTAAGCCTGTCAATCCTGACACTTTTAAAAAGCTCTGACTATGCTTAGAATAGGACAATGTGTGGGAAAATTTAGTGCCAGGTCTGCATTTTAGAGCTGCTTTTTTGGGAAGAGGAGGGGGAGTGGAGCCTACCATACCAAGTTTTTGTCTAGAAGCTAGAAACTACAGTGAGACTGAAGCTCTGGGAGTCTGTGAACCACTCTTTCTGTGAAATTTTCGTTTTACACTTACAGAATGAGACAGCAGTAGGGACTCAGCAGTTGCCAAACCTGACCAGAGATGTGGGCCAAGTTCTGCTCTCTGTTATTCCAGTAAAAATCCACTGAAGTGGCTATTACTGTGTACTTATATAAGAGAGAGCAGAATTTGACCTGTGGATGCTGAGTCACTCGGTGTCTGCCTTTCTAAAATGGAGGCATTTGGGCTGCAATTAAGTAGAAAAAGAGCTCCTCTCTTGTAGGGAGCTTTTGAAGAAGTGCCTCTCCTCCTCTGCAAGGAGAACAATCAGACAGGCTTCGACAGCCTTTCCTGCCCGAGCTTGCTGTTGCTTTTCGTTAGGGTCCTTGGTTAACGGCATCTGACACAGGGCAACTGGAAGTCTGAGAGGCTTTAATGAGCCTGCAGATGACTATTCCCTGCTCAAAAGTGTGATGAGAAGCTGTATCTTAAATCTAATACAGCATGTGGCATACAGTGAACAAAACAGCAGAGTAAAACATATTTTATTAGCGATGAACTGAGGCTGCACATGAAAGAACCCTTTAAACATCTCACATATTAAATGCATTATATTCCCCTTCAGGAAAGGAAGTAGTCAAAGGGACAGGGCGGATGAACTGAGCTTATTAAATTGACTTGGTGGTGATGAGAATGATATTGACAAAAAGGCTGTGGTTTACTTCAAACACATTTACTGCAGTAATGAACTTAAAGCACTATTCTAGCAAAAAGTTGGCATTACTTTACAGGTTGATGCAAGGTCTCCAGTGGATGCTTATCATCTGAAGCTGAGCATAGTTCAGAAGTTGAAAGCGAAATGATGAAACGTATCCACGTCATACAGCAAGCTGGGAATCGGAGAGCATCAAAGCTTGCTTCACCGCAGGCACGAGCAAGGGTAACGCAGCTGAGCCGCAGCATGAAAGGCACCTCCTGGAAGAACGAGGCCCTTGTTGCTAACAGGACAGCATTCACAGCTCTTAAAAAATGTAGGGAAATTGTTTATTCCCTCATTATTCTCCTTGTTGATTCATCTGGCCGTCGCCTTTTGAACAAGTTGCTCGCTGCTTTACTCAGCTTGCTGTGTAACAAGATGGATCTGAAGTCAAGTGGTCCTTAGTGGTATACAAATATCCCATAACTTTTGTAAGTTAGTTGAGTCTTGATTGGGACTGCTGCTAAGGGTCCGGGATAAAAAACATTTCTGAAGTGCTAGGTGTCACCAAAACAGTTTTAACATGCTGAAATGTATAAGTAAACAAATTTTGCTTTCCCTTCTTACAGAGGACTGCTTCCATGTAGTTTTCTTCTTGAAAAAGCCCTTTGGGATTTGCAGATCCCTTAGAATTAGAGAGTATGTGTTTCAGGTTTCCCTGTATCTCACTCTGACTTGCTTGTGCTAGAATAACAATTTCTCATATTTGTTGTTTTATCTGTGCCTCTTTTTTTCTCTCTGTTGGCAGCACAGCCATCTAACTTCCTATAATATCTTTTCCCATATTTTTTACACTAGCTGCTTTCATGTTCTAATTCCAACTGAAGGTCCCTCTCTGTATACAAACTCTGCATTATTCACTAAGGAAGCTATTTCATCACATTTCTTTATTGCTGGTCCCCCAAAGACTGGGAACTGCAGAGGAAATTGCCAGATCTAATTTGATCTGTTTTGTCAAATGGATTCTTAAATGTGTGAAGATTTGTCCACTCTCTGCCTGTTACTAAATTCCTTCACATTAAAAGGGACTTTTTGGTAAATGAAGGGGAAAGTATTGAATGAAAAATCATTTGCATTCTAGAGAATTTGGAGCTGGGAAGCATACTAACCAGGTTAGCGGCCTTATCAGGAATTCAGATTTACTAAAAACTGGATTTAGAAGCCAATACAAAAACTGATGTCCTCTAAGCTGTCAGTTGAGTAAGTTACACTAATGTGACTACTATTCAGTAAAAAATCTGAATCCTGGTTTTCTGCAATAGTTCTCTGTGTGCAGGTTTACAGCCCAGGACTGTGCCTTCGGATGTGTTTTTACAAGTGGTGGCCCAACGCATGCTGTTCTTGACCAAGCCCTCTGTGCAGTGGGATAGAAAAAGCTCCGGACCCGGTTACCCACCTGTTAGTGTGAGTAGCTAATCCCAGTTGCACTTTCAACAGTGTGGAGGGATTAGTCTTGTTTGCAGCTTCTCTCCTACATGAGCACGGGATTTGCAGCAGAGCTGTGAGGAAGAGCTGTTTCATGGGCCCGTTGTTTCCCCTGCGCCACCACTGTGGTGTAATTTGGGAAGGTTTGGCTCTTTACCCCGAGGCCGCCCACGGTACCCCGCAGCCCCAGGCTGCCTCCTGTGTGTGCCCACGCGCTGAGCAGCATGTTCACGGCAGGGGAGCCTAGCTCCGCGGGTCTGGCTCGCTGGCCACGGCTGCCGGGTGCTGCAGCAGTTCCCCGGATGAATGCGATTACATCACGCTTCTCGCATAGGAAGAGGAAAATAACTCATCCAGGAACAGGTTTCTTGGCATGGTTTACTAATGAATGAAGAACTGCCTTTGGCTGTTTTATGAGAACAGTTTTTGTGAGTTTTGTCCGTGTATTGGTTTGTATGAGTGGCTTAGACTTAAGGCTTTCCTAACTGGTTCATAAAAATTTGGTAGTGTGCTAAACTGCAGCCGCCTTTCCTGTGATGGAGCCCAGCTTGGTCCCACTCCCTTCCTGTTACTTCCCCATATTACTCCTGCTTGAGGATATCAAGGCAGTCTATCGAAACAGATTGGTATATTTATTTATTGCCTAACATTATGGTGCTATTTTGTAAAGAAAAGATGCAAATGTTTAAACTAATTCTTTTACATTCACAAATGTGTATAAAGCCTTTAGAAGCATCAGAACAGGAGGGAGTGTCTTGGTTTAAGCTCGAGCAGATATATTACTCCGAGAGCTACAGGAACTTACTCAGCAGTATCTGAATACACTAGCCATTTTTTTAGACAGAAGCTCAGTGCTCTAAATAGAAATCATTGCCAGGAGGACTGAACGGAGTTTCTGGCCATGTCCAGTTACCCTCAGTGAAGTCTCTACAAGCTATTTGTGAGGACACCACAAAGGAAAGGACTCTGGGTTTCTGGGAGCCGTGACTGTACATCTCATTGTGAGAACCCGGGCAGCAAGTGCTGATGTTAATATATCTGTCTGCACCTGTAGATGCCTATAGGCATATCTGCCTTCTGCCATAGGCATATTATTTATGGGCTACTTGAGAGTGTTTGTGGAGACATGCAGGTGTTATTTTACTATTTTTCTAACTCATTTTATGTAGAATTAGTATTCACTGAACTGATGTATATGCATTTTTGTACTTTGTGTTGCCTAGGGCTATTGCACTTCAGACTTTGATCCTGTCAGATTTTGCAAGCTAAGCTGGTGGGAACTTGGCCAGTACTTGGATAAGAGATTTGATAGGAATTTCATAATACTGTGAGAAATTGTTAGTGCCTGAAGATGCCCCTTTTTCCTATGAGTAGCACTGAACAAATACCCCAGGATGGAGTCAGGGTTGCGGGGATGGCGCAGGTGCTGTCTTCAGAGGAGAGGGAAAATGGTGCCATAGAAATCTGCTAGCAATAGCAGAATGGATGTCTGTGCCAAAATCAAATCTATGTAATTAATGCTGTATTCAAAAGTTTCAGTGAATGTATGATTACCTTTCGCTCTGTCCCAGCCTATTGCTTTCTGAGCACAGCTGTAGCATTTCAATGAAGGATGAAGCATTTCAATGAAGGAGACTGGAGAGTGAGAGTTGTGACGCCAGCAGCTGCTTTTTGTATGTTACTTTTGTGTATGTGTGTAGTACGAGTACGATGTGCAGATACACAAAACATACCTGTGTGCATTTTGGTGAGTAGAAAATTGTGATAACTCTCACTTGAGTAGAGGCACCGTTGTTTTCGTGGAGGTATTACATCTGGGCAAAGAGGCCCTCGGGGCAGCACGTGCTGCTGGCTGTGAGCTTCGTGCAGGGAGCCCCACGCCCGCAAGAGCCAGGGGCTCCCAGACACGTCTGCGCTGGTGTGGGCGTCCATCTGACTCGTGAAGGGCAGCTCCTGGTTCAAAAGCGGTGAAACACCAAGAGCACAGAGCAAAGGACTCCCCAGTGCTACCAGGAGTGCTACTTACTTCTTCAGCAAAAGATTTCCTTACATTAATGTGGAAAACAGCTGCAGAAAACTGGCCATTATTTCTAAGGCACTGTGGGACTCATATAGCAAAGTTCAGCAAACAGTGTCTATTTTGCCATTAGAGAGTGACCCCTTAATCACATCGAAAAGTAATCACTCACATGAGTAATCCTATTGACAGTTGGACTAGATGCTGCATCGTTATAATTTAGCAAATAACTACTCAGTTGTTTAGAATATAAATGCTTCAATTGTTGTAGAAATGGAAGGCATTTCTCTCTCTTTCATTAAAGAAAACACTATGTGAATTATCACTTAACATAGCCAGGATAAAGAAGATTTTAAGCAGCATAACACAATAAAAAGAATGAATCTTTTTCCACCAGTGTCAATGTGAAATTCCTAGTGAATATTTCCCATATTTTTTTCTTACCTGAATGGTAAACTCAAGCTGAATCTAAAACTTTTTTTGTTTTGTTTTTTCAAGATTAGACATCATCAGTGGTTTTGAACTTTGTTTTGAAATTGTGGTCTTGCAGAACTGTATGGACTTATATAACCCCACTTTAATCCTACTGTTAAATACAAAGCAAGAGCTTTCCTAGTTAGGAAAATAAAAGTTTCAAAGAACGCCAAATTGAAACGTTTCTTCTTTAAAAAAAAATTGTGCTAGTTGCAATTCATGGCATCATTTCCTGAGTTGCAAGAGTGTTAGTTTAAAAAGAAATCTCTGTAGTGGCACAGGAAGAAAAAGAAACTGTGAAGTCTTGACAAATTGATGGCTTCTTCCTTCCTCTAAATCTTTATAGATTAGCACATCTATTTTCTTTTCACAGATATGTTTGTTTGCACTATATCATCTAACCTAATCTGTAAGGGAAGTATATATATCCTAGAGCTATGGGGCCTTTATACTGTTGACTTGTCACCAAGAATAATGGAGGGGATAGGTAAGATAATTTCAACCATGTTAAAGGCTGAGAGGCAGCTGTACATATTTTGATAATAGGACACGCACAATGAATAAGTTGAAATTCTTACGTCACATATTTGCTGAAAACCCACCTTTTTATGTGCTTTTTCCTGTTTTTTCTCTGTTCCACCACTGAGTGAGGTCGCCTGGCATTGTTCTGGGACAGAATGACTTCCATAGCCACCCAGGGCTTGCCCAAAGGACCACCAACATGAAAACACATCGGGGTGCGAGCCTCTGGTTCACAAATAACGGCTTGGTCTAAGCAAAACAGAATTACATCAGGAGTTAAAATGGAGGTACAGGGGTGGTGCCTTGTACAACTCACATTTATTCTTGAAGTTCCCTATCTGAAGAAGTTTTTAGTCTTTGTGACTTGTGATGACTTTCCTTCCCTTTGGTTTGGGCTCATGTTTTGTTTGGCATGTTGTGTGCTTATCCTACTTTAAATGCTGATGAAATGTGCAAACTATTATCAGCAGTGCTTTATCTAAAGACATGGTAGCCCTCCTTGTGATAAATGTATCTCTCTTATTCTTTTACCGTCCAAAGATGCGCTTTTACATTACTGAGCTCTGGAGGGAATGGATGCTCTGGGTTTGACCATCTGCTTTGGTCACTTGCTCATCTGAGCCTTACTGAAGTTATCTCCTGTGGTTCTAGTCCGGAGCATTAATTAAGTAATCCTCGGTGTTATGGGAACTGTGCTTTACTGGATAGAGCAGAAAAAACTTTTTAACTTTGATCGTTCACAAACCAGACAGGATTTTTCAGAGCTAACGTCTCCTAAGACAGAAAAAGATGGATAAAAGACTTCTAAAACGAATACAAAGTGTCTTTTCAAGGCTAGCTAGTTTCTACTGAATTTTGAGGAAATAATTTCATCCTGATTTATGGATAAAGGAATGTTATAGTGGCTATTTTAAAGTTATCTAAGAGGTCACAGTAAGTTCTGCGATAATAGCAGCAGGAGTGATTCACCAAGCTGGAAGAGGATGGAGCTTTTCCTTTTTTACTGCAGATCTTAATGATGTGCATACATTATTGAACCTTCCCACAGTGATGCTGAGAGCTGAGGATGCTATTTGGACAACAGAGAGGTAGGAAACGTGTTGAAAGGCCCAAAGTTAAGTATGAATTGAATGGCAACAGGAGTCTAGGCGTGTTTTTCACCTCTCCAGAGCCAGTGCAATAATTTTGGACCCAGGTGGCTGGTTCCCCACAGTTCCTCCCTCTCCTGTAAATGAAATACAGGGTTCAGAATAGGGGGTAAGTCCACATTAGGGACCCATGTGACTTTTTTCATCACAAAGATACTTTTTCTGGGTAACGGCTGACTAGGGATTTATTTCTAGATCTAATGAAGAAGCTGGTCTCTGAAAGACTGCTCCTAGTCTTTGTTCTGTGACCAGACATTATGCAAGCAAGACTATGTTAGTTAACTGCTAATTCACACTCAAGCAGCAAAGGAGTCTTTTCTGCAGTCCTGCTGTTTTGCCAGATGTTCTCTTCTGTGATCTTGTATCTGCACATTTGATTCTTCCTTTCTAAGCATAATTGTTTGTAACTCTTTACTGGATTTCATCTTACTGATTTCAGACCACTTCTGCAATTGTCAAAATCATTTTGAATTCTGATCCTGTTCTCCAAAGGCTTGCAACCACTCCCAGCTTGCTGTCATCCACAAATTATATTAGTGCCTTCTCTATTCCAGCATCTGAGTCAGAACCGAGAGCACACTGTCAGCCTCCACTTCATCTGTCCTTTCAGCTTCACAGGTGACACTAATAACCACTCTTTGACTGGTGATTTTCAACACATTTCAACTCACTTTGCATTAATTTCATTTAGACCATGCTTTTCCAGTTTTGCTTATGAGAGTGGTGTATGGAATTGTGTCGAAAACCTTGCTACGTGAGATCTGTCAAAGCCAGTGCTTCCTCAGTGATGTGGTCATTCATCCCTTCTGTCCCTTCCCTCCCTCATGCTGTCTTCTCTCCCCTCCCACACAACTGCACATTAAGGCTGATTTTTTTTATTCTTGAGAAATTAATAAACTTACATTGGCAATTTCTCTTGGGCCAGCATCTTATCCTCTAGATGGTGACAACTTGATTGATGAATAAGAGATTCCAGTATCTTTGTAGCTGTCGAAGAGAGCTACGCTTTCTAAATGCATCCTTTAACATAGAAGTAGTGTTTGTCCTTCTGCAGGAGTTGGTCCTTATTCAGCCCTGTCTTCTTTACACTGTTGAAAACCTCTTTTCATTGAAATATACAACAAAACTATTGAGAAATAAGCCATTTACATTGCATTAGTGCACAGATTAGGGGCCCAATATTTTGCGTGCTGCAGAAATCTTCTGATATTCCTTGCTCTGGAAAACTTCTACATTAAGTAGACAAGGTAGATGATTGAAAGGGCTGCAGACAAACACATAGGGAGGTAAAGTGACTTACTGAAGGTCAGGTATAGATCAGTTGCACAAGGAAAATTAAAAATCAGTCTCTTCAAACCTCAGAATAAAACTTCACCATTGCTCTGGTGGCATTTTTTAAATAGACTATGGAAAGTACAGAAAAATGGAATTGTTTCCTTGAAAACATTCCAGATTGAAGAATAACTTGCAATTTCATAATTTCAAAGATCTTTTTTTATTAGCATTCACTAAAATCCCAATGGGAACTGAAACCTGAACTTTTTCACTTATTCTGTGTTTATACTTCCAATGTGGAAGTCAGCTATCAATATACTTGCCTCATAATGTTAGAAAAAAAAATAGTTGGAGAAAGCTGAATTTCATCTTCTTCCATAACTGTGGATACAAACAAAAGTGGTTATGAATCACTTCTTATTGATAGAAGGAATTTATTTGTCCATTTGTTTTACCGGAGTGTCTGCTGTAATTGAAGTTCTTGATTTATGATCTACAGGAGAGAACACTGGAGAAATCTGCTTTTGCAAGCAGCTTTTTTGAAGCTCTGAAAGGACTCAGTGGATTATATATCATACAGACCCTAATCGCTGCTAAGAACATAACCCGTACAAACACAAATGGACAAAATATCATGTACAGACCAGGGTCACTCACTAGTGGGCAGAGACATCGCTCCTGTCACACAGTTATATGGAAATGTGTCAGGTACAGTTGTTCAACAACCAGCTTATCAGAAACAGTCCTTTAGGTAATTCTACTAGAAATATAAACAGATCCAGGTTATTTGGAGAATGTTCAGCTTTTCTGAATCAGCATTACCTCCCAGAAACCTCTCTAACAAAATTGCAGTGCTGGTACAGTCCAACGTTTTAAATAAAAATAAGAAAATGAGGGTATCAAGCCAAACATTAACCACAGCTTTCTGAACACTCACCCAGGGCTCTCTGCTGAAGCGTGATGGAGTTCGAAGGCGCGGAGGAAAAGACGCTCTGATTTGTGCTGGATGGCCCAAAGAGAGACCCGCCAGGACTGCTCACCCGTTCCTGCAGCTTTCTTCTCTTATGCTCAGATCCAACTTGCTACAGATTTCTCAAAGGCAGAAGTCTCACTGAAATTAAGATGAGTTTAAATTATCTTCATGTCTACTAAAGAGTCCTGCATTTAAAATATTATAATATTTATAGCAAGATTTTATTGAAAATGCAGGAAAAAAAGCTGCTTTCATCTTTATCTTGTTGTGTATTATTGATGAGGCAAGCGTACAGCACTAGGGCAGTTCCTGGAGGCTGAGCTCACGCTCATCACAAGGGCACGGCTCCTGCACAGGGCCTGACAAATGGCACTGCTCACTTCTGTTTGACATTCAATTCCTTCAGTTGCTAAAGTGATTTCTGACATACCTCAGCTCCTGGCATTCCCAGAGCTGGTTTGGATTACAGGCCCCCAGAAACAGGTGTACAGATGCACTCATCTCTCATAAATCTTGCTTGTTTGGGGTATTTCTGGGGACTCTTCACTCTGGCATTGCTGAAGGTGGACTCTCTCATGCTTTGCCTATTATCTTTTTATTTTACTTTCTTCCTAGTTTTTTTTTTCCTAATAGAAACTTTAGGTAGCTTATCCTTTACCATAGAGAGTAGAATTTCTCTCTTCTGCTATCCTCTGGACTGCACCACTCTTCACTCCCTTATTCTTGGAGTTAGATTACAAAATGCAAATATGCCAGACAGGAACTTTCCTATTCTCCGAGACCTTCTCTGCCTCTAGGTCCATTGTATTCCTTAAATAGCACAGCTTTTCCTGCATGAGCAGGTTTTTCTGAAATTAAGAGCCTTTTTGAGAGTGCTGCAACACTTTATTAATCATATATCATAAGGAGTATTTATCGTACACACAGCTTAGCAAACTCATTTTTCAGCTTGCTGTTGGCTTTTCCTAAAGCCCGCACATGGTATGTCGGTAGTGAGGCCGTGGGTCCACTAGTGGGGTTTGCTCTCAGTTACTGCCTCACTCTTCCTCTTCCCCCTTTAATCAGCTTTAGGATTAGGAGTATTACAAGGCAGCAACAGAGTATGTCTTGTCTGTCTGGACTTTTTTTTTACTGAAAATGGTAAAACTGTTTTTCTAAAGAAAAGAAAAAGGTGTGCAAGTACACCAAATGCATGCATTCCTTTTGCAGACGCATACTATCTAGTGAATATCTGCCTTATAAATACATAGTAACAATCAGTTTTCAGATTTAACTTACACAGTAAGTAACAGAAAATGAAGCTCTTCCTCATTATTGGCCTCGTGCCTATATTTGTGTTATCCAGTTGGCTGTAGTTAACCATAGTCGTAGGTTAGATGCTGCCCCAGAAATGAGACACATACAATATACAAAATTTCTATGGGATCGAAGAGTTTGTATGCTAAAATTTCTCCTCTACAGCCTGAACTCTTTATTCAATCTACAGCTAGGATAGGAAGTTTTATCATTTGGGATTCCCTGAGGATGCAGTCTGGGGAGTCTAACCCGTAGAAGATGGAGCAGACAGAAGGCAGCCGAACTGTGATTTCCATGAGGCATTTTGGAGTCTAAATATTTCCCTTTTCAGGCTGTAGATCTTACAATAAAAAAGAAAGTATGTTTTGCAGAAACTCTTTCTATGGTAAAACAGTATTCACTTGAAAATCCAATTCGTCATTGAAAGAATCTTGACATAAAAAGTTTTAATTAGTCTTGTGAGGAATTTTGCAGGAGATTGTTCACTAAGTCCTGGGCCAGCAAAGTCATTTGGGTCTTTCATTTGACTTGAGTGGGAGTTCAAGCAAATCCTCTGTAACAAAAATAGCTGGAATCAATACTTGGACTTCATCTCACAGAATGGAAAGTGTGATAATGAGTTAACTGCTATTTTGGCTTCTGATATGCTCTCTACATTACCAGAACTGATGAAGCATTTTATGGGAGAAGAGAGAAAAAAAACAACAAATTAGGGAGTATTCCCCTAGGGTGATGAGTACATGCAGTGTGATAAAATACTATTATCAATCTCAGCTGGAGGCAAATAATGGATTCACAGTAGAAAAAAACATGCAAAGATACCCCAGCCACTTGGAAAAAATGTCCTAAACATAAAAGCAAAAAGTTACAAATGTTACATAAGGGCTTGTGTCTAATGGCCCAAAATATGGCCTACTATTGAACAGTTTTGCATGCAATTACTTTACTATATTAAAAAAAGCAATTAAAATGAAAATATTTACAGTATTTAACAGATTGCTTATTTACATGCATGTAATTGTATTTTGCTTCCCTAGATGCTCTCAGCTGGCTGTAATGTTTTCCATTTTCCATACGTATTGCTGTCCCGTAGCTGTTTGCTGTTACCCATGGGTGCGCGGGGAGAGGGATTCCTGCACCGCCTTGCGTGGAGCATCACCACGGTCCTGCCGAGCGCGAGGTCCCAGCTCGCTTTATTGGCACAAAGGGAACGAAACTGCCTCCTGCCTGGTAATTCAGCACACCAGGAATAAGTCTCCTATCAGAATGAACATTCACCTCATGAGTACCACAAGCCTCTGGAGCCAAAGCCATTTCGCTGTGGTTATACCCAAGCACGTACAACCAGGAGAGTGGGGATGTGCTGGAGATGCATTACGTACAAACCGGCTGTGTTTATTTCTGGAGAGCAGGCGACTGCAGGAAGACTGGCCATAAGATGAGGTTTCTGGGATGCTGTGATAGTTTTTGGCTGAGCATGTATAATTAATTTAATCTTAAATCAATTTACAATATAAATAATGAAGCACCTGTTAATGGGCTTTTGGCTGGTCAAGTGTCAAGCCAGATTGCACAACACAGAAAGAATCAAGAGGAACAACTTGCCTGGTTACATAACTTTTTGTAGAACATAAATAAATTATTCCCTCTTACTGGCAACTGTTTTATACTGTTCTAAGATTTCTGAAGTTAACTTCCTTGTAATTTAACATATGCCAGCAGTTTAAAAGCAGTCTCATCCGCTTAAGAAAAAGCACCTAATTTATGCACTGCTTTTAACTTTTAATAAAAGAGCATGCTTGTGAACTCTGAAAAAGAGAAATAGTTGAGAATTAAATTTATGTTTTCTACCAACTTTGGAGATTAACAGCTACTAAGAGAAGGCTAGCAGGAGTTAACTGCGTCTGCAAAACGCTGAGAGTCCTGCAGTACTGCTTGGAGCTTTTTATGTAATTGTATGAACTGTTTTCCCTTATAAAGGCACTGGATAAGCTCTTTCTTCACTCTCATTAAAATATCACCACGTATTTTCATCTGAATTTCCCATACTGCCTGGGAATTTTGATGCATTTCTGCTCTGGAATGAGGCTACTAATAATACTGCTATGTGCTCTGGCTGTTGTGCCTCTGCACTGAATTATGTATTTCCTAATTGCTGAGACAATGTGGAGAGTTTTAGCACTGTTGCATCCATTAAAATCAACCACGACTATACTGGTAAAGCTCTCCATAATACTTTCAAAATTGTAATTTGCTCATGAGTCTTGCTAACAAGTTTTCTCTAGCCCAAGAATATGAATGAAACCAAGAACATCTGTTCAGCAAATAGATTTATCTCCTTTATTCCCCTTCTCTGCCTTTATTTCCGTGATGTACTCATCACCATGTTCCACCTTTGAAACAGACTGAGGACTTCACTAGGAGAAAAAGCTGGCAAATTTAGGGACTGCGATTTTTTGCTAGCCAAACCGCTGGTGGCATGCGCTTTGTGACTCCAGCCTGTTAGCCCCCAACCAAGGTTCTCACGTGACAGCCCACAGGAGGAGCGGCCAGGCTGAAATAAACCTCATGTTTTGATCTCCAGAATGGTGTTACAACCTGCCCAGGCTTAGGAGGTTTGGTGCAGTTTCTCACATGCAAGGAGGGGTCTCGGAGAACACCTCTGCCAACCTTTTTATTGGAAGAGCTACAGCTCTAGGAGATAAAGGATTTCACAGGCCCCAAGCAGCCTGTGCCGGAGACCAGAACTGGCCTGCAGACCAGTTCTGAAAAGCAATATTCAGC
Organism: Dromaius novaehollandiae; assembly: GCF_036370855.1. Taxonomy (NCBI): domain Eukaryota; kingdom Metazoa; phylum Chordata; class Aves; order Casuariiformes; family Dromaiidae; genus Dromaius; species Dromaius novaehollandiae. Next base: position 22,675,871 of record NC_088112.1, on the reverse strand, counting down.
TATTTCAGTGCTTACCTTTCATGTAGATTTGTGCTTGAGTTTTAAAGGGTGTGGACTAGTTCAGCATTAATTGGACTAGCCAGAGAGCACAAGTGCTGGATGCTGTGGTGTCTTTGGGCTGCGCCTGTGGTACTTCCAGGCAGGCAGGCATTTTTTTTGTTTCAATGTACATCTGATGCAGCCTGCTCTTGCATTAACTGTATAGCGCATCCTAAGTGAGATTTTCAAAGCTAAAGGTTTCTCTACCCAGTTCCCACTGGAAAATTCCTTCCTTTCTGCACTGTGGTTGGCATCTTGGCTGCATTCAAAGCGATAGTTACCATTGCCATTTACAGATTTCCCTAAATCTAACACAGAAAAAATTGTTTTTGATTCCTCCTCAGAAAGAAGCTGCTTCTGTTAAATGTAATGCTATTAAAACAAACAAACAAAGCGCAAAAAATTCCTATGTTATTTCACAACAGGGAATATTGTCTTCTGCATTATTAAAATTCCAATTCAGTGGGTTTTTTTAAGCAAATACAGTATTTTTCTAATGATAGAATTTACAACAGGACTAAACAAGGCTGTCCAGAAAGTAAGTTTACCTCTGAGTATCCACAAACAGCTCAGTTAAATAGTGCTGCTACTGACTTTTCCTTCTCATTTCTAAATACAGGCAAGCATCTTATAATGAATGTCTCTGTGCCCAGTCATCGCATAGTTGCAGCATCAGGAAAAGAATAGGGAGCTTTTACCATTTTCCTGGGTAAGATAAATAATGATTAAGTGGTAGGTTTCTCATCTGAAGATGGATTGAGTAATAGAAGCTTTTCTCTCTTAAATTTCTGTTTTCAGATGGCTGAGAAGCAATTTCAAGCAACAGGGAAGTTCTGACCTGGTAGCGTTCATCACTTTGTTTCTAGTAGAGAAATTAGTCATGATGTAAGTAAATAATGGAGGGAGGGTAAACGGCAGTGATGCAGTATTTTTCTTCATCTTTTGATTACTGCATTGCAAAAGTCATTGCCATGGAGAAGTGCAATCTGCAGCATGGTAGCTTTCCCCTGCAAAAAGATGCAGTGTGACTAGCAAGGAGATTGTTCTGTGCACACCTGCCTGCTTTTGTAACCAGAATACCCGCCTGGTTTAATAAACAGATCTTTTAGCAGCTTCTCGAAGGCTTTTCCCTCCAGTCACCCTCACCCCCACTCCTTTTGAAGAAGGCTTCTTTCTCAACTCCCTTCTAGTTTCCTTTAGACTGCAAAGTCCAGAAGCACAAAATCACTATGACTGCAGTAGTGCTTGGCTGGGAATTTATAAATTTATTCTTTTTTCTAATCTGGTTTTGCAGGTTAAAGAGATTGGACTGCACCATATAAATGGTCAAGTTTCAGGATGCCTCTCTGAATCAAACTCATTGTAAGCTTAGAATTAAAAGTATTAAACCCGCATATTGCTTTTATTGAGGGGAAACCACCCCCCCAGTAGTATGTCCATAATTTCCCATGCGCTTTTGAGGTACCAATAAATTACTCTTAATATTAATATTTGTTTGAAGATTGACAACTGATGGGGAGAGATGGGACCCACCTCACTAAGCGGGACACGCATGTCTTTGCCAACAGGTTGGCCAGCCTGGTAAGGAGGGCTTTAAACTGGGAAAGATGGGGGAAGGGGGGAGTTACAGAGACAGGGTAGTCAGCAAAACGCGGCTCAAGTCGGGATGCCTCCAGCGGGTGCACACAGCCGGGGAAGCGCCTATGGGACGTGACTACGGAGGAGCCTCTCGCAGCCCTGGGAAACTTGTGTGCTCAGTCACCTCTCTGAAGTGCCTGCACACCAGTGCGCGCAGCATGGGGAATAAACAGGAAGAACTAGACATCTGTGTGCAATCGCAGGGCCATGATCTCACTGCAATTACAGAGACGTGGTGGGATAGCTCGCATGGCTGGAATGCTGCCATGGATGGCTACGTGCTGTTTAGGAAAGACAGGCCAAGAAAATGAGGTGATGGAGTTGCTCTTTATGTGAGAGAGCAACTGGAATGTACTGAGCTCTGCCTGGGGGTGGATGAAGAGCAAGTTGAGAGTTTATGGGTAAGGATTAAAGGGCAGGCTAACAGGGGTAACACTGTTGTGGGTGTTTACTACAGGCCACCTGATCAGGACGAGGAAGTGGATGAGGCCTTCTGCAGACAGCTGAAGTAGCCTCATGATCACAGGCCCTGGTTCTCGAGGGGGACTTCAGCCACCCTGATATCTGCTAGAAAGACAACACAGCTGGGCACGAACAGTCCAGGAGGTTCCTGCAGAGCACTGATGGTAACTTTCTGGCACAGGTGGTGGAGGAGCCAACAAGGAGAGGTGTGCTGCTGGCCCTTGTACTAACAAACAACGAAGCACTAGTTGGAGACGTGAAGGTTGGGGGCAGCCCAAAATATCTGAAGGGAGGGTGTCAAGAGGATGGGGCCAGGCTGTTTTCAGTGGTGCCCAGTGACAGGACAAGAGGCAACGGGCACAAACTGAAACACAGGAAGTTCCATCTGAATATGAGGAAAAACTTCTTTACTGTGAGGGTGACAGAGCACTGGAACAGGTTGCCCAGAGAGGTTGTGGAGTCTTCTTCCCCGGAGATATTCAAAACCCACCTGGACACGATCCTGTGCAACATGCTCTAGGTGACCCTGCTTGAGCAGAGAGTTGGCCTAGATGATCTCCAGAGGTGCCTTCCAACCTCAGCCATTCTGTGATTCTGTGATTTACTGCGTTGTTCTTCCATACCTGCTCTTTGCTTTTATTAATGGAAAGCGTGTCCCCTGCCTACCGTGACTGCTACCAGTGCAGATTTCATAGGAGGAGAGAGCAAAACAAAACAAAAGTTCTGTGGTTTTCAGGTTGAGATGACTGAATTTTATATACGTATGGGATTTTTTTGGTCTAGATTACAGCTATCTGTCACCTCATAAAAGATATGTTATAAAACTATTTTTTGGTCCCTGCACAGAACTGAATGGAATTTTCTTGCAGCGTTTAAGATCTGTCACATACTACCTTTTAGTTTAGCTTATTTTTCATTTCAAGGCCATAGGAAAAATTACTTTTGCTGCTCATTCCATTTCATATTCATTCATCATTTTCACATGATAACTACGCAGAGAAGTGTCATGTGTTAATCAGCTCAGCCACACTGAAAGCTGCCAAAGCTGAAAATCAATTTTTTTCTCTGAATCAGAAACTAGTAAGTGTTTTTTATCACTCTTCAAGAAAGTGAAAAGTAGCACTGGCTCAAAAACTGTGTTTTTTTCATTCCTAAGTTCTTGAGATTTCAGAAAGTTTCCTTGTTCATATTGAATTAAAATCATGCACTTTTGAAGGTTTCCTTACAAAAAACAAAGCAAATGAAGATGTTCAACGTATAGTCAATAGCACGTTTCTGAGGTCAGTAAAACATGTTTCTATAAATTGATTCTTTCCATATTCAGCACTAGCCAGCTTGAGTCTCCCTGGACTATTCAGAATCTGTTCTTGGGGGTTATGTACATCTTGTATGTGTAATGGATTTGCATAGAAATTCTTCATTTACACATTAATATGAACTGAATTCATGGTCCATTCAGTTCTTATACCTGGGTAGAATTTTTTGCGGCTGCATCTCTACAGGCCAAAGGAGGCAACTCTCTGTCCAGAGGAAGGGGAGTGTTATGTTAAATGTTAAGTGATCCCCTTTTCAATAATTCTATTTTCAGTTTTAAAAGATTATTAATAATAAGGCAGTATCTGTTTAGAAACAAGGTGCATGGTAGAAACATGTAGGAATACATGTGTATATGTAAAAGAGAAACAAATTTCTCTAAATCAGTAAAACTTTCTTAATACATCAAGTGGTAAATGTTGGATTGTGGATGTAATCAGAGTAGTTCTACTATTTTAGTCCTTATACTAAAACCCCTGTGAAGGGTTCCTCCTCTGCTCAATTAGTTAAGATTATTTTGGGGAAAAGATGAGGCCTGAGTTCTTGCATACTTGCTGCCATGAATTCCCAAGTACCATTGAAACTTTTTCCCTCTAAAACCAGCACAGCTGTTTTTTGACTGCACAGCTACAACAAGACTGTATCTTTGTTTCATTCAGCACAATGAGACATCCTGGGTAGGTCAATTAATGGAATAAAACGGACATTACTAAATCTTTGGGCGCTGGCTACAGGCTAAGCTTTTATTCAGCTTACCCTCCTGGTACCTTAGATAGCTGTAGCAAAGAGAAGTCTCAGATTTTGAGAGGACAGCTCTGGCTTTTCGATGAGAGCTTTGAATGATTATCGATTTGTATGCTCACCCCAAACAGAGCAAACCCATTCTTGCTGCCTTGCTTTTCAGTATACACAATGTCAAGCTTTCATCCAAAAATTCCTTTAAAATTTCAGACTATTTAACAAAACGCCACTGGAAAACAGGAACTATTGATTTGAAATTCATTAAGCCTTCCGCACTGACATTTCAGTTCTGGCCTCTTGCTACTGCTCTCCCCATGCCTCACTCGTGCGGGGGACGAGCTCTGTTGAGGAGCTATATTTCTGACTGTGCACCACAGCTTATTCTGTCCGAGCAGCAATGCTGTGCCATGGAAGAACAGTCCAGCTGGGACTGTTAGAAGCTGGACTTACAGAAGACATAGGGGCATGGTGGATCTGAGTTACAGCTTTAATCATCTAGCAGCACAATTTGTTATATGTCCTGACTACTAAAAAATTAGCCTTCACAGATACCAGCTTCAAGCTGAATTGAAATGTTCATGGTAGAAATAGTAAGTACTACAGTAGGTTAATGACAATATTTTGTATACTTAGTAAAACAAGGAGTTAACAGTTCTTTTGTAATAAAAAGAGGTAGCTAACAGCATAGTGAGACTTCTTTTATTTAGTCTTGTAAAGCAGGGATAGTTCAGCTGGAGAATTTGAAATTGCAGTGGTATGTTATCAGTGTCAAACAGGAATCAAGACCAGTAAACAACTCCTGCTACTCACTTACTGGTAGTCATCCTTTATATGTATATATAGCTCCATAAAGATACACAACGCTTTGCAAACAATTAGGACAATACCATCTACATCTTTCAGTATGTTTGGTGAGAATTTGGCTGTATTGGCTCTTTTGTTGTGGTTGTGGGAGGGAGGGAAGGAGGAATCCTCCATCTTCATTTTCCAAGTTATTCTTTCAGCTCTTACTGCCAGCAACAGAGAGATGAAGGCTGATTGTCCCTGAACTCATTTAGAAATTGGTGCCCATCTTGTGGGTTAGCTCAGACAACCTCCGTACCCTTAGCTGCAATGGCAAGCTGTGGCTTAGATAAATAATTTTTCAAGGAGCAGGGCTGTGGGTGAATATACAGTTTTATGACACTGGGACCAAATGGTGAAAGGCCGGTCTTGATTTGGCTTTCTCATTTTCCTGTAGCATGCTAGAGTTGAGCAGAAATGGATCTCAGAAGTCAGTTTTAGTAATACGGAGGATGACTTGGCTCACTGCTGTCTGTAGCTGTTGGCCTGCACCGACAACACCAAAGGGCTGGAGCCCGGAGCTAATAAAGACCTAAGATCGCATTGATGTAGCTGTGTTGTCTTCACAGTGAAGAGGCTCCGTGAATTTCTGAGCGGTACACTCTCCTGCTGAGAGGGCAAGTGAGCCAGGAGAGGGACTGCATCACAAGAGAAAGGTAATGGTGACTCCTAAACATGACAGTTTTGGAGTCTTTTTTTTCAGTTAATGAGATTTTTTTTTCCAGTTAACTGTCAGAGAGAGAGCCTGATCCTGGGTCCTTGTTTGTTCTTTTGCATGTACTGATAGATGATACTTCCTCCAAAAAGGTGAAACAGAGAACAAGCAGTCAGAGTAACTATGGGTAGAACAGTGTAGTCATGTTCCTCCAATTGCATTTCCAGCTCCCGTTACACTAGTCTGGGGTGCCCGTGTGGTATTCTCCTATTTACTGCAATATCCAGACGAGCATGTCTCCATCGAGCCTTTTGCTGAAGCAGAAAAGTTTATTTAAATAGGTCTCTGAGGTGATTTGCCAGTGCTGTACTTTGGAGGCCTGCAATAATTTAAACTGTATCTTTTCAGAGCTGACATTAAATCTATGGAAATAAATCACTTCAGAAAACCCATTATTTTTTAATTACAGGACATACTACTGTCTAGCTTAGAAAACCCCTAGTGGGTTAAGGGATCATGTAGTTAGAGGAAAGGTTTCATTTAACCTACTGCCATTCCAGACATCAGTGGAACATCACTATTAGCAAAGGCAGAGAGTTACGTAGACTTACTCCAGCTTGCTTAAAAATTGCTAACTTGAATATGGAGGGGAGTCTCATGAAACAAAAATGACTGACAAAATGAGGACTTTAAAATCTACCAAAGGAACTGGGGAAGTACTCGAGTGACTAGCCCACACTGTGCACCAGGACAACTGTTTAGACGCTGCTGGCGTCAAAGCTAGCCTGGCTGCATCTATGCTGCAAATGTTTCCAGAAAGAGGTCTGGTCCAAAATAGAAACAGATAATCTGGGGAATGACTGGAAAGGGGAGGAGCAAGGTGTTATTATTTTCCCATCTCTAGTAAAAGCTGTAGACTGACTGGAAATTTTAAGGGACAGGGTTTTTTTTCCCCACTTCAGGAGAAGGAGTGAAAGGAAAGACAGTAGGGAGTATTGCTGACAAAAAGTAAGTGGTTAGTGTTTCTCATGCTTTTCCAAGAGCCTAACTTCTCCCTGGATTGTCCAGATCTGGGATTCTAGTTCTGTATTTTATAGCTAAAGTGGCTACTGACTAAGGAGGGAGATTGTCATGCCAGGAACTCAGGCTTGGCAGCACGTAGGCTTTTGCTTCCTGAAATAGATGATGTCTTACTCTGACATTTGGGAATTCAGTTCTCCCAGAGCTCCCTTTCGATGCCTAGTCCTTTTCTGAATTATTTGGTGTTTTTTGAGGCTGACACCACGTGTGCAGCAATATGTATCATACTTACATATTAGTATTACAGTGATACCATAGCACAGCGACATGATGCCCTACAAAATATAGAGAAGTGAAGACATGAGATTCAGGGGAAAAAAGGGCATTTAAATTTTTTACTTGGAGGAGTAAAAGAAACATGGGATATTTCCCAGGAGAAGAGCTTGTTATGATATATGTAAAATTCTAGAGTTTTCCAGGTCACATGTATGAGCTTTGCAGAAATATTTCACTCTTTCCATTACAAACTAGTTTTCTGTGATATTGCCTTTCCATGCCAACTGCATAAAGCATGCCAGACTAATTTGCCCCAAACTGGCAAGGCACTTAAACTTATTCTAATATCCTACATTCAAGAAAGACCAAAACAGAGGAAATGATTTGCAGTGGCTAGATTTGTTTGCTGTTATTTCAACCACAAACATAAAATCTTTGAATTTATTGAAAAAGCCATTTTCTGATGGAAAAGAATGCTTTTATAGGAAAATTTAAGCCAGCTTTACCAAGGAGGAATGCTAAATGGCCTCTTTAAGGTGTTCATGTTGCTAAGGCAACACAATGTGGATGGGGTGGAAATCCAGTCCGTACATTCCAGAATAAACCCCTAGTCCTGTGTGAATCTGTACTCTGACATTCTTTACTCTATCTTTCATTTTATTTTGTTGCAGTAACAGTGCTTAAGCACAGTTATTTAATAAAGTAATTGTGATAATATTAAATTGGGAAAGGTTAAGTTTAATGAACTGTGGAATGTTTTTTATTTTTGGTATTGAACTTATTAGCCTGTTGCACATATTTATTGGTAAGAACCATGAAGATTCAGTGCATATTAATACAAAGCACGTTTCTGTCTCTTCACAGCAATTATTTGATTAGCATTATTTGTCTTGGATTCAGAACTTAAGTATGTGGAATGCAAATAATCATTCAAACATCAAGTTCAAACAGTTGATGCAGATGAGTGTAAATAAGATCCAAGTACAACAGGCAAATCTGTGAGCAGGGAGAGGGATAAGTAAGGGAAGTTCAGCACCTAGCACGTGGGTAACACAAGGCCATACAGTACCACCTTTATGATGTTACCTCATTTCCCAATGTATGAGTACAAATCCACGAAGTCAGACCTTACCTTTAGGTACATTAGTGTGCACTTGGCGCACTAGCATCTGCCGTGGTCTTACCAGTGCTCCCTGCCTCGACTGTCTGGGCAAAGTGTTTTCAACAGGCAGCTCTTGATAATGGGATTTCCTCTTTTGTCCTGCATGGCCTGAGGCTACTTAGAATCAGTTCTTGGTTCAAAGTCCATCTTGTTACTCATATTCTTGGCCCCAAGACAGATGGTCGGTCAGGATGGGCCTTTCTTCAGATTGCTGGATAGGGATTTTGTTGCTGAACTTCTTTTCTTGTCTTCTGGTGCAAGCATTTGTTATTAATGAGATCTGAACAATCTAGTAATCATGGCTTACTGATGTAAATGCATCCAGGGGCTTGCTTTTATCAATCTAAAAATAAAAGCAGGCAGGACAGGTCATCTCAGGACAGGTCAGAGCAACATAATGCTAAACCGGCCCTACACAGACCCAGCAATGTGCTGTAGTGTTTCTACACTGTCGCACAAGTCATAGCTGTAGACTCCAGGGTAAAGCGCATTTTCACCAAGGAACTGTAGTGTTAGATGTTGCAAGAAATCTGCAGGGGAGATCTTTTTGCATGTGGCCATTTAACAAGATAAGAAAGTCAGCAATGATATTAGTAGAAATTTTATACCTTACAGATGCCTCTTTATTGCAGACTGAACTGTGAACCATTCAGGTATATCCATATGGAAAAATAAAACCAGTAGCAGTATTTGATTTTTGATGACTTTGATTGGACACCAAGCAAAGGTCTCTATGCCTTCTGCTACCAATTTGTGTGAATATCCAGGCTCTACCAAAGGTATTTGAAACAAATACTTGTGACTTTTTCACATCAGGAAGAAACGCTTGCAACTTGAATCTTCTCAGCATTTATACTGATAAATGCCCATTTCTAAACTGGTGATTACATATTGTTTCTCATACTATGCTCTCACATGTTCCGTTTTCTTCGCGTAAGATGTGGTTTGTATTGTTCTGGTTACACTTCCATAAGCATCCCATTGAAGATCAGCTAAGTGATTATTTAGCAACTGGGCTTTTCTTTTTATATGTGGTTTTAAAAAATGGGGGTGTAAATTTTTGAAGAAATATTCATGTTAGTGAGCTGATTTCAAATCCTTTAGAACTTTCTGAAATAGTCCAAAGCCCTGGGAGCTGCAGTAGACAGGACAGTCATAAATCTGTATCTGATAAAATGCGTCTTCTCCTGTGCTATACATAGCTCAAAATTTATTTAGGAGTTCAAAGCTGCCGACGTGCCTTAGGCTGGTAAAGGTGGTGATACGTTTGTTCCATTCTCTGAGGCAGAAACATAATAAAGTTGTTAGGTTTGTCGTCCTTCGGTACCTACTTGCATGAGGGTATTAAAACCGCTTGGATCAGCTCGTTTGATTGCTCTCAGAGAATGCAGTTCCTTTAGCTGGGAACCACAACTGCGAAGAGCAGCAATTTTCTCAGTGAGGGGATCTGTAGCTGAAGCCGTTAAAGTCTGCTCATTGCTGGGAGGTGAAAGAAACACAACAGCTCTGTTATGGGCTGATTATCCCCAAAGCAATAAAATACGTTTTTAACATGCCAGAAGGGTAATGCTCCCTTGTACATATTCTAGGACTGTTTAACCAGGCAGACATCATATAGGCAGCCATTACCAGGAATCCTGTCCTTAGGTATATGACGCCATACAAGAAATTTACTCTGCATCATATATTGTTCAGAGTTTCACTTTTTAACTCTGTGAAGCGTAGTGTTGTGCTAGAGAAGAATGAAGATTTTATGCTATAATGAAATGTAGTTGGTTCCTCCCCTTTTCTGGACTGTGCATAGACTTACTGTGGAATCTGAAGAAGTTATTTAAACTCTTATTTTAAAAGCTAGGATAATAATTCTGACTTTAGGGGATGTTATAAGATATAATTCATTTATAATTCCAAAGCTTTTTTACATCTTCAGATGGCTTTTCTTTAAAATGTTGTTATTCTTATTCATTTTTATTGCATAAGCAACACAGAGAATAATACCAAATGTTATTTATGAATGCTTTTTCATATAAAAAATGCAAATTCACTTTCACATTTGCAATATTTTTTGTTTGTTTTCCTCAAACCTTCACACAGATGTTTCTGTTTATAAAAGCTAAAGGTCTAAATTTTTCTAGTGTCACCAGCATTATTAAACGTATCTGTGTTTGAATGCCAAGCGATATGATAGACATACGAAATAAAGCAAGTCTCGAGCACCTCTGAAAATCGGATTGATTTAACGTATTCTAAGTTAGACAGTAAAAAATTAGCGTGCCTCAAAAGTCACCGGATATTCTTCAAATTTTAACTAAAATCTTGCTAATACCCAGAGAGTATTTTAAATTTTCCTCCAGCTGCATGTACAGTTTTCATGCCATCGATGCCCATGTTCTGCCTGGGGTTCGGAAGGAAGCAGTGTCTTTTAGTCTGTGCCCGTGGCGGGCGCTTGGCCCCGCAGCAGCAGTCACGGAGGCGGGGACAGTGGTGACGTGTCCTCGCCCACGTCCCCAGCAGCGGTCGAAGGAGCCCTGGGTGGCGGCGGTGGCACACGCAGCTTTGAGTGCAGCTCATTCAGAAATGTCAGAAATGTTGGGTAGACCATGAAATACGTCTTGGCAGTGCTCATGACACAAGGAGTAAACTAAAATTTAACATCCAACTCCAGATAATTAAAGAGCATAAGAGACCAAGTAGGTATTTACTTCACATGACTGTTTCATGGCTATTGCAGAATGCCTCTTACTCAAACTGCACCCTAAACTGCTCAGGAATAAACAGGAATGAGGTGAAAGAAAGTCAAGGAGTTTAGCCAGGAAAAAAGTTCTGACACTTCAGAGGGAGAAAAAACTGATGAAGAAGAGCGAGAGGGGGAAGATATGTCAAAACTTCTTTTTTTTCGGTTTCGGTTTGTTCTTACGTCTGGAAACAAAACAGTAGTCTCGAGCTTGCCATTTTGGTGCTGTTTTGTGGCACCATTAGCTAAACTTGAAAGAAGTCTTTGAACTAGTGTTGTAGTGGGATTTCAGTGAAGTTTAAACTTGCAGCCATGTTTCGATTAATATTCTCCGGCTTCTAGTACTTCCTCGATGCTTGTTATGAGAAGTAGCTATAGGCTTGTAAACAAAACACAGAGCAGCATATATAAAAACTTTTTATCAAGCTGGTGTTTATTTAATCCTCATGACAATTTTTTGCTTGAAAGAAACAAAACATCATTTTAAATAATTACTGGAGAAAATAAAAATTCCAATTAATTACAGACCACCCACTGTTTTAGATGCAGTCTTAAACGTTGTAAGATAAAAGCACAGTAAATATTATAATGTCCAATGCGGAAAGCCTAGGAATGGTGGATGTTAGGATTAATCTTGGTGAAAAAAGATTATGGGAGACATCTCAATCCTGTTGCCCCCTCAAGCAGGTATAAGTCATTGATGTGGCCCTTGTTTGCTGTGTTTTTTTATTGTACCTAATAAAAACACAGCACCGAAGTCTAACTGAGATAAAGCAGAATCAGTTAACTTACTCACAGATCAGTGTTTTCGCTTGGGCTCTGAATTAGAACTATTCTCTGCCACTAGGACGCCGGGTTTTTTGTTCAAAATCCAAGCTGTAAGCATCGAATTTACAGTTTTAGGTGAAGATACTAGGGAAAAGAATATTGTCATTCATATGACTCCATGGGGAGTTAGTTGGATGTATTTGTAATACATTATCCATTTTTTGGTGTTATATATATGCAGACATATTAACGGCAGCTGAATGAAACAAAATAAAAATCAGTGCAAGTGAAAACGTAAGTTTTTTACCTGGTAATATTCTCCTTCTTTAAAAAACCAAGTGTGCAATATGGTTCCCTTAAATGAGCGGCCATATGAAGAACAGATACAAGTAAAAATGAGTATCATCTTAAATCACTAGAGAAAAAGTTTCCTGCTCCTTGAAGTGGAGAGGCCTGTATCTCCAGGAATTTCAGAGAAGTCCAAGCCTGTATCCAGAGGAGCATTAGGTGCCCAAATCCTGCTGATATTAATGGGACTGGGGCTAGTAACAGGAGTCAGGCATCTAAAAATACCTTTGAGGATCTTGGGACTCAGGTTACATTTCAGCTTACTGTGACTGCAGATAACAGAGCAGCAGAAAGTTTTAAAGCAGTTATTTCCTTATGACAAGTGTAGGTCTTCCAAAGAGTAATTTATCTTTGCAGGTCAGTCTTCTCAATTTCTTCTGCTGTCCTCATTTGAAAGGGCTTACTATAATACTGCCAATACAATATATACCTCAGGCATACCTTTGATTAAATAATTGGTTTTTGATTAGTGTATTTAACTGTCTTAGTAGAAAAACTGGATACTGGACAAATTATGGCTTTTTGGTGCCTTTTTTAGTTTCCTCAGTGAAATTGGATCTGTTGTTCTAAGTGCCACTGACAAAGTCAATATAACTAAGTGTGCTTTGATAGGGAACATTGTCTCATCTCATATTTTAAACCATATACTGGAAGATGACAGAATATAGCATTCTCTAAATACTCCAATCAATAAGAGTTCAGGTGGCACAGTGTTTGGTATCCAGTGAGAACAGGATACCTTTATCAAATGGGCTTTTTGAAAGACGTAAGTGGAGATGTAAGACCGTCCATCCCTTTCAAGAGCTATGCATATCACTTCATCTGAAGAGAAGTCAAATGTATTAAACACAAAATGTGATCCAGGAGAGAAAAAAACCTCAACCCTGGTTTCTTTACGAACCTTTTTACTCTGACTGAGTGCCAGCAGTGCAATCTCAGCAGCAAGAAGCAACATTATTATGCTCACCTTGAAGAACAGAGGTGATCTGATCCCTAGATGGAAGTAACTATTATATTGAAAAGTGACATTTGTGTGACATTTTCAGGATAGGAGAAGAATAGTAATTAAGAGATTTTTATGGAGCAGCACTCCTTATCTGCACATCTCCATGCTTACAGAAGTGTAGAAGATGTGTCATCACCTTCTGATAGAAAAATGGATTGGGAGAGCCAGGAAGGACACTCAATACCTTAAGCTTCTCTCCTGCCTGCCATGAAGCAGCTACACAGCACCCGAGCAGCAAGCCGTGGGGAGTCTTCTGCTGCACAGGCTCCCGCTGCCTGTGTTCTCCCGTGCACTGAGGAGGGACGTGGTTGAGCAGAAGCAGTGGGGTTGCTGGTTTGGAGGACTGGGCCATGAGTCATAAATACAGCGTGAGGCAGCAAAGTGGTAGAGAAACCCACTAGGTGCTAGACTATTCTCAGTCCTTTATTATTGACACAGTGTCAGTGTACATTTCATTTTCTTTTTTTCCTTTTTTTACTTCTTTCTTTTCCCCAGTGTGTGAGAACTGGTGATAATAAAAGTGGTGATATCTGAGCCATCTTCATCTTCCTACATGTGCTCTGTGACTGGAAAACTAGATAAAGGTCTGGATACCTTCAAAGAGGTATCAAGAGGACACACTCCTTTGCTCCTTCCTCTTTTTGGAGGTTCCCATGCTGTAGGTTATGTGGTATCCTGGTTTTTTTTTTTTTTTCCATTTTTGCTTTTTGGAAGAAAATAGAAGCTAATGAGCCTGATTTGCCAAATGAGAGTCGAAGATCTAAAACAAGAGATTCCCTCCTCAAGTGATGTTGGTTGTGACCTGTGTCAGACTCCTTTATCGCCACTTGGGGCATGGGACTATGGCGGGAAATTAACTTCCACCAAGCTTGCTTTTTATCTAGCAAATCCAAAGGGCTCTACAGCTGGCATAGCAAAACTCAACAGATGATTCCCAGTCCCTCTAAAGCTTTTGGCCTATCTGAAAAAGATCATTAGGCACCCTCTTGAACTGTGCTGAAGCATCCTACTCAGTATAGGGTGATCTGAGGATTTTACGGTTTCACCACCAACTTCACATTCTTTTGCATTGTTCTTGACTCTGACTTCTGAATGGACTTTTCCTTAGACTAAGCTGAAAGACATGGCAATAAAATGGAAAGAATGGCTAAGGATTTCCCAAGCCTGGTCCTCTGCAGACACTAAGATACTCTCTGACAGAAAATTTCAAGAAGACCTGCCTATCCATTGCTGATAATGCGGAATGAAAGTGAATGCCTCTATGTCAAGATTAAAGAGATTAAGGATGCAGTGAGGTAACATGCACTCTTGTCAGTAGGGTGAAATGGCTAAGCTAAAGACTAACTGGACATTTTTTATTGCCTTTGACATTCAGTGATGGTTTATCAGTTCTCAGGAATAAAAAACGTGCTTTGGCTATCAAGATGTTTATGATCTGAAGCCTTTCCTACTTGCCAGAGAACTGAGCTCCAACTTAAATGAGGTAAAATTGAATCAAATTAATGTTGAGGAGTTAAAATCAAAAGGAGGTAAAAAGAATGCTTGTCACTAATAGATGCTAAGGCATAACTTAAAAGCCTGAGCAGGTATTTACACAAACGTTATTTGCTGCAACAGTGAAAGGTGATCCTTTTGATACTGTATGTTTTCATAAATATACAGTGGATTAGTATACAAGCAAGTTGCACACAAATTACTGTCCACCTTGAACAGTGCCAAAACAAAGACTTCAGTGTGCACAACGCAATTGTCTGCAGCGAGTGTGGTCGCTTTGGGCGAGTGATCGTTGTAGCTGCACTGTGGGTAGTGGTACACCTGGAAGGCAGTAACAGGTTTACGCACGTGGTGCGACTTTGAGGCAGAGCACAAACATCATCCGCTTGGGAATTTGTGCAGCTGTATCATCTGGATGGTTTGGGCCTGCATTTTTGTTTTAATATGATCTCTATTGCTTCTAGTTAGGCAGTTGAGATCAAACTGCATATTGGAAGGGATTATAAATTACTCCAGGAGCTTTTTTCTATAATTTCAGATTACATGACCTGAAATGTTTTAAAGCCATGGGGTTTTGACGGTAGTATAGAAGAAGAACTGTGTAAGTGCAGACCAAAGGTCCATCTCTCCTGGTGTCCTTACTCAGAGTATGGCCTTTAGGGAACATCAGCAGGAGAGAATGAGAATAAAGCAGTATTCTTACCCAGCTTCCAGAACTTTTATCAACACATTTGCATTTAACATCTATTGATGCACTTTCTGCCAGGAATTTGCCTACTTGTTTTTTAAACTCATTTATACTTTGTACTTTTCAAAGCATTCTATGGCAGTGAGTTCCAAAATGTAATTATGTGTACTTGCTTTTGCTTGTTTCAAAGCTGCTGCTAGATAATTTAATTTTATGTTCCTGTACTACATGAATGACTAGTTGTTCCCTATTCACCCTTAATCTGCCATTCATAATTTCACATAACCTCATTGTAGCCTCTCCCTCTGTACATATGAAATGATTACATAAATCACACATTTCATTGGCATTTGATAAGCCATCAAATGTTAAAATAAGAAAAACAATCTCTAAAGCTATAGAATCCAAAAATCCAGTTGAAAAATGGCTGGAGATTTGCACTGACTCCAGCTATTTTTGCCAAACAGAGATCAGCCTTCTGGGCAGATTTACACCTGGTAGAAAAAGATCTCCCCATGTGGAGGCTGCTTGAAAAAATGGAAAGGAACTTGATCTTCCTCAGTAGTGAACCTGCTGTCCTTGCGAGGGTACGGGAGCTAACAGTATTTGCATTTTACTTGCTTTGACACATAGCTGAAAGTGAAAAGCTGCTATAGGAAGAAATCAACAGCACAAACCATGATTAATATGAAGTAACTAATTGGACCAAACCTCTGGAGAGAGAAGTAAGGATTAGAGATAAGAGAAGCACAAATCTTTCTGTTTGTTCTTGTTAAGTGAAAGACTACTATTGTTTAAATTTCTTCTTATTGGTATGCTACATAGAGTGTAACAAGATTTTCTTCCTGCATTTTATTTGCAAATGTTTCTAAGGGTGACCTTTGAAGTTACTTAATGAATATGCCAAATACCTAAATATCAATCGTTTCTTTTAATAAAACATTAGTTTTAATCTATCTTGCTTTATGGAAAGGAGATTTTCCAGCCTATTCGTTAGTCAGCTACTGGAGGCAATTAGCTTGTTTCTAAGACTGCTTCAGTGGAAAACACAGCTGGTCATATAGTTGCAATGCTGCAACATTCAGAAGCTGCTAAATTACTGGAAACAGGGACTGAGATGAATTTTTTTTTCTTTGAAAATTAGGGTTGTGGAAACCTGAGTGTGAGCCTGTCTGTTTAGATTGTAATTTGGATAGGTGGGAAACTGCCTAACCACCCGCAGAAAGCTTTTAGCTTTAATTTTTCTCCCCTATCCTACAGTGCAAAACCCAAGGCTTTTCAAATATATGGGAAAAGGGGAGGAGGAGAGACAACCTCAAGAACAGTTTATTGCCTGGTGATGTGGAGTTCATTGCAGTGGTAGGGAGCCTGTATTCAAGTCCCTTGTGTGAATCAGACACAGCACAGACCGTATCACTTCGTTTCTCTGAAAGAGTCTCTCTGGTTTTGATCAATACTTTCATCTAACAGCTGAGAAACATTTTCCAGTTGAAAATACAGTTGAAACAGCTTTGTTCTGATAAGTGTTCCCATAATAATAAATGAGTCTTTTGAGGGAGAAGTAAAGTATGTCAGGTTTTCTTTGCTGGCTCTATTGTGAGTTCCTCAGAGCAGACTTTTTGGTGTCCACACAGCCCCAGATACGGTAACGCCCTAGTCTTCCAGCTAGTATGTAGACCTGAGCACGTCAGCGTCGTGATCTCCTTTAAGGCTAGTTAATACAACCAATAAAAGTTATTTAAATGTGATGTATCTGTATTTTTACTAAGTTTTTAAAATAACTGTGATGTTGTAAGCTCCATCCAACTACATATAGTAGTAAAGAAAGGTGAAGAACAGCTTTTCCTTTAGAAGTTAGTGTCTTTTAAGTGCAATGGAAAAAAGGGGGGGGGGGCACTCAAATTCCCCAAGTGTGCAATGTGCAGGAACCGGGAGGAGGTATCCAAAGCCACGAGCTGCCTTTCTGCTGTTGGTTCTTTGCCAGAGGTTCCCCAATAAATGCTCAGCATGGAAGATTTCTTCTTCCTACAGTCCTTGTGATATCACTGCTGTGATATCACTACTCAAATATATGTATTTATTGTTTCTGGAGAAGCAGCAGTGCGCCAGAGTGGCCAACCCCACCCAGACTCACATTTGATAACAAAAAATGTTGCATGTGAAAAATAATGAAAGTGTAGTCTAACAAAGCAAAGTGTGTATTCCTGATTACAAAATTGGAAACACAGTCACTGTGTAAAACAAGAAAACTCAAGCTTAATAGATACCTGTTATTATAGTTCTTTTCAGTGGTTGCTTCAGATATTTTTACTCTGTGACAGCAAGAGAAGTTAGGGAACAACGGAAAAGCGATCTGCTACATGAATGCTGCCTATTCCACATTCCTAGCAGTCTTCTGGTTTCTAGAGCAAATGATGCTCTACCTTTTGAACAGGTTTTTCAGCTTACCAACCACAGTATTTTAATCAAGTGAAAATTTGTCCTAGAAAATTGAGGTTCTCCATTCAGGGGAACTTTTGTTCCATTGCAGTTTTGAGCACCCATTCAGAGACAGAGGAAAGACAAGTGGAGTGTCTTTAAGCCTAGCTGAGGAGTTTTGAGTCATCTACTGATTTTAACATTTTTGTTTGTGTAAAGTATACCTTTACATAAAGTATAGTCCCATAGCTGAACTGCAGCTATGAATTTATACAGCAAACCGTGTATGTATACCACATATCATAAGGGCTTTATACAGAGGCCACACATGACATTAATAAAACAGGTATTAGACTTGGGATTACAGTACTTAGATCAAAGCTTTTTCCCACACACAACTAGTTTTAGGATTATTATGTTATAGATTTGTTAAATACACATAAACACACCCTCAAACACACTATGAATGCAAACAGTTTTCTATATCCTAGAGAAAATACGGTTTGATGGAGAAAGAGGGATTTGTTGTAGGGGCTAGACAATCTTATCTCTAAATTATAGCTTTGTATCAAATATGACATCCAGAAATGCACTAATTTACATCAGCAGTCCTGGTTACCCTCTGAGCTACTGCTGTGAAATATATTGAAAGATTGCTGAAGCACTTCAACTTCAGTGAATAAAATGGTTGAAACCTCCTGGTCATTTAGAGTATTTGTCTAGCTACCAACCAGGGGACCATATATTTCAAACAAAAAGCTGCATGTCTTCAGAAGGAGAAAAAAGCCTAGGTGGGAGAGGAATAAAAGCTATTCTTTACTTATTTCTGAAAAATAAAATAGCCTATTTGTACATTGATTTATCAAGCTTTTCCCAACCATCTTCCAGCCAGGATTCACAGTCCTCTCTTTCTGTTTTGCTACATGCTACAGCACACACACAGTCACTTCATAGTGAAAATCAATATATCTGCAGGATGTCTCAGGTGCTAGTACAGTCCACTGCTTCTTTGATTAAACTCTACTAAAGCATAATTATCTGGAATGCATCCTTATTTCCTTGGCAATGCTGATAGAGCTTTCAAACCAGGAATCATTTTATCAGGGTATTAGAGCCACACACAACACATGCTAGATAGAGAAAATTACCATCCTTGGGGCATGAAAACATTTGTATAGCATCCAACTTCAGGAGCCTATAGGAAAGGAGCCACATATTTGTTTCTGCATCTAGCTTTGATGGTGGACTTTGGCCTCATTACGGCTTAAGTATTCCTCTCAGAGCTTCACGTTTATGCATTTTGCCAGTGATTCTGTGCAACTTCGTGAGGATGGTAGCAGGAGGTGTCTTTAGCATTTCCTACAAAATCCTGAGGGTGCTTTTAAGGAGAGAAAGTGCTGATAATGTGCAGGGGCAGGTTGCCCATCCTGTTTTAATCAGAGATATCTGTGATCATTGCCACCCAGGGTGCTGAGCCTCCTCTCATATGTCAGTCCTGCCCGACTGAGTTCAGATGTTGCCAACTGCTAGTGCCCCGGGAGACTGAGCAAGCTATCGGTTTGCCGGCTCTGCTCCTCCGAGCGCTAGCTCCACTTTTTAACTCCGATTTGTGCAATATGGTTATAGTAACAAAACAAATTTCAAAGTGACATTATCCTCTGGCAATCCATAGCTCAGGCTTTCTCCAAACATGGAACAGAAGGAGAACTGTCATGTTAACATTTTAGCTGACTCCAACCTCCTCCTTTTTCCTTTTTTTCTAAGATTGTGTATAAAATCTGCCTCTTCTTCCATACATTGCCAGATGAAACTGCTGTACAACACTTCTCTGAGTAGTATGTGAAAACCCCTGCTTTTCACAGGGAAGGTTTGAGTCACAAAATGTCAGTAAGTTTAAAATACAAGACAATTGGTGAGTCAGGATGATTGCTGTGGGTTTCATAAAAGATGTTTCAATCCTGTGGTGTTGTGCCAAAGCAAAATAGTTATTTTGAAAGACTTATGCCTCTGCAAAATCAGCCTATTCTGGCTAGATGCCAACAGCCATATTTCTACCCCTTTTTCCTTTCTTGATGACGGGTATCATCAGTGCTTGAGGTGTGACTTTTTCTGTTACAAAGTGATAAAGCTTTATTAGTTGGTATAGGAAAAAAATTTCCATGTAGGCAAATTTCTGCTACTACAGAGAGCAGCAGAATGAATATTCTATTACAGTACTTTATATCACTTTTATCCAGAGTATTTAATGCCCATGTTCTTTGGCCTTAGGCAGGTAAGTGGCTTTCCCCAGACATGTTGGGGAGCACTGAAAGAGCTGCCCTTCCTCTGCCTCCCCGCCAGCCAGTGAAGTCGCACCGAGAACTGAAGGGTCTGCACAGTCCCCTACGCAGAGACTGTGGCCAGGGGGTCACGTAGTGGTGGAACTAGCATGTATCTCCTTACTCTCCTTTCCAGTTAAGTGATCCTCAAGAGTTCATTTTTTTCTCTACTGCAAAGCTCTTTTTTCCTTTGTATCAACTTCCCACCTAACGATGGCCACATGATGAATACCAGAATGTAGTGATTGCTTTAATCGTGTGGAACCACTTGGGAGAAAGAGAAGATAGCCACCAGTAGCTCTCCAGAGGCCAGCAATACCTCATTGAAAGCTAAAATTGGAAAATATGATAGACAAGCTCAAAAATCACTCTGTTTCCAAGCAATAAAGATATTCTTAGGCATACTTATATTGCCAATTAAAGAAATTAAAATAAAAGAGCTATCCCTTGGAGTCATAATCAGCCAGCACAATTGTCATAAAAACAAGTCAAAACACCTTACAAAAGATTATGAGGCTCAAAATTTAGTGAAAGGCACAGAGTTTGTGGTTTCCCAGCCTGAGTAACTGGGTTAGATGTTAGCATCCAACTCCCTCAAAAATAGCTGCTGCCATAAAATCGCACTGACGGTGCACTAGTTTCTCTCATTTGTGCTCGGCAGTGATGTTGCCATGGTTCTGCCCTTAGTCAGATGCTAATATTGGAGAATTTAACAAATAAGATGGAGCAAAGGAATTCATTTTTGTTGTTATACTCTATGTACTTGGAATACATGTGCTTCCTCTTGTTCGTGACTTGGGGGCATGTATATCAAAGCATTGCATCAGTCCTGTCTTGGGTCTGTCAGGTTTTGTCGATCATTTCACCAGTGTCAGAAGAAATACTCTGCTTCACTGTCATGAAGATGGCAGACATCAATGGAATATGTGATGCTGTTTTTTAACTTTTGCTGTATTCCTGCAATATTTCTTCAGTGTTCGGGGAAAAGGTATTGCTTTGGTTCCACTCGGCGAGGTTTAAGAGCAATTCAGCACTACAATGCAGTACCTACAGTGCAGCTTCTGGAATCTGCAGCTCCCAAAATATGATTAATAAGAAATCTTAATGATGAGCCATACCAGCCTGCTTGTGTTTTAAGCTTTACTTAAGAAGAATATAAACAACTCTGTAACCAGCAAACTGAAATAATGACTTTCTGTAGCTTTCTATATCTTATTGTACAGATATACAAGGATATTTTTACTGCTGAGGTTCAGTCATTTATTATAGATAGGAGCTAATAATAATTTATTATAGATAGGCTTTCTGAAACCTTGGTATCATAGCGAGAATGGGACTGAAAGCCAAGAACTTAACCTTATTTGCTCACTTAGCAATACTGGAAGAAGAAATCGTAGTGCCATTTTTGACTTTGTTGTTTCATAGATGGCCAATAATGACGGAAATAATAAATAGTTAATACCTAATGAAATACTGGCTTCCTAAAGATTTGGCTTTTGCAATCTGCAATGTACAGATGATTAAAGTGCTAATAATAGCTCATCAAGTTCAAGATTTATTTGATTTATACCTCCTTCTTTTTGATCACAGAAGCAGTTGAACACAGACAATTTAGCCAATGTGGATTTATTGTCTAACAAGGACACAGCATCTCTCACAGGCCATGCTCAGCCTCCTGTGACTCATGGAACACCTCAGCAGCTTTGCTACACAGTTTGACCAGTGTTTTGCACCTTTTTCGGTTCTTTGCCATCTAAGCAGCAGAACCAGCTGAGCACTGCAAAAGCGGCACAGAGGAAGTACTTTGCATCCCAATTGATTGCCAATGCAGTCATGTTTGTGTCCTCTGCTGTTTGCATTTGCAAACATTTCCAAGGGCTTTTTTTTAAATTTTGTTTTTTATGAAAGGGTTTTGGGAGTACTTGTTCTTTCCACCAGTAGTGGTATTTGTATATGAATGCTAGAATTTGTACACAAATAAGGCTGTTTCTAATCCATCTGTTGTGAAACATGCCATAAGAACAGCAAAGAGACAATACTGTGCAATTTATGCTGTGGACACACATCCACTTTGGCTACAGCTGTGCTGGGGGTGAGGTTTCTGCCTGTTCCCAGCTGCCGATCATCACCTCAATCTGCCGGCAGCACTGTGTGTGTGAGATTGCCCTCCCAAATGAACCTGTTAAGCAAAGACCTACCCTTTAAATAGCTTGAACCAAACCAGCTTATTTTGTTTCTTACTTGGTCTGTCTCAGGTGCCTAAGCAGCTCTGTGGACCTGAGCAAGCAGCAGCAGCAGCAGCAGCAAAGGTAAGCAGAGAGGCTTGAGCTGTGGAGGTTGACCTCCCAAACTGGTACGGGTGCAGCCATCAAAGAATGTTTGTCTCTGGGCTAGCTGATACTTGTACAGTCAAGAACAGTGAAAGATCAGAAAGTTTAGGACCAGCTCTTCAATAATGCGTAATGCAAGTACACATAGAAAGCCTAGGTGAATCCATAAGAACTGCTTATATAAATTGAAGAGAAGTAAATGCAGCATGTGATGTTGGAAGATATAACCAACCCCACTCAATGATGCATAAATCTTGCTTTAGAGGATATTTCTATGTGATAGGAAATAACTGAGCATGTTCTGAGTAGAAGTTGTAATTAATTAGCCAGGAAAGAATTAGCCATTCTGATGTAGCTATGCTGCTTCAAGGATGTGGATGCCCAGCTCATTTGCCTACGTAAGTCTGAATATGTCTCTATGTGTCATTGTGCAGCACAGGTGTACTCAGAGCCTGGTGACAGCAGTGTGGCTGTGGTGATGCTAGCAATAGTGCTCCTTCTGTGGGCACTGCCTGCAAGCTGCCCAGGCAGATCTGTGAGCTCTCCCCTGTTCTTCCTTGCCTGGCTCCTGGCTCGACTCTTGCTATCTACATTACATTAGTAGTCTGTTACTTTTGATGTTGTTCAGAAGTGTTTTTACAGTCTCAGGGAGATGTGCTGCTGCAGAGCTGTGCTGCAGACATTCTCATTTTCTTTCATATAAATAGGCTTTAACACTTGAATTGCTACACTAAGTTAGGAAAGCCTGCCCTGCTGACTACATCTGTAAGCAGGGGGGTGGTTAGGTTAACCCTCTCAAGCTGTAAAGCCCATCCCTATTTTTGCCTTCCTACTTGCTGTATGAGGTCAACTATCTTCAGCTTTTGGTTTGTTTTAAAAATCTGAAACCTCAGGCTGTTTTGGCTCTGTCTCTTTCTCTCCTAGAACTGTACTAGGACCAAGACTGTTAGTGTATGCAGGGAATTTAACAGCTGCCAATGGCACCAGTGCTGCCATCATTTACACTCCTTTACAGAGAAAGGATGGTCAGAACGCAGCTCAGCCAGAATGATTAACTGTGATGTTTCATGCGGGGAGCTGTATGTGCCTCTGTGTTAAGTTTCTTGCAGAAAATGCTATTTGAGAGTGCCTGCAAGCTATAGCCTATCACTTGCTTTGGGCTCTTGAGCTGTGTGGTGTAGCAGCTGGTTAGCTTCTTTCCTGTAGCAACAGACATCAGGGGAGAACATAATAAATCCCCCAAAGAGTATCCAGCTCACATGCTACACCCCTCCTCAGTTAGAAACCCATCCCTATCATTATACTGTTTGGTTTCCTTTTTTTTTTTCCTCTTGAATGTGTTTTGTAACTTATTTATATATGATATATACACTCTGTTTAATGCAGCAGCCTGATGATGATACTCCTCTCAAATTATTCCCACTGTACTAGGAGTCCTGCTTTTGAAACATAACACAAGTGCATTGTAACTGTGCTTCTGCCTTCCTCCAGAATGGCCATTTTAGAAGCTGCCTCTGCTTTTAGTCCTTGTTTTGACCCAACCCACTCAGCCTAGCCATCCTAGGGGACCCTGGGTTGTATTTGGGGTACTCAAGTTTCACATACTTTCAGTTCTGATTTTTTCAACCTTTTACAGTTGGCTGACAGTGTTACAAAGATATTGTTAGTTCTTTTCCCTATTCTCAATCTATAAACAGTAAAAATAGCAACAAACTTTCAGATATTCTCTTTATAAGCTCTTGAATACTAAAGAGACCACAGGTAACAGTTTGAAAAGGCAACATTTAGAAGAGAAACGGAATGTAAGCAAGTCACTGTTGGACACTTACCCAGTGCCTGTGTATTAGGCAGGTAGAAACCATATGCATTAATGCAATAAATGCTTGACTTTCTAATATTTTTGCAATATAAGCTCAAATATTAAAATTATCTTTAGCTACAAAACTATGAACCAGATTTCTCCCTTCTCAATGCCAGTTGTTCGGAATTGGAGCTTGATCCAGATCCTTCAGAAAGTCTCCTAACCTTTGCTTTATAGCTCAGGAAAGAATAACTTTATAGTTTTTAGTATTTATATTTGTGCTAGATTCCATGTTCTATGAGACATGCTTTCAAAGACTACTGTTTGATTATAGATGACCAAAGCAGATTAAAGCAATAAGACTGTTCATAGTAGCTAATGACAATGTTCTTCCAGTTATCTATGGCTAACTTCCATACGGCCAAGTAAAAACACTGAAGTAGAACAAGGTTGTGTTTTACAGTTCCTTACACAGTGGAAAAAGCTCTAGGTAGCTGAAGCCACTGATGAACTGTAAATAGAAACAGTAATTTCCTTAGGACAGTGCTCCTAGCAGCATTAGCTAACACCTGCAAGTGTTCTGTGTAATCTCTAATGGCTGCAAGGTGAGGTTCTAAGGCTCACTGAACAGTAGCTTTTTCTAGCAGCACAGTGCTGTAAGCATCATATTGCTCTGCAAAGTTAACACCAGAACAGCCTCAGTTGTGTCTAAATGATATATATATATATTTAGAGACTAAAATATACCTCTCTTTCTGTGTATGTATATACACACAAGCAACTTGGCATAGTAGAGTAGTTGGTGTTTACAGAGCAGTGCAGTTCTGCAGACTGCGTGTGAGCAGGGACAGGGCTTTGAGACTTCAGCTGTGTCTATAGGCGAGAAGCAAGCGGCAGGGAGTGCAAAGGGAGCTGGAAGAGGAGCAGAAAGCAGGGGGGAGCACAATGGTAATCACTGAGAGCATGGCCCCTGAGAAAGCATGCAGAGAGAATTCCCTTGGGGAAGAGTGTTGGCTGAAAAAGGCTTGAAAGTATAAGTACAGAAACGGCTTCCTGCTTCTGGTTCCTGCTGTGTCTAGGGAACAGAACTTTATAAGAAAACAGTGTTGTCTCAAAGAAATAACTGATTTACATCAGTTTTCTTCTAATGGAGACAATCCACAAAATCCTGAAAGCTGCTGTTTGTGACAAGGACGAGAATATGACATGGGCTCAGTTTAGAAGGACAATACTTGTGAACTGGTGTTATGATTGACCCAGTGTGGAATAAATAGTGGAGGTCCCTAGAGTAACAAAAACTGTCAAAAGGAATGAAAATCAGATGAGAAAAACCTGAAATGTTTTTTAAAATAGGACATTTAAAGCAGCAATTAAAGTTTTAGAGCAAGTGCTGGCAGTTTCACAAAGGGATTTAAGTGGTATGTGCAGGCTTCCCAAAAATTGCTGGCAGATGACCCAGGTGAAAATGAAGTGTTGGGGCAGAAACTTTGAAGTGTCCAGACTGGCTGGAAGACAGATGCAACACTTGCCATCTGGCATGGCAAAACAGATCAATGAAGTGATCAGCAATTTAACTGCTATAGACAAGAGGTTTCTACAGCACAGAGGCTAAAAAGTTTTCATCGTCTTGGGACCTGCTAACCTAGATGACTTGCTCCTTCAGCAAGGCGCTAGTAATTCACCCTGAATGGGAAATCAAATGCCTCGAAGCAGCAGAGGCTGGTCACGTCTGGGAATGAGACTAGTCTGAGGGACAGCAGATGTTTGCAACCTTTCTACTCTGTCTGGTACAAAGTGTAGAAAAGCCTGTATTGTCTTTCCTCTGGAAGAGAAGTTCTGGTAATGTTCCTGGCTCAATTCAGTCATTTAGGAATCACTGGCATAATGAACAGAAAAGCAGGGAAGGAGGATGGACAGAAGCAAGGGGAGGGAGGAGGTTTGGGCTGCCAGCTGGAGTGATATTCATGGCTGGATCAAACTCTGTACATGTGGAGTACGGAGCCAGCAAATGGGCTGCCAGAGCACAGCTAAGAGCTGAACAGGAAGGGAGAGAGAAGGGATCTCCACCTGTGCTGGCAGAGGATGTGAGGAAATATAAAAATCATCTGGCGGGGTATGTTAAAAAGGCTGGAAAGTAAATGATTCAAAATTAACCTACCTAATTAGTATCAAATGGAGCCTATAACTAGGGAATAGTCATTCTAGAACTGGAAAAGAACTAAATTCTGGAATTCTGGCATTGACTCCAGTAATCACAACAGTAGATGACTCAAATTATTTAAAATTCTACAAAAAGTATTTAGCAATTTAATGAATAAAAATGCAGGTGACAATTTAGCTGGTAGGTGGGCATCATGAGTGGCTTTGGCAAAGAATATTGTGACAGACTAGCTAAAAAGGTTATTTCTAAATTGCACCATTTATTTGTGGAAGTGAACAGGAAGATTCAGGACTATCACAAAATGTCTGCTTTTTCATTCTCGAAAGTGAGTGCTGGCAAATAGAGATCTTTAGGGCATGGGGAGAATGTTCCTTTTCTAGCAGTATGAAACCTATGTTAACTTAAAGAAATGACCTAATTTGTGCAATGTGCTCTCCCTGTTTGACATAACATTCCATGTACTTTAGCTTGTTTAGCTAGGTAATATCCATGCACCATATACAAGCCTTGGAAAAATCTGATGCATTAACAAATGGTTTGTTATGTAGAGGGTGCAAAGTGTGTGTGTGAAAAGCCATGACTACACAACTTACCTCCTCCTTCCCTAGATATTTGTAGAGCTCTTTATGCTACTGAAACTGAACTTGTGGACTCTGCAAAAGAATTGTGTAGTTTGGGAAAGAAAAGAAAACAATTTCTGTTCTTAAAACCACTTTCTCACTGGCTAGGTGTCAGAGCTTATGAACTTAGAACACTAGAACAGAAAGGACTTGGAAAAGGGAAGGATAGAGCATGGCTTATTATGGCAAAAATACCTCTTTCAGAGGTAAAATATTACATCACAAACTCCTGGAAGTCTGTTTTCACTGCTCGTATTGGAAAAGGCTCAGTCTTTCCCTTTGGTGGTATTTTAGAGACTTACATGGGTAACTTTCCGGAAAGTTGGAAAAATAGCAGTACTGAAACTATACATCTGGATACAGGCTTTGTAAACCAGCATTTTGTCCAGAAGGCTTTGAGACACTAATTGGAAATATTGCCCTAAGCAGAGAAGGAAAGAATTAGCTGCTCAAGTGTTTCCCTCATTACCTTTGCAGAAGCACAAATGTTGAAGGGTCAGCCTCTGGAAGACTGTGGAATTCCAAGTTTGCAGTGTAACCATGAAATACTGTATTGGGTATGAATAAACAGTGGATGTCAGGTAGGGTGACAGCTGGTAGCATCAAATATATATGAACAAGGCCCACAGGATACCTGGTGAAGTGCAAACTGTTGATGTCTTGGAAGCTGCAAACCTCTTAGATGTATTACAGTTCTGTTGAGTGAAACTTCAGCAGGATGATTGAATCTTGCACTGCAGGAAGGGCTACTGTCTGTCTCGACCATTTAAGCTAAATATTAAATATTCATTGTTTAAAACATTCTATTCCATGCTTCTCTTCCCTCCACTAACCTGCTCGCTGTTTTCTGTGCTTTATTCTGTGATCAACAGATTGGCTTTGAGCCAATACTGCTTAATATCCTCATTAATGAGCTGGATGATGGGACAGAGTGCACCCTCAGCCAGCTGGCAGAGGACCCAAAATTGGGAAGAGTGGTTGATAGACCAGATAGTTGTGCAGCCATTCAGAGGGACCTTGACAGGCTGAAGAAATGGACAGACAGGAACTTCATGAAGTTCAACAGAGGGAAGTGCAAAGCTCTTCACCAGAGGAAGAATAACTGCATGTACCAGTATAGCTGAGGGCAGACCAGCTGGTCACATGACAGTGCACATGCTGTAATTTCATATATGGATAAAACTAAATGGCAGCAGGAAGCACAATAGAGAAACCATATGGAAAAGTCAAAGGAAATACTACTGTCTTATCCCTGGTTAATCAGTTTGTGTCCTGTAGGCTTCTCCTCCTGCTGTTTCCTAAGGAAAAATAGACCCAAGTGCCCAATGGAAATTCTTCTATGCAGGGACTACGCTTTTGTATTTATTTTGTAGAGTGCTGGTTAACATAGGAATAATGGATGTGTGATTATTCTCAAAAGAGCCAGAAGGCTCTGTCAGAAAGACTAGGAATCATAACAGCCTTGAGATTTTTCTCATTTTGTTCACAATATAAATGATACTTGAATTAATATTCATGCTGAAATAAAATCTGAGAGGACCTTGGTACCACAATAAGCAATATAAGTAAAAAAGTGGCTTTTCCAGTAGTATAATAAAGATGGAAAACGCAAGGGAAATTGGGAGCTTTTTTCACACCTTTGGAAAAGCACAACTGGTATTATGCACTTGTATTCTATTTTGCCCTTGTCCAAAGACTTTAGTTATTGTCAGAGTGCAGCTGGGTGATAGAGCAGTGAGTTACAATATGGAACTCCAGTACAGTTAAGGCATCATAATGAAACCTATTTAGGTGAAAGCCATTTACAAAGTGAGCCAAAACACCGGTAAGTCTATGTTAATGACTTACTAGGATACCAGAGGATAGTCAGGCATTTACCATATGGGACTAATGGTGCACAGTCTCTGTAAATCTGGAATGTGTTTGTATAATCTGTTTACTCAAATGGACAATATACACTGTATGATCTGTGGATGTTTTATGCAGTGGAATAATGACACAGCCTATGTTTGATGTCTTCCTTTCTCTTTTTTTCCTCCTGAATTAGCAGTATCACACTGGGAAGCAAAGCTTTCTTCTGTAATAAGCATTGCTGTTTTATTTGAGCAACCTTGAGCGTTATTGGAAAGTTGTACCAACTGGCAAACACTCTGTACTTATGAGATACTGATGTGCCCTACTCCTCCTGTTCTTTTGTCTGTGTGAAAATAAGGAATGCACATAAATTAATCACAATTGAGCTCTGTTTATATAGAGTGAATGTGGCTTTGCATATGTTGTTGAAGCAATAACAGTTAACAAGGAATGCATTTTATTAGCAATTAATACAAACTGAATAAGGGTCATCCATCCAGCTGGTCACTAATTATCAGAAAATACAGTATAAAAGGTCATTATCATCATTAGAAACAGCAGTAGAACCTGAATGTTGCAGATAAGCACTTGTTTATTGTATCATCATTGCTTAGGCGGTAATGGCCAGTGCGCTAGGCAATTGTTGCACTGGCAGTGCTTGTTCATCCTGTTCTCTTCAGGTAGTTATGATGCAGCCCATCCTGTGGTAGCAGGACACCTGAATGTACGATAAGTGAAGTGACCAGCTGGCCCATATGATTTGTTCCTCCATTCTGCTGCCCAGAGATTAACTTGTGGATTTAAATATTACTACTTGTGTTCTGACAACATACTAATGAAAACAATGCCAGGGAACAAAATCTCCATTATGTGATGGAGAAGGTTCCTCCTGCAGTAGGCCCTTATTTATCCTATTGTAACACTTTTGTGTATAGAAGATGATCATACGCAGTTTTAGAATGGGAAAGATGCCTGTGCGTGTTAACTAAGCAACTCCATTTTACCATTCCTATTTTGTGTTTTCCCTTAAGGAGTCCTTTTTGATGTGGAACAGGACTAGCAGCAGCCTCCTGGGTTGTTGAAGTCTGTGCTTAGCTGTCAGGGGGACTCAGGTCATCTCAGTTATCCACAAAGTTATTAAGAATCACCCTAAAACTGACCTTCCCTCTACACTGAGAGGCTGCCCCAGAACCTTGCTCTCTCCTCCATTTGGGAGCCAGTGAGCACACCTGGGGGGGGGGGGGGGGAGGGAAACAGGCTGGAGCCTAGATAAATCCATCCATGCAGCAAATAAATGGTTTTTGCTTTTGAATGGTGCTGACTAGACTTTGAAAAGAAGGGGAGAGGTGGATGGGAGAGATACTAAATGACTTTCAGCCATGTGGCCACATGAGGAATTTATGGAGTATTTATGTATGAAAAGCTGGAGAAAAAGAAATGAAGATGCTAATACTTTGCTATCCTCTCACAGACACTTGGCTGGGGCAACATTTAGGATAGTATACTTTCAGCTCTACAGAAGAGACTACGGGTTTTATGGGTACTGTAAGGAAGCATAGCCAAAAGCCAAGCTTGCTGTTAGTTCTGGTTCAAACTCTAGTGTTATAGAAGATAGTACCAGAGACAAACAGCAATGAAACAAAATGCCAGTTTTCAAGAAAAGTGGCAAGGGTAAGAAAAAAAAGTTGCAACTGCCAGGAACAAATCTTCAACATCAAGATACACCACAGCACAGGAGACAGTTTCTCAATAACTTTTTTGGCACATACAGCAAATTGCTAAATAGCCAGAAAAGTGCTAAATACTGTGTGAATGAGCAACTCCTAAGCAGTTCAGTGGGTATTTCTGTTATTTAAAATGCCTAGCATGGTTTCAGGTGCTACCTAAATGACAATTACTGGAAGCTGTGCGTTTTGCACTGACGCTGTTAGCTAACCTGCTCGGTCGCTGCAGCTGCCTGGTTACAGCAAGGCTGTGTGCACGTGGCAGTGGTAACTGCCCGCAGCTGCGCCTGGCCAGTTCCAACCGGTTCCAGCCGGCTCTGCAACCGGCGGGAGTCCGCATTGCGCCAAGCTCCAACCAATCAGAGGAGCCCGCGTGGCGCTGCTGTGCGGACTTCGGCGAGTGAGCAGCCGCCGGGGTGGGGCGCGCGCAAGGTCCTCCCTCCCCGCAGCGCGGCCGGGGTTGCGGTGCCGGTCTGGACCTGTCCTCTTACCTCGGCAGCGCTGCTGCTCCCGCGGGGCGGGCGTGGGACTGGTGTCGGGGGTTGAGGCGCCTTGATGCCCAGCCCGGTCAGTCTCCGTGAGGCGTGGTCAGTACTGGCGGCAGGTTAGTGTCTGGGGTCGTGGTGCTTCCTCTCAGCTTTGGTGCAGGTGGGGCTTTGTATCCAAGAGGGTGGGAGCGCAGGTGCAATGCCAAGTACCTCAGCTCTGGGTGTTCCTGAGTTTTGTGGGTGTCACTGGTGAGGTGGCACTGTAACAGCCTGACTGGTGTCAGCGTAACTCGGTGACCTGCGTGCGAGGAGCTTTGTACTGCCCTGCGCTGCTGCAAGCTGTGTCTTGGCTTGCGGCCCAGGGGGCAAAAGCCCTGTCCCACAGGTGATTTGGTGAGTGACTTTGCACCAGAGGCCCTTGGAGCTGCCCAGCATGTGTGTGGTACCGCACTGTGGCTGCGTCCCTGCGCCTGAGTGCCTGCTGCTGAAACTGTTGTCAGGAGTACTCTTGCGTAAAATTATTGGTGCTCAGTACCCAGAGTGAGGACCATTAGGAAAGTCTCTAGTTTCCCCTTTTTTTAAAAAGGGAAAAAATAATATGAGCAAACAAAAAATGTTTTCTAGCTTGCCTGAAGCAGAGAGGGAAAAAGAATTGCTGGATTTTGGTTGGGGTGAGGGGAACCAAAGCCCCTATTTAGTTCATGGTGGATGTACAAATACTGCTTTGAAACCTACTTGATCTCAATCTTACAAGACTTTACCTTTTAAAATTAGTTTCCTAGTGTGCCTTCTTGATTATTGGAACTTAGGGTGGAAGGTAAGAACAAATGGGAGATTGAACAGGGAAAAACTGTTGGACAGTCTTGTCAATGATGTTTACCTTGTTCACAGTTTGATTCCCCCCCCCCCCCCCCCCCCCCCCCCCCCCCGTATTTTCTTAGAAGTATGACTGTCTTCCGTCCTGGTTTCATGACACCAGTTTGCATACGAGATGCATGTTCTGAGGTCTCAGTAGCATGATGAGACTGGCATTGCCTTTCTGAACACAGCACCATATGCCTCTTCTTGTGTGTATCTGCTGCCTGCACAATACTCCCAGATAATCCCGCTGGCCAAGTACCTGACAAAGTACTAAAAGGTATTAGTATACAAACAAATACTGACATTCTTACAAAAGGGGGAAAAAAGTGAATGTTCTATTTGTATGAGGAAAAAAGTAAGGTCTTTGGGAAGCAAATTGGCAGTTGCAGTGCCTGTTGATGTTTTTCATATTAAGATGAAGTGTCAGAGTAGTAGCTAGACTCTATGGTTTAATAATTTGTATTGGATCTGGCTTGCAAAATATTTTAGATCAGAGATGCAGGGGAAGTGTAGTGGGATTTTCAAAAGCTTCTGAAAATTAGGTACACAATTTCCTCTCATGTAAAGTTAGTGGGAGTTGGTTCTGGAACATGAATGCAAAACCTAGGGCTTTGCACTTCAGAAGTGTGTATTTTTGTTTTTATTCATGCAAATAATGATACAAAATCTAGAGAAACAGGCATTATTCTGCCATGCTGGAAAAAACAAAGACCACCTCTGAGAAACAGCTTAGCAAGAACAGAATTTTTTTTTATGAAAACCTGCCTGGCATAGTTCTTTATCTTCTGTAGTTTTTTGGAACCATCTGATTTTTTTGGGAGCTTGGCTCAGTTCTGCTGTATGATTACATATTTTCCTGAATTTCCTGTCTGTCAGTATCAGCTGTAAATATGATGTAAATAAACATTTTGGTTGCCTTTTGTTTTAATTGAACAGATACTGTGAGTACACCTTTTCCTGCAGTGCTTGATAATTCTTTCAGACAGGGACACAATTAACCTGGGCATGTGACATTGATGACTGAATTCTTAACGGGCCCCTCCTGGTACTGGTTTAACTGACTCTTGTCCCAGCAGCCCTGCACAGGGGTGCTCTGGGTCTGGTGTTGAGAAGGGAAAGCAGCATATGTGGGGGGAGGATGCTGCTCTCGGTCCCCCCACTTGGCCTTCACAGGACTTTGCATTCCTGGTTCTGGTTTTCTGCAGTTTGAATCAGATGTGTGTTTCCTGATTCAAAAGCCTAATGCAGATTAGTAAGGATGTGATTAGGCTGAACCCTTCTCAGACCTACCAGAAGAATGCTCATATTCCTGCAGTAAGGACAGGGTGATTTGGCTTACGTATGTCTGAATGTGTGGAGCGTCCACAAAAGGACATGCTGGAAACAGCTGAAAACTCTATTTTGAACTGTTCTTACTGTAAAAGAGGAAAGCTATGCAAGCTGTAGTTAACCTGTGGGAAAAGGATGGTGATTAGACTTCTGTGTATGTTGATAATAAATACTGTAGTGCTACTGCCAGGAAAAGAAGTAATGCGGTCCAGTTGTTGATGGTGATCTCTTGACAGTGTAGGTGAATGGTGTGCTGCTGTCTGCAGGGAATATCAGGCACTTCTCGTGCTTTGTGGAGAGCAGTTGTACCAGCGGGTTGCCTGAGCAGTCCTGGCCAGTGGTTCTCCTCCAGTCAGAGCTGCATGGTTGTGGTGCAGGTTACGGCATGGTAAGTGTTGCCCCTGTACATACAGACCCATGGCCACAGATGGGTTAACCCTCATGATAAACTGAGAATTCAGAGGCACATTTAGGCTACTTCAGAGCTGAAAAGCAAAACAGCTTACCCTCTGCACTAAGCTGTCTCCAGCCTGGGACACAGTAAAGCACTGAAAACCTTCCTGAAAAGAATCAAAGTAATTTTGATTTCAGAAAAGCATTCAATGCATTTAAAATTGTTTCATGTAATTTTACCTTATTTTTTAAAGGCTCAGATTCATAGGGATCTGAATACAATCAATTCATCTCAAAACTGGTTAGTTCAGTATTCTGGAAAGGTGTTTTTTTACATGCTTCCCTTAGGTGTAAGCATCAAGAATATTGAGTCAAATTCTGTAAAGTAGTTGGTCTAATTTTAACTTCCAAATTCTGGGGACTTAGAGTGTATTCTGCACTCTGTGTGGAACATGTTGCAGGGAAACCCTTCTGGGCTTATGCTGTATGGGACTAGCACTGGCATTCTCCTATGAAGTCTTCCCTTCAATGTTTACAGTCTGTTTTCCTTTTGTGCAGCTGATTACCATTAAATGAAATTGATAGTTCTTCTTGCAGCTCTGTCATTTTACTTGCTGAGTTGCTTAAACCAACTTTTCTGGTTGACTTTTATTTCTGTATTTTTTTAACCTTTGCTTTCTCAAACACTATGACAGTTTTGCTGTCAATCTAATCATAAAACAAGGAATATGTTTCTGGTGGTAGCAGCTCTAAGGGTAGCTAATTTTACCCTCAAGTTGCATGTTTCCCTTTCATTCTGGATCTCCAGTTGCAGGCTGCATGTTTGTTGCCACTGTGTACATTTATGAAGAATGACAATGGCTGTGTTTGCATAAGTCTGTGTGTGTGTATATACACACACATACAGAGGGGTACAGGTGTGTGTGTGTGTATATATACACTACTTACAGAGCAGCACAGGTGTGCGTAATGAAGCACTCTGTTGTGGGCCTGCCTGCTTCTTCAGCTATGGTTAATTAAAGGATCACTGCTCATTGTTCAGGTGGAATACATGGTGAAGTACGTGGACCTGATCATGTCATTCTGTTCTTTGTTACAAAGAAAAATTGAGACAGGCTGTAACCAGAATACTTGTGAAACAGATAAGTTGAAACTCAGCTGACTGGTCTCTGTGCAGTGCTAACACGGGCTGACAGTAGAGCTAAGCATTTGCTTTTTCTGTCATATGGGGTGTTGCATGCCTTTAACCAATGAAGTGCCAACTTCTAGGAGTCCTGCTGAGTTCTTCTGCATGACTTTCATGCTTACTGGCCTCAGAAGTAAAACTGCTTACAGAAGTCTCAGGATCAGCATTGGATTCAGATTTTTGCATACAATTTTCAGTACTTCTGTTATCTGGGAAACATAAGCCTACAGCAACTGAAAAGCTGGGGAGGGAAAAGGGCTTTGTCTGCTGGCCTTAAACATCTGGAGAGCTTTTGTTTCCCTTCCGTGTGCTGCACTGATGGTCTGTAAGTAGCTCTACGAAGCAGTCAGTGGTGTATAATGCATTTGCTGCCCAAATGGATTTGAGCATTCCTTTCCTTCTGCTAATAGTCACTTCCCTGCAGGGTATCACTGAGACAAAAGTGCCCATCAAAGGGATGCACTATTGATCACTGCAGGTGAATTGTTCTTGCTCTGAATTTACAAGAACTGCCATTATTACTAATGCATAAATGCTGTCTGCCTCAGTCGGTCCTATCTTCCACCCAAATCACCTTGAATGTGAGAATAAATAACCCACTGGCTGGGCTGGGCTGGAGCCATGGGACTACTTGGATTATTTCTTTCGATGGGTTGTGGTAGGAAAATGTTTGATACATTGTTTTGCTATAAATGGGCATCACAATAAATCACAGTACGGGAACCCACTCTTGCTATTGATTTCTGTGCTGGTTTAAAAAAAAAAAAAAACAACTTTTTTTTTCTGCCAGCCCTGTTGACTCAGTCCATGCTGAGAGGTAAGCAGAGTTCGTTCTTGCAGCTTATCACCAAGAGCTGGTACCTTTCCTAGCAAGCTATGCCCTCAGTTACACCTGCATGATGTAGCTGTTCTGGTGAAGTGGTTCGCAGTACCAGTGTTTTCAACTTATTCCCAGTAATAGCACCTCTGCATCCCTGCTATCCTCAGGTACAACTGTAATGGTTGGAATCTGACAATTGTGTTGAAGAGAATCCAGCTGCTCACAGTATCTTCTCTTAAAGATCTGAAAGGAGGAAAAGCAGTGGCAATGTATCACTGAAGTCGGCAGATGAGTGTTCAGTTACCACACCATCATTGTGATGATACAGGTGCCAGTTGTCTCTAGCTGCCTCACAGAATACAATCTCGCCCTGTTTTGTGACATTTCAGTCTGTAATGCATTTCCCATCTCTGCTAAAGCTAAATGAAGCAGTCACTGGATATGACAAGTACAGTAGTGACTCAGCAGCCCTGAACATACTTCTGCACATAGTTGCTGGAGAGGTTTCAACTTGCTGGCTAGTCAGACAGCAATTGTTCATTACTGAGGGATCACCTGGAGTTATTTTAGAGTAATTCAGTTATTTCTTTTCTGTTCCATGTACAGATATCTTCTTGAGCAGTATATTAGCTAAGATGTGATAGCATTCCATAGTTTTTCAGGTATCTTTTTAGGGGGATAATCAAACTGAAGAGAACCATGCTGTTGTAGTATTTACTACTAACAAATTCAGAGAATCAAAATTGGTGGAATGGAAACTCGCATTCCCTTTCATTGCTGAGGGTCCCAATAGTTCTGTTACAGATGATATTTGCCAGGTGTGGGGGGCTTGGGGGCCATTCACTGCTGGGTCAACCTGCAAAGCTTTGGAGGAGCAAGAAGGAAGGAGTTAGAACAAAGGCTCTGAAATATCCTGGCCTGGCTTTCAGGAACTTGTGCTGCTGGGCTTGCAATTACTGTCTGGCTGGCTCACATATCCTTTGACCTCCATCTCATAATTATACGTACATACCCACCCACCCCCTAAAGTATTTACTTTGGATGATACTTTCTTTGAACTCCTTAGAAAACCAGTGACTAGCCTGATGCTTCAGTGCATCAAACCATATCACCTAGCCATGTTGATAGGCTGTGGTCATCCTTGTGTGCTGTGTAAGAGCTGGGATCTTGAGCTTCTTTTTCTGATCTCTGAGTTCCTAGACTGGTTTCCTTTACAGAATTTTCCTGCACAGTCAGTTGGAAAACAATCACTTTTAATCAATATTTTTCAACCATAAGAGTGAGTTATAATGACATCATTCCCTTGGAAGGTTGACTCAGGAGCTCTACTGAAAGAAAACAATTCCCTGTTGAACTATGTCAGCTTTTACAGTTATTTCTTAGAAACTTTTTTGTTTCTGTAACTTCTAAATTCTAGCAAGTTTTTCCATCAGGACCTTACTGTGAGGCAAGCAATATCTTATGTGGTTCAGAGATGACAATCTCCTTGCTGAATTACCAAGTAACAAAGTTGATTTCTGCCTGTTCTCAGCTGCAAAACTTGTAGAACTGGAGACACTTACTTTAAAAGATATAAAGAGTTCTGAGAGTTCAGTCAAAAATATGGATGCACTATTGCGGAAGGAAAATATTTATGTTAAATCACAGGACTAGCTTTGTTTCTGCCATCCATGCAACTCTAGCAGTTTTTGTTGCTACCTTCTGACATGTTCTATTTTATGAAGTACACCTGGGGGAGGGAATTACTTGATAAAAGCTGATCTCATGGGCTTCAAGAGCTTTGCTTCCACCAAGCTGTTTACTGGGGGTGGAAGAAGTTTTGTCTTGGCGCTCAATAGATGAGGAATTGTGAAATGTTTGCCAGCACACAGAGCGTGATATTTAGCTGGTATGATATGTCGTAACTCCTTAAACTTCTATGTAGCTGTGGCAATTTAAATGAGCTGAGGGTCAGCCTCTGTATGTTGGCAAACACTTCAACATACTGCAGGCTGAAATGATGTTCTTCTGCTATCCTTACCCGTGCCAGTTTTTCATTACTAGTTTCAGGGTTCTCAGCAGTTCTCTAAAATGTGAAGATAGCATTTTCTGTCCTTGTAGATTTGAGTTGCTTATAACCACTATTGACCCTTCTACTAAAGATCCCCCCCCCCAAGAGAAGCTTCTCTGATTTGAGCTGTTACTCACTAATGCTGAGAGGGTAAAGGTAAAAGTATTCCAAGCAGTCTGTTTTGCCTGCATGAATCTGTTGCAGGTGCAGCTGAATGTCCATCTTACTGTAATGGTTAGTTATAACGCAGTTGTTCCAGGAATATATTTTGTTCAATGTCCTCATAATTTTACTGCTGGAACACTTTTACTTGTTTGTCCACTGGATCGTTGCCCATGTTTCTTTTGGGATGTTATTGGAGGCACAAGGAGTCATGTTTGCAGGTGTGCAGCTCACTGCTGATGACTGTTTGGGGAGCTGGTGTCAAAAACTTCCCTCAGTACTGCCTCTGAAGTGCTATCAGTCATCATTCTTTCAAGTAGTTTATCCAAGGACAGACATGAATTGCTGTTACTTCCTCTTG
Source organism: Dromaius novaehollandiae (assembly GCF_036370855.1). Taxonomy (NCBI): domain Eukaryota; kingdom Metazoa; phylum Chordata; class Aves; order Casuariiformes; family Dromaiidae; genus Dromaius; species Dromaius novaehollandiae. The sequence continues at coordinate 22,637,807 of NC_088112.1, read as the reverse complement.
GTGCAAAGATGTTCAAGAAGATAATAGGTGGGAAAAACCTCAGTTGGTCCTGAGGCTGAAATTGGAAGCTGTTTTTGAATATAAATGAGCATGTGACCTCAAACTGTCCTGCTTCCTGTCTGCTTGTCAATGTCATTCCTTGTTTGAGATGATCCTTTTTCTTTTGTTCCCCTCCTTGGTATTGGTACCCTTTCATTTGTATCTTCACTTGCATAAACCTGTGCTGACAAGTGCAGGACAATGTAGCTTGTCTAAAAATGGATCCCTTCATACTGTTCTGTATTGATACAAAAATTCCATTTTAACTCTGCATAGGCTAGTTCCAAGTTTCTCTCAATTTTCCCTGGGCCTGAGCATTGTTTTCTTGAAGTTAATCCTATGTTCAGAACTAGATAATGGCTTGGAGGCTGGGCTGCAGTACAAGTATCTCTTCAAATTTACTGCTCATCTTAATTTCAAAAATGACTGTATTTGGAAACTTCTAGGAGCAGTAGTCCTGTATCTCCAAACAGGCATAAGCTCTTAATCTACTTGTAGTGGTGTAAAAATGGGTCTCTTCCCCTTCCTTACATCCCCCTTGTAGTTGTCTGTCACAGCTTTCATATATACATTGCATGTGTCCTTTTAAAATAAAATACCATCTGTGAAATTACTAGCTGAGAAATTTGAGTTACAAAGATTCAGTTTCATTGGTTTTGCTACTAACTTTAAATTACTTTGAGTTCTGATTGGAGGGGAAAAAAGAAACCAACTTAAAACCCACCCAGAATCCCCCAGAACAGAAGCAACACTTATTGGTCCAGCTGCAATGACTTACAAATGGAATTTTTGGGAGAGACTTTGACAGTCCTTCTTCAGCATGATATCTGCTCTATATGTAGGAAGAAAAATCAGCACCTTGATTTCCAGTGATAACTTCCTGTACTTTCGGATGACATTTAAATATAGGTAGGCAGATCTTAGATACTCATCGGTACCAAAAAAACACTTTCCCTACTTGGTATAAAAGACAGCTGTTACAGGTTGCAATATGGAGACCTGAATGTAGGGTGAAGAGATTAAACTGACAAGGGAGAGGAGAAAACCATCAAAAACTAACCAGCAGCAGCAGCATGCCACATTCTTCTGCAAGGCTGATCCTTGCAACTCTGCATTTGTGCTCCCTTTTTGGGAAGCAGTGGCTTGTAGATGGCTTGGAGAAGGTTTATTCCCAGAACTTTGACGCAAGCCAGAGAAAATTGAGCTGTTTCATGGATGAAGAAGAAATGCTGTCAGAATCTGAGTTTTGTGGTGTTTTTATCAGCTAACTCATTTACTTTAATTAAAGTTACTTGGCCTGAACAGAATACAGGAAACTTAATTTTTCTACTTTCATAGCAGTATGTTTTCTGCTCTGTCACATATGTAAACTCTTGTGTTATCTCCTCATAGCCTTACAACAACTCTAGATGTACAAAAGGAGCGATCCACATGCCACAGCATGCTGTTTTCCCCTGTCTAGCTGTTCTCTGTATTATGACTAATGCCTGTCCCCTTTGTGAAGTATGCTAGAGGAACTGTAATACACAAATTTCCCCTGGCTCCTCTATGTTAGGAGGTCTGACTTCTGATTTATCAACATTTTCTTTGAACTTCTGTGTTTCTTCAGGAAATGCTGTTTGCTCCTGAGCTCTACCTTTGTGAACACTTAGCTGTCATTGAGCACAGTGCATTTTCCAGGAATTATGTTGAACAGACAGGATCATTTAATTGCTCGTGTTGTAAGTTGGAGACACTTTTCTATCTGAAGGCAAACCTTTAAGGAGGGCCTTTCAAAACCATCTGCAATCCAGCAGGCATTTCTAGACTCCCCTTGCAGCTGGAGCTGTATTTCAGGAACAGCAGAAAGAAGATGCCTTAACATTGCAGGCCTCTTATCACCTGAAAATATTGCAGCAGTGTGAATTGTGAAGTCAAGGATAAAGGGCATTACTTCTAAACCTCATAATACAAAAAGCCCTCTCCTTTTGATGAAGAGAAAAGAATGGGCAAATCAACAGTGATCTGGTAAAACCAGGTCAGAAGGAGTTAAGCTGGGGTTGATAATTGACACATACTGTGCATTTTTTAAAGATATCAGGTGATGAAATTAGCTTGGCAGTAATTGGCTATTTGTAAAAACAGTTCTGGAGAAATGGAGCGAGTTCCTGGGTCTCTTCCGTGTGTGCCTCTCTGCCAGGCATGGAGAGTTTTGTGTTATACCCTCAGAGTGGTGTCTTCATCAAGCAGTGAGCTCAGCAGTGTATGTGGAGGCCAGTGAAAGATCCCTAGGGCTTTGATGCTGTGCTCTTTTTCTTCCCCCTGCCCTGGAGAGACTGAATAAATTTTCTCTTGTCATATCTCATGGTAAAAGTTGACAAACAAATACCAGTGACTCCAAGCTGAGCTATAACAAAAATACCACCTTTTTTCCTCCGTCAGCATGGCTGCAGCTCACCACAGTGGAGCAAAGGTGGTTGTGCCACCTAACTTGCTTTTAGTATGTGGAATTCTGGCTGTATCTTTCTAAAGAAGTTAAGCAGCAGAGAATCCTTCAAGCACACTTTTCCCCAGTACATTCCTTTCTGATCTGGCATTTATTTTTGAGAAAGTCATTGCTTTCAAGAGGAAACCAGTAGGATTCCAGTAGAAACTACCCCTTCCTTCAAAGGCAGGTTGCATAAACTTACATGACCCAGGCAGCTTCTACTGTGCAAGTAGGAAAGAGCAACAGCACTGATGTGTTTGTACCTACCTGTTTCTTGATCCCAGCTCTTGGCAAGAGTAACTACTGTAAGGTTTCTGAACTCTTGCAACTTCTGAGGGAGGGGGGAAAAGGAGGACTGATGTGTAAGAAAGGAGTAGAAATGTGTTTTTCCTACTTCTGTTTCTTAGGGTTTGTTAGGATGGCTTGTTTCCTTAAGCTTATGATGGTGGGAACATTTAGCAATTCTACATTGTATTTTTTTGGACATCTGGGATGAGGCACAACAAATACTCAGATTTCCCAGTCTGGGAACTTTAAAGCATTCCAGAAAAATCCCTTGAAACTCTTCTGTGTGTAAATATCTAGGCACATGTTACTTCAGTTTTACTTGACCTTATTGAATCTTGAAGCACAATAAACTGGCAGATCTCTAAGGTGTCATTTCTTTCCAGTGCTGTTGATTGTGTGTGAAAGATTAATTGGGCAACTTTCACAGCACCAGTTGCAAAAAGCTTATTTTTCATGTAGTGGTGACAGCTCCAGAATGCCTGTTGTCTTTGGGATCTTCAGATTATAAAGTCTGGGGAATCAAGGATCTTTATTGTTTTTGGTCAGGACTATAGCAGATAAAACTGAAAGACTAAGATTAGGCAGACCAGATATTAAGTACTTCACTGCAAGTTACAGTCACTTAAAGTATCTTGTTTCTTTAGCTGTTGTGTACACATTTCAATCCAAAGATTTGTAACAAGTGTTTTGATTATTCCGTGTTTATTAAGATACGTTTTTCTGCTGTGTTCTGGTGGTATGATATTTTGTCTTATAAAGATGAGATGGTTCCAATCAGTACTCCTAATGAGAGAGAATCTAGCTCCAAATCCATATGTAACCTGTGTTTTATGGACTGACCTTTATTTGGATATGAATTTATCTCTAGATTATGAATTCAATAGAATTAGTAACTGGCTTTGTGTGTACTATACACAGTGTTGCAAGTTTTTGCAGTGGTCCTGTGGTATCCAGCACTTCTCTCTTCTCCCCTTCTCTTACAATGCCAAACACATCTTAGTGTTTAGGTTTATCTGTCTCTCTTCTCTCTTTAGCTCTGTCATCTTGTAGTTGCAGAGAGCCTTAATGTGATTTGCTTGTCTGTCATCTTTTAGTGTGGACTGCTAGCTTTTCTGGAATGCAAAGATGCATCCTTTTTACTTTGTTTTTTATAACTATAGTTTGATTTTCTTAGAGGCTTTATTTTTTTCCACTAAAGCTTTATTAAAGTTTTATTTATAACTATCATGCATTTGCTGTACTTTAGTCCCTTCTGATTTCAGCAACTTTCATAAACTAATAGAAGCTTTTTATGTTTTTAACCCCCTTCCTGTTTTGATAAATTTTGAATATCTTAATGTATTATATATGATTTGCTTTTTGGATTATGAGTTTTGATGTAATAGTATTGCAGTGTTATCAAACTTGCAGGAAGGCCATTTTATCTGGCACCTGTGGGTGTTAAAAGGTTAGCTCTGCTCAGGTCTCTGACAGCTGGGGCTTGGTATTGGTGTTGGGCTGGCCATCAGTGCGGACTACGTCCACTTTTCTTTCAGCGAAAAAGTGGTGTTTTCCACAAAAAATGAAGCTTTGTCTTAAAGTGGCTTGAAAAATAAAACCAAAGAAACAGATTTATTGGTTTTTTTTAAAAAAAAGCAAGCCCCCAAACAAACACAGAACACTAAAAGTTTTGATCTTGAAATATTGCTGTAGCTGTTCCTTCCCCCCCCCCCCCATCATCCAGCCTTCCCCTGCCGGAGGAGGAAGACTGCTACAAAAAGCCAGACTGGGCTGCGTGGGGCAGGTGCTTAGGGGAGGGCGGGGAGGGCCTTCCAGACAGCTGGTGCTCCAGGGGCAGCAGCAGGAGCTCTCTGGGTGTGCCAGGCTGGGAAAGGGGGGGGATGCAGAGCTGAGCTGGGCCTGGCTGCACTGCAGTGCACTCAGTGCCCTCAGCTGGTGAGTGACACAGGTGCTCTAAAAATAGACAGGCCAAAGATGACAAGATGAGAAACTAGCGCTGTCACCAATGTGTAAGTTGCTTTTTCTCTTGCTGGGGCTTCAGTCCCAATGTGATGTGTGTGAAACAAGCGATGGCATTCACGTTTGCAGTCAGCTTAGGTTGCGTGCAGATGGGAAGCTTGTGTTACGTACATAAAGATTTCTTGGGAATGGACTATGAGACAAAAAGAGAAAACATGCAACTGTTTAATGAAGCTTGATAATGTATGGTATCTTCTGAGTTTTGCTGGAATGCAGCTGAGGTGCTGCTTTAAAAAGCAGCTTTTGTTGCAAAAGGATCTGGATATTGTTGCCAACTTATTTCATTGGCTGTTTAATAGTGGGCCCAGCTCCCTGCTCTTGTTACTGACAATGGGGAGAAAGTTCTTTAAGGCCATTGAGTTAATGCAGTGCAAGCATAGCGTCGGTTCAGAAAACTTACTTGTGTAGGTTTTATTTATTTTTACATACTAATTTTGCTATGATCCAGGTCAGTGCTTGTGACACAAAATTCTTTCTAAGGGATATGTAAAACATGCACACTGACTTTTTTTTTAGGAAGCTTAAAAATGATGAGGGATTTCAAACTTCCAAGTTTTCAGAATGTCGCTGTCCATGTCTTGGTCCTCAGCTTTCTAGGAAGAAAGGCTTGATTTATTTTTCTGGTATGAGCTCAATTTCCTTTGTGCGAAGTTGAGTAACATATTTTACTTAAACTTTACTGTTTGTGAACATTCACAAAACAAGCTGCATTTTGCAAATAAAAAGCCTGAGTTGTTGCTATGCTTTAACTTGGATGGTATTTATGCTCAATAAATGAAGAGTTAAGGTATAGCTGTTTGCCTTAAGTAGCATGGTGGATTATTCTCCAGTTCTTAGTTATGAGAAACTTGTGTATGAGAACCATTAACAAAATAAACAGCAGTAAATGTGCATTTTCAGGCAGCCATGCATACTAAAACTCATCAGACTTTAAAATACAAAAATATGCTTACAGATGGGCAATAAAACAGTGTTCTTAAAATAGTTCTAGTCTTCTGCCCATTTCACAAGCAGTATTAAGGTTAAAAAGGCATAATATTTCTAAAATGTAAACTTGTAAACACTTTTTTACTTCAGCCAATTCTTATAATGAAATGGGTTTTATTTTAATCAGGAGAACATTGTTTTAGTTTTAAAATGCTTATCTCCTTGCTGGGGATCTAATACCACTCTCCCCTTTTCTCTTTTGGGTATATTTAGCCTTTTAACAATTGCTATGAAGCAATTATTTTGAAAGTGAGGAAAGTACTTGAAGCTCTTAAATGGCATAGAAAGGTAAGCATGGCCCAAATGAAATTCTTACAGCACTTTTCCCATAACGGACATGATTTAGGAAAACAGTATTGAAATTTCTGAGGTAAAAGTAGATTCATATTATGCTACCTGGAGTCTAAAACAGATTTAAATCTTACCTAGGTCAAACTTTGTGAAAGAATTAAAAAAGGCTTGCAACAATTTTTGTGTAACAGCTAAAATTCTGAAACTTTTATACGCAACTGTTCAGTTCTTTATTTAAAGTTTAAATAGTCATATTTTCAAATGGTTTAAAGCTGAGCATCAGCACGCAAGTATCTGTGCTGTGTTGGGTGGCAAGGGATGCAGGGCAGGTCTGTCCTGCAGCGAGCTCCAAGCTGCCCCGGAGGTATGTGTGCGCACATTGGGCAGCCTGAAGGTACGTCCTCACTGGGACCTGCCATCCCAGCAGAGTGACAGCAGCGTCCTTTAGGTTGTGAAAGCCACAGGGGCCATGGGCGTGCATGGCCTTCCAGCTGTGTTGCTGGACATCAGGGTCTCTACACAAGCAGCTTGCTGAGTGCCTGCTGCTGAGCTTGCTGTTTGCTTATTTTGGGCAGGGCATAGCTAGCCCTGCTCTCACGGGTCTTCTGGTGCCGTGTAAACATGTTCTTCAGGTCATGCACTGCTCGCAGCTTTACTCAGGCAGGCTTTGATACATATTTGCTCTTAAACTTCTGCATGTATCCCTTATTGAAGGAAGCGGTGCTGTACCAGCAGGAGTTTTGCCAGCCATTTCAAATAGAGATGGCTGCGGCTGCTAATAACGGCTAAGTGTGTTGAACTCTGTGTGTGTGTGTGTGTGTATATATATATATATATATTTTTTAAGCAAGCAATGCAAGATGTTCTCATTACTGTTTCTTTTTTAGTCAGTGCTCTGCCATGGTTGGTGTGATAGGATCTGTAAGTGAATCAGTGTGCAGATGAGAAGTTGCTGACTCTCAGATTTTTTTTTCCCCAGCTGACTTTGCTCTGAGTTGTCACCACCAGCAGTGAGCTTAGCTGTGAGCATGGCTGCAGCTCTGAAGTGATTGTTCTCAGTTTGCCTCCTCTATTTGATGGAGGATTTGCCTTAAGTGAATTTTTCAACTCTTTGCCTTGCTTTGTGCTTAGATGGTAGGAGAGTTGGTTCTGTGTTGCATTTGCAGGAAATGAGCATTCCTGTGTACAGGTTACTAAATGTTCTTAATATGCAGTGTTTCTAATTCATCTGCTGACCCCCTTTCCAGGCAGGGCTTGTTAGGGCTTGGATGACAAAAGACTGACTTTGAATGAAATAAAGGCACAGTTCAGAAGCAAAATGGTTCCACATCTGAAATTTTAAAACCCAGCAGTGAAGTATGTTTAGAGGCCCTCTATATTTACAATGTAAATGATTTTCAACAAATGAAAAGCGTCAAATTTAAGACTTCTATAGGCAGAAAATGCATATGTATTTGCATCATATGAGGGATTTCTGGTTTTTCCTTAGTGAAGCAGGTATTATTTTGCTTATAATAACCATGTATGTTGTTTTTGTTAGTGCTTTTTGAAATGAAACTAACCCCACATGATCCTGCTTAAGGCCTCAGAGGAGCCCTGCTCTTCCTTTGTAAAAAGAGCAAAGGCACAAGCCTTGAGGATTCAGCCAAACAGAGCTGGATTGCTGTATGCCTCAGATAGTTGGTACAGTTTAGACACTGGGGAGCTCCTGAAGATGTGTGAAAAGGATGGATGGTTTTGTGAAATGCACAAATTTCACAAATCTGCAAGGACTGTTCTTGCTTGATCTCAATCTATTTTTTCTGAAGAATTAGGAAAACATTAATGCAAAAGATGCCCTTTATAACCATAATGGCTCACTGTTTCCATAGTCAAGATTGCTCGCATCTTTACTGATGGAAGAAATGTGTATATCTGATTGGGGAGGGGGGGGGGGAACAAGTTTTGCTTTTGTTTCTAAAGTTGCTGATAATTTGTCTCCACAAATACTAAGCTGTTTCTTTCCCTGAAAGAATTAAATTGGAGCTCATGGAACTATTCTTCCTGGTCGTGTTCAGAAGGCATGTCCATTTTTACTTCAAAACCTAGATACCATTAGTGATGCAGCTCCACCAGAGTCAAAGGAGCTGTGTTAATTTAGGTCCACAGTGATCCTGCCCTGGTGCTACCAACGCATGCTTGGTCAATGCATGTCAGTGCTGAGTGTCAGAAGTACAGACGTACATCTACAGAATTCATCAGTAAATGAATAAATGGGGGACATAGATGGGGCACTCCCAAGTACCTGTATGCTGTGAGTCACTAGTTAATAAGCATGGTCCAACAGACTAACTAGGAGAGTTGGTTTGAAATAAAGGTGCAGTGTGAGAAACTGGCTATCTGGAGGCAATGTCAAATACCAGTGAGGGATTTCCTTTTCTGTTACTCCAGCAGATGTACAGAGCTGAGTAAGAAATGCATTTTTTGCTTGTTTGTGTTGAATTGGTTTGGTGATAACAAACTGCAAAATTTTCCATCACTGCAGTGCTCTAGCCTCTAAAAATAGGACTCTTCACCACTCTGCCCCAGGTCTCGGGTCAGAACATCGGTCTGGTGTGTTCATGGTCCAGTGTTTGTGCTTGCCTAGTTTCGAGTCAATCTGATGTGACATGATAAAACTGTGGAGACTAAATAGTTTCAGTACTTGGCAAACTATGTTTAATGGTGGTTGATGAGGAAAGCAAATAGTAAAATCAGCTTTCTCCAGCAAGACTTATCATGGCCACTAGTTTGTCAGGTTATATTTCTCAGTGCTGTGTCACATTAAGTTATGCTGTGGGATGGTGCTGAATTGCAGTTGCACAACATCACATCAGAGCTTCAAATTAGAATAGCTGCAAGTTATTTTTAACAAAAACTTCAAGTGTGGTAAAAAACCTTTGTGGTTTCACAGGGGAAGAACATAGGTAGGTTTGCTGTGAGGCTGTTTGCTATTGCTTTAAATGTGTTCTGAATCTGGATTCTTCTGCAGCAGACTCCTGCTCTTCCTGAGGATTTGTGGGAAGAAGGTGCAGCTGTGGCAGAGGTGACTCATTAGCCTAAGCATTTTGTTTGTGATAGTTAAACCCTGGAATTGTTGGTGCAGCTCCCAGCAGGTATGACTAAATGCCGTACTACTGTAAGGCAAATATGTAATGAACAAGTCAGCTCCTTGCTCCTGTGACTGAAATTGTTAAAAATGAGTTTGTGTTGACATGAAAAAAACATGACACTTACAGTTTTGACTTCCCAGTACTGATCAAAATTGTATCTCACCTTTATGGAAAGGTGACTTTTTGTTGGCTGTGTTCAGGCTGGGAATCTGGGCAATGACAGGAGCGGAATTAGGGCGTTGGGATGAGTGGGGTCCCAGGGCAGTGTTTCCTTAGTGCAGTAATAGGACCTTGGAGCAGTTATGCATTTGTCAGAGCCATACCCCTTTCCTGAAAGAGAGCACGGACAAGGTTGGTTTTTTCTTTTACTACTTTTGTGTATTATTTTTATGTATATCTTCATATTTCCAAAAAATGTTTATGGGAAAGAGCTATGGTCTCTATTTTTTCTGCAAAAGCATATGACAACTTATTTGCTAATAAGTGTTGTTATGAGTAATTAAATTGCACTTCTCAAAAAAGAGAACCAAGTAGTGATGTTTCATCCTTGCTTTTCCTTAAATGAGAATACCACTGTTTTACCATTCATTTCATCTCTGCCCTCTCTCTTCCTTTTGCTTTTAAGAAATGTGAACAGTTTTAACAGACATCCTGATGAGTTCACTGATTTGCCTCAATTGCTATTGCATTTTTCACAGCTGATCTTTCATTACAGTAGCTTGCACTTTGTGCAAACCAATTAAAATGAATAAGTGCACTCTGATCTAATATTCAAGTCACTTTTTGGCATGCAATCATTCATCATAAATGCACATAACTGGAATTCAATTAATCAGCTCATACAATGAGCCTGTCTCTTGCTATTTTTTCCTAATACATTTTTTCTTTGAATAAAAATGTAATTGTCACTGCAAAATATCAAACCAGAGCCACATAACAAATAGCTATGGATTTGTAATTAAACTCAGTAAAGCCTAAGATGAAATATAAAAAGCAGAGAGCTAAAATCCAATTAAAACTTATTAAGAGAAATACAATGCCAGTTTTTTTCAGGCAGAGTGCAACTTAGTCTGGTTTGTAATAAAACAGTTATTGGTTTTGATAATGAAATCCAGTGTATGATTCAGTGAGTGTGGAGTAAATAGCTAATGGCAAGAAAAGACATTGAAATATGAGGAAGGCCTGGGAACGGACCTATTACCTTCTGTTATAATCAGAAGCCAGGTTACAAATATCCCCCCATGTATGAGATGCACTTGAGTCTGAAGAAACAAGTTATTAATTCTTGTTACCTAGGATGGCATGTGATATTACTTGCATTTATTTTTGGGACAGGGCAGATACTCATTATAGAAGAGCCTATACCATTAGTGTAAGACATCAGGTATGAGTAGTACACACAGATTCCCCTGTAGCTCAGAGAAATAATGCACTGAAAAAGAGGGTGGAACTAGTGAAGATGCCAGTAGAAGAGGCCAGACTCTTCCTAATCTGTACAGTTTTTTGATCTGTAATGGAGTTTGTGCATTTCTCCCTGTGTGCTACAAATTCCTCTGCTCAGGATCCCAAATTCAAGGAAGGAGAAACTTCACCAGAGACTGTAGATATTGATGTGCCCAGCACTATGTGGCTGCAGGCACAGTGAAAGCTGGAAATGGCTTGGCTGAGACAGCATGCTGTGCAGGGGACCATTTGGAGACTGTGCCTTGCTCTGGGCCCCAGGCAGGAGCTTATCCTAGCCCTGATGCCTCACCTGAAATGGTGCTGAGCTTTTCTCACTGAGCACAGGAGACTGTTCAGACCTGAGGACCAGGAGAGAGGAACCTAAGCTGCTTCCCCCTTTCCTCAGAGAGCCTGAATGGCTCTGCCCCCGCCCTGCTAGTGCTCTAACTGCCTCTCTGGGGGAAGTGTTCTGCTGGGGAAATTTTTCTGTCCTTCTTGTTCCAGTTGTTCCAGTTTTTAGTGGAGTAAACATTCATTGGACCAAATAGAGGGAGTATAATGGTTTTTGCTAGTGCTTAGAGCCAAGCAGATTGGGGAAAGTCCTATGTTTTGGGCTGTACCTCACAGAATATTGTGTATTTTTGAAAATGACCTGAAACCCAGGCTAATCCCTTTCTGCCTTCTTACGCAGTAGAGTGGTTCTATAGTATTAGACTTGGTACTCAGTCACCTTATCTGAGCCTAAAGAATATTAACTTAAAAGTTACAGTGCTAAAAAGTGAGTAACACTCAGCACTCACCTAGAACAGCTTGTAGTTGGAGCCTTCACCTGGAGAGTGGCCTCAGAGCAAGAAGCTGATGCGTGAGCGCCTGGTGAGCTCTGCCCCAGGAACCAGCGCTGTGCTCTGCTCTGGTTGTTGGCAGGCGTGTGCGTAATGCATGCCGGCTGAGACTTGGTGTCTGCTCTCGGGCTCTGAATGCATGCTTGCAAAAGTTGGTATAAACTCACTGATAGGTGCTTCCCAAATGAGGTGGCAGCTGAGCAGAGTTTTCAAAGGTCAAACCTTTTTGACTGGGGTGCCAATGGGGACGACTCAGCAGAGGTTATGCACCTGAGTGCTTTTTGGGGCCTGGTCTGTCACTCCTGATGACTCTAAAATACCTTCCAAGAGATGATCAGCACCTTGTGTACTCCGTACTGCAGTGCAGACAACAGGAATCAATATAGTATATATGAGTGGATCAGTCTTTGTTCCTCTTTGTCTCTTGAGATTATTTATACAGCCTGGAAGCATCATAGGATGTTGATGTTACAGTCCTAATTCTCAGCACACACTGTCCTCCTGCTATTTGCCTGATGCATATCTGGCAGGGGAAATCAGTACAGTGCTCTTTGAAGGGAAAAGCACCATCTACACCTTTAAATTGCAGTGAGCAACTTGCGTTCTGTAGCAGGATAGAAATGGCTGCTATTTCTGAGTAAAGGGGGGGGGGAAAGCTTCAGCCTTGTTTAAGATTAAGTTCATGTGCTGATCTGACTGCTTGTAGTAATTTCTCAAGCAGAAATGGCTTACAAATATAAACTGTCTTTTTTCCTTTGCTTTGTTTCTAGACAGAAAGCTGCTTAGACATGGAAAATAAATGGTTGAACTTAACCTAGACTGAAAATAACTGGACTTGGTGCTTAAAATTGGGAGAAACAATCTAGATTTCTCTTCCTGGATTTTTCATTTTTCCAAAATGACTGTAATTATTCCCCCTTTTTTATGTTAGTGAATTCTTCCATTATGTAGCATGTAATTCTCTTAACTTGCAGAAAGAATCAAATGTCTGGCCTTTCATTTAATTTTGACCCTAATCTTTTTAAAAAACATTAATTACAGGCATGACTCCTTAGTGCTTATTTTGTCTTTGTACCATTAATGGACTATTGAATAATATCTAACACTTCTGTTCATACATTTTGTTTTTGCTCATGACTTTCATGTGTTTTGCAGTTCCATGTTACTTTGCCTTAATCTATATACAGTGTTGATCAGTCCAAGCAAAGCTAAGAATTAACAAACCTAGCATACAGAGGATCGATCCAGTTGCTGTAAAGGTTCTCTGCCCGTGTTATTGACCTGCATGCTGTATTCTTTTCATGACTGAACATCCCTCCATTTTGATGTGTTTAGATTTCAGCTTTTAACTCTTGTGACCAAAGTCCTAACCACCAAGAAATTTTTCTGTGATCGATTCCCAAACAAGTATGATTTACACCTCAGAAATGAAGGTAAAGGCAAATAAGTTGAGTCCAAGTAAGAAAAGGCTTGGTTTGGGGTTGTATCAGTATAAAACAAGACACAATCATCTTCATTCTCATGTCAGTGGCAATGCTCAGGCTGAGGAAGAGGGTGGATCATTGGGTCCTATGAAAATGGAGATCTTTAGTGCTTGGAGCATTTATGGCTTGAATGTTAAAATTCCCCAATGTGTGGTCCAGAACAGCAGTAATTTGTCAAGATTTGGTGAGGTGGAGTTTCGTTAGTGATCTAGGTTGGCTGGTGCAGGGTGTTTTCCCTTTCTTCTGTCTAAATGAGCATGGGCTTGAACATAAGGTAATGACATAGTTGCTGGGAATCAGTTTTAGTAATTATATTTGTATCTAGATTCCATCCCTCTTTCTCAGTATATTATTCAGGTCATGTATTGAAATGCTGTAGAGTGTCATTGAATGCTCTTAAACAGCTGCCTCATGGCTGAATATCAGCGAACACTTTGTCTGAACATTAACCACACAAGTGAGCATCTCAGGAGATAAAACTAAAAAACCACTGTTACAGCTAAAGCCCCAAGACTCAGAAGGTCATTGTACTTGCATTTACTGATGGAGTGGCATGGTGGTACTGTTTCCAGTGCAGTGCAGTTTCACCCTGTTCTTTGCTGAGACTGCTCTGGTTCAGCTGTCTCCTGCTCCCCAGGGAGGCTGAGCTGTCTGGAGGATCTCGATGCACAGGGCTGTTAGGTGATGTTTGAGCACAGGTTCTGACAAACACTGTGTGTTATAAATGGTAGAACACAGGTGAAGGAGAATATCAAAATGTGAGCTGGACCAGGTCCCTTTTGGCCATACTGAAGTGGGTGAGGAGAATCCCTGCAGGTTTCAGTGTGATTTGGTTGACTTTCTGCTCTGTGAGTTACAGCTCTAGGCAACTTGCTTTACCCCATGTCCTGAACATACCAGGATGTTCCCTGGAAACCTGACTTCTTACTCTTACAGTGAATAATTTTTAGCACTCCACTGTAAGAAACTGGATTTTCTCTAATTTTCTCCCTTTCCACGTAGTGCCTTAACCTGCCATAACGTACAAGGTGTGTTACATGAGTTTGTGGTGTTCTGTCCCTGTTGGTTTGTGACTAGTTTGGGGTGTCTGTTTTCAGGCACTTGTTGGAGCAATTTTCCACTAAGCAGAGTGACCCAGGACAATCCCTGTGCTGTGGTCTGAGATTGATACAATATTGTGATTGACAGATGCAGTGGCCACTTCAAGGGAAGAAACTGGGTAGCCCTAAGAAGGTGGCATCTGAAGTAGCCAGGTATAAGGAGAATCATTCAGCATCCTGTGGTGTTGCACCTCTGCTAATGGTCCTGGTGCCTGAGCTGGGTGCAGTGCATGGCTTGTACATGCATCCTCTTCCTTCCCTCCCTATAGCCCCCTCTTAGTTTGCAGTAGAGCCATATTCAGCCCAGTTTGTCTTGCCTTTCTTTTTTTCACTCTTAGAACTTAGTCCTCAGTGAGCTTGTTCTCCACTGTCAGTGGCATACAGTGACAGAACTTATACACAGATGCTGTGGGTGTTAGGATGCTGAAAAATGGAGCCAAGTCCTGATGTGTTTGGTGTGTTTGCATACAGGGCATGAGGACAGAGGAAGGAGTCCTGCTGTGGGCTAGAGAACATCACACATGGAGGGAAAATGCAGTAAACTTATCAGAAAGCATTAGAGATTCAGAAGTTTATGTGCAAATTTTTGTTTCTTTCCAAAGGCCAAATTTGGAGGGGATTTCACAGTGGTCACACAAGCTATATCTGACACACTTACCCCAGAAATCCCTTCTCAGTTTCAAGTCCCTGCTGCAAAGGCCAGGGGAAGCTAGGACTTCCCGGAGAAAACGGTCACTAGTATTTTTGGTAACCTTATTTTCAGAAATGTCCAAAACATTGTGACAAAAATTTTCCAGACAAAGAGGCCTGCAGTAAGAACACAGAATGGGAAATTTGAGTCCAACTTGCCTGTCTTTAACCAAGTTATAAGCAACTGAGAATTTTATAATGGTAGAAGTCAGCAAGGAAAAGGTAAATCTGCATTCCACGTTTTTTTTCCTGGTTGAAAGGGTCAGAGGAACTGCAGAAAATTGTTTTCTTTCCTTTTAAGTAGGCAAACTCCTTCCATTCTTTACTTTTATTATTACTAATACAGAAGATGTGATATCGTGCAGGAATAGCAAGTCTCCATATCTGAGTGAGAAACTAGGTTAAAGGCTTGCTATCTCAGCTTGAATGTGCTGTTTCTCAGTATTGCTTTAGTATGTATCAGATGTGATATACTGCTACCCTTGTTTTCGCAGACTTTATTCTAGGTGTCTTAAATAACTGACATCTCTAAAACCCTACACTCTCGTTGTTCATTCTTCACATCTCTCCAACCATAAGTGCTCCTTGACTGTGTGTGCTGCAGAAGAGAGAAACCTGAGTTTGTGCACTTGCAGAAGTTTTTTTTAAAGGCAAAAGGCTTTTATGGGTTAAATATTGAAAGTCTTCCGTAGCAAAAGTTTTTATATAAGTATTGGAAGTGAAGTTGAGATCTTCTGGGAATCTGGCCTCTTACCTGTCCTTCACACAAATATGAAAGATTTAACATTCATGGGCTCCGTAAGGGACCTTAGTTGGTCCCAATTAAGAGTAGTAAGCTCTTTGGAAAACCTTGATTAATGTTCACATGTCATATAGTCTGTCTTTTGCAGCTATTATTAGCAACGACAGCTATATCAAAGAAACTGGAAAATCAGGTAGCTAGTTTTGCCAGTCAGAGTAAGAGAAAAGACTCATGATACCAGAGAGAGAATGAGATCCTAGTTTGCATAAGCTGAATTTGGAGTGGAATGAAAAGCTGTCTTCAGATAATTTTATGCTTTCTATATTGAAACACAATATTGAGCACTCAGCCTAGTGACTGACAGGCATAGTTGTTTAAATAGTAAATAACAAATACTAAATTTGTCTGGCATTAATACAGCATTGTACACTTGTAAATTTTGGGTAGAGATTGGATCATGAAATCAAGTTACTTGCATATTACAGTCATGCCAACTCCCTTAAACATCTTCTGCTGTGAATTAATTGACTTGCTACCCAATTGCTGTCTCAAAAACCTTACCCTCATTTAGTAGCTTTAACCTTAGACAACTTTGCTGACAGTTAATAACACTTCTGTGTAGCTACTTATGGCATGCAATCCATCCTGGCTTTGCAGGTTCTTTAACAATTAAGTGTTAACAAAGCTTGCTATTATGTCAGCTGCATAATCATCATTCAGATTCTAGGCTGAGGCTGTAATTGAAACCATCTGTTTGAAGCCTTATTTTCTGCTCTGACTTGCTGATGGAGCAGCTATCTCCTGCTCCTTAGTATCAAAGAGAGCCCTGATAAAAGAAACGTACCTGTTGGAGATTGCCTTTCTTCTTGGCTTGGCACTACCCACTCACTGACATCCACGTGCTGCTTCCAGGCATGAAACAGCTGCAGCAGCTGATGATAGTTGATTATTGATCATAATGCTAGTGCATGGATTCTCTAGAGGTGTGCTGGCTGGTCTCTTGGGCATGGTAACAGGGTATATTCCTCTATTCTCTAGACTCTGCTGCTGCTGAGGCTCTGCTGTCCTAAGTGGAGCAGGATGGTGTGTTTTGACAGCTTGGGCTGCAGCAGGGGGGCACCCAGTTAATTGCTGCCAGCTTCAGCTGCACGGGTATGGAGTCTGGCCAGCCCTTGGCCGCAGCAAATGAGAGCAGCCAGGGTGGTCTGCAGCATCGACTCTGGGCTGAACCCAGCGGGACCCTGCTGAGTTCCTACTGGAATACTCCAGGCTTCCTTAAAAGGGGGTGATGGCACTTAAGGACTGAAGGCTTTAATTTGGGGGCTTTGACACCTTATATTTTGACCACTGGGAGAAAGGCGTTATATTTACTACTTCAGCCTATAATAAAGGCTTAGGTTGTGCTCTCTTTTGCTGTGTCTATGCTGCTGTAAGTGTCTCAGGTGAAGTTGTAAAAGTTAAGTAATCCAAAGGGGAAGACTTCCAGCCTGGTTTTGGAAGGGATTGTGTCTCATTGATGCCTTTTGCAGGCATTGATTTCTTTTGCCCCTGTTTAGAAGTTAGGGTCTGATTCTAGTAAGATTTATAACAGAGCAGCTCTGACCTCAGAAGATTTACCACAGTGCTGGTGAGATCAGAAGCAGTCTTTAATAGTTTTTTGTGCTTCAGGGTCCCTGTAAGTTAATCAGCATCACGAAGTTTGGATTATTGCTGAATACAGTCTTCACTACTTGTTTGCTGAACTATAAAGTTTCAGCTAGCATTCAGCTGGAGGCAACTTCCATACAGACACTATCAAAATAGCTTCAAATATTTGGCCCCCTGGGTATTACCTAACTCATGGAAGGATTTTATCGAGCCCACATGGATATGTTTTTCCAGTTCCATGTAGCAATCTAAATCTTCAGACAGCTGCACTGGATGGGCAGTGCAGAGGTCCTAAGCCGGTGCTGACCCACACTGGCGAGTCCCCGTGCTACCAAGCAGAACAGCATGGCAATGCTGGCAGCTCTGGCAGCGGGGTCCCCGTGTGTATGCGGACCCACTGCTGCGCAGGGTGAATGGGCAGTGTGGTGTCTGAGCCGTTCAGAAGTGCTAGGGCATAATTTGCATTAAGACTTCATCTTTACAGTATCTTGATCCACTGGAATGCCATTTGGGGTGTTTGGCCATGTGATGAGCATGAGTTTCACTGTAATCCTGCTGCTACTAGACTTAATTTCCAACTGAATTAGGTCTCCTCAGTAAGTCTTCATAGGGAATGTTATTTTGCTGTTGCCTGCTTCTACCTGTTGATAAAACAGGATGGTCTGTTTCTGTGCCAGGAAGCGAAAATATTTAACTTGGACTAAATGAATTGGAACAAACTATGCAATTGATTTTTTTTAGCCTCTGCCATTTCTGATATGCAGAAAGATGTGTTCATTCTGCTGAGTTTGGTAATACACTCTAATGTTAGTGATGGGTACACTAAACTCAGTCATTCCACTGGCCAAGTGGGTGGAAATTATACCTAATAATTTAGCTTAAACATAAGTGTTAAATTTCTGACACAGGGGCTGAAGGATATGCTTATATTGCAATTCAAGCAGACATTTTTGAGCTAGTTTTAAGCCATCTAGGTCACATGGTGAAGGTACACTGTTATCTCTATCTCAAAATTTAGCAGACTGCAAAATCAACCTGGAAATACGGGTTTGTCTGCAAGAAGAGTTCAAAGGGAACTTCAGGTTTTCTCATCCACAGAGTTAGCAAGAGCTGAGCTTGCTAACTGAATGTAGCTTAGTACTTCTGTAGGAGGCATAGTTGCATCTTTGAAGATACAACCTAAAATGCTACTTGCATTTCATGTTATAACTCATTAAAACCACCATGCCACACTTCCAGGTTTATATTATTGTATGTTTTGTATATTTACATACATAAAAATGTTTGTCACTGTTACGAAAAAGTCATTCAGCGTTTAGGACTGCCCTAAGTATCTGAATCAAGCTTTAAAATATTGAGGTGTCTGTAAGAGGCAATAAATGAACTATTCTATATTCTCCCTCCTAAAGGAGAGTATAATAAACTCTGCTGTCAAGATAAAAA
The DNA here is from genome assembly GCF_036370855.1 of Dromaius novaehollandiae. Lineage (NCBI taxonomy): Eukaryota > Metazoa > Chordata > Aves > Casuariiformes > Dromaiidae > Dromaius > Dromaius novaehollandiae. The sequence goes on along the minus strand of NC_088112.1, from coordinate 22,619,194 downwards.
GCCTCAAGAATGCTGCTCAATAAATCATACCCATTAGTAAGTGCAGTGTCAGTTTTCCCTTGTCTTTTGAACTGTTTTAAACTCATGCTCATTTATTCTTTCATGTGCTCGAGTACATGCGGTGGTTCAGTGCTGATAAATCAGCAGCCAGCTTGTCTAGTCTGTTTTACTGTGGATAGCAGTGAGGCTAATCTAGTGCTCGCCACTCCAATAACCTGCCTACCTGTCCAATTCCTCAGCTGAGCAGCCATGCTATGCAGCTTAGATGCAATCTGTAGGTACCTCATTTGCCTCCTTTGCTATGTGGAGGGCTAAGACCACACAATACACAGTGATAACAGATGATTTCATTGCCCTCATTTTAGGGACCAGCAGTGCTTTCAAAAAAAAAAAGATGTGTTAAGTTAAAAATTCAGTTTCTTAACATAGGAAATTGTTGCTTATGTATAGGCAGTTACATGACAAGTGGTTTTGTTTGATAGAGAAAATGTTCATGTGTAGTAGTCCATCTTGCTGAATGTTGATGACTTTCAAAGTGGAAAGTATGAATTATCTGCAAGAGGGCTGAAGAGGCAACTGAAAGACTTCTCTGAGATGTTATAAATTTGCATTCAGTGCTGTACGATTAATTTTTCTTTATTTTCAGTGGTGCAACCAATTCAAAATTTACTTTGGATAGAATAAATCACCTCTTGACTTGACAGCTACTATACAAAGTATTTTAGTGTTTTGGAGTTACTTTTGATTTTTTCAGATTGGAAAAAGTTCAAGATTGTAAAAGGGTCAAGTACTTTTGGTCATCTGAACCTGATGGTTTGCTCCTTGTCTGAAAAGCTTTAAAGTCACTATTTGGGGTCTCATGCTCTGTGGACTAGACACAAAAGGGATAATATTGCATACTTTTGCTGAGCTTTATGAATATTATCTGAGACTATACGTAGTATCAGTCAGGACTTTATGAGGTTTGCCACGTAATGTTTGGATTGAAGAACTCTTGGAGCCGAAGGGCTGTTAATCTGAGACACTAAGAACTGGAGTTTTGCTTTATTTTAGTTTAATTTTATTTAAACAGGGAAAATCTAACCCATAGCTTTTCTTTTTTTATTTTTCTGAGGTATTAAAGAGTAACCATTCAGCAATCTTTGTGTGCTTCCTAGCATCAATACCAAATGAACTTACTGTGTCCTCAAGCCTTCAATCCTTTCCAGAATGGGCTCAGTGTAACCCAAAGGTATCAGAAGGCAGCTGCTTTGCATTGGAAAAGAGAGATGCAGATACTCTTCAAGACAATACATCTGCAGATACTTTTTGTAAGGGTTATACTAGAGCCAAAGATCTCAGTAATGTCTCTGGGGCTTGGGAAGCAGGTGGTCTGTCACATCACAGTTTCAAGGATTTATAGATGGAAATCAGCCCTTGATACTCATACCAGTAGGCTGGATGTGGACTGAAGCTTTATTCTCATGTACTTGTAACTGCACAGTTTGTGTAGTGGGCAACCACACTTCACACAGATACACAGGCTGGATTTGAAATCCAGCTTTATAACCTTGTGTGCAATACATTGCATATTCATATCTTGATACATACTAATTGAAGATTGTCATCCTAATTATTACTGTAATGAAAGTCTACAGCAATTCAGAAACTAACAGTGCTCCATAATTGCAATGTGAGTAGGCAGTAGTGGACTAAGATGCTGTCAAAAATGTTATCTCTGTCATCTTCTCTAATTGCTTATCTCTGTTATCCGGAAGGAATCTTAGGCAATTCTAATCTGTGCTGTGATTTTTACTAAATACTGTACTGCTCTTTGTGCTTTGAAAATGGGTTTAGTGAATCCCAGTAGAAGGGGGATGTTCTGATCAAGGGTTACCTTCATAAGCTATTTCAGTCTTAGGGTCATGTGAAGTGAAGAAACAGGAGAAAAGACTTGTGTTTTCTACCTTGAGTGGGATGGTTTAAGGGGGTAAGGAACAAAAATAATGATGGTATTTCTTGAAGAACCAAATGTGTGGTTCTTGGCCTCACCAGCCACCCACAGATTGTCGCTGGGGGGGCAAGGGGACAGTTCTTCCAGGTATGTTCCTCCAGGATGGAGGGAAATGCTTTCTTCATTTCATGGGTATCCAAGTCTGTCTTAAAGACTGTAGTTGATCAATGAGTATTCATAGAGAATAGCGTTTTGTAAGAAGCAGAGTTGCCTGGCCTTTGGCACCTTGTCTCGTAACACTACGGCTGGCATTTCTGCTGGGGTGGTGTTCGTTGGGACTCGGAGGGGATGATCTGGCCTTGCCTGGTGGAACTTGTGCTGGCTGAGCCATAAAAGTGAGTAAGCAATCTGCTGCAAATGCTGTGAGAAATCAGCAACTGCACAGCATGGACTCAGTAAATTGTGCAGAATTATGCATACAAGTTGCTTTCTGAATTTAGCTGCACATGTTTATATTAACATGCAAATAAACCAATTTAAATAAAACAAATATGAAAATGTTCATTAGATTCAGTTTTATGGCATAATTGGTTTGGGTGGGGTGTGCGTTTCTGGTGCTTACTCTGATTACCTTCCTGACAATGAAGAAATCCACAACAACCATATCAATAATAAACCATTTAAACAATTAAATTACTAGCAATTCTGAAATGGCTCAATATTGTACATGGGTTAGTTTAATTTTTATGTAAATTCTACCCCCTGGAAAATGCAAAACAACTGTGTGAACAACTTCCCTCTCAAGTCTCGTCAACACCAATGGCTTACCTTCAGTGTAAGTGATGGCCTTAACTTGATTTTCCTCATTTGTGTTTGTCAGGCACGGAGGAAAAATAATTGTCCTCAGTATACATTTTGCTTCTTTTTGTATACTTTACATGATCTAGTGCATTTTTTCAGTCCTGGGTTTGAGCTTTTTATCCTATTATATAGATATTGTTATAACCCTTATAGAAACAATCTAAAATAAGCAGAGAGGTACAGTGACTTTCCCCAAGGCTGCAAGTCAGTTTAATGGCTAGGCTTTCCTTTTAGTCATTGTCACAGGGTTTGAGGGTCAAGACTACTAAATTCTTTCTAAAATCTTGTGTGTATAGACAAACATATGTATGCACATGTATGTATTTAAACAGTGAAATAAAAATATATGTATGGATGGTTGCATATATGTGGAAATGTGTGCATATCTGTATACATATGTATGCAGTGTTAAAAGATGTATTTTGGTTGCAGAAGTTATAGTCAAGCAACTGAAACTTAGCTAATGCTATATTTAATGCTGCTTATGCTTTCTTTGTATATTCAATAAATTGGATGAGGTTGGAGTCTCCTGTTAAAAATTGTATGTGGCTGGCACTGTGGAAGTGTAGTAGATTCAGTAAATAATTCTCGTGTTTGCTGGAGGTCTGCATTTGAGCTGGGGTCCAGGTTATAGATGGTGAGCTCAGAGTCTAAGCATTTATCTTTTGCAATTCCTACATCAGCTCATGCAGCCTTGCTAGCTCAGGCACTGGTCGTGGTGCAGCTGGACAACATGCATGTTGTCTGTGTGCGCACATGCGCTAAGAGTAAATGGAGGCCCTGTGCCTTGGGAGCAGGTTAGAATGGCTCAGGAAATATTTGACTAATACTTGAATAAGGAAACTGATGGGATAAGCAGTTTCTCCAGCACTGATTGGCATCATTCTGACCAACATGCGTGATCCTGTTTTCCCCAGAACAGCCTGCTGTTGGGGCAGGTGCTGGGGATGCTGACACAGTTTCCCTGTTACTTCTCATATACCATTGATTGCAGTAGGAGCATGTCTCTTTTCCTTGCTGAATGCTATAAGCACAAGATGAAATTACCTCCCTCTCTCTCAACCTTTCTTCAGCTCAATGAAAATGTAATTCTTCTGACAAAACTGATTTTTATTAATCTTAGAATAATTTTAAAAAATATTCTATTTTGCAGCAGAATGGAGATGCTTTTAAAGTCCTCCACATAGTCACAGAAGGACAGAGGTGCTTGCTTAACTGTAGGCTAATAAAGGTTCATATAGAATACAGGTTAAGAGAATCACTCAAGTGGCAAGGGACCTGAGATCTCTAGTCCAAACCCTGCTTGGAACCAGTGCATTTAGAGCAGGTTCCATTCAAGGTCTGAATATCTCCAAGGATGAAGATCCCACAACCCCTCTGGTTCCCTGTCTCTGTGTTTGACAATTCTCAATGTAAAAGTTTCTTCCCTGCATTGAGTCAAAATTCCCCCTGTTCTAGCTCATCCCTGCTGTGTCTCATCTTTCTGCTGTGCCTTGTAGCCTGACTGTGTGCTCCGCAGCCCCCGGGAGGTGGTTGCAGACAGCAGTAAGGTCCCCTGTCGTATCCCTGCGCCAGGCTGAACAGGCCCTGCTCCCTGACTCTTCTGTACGTGCTCCAGCCCCGAGCAACGTGGGGGCCTTTGCTGGACGTGCTCCAGTATGCCAATGCCTGTCTTATATTGAGGGGGGCCCAAATTGGGCCCAGTTTACTCCAGATGTGGTGTTGGAAGTGCCAGGTAAGGAGGAACGATCCTTTCCTTTGGCCTCCTGGCTGTGCTCTTGCTCGGGCAGCCCAGGTTGGATGCCGTTGCTGCCAGGGTGTGCTGCTGTCTCACGGCCAGCCTGTCCGCCAGGAGCCCAGGTCTCTTCCTGCAAAGCTGCTTTCTGTTTTTACAAGCTAGCTGAGCTCATACTTAGTATTTGCCAGATGAAAGCGAAGTGATCTTGAATGGTTAATGACACAAGACTACATTTTCCTTTTCAAAAACTCACTACTTTGCCTTTGGTTAAGCTTTGTCTTTCCACTTCTCCAGTGTTTACAAGTGCTAATTATCACTGTCCCCTCCAGCTTCCTTCTGATATTAATCAAGAAGTGATTTTTTTATTTGATTTCCTGGTGCTATTATTCAGAATGCCTTTTCCTATTATTTAGGTGATATGTCGGATTTTGAACTGTTTCTTACTGACAGCTTGCTTAGAAACAACATCTAAATGGCACATAAAACTTTGGCATTGCCAGAATCCATTTCCATGGGTTCCCTTTTATGCCTGATAAAACTATAGGCTGAAACAGTGTTGTCAGAGACACCAGGCCCGAAGCTGGAGGTTTTGCAGCGTAGGACTGAAGTGAGGCTGCTGCTGAAGGAGTAAGTGACTTCTGGAGCTGAGAGAAGTTCATGAGACAGCTCCTGGCTGTGCTTGCGTTGCATTACCCCTGTCCCCACCGCCAGTGCGGTGCTTTGATCAGCAGAGGAGGTCATGCATGAATGACTGGTGTCACTCTGTATCTGAAGTGCTTTGCTGCGTGTGGAGAGCTGCACGCCTGGCCTCAGTCTCCATGCAGCTCCCTGCTAGTCCTGGAAGGCTGAGATTGGGACCAGACATCAAATCTACGTCTTTGTGTGGCAGCATATGTTGGTGCAGACCATGCTGTAATGGTGGCAGGTCAAAGGCACCGGCTTCAGCAGTCTTCAGGAGAAAAACATACTTTTAAAATCAGACAAGCAAGAACTAGTCCATATTTTTGACTGCACCAGGAGACATTTTGCACTGACTTACTGCCATGAGAGTATCACTTAGAAGCGAGGTGGGCTTCACTTGTGGCTTGTTTGCAGGTGTTCAAATTTCTACATTTGAAGGAGAATCTTATACTGAAATCTGCCTGATTTTTTTTTTTTTTTTGGGGGGGGGGGGGGTTTGGCAGTAGATTGAGGATTGAAGTTAAGTACTTTTTTCCTGACTTTGTAATTCATCTTTAAACTCCTAGCAGTCTGTCTTTGGGTATCTAGATACCCTTTTTCTAGTGGAGCACTGTAAGGTCACAGCATTTGCAACAGACGTTCATATAGCATCTGCCCACGTTCTGGTGCCTTTTTTCTTTTGCTCGGAAATGAAATTTTAGTTAAATTTAAACAACTGAGTATCTCAGCTAGCATGTCATCTAGGACACCTGAGATATGAGTGCTAACCTCTCCTCTGCTTCTAACCCTCAAGCCCATGGCATTATCTTCTCCAGTCATGTTACTGGTGCCTGCTTTCTTGCAGTAAGGACTCGTCGTTTTTTACTCTCCTGGCCAAGGCTGAGCTACCCCTGCCAGCATCTCTGTTTTCTTTTCACTCCATGTTTTTATCACTCCTCCACATTCTCCCTACTCATCTCCTGCCCTCACATGTTTCTTGCATGCTGTTGTGTTTGCTCGGTACTCCTATTTCCCCCTCCCCTCTTCAGCTCCTTCCTTAAAGCTTGCTTTTCTTGCAGAAGGCTCCTTATGTTGCTTTCCTTATTTCTGGCAGCAGAACTTGCTTGGGCATCTTCTGTTGCCCCATTTGACTGGGGTGAGGCCAACAAGCCCTTCCAGGGCAGTACGCCACTCTGAGAATGGTCTGTGTACGTAGAAGGAGCTGTCTGTATGAGTAATGTAGTTTGGTTCTCTAAAGCTTTGTTTTCTGTTTATTTTTGTCTGTCTTTAATTATTCTATTAATACAATATTTTAAATGTATTAACCAAAACAGTGTCAAAGGATTTTTACTTCAGTATGTGTGCCAACAATAATCATTGCTAAGTCTTAAACAATTGCAGTAAAATAAGTGTCTTGCTGCTAATGATACCTCATTTGTATTAAAGATGCTTTAGTAGAAGCATGGTTTCTACAGTTATTTCAGCTAATGCTTATCTGCTATGTCAGATTTTGAAATCAAAGTATATGCATGGAAAATTACAAGCTATTCTGCTTTACTCAGCAGTGGCACATAATTCCAAAAGCCCAAGAGCACTGCTTTCTTTTGAAGATCGTTTCAGAAGATTAGCTACCTGTAGTGGAAATTAACAGTGTGAATTACATAGATCCCGGATCTGAGTCCTCTGAATGTGGCAGTGCCTAATGTTTTCAGTAGGAGCCTGACCATGGCATAGGTATTTGGACCTCTTTCTATGCATCTTTCCTTTTCTTCTTTTTTCATTTTTTGTGTGTGTATAACTGATTGTTGGTAAGATTTCAGTTTTGGGGGAGGGTGATGGACAGACTTGCTTTCAGCAACTGTGTTGAAAAGGAAGAAAAAAAAAAAAGGGGGGGGGGATGTTTTAAGAGGGGAGTTATTGCTGCTGTTCTGCACTGCAGTATTTGGTCTTTGGACACAACTACTTGGTGAAAATACCTTCCTTTTATCCTGAATAACTTTTGCTTTACAGAAAATAATGAGGGCAACAACAGTTCTTGGATATCAGTAGCAAGATGGTTTCTAGTACAAGAGGTTTCAGATCCATACTAAATAAAACAATCTGGGCATAAGCTCTTCTGCACCAGCATTCATTCATATAAATCAATATAAATTCCATATTTTTGGCACTTGTTGTTTTGGAGATAGTTTAGGGTACCAGTCATTCATGGAGAAACAGGAAGAAATTAATTCATAAGATGTTACCAAGCCCATGCGAGTCCCTAACTCACCCTACCTCTTGACTAGAGGCTGGTTTGAGGGTGTCCTTCGTTTGAGCCTCTCCAAAGTGATGTGATAACATCAGAACAGGGCACTCCAGGGGCACGGCTGTCACAGGCAGCAGGTACATCCCCTGCTTCTGAGGCCTCTGCAGCGGGAAAGGGTGCAGACCCTGCACCATCTCCTGCAGGTTTGGCTCAGCTCAGCCTGGCCCCAGGCCTCCAGCTGGAGTAGCCTGATACTGATGTATGGCTTCTGCATTGCTGGCACTGCTGCTGCTTCTCCCAGGCCTCCTCTGAAATGCCCTTTATGCCATAAGGAAAGCACCATAAAGCCTGGCACTGCAGGGCAAAATGGATGCAGCCTCCCTGTCTGTGTAGTTTATCTTCATCAGCTCCTCTCTATTTCAAGCAGTGTGTGATGTGAGGAAGGTTTCTGCTCTGTTAGCAGCTGACAGTTTGATTTGGAAACTCTTAGGCTTTTCAGGGGAGCTGGTTTAACTCGAGTTTCAGCATTCAGTGTTTGCAACCCCATGGGTTACAGGACTGATTCAGTTTACAGCCACAGGGAGAGCCACGTGGGCTGGCTGCTGGAGAGGGATGTGACACGCACTCTGCCAGGGGGAGAGAATTCTTGTTTCACTGAGTGAGGTGTTCAGAGCTCAGCTGTGTTGCTTCTCCAGGCCAGCTGCTCCACTCAGAGCCTTGACAAGGGCCAGGCTGTTCTCAAGCTTTATTTTTGTTTGTAGAATGAAGGTAAATCATGGAAAGAAAAAATCTTGAGCAGTTTTCCTTGAATGCTAATAAAACACTTTCCTGGAGTAGGTGTAGAAGGCAGGGAAGGAACTCTTCCCAACCTTTCACTCCCAATCACATGTATAGTTTACCATTATGCAGTGTTGAAATGTCTTAAAATCTTATATTTATCAGTGCACTTTGTTACTAACTAGAGATATTTGTCATTTCTGGAAGGAGGAATGAAGACACAGAAGGTATGTCTACAGACGGAGTTAGGTCACCAACTCCTACCCGTTTGCCACATTAGCTTTGCCAAACTAAAATGTTGATCCAGAAAACCTCCACTCAGTTGTTACCGTTACCAAACAGCATCTATAGATTTGCTAATCCAAACAGAAAGGGAGGAAAAAAGACAGGCCTTTCTATTTAAGTGTTAAAGTGTGGCAGAAATCTAGAAAAATACCTAAAGCAACTCCATTCAGTTAAAGCATGTCTGGATTTCCAGAGCAGCATCAGCTGCAGCTCTCTTCCATGAGAGCTTGGTCTCTGTGGGAGCTTGCTGGCTCTTGCTCGCGGGTGGTGAGAACAGGAGGTTTGTGGCAGGAAGATAAAGCAAGAGCAAGTACAGCACAAGTATCCGTCGCTCAGGTGGTATTGAACCTGTATTAGGACTCTGCCTTTGTGTTTATAGCCACAGTTTTCTGGCACAAATAAGCATGGCCTCAGTTGCTGTTTGTCTGGACTTCTGACTACTCATGTCTCAGGAAGGTGAATATTAAATGACTTAACTCTATTCTGTGGGTAATTGCAGGCATTGAGTCAGGCCTGCAGTAAACTGTACCTGCAAGCTGGAGATTCAGGAAACGAGCTTGGCCCTTACAAAAGTAAACCCATAGCTTTTGAAGTCCTTTAAGGAAATCATAGGAAGAATCTGAAGAAGAAAGGCACTGTATCAGTGCAAGGTATTACTCCTCTAACACCAGTTACTCCCACATGCAGATTTTACATTTCTCACTCTGATACGCTTATGTGCAGTAATGCCAGGATCTGATGGTTCTTCATTTTGTACTAAAGGCAAGAAAGACTGTTGTGATTGAATATCCTCTATTAATGACGTTATGTGGGAGGGGAGGGGATGTGCTGGGTTGGTTACACTGAAGCACCTAGTTGCTTCACCATTTGTACCCAGTTACACCTGACACATTGGAAGCCACTCCAGTTTGAGCCCATTCAAATAAACTTCACAGTATTGCTGTTTGCCCTTGAACAGTTGCTCATGGTAAGTGCTTGCAAAGAAGAAAAATTTTTGGTAACTTGATATTTAGTTGATTTTTGCAGGCTATTTTAATATTTCCTGTCTGAATTTGGAGGACTTTTGAATAATGATTTTAAATACTGCCTATAAATCACTTTCAATGTGAAATCAAAAGTTTTTGTAGGATTGCAGCTCCGAACCCGATTTGGCCCACAATTTTGGAATTGTTTAATAAATGTTGCTGAGTTATTCAATGCAAACTAATTAGATTAACTTACTAACAAATCACTTCTTAAAGAGCTGTTGGCCATTAAGAGGTATCCTGTGGAGAGCAGGAAAAAGCGCTTCACTTATAGGAAAAGTTATTTAAAAGGCCACATACCCAGGTAAATGGATTCTTGGAGATAGCGATAAAGTTCTCTAAAATACAACTTTTTAAAGCTGTTGGACTGAGGAAAGTTTTTTTGCCTGTGTTGTGTTTATTTTATACCTTGATATTTCTATTTCAAAGAATTGTTTATATGCTAGAACAAAATTATTTTTAGATGAGTTTAGGAGCATATTTTTGTCAACTGCTTGCACCTCAGATCCATTGAGGAGCTTTCTGGGGAAGCCACTGCATTTTGGTGCTCCCTCAAGATATTCCTGGAAGCCTGTGGTAGTACAAAAAGCTCTGGAAATAAGCAGAAGAGGCTAGTTACAGGTAGAAGTGGTTTGAGAAATATGTTCCTATAAAACTTTTCGTTTAAGAAGAGAAAACAGTATTTTCAAAATCTGATATATGAAGTGATGATTAAAATAATCTTTTAAACATAGTATTTCAGCATTTTCAAACAAAGTTAAAACTTGGTTACTTTTCCTCAAGAAAACAAGTTTAGATTCAAATTGATACAAATACATTACTCTGGTTGCAAACATTTTCTTAAATGCAGAATTCTCTAGAGCTTGGAAATGTTACTGTTCTTTTTCAAGTTACCATATATTATACCTAATTATGTGAAATAGCCTCAGGTAAGTCACTTTGTATTTTGTGCCTCAGTTTCCAATCTTTAAGATGTTTAGCACTGTTGCAAAATTCTTTTAGCTGCATAGGTTTTTTGTGTAGAGGTAGTGATAAAAAGCACATCGTATTTTCCAGGCCCCCAGAGTCGGTGGAAAAGCCAGCATGAGGGTTCAGTTTGTGCCCCTCATTCCATTTCTAGCAGCCCTTCTCCCAGGGCATTGGGTGACTGTGGTGTTAAACCAGTTAGGAAAATAATCAGTGCTATCTTTATGCTATTGTCTTGGCTTTATTCTCTAGCATTGGCTTTTATTTGGAAGAGTTGTTCACAGCAAAGGCAAACTTGTTTATATGGCATCTCCCTTTTCAGTAGATAATTTTTAAGGGCTCGAGTTGCACTTTAAAACTGGGCACAGATACAGTGTCTCAGATAAACCTGTAGATTCAAAGGCCAGAGGGGACTGCTGTGATCATCTGGTCTGATACCCAAGGGTGGAAGAAAATAAGTATATTTTACCTGTTTTACAGCTGGAGGAGCAGAAGCAGAGAGGTTAAGAGCCAGCTTTCAAGGTACTTCAGCATCTTGTGGTACAGCTAGGCTCCTATGAGGAATTTCAGAAGTGCTGGTGGAGCAGCCTGGGGACCTGGTTGCGGCTGAAGTCTGTGGGAGCAGAGCAAGTTAGGCATGTGAGTAGTCTTGAAAACCCCAGTTAGCTGCCTGTCTACATCTTTAGGCAGATAAAAACTTTAGGCTTTTGATTGAGATTCATCGCACTTAACTTGAGCACATAAAAGCAGCCTCTTGGCTCCCTTGGTAGTCAGAGGAGAAGGATGGCACTCTTCTATTGCTCATAGCAGTGACACCTCTTAGGTGGGGCTGTGTTGCCCGTGGGACAGGCTGATCTTCCTCCAGTCACCTGTGCTTGTGCTAGACAACGACACCTGAAGTAGCTGAAGTTAGGTTGGATGAAGCCTGTCGTAACAGACTTGCTTATATGTACGTATGTGTGTATATGTATGCATATATCTCTGTGTGTATGGTGGGAAGAAACAAATAATACTTAGAAATTTGTTTAATAGAAGTAGCTGGAGTCTGAAGTTTCCGTGTTTTATCTGCATCGTATCCCACACCAGAAGTGTCCGTGGACAGAAAGTGAACTTCTTTCAGATTTTGTGGTTGTTCCTGTCCTCATGCACGATCCTTCCCTTACATTGTGCAGACGTTATTAGGACAAAAGCCAGCCATGTATAAAACCCCATAATGGCCGTTATATTTTCAGTTCCCTGCCACTGTCCTGTGGAAATGGAACAAACGTCTATTCTTTCTTTAAGCACAAGATGCAGTGATGTTGAGGCTTTATTAAGAATGTGAGTGGGTTTTTAGGAGAATCCGCTTGTGTAACTTCTGGAAAGGGACCTCAGCACTCAGCCTAGCACTCTGAGCTTCAGTTTGTAAATCAAAAGTCTCTATGTAGCTTATGTGTATGGTTTTGAATAGCTTGGATAGCTGAAAGGATTCCTGTAACCTTTAGAGGTTAGCCTAGTCCTATTTGCTACTTAATTTAATTATCCATCATTATTGGCTGAGAGCTCTGCAGGCATTCTCGGTAGCTGGAATTGCAGTTGAGCCCCAGGTGCCCTTTGCATTTATCTATTGCCACCAGTTAAGTCCTTATGCAAACTCTGACTTTTTGCTCACATGAAGACTGAGTGATGGGAACTGTCTAGAGTCTGTTTTATTTCAGTGCCTAGCTTTGTTTTCAAGGGGAATTGTGAGCGTATCTTTGGCAACCTGTTTTGAACCTTTTACTTCACACTTTAAGTTTTGATCATACAGTGGGTAATAGCTCAGTAGAAATAAGCATGCCTAGGTATCTGTTTGATTATAAATACTGTCATCTTCAATTGGGAAATTCTGGGACCTTATCAGGCCTGATGATTAGAATAATGCTTTGTCTCATATAGTGAGTTCCATTATCAGAGCATGAAGCACCATGCTGTGATGGCAGGACAGCAGTCAGTACAGCACCCTGGCTGTCCTGCTCTCTGAAAAATGGGCTGCTTTCTTGAATGGCTTTGAGATCCCCATCGTTAAACAAGCCGAGCGGTTCAGAGGCTATTGTGCATTCTCTCTGCAGGGATGCTTTGTGGGAACTGCTACGTAGCTTGATATTAGCATTAATTTCACATGCTACCCACTTTGGTGTTGCAGACAATAAGCTTACAAGGTCACTGCAAGAGCTCAGGTAAAGTACAGATGCTGAAAACTACAGGATTTGATTGTAACTTCTGTAGGTCAGAGAGCCAGCTCCCACCAGTACTTCAGGTGTGAGGAAAATGATTTCTAATTTTTGTGTCATTTTTTATTTTGCTAGAATTCCTTACGGAAAACAGAAGTGGAAAGTGCTAGAAGGATATAAGTGGGTGGGGGGAAAAAGATAATAGAAACCAGACTTGCTTTCAAGCTCTGGGAAGGAGGGGCCATCGTTATCTCAAACAGAGTTGCAGCAGTGCACAGTCCTCAAAGTGCCTGGCTTGAGAGCAGGTAGATGGGTGGGACTGTGTTTTTAGACTACAGCAAGAAGACAGAAGCCCTCAAGTGAAACTATGTGAAACCATTTGGGACCTGGCCTGTCTTTGGCAGTGCACCAGTGACCACAGTGCTGTCGGCAGCAGGTGAGGATTCACAGGTATTCTGATAAAGGGGGTGGTAAACAGAGGCTTTGACAGATCACGTGCTTGAAAGTTTGTGCAGATCTCTTCTGATGTTCTTGTACCCTGACACACGGCACGTGCCCCCTTGGGCATGGCAGTACCCAGGCACGTTCTGTTGCTCCCACACCGTGACACTTAAACCCCCCCAACGTTCTTCTGCAGGAAAACTGGGTAAAGTTGGAATACTCTGAGTATACCTGATATTGCCAGTGGTGTTATCACATAGAATTACTGAACAAAACTTCTTTTAGGATGCGAATGGTGCTACAAGAGTGAATTGCATGACAAACTGAAGTGGGGAACGACACAGATTTTGTACAGATTTAATTCTCTTCTTGAATCAAAAAGACAGCACAGAGTAAAATACATATATTCATTTATGCCTCAGACTTTATCACTGAAGTGTGGAGAAAGAAAAGCTGCTAACAAGTAAACTTCAAGGAAGAAATTAAAATATATGCAAGCACAGATGTTGCTTCAGTAGAAATTTTTGAAAGTTACACTTTTTAAAATAAATGTGAAGATATATAAGCCATTTGCAACTTGGCTAAACTCAACAAGCTGTGAAGATTTATCAGCTGGACCATTAAAAAAATTGACTTCCTTCAACAAAGTAATTAAAAATCAAAATGTGACAAAATGGGGGATTTGGGAACACAGTGAATGTGAAAATACATGTGTTTGGGGTTTCTTTTGTTTTTTGCTGTTTGAAAAGCGTATCAGTGTGGAAAGTTGATAGCTTTTAGACTATAAAAGCTTACATTTAATATCAAGTCCCTTAATATTTGAGATGAATGGTTGAGGCTGAATATGCCCCCAGAAAGAATAGTGCTAATGAGAGCATGTTACAAGGGAGTTCAGCTTTTGATTGGTTTGAGTATGATGTTAAGATATTTTTCTTCTATTTGCTGGGTTTCTTTGTTGCAAGGTTCTTTGTGTGTTTCTTTTTTTTAGCACTAATTAGAAAATTAAGAACATCCAACTCCCACACAAATTGGTCATGTTCTGCTTTGCTGTAATAATTTAAATAAAGAGGATTTTCAAACTTCCACTGTGATAGTCTTGTCAGTTTAGAATACAGACTTTTTACCTAAAGCAGGAATATATTATTGCATTAAAAATAAGAAGCAGCTGTAAATCAGGAAAAAAAAGAAAGCACAATAGCATGTTTACAAATAAAAGGATCTGTTCTTACAGTTGTAATGAAACATAGTGATTTTCTTAGAGGTAACATTAGAAATATTTTCTGTTTTTTAGTATTTATGTGAGGGTGGAATTTGTGGGGATGAGTTATGAGCAGGGCCTCCCTGGGCCAAGCAGTGTGCTATGTTTGCAGCCCCAGCGCTGACGCAGACAGTGAGAGTCCAGGGTCTTTAGTTGTGGGGTTGAACTTTGATATGCTGATTCAGAAGCACAGGACATAGCATGTGCTATAAATTTAATAGTTGCTGCCTCAAAAAGGCCTGGTATTCAGCCCTCACTCAGTTCAGAATTTCAGCTTTCAGTCTTCACTCGTGAGTGTAGTCCTTCCTTTAACCAGAAGGAATCTGCTTTGCATGCAGCGGCAGCGACATTCCTGTTTACCCAGCGATGGTCCTGATGACGGTTGCGGCGTGGGGCAAGCTCTGTGTCTGGGCCCGGTTGGCACGGGTGCAGGGAGATGTAAAGGAAGCATTTAGATACTCCCCGTGGAAAAATACAGGGAAAGCTTTCTCTAGTGGTTAAATCAACTTACTTTCTTTGACAGCCTTTTTGGATACTATCCATGTTCCATTTGTCTTGATACATGGCTTTTTGGTAGCTTGACTTTAAGACTGGTAAAACAGGGATAGACTTAGTCTGTGTTTTGTAGAATATGAGTATTCCCATGTGGTCAGAAAAGTAGGGTTTTTTTAGGTCAGGTCATACTAAGACATTCATCACTGGTTGAAACTATGCTGCCAGATTCTCTGTTGGAGATGGGAGCAGCTCCCTTCCATCAATCTGCTAGGAAGGTAACAGCGGTCAGAAAGATGTAGGAACTTCAGAGCTGCAGAGGAGCTGCTTGGGTCAAGCAGCTCGAGGTCCTTTTCGTCCAGTATCGTCCTAGCAGAAGTCTGTAATGGGTGCCTAGGGAAAACATGTAAGGACAAGTCAAGTATATAGCAATATTTCCGCTGGTCCTGGCTGCTGCAGGTCCTTAGTTTACAGGTTTTCAGAGCTATTGTGTTACTAGCATCATTATATGTATTAGTTGTTGATGGGCTTTCTTCCGTTAATTTTTCTAATTGCTAAGGGCCGTTTGTCTTGGCAACCACATCGTCCTATGGGGTTTGTGTTCGTCTAGATAAGTGATATGAAAACTACTTCTTTCTTTAAAAAAAAAAAAAAAAAAAAATCTGCCTGACAATTTCATCAGATATTTTTAAACTATCCTATTTGGATTCATTAGGACACTTCTGTTTGATTCTTTCTGTTCCAGGGATGTTGGGCATCAGCATGCACCACAAGAAACTGAAGCAGCAACATATTTTTTTGTAACTAGTGAAAGGAACTAAAGAAACCTCTGGAAGGGCAGCGTAAGTGCTGCCTGCCAGCATGCTCGCTTGACAGGTAAGGTGCATGCCAGCACTGCTGCTGAGCCAGCTTGTACAGCAGCATCCACACTAAGAATCTCTGTGACTTGTTTTTGTTTTAAAATGTATGTGGTTTGGGGGCTTGCCATAATTTAATTACTTTGTTTCTCCAGGGCTCTGCTGTAAGAACAGCACAAAAATCCTGGTATCACAAGACATGCAAAACACGTGTCTGTATATTGCTCACTTTGACAGTGTGACTCGTAGGACGTCTTTGCTTTGGCAGCAGTACTTTATAAGCTTTGCTTGTTGTTGTGATTGCTAAGGTGTCGCAGCCGAATTTGGCTCCAGTGGGCGACCTCAGTGAGGCCTGCCTGCATAGTCCTTTGTGTAATGCTGTTGAGGACCTGTAACCTTTGCTAGGTTGAAGCCAGAGACTTGGTTCCTTGTACGGCAGCTGCATGTTAGACTGGATAATCTCCTCACTTTTCCAAAAGTGATTTTGCTTAAAGTCAAGTGTTTTCCACTTCAGTGTCAGTAATGCATGCTACCTGACAAGCGTAGCACGGACGGGGGACCTGTGACCAAGGAAATCCTGCCGGGCTGTTTTCTGTGTCTGGCAACACACAGTGGTTGCGTAGTGGTCAGCTCCTGGCCTGTCTGTCATAGGTTGCAGGCTGAGAAACTGGCGTGTTTCCCCTCATCCCTGGAGCTCACATCGCAATGCCTTTCATTTGGAGTGAGGAAAGTGGTTGACCGGGGGAAGGAAGGCAGTGGCTGCCTCTCCTTTGTCAAGTGTTTTACTTTAAAGAGGGAGGAATTAGGGTAATGCCTTTTCAAATTCAATAGCTTCTTTGCCATGTTGAGATTGGTGTGAAGGAAGATCTAGATCATACCTTAGCCAAAAAACCCCCTCCCCCAAAACATCCCACATTTTTTCAAGTTAGTTTGAGCAGAAGTAACAGCAGTTTAAATAATCCAGGTAACTGGTGATTTTTGTAAACCTGGTATGTTTAGAAGATGTTTGTCAAGTGGAATGTGAAGCTGCAGTGTTTTATGTCTTAATGTTGGCATTACCTGCCAAAGTAAAACTTGTTCTTTGTTTTTTTAACAATCAAAACCACTTTGTTAAACAGGATTTGTCCTTGAATGTAAGTTGTTTTGGTTTTCTTTCTCTTTTTTTAATCTAGCTCTATCCATTAACTTTGAAAGTGATTTCAGGAGTTTGATGTAGAGGGAATTTTGCTGGCATTCCTCTAAATTATACATTCAGATGAGAGTATGCAGTATAGGCTTTACATGAGGAAAATAATAGTGATGCACAGCCAAATGTGGTTCACCATTTGCTTAATCTTCATGTTTTATGTCAGAGCCTTTAATTTAATTTTGCCATTAGTATCTAAAATCTGCCGTGTCTGAAATGCCACACATTAAGAAAGCCTTTTTTATGACATTTTATCTATTTTTTCCTTTCTTTGTGATATGAATTCAAAAGAGGAAAATTAAAAAGAAGTAATGAATATTATTTAAGTAAATGTGCTGGAAGCAATTAATCTACAAACACATTTTTTATGGCTGCAGAGAGTACCCAGTATTAGCATACATGTTTTTCTCCACTGACTGTATTTTTCCCTTCAAGCAAAAGTTTAAACTAATAGAAATGATGATCTCAAAAATCTTTTCCAGTGATTTTTACAATAGGTTGAGCATTGCATTTGTACTTTCCTCTTGCTCAAATTGTTAAATCTAATCCTCTGAGCCTGTGAATCTTTTCTGGCATGAAGGTCATTAATTTTAATTAAATGGAACTTTTTTTATACTTGCTAGAAAATGAGGATTAGTCTTAAGGAGTTTCATTAAATAAACAGAGCAGATTAAAATTTATAATACATCTCTGAACAGATCTGAAATCGTCCCATCAAATTCCTTTTAGGTGGCAAGCAGGGAACTACCTCAGTGGGTTAGAGGAAAGGATACTCTGAAAATGCATAAAACTGTTTTGTGTACAGTCTTTACAGTCTGGGTTGAAATGCAGTCATGTAGTCTTTCTAAATGCATTATACTTCTTAGTATTTGTGTTCTGTAATGCCTTTTTTACTCTAAGTGCTTTAACTCATTTTGATCGTGTTCCTGGTTTCAGCTCTCTACTCCTGTATTTATTTTAGTAGCATGTTTAACAGCTGTTTGCTCTTTGCACATGGATGTTTCTTCTTTTTGTAAAGGGTAATGCTTTCGCTTTTGAACACCTGACTCTTAAGCTGGATTTTCCTTGTAAAATAACAGATATGAGGACTGTTAGATTGTGAATTTAATTCCTGAATAACATAGGCCTTACTGTTTCTGCACGGAGTTCTGAAATTTGTACTGCATGAAAACATCTTCCAGAAAGGTGGATAAGCACCCAAGGCAATCTTCGATTCCTTTTAAATAGAAGTGTGGACAATATCATCTTTCCCCTGTTTCAGCACCAAGTTTGCTGGTTTGGGATTTTACATGATAAAATAATGAAATTGACTCTTTAAATGCAGTCAGTCCAGTTTTAATCACAGAGCCATAACAAGATCCACAATCTTCATCTTCATCAGTATATCTAGTGTTTGAATAAATCAAAAGAAAGGATATCCATCAGTTAATGTCAGTGTACAACCAAAAGAATGCAATGAAACATGCATGTTGTGGCTGATTTTTTTTTTTTTTAAACTTGTGTTGGTGTAGTTTAGATTTGTGTATTGTTACTTCCTTCTGGTTTGCACATATTCTTGGTTTGCTTCAGGACAGCTATTAAATAGAGACCATTTAAAAAGAATCTTCTGCTGTTTGAGTTGATGAGACCCTGTAGATTTTGACCTTTATCTAATTACTGATCTGAAATACCATCAGAGCTTAACTTAAATTTTGCTCATAAAAAAAAAAAAAAAACTGGATTGCCTTTAGCATAATATAATATGTATATTGCCTGAATAAGAATATTCAGGAGGGACTGATTCAGTGCTCAAATAATGCTCCCAATCGGCTTTGGTAACATTGTTTCCATGTGAAGTGTGCTTAATCATATGCTAGAACAGATATTGATCCTTATTATTTGTAAAATGCAGTGCAAAGAGCCTTAAAGCTTAAGAGAAATTGAGAGTTCACTTGAAGTAAAATGTGGTGGTTACATATTCCAAGAGGTGGAACAGTTTTGCGTTCAGTGTATTTTAGAATTTAGCAAATCTTTTGGAGAGCTTGATTGATCCTGGCATTTGTAATACAAGGGAGCTTTTTGTCTTTCTCACAAGCATTGTACACAGCTGTTCTTCCCTCTATGTGTAAGCACATGTTCTTATTACAGATCTGCTCAGGTCTTGATTTCAAGGTGGGTGAGAGGACTGAACTCAGTTGTGATTCTCACAGCAAAAGATGAGACTTCAAGTGTGTTGTTCTCCTCTAATGTCTTTCTGTGGGTGCTTGTGTGTCATAAACAGAAAGACGCAGATTTCTGTAAAACCACTTTTGGAACTGTTGTGTCTAAAGGTAGTAAATCTTATAATTACTTGTTTTTTTTAAAAAGAAAAAAGCCCAAACCAAAAAAAGCTGAAACAAGCCCCCTCCCTCTCCTAGAATCCATCCATGCCAGCATGCATGGCCGGACCACGGGAAGCTGATTGTATCCTGCTTGACAGATGACATGGCCAGATAATTCAGACATACCTCTTTCAGTACATACTGAAAAGTTCCATTGCTTGCTTATTTATTTTGATCTTTCTTCTCATTTGTCTTCAGATTTCACATGCTGTTTTTTTCCAGAAGCTGGGATGGATCTTATGGAGTAACTACTCATTTAAGATGATGCAGTTACAAATACACTGAAGAGTCTTCCAGTCATATGCACGTAGCGTTAAATTCAATACAGAATTATTACCAGCTGTAACAAGCCACATGTTGTTCCGTTTTGCATCTCTTCATTCACTCTGGCACTCCCTGAATTTCTCTGCCTAATGGATCCCCTTATATATCTTATGTCTGTTGAGGTTTTCAATGGCTGTGAAAATCAAAGCACTTAAATAGCTAAGATTGGATTATCACTACAGAACCTATTCTTCCAGTAATGTCTGTCTCAGTTGCCAGCTCCCCTTTTACTTCAAACTGACAGAAGTTTTCTTGCTTTGTTTTCCATGTCTGATTGATGAATAATATACTGATCTAGTGCAATTCTTTTTCACTAAGAATTTTTAAATAGCCTTGATATGAAAAGAGCTTTCAGAACAGTATTTAGGAAATGATCTTTCTTCCTGGTCAGAATGAAGACAGGTAGCAAGTACTTTGCCAAAATGAAGAAGTGAAAATAGCTTTAGCAGAGTACATTGACTGCATTGGTTTGAGCCTCTTTTGGTTTGAAAAGTTTCTGTGCCATTTAGTATGTTTCTGCATAAAGTCTGATGTTATTTTTAAAACAAACAGGCTGCTAGAACTTGAACAGCTTAATGTCATCATGGAGTTTTTTAGTAATGATGCTGCTATTCCTGGAAAATAAATAGATCCCTCAGCAGCCTTGCTGAGAGTGACATCGGCAGCTAACCTTGGTAACTCTGTACCCCTCCTTGGGCGTTGTTTCTGAATCACCGAGCTAGCGAGCAAAGGCAGGCTTGTATCAGCAGCTTAATATTTGTATCTTGGTAGGGAGTTTGTGTTTGCTGGTATCATTTGTTTCTGAAGAACAGTATCTGTAGTACTCAGAAATATATTTTCTATCCTTCTTCACCGTTGCCCCCACAAGTGATGTCATCTGAAACCAGCCATATCAAAACCACTTTTGTAACACTATGTATTTCTACCAATTTTTTTCATTAAGACAGCAAAAAATTCAGTGTGAGTTCTGTCTTAGCAAAGGTCAAACAAGCTTTTGCAGCCTTAGGGCAGATGTGCATAGATTTCTCCCTCTCTCTGGCAGAGGCTCTGACCCTGCTGAAAGGACTGTCCCTGCGCTGAAGGCAGGTGGGCACGGGAGCGCTGTTCTTGCTGCCCTCCAGGGAGAGGAGGAGTTTATTGCTCTTCATCTTGCAGTCAGGAGGGTGGGATGGAAAACTTAAATATCAGCAGGTTGATTCAAGGTGTTACATCACTTTGATTCTTTTTCTATTCTGTTAAAATATGTCTTTTTTCCAGTTTTAGTCCAAATGTTTTAGTATATAGTCACTGGGATTGAAATGGGAGAAATCTTCCATTGGTGTGAGCTTACTGAAACCACCCATATGCTTCGATCTGTTAGCAGTGTGTTTTGGAAACGGATGCGTTTTGAGGGGGGGATAGGGTGGAACTGCATCTCTAGCTCTAAACGTGATCTCCAGAATATGGTGCAGTGAAAATACGATGCAGGCAAAATGAAGTGCTTTTTCATTTCTCAAACAACTGTAAAAGAAAAAGTATCAGCCTTTTAAAAATACCGCTTCTGAATGTGACTAAATTAATCTCCTTAAAAACTGAACTTTATATATAGGTACTGCTCTTCCCCACAAAAACAAACCTTGGAACGTTTGGGAAAGGAGAACATTTGGGAAAGGAGTTTTCCTTGCAGGGGGTCTGTTGAAACACAGATATATGAGCCTTTTCTCTGCAGTACGCACACTGATTAAGCATGGGATGAATACACCATTTTTACTGCTTGATGGAACAACATCCAAAGAAAAGAATTGTTTTTTTAAGTTTCATTTTGCTTTTAATTTTTTTATTTTGAACTTAGCATTTCCTAGCTTTACCCACAAGATGAAACATACTAGCCAAAATATTTTTTAATACAGTATGTACAATTATGAAATACATCTGGAGACACAATTGAAAGTAGTTCTCTGGTTCTTCAGAAGTCTTCTGAGATTTCAAAAATTCCCCAGTTCTGCTCCGAGTAGAAACTCAAACTTTTTGATTCTTTCTTAGGAAACAAAAGGCTTGTGGTGGTGGAGAGGACAGACAGATGCCCCCCCACACCTGCAGACACCAGCTTGGAGGGCAGGCCCCCGGTAGGCAGCCATTCATAGCAGGAAAAGCTGTCATACGAGGTAAAATTTCTCAAACTGGAGAGACTGAGAGATAAACAGACTAGCCTGGATTTTACCAGAGCTGGTGAGACTTTAAATATAACAGAGCACGAAAATCCCCAATGTTAGTTAATCAACATAATTATTTTGTTGATCTGAACACTTAAATGGCCTGTTCTGTGGAAAACTTTATACAAAACCAGGGACAGTATAAAACTTCCATGAATAGTAGTACAGTTGGGCTAGGACCAGGCCTGATGTGCAGAGCAATTTTGATCCTCCCTTCCCTCCTTTTGAGGTCCAAATGCCCCCCCGAGAAAGAAGCTGTGCTGTGGTGCTGCAGCTGAGTATGGGATCTGGGTGGTGGTTGTCACTGGTCCTGTGTTGCAGGATTTGCTCTGAGTTACTGAGCCAGAATTGCCAGTGATGTGTTGGAAGAGAGTGAGAATGTGATGTGTCTCATAAATTCAACCCTTCTAGGCAGAATTACATGAAGTGGTGCCTGATTATTTTTGTTCTGAAAATATATGCCATGTGAAGTTGGTACAGCTGTATAAAATGATTCCTCTATAAATGCACAGGCTGGATGTACATTTATTACCCTTTTTATGCTCTTTCTTGTTAGCTTACTGTTTCTTCATCTGTAAGAGTTTTTCTTTAGGTAAAATTAGTACTTTGTAAGTAGTTGTTGCCTTTTTTGTTTAGTTTCTATGCAACGCTGAAAAAGTAAAATTGATTTCAGGTTACTTTGAAAGAATTTTTTGAAAGAATTTTATTTGCGTTTTCAGCAGAACAAAACTTGAAAAGAATTAAACTTTGAATGCAGTGAATCAAAATTATCTGAAAATGCCAAAACAAACTGGCTTGAGCTTTTGAAATACTTGGAATGTTCATCTAGTAAATGTGTTGATCAAATCAAATCTGATTGATTTGATTTTTTTTTTCTTTTTGACTGGAAGGGAGAAAAAGTTTCTGATAAAGTCATTTACCTGATTACATTTAGGATTTCATGCTTTTATGCTAGAGATATATGTTTGCTGGACTAATTCCCCAAATTGTCCAAAAAAAAAAAAAAAAAAACACACCTAACTTCAGTTGTGTTTGAAGTTTGCTTCCTGTGAGGAAAAGACTTTTCAGATTCTGTTTGGCCCTGCGCTGTTCCTAACCTTCAAGGTCTTGTGGAAATTTTAAAGAATAAATCTTTATTGGCTACCATGGCTAAGACTCTTAGCGGCCTGGAGGCTACACATGCATGATTTACTAACCTTTTAAAAATGACCGGGGTTCAGTTGTAATTAACCCTGTGAATCGTGCTTTTCCACATTAATAAATTCAGGCTGTATGGCCTGTTGTTGTTATATGAAACCTTACTATCTTGGCTTGTGTTTGGAATTGTTGATTGGTTTCTTTGCTGTTCAGCGTGTGGTATTTAGTTTTCCTACCCGATATATAAATAGCATCTCTCAAACTCCAAGCAGTGTCTCTATTCTTTTTTCTTTTTTTGTGTGTGTCCCACAAGGTAAGGTTTGGACTTTGGTTTGAGATTCTTGGGAACCACAATAGACAGAAGGCAAAAAGCTTGCAGTGTGTCTGCAGTGGATAGGTCCCATTGACTGGGATTTTTTTTTTTTTTGCAGTGAATGCATCTGTGATGCATCCATTCACTGTCAGGCTAACATCCATTTCGTTTCAGCTTACAGAATATTGTTGGAAAGCACAGACCTGCTCAGTACACTTTCTTTTCAGATAAACTGTTGTATCGGAGAGACTTTAAACTCCTGATATAACAAAGCTGCTGCATATACAAAATTTTTTATTTGTGGTAGGTAAATTAGTGACTATTCTCACAGAAAAAAAATATTAGTCTGACTTGAATTCAGTTGTGTTGATTTATTCTTTCTTTCCTTAATTTGGCTTACCACACCGATTTGCTGCGTAGAGTCTTCCTCTGTCTAATTTAAAAGTAGCAAATGCTCCATAACTCAGTTAATGAGCAATTATTAGTCAGTTACCATAAATCAGTAATTACCAAATTTTAGGAATGCAGATTAATTTCTCTAAATTTTACTACTCTAAATTACTACTCCATATTACTCTAACTACTCTCTCTAAAGAGTGGCTTAAAATACATTGTAAAGTACAAAAAGAAAAACTCCTGCAAAAGTAGGAAAAATACATTTTTGTAGCATGATAACCTTTTGTATTTATAGCTCATGGGTTGTGAGGAATCCTGCGAGAAGAATCTGGATGGTTGATTTCAGCTTTACTGAAAGTGAATCTTTGAGGATCAAAATGAATTAACACTGTAAGAAATAGTGTTAAACTTCTCTTTTGATGTCTTTGTTCCATTTTTATAGAGAAGTGAAAACAAAAGTCACCCACTAAAATAAACAAGGCAGATCTATACATGAAACTCAACAAGGGTGCTATATGCATCTTTCTGGTTTGTCTATCTAGTCTATCATAGTTTATTGCCAGTGTTCTTCTAAGTCTGAACTGAATTAAATGCTGAACTAGTAAGTAGGAGTAAATTCACTACATGCTTGTCTGCACAAACTGTCGCGTAATTTAACAGTGATGCCTCAATGCCTTTCAAAGTGGCATCTCACTTAGTCAGAAAAAATGGAATAGATAGCAAGCCAGAGGTCTGCAGCAGTATGTCAAAATATTTTATAGAGCCAAAGAAAACTATAAAACAAAACCGAAAAACCCTGACAGCCAGGAGAAATGGACAGCCTCAAGCAGCATTCTTTCTGCTTATGTGATTCGGTGTGCTTTCTCTAAAAATGCATGCTTGCTGGAATTTAAAAGGCTACCAGAAGGCACAATTGTGTTTTCAGCTAAGAATTTTTTCTCCAATTAGACCTGATTTTTTTTAAAGCAAGCACTGTGCAGGTGCATGAATTAATGCATGGTTCAAGTAGAATTGAGATGCGTTAGCCTTAAGGCCACTTTTCACTGCACAGAGCACACAGCTGTTGAAAGCTACTGGTGGGGTGGCCAGAGTTTGGGGAGTCACATGAAGGTAAATTAGTTTTACAAAGGGACCACGAGAAAGGTTAAAAGATTGAATATAAATAAGACCCGGAAAACAGCAACTCTTGTCAGAAAACTGGGGGTACCAAAGAAATCTAAGGATGATGGAGGACTGCAGATTTGGCTTGAGTTTGTGGCATGGCATGCTGGCAAGAGGGGGCCTGAGAGGATAGAAACCATCCGTGTTTTAATATTGTTGATACAGTTAAGTCATTAAGTTCCCTACAGGTTTTAGTACTGAGATACGGAAATCTGAATGCTGACTGGGTGCTGTCTTACCAGTGTCATTCAAAGAGGGATTACAGGTTTTTTGGTCTCTTAAAAATGCTTCTGTAAGTTTGGGCGGATTCACTCCTGGCATGACTCTGTTAACTTACAAGTGTTGTTATCAAGAGTACCAAAATGCCAGCAAGCTGTGCACTACAACAACAGCAGGGGCATGCAGCAAACATGATTAAGGCGCTTGAGGATCTTGGAAAGATTAAATGAACAAAATGTTTCGACTGGATAAACAGTGGCCAAGACTGGCTGTGATAATCAGCTACTAGTGTTTGAAGGATAAAAGTGTCAGGAAGAGGGGACATAATTTTAAAATCAATTCAGCTACAAGTATGGGGATAAAGTGCAAGACAGTGTAAGATGCACTTCTTTTTAATGCTTAAAGCTATTAGACTAGAAAAATGTTTCCAGATGTTTGGCTCTGGCTAGGTCACCTCTTTAGGCACCAAAGCCCAATTTCTTTTCCTTCCTTTCATCCACTGCTATCCCAGCTGGGTTTGGTGGAGCCTTTTCAAGGCTAGGGGGTTGGGTGGGAAATGTGGTGTCTAAGCAGGGCTGCAGATTCTTTAGTCAGTAGAGTGCCTAAGATACAGGTGTTACAGCAGTGTCTGAGCATCTATTCATAAATGATTTAGACTGCTTACATTTCACAGCAGTGACCATCTCTGAAGAGCCTAGTTTAATTGACCTCAGTGGAAATGAGGATGCAGAGTGCCTAAGTTCTGTTTGAGGAAGGAACACATACAAATTACTTAGACCTGAATATCCTAACAGATGTGAATACCTAAAAAGGCATTTACATACTTTAGGCCAACATTTGGGCACCACTGACATTCGTTAAATTCCTGTTCAGTTTTCACTTAATTCTGAAGTTGCCTTAACATAAATACTTGGTAAGTTTGCACTGCTGAACATGCCAAAACCACCTAAAATCTAATGTTGATCAGTTTCTCAGTGTCCTGGATCAAAAGTAAATCATCATGATACTCTTACACAACGTGTTTGCCAACCTGTTCGCTGCAGCAGTGGTTGAAAAGCCGAGGTGAACCCTATGGTGCTGAAGTGCATCCAGGTTCCAGTACCTTACAGAAATCTGGATCACATATTTCTAGGCAGTTTGGAAGATCCAGCCTGAATTAATTAGACTTCACTGGAGATGGAGATAGACAATGAATGGCAGAATCTTCTGCAGAAGGGTACAGAAACTGCATGAGACAACAGGGTGTTACAGAGCTTTTCACAGTTGGCTTTAAGAGAAAGCAGGTGTGCCTATAGACAAATGGGGCCAAATTTGCCAGTTGCAGAGTTTCCATTATTTGTGTAACAGTGTTTATATCAGTCTTGTATCAGTGTTCAGAAAAGGGGGGTGGGGGGAGAGAGGCATGACCTCCAGGGGTAAATCAGTGATGCTCAGATGAGCATGCTGAAGTGGTGAAACATAACTGCACCTGGCAGTCTCTAAACCATGTTTATTTATGAAGTCTGTAATCAGCAGCAAAACTCCCATTTATTTCACAAATTGTATCGAGTAAGCGGAAAGAGAATATCCTAATTGCCTTTTTTTAGGTAAATGCTCTTCCATTTGTTAGGATTCCACCTTAATTAAAAGCATTATTTCCTCTTAGTATAATTCAAAATTGTGGTTAGATAGGGGTGAATTTGGTTTTAACGTAATTAGTCTAAAAATTAAAGCTTTGTAAGGGGCTTGAATCAGAGAGGCAGAAAGTGCTGAGAAGATGTGGGAAGAAGGTGATCATAAGTTTTATTAAAGACAGAGCTGGAGAAGAAAAAGCTATAGAGTGATTCTGCATTATGTAAGGACTGAGGAAGGGCTTATCATGGGGAGATCCCATAGACTGTGTTGGAGATGAAATCAGCTGGCTTGGACTCAGTTCCTTGTGCTTTAAGGTAAAGATGTGGATAAACCTTTACATTAGTATTTCTCTAACAATTAAACATTGTGTTTGAGTCTTCCTTCTCTTTCCAACAGACCTGATAAATTTGAAATCTCCCATAAAGGTTGCTGCACCATTTGGGTTTATATTTTGTTCTTAGCGCAGTATACTGCTTTTGCCACTGGTAACAGTAATGGATACCAGTGAATGTGTTATAATGACTGTTACTGCGGAGTGTGCCATTACTTGTTCCAGTAGGAACTCGGAGGCCGCAACTGTTTATGCACAGATTTTGAGCTGAATATAGTTTTAAGAGCATGCAACTAGCTGTTGTATTCTCTAAAATCATAAAAGTCCCATGCTAGAACAGTGTCATGATACTCTTAGGAGGATAGTACTTCATTTAAAATTGCCAAGTTGGACTAAAATACCAGTTTTACTCCTGTGACATACACCATTCACTGCAGAGCACCATCCTGCAGGGCAGGGATATGTCTTATGACACTTGAGAAATGACGTGAATGTTCTGGTGAAAGTGTTAAACTGTGCGGGGGGAAATACCTTCAGTGCTCAGGGATACTGCTCAGTCCGGCTTCGTGGCTTAGCCGATAGAACCAACTCAGGGTAATAGTCTGCATGTATAAAGTGGCCAGAAGATGCTTCCTCTTGATTGGGTGGGAATATTTTACTGAACGAGAGAGGAAGTCAGGTCTGTAGAGATCTTGGTGTGTTACCTGGCTGGCTTCTGCTTTTTTCAAAGCTTTCTCTGACATGTTGAGAAGCTGCTAGTATTTTAACAAGGGCTTTTAATAAGAGGAGTCATACTTTGGCTGGGATAAACCCAGTGTTTTTGTGGAGAGGAGGGTGAAAGCTGTTTGTTGGTTTCTGTATGACAACAAAGCACTTTGTAATTCCAGCAACCGAGCAGGTAATGCCATTTGGCAAATAAGCTGCTATTGCTTGGTATTTGTTCAATACACTCTTTAAAAGATATCCTGAATATGTTACTAGTACAGCAGACAGTCTTCGAAGTATTGTTTTGAAACAAGGTGTGGGAGTGAACTTGTGTGGATTTACAGATCTTAGGGAAATCTTTTCCAAATACCTGTCACGTAGTGCAACTTCATGTATTCGTGGACACAGTTGTCTTCCATAAACAGGAGTTGCCACAGGAGTTGAGTCAGGAATATTCTGGAGGCTTCCAAAAACCTCCAGGTAGGTGATAAACTCTGCAAAGGCAGAAAATTACTTCAGGCTTTGCTAGTGGTAATGTATCAGCAGCCTTTTGGGAACCCTTTGCCATTAACCGGAACTTTTGAAGAAGCTGTATTTGAGACCAGCCAACTGAATTTAGTGGATATAGTTGCGTAGGACTGTCAAAATGCTTTTCTTGTTACTGTGATACTGATCTGCAGTGCTACCTCACACCTCTCCCTGCGATGCGTTATACACGCATCTGTCTTCCCAGGGTATGGTGCTGCCAATGTCTGTATGCTCAGAGGCACTTTTATTCAGAAAGATGTGTTTTTGAAGCACCACACTTAGCCTGACAAACTGTCAGGTTTGACCAGCGTCTGTATCTCATTTCCTGCTTCATTTTCAGCTACATGCTAAAGTGCTTTTTGCTGCCCTGCCAGCCAGCCTCTGTTGTGGGGGACCAGATGAAACAAACCTTGGCAAGTGAGTGGTTTTCTGGGAAATAGATGGTCTTGTTGGAAACCTTGAATTAGTGCATTCAGGAGTGTTAGTGTCAAGATTGTCTTGCAAGACATTCTCTTGAAAATCTGTGAGGACCGAACTCAAGTACTTTCTGTATTACAAGCAGGATACATTTGCTGACTTACTTCAATTATAGGGGTTTCATGTGGATGGAAATGTTGAAGCTGGCATACAGTTAGGCTTGCACACAACTTTTATTTAGGTTAAGAAAACCAGATAATGGCTTAAATATATACTGTAGGAAGTCAGCTTTTCAAGTAATTTAGGCTTTTGCTTGTGGTCTCAACTATTCTAACGGTGGTGCTTGTGTATACCAGTTGCCTTTTCTGGTCATTTGCTCTTGTGATTGTAATAAGTTCTTGCAAAGATGAGATACATGTGGCATCTTGCATGCAAATTACTAGAAAAGCTGCCCACTGATACTCATTATTTTGTGCTTTCCTTAACCACTAAATAATTAAATTGTCACTCTGGAAAAGCAGTCATCAGCATATTGAAAATGATTGTATGTTTTTAGTGTTTATTCAGGGCCAAGATGCTTATTTACCCATGGCTTTACGTTGCATTAAGTGTATTGATCAATAAAGTCGAACTGTTAATTACACTGGTTTTGTTCCCATTTGGGAGGGGTCTACATAGGACAGAAGCCCCAGGGATAATACTAGTGGTTGGCAACTCCAACAGAGACTAAAGCCTGAATGAGTTGCTGAGATCAGATTTAGGCTCATAGCTTTGCGAAGATTCATTGCAGGTCTCTGTTCAAGCATACTGTTTCATTTAGCAGCGTGTACAAACATATACTGCTGCTCCTTTCCCCTTCCTCTGTGTAAAGGAGGGTTCCTGTAAATCTCTAAGCTGTCATTTAGTGCTTCTATATTAAGTACCTGGATCAAGTGGCCATAACAGCAAACCCAGCTGAAAAGATCTTCTATTTTCTATTTAATATAGATTATAAATCCTCTGAGGGAATGATCACCTTGGTGTATTCATGTGCTGTGCTTATGACACCTCATGGCTTCAGTATGCTCCTAATTTATACTGACAGGCTGGAGAGACTGTGACGCAAACCAGGTGGGATGCTGGGCTAGAGATCCTCATGTGTGAATTTGCGACTCGGTTCCCTCTTGCTCCAACACCATTTCCGTGTGCCCTAGCTGAGAGCTGGTAGTCATCAAACTAGTGCACCAAAAGGAGCTGGTAGTCGGTGCTGACCCTTTTGGCTCCCGTAGGTTTATTGGGCTGCAGACACTGATGGAAAATTTGTCCTGAATCTGGGAGCTTTGGGTTGATGTAGGTAGGAGATGTGGTTAGCCCTCAGCCATGTTAGCCCACCGAGCTCTCTGAATTTTGGAAAGACTTTGAATTGAGCACAGACTAGAGTTGTACTTGTCTGCTAGCGAAGAGATGTTTTCTGTGGGCCAGCCATAAACCATGGTGGTGTTCTTTCTCCATTCCTTATGTGTTTTGACCCTGAGCAGTAAGCAGTGCACCATGCTGTTATTTTCTGTAGATGTTCACTTTCCCCCAACCCTGAGGGCTGTGCACTTAAAATGATGATGGGTTTAAATGCTTGTACTCATATGCATAAGCCTGATTATGTGGCTTAGCGCTTGTGAAGTGAGACCAGGGTGAATGGAAGAAGGCTCTGCAGTTAGTGTATATAGGGTGCCTGCTCTTGCATGTCTAATTATTATGCCTGCCACAAAGTTTAGTGAATTTTGGCCTCTGGGGTCAGGGAGCTTAAATAAATAAAATCTTCAGACCCGTAGGGATGAAGGTATTCTATAACGCCATAATCGGTTTGGAGAATGAGCTTTTGCTGCAGCTTCAAATTGGGGCTTCAAAGGGTGGTGCAGTTAATAGGATTTTACATGTGCTGTGAATTTTCTGAACGTATCTGCACTGTTGTTTGACATGCAAAGTGTGATGTTGTCTTTTTATTAGCAGTGCTGGATGTCTGACATATCTTCCTACTAGCGCTGTGGATAGACATCTTAAAAGCAAATTGTAATAGAAATTCTGAGCAGGATGAGATGAGAATTAGCTGCCTGTCTAGTGCTTTTCTGTTTATCTCCAAATGTCAGCACTCTGTGCTGAAAGTTTTGATAGGAAGGCATCTGCTGTTCCAGGCTAGAGAATTAGCAAACGAGAGAAGGCGGGGGGGGGGGGGAAGAGGACTAACCGAATCACACTGCAG
The DNA here is from genome assembly GCF_036370855.1 of Dromaius novaehollandiae. Classification (NCBI taxonomy): domain Eukaryota; kingdom Metazoa; phylum Chordata; class Aves; order Casuariiformes; family Dromaiidae; genus Dromaius; species Dromaius novaehollandiae. The sequence continues at coordinate 22,588,345 of NC_088112.1, read as the reverse complement.
TGACAGTAGCTGTGGAATATGCTCATGGTAGGTCAAAAGAAGTAACAAGTGTGAGGTGCAGCAGGAGTGAGTCATGCTGACTTCCAGAGAAGTCCTTTATACAAATTCTTACATTACTAAATGCCTGAGACAGAGGCTGCAGATAACTGTTCGTGTATCTTAACTCAGTGGTGTGGGGGCGGAAGGGGGAAGGCAGCATGCTAATGTAGCTGAGGGCATGAGTTCACACCCATCTTCTGGTCTTGAACCAAAAGCTCCTTTCCCAAAACAATCCAGCTATAAATAGATGCTTGAGCAAGGAGGCAAAGGCAAGTGAATTGCTGTTACTCACTTTGCTTCTTTGTATGAGGTTTACCATGCCCTACCTGCTCTGGAGCGCTGGGGCCACCAGATCTTACGATGCAAACAGGTTAAAGTGTAAAAATTATTGTATTCCTAATATTTCAGATTATCCTTGTAAATAGCCAGAATTCTGGTGATAGATAAAATATTTCAGATCGTTGGCCTACGTATTTTCTGTGTGAGACTTAATATGATGTCATCAGTCTCACAAGTTCCAAAAAATGTGAAGTGACAATTTGACATTGTTCAGCTATTATTACTTTTGAAAAAATTTTTGGTTTGCTTCAGCATACCTGTGATATGCTCATGGCTACTTTTCGCGCTTTTTTTGGCAAGTTAAGCTCCACTGTCAACAGTCTGTTCAATCTTCAGGTTGTCTGTTAGTTATTTGCAGTCCACTGAAAACAACATGCGAGTTCTCTGCTGAGCTCTTTCATTTCAGAGGCCATCGAAATCCCGCTAGAGCAGTAGTCTGTGTGTGTGTATGTGGTTCTGCTTTCCTTGTTTTATCTGGCTAATGACTGTGATGATTTCAATTCCAATATAGCTGCCTGACTTCTTTCAGAATACATTTGAGTAAAAAATGACATTAGTGTAATAAGGTATGTTTTCAGAGTGATGGAAAAGGCTATGGGTGATGGTGTGTTACATGTTTTCATATGATTTTCAGGGTCATGCTGTGAGAAAGGGGGTTAATAGTGTTCTTGATAGGATCTCTGAAGGTGAACTAAATTCATTTTAGTTCCAGTGGTGACCATAATTGTGCAGAATCCTTTGAATACTTCAACCTTTGTGTACTCATTCTCTGCAAAGAGAGTCTCATATGTCATGCTCCTACCCTTACTTATTCTCCTTCTGTAGATGCTGAAGTCAAGAGTAACATACACTTGGGGCACCTGCAGTTTAGGCCTTATTTTTCAATCCAGCAGGATGATTTTCTCTCTTCCGAGCTATCTTTCAAACCATACATGCCAGTTAGTAAATTAGGAATAACTTCTGCATCCTTTGATTAAAGGACCTACAAGTCATCTGCTGCTGTTACGTAGACCCTAAGGTAGGGACTGAGTTGCTTTAATGCTTTGTACTTTCTCAGTCAAAAAGTGTATCTACGTATATTTATGTGTATATGTACAAATCTGTAAAATTCAGGGTCTTCTCTAGACAACAGAGCTGTGTTGAATATGCCTACAGGTCCTTGCCCCTTGCCTGTCTGGTGTTGCAGTGTAGAGAGCTTACGCTTCAGGACTGATACACACTGGCAGAATCAGGATGGAAAAGGTTACAGCATACTTTGCTGGTAGATGTGTTGTCAAAAGTGGTCACTGAGACTGATCTGTTACCCTAAAGCGAGGAATTCTATTGAATAATACAGTCATTAGATCGCATTGCAGCAAGCAGCTTACTCTCCAGCTGTGGACCAAATGACTGCAAAGACTGTATGAGCACACTGCCTGGCTGGTTACCTTAACGAGGCTGCCGTTGCTCTACTGTTGAAGCGAGTGCAGAATATACCTCTCCAAACCTGCTGATCAAGCACTTTTCCCAGTATTTGTCACTATGGTCTTACACAAGCAAACCTCACTCCTCTCTGGCTTTTTCATTCCATACTCCTAACAGGCTATTTTATTTTAACGTCTGTCCAACCCTGTAACTTCCTCAGTTTTTATGTTCCCTCCTAACCATACCACAGGTGCTATTTTTACTGAGAGTGAAGAAATGCCTGCACAGCACTGAAACCTTCAGCATGCCAACTGTGCAGCTGTATCTACTCAAATCTTTATTGTGTCACTGAGCTTAAGCTCAGCCTGTTCTTTCCTGGCTTTATTTTTCATTATTTACAACACACATTTTTTGACCCAGAATCATCATCTCTCTCAGTTCGCTCAAGTTGCAAAACTGTATTTTAAGCCTTACTGCAGTGTGTCAGATGCTTTTCAGATTGGCAGAAGTTGCATTCACCTCTCTCTCTGTGTTGATGAAGTCTGCAGCAAGCGGTACATCTCTTGCCTGCCTTGCATTTCTGTGCTGAGCAGCGCTTGTAAAACTTGCCCAGCATCACCTCCAGCGTGTTATTTGCACCTTCATCTGTACTTTCATCTGTACTTTTTAACTGTGACCCATCGTTACAGTAGCAGAGTGACTCTCCTTGTTGACCCCACGTGCTGTACTGTGCAGCTCAGCTTATCGCAGAGCATTGGCAGTTGCTGTCTGCATCTCCCACCATCTGTTTGAGAGTTATTTGTTCTTTGCTTGTTTTTCTATTGAACATGCTGCTAATGTACAGTATGATGATCAGTCTTCGCAAGGGAGTAGTCACTGGTCCTTCCATCTTCATACCGCTGTCTTTACTTCCCAAAATTTTCACCTTGGCAGCAAACATGAAGAGACCAAACAGAAAATAACCTTATTCTCAACAACCTCTTCAACAACCCATAGAATGAAATGAAAATCTAACAGAACAGAATTTGGTTGTGTTATTAGATAAGGACTGTATCATCATATAACATACAGAAAGGGCTATTTTGGAGCTGTTTGGAAGCTTTTCAGCTTCTTGAAAAATCTGAATTGTTTAATTTGGAAGTTTCTTAACTCTGCAGTCTTGGAAGATGATTTTTTTTCCAGTGTCAACTATTTAGGTGTATTTTCTTAGCTTAAAAATAAACTAAATGAAATTCCAAATCCCAGCATGGGGCATGTTTTTTGATATGGACAGGATCCATCAGCAAGGAATGGATTTTTAGATCCAGCACAGAGACATTTGCCATTAGGTTGGAGGTATGAGCATGTGATTGAACATAGGTAAGTTACTGTGACTTAACAAGTTACCACTGGTCAGTTGAATTGTAATAAGTAAAAAAAGTATGCTCATTTAATCAATTATAGAGCAGCTTAAACTTCTTTGATTAACGAAAAACCTAATCAAATTTTGGGGGGAAACAAAAAAACCAAAAAAAACCTAATCAAATTTTGGTAGACACGCAGCCTGGAAGGTTTCCTTCCAAATGGTTAAAGTTTGGCAGAAATAAAAGTAACTGAAAATGGGGGCATGAAATACTCGGTAATAGGTAGTACTATGTTTGCTGTCTCTAAAGCGAGTATGAACCTCTGGGTTGTTAGTATGAATATAGAAAATATATTGCTAAGAAGAGATTGGCTCCCCTGTATATAAGATACATTTAGAGTCACAGCTTCATCAGTGTTGAACACTGTTGCTCTTGCTACCTTTCTGCACTGAAAGTCTACTATCTTGCTTTTATCACCACAGAGTAATACCCACCCTTCTAAATGCAGAAATAGACCTGTATATGGCTAAGTGGTAAGTATTTTCAACATACGTTTTTGTCTTCAGCAGCTGAACGGGAGGTTACACAGAAGACAAGAGCCAGACTCTGTTAGTTTCTGTTGGTGAGGATTTCTGCGTGTTCTCACTGGCTTTCTGATAAAAGACAACAAATCTGTGGGCAGATAATGCTACTTGCTTTGCTGTGCAAGTGCTTGTGTTGCTTAATCTTTGTAATTTCTCTGTGGTCTTTTCATGAAGCTCTTTCTAGGCCTGGGAGCGTGGAGTGTCTTTTTTTATTCATTAAAGAACAGAAATATAAAGCTGTTTATTTTTTAAGACAAATTTTTTGAGATGATTTAGCTGTGAGATCATGACAAGCCTGTCAAGGTAATATAAAATTAAATCAGTTGATACGCAGTATTTTCGGAGAAAATTCTTGCCCAATTCAGTGGATACCAGATCTGTTTCTTTATGTACTTAAGTGCCCTCTAGTATCACAGGGTAAATATTTCACCATCTTTATTATAATTTGTTTGATTACCCTCCCCCAAATGATATAGGAAAAGCTTATTTTTAAGTCATTTCTCAGCTGAGAAAACAAGGCAAAGAAAAACTAAACTCTAGATTCACCCCACTGAGGTCATTCTGGTCTCTAGTCAGTACAGAGAACGACTTCAGCCCAAACCTGCTCGCCCATGGTCACGGGAGGAGGCTCTGTAAGTGTGCGTTGCCCTGTTCACGGGAGAGGGCTGACTAGGACCAAACTGGATGGCAGGATACCTTTGCTCTAGTCTTGCAGTGATCTTTGAGAGAGCTGAAATCTGGCAGTATTTTTTAAAAAGTTGTCTTTTGGTAATGTTTGTTTCCATTCACTTGCATGAATACCTTTTTAGACAAAAATTCTTAGAAGTATGTTAGAGTCCTGAAAGCTAAAAATGCCACCTGAGGCTTTATGTCCTGCAGGATATTATTCAATAATGTTGTATTCCAATGCATTAGACTCCAGAGATATGATACTTTAAATCTTCTGGGATTATACTTAAACTTTCATGCAGCTTGGACACTACACCTTGCCTCACGCACATCAATCCTGCTTATTTCAAGTGCGGAGACGTGGGCATTGCTCCAGGTAGTGAGGCCAGTGTTTTCAGGGGATCCTTAGTTGCTCCTAGTCACAATGCAGTTAATGAAGGTTAGCAAGTTACTGTGCACAGCTGATCTGTGCTAACTGTATGGATACATGTGGCAAGCATGAGGAATTCCAAATTAGTACACTTCTCCACAAAATTAGGCTGATTTATCTGTCTTTTTTAGTGAATTGAGGGTGTTAATGTAGAGTTATCATAGATCAGATTTTATTACATATTACCTCAAGTGTCTGTCTTGTGCGTCTGAACCTTAGGGAGTGATATGCTCAAAGCTTCTCAATTCATTGGTTTTGAGTAGGCTTCAGGAACCCTGGGTCTTGCTGTCTCCCAGTGGCTCTAGGACCCTTAAATTTCTGTTAAATCCAAACTGCTTTTGTCTGTTACTCTGAACTAAAATGTACAAATGAGAATAATCTACAAATGATCATCTTTACTTTTGACTTCATTTCCTGATTTGGTATTACTGATATTTCTTCTAATTGAGACGTTAGAACCTGGTACAATTTTTCTGCATGTACTGCTGGGTTTGCTGTAACAGCCCAGTGAGTGGATAATCTCTTAAATGCCAGAAAGAAGGAAAATGGCAAGAGCTATTGGAGAAGTTAATCTGTTTTTTCAAGGACTTTGCAAGAGTTGGTGTTCTACATTCAAGGCTGCAAGCAGACACACTTTTACCCAAATAGCAACTGTAACACTTGGAGGTTCAAACAGGTAAAGTAATCATTTTTAAGGATATAGGTTGGATATTGTCAAACAAGTTTTGCCCGTCTTTACTATCCTGAAGGCAGATAAAAATGTTCTGAGTTCAGAACCTGTGAGTTCACCACAGTGGCATGGCAGTGTGACCGCAAGCCATAAGCACCCTGCAGAACAGGCTGCTGAGCTGCCAGCCCACAGCATGGGGCCCTACCTGCCCAGGTGCTTCGAGAGCACTGGCATAGAAAGTGCTCCTGCAGCACGCGGACAAGCAAGGTTACTGAAGATGCTCCTTTAGAAATATTTCTGTGGAAATGGAAAGGTACTGATTATGCAGAAACCATGACAATATCAATTCCAGAAGATAAGCAGGACAGGATGACTCCATGTTGCATCCTAAGCTGTTTGGAGATGCCTCAGGCAAGAGAAAAAGCTTTTGTTGACAGAATTACATTAGCAGTAGTGAAATATCAGTGGTCAGAGTCTTAACTATTCCAGATTACAGATGATGTGGTGCTTAATTCAGAGGATATGGAACTGAGGCAGCATGATGGCAAAAAAGAGCTGCTACAGAAAATACACATCTTTCAGGTAGCGAGATCTAAAAGAACAGTGAAGATATAAAAATGGCAAGAAGCTCATGGTGAAAAGCCAGATTAGCATGTTTACAGCAGAACCAGAGCTTTCCTGTCACCTATTAATGTAACATGCTGTGTCTGATTGTCCATAGTAAAAATTATAGGAGGCTGTGCTACACATGCATGTGGCAGATTGTGGAGGAGCTGAAGGATAATTCAACAAAAACACCCACGGGTTATGAAGAGACTCTGCAGTGTCCGCTAGTGAGAGAAATGAGCGGACGCTGAACCACGAGAGCAGAGTGGTTGTGTTTGCTCCACCAATGTGTCACTTACCAAAATCCCCATCGAGCTGGTGAACCTGTGAACAGCCTTGTGCTGTGGCTGATAGCTCAAAGGCTCAATTAGGCCTTAATAGTAGGTGGCTGTGCACAGCAAGTGAGTGGCTGGAGCCCCCAGCTGCATGTGCAGAAGCCAGGATCACAGGCTGCAGGGAGAGGTAAACAAGGTCTGGAACATTTAGTCAGCCTCAAAATACAAATTACGAACTCCCTGAATAGACTGATTGACTTGCCTGATTTTGGCGCTGGTGGCTGCTGCTGCTAATTACTGTCTCTTAGAGTCTTAAAATACAAGGGCGTGAAGTGCAAAATCTGATGGGAACTAGCATGAATCTTTTTCCATTATTAATACAATATTGTTTATCGATTGCAAATTACAATTGATTATTCCACTGTAAATTGCAATTGAGAATGCTTTCTTAGAAATCATACTGTCTTATGTATCTGACTGAGCGCTACCTCCTGCCTTTCTTCTTTTGGAATGCTAGTGTGCTACCAAATGAAACTGGACATGGCTACACTTTTTGTTTGAGATACGATGCTCTATTTTTTCAAATTATCTGTACAAAAGTTATTTTTATCATCTCGTTATTCATTTATTTGTACTTTGATCCCTCTAGAAGCACTCTACACAATAAGAGTTTGCTTTTCAGAGCTTGCAATCTAAATGAAGAGGAGAAATGTTAGGCCTTCCAGAAACGTATTTACAAGATAATTGTAATATGAAATCAGTATCAAACTGCTCTGTTAACAACATAGCTATTTGAAAATTTTCAAATTCAGTTCATTGATATGTTAAATGTCAGTGAAGAAGGAGGAAGAAACCATGGATATTTTTGCTAGTTCCACTATTCATCTATTTTATTCCTTATGCATCATTCTTTGACAGATTTTCTTTTCAAGAATCCATTTCTATGGGATGCTGAGCAAATGCTGAAAAGAAGGCAGTGGCATTTTCCTTTGGACTTTATTGAGTGTAGGATTCACTCCACATCTTTTGGAAGGAGCACTGCTCCTTTGGAAATGAGATGCAGATGCATGACGTTATTTCATCAGATGACTGAGTGTAAATACAATGAAAAAGTTGGTGATGAATGAAATTCTGATATACGTGTTTAACCTGCAAAACGTAGTTGTTTTAAGATTGATTTATTACAAAAGTGTCTTAGCAAATGAATTATAAAGTAAAGTAATGAAGTACTTTCAGGTTCTCTTCATGTGTTTCAAGGATTAGGAGAAAGGTACAATAACAAATTAATGCCACTAAGAAACTGGAAGAGAGGGAGATGCAGGGAAAGAGTTTGGGAAGGAGTGAATAAGACTAAAAGCTATCTGCCAGAATTAAGGAGATGAAAATAACAGGCTGGGATTAAATGAAATGTTTTGGGAGTGTTTAGTAGGAATTCTTCCCCCAATGTGTAAAAAATGTCCTGTGAGCTAATAAGGTGTTCTCAGCTCTCATCCCAATTAATGGGAGAGTCAGTCTTGTCCAGTGTGAGTAAAACAGCTGTCTGCACAGCTACTGGTAATTGTAACACCAGATTAACCTTTGCATAGGAGTCCTGTGTAATACCAGAGGTTTTAGGTCTGTTTCTGCCTACTGTATAAATGGGTTAGTTTAAAACTCCTACAGTGTGAGCTAACATTGACCTTTGTCTGTCAGTGTATTTTCATCTGTGTCTTGTCCAGTCCTGTCCTGTCCTGATCCTACCTTGGTAGAAATCAGGGAGGGCTTTGATATTGACTGCAGTTTAGCACTAACTTCCATAGGTGTTTTTTATCATATCAAGGCTTGAGTAATGGGGTTTTGATCTAGCTCTGTGGGGACTGACCTCTTCTTGAACTCAACATCTGGTACACAATGCAGGTTGGTAAAGAATTAATTTCAGCTCTATAAAGAATATGTGGCTCCCAGGAACAGTGGAAAAGAGCAGCAGATTCCCATGGACCAAGAGTATCAACTTGTTGCATTGCAAGCTTATGTCCTTTTTTTTTTTTTAATGGCAGCAGCATGAAAGGATAGGAGAAAAGGATAAACTGAATGCTAATCTCCTACCCCTGTTTGCCTTCAGATGCATGTTTCAGAAGTGATTTGTTTCTGTACAGATCCATGTTTCTCTCTTTTTTTCCTTACCTTTTTATTAAACGAAGCCTCCAAATAAATTTTAGCTACTTTCCTGGCCGTGCCTAATCCTCATGTTCTCGTGTAGCTAAATCTTGTATAATTAGCTGTAGCTGCAGAAGGTTGTAGTGCCTGACAGGAATGAAATGAAACATTTGATTTAACAGGGGCAAAACAGAACTTTTAAGTTCAATATCTTTCTTTGAGAGGAGGCCTAAGCTGCATCGTGGTGCCAGTGCAAGCTGTGGTTAGCGTGAGTTCTGTCAGTCAGCTGCTTTTTAACCGCTGCAGCCCAATAGTGAACTGGCTGGTTTTGTAGGGTTGATTGAGAGAATACAAAAATTGGTGGCATTTCAGAGCAGTTGACACCTGAGTAGAGATGTACTCCCTGTCCAGATACCTCTCCCCTCACCCCCTCTGTGTATGGTGCTCTATGCATTTCACCAGAGAAACACAGGAACAGAAGAAAGAAGATCCCACCAAGTTGTCACTGGAGATGTCCAGTTGCCCCAAAATAGACATTGTAGCTCATGGGTAAAATAAGTTTTAGTTTTTTGTAAGCACTTTTAGAACAATATTTGAATTTAAAAGTGAATTGACTGTTTTGAAAATTAGACGCCTTTATTAAATTACAGACACTTGCTAAGATATATTATATTTTGGTCTAGTATGGGAAGGACCACAGATAGTTGTGGATAGTAAAATTCATTGATTTCTGTGGACATTAGCTTGGTCCTTTAATGCACAGTGTATTTCAGTCATATTTACAAGTGCTAACAGTGTGCTCAGTGGTTTGCTGTGTATTATATTCTCTTCTAAATCTTAGGTGGTTAAGTAGATACATTGTGTATTATTTCATTTTAAAGTACGGTCTTGGTTTCAAATCACAGAGCTAAGATGCCAGTCACTTATAAATTCATTCAGTTGTGGATCATATGGAACAATTGGAGGGACTTTGTCTGGGAAAAGAAAAGCTTCCATTCTGGTTCATGCATGTTTTGTGCAGGTAAGATCTTGTTTTGCCTTTGGCAAGTGCATGCATTATTTTTCATGTGTTCCTTAGAATTTTCCTAAAATATTTGGGGAAGGGGGTTCTCAGGCATCTAGGTGACTCAACTGATGATATTAACAGCAATTGACAGGGTGGTTTTTTTAAGGGTGAACTCTATGTTGGATTATATTATTTAATATAGTAGGATGTCGGGTTAACCTGTTTCACCTCATAGCTTTGCAGTTTTATAGCATCTCTGTGTATCAGTTCATTAGCGCAAGGGCAGAATCACTGCAGGATATATTAGTGAAGAACATTATCTGTCAGACCACTTGGGTATTGGGCTTGCTAGCACTGTGTATCTGTTCTGGTTAAAAAGGAGGCAGCCTTGTTTTCCTTTGAGAGTCCTAATGCTTTACAGCTGTTTCTTTCTCACCAATTGACAGTGAGAGATGGCTGAATTTATTCCAACACTTGGGTAGTTCCTCATGTAATATTAGTTGGCATCGAAATGTTAATTTCTCTTGCTTATTTCTTCCACAATTATATTGTCCCTCTCCCTTTCTTCAAGGGTGGGAGACATTCAGTTGCACGTAAAGAAAGCAAAAGAAAAAGAAATCAGAGTGTGTTTTAAGCTTTAGAGCTACCCTGATCCAAACATACATCAAAGCATTCAGGCATCAAACCAGCCCGATCCAGAGTCTGTGAGAGCATTTCCACTTCAAACTACACAAGTTTAATATTTTTCAAGGAAATTTTTCTTCTGTGTCGTGTGTGTGTGTGTATATATATGTATATAAAAGAAAAAAACAGAAAAGGAAAGAAAAAAGAGGAATTGAGTAGGAATTTTCAATGTTTATCAAGTAGGAAAGATATGTCAGACTCCCGTCTTCCTTCAGGCAGCTTTCTATAACCTTGAAATCCTCCTCTGTAAGGAGTGTCTCCCGTCTGTCTGCGTGCACCTGACTGGCATACCCATAGCATCTCTGCACCACGATTACCCACCCTGTCAGTCCCCCTTAGAGGCACAGGGAACTTGGTCTTCCCAAAGCACCCAGCACCCAACTGGCACGGAGGTTAGAGAGAAGGGAAGAGAAAGGAAAAAGACTGCAAGTTCATGCTGGGAGTTTGAGACGAAGATCAAAATGGGAATTCGTCCTCTGAAGTGCCAGTCTAACTACTGCACCGCGAGGCAGAGCTGACTCTGGACTGGAGCAGCCCGGTGTGCCGAACCTCTGGGGGTGTCAGTTGAACTGTTCACTGCTATTCGCAGTCTATTGTTACCTGTTGTACCAAATTAAATCTTTCCTCCTCCGTCTTTATATCTGTATGAGTTTCTCATGCAGAATAGTCGTCTTTAGAATTAATTGGGCCAGAAGCTGACAGTCTTTCTTTACAGGGTAAAAATCTCAATAAAACCAATGAGAATTTGCTTTGAGTTAAGAATCAGCAAGGGCTTCAGAATTTGGAGGCTCTTCAGAGGCTTTCACTGATTACAGAAGATGGTACCATCTTGATTTACAGCAGAGAAGCAGTGATCCCATTTACATGCATACAAACAGAAATCACCCTGAAAATTTGATGTGTTGAGTTCTGGGAACAGTTCTGTTTTCAAATCAGAATATTTGCTGCATGGTGCAACTGTGTAATTGCCAGTCAGATAAATTTCATGACCATTTCTCAAATAGTTGCTGAAAATAACATTTCTAAAGTTCTGTATGAACATTTTTTATGTGCATAGTGTGGTTTTCATTCCTTTTTCCATCCAAGAAGAGTTAAAAACAGTCTGTCTTTGCTTTGACCTTGATTGAGCTGAAAATGAAAAGTCTCAGAAAAATGAATTTCTTGAGAAGGGACTGTGCAACTGAACCCAGCTGAGCAGAGTTGATATTAAATTCTGTTGTACAGTGGCACTGAGTATGATATCTCAAATTTCATGGAAATACAGAGGAAAAAAGAAAATTCTATTTAGAATGTGGCAGACCGATAGCATCATTAGAGAGATGCAACTTTTGCAAATGCTATATAGACCTCTTCTTCCTTTCCCCAAATGCAAAAAACAAATGATGAGAGAGGGCAAAGTTTATAACCTCTTGAACTCCTTCCTTCAGATTTTGTTTCTTGGCCATGACGGCCATGGCTGTTTGCCTTACTGAGGGCTCAAGGAAGACACTGAAATGCAGATGAGTTTAAGAGTTGGATTGGGAAGGAAAAAAAGGAGCAATGTGACTAACCACATGTCACAGTAGAATATGTAAAAGCACCATCCCTGTGTTACTGAACAACAGCTGTGCAGTTGAAACAAGCGGCTCCCACAACGTAGGTCGCCCGAGCTCCGTTGCTCCTGCACCAGCTCTTTATGATGCCTGCGGCAATTACAGATGGACGGGGGAGAGCACGATGCTGTGCAGCACAAACGCGTTCCTCTCGTGAGGAGTGCCGTGCAAGTGGTACAAGCCCTTTTTCTCACTAGCACAGCAAAAGTTCTGCCTTTGTTTTAAGTGGAGCAGGCCTGGTGGGTTGGCAGAGAGGGTGCTAGGGAGAGATTGTGAAAAGAGCCTGTGAAAGTCCGGTCTGTCCATTTTGTTGAAACAAGAAATTTTCTGAATCAACAATGAAGTGTTTTGATATTTCTCTCCCATGTGCATTTTAAGCTGTGAGTAGCAGAGTTACGGTAGCAGCAGCTGTCGCCAGAGTAACAGACAGAATCAACATGCAGTTGTGATATACCCCTTTTCTGAGTCTGTTGAGGTACTAGGGATGGCTGAATACTAGCTGGCCATGTATTTTAGTGTATTACTTGCTAAATAGTCTTAGCTAAGTATCTTAAGTCCTCTTCAAGAATGAGCTCATTCTCACGAATGAGAATTAGAACACTGGATTTTGCTCTTTACTATGATTTGCAGTGTTGCTGCAAAATTGGCTGTGTAGTTTTTCTTTACCTGCGGCTGGTTCTGTGATTCAGAATGGTCTGGTGAATCAGCTCCACCAGTGGGGACCACTGCTTCATTCCTACCTGGGAGCCTCTTCTAAGCTCTGTGTTTGCGGAGCTCTAGACTGGGAGATTCTTACGTGCTTCTTTGTGGTGGCAAATTAGTTGTGAAACAGAAACTTGAAGAAATAATGTTGAGGATTGTGTGACTTTTCTTATTTAAAAAATGAGTTTATTCCAGCAATAATTGGTTTCTGTACACAGAGATAAGCTGCCAAAATAATAATGAAGACCGTGATTTGAAATGCTGGCTAGCCTCCTATGAGAAATTGTTGGCCTGATCCTTAGTTGGAGTAAAAAGTAACAAAATTCTGTAAGAATAAATGGTGCTATGACAGCTTATATCAGCTAAGCATATGACCCATCCCATTGAGGCCATAAAGAAATATATTGCTGCCAGTCTCTGGAAAGCACAGAACCTGTCATTTTCAAATAACTCTCTGAAACCTTCCCCACAAAGACATGGTAATTTACGCAGTCACCACAGTGGGACCTTGTGGAAGGCGAGGAAGAAGTGCTAGGACGCTCTATCACCTCTAAGTTGTAAGGCTGTAGAATGAAGTTGGCCAAGCAACAGGTTCTTAATAAAGAAAATCACAAATGTAATAAGCTCTGTAGTTGGCAATCTTCCCATGTAATTGGGGCACATGTCCTGTGAAGAGGCTGAGGGAATTGGGCTTTTTTTAGCCTGGAAAGGAGAAGGCTTCAGGGGGACCTACTAGCCAGCCTTCCTGACTGAGAAGGTCATCTGGGAAGACAGAGCCAGGCTTCCTGTAGAGGTGAGCGGAGCGAGGAGAGAAGTGCCAGAAATTGAAGGAGGGGAGGGTTCCACCTGGGTGTAAGGATCAGATCCTGGCTGTGGATAACCGGACGCAAATGTGGGCCCAGGCAGGCTGTGGAAGTGTCTGTTTTTGGAGCGTTTCAAGACCTGATTGCGCTGAGCAACCTGGTCCGAACTCGGTGTAGGCTCTGCCTTGAACAGGAGACTAGAGACCTTGTGAGGTCCCTTGCTGCCGGAATGGTTCTGTAACTGTTATGCCTGTTGGAGGAAGCGAAAAGGTTTCTTCTCACTCCTGTCAGCCCTGGATCAAGTTCAAGCATAATTTCCTGTTTTCTGGTTTTGTTTCTATGGAAGTCTTCCATTCACCTTGAAATGGAGTAGGACCAGGAGCTTAGCTTAAGAGGTAAAAATACAAAATTGAACACAAAGTGCTGAATTCTCCAGTGTCTCCAGCTGCCCATACTGCATGCAAAATTGTACATGCAATCATTGTCAGTATGATTTAATTTTGTGTGGATTCAACAGAATAGCATGTCATCTCCCCAAAGCACAATTTATTAATTATCAGTTGGCTGCTAAACTGAAAAAAGTAGATCCAAGAGCTAGTTCCAGTGTTATTTTAAAAAACAAGAGCTTTAAAGACAAGCCATTAAATGTTGATAAGCACTTAGCTGCTGTTAGGTAGGGTACTAAATTCCCAAAGATTCTCATTTGTGCAAATTATGCCCTGATTCTTTGAGATGTACTTGCTCATGACCTGGCATGACACATGATCTGAACGCTTCATCTCTTTTTGCAGGCTCCCTGTAATAACAGATGTCCAAAGAATAAGCTGGCACCACTTAGTAGGTCATTAGAGACAGCAACATTCCAGTATAATTTAAATTATTATGAAGAATGCACAATGTAATGCATAGGGTGGGAGTGGGTAACAGTTCTTTGTTTTGTTTTTTACAGAAACCTTTGCATAAAAATGAGGTGAAAAGTGTTCAGTGATGTGTGGAGCAGAAATAGAAAGAATTTGTGTTTTGCTTTCCTGCTTACATGCATCTCTTGGCAGTAATTGAATATATCATTCCCAGGAGGAAAGAGAGGCAGCTCACCTGCTAGAATTCATGCATTAATTGGTGTGAATATTAAGAGCCTCTTGAGAAGACAGTACATTCAGGGTTGATGGTTTCTTCTTTCTTTTTTTTGATCAGGAAGAAGTGAATTAAGAATTCCAAATACACAGTGGCTAAAATGATTGAAATCCTGAAGTCAGAGGCTATGACTCTCTCACTTGGATTTACAGTGGCTGTTTACCTCAACAGACTTATATTGCTGATCTGTGTTGATGTATGTGCCCACCATTACTGTTCTCGGAAGCTGAAAAAGTCATAGAAAAGCTTGTAATATGTGCAGGTCATAGTTCTCCAGGTATCACCCTCTTCTTTCTTTGCTTAGAAAAGATGCTGAACTTCTTTGATTAACCATGCAGTCTCTTATGTATTTGAATATGTTTCGACTTTAGGGAAAGTGAAATCTCCCAGTATTTTTATTTCTTGCAGCCAGTCCTAGAAAAATATCTTTGGTCTGTTGCTTTTGGTAGACTTTTTGCTAGCAGAAATCCACAACCTTGATTTATGGTAGGGAGAGCCCAGTGAGCCTGTGAACTGTCAGTATTTTTATGTGGGATCAGGACTCTCCGTTTGAATTGTGAGCAGTTTGGTCTGACTTATAAAAGAAAAAAGGGCCATTGCTTTGCATCACGTTTAGAATATGTACACAGAGAAGTTAGGCGTTATATCCTCAAACAGTGTTTAACGTATGGTCTACTGCTCATCATACTAAGATGTGCTTTTGGCACCTTGGAGAGGATGAAAATCCAACAAAGAGAAATGATTGCGTGAAGCTAGAATTTGATCGGACTGTTACCTGTATATACCTTTGTTTACTGCAGAGCCGTACACATGGCTCCATGAAAGTGGTTCCGCGCTGTCTTACGCGACTGATGGAGGAAGGTGGTTTCTGCTTTTACAGTGTTGTTACCACTATAAATGCCGTCTTGACTCTGAATGCTCTGTTGGGTGTTTCAAGGCTGCTAGCTCCCCTGATTGCTCTGCTGTAACCTATGAATGAATATTCTTTACAAATATTACGAAAATACAGGAGTACAATAAAAAGGCAATTATGAAACTTGAAAAAACTTTGCTTCCCCACCCCAGATGAGCCCTGTTGTGGTGGGTGGCAGCTGCATAGCTGTGATGATGATGGTAAAGCATCAGATAAATCTAAGCCAGAATATTTAACTGCAGTTAGTGAGGCAGAAATTTGTGCTGAGGAGTATATGCAGATTGCTCTGGAAAACCTTGTGGTTACTTCAGTCCGTTTTTATTTGGCTTATTTGTATTATGATTACTTAGGAAGACTTCGAGAGGACTTCAGCCACTTAGGCAGTGGTGATTCCAAGAATACTTGTGATCTTTGGTTTGGCTCCTTACTGAATTGAATCCCAAGTTAATTTTAAAATGTTAAAAATAATATATACGGTCTACCTGCGATCGTACTTAGGTGTTTTTCAGGCTGCAAACTTTTGGAGAAGGTAATGGTATTTCAACTTTTCTCTACAGCAAGGAAATACAAATTGCTCTTTGTTTATTATTTAAATAAATAGCATGTTTTTTGGATGACTAGTTAACTCCATGAGTTTGACTTCAAGAAAACACAAAGTGTTGTAAGACATCTCACAAAACCCAAGCAGGCAGTTCTAGTGAGTGGACTGTATACTTGATTTACCCTGTGGCACAGATACTGCTCAAGCCTGTACCGCTGTGTTTGTTCCTTGCCAGTCCTGGGCAGCGAACTCTGAAGAACATGGAAATGATCAGCAGGATGACTTCTGTTTGCTCTTCCTTACCAGAGAGCTTGCACAACTGGTCGTATATGTTAGGAAACTAGGAATGGTCTTTCGTGAGCTGATTCTGGGTATAGAAAAGCAGGTGTCTAAGGGGGCTGTGATTCAGTGGGCTTGCAGACAGTGGGAGGTCTTTCATCCCCTCCTGGGAATGATGAGCTCAGTCATCCGAGGGCTTGTCGTTGCTTGTTGCAACTTGCTTTGTTCTGGGCTGCTAGAAAGTAACCCCAAAGAACAGGGTCTTCAGATACAAACTGATGAAGAAAAAAGAAGCTTCTGAACAAAAGACTTACTGATAAGTGCACTGGAAAATAGAGATTTGTGGTAAATATACAGTGATTTTTCTGTATTCAGCTATCTCTGGAACCTTTGGCTTTCAGCATAGGAATTGCAGTAATACTATCCTGTGTTAGTTTTACAGGTGCCAGCTCATGTAGCTGTTAAAAACCTTCTCAATTTGTAATGTAAGAAATGCACTAGTGTTAGTTTCTCCTGCAAAGGGATTTAAATAGGTTCCCCCCACCCTTCACTATGAAATCGCAGAAAGTTTGGCTTTTCCTTTGTGTAAATATTGTAACTGTCCTCTAAAAACTTATGTAAGCAAGGATTTATTCACCATTGTTTTAATCTGTAGAAGTTTAGGGGCTACTTAATTGTGAAATGCTCCTGTAGATGTAAACAAAATGATTAAAAAAAAAAAATCTTAGCTTAATTCAGGTAATGTTTATGGAGTATCTGCATGTAATATGTTGCATCTGAAGACAGGCTTTTGTACAGCAAAACAAAAAAGTGCAGAACTTCATGTTTTAGTCAGATTTAGGGCTGGTGCAAAACAGTGCAGTTAGACTGACATCCGGCAGCTGAGAATCTGGACCTTTGCTACATGGATTTATAACTTCAGTGTTTAGATCTTTCCTTGTAGCTATGCCTCAACAGTGTTTAGTGGTGTAATCAATTAAAGAGAGAAGTTTTAAGTGCAGAGAGATGTAGCATTGATTTTGTGATAGACTTTATTCTTCCAACAGATTGTCTACTTGTGGATAGGATAGGTCAAGAATTTTCTGATAAAATGCGATTTCACTGGAAAAGGCCAGTTCACAGAAACTGGAAGGTGATGTGGAAATATATCAGTTCTGAAAAACTTTTGTTTTTCTGGCTTTTCACTGAGCAGCTCGTGAGCCCCAGCTTTCTGGGCCTGTGTAACACGGGAACCTCAAAGGTTCACAACTGCTGTGCCGTGCCAGCCGCAGACAGGTAACAAGACTTGTTTACGTTCATGGGTTGCATTCCATGTTTCATTGAGGAAATATCAAAACATTGCTTCCAGCATGACCTTTTTATATCTATTTAATGGGAAATAAAAATGATTCTGAACTGGTACAAAAATGAATCTCTAAGTATTAAAATTTTTCTTAGAGATTGTAAGATCTGGTTTGTTGTTGTATTTATGGTCTAAGTGTACATGGGCTGAAGGCAAAAAGGAACAGAAGTAGGGCTGGTTTCAAGAGACTTTCTTGGCAAAGAGCCACCATGGCAGCATTAGTTGGAGCCAGACAGAAAGATTATCCTTTGAGAGTCTGAAATATTAGGAACTGGAGTCTGTTACCCTGGTAGGTGCTCAGGGCTAAACTCCATCTTTCTGAACAGTGCTGAGTATGGAGAACTGCCTGCTGATGTCCAAGGTTTTGGTCCTGCTGCACAGCCCCATTGGTGTCCCCTGGACCAGAGCAGCAGTTACAGCCAAATCACACTTAGAGCTGCAGAGGGCATCAGGCAACAGGTTTGCCTCATTTTCAGTCTTTTATCTGCAGATTGCCATCCATAAGGCAGCTGTTGGCAGTGAAGGGCTCTTGCGCAGACCTCTGTAGCAGACAGCCTCTTGTGTCGTGTATTCCTCTCTTTCACTAAGCTTCCTTTTCATCCTGTGCAGAACTTAAGAAGGTGTACAAGAAGGTTGTGCTGGCTCTCTGAACCATGGATTTATTTCATTCTATATAATAAGCTGTACTAAGTACTAATACTAAGACAGTATGCTGAGGATGGCTGTCACTTATTTACTTGTAAAAATGCTTTTTGGAGACCCTGAGAGAAAAATGGCAGCTTTCACCAGCTAGAACCCCCTGTTCTGTAAATCCTTAAATAGGATTTAAGTCATCTAACAATGAGCACTGCACGTGCCACTACTTCCTGTGTGCACTGTCAACGTGAATAAATGATGAGGTAAGAGATTAAGTATCCCTTTGACTAACTTGAGGGACAGGAACTTTAAAATAAGCAAGTCAGTCTGAACGTTCTTTCATTCTTCCTGAACTGAATTAGGGGCTATTTTCTGTTCTTTGCTGTTTCTTAATAACACTTAGTAAAATATTAAGAGCAAATGTAGACTGTTAACTGGGGAACAGCATAACAAGAAGTTAAATCTTCTTTGTCAAATCTCTTCTGGAAAGAGCTAAATATCTGTGGACCTTATGGTTCCTGCATATTTTATGATAAAGTCATACTTTACATATCTGTTCCTTACATAGGTTCCTCTCTAATGAAACCGGTTATCGGGGGAAGAAAGGACAATTAGTCCTTAGATGTGAAAGTCAAATCTCTGAACAGAAAACAGTACATTTCCACAGCCTTTTTGCCTACATGAAATCAGTACATAGACACAGGAATCATTAGATCAAATACAGATGCAACAAAACTGCTGCTTTGAGTAACAGTGGTTTAGGAGCAAAGCAGAGCACCTAATGGAGACTTACGGGTGATATCTTGCCACATTTACATTTGGAACCTAATGCAGATCCCAAAGAAAATGAGAAGATTCACATGAGAGTTGAGTATAAAGGAGCAAAGGCTATCACATGATACAGCATCAGTGTTCAGGTTTGACTGCTACCACCTTGTACAAAAGATAGAGAGGTTCTCATGGAGATGGCATTTGCAGTAGGGATACTGCATATTGGAGACAATCTTCACAATCAGTTTTTCTTCCCTGTTTTTTGGACCTCTCTTGCTGATTTAGTGCAGCTTAATTAAAACTGAAATTGGAGCAAGTGCATCTATGGGACCACAGTTTTCTGCAGTATTTGAATGTTCTTTTAAAAACCCTTTAAAATAAAGAAGAAAAAAGATCATGTTCTGTGCACAAAAAGATAAGGTCTGTTCCACAGTTAACTGCAGATACTTGAGATGGTTGTAAGTAGTCAAGTCTATAACCTCCTGCTTTTCTGGTTTTGGAGGCTGAGTAGATACCTTAGATCTGTGATGAAACATAGAAACCATCTTTTTTTGTTTTCCCCTTGTTCATGTGACACCAGCATCACCAAGCATGAAGAGTTACTGGAGAAAGAACTGCAGTTATGTCAGATCTGATCTGTCAGTGAGTGACACTTCTAAGCCCTGAGCTGCCTGTGACGAGCAGACAAGTACATTGCTTTGAACAGAGCTCAGGGTTTGCACTGCAGTGTCACTGGAAACAAGGACAGTTCTCCGAGTAGCATCACTGTGAGAGGCTTCTAATCCAGCCAACCACTACAGCTCTCCTGGGGCAGGATGCTTGGGCTGACTCAGGATCCATAGAGAATTTTACTTGCTAAAAAAAATCCTTATGCTACCAGGAGGATGTCGGTACAAGTGGAGGATCTCATTCACAGGGCATAGAAGACTGTTAAGTTCATCGGGGAAAGGTGCAGATAAACGGTGTTGTGCATAGGTAACTCAAGAAATAGCGTTCATTTGCTTCTCGCTACCTCTCCTGGAACACCACCTTGATTGTTTTATTTACCACTGCCGAGCAAGCCCATTTTCAGGATGGTTTGATTAGGGATCAGTCAGGTTTGCATTTGTTAGAGCATTGGAGATAGCACTCACTCCGTACCAATGGCCTTCTCCTTCAACCTGAATATTCAGATCAGTATAAGTATTCATGTCTTCAAAATATAAAACTGAAGAATAGACAAAAAATCTTTTTCTCCTTTTCCATTTTCAATGGAATAAATAGAAGAGCAGAAAAAATAAGAGTAGGATGAAAACTAACCCAGACCTGTGAAGACCAAAAATAAAAAATGGAATCAGTGGCTTAGTTTCTTCAAAATTTGATGCCAGTGCTGCTGGGCTTTTTGAAGTGAAATTCTTGCTTGTATGTTTTACTGCAGGAGAAAGTTGCTGGAGGAGACACAGAACCAGTCTTATGGATAGTTTGGAGGGAGACAGCTAGCAGGTAGGAGAATACAAATGATGTTTTTCCCGAAGGAGAGAAGTGAAATTAATGCCACTTGTCGCTCATGCTAGCTGTTAGACGTTCAAGTGATAACTAAAAGTGGATAACCGTCAAACAGTATCTTGTTTCTCCTTCTCTCCTAACTCCTCTACATGCGCTTCTGCTCTCAACACTACAAGAAATTCTGAATAATGAGATGCACAGAAAGAAGAGTACAAGTCATCTTGCAGCCTCGTTTGCACACAGTTATGTGTTCTCAGCATGGGAGATACTGCTTTGATTAAAATGCCCAATGATTCTTAATCATATTACAATGAAATGCGACCACTGCCCACCGTGGAATGGGACATTTCTGACACCTCTCCTCTCTTCTGTAAGAGCAGTATCTATCTGCTGTATGCTAGATAATGTGAATATCTATTCATATTTCAGTTACAGTGAGATAACTTGTGCTTGACAGATCTCATTATGTCATGGATCATCCAGTCTGAAATTTACATAGGCTTGCATTAAAAGCCATTATGCATAACTCTTCCCCTTCATGTGGTTTCAGGTAGGTAAACCCCTCTCCTTATGTCTCTCTATTTTTTTTAAATAGAATCTAATACCAGAAAATTGCAGAGATGTAGCAAAATCCAATCAAGGTAATCAGGATTGTCAAAGACTTCAACTGGAAATCGTAACCTGGGATTCCACAAAGCAGATGAGTCACAGCTGCTCTGAAAACAGTGGCTCAACATTTTTCAGACCTTTAAAGTCAATATTCCTTCTACTCATGATATTTCATTATCCTTGAAGTGATGATACCTTGTTTTAAAAGCCTGCATAGGTAATTGAATACTGGCACAGACACTGACACAATGAACAGAAGCCTCATTAAAATCCAGAACACATTCACATAGTAAAATTTCTTCCCAGTTGTCACCTCATGAAGTTGTTACTCTCCTTCTCTGTGGAGAGTTACTGTGCCAGAGATGTGCAAAGGAATCTGGGCATAGTCTCCAGAGGGCATATTCGAATAGTAAAGGCAGTCTGTGCCCAGTGAGCAAGCTATGTGTATGTTTGTCCTTGCAAAATTGAAACATATGGTAAACAATGGGTGCCTAATTAGAGTTATCTTTGGGAAACTTTCATTACCTAAATATCCTTTGGATGACAAACTAACCCATTCCTTTCAAGTTCTCTATCCTTTTTGCGCTTTTGTCTCCTTCGGGCCAATGCTTAGTTTCTTCCTACAAAGTCTTTCAAACTGGATTCTATTATCTAAAGCCATTGTGATTTAGCTTTGTCACAGAGGTTGTCATTTTAGATTAAATAACATTTTGTGCTGTTTTTGCAGCATTTAAAAAAAAATATGCTTAAGGCTAGGTCTTGCGGTCACCAAAAAAAGATTATTTGCTTGAAATCTGTCTTACCACTTCCTTTGTATGTTTGTTTGAGAGACTTGGAGACTCTGTAGTGAAAGAAAACATGAATCCACTCTTGCCAGTTAGCTGGCCTTTGTCTAAAAAGGAAGGCTGTGAATTTAGTCTTGTTTTCCCAAACTGTGTTTTATGGGGCCACATATGAGTTCTGCTTAAAATTAAACTTATCCTAAGTATGTTTCATAATCAGCATCCTAATTGTTATAATGTGATCATACTAGAGGGACTTTCATCAACTGTATTTGCAATGATTTTTCCTTAATACTTCAGACAGAATTCTGCCTCTATGCCAGTCTATCACTAATGCAAACCAGAAGCAGATTATCATGTAGAAAATATGCCTCATAAGTTGTATACATAAACACAGATTTGACAGATTTACAGAGGTATTGTGGGATACACAGAACTGGAGGGAGAGAGATTGCAGTAATGAAACTAATATTAACCATGGTGATCAAATGGCTTAAGACAGATCTGTAGATCAGCTCATCTCAATGGCCAAACCAGGCAAGTGTTCAGAAACAAAAGCCTTTTTTCAGGGTTGAAATAGAAACAAACTTCAAGCTAAATAAATGTTTGGAACACTTGCCCTGACTTCTTATATATTTTCCTGCTTAATATGTAAGAAAAGCATGGCTATTACCAGAGGAACAGAGGAGGATGTCAGCAAAGTGAGAGGTGGTAAGGTCATTTTCCTGTGGGACGGAGGGGCAGGCAGGCAGTTAGCACTTGCGGAGAGGGAGGGCATAGCTGGACATGTGTTCTGAAGAAAATGGTTGTTTTACAAACCTAGGCAGTATTGAGTTTGCAATTTTTAATGTCCACTGTGATTATGGATTTTAGTTCTTACAAAGCTATTTTGTAGGTCTCCTCAAGGATGACAACTGAGAAGTCAGCAGCGGAGTGGCGCTTCTTTGGGAAGTGTTTCCAGGTGCTTTTGCTCTTTACTTCTTAACGTGAGTTCATTTATGTATGCGGTGATTGATTGTTTTGATTGATAAAGTTTTGATTAAGACCTTTACTGCAGTGGATAAAATCTATTACATGCTAAGATTGCATTTGTGTGGTGCCAGGGATTCTTCGTGAGGGGGATTCACTGTGGTGGCTGCAGAGATACGTTGGCAACGTGTCAAGGCACAGTGTCGTTTCATTCAAGGTGTGTTGGTCCGCAGTATCCCGGCCTCATTGGTAGATCTGTCAGTGGGCACCACAGTTGCTGGCTGATGCTGTTTGTACTTCCAGAGCACGTGGTGATCACTGTTGCAGCTGCACAGTTTCCCCGTTTCAAATGAAGGTGAATTTGTCTCTGAATACTGAACAATTTTTTCAACTTCTATCCAGAAAGACCTTCAGTCTTTTTCATTCCGTTGTCCATAATCCACTGTGATCTATTCCACAATCTAACTGTGATCTTGGGTCTGCAAGAAACAGTCTCAGTGAAGTCAGCTGCTCACGGTGATAATAGCCAGTATGTCACTAACCTTTTTTTGACTTCAGCTGTGTCTGTCTGCGTCAATGTGAGCGTATTCATAGGGTTGATACCGTAAATTTTAAGGTCTTCATGGTATGCATAATAAAGGCACTGAATAAAAGAAGTACCCAAACAAGAATTTGTGTCAATGATGGTTTTCCAATTACAGAAAATCTGAGCAGTATTTTAGATTCATCTTTATCTGTGTCAGAGTAGCCAAATATTTCTCCTCTTTCAAGGGAACCATCAGAACTGCTTAATTATTCCATGGCTGTACAGGTAATAAAGGGATGAAGCTAGGTAGATACCTTGGACTTTTGGAAATCTGTGCACTAATGAGATTTTTTTTGCATGAGCAATTCCGGAAAAGTTCCCTTTCTGTATTCAGTTTTACCAGCTAGGCAAAACCTTCACTTGATGTTCCACCAGAGAATTCATTAAAATGCCTCAACTTGAAAGTTTTCCAGTAGAACTTTGCAAATATGCAGAAATATGTTTATCAAAGATGTTTTCAAGTCCAAGTTACACAGCATGTAGATACTAATCTTAAGAGATGGAGCTTCACCCCCGCACCCTCCCCAAGGAGGTTAGTGCAGTACCTGCCATTGGACAGCTAATATCTCTGACTGGCAGCTGCTGGAATAGCCATAACTGAAGTCAGTATTGCCACAACATTAGGTCAGTGCTGATTTACACCTGGTAAAAATCTGGCCCTCCGTTTCTGAAGACTGAATGGATCTTTTTAATTGAAAATCATTGCATGTCTTCAACAAATGACCTGAAACAATAGAGGAAGGGTATAATGCTGATTCTTCATTTTTGGCTCTGATGCTGCCTAGGCCTTTCTGTTAGCAGCAGTAACTGAAGCAGTTCTGGTAAATCATACAGGAGGTGGCGGGAAAAGGGGAAGGAGCGTTAAAGCTCCTGTGACTATGGTGCGTTGGCTGTAGTCCAGCTCTGCTGAGAGGCATGCTGAGATAAAGTATGTGTGTGACATTGCTTCTGTGCATGTTACTCAACCTGGGTTTGTCCCTTCCAGACAAAATACTGTCCATGGTGTTTCTGCTGACAGGCAATAATTTTAAACCCATCTGTTCAAGCAGCAAGAGATCTTTATAACTTTGTAAGGCAGCAGGAATGACTTCAGGTTTTTCTGTTTTTCCCTTCCTTTTCCCTGCACATTGTGGTTTTTAGGCTTATATTTTGTTAAAACTTGATTTTTCTCAAACCTATCTTCCAGATTTTTCCGTTGTGGTCTTCTGTCTCGTGCATTGGTGGACATATAGCCTTGCTATTACCGCTTTTTACTGTCCTTTTTAACAGAAGGTTAAAAAGAAACGTGATTGGATTTCACATTTTGTTGGGAGTTTGTTGTATCTTCTTTTCAGTAACTTCCTTTTTTCTTTCTGCCTGATTTTCGTGTACTCTCTCCAAAACAACTTTATCATATTTCATTAATCTGGGCTTGATTCTTTGGCTCCTTTGCCTGATCTGTCTGTGATGGGATTGAAACGCATTCATTTGAGGGATCGAAGTGGGAGGAACTTCTGTGGTTGTTTAAGGTACACGTGTTCTGTGCAGGAAACAAACTTTCATCTGTAGCGTGATCAGTCGTTCATAAACACTGTGTTAATGAGAGTGAGAAAAGAAATTGCATTTGTGCCAGCAGTGGGAACAAAATGCTTAATTTCTCCATTAGTCTATCAGGTTAGCTCCTGTAAACAACAGGATTAGATTTGTCTGTATGCATTGTGTTATATAAATAATAATAATAATTAAAAAACCATGCAAGGCCCAAGGATAACAAGATTATCTTAGATAAGAGCTAGGAGGGGGGTGGCAATATTGAAACAAAGGTAGTCTTAATTCATCAGTATTTGAGACAGTCTGGACATCAGTGATTGCTGGTGCCATTTAGGTACCGGAAAATTAATGCCAACCTAAAGCCAAATTTCCCACAAACACTGGTCTCTGTAGTGCTGTTTCAAAAAAACAGTATCACAGAGAGGAGTAAAAGCTTGAACAAACGCCTAAATATTAAAAGCTCTTTCTAATCCGTGTGGTTACAGTATACTCTTAAGTCAAAATCAAAATATACTTTAATGGTTTGCAGTTTATTTGTGTGGATAGTAATGGCTTAATATAGACTGTGGAATAGTGAAGACAAAACTAATGTGTAAATAGACAAATGTTGCTGGTGTTTAACATGCTGCAGTGTTTCTTCCTTGTTGTCTTAAGTGATTTATACTATCTTTGTCTTAGCTTCTCCTGGGAAGTGTGAATTTGAAAACATTCAGCATCTCACAAGTGTACTCAGCATCATTACAGCTCAGTTGCTAACTTACTGTCCTTTTTTTCTCTTACCCTACCTCTGCAGACCCTGTAGAGACCAGCAGTGCAGTATTTGCAGTTAAAAGGCCATCACTGAGCATTAGATGTTTATATACAAAGAAATCAATGTTCAAAATACTACTGATACTAGTTCTAACCTATTTTGCCTGGTCAGGAGAGTTTCCTGGCATATCATGTGTTTTTTTGGAAATACCCAACGTCTATTTATTATTACTTATGTTGAGTGAAATCTGTAGACCCTCATCTTGACTGAGGTAACTGGCTCTGGAGCATCATCTGCCTGAGGTTTCCAGGCCATTTCGTAGTGTATGGTTGTACTTTTCAGGCAGCGTTGTTCTGATGGCCAAAATGTTGACCAGTTCTGGTCATGGATGTTGTAAAGTCATCAGTAGTGCATTTTCGCCTTTCGGGATTCACTACAGTAAATGAAGGTGAATGTTATGGGAGAGGGAAGTCTGCAGTATCTGTTTCATCCTCAGATGGATTAACTTTGTCCACATAATTTGAGTTTACTCTGTAAAGCTTGAAATTTTACTGGCAAAACAGTCACAAAAAGTAATTGCCGAAGTTGCATTTACCATTATTTATAGTTCCCGAGTTTTAGGTTTACATACAGAAGAAAACATGTCTTGAGATGCTTATATTGATTTTCTGTTAAGGGGGACAAACCTTGCCATGTGACTTATTAGGAAAATTAAAATAAGCAGGTGCAGAATGAATTGTGGGTATGTTTGATCTGTGCATTAGAATAGAGATGATACTGTGATTTGCTCGTAGATGATGAAAAATTGATCGGAATTTGTCAAATGTTGTAAATTAGGACCTCAATTCTCTGAGCCTCTGATCAGTGGAACGTGACACAGGCCTGTGGCCGCTCACAGCGATGCTTTTATGAAAACTTAGGGAATTCTGACTGGGGAAAGCAGTTTTAAAGAAATTAAAGCCTCTGAATGTGAAACAGGCTTAAATTTCAACATGGGTTTAAATTTCAACATGTTTAAATGCTTTTCTGAGCTAGTGCTTCTAATACTGTATTGACAGGCAGACAAGTGGCTGCTTGCTTTGTTGTCTTTACCCTTTAAATAAGAGTGTGGAAGGGGGTTTGTGGTTATGATTCCTGTGTGGAACAAAGATTTTTGCTGCTGTTTCGGACATTCTGTGACTTTCTGTGAGATGTGCTATATGACATCTGAGTAGCTCTGATAACACGTTGGCAATAACTTAGACTCCCCTGAAATGATCGTCATTAATTTATTCTGAACTGCAGTATATACATGCTGTGTGTCCTGTCCACAGGACCAGCCCGGATCCTGTGTTAGACATGCAGCTGACTAGAAGGTATGGTACATAATACACAGAGTAACTAAACTAACATCAGACACTCAACTAACGTCAGAGAGCTGTTCTGTGATAGCAAGTACTGCTCTTGTTAGTAAATGTTTGCAGTATTATGGTCTCTGTTAAAGGAAAAACTCTTAGGCTATTTCCCAAGACCTGGCAGGAAGAGCATAGTATTTTCTCATTCTCCCAGCAGTGACCAGATGATGGTTTGACGCACAAGAGGACTGGTGACAGAGGAGCAGTCAGAGCTGCTCCAGACTGGCAGGAGCCAGTCCACGTGCCTCATGGCCTCAGTGAGCTTTCCGAAATGAAGAGTTCTTGGTTGCTGTGTGGAGTTTTCCCTGGGCGCTCGTGGCTCTGAGTGCATATATTAACTGGAAATGCACAGAATAAAATAATTCTCAGGCTACACTAAATTACAGAAATGAATGGTGCTGTGGCAAACACGGGCAAGTTGCTGGTAGGCGAGTCCAGCAGAGCTGCCTGGAATTTGTATTTAAATATATAGCTGCTGGATCCCATGAAACTCAGAGGTGGTTTTTTTCATGTCCTGTCTGTGTTTGCTGATTTCTGCAGCATACACGAATGGTCATGGGCACTGAGCTCTTCTCTGGAAGAAGCAGCATTAAATAAAAAGGAAAGAGATGAGTGTGTAAAATTATGGAAATGCAACATTGAAGCATTATGGAAATCAGTGGGTATTCGAAATAATACTGTTTACTTGATATCTTGTTGATCTGATAATGGCAGTATTCCCATTATAGAAAAGAAAAAAGCTTAAGTTGATGCTGCTTTATCCTTATGTGTTCCCATGAGGCCACCTACATTGTCAAAGTGCTTAATATGCAAATCTAAATGTATATGATTAAGGGTGCAGTGGACCATGAGAAATCCATGGGAGTCATAATGAACTGCTGTAACAGCATCTGTGATTGCTCAGTGCTGTTGGGTGTGGAATAAAGGAAGGCTGTCCCAAAGCTGCGGGCTGCCGAGGGTTGTCTGTTCACACCAAGGGGAACTACACTTGTCATAGCACTCGTATTCACTCTTTCAGTATTTAACAATCCTGGCAAAAAATGGCCTATTCACACACTTTGTAGTGTCCAGCAGTGAAGATTCTTTCTTTTTCTAGGAAGGAAGTTGATGGCTGCTCTGGCTTAGGGAGGTTTCCTTGGTAGTAATAATTATTTATTCAGAGATACAAAAACCGATGGATGCTTACAGCTATGCTGCTTACAGGCTCACTGCTGAAATTTTTATCAGACTTCTTGTAAAACTCAGCAACAAAAATACCAGGGAAATACCAGATGGACTCAAAACACTGTAGATTTAGGACTTTACCTAAAGCCTGCAGAAGGCTTAAAAAGTCAGGGTACTTTGGCTGTACTGTGCTGAAGCATCTTCCCATTAGGGACTGCAACGCTTTCTAGCTCAAATCTTCAAGGTAATTCTAAGTCCTATTGAGTAAGTGTTAGATGTGTAAATATTGTTGTAGGTGGTGCTCAATCTTTAATTGTGGATGTAAGAAAATTATTGTGATGGTGCGAGGTTAACAGTGCTATGTCTGGAGTAATTAATTTTAAGCTTAAAATACAGTACTTTATTTTGCCTGGTTAGGAGCAGTGTAAGGCACCATCGTCCTTTATGCAGAGCACGCAAAGCACGGACAGGATCGTGTCAGTGCCTTTCGTTGCTGCCCGCCAGCGGTGGTTACGTGTCGCCGTTGTAGCTTTGCGAGCAGCGGTGTGATGACAGGAGGGGGAACGGCTTTCCCGGAGACGTGCGGTGCCGGTGCAGGCACCGGGGCTTCTGCCTTGGAACGAATTCTGTTCCCTGTGTGTTAGTTTGTGCTACGTTGATGGTATTGTATATTCGATAACCATGCAAACTAAAGCTACCTCTGTGGAAGTTTGTTTACCCGTTCCCTGGATCCCAGTTCATATTACTCGGACTTGAAGGAGGGGAGGACTACAGATGGCTTTGTGGAGTGTAGTGCTGTTAAACGATTTCTGGTTTTGTACACGTTGTGCGGTTTGGTTGGTAGCTTAGCAAATCTCCATGACAAACCCGTGTGTACCATAAAATTATGAATTATCTTGTTTAGAAGAGGTTCATTAGGAAGATTAATGAGGTATTATTTTTTTCTCATTCAGTGTCCTGATACAGAGGAGGCACAAGTAATTTTCCCAGCTGTGCACAGCTAGAATTGGCCCTCTCTGGGGTCCCCAGCATCACTGCATCATGATCAGTTAAACTGCTCGTTCTTTGGAAATGTCATTTGTCAGCTTAATTAGCCCTAAAGAAAGCACTTGTTTCAAAATAGGACAACAGTTTTGTTTTTTCCTGAGGAGGACATGATGTTATTAGCAATGGCAACTTGGTTCCATAAAGGAGCTTTTAAGCTGAGTTTTAAATGAGTCTGTGTGAACTCAGAACCACTTAGGCTTTCTGTTCCACCCCTGAAATCTTCTGTTTCTCAGTGCTTTGTCCCCTAGTGAATTGCCAGCCTCATCAGTGTTATATTAGTGCAATTACATGGTTCTGCAATGGGTCAAATACCATCACAAAACAAGAAAAGATAAATAAGATGTCTTCATCAAGGAGGTGGGATGAGCTATAAAACAATCCTGTTCTATAGCTCTTACTCAGCTGGGACATTTGTTTCTGCTGTTTATAGAGGAAGCATTTCAGAATTCCTTATTGCACCCTTTTTCCAGGGTAAAAAGGTCATTTCAAATCTTGGAAGAAGCCACAGAAAGGCATAGCTGTGGGTGATTCTGATATGACGTGTGTTTGTCCCAGACTGATATGATTTGGAAAAACATTTCAGACTAAAAACAGCTGTTGAGATTTTGGTTAGAATTAAGATATGTGGAAGCTGTAGAAAGTCCGGAGCTTTAGGAATAGCAGTAACTTAATCGTTAGCCCTACTCCCAACCTGGTGGTTTAGGTAAATGTTGGGCAGATAGGCAGAGGCAGTGGGAAGAACTTCTAACTCCAGAGGATGCAGCAAGGTGCAATGAGTAAATAGCTTCAGTCTAGTGACTGAAATATTTTCCATGGGGTTGTGGAGAGAGAAGCACTAGGCCTTGGAGAACTGTCAGCTTCTTAGTGGCTCTGTATTCCTGCTAAATGCTGTCATAGACTTGTGCTCTGTGGAGCATGAGTTCTTCAGGGCTGGGGCACATGGAGCAGAGAAGGTTGCCAGTCCTACCTGTATACATATATTTTGCAGAAAATATTTTTTTAATTGATGCATTATATAGAAACCCGTATGTGCATCTGTAGACACGAGTGTAAGTGTGTGTCCGTAGACAGAGGGAGACACAAATACATGAACAGGCTTTCATTTCACAGTGTATGAAAGATTTCTGATTACTTGAGGTCTTTAAGAAGACACTAAACAAATTTCAGGAATCGTTTGAGTGAGCCTGCTA
Organism: Dromaius novaehollandiae; assembly: GCF_036370855.1. NCBI lineage: Eukaryota > Metazoa > Chordata > Aves > Casuariiformes > Dromaiidae > Dromaius > Dromaius novaehollandiae. Next base: position 22,557,940 of record NC_088112.1, on the reverse strand, counting down.
CGGTTGAACTCTGACTGCTTGTTGTCCCTTTGTGTTTCTAAAGTCAAGGTTATTATTGATGTACTGGGAGAATGGGGGGGACTCAGTGCCTTCGCAGAAAGATGGAGGAAGATAACTATTGTCTCTTATGACCACCATCTGTTACCACCCGTAGTTACCCATTGAAATGGAAGCAAAATCTGGTCGTAAAATGGCTTAGCTATTGATCAGTGTTCATTCAAAATGTCCAGCCAGTCTAAATTTTGGGCTATCAAGACAATTTGTTCTGTGAGACTCTCTAAAATATGTCCCGCCTGAGTTAATGACTCTTACTGCATACAAACACAGACCCTTTTATTTCTCAGAGCAGAGCTGGTGAAAGCTTTGGGCCACTTAGTTGCGATTGTCATAAGCAGGAAGAAATGTAGGGGCAGGCATGAAAAACACAGCAGGGGATGTGACCTCCTGTGATTTTTCTCTAGCAGTTACGCACTCTGCAAAATACATTTTCTGTTTTTCTTGTCTGTTTACAAAAGTAATTTAGAGCTTTTTTCTTCATTTCCCCTCCTGCCAAAAAAAAGATTCTGCCTTAAACACCAACTTTTTATGGATTGGTCACTATTTTGAATGTTTTTGAACTGGAACAAGACAGGCTGATAGCTTCTGTAGACTTTCTTCTTCAGAGAAAATGAGGTGCTCATTTAAAAAAAGAAAAGGCTCAGAAGGAATTTTCTACCCAAATGTTCTTTTTCAACCAAGGAAATGTTTCTTCAATTTCTAGAAATGTTCTGTAATTATGAACCAGCTGTGTATTTTTTATTATTATTCTGTATACTATACTTAATTCAGTTTGATTCACTTAATGTGTTTATGCTGTACTTAAAAATACCTGGTTTTCTATTTTCTGGTCTGCATTTTCTGTACTAAACAATTACTTGCAAAGTTAGCACTCCTGTGAATTAATACGCTGTGTTCAGATTGTACAAGATGAGGTTGGTTTTGGTCTGTGTAGGAGGGAGAAGGGCTAACTATGTGTTGGCTCAGTGGAGATGCTTTTCAGATATGACTGATCAGCAGAAGAAAATCAGATTTCTGAATTTCAGTGCCCTACAAAATGACTGATGAAACGTTCGTTATGAGCTGGAAATGGAAGGAAGGCTGTGCTGCACTGCCGTGCCCTGCCTGGCGGCTTGGTAGGTGTCGCAGACTCGGAGGGATGCTGCCGACTGTGCAGCATCCAGCCACGGCTGGTTTTCTCTTGGGACTGGTGCCTGACTGGCCTCCATGGTGCTGGGCCAGGCTTTGAAAACAGAGCAGAATGGAAAAAGCCAAATATCGTTAGTGATAGGTCTCCAGTACCAACAGAGAGAGGTTCTGCTGCCCAGTGATGATGGGTAAGGCTGAGCTCTGGAATACGGCTCTCATCAAGGGGTCTGGCCCTTGAATAACATACTTAGATTTACTACTTGCTTTTTTTTCCTTTTAGTAATCATTTTTTTTCTGACATCTTCACCCTTCCTCCCTGCCTCTTTCCCATGCCCCAGGTAATCTCTATTCCTGTTTTTCCAGTGGATCTTTGTTCTGGTCCTGCTGCTCTTGCTCAGAAAATCATTGCCTGTAAGACTTCTGAGCTTAACATACCTACTGTAGGTTGTACAGAGATTTGTTTAGGACAGAGCTTCTGTCCTATAAAGATGAGCTGTCAGGATAGCCAGATAAAATGCTTGGCAATTACCCTCAGGTGGCACTTTATTTCACGGCATGCTCATGCTAATGGTAAGTCAGAGCCTGCTGAAGGGTGGCCGTCTGTCTGGCTGTGTGGACGTCAGGCACAGCACAGCGTGGCTCCCTTTGCCGTTCAGCTTTATCGTACAGGTTTCCCCCACTGTTCCAGTCAGACGGGTGCAATATCCAGCTTGCAGAGGCTTCATGATTTACCTGTGTATTGTTAAGGCAGGACCATGTGACACAGATTAATTACAATTTCAGAGTGTTCTTGTTATTGCCATGCTATTAATTACTTTAATGATGCATTCGTTTAGATTGAAAATATGATACTGGTAGAGTTTAATTAAAAAAAATCAATAATTCATTAACACATTATTGCTATACCTACATGTGTCACCAGCTTAATCTCCTGTGTTTGATAAGCAGTCACACTTCAGTTCTGTGTCCATAGATCTTTTTGTTAGAGGTGGTTTGTTGGTGGGGCAGTCGTGAAGGAAGAATTCTTTAGTTGCCACTTTCTTTAGAAGGCAAACTACTGACCACAAGTCAGCTCAGTTCTTCTCTTTGGTCTAGGCAAAACTGAAGAATGCCCTAAGGTAATACTTATTGTGTCCATTTTTATTCACACAAAAAATACCTTATTAATGTTTGTGTGGCTAGTTGAAATTTTGTCTTTTAATAGTATGTGGGAAGGAGTAAGGCAGCAAACTATTAGTTAACAGCCACAGTTTTGGGACCTAGCCCAGGAATTTTATCAGTAAAGCAGCATACCTTGGTATTAAAAATTTGGCATGGCATTTCCAGCTGTTGTATCTTGGTATGGAACATTGACTTCTGTTTGAAGTCTGCCTGACTTTGTCCCTGTTGAGAATCTGGCATGTGCATGGAGAAAGGAGATTACTGCTTTCACATGCCTTGGAAGTACCAGACAGTGTGAGTGAAGGCTTAACATCATTTTAGGTTTATATACGTGTGTGTGTGTGTATACATATATGTGTGTGTGTGTATATATACATGAACAGAACGATGTTTTGTATTTCTCAGTAGGACAGATGGGAGAAGGAGCTACTGGAAGCAATCCAAATGTTTAAATGAGAAGTGAGCTGAAGAAAGAATGTTTCTGAAAATGTATCTATTCCTTAGTGCGTAAGATAGTCATTACTGTTACATACCTATACATCAGTATTTTATTTTAATTAAATTATCCATGGCTGATACAATGTCATAGTATCTTAGAGAACAACAGAAACTCATGCCGCACAACAAAAATCTCTATAAGCTACGAAGACGTTGAAGGTGTTCTGCAGATCAGGGAACCTGGTCCCTGAGGGACCAGCAGTGGACTTGGGCTCAGAAGTTTGTGCCTCCTAATGACCCCCTGAGAAAGCCTTTGTTTCTGCTGCTCCACACTGAAATCTGGAGGTAGGTGATAAATACATCCCAGTTGAGCTCAGTTTTTGGCATAAAGAGAAACAGAGCCAAAACTCTGCTCTTAATTTCAGCTGTTACTCCATGAACAACAGTGTGTAACTCTGGACTTCACTAGTGAAACTGAGAACAGAATTGCGTTTTCAGATATTTCAGAGACTTAAATTATGTAGAACCTTTGTTGGTCTAAATCAATACTGTGGCTTCCCACACAGACTGGCTGGTAACCCAAGGCTGTCTGTGGTATAAGGCTCCAAACAAGAAGGCAGTAGCCTTGCAGGTTGGAGAGTTCCCTTTCAGAGACTTCCTTACTGACTGCAGTCCCTTGTCAAACACTATGATGTGATTTGTTTTATTTTTTCTTTCTTTCATTTCATTGCAGCATAGAGAGCAACTACAAAGTGAAAGAGTGAAGAGAGTACTCTAAAGAGAGTATAAGTATGAGCAGTGCCAGTGACTTGAAGAATAAGCAGGAGGTAAGGTAGGTGATTAAGCCCTGTGCAAGGGCCCCCACCGTAGCACCTGGTCTGTGGTGAGGCACTTTCCTGTGTAGCAGTATTTGCTCATGGAGCGTTTGCAGAATGTTCAAAAAAGGGTGCCAGATTCCCTGGGGTAGACTCCTCCATCTCCATCGCTGTGCATCAGCTCTCTTGCTGCATGCTGCTGTCAGGGGCCTGAGGACAGATAGACCTTAGTAGCCCTGAGGAGTCCTCCCGGGCCTCCTCCAGCCGGCCCAGGCCCCTGTTCCAGTGCAGCCCAGGACCGGCTGTCCCTGCCCCGCGATGCTGCAGTGGTGCCAGGCTCCAGCCCCACCCTGGCCCTGCTGCTCCCCTTCCAACCCACGAGCAACTGCCCGGCTGGTGTCAGACCTGGCTTGTAATCTTGCCTTGCCTGAGGGTCTTTGGGCTGTTGATGGGTGTCGTTGCTGCCACCACCGTGCCCTGGGATGCTGTGGGGCTGTGTCCCATCGGGGCAGTCCTGTCTGGCTCTGTCCTGGCCGCCTTCGGCCCCCAGCTTGCCTTCCTCGAGGGAGCAGTCTTACTTCTCCCTGACATTTCCCTTGTGGTACAAGGTAATTAAGACTTTTTTGAATACTGGACACTCCTCTGGATTACTGCTGCTACTTGCTCTGTGGAAACCTTCAGTGGCAAGCTAACACAGATGGGAGCAAAGCTTCACAACAGAAACCTTTTAAACCATGGCATGTAATTAGGAAAAAGGAGTAGTCCCTTGGGGTGGGAACCACATGCCTGCCTGCCTCTCTTCCAGGCCTTCCAAATCAAACATTATTGGTTATTCACTCCTGGTCTGATACATAAGCATTAAGCAATTGATATTAATATCGGGCCTTCTCTAGTGCCATAGAGCTCAAGGACTGAGGTGAGAACAGCTGGTTCCAGGCCAGTGCTGCTGACATCGCAGTTCATCTCCTGGAGGATTTTATGGTCTTTCCTATCGATCACAAATGGCTGCCTGAAGAAGGTGAGATAAAATTTGAGTAAGATTTTAGGAGAGATTATCTCAAACAATAGGTAGTGTTTTCATCTCTTCTTTTTCCATGATATCCAAGGGTGTTTGTTAACTAGTATTGAATTCATAATAGAAGATTTGTTTAAGCAGTCACTGCACAAGGAATATTGCTTCTAACTCTACTTAAAGAAGTTTAAGTAAAAAAAAAAAAAAAAAAAGTGTCCTGTGATAACCCAGTAAATATTTGTGACCACAGGTAGGAAGAGCTGTTGCAAACATTGTCATAAGAGTCCTTAAAGGAGCAGCATTTTGATGTAGGTGTTTCTGTGATTAGATGAAATCCTTATGATAAGGTCAAAAAATAGCAGGTTTTAGTTCACTTCAGTACAACTAGAAAGGAGGATGTGTACAAAGCAAAAGAAGGGCAAGGAGTTAGAACCTTGTACCTGTACCTTCTACCTGGTTGTGTTTCCAGATTGTTGTTCTAACTCTGCCATTGACTGATTGTCTCTGTCACCTCTTCTCTTTGCCCCTGCTTTCTTGCTTTGGTCGGCCTCACAGTTGCCCATGTTTCTGCATGTGATCGTCAGCTCTGGGTCCAGCGATACAGGTCAGCTCTTCAGATGTCTTCTCAATTCATCTAGAGCTTGCCTTTATATAACTTAAACATTGCAGGCAAGATGTGATATAAGATATTTGTTGAGGTACAGTGGGTGTAGCTAGGAAGAGGTTAAGGAGTTTTTTTTTTCAACTAATTCATTGTTCTTTTATACTTTAGTTGAGTTCAGCCAGAGAATGACTGTTCCCTGCAGCTAAAAAGCATTTGCAGCTGTTGTCACTTGTTAAGGAGAATTGTGGTGCTGAAAATGGTGGTGTTGAATTGTTGCATTGAAACTGTTTGGAGAACTGTGTTGTAGGCCAGGGGAAAACCCAGAGGACCTGCCAGCTTCAGGTCCACAGAAGGGAAGAGCTGTGACCATCTCTTTTGCCACAAGCAGGGACATATAAGACAATTCAGACTAAGGCTTAGGAGGAACAAATCACCTAGTTGGAAACCAAGTTGTATCACATCCAGAAAAGGTCAGAAACAGACGGGTTTGACTAATGTTTCATTTTTGAATAGCTCTTCATTCGATTCAAAAGGTATCTTTTTCAGTTAAGGACAAAAAGTATGTGTCACATTTGCAAAAATTAAAGCTAGGTTCCTCATTTCACTAGTCCCCATTTTCTAGATTGTCCCTTCAAACTATTCAAGCTTAAAATCCAAGGTTCCCAAGAGAGAAATACTTAAGGTTGCACCGTGTTGCCAGACGTGAAACCATGTATCTGTCACTGAGTTTCCAAAGCTATAATAATGCTGACAGTGATTCATTATGAACAATTATACTTAGCCAATATGCAGTGCTTTTAATTTTCATTGTGCCGTATGTACGTGCATTAACTAATAAATCTCCACAATATCCCTGGGAGAGTGATAAGTGCTGTTACTCCCATTTTACGGACAGCAAAATGAGATACAGAGAGGTTAATAGCAAGTCTAATTGGACAATAATTGCCCACTTACCACACTGAAAATTAAGAAATAATCCTCCCATTGTCATTACATCAGTAGAACAAGGAGACAGCAGTGTTCACATCTTTCCTATCCTGATGTTGAGCCAAGCAGTTTACATGCAAATGAAAGCAAAGGGAGTGCAAGAGCAGATAAATTGTTCTTTTTTTGTTTAACATTTATTTTGCATCACTTCAAGATGGAAGACGATTATTCCGTTTCCTTTGAAATACATAAGGAGGTGATGTAAGACACAGTCAAGCCTCATTCTTAAAATGTGCGTTTTTTGGGGAGAAAAAAAAGAGAGAGGATATAATTACTACTACTACTAACTGTTTCCACTTGGTTTTTCTGAGGAGAACTAAAAGTGTGACAAAATATTCAGATTTGGGAGAGGAAATGAGAAAGCCAGGAAATCCAGGATTCTCCTGTGACTATATGATAGGTGTGCTCGTTTCTGTACATTTTTGTAGGGGATATTGTATCTGATCTCAGCTAAGCCTCTCATACCATGGGTGTTTAGACCTGCTTGAGTGTCTTCTGCATGGACCCCCCACCTTGAAGATCTGTTTAATTTTCTTGTAGTAATGTCTACGTTCAGAAGAGTGTTATTTTTATTTTCCTAAGGAAAAAGTTACAGTTGTGGAACGAAAAGTGATGCCTCTTCCGTTAGCTGTCCAGCGAGAGTACAAGTTACAGGAGGCACAGTTCAGTTACCCCAAGAGCCTGTTCTGCTGCATGCAGCAGGTCCCTGGCTGCTTTTTAGCTCCAGTGAATCACGAGGGAATCAGAGGTTCATCACACCTTTTGGCTTTCCTCCCCATGTTGATGCCCCCAGTGCATGACTGGATTTGTCTGGGTTTGTCTTTGGTGAGGGAGCCCAGCCCATAAAGGGCAACGGAGGCTGAGGCCGTATAATGACATTTCAAACTGAAAATGCTTTGGTTTGCTGCAGAGTGTTTTCCCTGAAAACTAGTGATGTTCAGGGTAGGGGAAGATGATCTGTTGTCCATTTGACCAGCTTTGCGAATGATACTGCAAATGTTTTGATTTGTGAGCATACCACAAAGGTGTTCTCATCACAGGGAGCTGAATTTGACTAGGAGAAGGAAGAAATCAAAGAAAGAAATAAAAAGCCCATCCTTTTATCCTTTTTTTTATTCTAACTGCACCAGTTTAGCTGCTGTTAATCTTTGTGCCAGTGCACACTTTGTGTCCGGAAAGGCTGGCTTACCAAATCTGAACGTGTATTTGTTGTATCCATAGCTCATGCAGAGAAAGCATCTTACAGCAGTATCAGGGTGGTTTTTTCACCAAGTTCACTGAAACGTGCAGCATCAAATGGACTAAAGCTTTCTGTAAATGTGGGTTGAGAGCTGTAGCTGAGAAAGGAGGAGCAGAACGTTTTTAGATGAAATATATCAATGCTTTTATTGGAAAGTATGTTTGCAGTTGAAGACTAAGCTAATTTTTTAAAAAATACATAAAATAGTTCAATAACCAGAAAAAAATTATGAATGTTCAGGTTTAACCCAAAGGATTACCTTTCCTTCCCCCATACTCTCAGTGTTTTAGTACATTTGTTGAACCAAATATCCAGCTCATATACTTTGATTTGCAGCCCTGTTGCCAGCAGATGTATTTGGTGATGCATTGTTTCAGCACTGTGCTTTTATGTGTAATACAGATATGTATATGTATAAATGACCTTTTACTGCTAATTACTTTCCAGTAGTAAGTATCAGCATAATTGTTTCAAACCATGAATAGATAATGTGAGCCTTTAGGGCTCAGGTCCTATTAACCACATTTAAGACTAAATACAGAAATGTGAAAAACAGTGATCAGGCTCTGCTTTACCAGAAAAAAAAACCCTGTCAGGTGCAACTGCCTTAAACAACCTTGCCTGAGATATTCAGGAACCAGCTTGTCAAGTCAGGCATATTGAAGGGATATTACACACTCTAAAAGGCAGTACCAGATTTTTCGCTCTTATCTGCAGGCCTCAAACTGGCCTAGCATCTAAAACCACAGTACAGAACATAAATGTTGTATTAATGCTTAATCTGCCCACCCCAGGGAAAAGGCCACTGGGCTGAGGTGTAGTGATAGCATGTCCACCACAGCCTGCCCTTAGCACTATTGGAGAGCTCTAACTATTAGTGCCATATGAATAAGGAGATAAATACACCTCCAAAGACCACCCTTCCTCTGTAAATATTTTTTTGCTAGATAAACTCAGGGGAAAAAAAGACTCTTGCATTAATGAGATTGATTCTCCTATTTGTTAATGACAGAATTTACGGATTCCTTTTCACATATGCCAAAATTCTCCAAACATCACTCCAAAGTAATAGACCCACAGATTATTTAAAAAAAAGGGGGGGGGGCAAAGGGGGGGGGGAAGGCGAACTTTTTTTCCCCACAGATCCAGGGCACAACTCTCACTGAGTTTTTGACCATCTTATCTGTTTTTTATTTTTCTCTTGCTCGAGAACAAACCAAGCACGTTTATTTGAAGATTGTCCTTAGACGAAGAACAGGGTCTTAACCTTCCATCAGAGCTGACAGCGTTCCTTAAATGTTTTGTCTGCCTTTATCTTCATCCACACAAGTGCAGAAGTTGAATGAAAGTTTTTTGGGAGGTAAGCACTCTCACTTTGTGACTCCCTGGGAGAGAAGCCTGTTACCCTTATCCTCGCCCTTTTCTAGTTCCATGCCAAACATGAATGCATGTTTGCAGACGGGCACAGCTCAGCTTGCTTGTGAAAGCATTGCTGCTCTGCAAATTCCTTCTCTTTAAGCATCCAAAGGCAGAGCAAACTCTGGAGCAAAGGAGTAGAGGTTGCTTTCTGTTGCATATGGGAACTTCAAGAGACTAATGGGACTTTGGGGAGATTGTTTGGTCTTGCCTTGACACAGTTAGCAGCCCAAAAGAGCAATAGCAATACTTTCTGCTTTAAAAAAAAAAAAAAAAAAAAAAAAAAAAAAAAAACCTAATGATTCTTCCATCTCTGCATCTGGGAATCTTTGAGTCATCTGTGAAACAGTGAGGATCTATAATTTGTCTTTCCCTTTAGTTGCTTAAAGGAATACCAACACAGTTATTACAGCCTTCAGGCAAGTTTACAGCTGACAGGGTATGTGGATTTAAGTTGAATCAAGACAAAAAATAAATCAAAAGTCACTGAGTTAAGGTTCAACAAATATAATTGTCTTATGATAAACTCACAGTCCTGTACACTGATGGAATTATAAATCTCCATGGTTTTGATGGTACTGAATTTTTCCAGTAGAATTTATCTTTAAGATCTTGATAATGCTGAACTTTAACAATAGTACAGTAACATATTAAATAGTAATAGAGCATGATAATCTCTGCTTATATATTTGCATAGTCCAGTGGAACCCCACTGATTTCACTGGAGCACCTGATATTTTGTCCCGAAAGTTACAGTAACTTGATGATGACAATATCAGATTAGGAGTAACAGCTACTGCTATGCACAAGAAAACGACAGCCTAGAAGCGTACTTAAGTCTTAGAGTTGAACATAAAACCCCTACAAAATTAAATACCTGAAAGTGCAAAAAAAAATTTTCTTTTCCAAAGAAGATCCGTTTTTGAATGTAATCAATAGGTTTTATAATAAGACCTTTTAATTGACTTTTTAGTGGGAGTTTTGCTTGAAATAGCATGTTTCATTGACTTAGCAATTTGTTTTGTATTGATTTTCATAAAAAGAGTACATCAGTTATAAAATTGAAACTCTTAGGAAATTTCATTAAAAAAGTATTCTATTAATGATAAACCAGTGAGAAAACTGCATTTAGAAACACACAGCTTTTTAAACTGAAAAAGCTTTTGCATGAACAACTCAATTTTATTTGTTTCCAGAGTTCATATGCAGGCACCAAAATCAGTAGATTGACTTTGTAAGGGCTGAGCGCTTGCACGTCTTGTTGGAAGGGATATTTCTGTTTTTCTGAACTCAGTTCAATAAGCTGCATATCTCTGTCAAAGAGCAAAACTTCCAGTGCAGTCAGACCTTGATTCATTTGGAGGGAAGAGAGGGTGAGCTAACTTATTTCCAACAGAAATAAAGGGGGAAAAAAAGTTCTTTTTTTTTTTTTGTAGACTTAAAAGATCAGAAGTCCCTGTACCAGCCCCTGCCATGGCTGATCTGCAGCACCATTGAATGTGATCATCAGGAACTGACTAGAAAATGCCTTGAAAAATTGTGAAATGGTAGCTCTGAATTCTCTTTTGGCTTTGCATCTTGTGTGATTTTTAGATTGCGGTATCACACTTCTGTGCCTTAGTTTCCCTTGTAGATCAAAGCACAGCAATACCTACTGCATAAGAAAGGAAAGGTAGGAATAGGCAAGTACCTTTACTCTGGGCAGGAGTAGTATCTTTGTCCAGCACAGTAGGGCTGTATGCATGTAAGCAGGGCACTTACGTTTCAGGGAACTGTTCTAAAACGTATGTCAAATGTAAGAGTTAAAACTGGGAATGGGACAACAGTTTCAAATGCCATTCCAGTTGTCCTGTATGCAGCTGTTCTGCGCTTTTGGTCATCATTCACACAAATGCTAGCTTTTTGGGTTTCATTTCCCCTTCTGCTCCCATTAGAGTGCTTGCTAACAGTCCCTTTAATGGACATTTTGTGAAGTATAAAATCCACCATACTTGGTTGTTATTAGTCCGTTGTTAAATAGTAATATCTCACAATTTTTGCAAAAGCTATGCAGTGACCTCTAATTTAATATCATGATATTAGAGAGGTCAAGTAACTTTTCCACAAAGCTAAATCTTCAGCAAAGTTAAGTACCAGGGCAATTGGAGCACTGCTCTACTTCTAATAATGTTGCTCAATTAAGAAATAATTCTCAACATTAGGTGGTCGTATCCATGTGTGCCTAGGCACATGCCCTCAAAAATTGTACTTGATGTAATGAAAGGTAACAGTGCCTCAATCAGTTGCCAGATACGCCCTGCATGTTCTTAACATTGTTCTACTGTAAGTTCTTAAACAGGTAGAAGCCTTCAGTAGATGTGAGGAGCCATGTGGTCATCTGTATAAAACCTAGGGACCGTATTTCTTTAAAGTAAGTTTTTCCTCTCCAATGATTTATTATATTTTACACATTTTACACTGAAGGACAAAGTGCATCTCTTAGCATAAAAAATGACAAATATTCAACTAAAACATGATGGAAGTGATTTTTAAAAGGGATTATCTGATAGTCAGACATGATTTTGATAAGGTTATATTTTAATAGTTACTCCTTTTTATGGACGTTCAGGGCATTAATTTTAAATATTGACATTTGTTTTCTTAAACTGAATGTCTTTTTCATAATTGCTTAATGTGCAGGAATTTGCTCATGGATTCCAAATTAAATGGATTCACAGTTTGTCCATGGCATGTTTATGTATGTCCATATATATACACACTGCATATATACACACCAGATATATATATATACGCAATACATGTGAGTGTGCCAGTTAATGCATGCTGTTTAACCAAAAAGTAAGGTCTGTATATAACAGTACCTGAGTTTTGAACAGTGAAATTAAATATAAAACATACTGAATTGTTTTATTTATTCTCATCATGCCAGAAGAGAAAAACTGGACAAAAAATAATTTTGAACACTTGCCTCTGTGTTAGAGTATACAGGCTGTATGGTTAGTTTTCAGAGGTTATAGTCAGCTAATTCTTTTTTTCTTAAGCTTAACCTTTTTTCTGATAAGTAAATTAAGACTATTATACCAATGACAGTCACTGTACTAATTTAATATACTGAATATCAGTTCCCCAGTGAGAAGGATTGTAACCTATTTGACCTGATTCAACAGAAAAATGATTTTTTCAGATTAGCATTTCAAAAGTTGTTTTGATATACAGTAGAATTCAAATTTTCATGTTATAAATGAAAGAAAATCATAATATATGTTGCAGAAAATGTTTTATGTCATTTTGGGTTAGCATTTGAATTTAAGATTTTGTTTTGTTTGCAGTTTTAAAACCAGAAAATCATTGATTTTAAATTTCTTAGAGGGAATGAGAAATTCAGCTTGAATTTTGGTTTCCGTGAATGATTGTAGGGGCTTCTGCTCGTCAGAAGCGTGAACTGTGCCCAGCCTCCATGGAGGGGAAGCACGCGAGTGAATCGTTTAGTCACTTGGAGCCGATGTGACGGGGAAACTGTCTTAATGATTTTCTTCACTAATTCCACTTAATCCATAATGGAATAGATAGGAGGAACCTGATCCTGGATGCCTCTGACTACTTAATGGACTGCAACTAAATGATAAAGATTTTGGGTTCTAGTGTGGTGACTGTGGCGGCGGCACAGCGTGAGGCTGTGGGTGGCCTGGGCGCCCCGAGGCCGGGCTGGCGGCCCTGTGCTGCGCTGCTCTCCGCCTTCGTGGTGGTATTGGACAGAACAAGCAGGTGTCGTCCCGCTCTGCGATAAGGCTCTTTTGGGTTTTTAACTGAGTCCTGTGTCCATCGTGGTAGGCAATTTAAGTGTCAAGGCACTATTCTAATTAAAAAAAAAATGAGGCTCAAAGACACTGAGCTCTACCATGCCAAATTGTCAAAAGCTTCCTCCAGAAATCAGTATGGGAAGGGCCACTGTTCGCTGCTTGTGGAAATGCAGCTGCTGCGAGTATAGTAGTACCTTTTAAAATCTGTCTCTGAATTAATTTGAAAATGTGAGACAAGGCCTACCACCTCTTTTTAAGCCCTGCTAAACATTTTCTAAAAATCTTGCCTTAAGATAGCGCACGCTCTCTCAGACTTGCATCACTGTACTGTCCTCATGCAGTACTTGAACTGAGCGAGCTACACATGTACAAGCACGAAGGGGACAAATACGGCTATGCCCCTCTTTTCCAGAGATCACCAAAAATAAAACAGGATTTTGCTGAGATCAGAGGATGGTTTCCCCTCTCCTGTGCTCTGGGGTAGTTCTGTTCCCATTGAGACGCATCTCTGAGGCACAAATCTTGCTTTCAAGGTGAACTGCATGATTTAAAAAAAAAAAAAAAAACTACTTTATTTTCACAGAATTCATGAGAATTTTTATTTCTTTCAGGGACAAGTATGGAGCTAATTTTTTTTGTCAATCCTGTGGTGCTCCAGTGTTCCAAACATTCTCAGCATTTGCATCCAAAAAAGGTAAGTGAGGCTGGAACATAATTTCTAAAAAATGAAGGTAAAATTTATGTAGAATCTTGCCCAAGTGAGTCACTGTGCAGTGATGTCAATTGCGAGAGAGACTTGGAAACCCCTAATTCTTGCTTAGGGCTTGGCTTTGGCCCAGCTACTTCAGAAGCAGTCAGCTGGGTGTTGAACTTCAGAACAGAATATGAATTTCTGACTGCATGTAATGAATAGGAATGATTGCATGTAGGTAGAAATAAGAGGCTACCTATGCAATTTGGCTAGATTTCTGCTGTAACATTTACAGCAAATTATTTAGAAGTTTGATTCTACAGTCTGTAATGTACCAGGATAACGTTACTGAAATAGCTAGTTCTATTTCTGTAGGTGTTTCATGATCAGTATCACGTAGTTTAATGCAGGATGAATCTTAGAGATTCAAGAGAAATACAATAGTATTTTCCAGATTGAATCAAAAATCTATAATGTACAATATAAAATGATCATCTTTCTTCATCTTTCTATAGTTGTAAATTCTGTAGCACAAATGTAACTTTTGATTAAATTCTATAAAGGAGATCAATGAATGTACAAAAATCTTACTATTTGCAATTAAATTCTGTAGAACTGTTCCATAAGTATAGAAATAGTGAGTTCAAAAAGGAGATGAGCCTTTTCATGCATTGTATTTTGGTGTGAATGCTCCTCTTAATAAAAATGGCAAACAAAAATAAATTTTCTGTTATGGATGGACTTTTTTTAATGCATTTCAAAGTTTTCCATGAAGCATCATCTGTTCTTTAAGTACATATTATAAAATATCAGTGAGGCTTAGTGAAAGTCAGTACCTTTTGTCAATGAGTAAAATATAAAAACTAATCATCTGACCTGTTTTGTTATTTAGCTATTGATCCCCCTCTTTTTGCAAAAGCACAGAGCTAGGTGTTTTATTTTCTGAAAGCAAAGGGGCAGGGGATAAAATGGTTAAAAGCTATTTCAGCTGTCTCTTCCTCATCCAAGTTATTGTTCAAGCTGTTCTTCTGAGGCAAAAACTCTAACAGCAGAGTTTTTTCTGGTCAGCTCTAAGCAAAGCAGTGTACTTCTGTTTATCGAAGCACTTTGCTTTTATTTGGAAGTCAGTATGAAAAAAAAACAGACTGGGCACCTGGGCTAACTGGAAACTAAATGCTTCTTAATACCCAGATGCTTCGTCATACCCTGGGCAGCAGCTGCAGCTTTTCCTCCATGGAACTTCTTGCCTTGTTGTGGTGGTTAGCAGATGCACTTTTTGTTTAAATTGGATGCCTGACAAATATGTTTATTTCAAAAATACATTGTCAGTCTGTCGTTTTTTAAGTGTCTGCCACTGTGCCCAAGTAGGTATGAGGATGTGTGGCTGGAGAATACACCCCTCTACATCAGGTGCTCAGCCACGTGAAGCCCCAGCCCTGGCAGCTCTTAGACGCGGCGGTAGCTCGAAGTGCACGTCGGCCCTGCTGTGAGACACATTGCAAGTTCACTTGGGTCAGCATTAGGATGCATTAAGCCACCTTATCCTGTAGGATAAAGGCCAGCGACTGTGGAGCTCACTGACTGGAAGAGGTATGAATATATTCACAGGTCTGAATATACCAAGAGCCAGAGCTGGGCTGGGAGCAGGGTGGGAAGGGATGGAGAGCACTGTGACACAGGTGGCATTCCTGTGGCCGTGATGAGTGCTGCCCAGCTATGGCAGAGGGACTGCTGTTAGACTTCCGCTCTCCTCAATTAAATGGTTCTTTCCATTCTGATAAATGTATTAAATTACTGTTAATTTGGCTTATGTGAATCAAGCTGTTTAATATGGTGTTAGAAAGGTAGGAACATATACTTATTTTATTTAAAGTGATACTGCTTTTAGTTAAAAAGGGTATTTTTCGTGTATAGATTTCAGTTAAGACTGATAATAGTTTCCCAAAGTTATAACTAAACTAGGGTGGAAAATTCATTTCTGTGTCTGAATGGCATGTTTCAGTAATTCAGATGTTTAAAAGTTGAATTGGAGATTGAAGATACTAGATTAAATACACCATCAGCGTATTTAAGTTACATCTTGTGCTGTTGTGAGTAAATTAAAGTAAGTAGCTAGCACAGGAATGAAAGGAAGAGAAATGGTGATGTACCTTCATTCCTGCTTTCTGGAGGCTGAACTGTACATTTCAACATTAAATGGCATAACCTGATGCACTGTTTGAAATGCTTCTGAATTATAATCAGTGCTGTTCAGGGAATCCGCATTCCTATGGTAATAAGCTGTTACCTGTTGCCCTCAATTATTCTTAGGTTACTGAGTATAATTTAACAGATCGAAAACGTAATCAACTGCAAAGAGGGAAGGGAGAAAAAACAAAGGACATCTATAAGCTGCAAGCACTAAAGGATGATTAGAAATTTTAAAAACCTAAATGGGCTGAGCTGGAACTGTTTCTGCTATCATTGGTGTTGCTGGTCTTCCTCTAGAATGCAAAGGACATCCTCACTGCAGAAATGGGGATGACAATTTTCTATGATGTTTATAGAAATAGCTTTTCTAAGCAGTATGTCTTTTGTGCCTTGGTGTATGTGTGAACCTTGTGAATATAATGCTAGGAAGTCTAGATTGTAACCATCCAACAAAAATGTGCCTTTCTAGTATATTTTTAAATATATCTTTGCTGCTGATAGGCTTACGCTGCAAACCTCTACCCAGGCTCCAGTCCTTCCCAAAATTACAGGATATTTAATTCTGGAATTGAATTCAAGCCTGTCTCTGATCTGTTGATTGGTTTATATATTTCTTTTATCTCTTGCCAGCCCCTGGGAATGTGATTGAGTAAAATCTGGAGAACCTCAGAAGTGTGGTTAATTTATCAGAGAACTGCATCAAGGTGCTTCGATGGAAGGGATTTTAGGGTGGAAGCAGAGCAGAACAGTATTTCAAGCTATGCATTTGTGCAAGTCCTGTAGAACAAAGGGATCCTGAAAGTCTCATTTTTGTTCACTTTCGTGAATGAAAGCAATGGTTGCATGAACGAGGGTGGGACAGAGAGGGCTCTAAGTATGAGAGATGGGATTATTAAGTGAAAGGGGACTTAGGCAGAAGTACTTCGATATTACAAAACTTAAGTGCTTGGTGGCTGTCACTGGTCAGGTCTCCGTGGGCATTAGACAGGGCTTACCACTGGGCTTCAGCAACCCATTTTCTAAAGTTTTAACACAGCTTTTTTAGGAAAGAAGGCTGTATAGAATCAAAAGCAATCATAGGAGGAATGTACCAAGTCTAGATCTGGTAAGATGGTTTGATATCCTTAAACTGGATTGTAACATATTTGTTTGCCCCTCTTGTTCGTTCTTTCCTTCTTTGATCTCAGGTTGACTTACAGAAAGTTACCCACTACTGAATACTGGTATTGCATCATAAAAGATGAAGATGTGGTGCAGGGGCTAAAAGAAATGCAAAACGTGGAGGTAACACGGTTACTCTTCAGTCAGCATTTACCACATAGAGTTTCTGTCTTCCAGTTACAGAATTAAAATTTAAAATTGCCTTTGTAATAAGTACAATGTCACAATAGAAGGAAGTGAAGACAAATGAAAACAGACAGTAATTCTCCCCTTGTGCCAAGAAACCAAAATGTAAAAAGCAACTGCCACAGCAGTGCCTCTGTAAGAAAGATGGAACTGAAGTTGGCAAAGCAAAAGGTTCCTCAGAAGAAGAAGAAAATGATGAGCATCTTAAAATGCTGCGAGGCTGGGAAAACACCATTTTCTTTCAGATCAAGACAGTTTTACTACTGTTTTTCAAATAAATCATATGCTGGGTTTTTGTTCGCCATCGTTTCTGTCAAGAAAGGACAAGTTGCCACCCAGCACTCTCTGTGCTAGCACAGGGAGTATTATCTTGCTTTGCAGCCTGTACTGCATTTTGCTAAAGCAGATAAATTAAAGAGGGCTAGTGTGTCTCTTATTTACATATGTAATGTTTTTGTTTTCTCTGCACATTCTTTGTCACAAGATTTGACCATCTAGGCACTTACAGATGATGGCTGTCAGCTGATACTGGTGTCCAGTCATAACTGACAGCCAGGTAGTACAAGATAAAACTAGATGATCAGTAGTTCATTCCCAGAACATTTTTTACAGGCTTCATGCAAATGAGTTCCTAAGTTTAAAGCATTTGGAAAACCTGCACTAAACTCAGTTAAAATGATGTCTATCTGGCCAGAAAGTTACTGGCAATCCTTACTTGTTTATTTACCCTGAAGTTGTATCTTTTTATAAGTTGGGATTGTTTTTGTAGCTCACAAGAACTTTAAGACTTAATGTATTTGGATTGGTTTACATTATTTGAGTCAAGTCTTTCATTGTTCAGTCAGACAAAACTGTTGTGAAAGACAGGATGTGATTTTTTGATAAACTGTTTTCTTCCTAGGACACAGACAGTGTATCAGATCCGAGCAGCCTGTCAATACATGTCCTCCAGAGCTTTCTAGCATCCTGGATTCTCTCCAGAAGCGTGGAAGCACGTTCAACCAGACATTACTGAGACACATTCCAGAAATACTGTATGGACAGAAGGGAGAAGCGCAAAGTACCGTTTGGGTGTTTTGGATGCATTCCCTTTTGCTGTCAAGGTAAACCGTGTCCTAACCTTGTAGAAACACTTGCATCTCTAGCAGAAATAGTGTGTAAAGTGAAGGAGTTGGGTACAATTTAGTTTAAAACAGTATAGTGCATACTTCTAAATCCATAGTCAGTTCTAACTGATCAGTTTAATCACTTCTAATTGACACCTATATGATGACTATTTTTGGCCTGTTTATTTTATTGGAAGTTGAGCATTGCATAAGATCTTTTATAAATATGGTTAAGGAAATGCACAAAAACAGGATGACTACCTGCTTAGCTGAGAAAGCAGGAAAGAAAATAAATGTTAACTGCAATTTACTGTGCCACTGATTCTCAGTATATGACATTCCAAAACATCAAGAAATTTTACCTGCTTCTGGTAAGGAAAGCCTTAGTCATCACTTTGAAAAAAATAATTACACTACACAAACTCATTTACATAGTTACAGCTTGCTAGAAACAGACTTTTTCTGCAGTTCACTTAAAGATTTCTTTGAAGATTTCCTGTTATTTCAACATCAGCAGTATTGTACCTACTGGGGAAGAGTGTTCATGCAGGGTGTTATAACTGCAGGAATACAACCAGAATGATGCAAGGCCAAAATATTCCTGTTTCCCAGAAACATCCAATAGCCATCTATGCAATACTGATGACAAAAAAAAAAAATTATTAAACGCACAAACATTTAAATCAAGATTCTTCTTATTTGTCTTTTTCAAATGAGATTGTTGACAAAATTCTTCTGTTTCAGGCATGGTTGACAGTAGTTTACAGCCATGTTTCCCAGGCAGAATTAAGGCTGGCATTGTGCCCTTCAGGAGCCAAGTACTGTGCCTCCCACACCTCCCTCCATCTGCCAGTGTAGTTGACCTACTTGTTGAATGACTGCAGAAGAACAGGGAGGATTTAACACATCATCTTTTAAATCCTTGCATATGAGCTCCACAACCAAGTAACTGCATGCAAGATACAAACTCCACAGCATTGCAAGGAAGGATAGGGAGCCGTACATCTTTTCTCTTCTCAGATGGTCAACATACGATTAACACTCTATTCTTGGTGATTAAACAGGTCAAGTTAGCTGAAGACCTTCTTGAAAATCTGTCTGTCCTTAAAGGGAAGGGTACAATTCTGAGCAAAACCAAAAACCTTTATTTAGTACTATAGGACCACTAGCATGAAAAACATCCAAGAAAGAATGAATAAATGAGAATTCAGCCCTTTCATTTTCTAAAATAATTTTAAAATGTCCTAAAAATAAAATGATGTCAATCTTGGATAAAAGGAGAAAATAACAGATGAAACTTGCCTCTGATCACACACTTTATTCTCCCAGCAAGCTGTAGAAAAAGATGAGTTCTCCCTGTACAAATGGAACTATTCTGATTTACTTCAGTGTAAAAACCAATGGCGCAACTGAAACTATTTTGAGTGAATCTTACTATGAAGACTTCAGTCATATTTTCCAAAAAAATTCTGAACAGTGAGTTTCAAAAAATGGAAAAATTCCCTGACTAAAGTGCATGTAATTGCAAACCTCAGCAGAGCAAATGTTGGGGGGGGGGGGGGGGCAAGTGTGTGTCATATGTATGAGAAGAAGGATGGAACCATGTCATCACCCTAAAGGTGTAAGAAAATTCTATTTGTAAGAATATATAAATGGTCCAATAAAATAAAACTGCCTGTAAGTGTAGAGTATGTATTCCCAAAAGCACTGAGAAATACGCAGACTGCACCTCAGTGTCTACAGACTAGCAATAAAGAGACAGTTATATAAACTTGAGCAGCTTTTAAAAAAACAGATCAAGATTGAAGGAATAGAAAGGAAAAAGACTGTTCTGCATAATGCAAAGTGAGCAAAAGAGAACAGTTCCAGGACCAGAAAAAGCACTGGAGTGGAACACAAAATGGCATGTAAATAGAGTAAGGAAACCAAAACATCTCTAGCAGATGTTAGAAGCAGAGTGGGATGTGGGAATTACCCCTTCAGTGGAAAAATCAATAGGAAGAGCCAGGAAGGGGGATTTATTGAATAGACAGTGTCAGAAGCACTTTCCCATTCTCAGGTAGCCCGTTTGTATTTGATGGATTTCTAGTTTATGTATGTGTAATGTTAAGCTTCTGCATTGATACTTTCATTTCTTTAATCTTCAGGGTTTTTTTTAAGGTGATCTGGAAAGAAACATCAGTTGTAATTAATACACATCTCATCTATAACGTTTTTCCGTAGTTAGCTCTCAGAACATACTATGGATACTAACTATGAAGTTAGTATCATTTTGGTAGGAAGGAGAATTGAAATGGATACTGAAATAGAAGGATGAGAAACAGGACCCAGGCATCCCAAGTCCTCTTGAGTTGCCTTATGTGTCTGTCATTTCATTACACAAGTGTTAGTCCTTTTTTTCACTTGTATTACATAAGAAGGTTCTGAAAGCTGTATGTAAAAAACCCAAGATGTTTCCTGAACAGAAGAGTTAATGAAGGCTGATTTCTTGTTGGATCTGTGCCTTTTTCCTTAACCTGTCCACCTACCTAACACAGTAATGCCAACTCCTATAACTCTTCAGCTCCCTCCCTCCCATACCATCTTCAGTTTGGCATTTCTGAATCAAGGATGTGTGGTGATCACTTGGGAGGTAGGCATACACTACTTCATGATTTGCCTGTGCTTCATTTCTCTAGGAAGCAAAAGTAAAGAAAAAATGTTTGAGTAGTGAAAAGTCTATGAAATATGTCAAAGCCATAGTCATGGTTACAACTGCTTGTTGTGGCTTTTAAGTGTTAGTGATATGTCAAAGTTACCGCCATAACACCTGATAACACAGAGCATTACTGTGTAGTGTGGTTTCTGCTCTTTACATGGAGTTAATGAGAAATACTGTTGCAGTAATTTAGTAAACAACTCTGTGTCAGGCCTTTAACTTTTCCTGTCTTGGGCTCAAGTTACTGTAGCCAGAAAGAGTAGTTCATTTGTTAAGTGCTGCTTATGTGTTGATGGATTTCTTGGTATTTCACAGGCATGTCCTTTAGGCATCTGTTTTCATTTGCTTCATATGGGAAGTCTCACTTTTACTTTCTCAGCTATGGATGAGTGCAATTACTTATCTGTTAGTCTTATCTGACATCCTTTCACATGGGGTGAATTTCTTTGCTCATTAAATGAGTATATTTTTTATGACTGTACTTGAATTCACAGATGTGACTGCTGCTTGCATAGACTTACAGGAGCAATCTTCAAACTGGTTATGTGGGTGCAGAAACAGCATGTCCTGGGTCAGCATCAGCCTGCAGCTTGGCGTGGGCTGCGAGAGCCGGAAGCCCTCAGGCAGGCAGGGGACTCTCAGCCCCGAAGTTGGCTAGTTCAAAGCCATCTCAGCATGTCCGAGAGAGCTGCAGGTATGCTTCTGGGCTGTGGCATAGAAGGCTAAACAGCAGTGATGTATGCAGGACTGAACTTAAGTATTTGCAGCCATTTTTCTTGCTAATGACCAGGTTAACTAAAGTTACCTAGTGGAAAGACGACAGCAGCTAGGAGGAAGTAAGGCAGTCTCTTCCAATGGAAAGTCATGAGCATGCTTAGTATAGCTTCGTGATTACAAAAAAGGCAACCTCCCCCCATTTTTCCCTTGTTTAAGTTTTAAACAGCTTTGCACATTTCACACAAGGATGTTAAGCAGCAAATTAGCCTAGTAACTTCAGTTAGTCATAATTGCAATGAGGCCCCTGGGAGAAGATAACCAAGCAAACAAGCTTCTTAAAACTTACCATTCTAGGCCAACTGGCAGGATAGTGCTCTTCAAAAAATTAATCAAATCAGTTGCCCAGAGAAAATTGCTCAGCCCAAGAGCACTGTCTCATTGTTTATAAGGAGTTCTGACAGATGTTAATGTTACTTGTGGAGATTAGGTGAGTAGTGTAAATCATAAAAAAATAACATAGTGGGCTTATATAGCCCTGCTAAAGATCTTAAGTACCTTTTGGACAAAGTGAAGTTTTACTAGCTTTGTAGCTATTTCAGAAAATCAATGTTAAGGTAGGACTTTGGCATTTTACTGCATAATTGATCTGTATGTTTTGGAGGTTTTCAGCCTCACTCTGAAGTTTCTTGCGCGCATAAATTTAAGATGATATGCCAACCTTAATGGGCTTTGGCATATTTTATATATCAATTGCCCTGTTCCAAACAGGGTGGAGCTAGGCAGAATCGTTAATCATCAGCTATATTTGCCTTTTATAGCTGAGGATCATGCATAAACAACTTAGAACCATAATAAAACCATAGGCTTTAAAATACAATTGTTGTTCTAGGACCCTTTTTCAGATAGGCCTCCAGTGCACCAAAGTCTGTGAGATGATACTTACTACTCCCTTCGGTTTTGAGAGTCATGCTTGTCTTCCAAGATGTGACCCATATGAAAAGAGGAATGTTGTGAGTGTAACATAGCTGATTAAGGTTTGCTTGTGTACTTCACTGGTTGTGGTTTTTGATGGGAATTATGAGAGTGAGATAAGTGTTCCAGGGAGAAAGGGCAGTGGTGGCAGAAACCAAGCTCCAGATACACAGAGGAGTATCTTAGTTTTACAGATAATATAGCATCAATCAACATGCCACCTGCACAACCTGGCTGGTACTCTTGAATTAGATAGTTTCCCTGAGCTTCTGGGATGCATAAAATACATGTTTGATAAGGCAATCGATAGCTTATGGATCTAGGAGGCATAAGAATTGGAATATAGGCTGTATCTGCCCAATGCCTGTTCACAACAGATTATTTGAGATCCAAGAAGGAAAAGGGTTTAATTTCATCATGGTAACTACTGTCTATGTTTTTTGATTTAGTAGGTGTAATCTCACGTTGTTCTAAGTAAGTTCAGATGTTAGCTGGAGTCTTTTGGGGACATGCAGGTCATTGTAGCATGTTTAGTGAAGTGGGGCATGCTAAGTTAAGGAGAATCATTTAGAAGTGTAAATCAAGGTACTAAATTGCCTATCAAGATCTAATAGTGGAAGTGCATGTGGGCCCCAAACTAGCCACAGATGGAAGTTGAGTGGTGGCCTGCCTATTTCTGGTAACAGTCAGCTAAGGTAAATGTGGAGAGGGGGTAACACCTAAGGAAAAGAGAAGGGTGTTCTGTACAGGGACTCCCCAGAGGCCCACAGCTGGTCAGCACCTCTCCATGCGAGTCCGGAGCGCTGTGCAGTGAAGGCAGGTGACTTTTGGCTGGCTGCCTGCACCTTTTCAAAGCCAGCTGGGAGGGACAGGAGTGGTCTGACACACTTTGGTTTTCTGCCTCCGTAGCCTGGCAGAGAGCTGGGACATAAACAGCCCGTGATGAATCGTTATTGCTTTATGGGCTCTCATGTTCAATTCTACGTTTATTTGAACCAAAACCACACAGATTTTCTTGGCATCTTCTAATGCTGATCTGCTGCTCACTGCATTTTAACCATGCACTATATCAACTTCAGTGCAACCAACCAAATCCAGAGGATTTATAATAGGATTATCTGTGGCTTTAACATAAGAACCACTCTCACATGTTAAAAGCCCTGGAAGTGTTGTTGTTCGATATGTATGGCATATCAATCATACTGAGTGGAGACTGCCAGTGGCAAACCAGTAAATGTTGTTGTAATATGGAAACCGGTCAAGACTTTGCAAAACACTTGTCTGAAGTTAGCCTCGGCGTACATTCTCGCTGGTTGAAGTTTAGGTACTGAACTGGCAAGTTAAGTGGACCAAATGACCCTTTAGAGGTACCTGCATCTCTTCATTGACTACAAACTGATCTGAGGATGACTAAACTTTCAGTTTAGATGTCTGAGGTAGAGTGAAGCCAGCTGTGTCCTCTTACTTTAGCTGTTTGAATGCAGATTTGGGATCCCAGCTCTTAGACACCAGTTTTGGAAAAACTTTATTTAAAATGCGTCTCTCTGAGTTCATATTGAGAGAGTCTGATTGTTGTGATTCCAGAAACAATTTGGGACAGACAGAAGCAGACTAGAGCATGTTGTGCTCCCTGTCCAGAGCTTTGCCTGTTTGTCCCCGGCATCCACATCTGCTTGTAATAGGGATGGACTCATTCACAAATCATTTTGGTTCAATTTTAATTTATTCTCTGTAATCATTAACAACAGTTTTTAATCAGAATGAGATCCACTCATGGATGATAATAGCCACTCAAAATTGAAATGGATGCTTACTGAAATCTTTAGTTCAATCCTTATTAAAATGTCAGTGACTGCGAGTTTTAAAAACACACTTTTAATTGTGAAGATTGTTGTAGTATAAACTACAGTAAAATCCTAATATGCCTAACTTAGGACAAAATATATTGGAAAAGGAATTTCAGACCATAGCTTGGACAGTAGCCTGACACATCTTAACTATAATAATTGCTTTCTCTGAATAGTTTTGGTCACACAAGAAATGTTATTAAATTTTAGGAAGGGGAAAAATAGAAAGAACAGGCTATTTTTTCCACACAAGTTTTATTTCAGTGTACCTTTGATCCTGTATTTATAACTTATTAATGATAAATTGATCTCAGGAGATATTAACTCTGTATTTACAGAGTGTTTAGACATGCTGGGGGCTGTTTTAAATGTACCAGCTGCTCAGTGCTGATTTAAGTACACAGATGTTCTTATTAGCATAACATTCAAATTCAATGCCCTTATCTGCCTCCTCTAAACGCACAAAAACAGCAGCTGCAGCAGCACAGGAGGTTCGTGCAAGAGGAAGCCCCTCTTCCCTCTGGGACCTTCTCGCGACAGAGTACAGCCAGACAGTCCCACAGTATTGTGCTGGGTTCTTCTCTTATGTAGGTCGGGCGCAGCGACAGCAGGTGAGGTCCCGGTGTGAAGAGCTGTGCGGTAGCGTTGCAGGTGACAGGGTAAAGCTGAAGCGTGTCGCGAGCTGCCGATGTGCCGCTCCGTGCTGCTGGCTCGTGGCGCAGGGTGCCGGCGTGGGCCCAGCCTGCGCGGGAGCCATCGGCTGGGTGGGGTGGGGTCTGTGGGGCTGGGAGACCTGTGCCAGCAGCACCGAGGGGGCGGAGGTGTGGGCTCGAAGCTGAATAACCATTTGGGCCTGTTCCAGCAGCTTCCGCACCGAAGCACCTACAGCTCTGTCGCAGGGCAGTGTCCTTGCCCGTTGCGTGCTCTAGCCCTGCGTATTGGTGATGCTGGATGGGGACGGCTGCTTTTGCAGGGCAGGCGTTGGCCTGAACTGAGCAGGGCGTAAAGAAAGGATTACTGTAACTCGCCAGTCTGCTTCTGGGGATGGTGCTGGGATTTCAGCGCTCATCCTTGGATAGAGGAGGTGAAGGCTCGGTCTGTTAGTGCCTGCTGTGTGCCAGGTAGTTCAGTACCAGTGCTGATGATAGCAGTCCCCAGGTTAAGCTGCTGAGGCCATGGATCAAGGTCATGTTCAACACAGAGTTCTAGCTTAATCTCTCTTGTGGATAGAAATGACTGTTGTACTCATTGCTTTGGTTTAGGCCAAGAAATCAACTAATAATTAAAAGAGACTTGTAAAAAATATTTTGCAAAAATGATTGTGGTTTACCTGTAAACAATTGGCGATGGACACTTCCCTCTCCCTAGTTTAGCGTTGCTGCGTTTTGTTCTGTTTGCACGGTTGGTCTCCTCTTGCCCTTGTTTGTGTGTCTGAGGCGTGAGCTCTGGGAGGTAATGGTAGTGGTCTTTGGAGCAAAGGAACTGCGTATAACGACAGCAGATCAGTGTCCAGCACCACGAAGTGCATGTTACGGAAATGTGCCTGCATCATAATTCAGGACTGAATTACACTCAAACTTTTGAAAAGGTTAAATCCAGAGTGACTCTTCTCTGATACGTTTTAATGTTCTGGGAAAGTCTGTCCATTTCTTAGTGATACAGCAGCATAGACCAATTTACGGCTTTCTTGGATAATCTCAGAATTTTCTCGGATTTTCATAGTAATCTTCAAAGTTACAAAAGTTCGGTTAACTTTTCTTTTGCTTATTGTGTATTGTGTATGTCATCCTAAGGGATGTAAAGCCATTTTACAAAAGGGCTGTTCTCTTCAGGTAGCAGAGATATCAGAAGAATCCATATATCCTCATTTTTAGTTTTCTCTTTCAATTCCTACATTGTTTTGCACAGGAAAAAACACTTTTGATGATTTTCAGTCTAACCATGAACAGGAATTTTATGTAATTTCACCTGGAAATCTCCAGTAATGAGACTTTCAGCTCAGGCTCGTACCTTCAACAGGCCTCCCTGGTCCAGCAAAGACCTGGGCTTCTAAATATTTTAACCCAATCTCGGGGTGGGTGGGCGAGTTCTGGTTTTTTGGTTTTGCTTTCGATTAACTTGCCCTTTCACTGTGCTTTATGACCATTAAACAATTTGGGTCCCTAGCCATTTTCTGACTGGGTGGTTTTTTGTACGTGATTTTCCACATACATATATTTCTACTTCATTTTTGCTTAGAGCAGCTTTGAGCAGTACCCTGTAGCATGTGGTGCCTGCCTTTTAATAACTTGTGATTTTAAACTGTATGCTTTCAATAGCTGGGAAGCTTAACTAAAAAGAACAAGACCATATGAGGAACACAGAAAGGGAGAACTGCTTGGTAGCCCATTGTACCCCTCATAAGAATCATCTAGATTCTTATGTAGAAATATAATGTAATGACAGGAACAGAACTGGAAATGACTTAGAAGTCAAATTGATATCTCACAAAAGGTGAGGAAAACATTACAAAGAAAATACAAAGGCTCAAGAAGGATTTTCCTAGGTGCTGTGTTACAGAAGTCTTTACTACCCCCTGCAGAAGCAATCAAGACTAATGGGAACATTAGTACAGCAGAAGACATATCAAAAGAGTCCCTGGAGCAAATAACACCCAGTAACTAGAGCATCACTGGCACTACACTCCAAAACACCCTCCTCTATTGCGGAAATGAATAAAAGGGTCATAAACAGCAGAGACAAATTTTTTGTCTTGTGACTGCAAATAAGCACCCAGCAGAGCTGTTAAAAGTTGCTTGCTGAAGAGAAAAATATGATTCTTCCAGTTTTATGAGCCATGTTCGGATCGCTCTTACTCCTATGCCATAAATCCAGTTTTCACATAGATTAAATGGAAAGCCGTCACAGGCTCTGCTGAATAATGCACTATGCTGTCATGATGCATGATGTACACTGAATCAGTCCTCCTTCATGCTCTTGTATGTCTGCAGTGCAGTAGCATCCACTGCTGCAGTGATTGCCAGTAATACTGTAACATTTGCCACCTCAAATACTTGGTTTTATGGCAGTATTTCCAGTTCTAAGGATAAGAAATACCACATATTCCAATATAGATGTTCACTTGGGGGCCTCAGTAGGAGAGAGGAGGAGGCACGTGTGGCCAGAAGCCATTCCGAACAACAAATAAAACACATTTCCATGCGGAAGTAAGAGTAACAAAACAATATAGTGAAATTCTGTCTGTCAAATTCAGTGGTACTCCAAAGGCTCAAGTTAAAGCCTCTATTTCTTCCATACATACCGTTCTCCCTAGGATTCCTTGCAATTAAAGTTATTTAATACAGCCACTAGTTCAAGGTAACAGGAATTGAATTGGAAGGAAAATGTTAAGAAAGAAAAAAAAATCATTCTTGGACATTTTTTCTCAAAGAATTCAGGTATCTTTCTTGAGTATATTTGCTACAGTAAGACACCAAAGACTGTATTATTGAAAAAACAGCATGAATGGAGTATCCAGGTTCTGTTATCCTTTTAGAATCCTTTGAGATAAAGAATGCTATGTGCACTTAAGTGAAAG
Organism: Dromaius novaehollandiae; assembly: GCF_036370855.1. Classification (NCBI taxonomy): domain Eukaryota; kingdom Metazoa; phylum Chordata; class Aves; order Casuariiformes; family Dromaiidae; genus Dromaius; species Dromaius novaehollandiae. Next base: position 22,530,137 of record NC_088112.1, on the reverse strand, counting down.
ATCAGTTACTTTAAATATTTTTGGCAGCTTATTTAAAAAACAAAGCATTTTTCCTATTTATACTGTGTCTTGTGGTCAGCCTTTGGCTCATATAGCAGTGGCAGCCAGTGATGCTGCTGCAAATTCAGCTATGCTCTGCTTTGAAAAGAGACTGGCCAATGTAGTTTATTCTTGCAATATTTTTTCATGCTATTCTGTGTATGCACTTCCTTGGTCCTGCAGTGGAGCTGAATGATTCCCTGACTCTCTTGCCTTGAGTTGCGCAATGGGAATTTTTATTATATCTGGGGGCATCAGTGAAAGGCTACTCACGGGCAGCGGAGTCAGAGCAATAACACGTACTTTTACTGGGCACAATTACTGCCTGAGGCAATGACATCAGAATACACTAGGCTGAAATTTTGTGTTCCCCAGCTTGTATACTTGCCCAGCCATGTAAACGATGAACAGAGGCCTCCACAGAATAGCCAGAATTCACCACCAGTGTTGTCTGTGTAGACCATGACAGCGGTTTTCTCCATGATTACAGTCAGTGCCTGAACAAAGCTCCAAGACAGTGCTGTTGCCTGATGGCAATCACTCATTTCAAGAGTCTGCTGAAATGGAGTGGAAATTTGAGTCCCAGAATTGTTAAAATACATAGCTTAATCAGCTGAGTCAGTACTTGCATTGGGGGGGGGGGCAGTATCTCTGAGTTTGGGGAGGAAGAGGTTTGATTAGCCTCTTTTGTTTTCTGCATTTTTTGCATAAATACTTTTTTGTAACTTTTTAAGCTAAACTTGAGGGAAAAAAAAGGCTAGTCATAGAGTTTAAGCTAAAAATAACATACACAATCAGTAGTGGCTTGAGCAATAGCTGATTCCCTGAGAAGAAGCCTAAGAGATACAGCTCCATGAGGAATATGGTCACTGTAATGTCTCTGGAAATGTGAAGTGGAAAGCAGATGGTAAGTGCCTCTCACAAGTAGGACATTTCTCATCAATTTAGAGAGCATGTGTTTGTGCAATGATGGCAAAATGCTTGAGTTCAAATGCTATAGTAAAGCTAGAGATCCTCCTGGACTTTGACTGCTTGCCACACTTCTGGATAACTGCTGCTTTGCAAAAAGTGCTTTTTTCCAGGTGTAGTGCTAAACACTGATTCCCTTCTTTGGGAAAATTACAGTGTCCTCGTTGGGGTCTCAGGCAATCTGAATTTGCTGATCTCTGTGTTTGGGAGTAACTGATCTTGAATCTCACTGATTTGCAAGAACATTCGAATATTTTGAATATGAAATACGCTCTGCAAGAGAACTTGGTGCCACGTGAAGTATCCTGTGTGTCACGATTAACACTAAATGATAAGAAATGCCCCTGAGTGTTACTTGTTTAGAGTGAATGACCCAGGTTAGCTGATGCAGCCAGATGGAACTCTGAAGCTGTTCCTCACTATATTTAGAACAGAGGAAAAGATCAAATTTCCAAACAGATTACTCTCCTAGCTACATAAGAAATTGAATCATGTATGGGGCAGCACAGACATCAAACTGTGCTTATTTTTCTTAATTTATTTTTTATCTTCCAGATCTTTCTAAGTATTTGTGAAATGAGACAGGCTTTCCATGGGTGCTTCCATTGATGGCCAATTTGAGAAGCTAATCAGAAGGTGAGGTCCTGCTAGCATTGCAGTCCATGTGAATTTAGTCCTTTGGTTCAGTAGAAACAGAGCTGGACCTCCTTTTTATTCTGCGTTCCTGGAACTATTTGCTTCTGGTCGGCATGTTTGCATTCCTGTTAATGATGTTAATTCTGTAAAATTTGTTCATCTTGTGACTGCTCTATCATGTTTTGCTGGGTGCAGGTAAGTGTACCATGGGAGTATCTTCCTGGATGTTTGTTTCATCATTTAAAGCATTTCAAGGGAGGGCATAAAAAAAGGCATCTCTATTTTTCTTATCTGCACCTACCTACTGAATTAATATTCTTCTCGTACTAATGTGAAGAACAAAATCCTGGGTGCGTTGAAATCACTAGGTTTGGATGATTTCCTTTGACTTTATGCGAACCAGTACTTCACTCAGGACTAGGATATTCTTGTTCAAGTCATTTTTGCTAGTTCATGTTTTGAGAGAGTGATACCTGATTTAAATTTCTAAAAATAGAATCAGGCTGATTCAGGGCAAGCCACCTTCAGTTGGGAGGCTTTGCAGAGATTTGATCACTTTGCAGAGAGATCTGTTTAAATGCCTGCTGTTCTGTGCTCTACAGTTCAGTGCTGAATATAAAACAAGTTTTGCTAAAATGAGAATGAGCTTGAATGCTTTGGAGTTGAATCATATGTGAAATGGATAGCTAAAAATAATCCCCTAGAGATTCCTGGAAGCAACACTGTGGTGTGGGTGGGAGAGATGGGTAGGAAATACTTTTTGAGATTTCAGCTCTTTTCTCACTCAGTTGGGTTGAAAAATTTAAATTCTAAAAATTTTTCTGAAACAGTGTACAGAATTACGGTTTTGAGTTCTCCATGAGAGTGCTTCATTTAGATGTTGTCACACTGTCATTTTGACAGGGTTTATCCTTTGAAATTTTTTAAACCAGAAGTGAGCAACAATTTTTAAATGTAAAGTCACTTCAAGACAAAATCTTTCCCAGAAAGTTACAGATGTGAGGGGTTTCTCAAGACCTAATTGTCGTCATGATAGTTTACTGAACTGATGTTATCCAATAATATATTTTGTTGCAGAAATGAGTGGTGAACATATACTGAACTACCTGTTCATCACTCTAGGTGATGATTGTTAAAATGAAAGACTTCTGTCCGGGTTTAATCTACAGGTTGATTTTATCCGTACTACTTACAAGCTGGAGACATTTACTGTCTCCCGTGTTTCCTATAATTTGCCTAATTTCTGAAGGAGGACTGCAGTGTAGCCCCTCAGACTTCTGTGAAAAGTAATCTGATACCTCTGTTCTAGACAAAGGCTGGGTCTGCACTAGAAACTTTTCAGGTTATGGGTGACACAAATTGTTTATTAATGGAGCAGGTATTTTGACCAGTTCTTTCTCCCCATTTCATGTGTGTGTTGGCAGAAGATGTGGTACTTCATAGCCAGATGTTCAGGTGCATCTGAACAGCTGTAGGCTGCAAGGAGTGCTGTGTTGCTAGAGTCCTCCTGCACCAGTGTTTTATCAGGCTAGTGTTACTCATCTTTATGGTTTTATTGAGGTAACAATTTCAGCTGGATGTTGACAAGTGCAATCAAATTTTTGTGGGGACAGTTGTGAAGGGCCATTTTGTGTCATGGTGGTATAGAACAGGAACAGTACTTCTATAAATGTTTTACACTATCTAGATTGCTATTCCATATAGAGACTAATGAAAATGTGGACTAGGAAATTGTACTATGGTCATGTCACAGTTCCTTTCACCTATTTCTGTTCTCACTTAATTTCTTCCCCTTCCGTACAGTCCCAGAGTTGTTACCACTCCATTTCTCTCATAAGTAAATTAAACTTTGTTTCTGTCTATCATATTCTCTTTCTCACTATTAGGACCTCAGTTGCTTCCTGGCTAATTGCACTGCCTTATGTGACATAGGTAGTTTCATAACTCCAGTAAAAGCTGCTTATTATTTTACAGGGTCATTTCCAATGTGTTGTAAGATTAGTTCCTGGCAGCCTGACTGGAAGTCACTGAAGAGTAGATAGCTTCATGCAAGTTTAATGAAGCACAAGGTAAGTGGAAATACAATGCAGAAACAAGATCTGCAAAACAAATAAATTAAATAAGATAGAAGAACTTTAATTTCTATAAGGGAATGTTACCTTTCTGGAGATGCACCTGTTTGCCAGTTCGGCTAACAAGGGATGAGTGAGCTTGCATTAGGTTCATGTCCAGAAAGATAGAAGTATCATCTAGCAAGTGACAGGAGACATTTCATTTCAAATCAGACAGTCCACATAATTCAGATGGCATTTTGGATGTTTAAGTTACAGATAACACCAAGGCATTTACAGTGAACCCTGTAGTCTTATATTTCTGAATAACAGAGAAAGCATTCCTTAAATACTGAGAATAATTAAAACTAGTATTTGTGCTTCCCCACATTACAAAATGGTGAGCTGAAGACTTTTTTTCCTTTTGGAATGTGGAAACAACAGATGGCAATTAGGTCATAGCTCCGTAGTAAATTGCTGGGAGTCCATAAACCTAATAGGGATTTCACTTTTTTCTTGCGTTGGCTAGTGAGAAATGAAGTAGTTCACAGTCCTGACGTTTCAAGTATACTCATTGCTCAATAAGTTAGCCCTCTAACAAGGGCAAATTCAGAGCTATTGCTTCTGGCTCTTTGCAAGCTCAGGTAGGCATATGCACATCAAGTACGTTCATTTCACATTTTGAATGTGTTTTTGACAACTGTAACAGCTTCATCTTACTTCGGGAAACATATATGCAAGCTGGAACACTGATGGAAAAGGTGAAAGACCGGCCTGTCCTTCCCCTGTTCTTTTCCCTCTAGCTTCTGCCCTAGCACCTTCACACTTCAGGAAAGTTTTCAGGAGACCGGTTGCTTTTAGAACAGGGCTGGGGAAGTCTTGGAGCAGAGGTGGGTCAGTAACAGCTCTACCAAACCCAGCATCTCAGGTTGCTGCTGAGTGTCATCCACTGTTCTTTCTAAAGTGCTTTACGTCTTCTGAATTGAATTTGCAATTTATTTTATTATATTATGATTATGAAAAGGACTGCATATCATGTTAGTAGTAATATTATAAGGGACCAGATCCAAAAGCACATGGATATTGATAACTGATTGCAGTGACTTAGGGCAGTCCTCTCCTACTTCATAATCTCTGAAAATTTTACTGAATCGTTGATCCTTCTGACACACCTTTGAAATAAATGTTTCATTATCCTCCTTTTATATTAGCGAAACTGAGGCAGTGAGACACAGGACAGAGGGTTATATGGGAGCTCAGACTGGCCAAAACCTTCCTTTCAGCTGTTGTGCACAATAGAGGTGCAGTGCTACAGCCATTTCCCAGCCCCGAGGCACGTACAGACGAGGCTACTGAAAACAGGTTACTGAGCAAATTCTCCATCACTCCCAACCTGTGCACTCAGCCACTTTGCTGAAGTGATTAATTCATTTTAAAACACTGTTGTTCTCTTGAATTATCATCTGACTTCTGCCAGCTGAGTGGAAAAGTGATTTAGTCTTCCAGTTTAAGCGTGGCAGATGTGTGTGTGGGAGGGCTGTGAGGGAAGGAGGAGAGCGGTTGTTTTTAAGGTGACCAGAATCTGATCCACCAAATTTAATCTAACCTACTTTCAGTGCTCTGAAAGTAGTTGCAGAGAGCTACCTGGCTTAGTGTTCAAACCTGACACTACATTGTTTTTGTGGCACAGACACACAACAGGACATGGGGCAGTGAGCCTTTTTAACGAGGGCTTCCTGGGGCTGTGGGCCTGTGGTGCTGGTGGGTATGTGGCCTTCCATGCTGGACTGTAATGAGCTCAGGCGGAGGAACAGCAGGTGTGGTGCAGCCAGTGGCTGTGTTTCATTATGAAGAACAGCATTCAGCTGCTCAGACCTTACACAAGCTCTTCCAGAAGTAAATCCCTATCTGTTCTTACTGCAAAATTTGCTAGCAGCAGCAGATAGACTCAAGTCACTGCATTTTGCTAAAAAAAAAAAAACAAAAAAAAAAAAACAAAAAAAAAAAAACCTCTTTGTAGCATATTAATCCTGCTGCAGTTCTCTCTCACCTCTGATTAACAGGCATGCCTTTCCCAGGTTTCAGTGGATTTGCACACTGGTTGTTTGACCTAAAGTGTGTCTTGTTTTAGCTTTCAGTCATACATTGTGAAGGCCAGAGCCCGGCTTTGAGTTTGGCCTAAAAAGTGAAAAGTTATGATGAAAATCGAAGTGTTAGTACATCTTTTCAGTTCCCGTTGCAGGTACAGCAAAGACTTGTATGATGCTAGCAGGGGGATTAGGCAGGAGTCAAAGAACAGTGCATGTCTATTTCTTATCCTTTTTCATTTTGTATTCTCCTTCAGCAAGAACGTCCAGTTGTAAACGCTTCAGATCTAAGCTTCAATAATTGAAAGGATAATTTGGCACAATAAATATCCAAATACAAAGCCTCACATTAAACAAAAAGCTGTGAGAGAAGAACAGTATGGCCTGTTATTCATAATTAGCCCTATCTTGAACTGTGGAGGCAAACAATGTTCAAAGAAAGTAATTTTAATTCTAGAACAGTGAACCATTACAGTATGCAACACAGTAGGGAGCAGAACTGCTCGCTGATTTCCAGCTCAGTGTCTCCACTTCTGCATCTCTCTTAAATGTATATTTCACTTTTTATTAGCTTACATTAGCCCCTCATATACCAGGCATATGTTTTTCAAACTGTGTGTTGTGTCTCTGTCAAATGCAGAGATGGAACGTTATTTAAAACAGAAGCAGTGTACTCGCAGTTCCTTCTTTTCAGGTAATGGCAAGTAGTGGAGGAAGTCTAAGGAAGAGCAGCTGAGGATATTTCACTTCTAGGTTTGTAATGCTTACTCAGGAATCTAAATTTCAGTGTTACTGGTAACAGCTTATTAATAGGAAGAAGAAACCGATGATCAGGGTTCTCACAGTTGAAGAAATGTGATGTACTTTGAATTACTTTGCACAGAACACAATCTTCAAAAACATCATTTTTCTCTATACTGGAAAATTACAGTTTCTGCTTCTGAATTCTTAGATGAGGAAACAAGAAGCAGCATTTGTATGATGACTGAAAAAAGGATTTCTCTACAATGTACAAAATGAAAATTCATTACAAACATAATGCAACAACAAAGAAAGCAAATGGACAGAGTTAAATAAATGGAAAATAGGCTCAAAAACAGAAACACTATGTTTAGTGGAAAATTACCCAGTAAGGTGCATCTGCACACTTCAGATTCATTTCAGTTGATTCGTCACTATATTTCATAACATTGCTGTGTTGCATGGTAGCAGTGGAATTCATTTTGAAACCCTAGTTGATTCTCACAGAAAATATGAGCATATGGTTGTGCAGTCGTGGCACCAGATGGCAGGAAATGGTAACCTGGTTTGGAAATTCTGGGAAAGATGCAGAGCACTGGTTTGGGTTAGCAGCTCAAAGTATGACTTGAGGTCAAAGATCCAGAGATCTTTTACCTGTTCCATCTCACCGCAGCCTTTGAGCAGGAGATGCAGCCTTTCCAGCTCCCTCCATTTTGTGCAGTTAGTTCTTAGTTGCTTCAGATCACATATGAGAGAGCAAAAAGTGGGAGACAGTGTTAAGATCTACTTTGTTTATATTTGTAAAGCATTTAAAAATATTTAAAAACTTTTTAAAAGTTCAGTCAGTACAGGGTCAGAGGTTTGAGGAAGTTTTCTCTCTGACCCTTTTAGCCTTTCCTGCTTTTGTGAATTAAAAGAAGTTTTGCAATTAAAAGGCATGATTTTGATTTGTGTGACATTCTGAAAACCTTCCCATCAATTCATGACTTCATCTCACTTTCTCAGCATCACTGACTTGTTTTGAAGCTGCCATTGATATACAGCTCAATTTCTGAGCAATCTGAAATTCCTTCCCAACAGAAACTCTATTTGTTTGAAGCAGAAATTGAATTTAATTGCAAAACTTCTTTCAATAACTTCTCTTAAGTTCAGATATGAGTGTAACTGACTGGTTACAACATTCCCTGACGGGTGCAGTTGATAAACATACAAAAAAAGGCAGCTAAACATATTCCAAGATCACACAAATCAGTAGCTATTTAAGCACATAGCTGATTTTCAAGCACAAGGTAAAATCCCACTGAGGGGTTGTCTCCACGCCTAACATGAAATATTTGCTTACCTGCCTGGCTTTAGACAGGAGTAAAACTCTCCTGTTGCCTATTCCGGAGCAATACAATTGAGTAGAAACTGAACAGGAGGAAACAGATCTTTAAGTGTTCTGAGAGCCAGCTTCCAGCCCCCAAGAAAACTAAATATTTGGGGTTGAACATATAGATGGAGATACACAGTTGGTAATCACAAGTAAATGAAGCATTAACAAGGAGCCAGCTGTTCAGCGAGCAGAACACCACAATCTACAGTGAGTAAGAGTGTGCCTAAGGCGGCAGAAGCTTTTCCATTTCTTCGTTTCTTTTTTCCACTCTAACTTACATCTCTCGTAGGCAAAGGAGAGGGAAGAAATGACAAAGGGATTTGCATTTCAGTTCTGATGACTGTAATATTATGTGCAGGATTCCTAGTGGAGGAAGCACTATAATGCATCTTGTATATCTTTAAGGTGAAAAGAATATTGACCAAAGATTAACCATGCTGGAGCACTAAAGCTGCATGAAAAGACATCATTATGTTTGGTCAAGAACTGCTTTCTGTTGACAGCAACCTGTTACTTGACTTCATGTGTTTATTTTTGTTAAACGAAGGATAAATTTCCGTGTGATGCATTTTTCTAACAGTGTTAACCCGAGGAATGGCGTATATTTAAGGGGACGCTGGGAGTATTACCTGTTTTGCCCATCACTTGTGTATGTGCTGCTCATCACTCCATGCTTTTTCATGTTGAAGCTTCTTTAGAGTGGCAGATACCCTGTACTTGTAGGTCAGGCAGCAACAGAAATCGTGTATCCATAAAGTACCTAACTCCCAGAGCAGGATAAGGAAGTGACCCAATTAATTGTCGATGATCTCTTGCAGACAGACTAGAATAAGATGGTGGTGTAATATTCACATAAAGGAAGCCTTTTCCACGTCCACACTTGGTTTTGGCAAGTAGTCTCAAGGGCATTACATCCTGACTCTTCTGTATCTTGTTCAGTCTCAGGCTGCTGCTGTTCCTCCTTCATTCCACTAATTCCTCTTCTGTAGGGTAGCTCTGAATTGTCATCTTCTGCTCTGGACCAATGTGTCTATGTTGTGCTTAATCTGAACTTAATCCCTTATGCCTCATGTCTGAGTTTTGCTCCTATTTAAAAAGCCTCAGCAGTGTGGGACTTCCAGGAGGTATTCTGTTTCCTTTTTTATTTACTGTAGAAAATTGCTGAAGGGGGGCGGGGGGGGAGGGAACCTCGACTTTTGCTTGGGGAAAACATGTCAGAAACAGAGTATGGCTTCAAGGAACAGTTGAAGAATGATGACAGAAAAATCCAGCTCCCTAGAGGGTGAGGTTAGCAGGGGGTCACGATTTAAGGGTCCATCCGACTAAAACAGGAAGGTAGAAATAAACAGGGGAAGGTCAGGGTGAGAACACTGAGACTTTGGTCCCAAGATACTGGTGTAATAGAGTGAAGTACTAAAATGTCCAAATGACTCTGTTCATTATTCCTCTTGGTGTATGTAGAGCTTGAGTGAAGAAGAGGGCTAGAGAAACAGAAGAGAGAAAAGCAAGGATTATTTAGAATATTAACTGATGTTAATCCTCCGGAAGCTCTTTCCTTAGGGTAATACATGTAAAAAACTGTCTTACTCTCCTTTCTCTTTGCTCCAACATTCTTCCATCCAGCCATCGAGCAGCTTTTTTGTTTGTCCACTGGCCTTTCAGAGTGCTCCAGTCCTTGCTGTTTACTACAGCTACTTCCTTTTTTGCTTTGGCCTTGTGAGTAACTTCACTCGCAGGATTTCCCCTGGCTTTAAAGGCCTGTGTGCAGAGCCTGGCTGCTCTGTCTCTTCATGCTGCGGGGAGCCCGGTGCCTCTCCCTGCTTTTGTCCTTTCACATCCCTATTCTCAGCTTTCTGGAGCTCTGTAAGCCAGTCTGCAGAAGTTTCTAAAACATCTTTACTGAAGCACTTTAAGGCTCTAGATGAAGGTTTGTCTTCCTTAGGGTTGTCTCCTTCTAAAGAGATCCTAATCTTTTAATAAACCGTAGGAGGTATTATCCATGCACATTTTTATTCCTCTTAGTCCAGTCCAGTAAATCTGACTTCCAAAGTAGCTGAACAGCCAGTCTCTTCATGTGTAGACAGAGGCAAAAGAATTAACATCCCTGCTATTCTGAGTCCACTTCTAATTCTTTCACTAAAGAGGGCAGAAAGAAATCTTTTCTGAATAAAATTAAAATACTTATCAGTTTGGTGTACAGCAAAATAAGGCAATCGATACATTACTTCCTTGCAGTGTCTTTTTTCCTTCCTGACTGACTTGGGTTATTCTGAAACACTTGCGTTGGCACCTAATTAGAAAGCTCGTGCATGTTCATGATGAAATATGTTCCAGCAGGAACGGTTTTCTTCTGGAGTCCAGAGATTCTGGAGCAAGTTTCCATTTTCCTTAGTCTGCCTCTGTGACCTTCACAAGTCTCCTGATGTGACTGTTCATCTATAAAATGAGGAAAATGCCACTTGTTTTCCATGTGTTGTGAGTGCAAAAAATCTCAGAAGGTGCAGGTGGTAATACGCTATATGTTACAATGGTAGTATATAACAGCTTTTTGTACTTAAATGTTTGGAGGTGACTCAACAACAGATACATAATATTTTTATGGTTGAATGTATTTATTCATCACTATATCACAGGAGTATTTCATGGCTTGAGTAAGGGATTTTGAGCTTATTTAATGAAAAATGTTTTGTGGTTATTCTTTCTTCCACTCCTATTCCAAACTCTTAAGTCATGCCATCATTATTTATTGCTAGGTGAATCCTAGCAAGGTGCTCAGACCTCTGCTGGACTGGAATGACAAGACAAGTCTCAGCTCAGGGGCTTCAAGTCCAAAAGGCACAAGGCACGATGTCCTGTTTTGGGGAGCTCTGGGGGAGGTAGCAATCGTAGCTGGTTTTACATTCAGAGGTTAAATTCTGTTTGGTTTCAGGATCAGGTGAAATACAGTAACTTGCTTTCAACCATTGTAAATTTTCAGGTGGGCAGAACTGAATGGATTGCCCTTTACTCCAAAATCTAATTTCTCTATTACACGAGAGTAGCATTTATAAAGAGTTTGACTCCTAGAGCCTCTGATCGTAGAGTCTCCGGCCGGTAACAAGGTAGTGTCTTACAGGGTATGAAGGGAAGAAAAAATTCTCTATTGACACTGAACAAACATTAATATCTGCTGCGTTTTCTTCCATGTAGGAGAGTGCTTACTCTGAGATAATACGCGGAGAAATTCTGAATAATTTAAGTAGCCAAAGGCAATTCTAGATACAGGCATACATAGCTCAGACCAACATCCCTTTCTGAGATCTTTCTTAAGTTCTGGTACCAAAAGAACTTACTTTTTTGGTGAGGATGTGGTGCACATATATTGCACTCATGAGATTAAATTGTGAAGCTTTACCTTCTTCAGACCATGATTAGGTTACCTTTTGCTTTTACCCCAGAGTGCCAATTAAAAATAAAGCCTATGCAATCGTACAAAAGGGCATGAAAGTAAACATGGGAGACTTGTCATGGACTGCGTTCTCTCTGTGTCACCATACACACTGGGCATGACTGCTCCTGCAGTTGGAAGTAATTGAAACAGGTGCTGTATTAATATTTATAAGTCCTCACTAAAACATTATTTGATGTATTCGTGCGAAATGCTGCCCTTGGAACACTTCCTGTGAACCGGCTCTCAAGTGCCCTTCTTTTTTCTGTGCTTCTTGAGTACATTATGTACATTGCCAGTGGAATTTCGTATTATTCATGACTTGTTTTTTAGATCTCAAAGCATCTGAAGGCGTGTCTGCGTCCGCGTGTCTGCGTCCGCGTGTCTGCGTCCCTTTTCTCCCCAGAGCTGGTCAGAGAGCAGTGCTCACTGGAAAGGAGCCTCTGCTCAAATAAGCCTAAAAATAATCCAGCATGTAGGTCTGTCATTACTGGGCTGTTAGCTGCCCGTGAACTGTGTAACTGAGACAGAACGGACTACATGTGTCCACGGAGCGTTGCCTCGTGTCCTCGTCTTCCCTCTGTCCTGTGGCGGGTGTTCCCGGGCTCCGGCCGGGGCTGCGGCTGCTTCGTGCTGGGCCGTTGTGTTACTGCTGCAGCGGGGCTGAACGAGCATAAAGACAGGAGAGTAATGAAAGGTGAATATTGCCATGTGTAGTGACTTTTTACATGAATTCGTACCAAATTTTGTGAGGAATGATGGATGATTTTATGAATAGGTAGCAATCAGCTTAGGTACTCGTTTAGTAAGAAACAACAAGGCCAAGTCAGCCTGAATTCTGTGACAGTTCTTCACTGCAATTTCAATGATGCAGATATTTTTATTAGGGTTTTTTTCTGTTGGCAGATCCTGAAACCAGAAAGAGCCGCTGTGGTTGTCTAGACTGACCTCTCCAGGAGACTGAGGCAAAATCCTTCCCACCCAGACGCTGCAGGAGGTCAGATAAAGCGCCGCTGGGTTAGAGCGCTCGCCCAGAGGCAGCAGGCAGTCCTGGAGCACCAGATGATATTAGGTAATTTAGATACATACTGTTTTTTATTAGCAGTTTCAATAAAAACCAAGAACATAAAGCAAGGGGAGAGATGACTGGGAGTGTCACAGAGGCTTAAACTAGTACAGACCCACGTCTCTGTCTTGCCTGCGATACCTGCTGGGGCCTGCTCTGGTTTGGTACTTGGCGGCAGTAGGATTGAAGTGTCTGAACACAGGTGTGGCTGTGACCACATACAATGATGCCTTCTGCTCAGCTGAGTACCAGAAAATAGGGAAAAAATAAGTGCTTGCAGAGCACTGTCTTCCCTTCTGTTTCCAAAGGGTTGTTTAGGCATTTAAATAATGAAGCTGAGGAATTACGGCAGGGAATGGTATGTGCAGTGCCTAGGAAGAGCTGGCCAAAACAGCTTTTTATCAAAACAGGAAAAATCTGTTTCAGTGGAAACAATTTTTAGTGATATGTGTTTAATTTTCTCTGAATTGAAATGAAACATATTTTGATTTTTTAAGAAAAATTTAATCTGAGAAAATTTTGAAATTTCTAGTTGATATCTCATTTGAAGACTAGTTTCGCTTTCTAAAAATGTTGTATTCATATGTGCATTGTCACCTCAGTCAAATGATATTATTGACTAAAGTAGGGTGATCATGTTTATAGCAAAAGAGCAGCCCATGCGCACAACCAATACTTAATAGATGCCCTTGTTCTCCTGGGAGCCAGTAATTGGATGAAAAATAAACATTTCGTTGTTTCCCACTTTATTCGGTTTCGGGTGCCTTGGTGATTATCAGTGGCTGGGAGTTGTGTCCCTTCGATGCCCTGCGGCACCCGCAGCAGTGTTTCGGGGGGGGTCATGGCCGGCCGTGCCTCGCGCCTGGCTCGTCCTCCTCGCGGCAGGGGGGCCCTTCCTGGTGGTACCAGCGCTGCCTCCCACGCCTGCAGGGAAGCGTTGGGCTTCCCGCGGGCGCCGTGTATTTTCCTCCGTGCTTGCCTGAGTGCAAAATCTGCCTGCTTCGTGATGCGAGCCACACAAGGCAACTTGTTTAAAGATAGCTCTGATTTTTTTGTACAGTGTGTTATCTGCAAAAATGTTTCTACTTCCCTGAAGTTGGGATAGGAATGACATTATAAAAGGCTCAATTTGCTGCATCGCAAATGGTCTGTCTTTCAGGGCCGATGTCTGAAAATCATTCTTTATTTTGTGGAACTTAAGTCAATTAATGGAAAATCTGGAAAAGTAGAAACATTCTTTTTGTGTTGTTTCTTCAAAAGAATTAATTTTGGCAATAGATAGCTTTAGAGTTAATACCTTCATTTATGTTTTTCAAATTGCAGAGGACTCAGTGGGGTGCCTCCGCAGGACACAGTCATCTAGACAAAATAGTTTAAAATGATGCAATAATTATTTTTAATACAAGAATAACTTCATATTCAGCACCCTGTCATTCTGAGAGTTTATTTTACAATAAACTAAAAGTGGAATGCTGGTAGGAGTAGATTCAAATGGAATCAGGTTAAGCAATTCTGAAATGAAGGGTTGCTTAGGAATGAAGGCTGTTCTTGGAAACCATTTATGAGGACATTTTTAATGCCTTGAATAGATACAACTGAAAAGCTGAAATGAAGAGAAAGCTGAACAGGGGTTGTTACTGTTTCATTGCCCAGTTTAACACTCTCACCCTAGATTTCTAGTAAAGCTTGGATTATATTAAATACTTCAGTAAAACTAGTAGAAAAGAGAAGCTAGTACTGATGAACAAAATTTACTAGTTACACTTCTTGGGCAAAGCGTGTATTTGGACTAAGGGAACCGTCTTCATGGAAATGGTCAGATAAGTTAAGGTGTAAATTTAGTTAAACTGGTACTAAAACCCATTTTGTCTCTCCTAAATTAAGCTAAATTGAACCAAGGTCCGTTTTGACTGGGAAACCATTTTAGAGATAAATCATGATTTAGCTAATTGTTTTTTTTCTCATTGATAATGAATAATTCATTGTGAATTTCAAACCACAGCATTCAGATATTTTTTGGTGTGATTTTTTTTTTTCTTTTTTTGTACGGAGGAGGTCTTCACTTGGATGTAGGGAGCTAAATGTCCTGAGGGAAATCAGCCTACTGGAGGATTTGCAGCAAACCTGGAGTCAAAAGACTTTTTGAATGTGTATTGATCTAATACTACTTTATTGCTCTGAACTATGGAGCATACTTGAGGGAATTAGCAGCTAGGAGGTTTCTGTATACATTGGTGGTGACTGCTGAGAACGAGATGGGTCAGGTCCATCCCGTACACAGGTAATAGCAGTGGGGAAATGAGAGCTGGACCTCAGGCGGGTGGGAGGCCCTGGCATGTAGCAGGGGGAGGCAGCTGTTGGTGGCACGCACTGACACGTTATACAGGCGCTGGATGCAGCGCAGGCTGCTTGTTTAGGTGTAAGCGCTGCTGAACACCTCATGGAGAAGAGGGACTGCCTGGCTGCCAAGCTACCCTTGCTTAGCAACCGGACGATGGCAAAGGATCGCACTGTTAAGTAGCTCACTTCATTGTGCTTAAATCCATCCTGTTTCAGAAATACCTGTTCTCTGTCCACTTTTTTTCATCTTGGGACACTTCAGAGTTAACTGTGGATAACGCAATAACATTATGCCTAAGGGAGCATCATTTTGGTCTGCACTTAGTTTGCTCTTCTATTCCACCTTACTCCTCTACGTATAGTACTGCATACTGTTACTGGGTCAGATGATGTATGCAAGAACAGCCTTTGGGATACAAGCGTACTTTTCTCCCAAGGATGTCTGCTGGCAGCTGTAGTAAGGAAGATTTCTCCCTACATAAAAACAAAGCAGAGATAAAGAGTTTTGTACTATCAGTGCAGTGATAAACTACAAGGAACTGAGCTCTGTCAGCCACACCTGGCAAAGCAGATCTCTGCAAGCTTTCACATCTGAAGGAGAGACCGGCAGCATTGCTGTATTATGTGGGCAGGAGTGAGGTAGGGAGACATTTCCCAGCATGGAGAGAACAATTCTCTTCCTTTCTCAGGCAATTTCTTAAGTACTGGCAACCATGGTAACTGGAATAGAAATGGAACCAGTGCACTGCTCATTCTGTTTGACACAATTATTTTTGCAGAACATTCATGTTAAAAATAAACATGACTTGCACCAGATTCCCCAGCCACCTAGTTCTGTGCAGTGTGGGAGAACTGCCAAAAGTTTGTTTCGGTTTGGATGAGAGTGTGGCATGCTAAGGCCTGTGCGATGAGTCGGTGGCGTCTGTATGGCATCTGTACCCATCAGAATCATTTCTTCTTGATCTGCATCTGGGAAAGAAAGAGCAAGACCTCTCTAGGATGTCCACACAGCCCACTGGTCCCCTAGGCTAGAGACTGTGCCAGAGGGACAGCCTGTGGCTCCCTGAGAGCCGCTTTGGTGTCACCACGCGTTCCCTAGCCGTGCAGGCATCGGATCTGCGCGGTGGTGAAGCAGCTGACATCTCCACGTGTGCTTGGGGGTGGTTCTGCCTTTAGGCCTGTTTTGTGGCAATGCAATAGTGGTCTAAGACCCAGCAAAACAGAAGCTGTGGGCATGGTTTCATCAGTTTCAGCAATGTAGTTCTAGTGCAGCTGTCTAATACATGTGAAGGCAACTTTCTGGTAAATTATATGCAGACTGAATTACACCATAATTGTAATTTTTATGACTATATCTGCTTTTATTTCATTCTTACGTAATATAGAGAAATCCTAAACATTCACTGAATTTATTAGTACACAATACATTTGCCTACAAAGCATAGCTGTTTTTCCACTCAGTATAGCTTTTGAAGAACATAGTGTTTTAACAGTAGTTCCTGTAATTAATATGGCATATGTACTGCCATACTAAAACATCTGTAATCAATGTTTGCTCTCATAAGCATTGGCCTAGATCAGTGTTAATTTGGAGCTGATTGATAACAGTTCATGATCCATTGGCAGTAAAGCAAACCTGGGATGACAAGGCTCTTGCTTTAGAAATCCTGGGTGAGATAAGTGCAGGCTGCACTTAGCCCAAAGATGGTAAGCTGCATCTTAAAGTCATTACTGGAAAAGGAGTTTAGGAAGAAAAAAGAGTTCAGATACTTTGTCAAAAATACTGTGATTTAAAATTTAGAATAATTTACATTTGACATCTCTGTCTCGTGGCAGTGTCTCTCTACAAGAGATGGCAGAATATGGGGGGAAAATGATTGTCAAATCAGTTTTGTTTGAAATCAGCCATTCTTCATTAGTCTGAGCATTTCAGACTACATTCACATTCAGTATTGGGGATTCATTATCACCTGACACGGGTTTCTCATTTGTAAAGTTGTGGCAAATTTTTCCTGTCTTCAGGAGCTGAGCGGGTTTGAAAAGAACCATGTCAAATACTCCTCCATTTTTCATTTGAAAGTGCCACTGTCTTAGACTACTTTGCTTTGTTAGGAATAGGTCATTAACAAACTCATTGTGGCAAATATTTCAGAGAACAGAACGGTACAACTGAAATCACTGCTAAGATGTTGTGGTCTTATTTCCAAATGCACGGAAGAAGTTCCCTGCATGTGCACCAAAGTGGGTGAGGACACTGCAAAGGGTCCAGACTAACTGCAGAGAGATGGAGGGGAGGGTGCCTTATGCAACACATACATCCTTAACAAACAGAGTAGCCATTAAATTACCAAGCGAAAGCATGTGGAGATATAAAGGAAGTGTAAGACATTATATTTTTCCTTATCTTTTTAGTAAATGTTCTGAAAGTGAAGGGCAAGGCATAGATTGCAAGCTCTTAAAAAGAGCTCTTTGCAAGAGTCATTTTGGCAGTGTCTTACATTCCATATATAGATCGTGAGTCTATACTTTTAATGGACTGACAGATATACAGTAACTCAGGATAACTGTTTCTTCATTGCTTAGCTATGCAGATAAGAGGAATGCTTCCTTTTGATTGAGATCAGTTGTTTCTTAGCCAGTGGCTTTTATCCAAGGAGAAGACAAAGTTCAGATGGTAAATTGCTACTGTAGTAGGAAGGATGTTTATTGTGTCCTGTTTAAAGTTTCCTGTCTGGATGATATACATTCTCTTATAATAGCTAAGATGGTGTGTAATCCATCGGAGTGCATATTTGATCAGTGAGTGGCCATATTTGCTCGCTCTGTCACTTCACCATCAGGATTTAAAGTATAGTTCTGTAAAATCTACCTGGAATCTGGAATTAGTAGAGACAGTAGACACAATTTGACTGCCCGTTGCTTCCCTGGCCACTCTGGTGCTCCTCCTGGGCGAAGGGCGAGCTGCTGCAAGAGGAGATGAGGGGCTCTCCGGCTGCTGGTGACAGCTGCTGCCTTTCTCAGAAGAGAGGAAGCCAGTGGAGGGTGCAGATGCCCAGGAGCAATTTGGCTGAAGAGTCCAGCACCAGGCAGAGGCGGCCCAGGCTGGTGCGCAGGAGGAGATGGGTGCTCTCGTTGCATGGACTGCAGTAAGCCTTGCTGATGAGACGTTCACATGTTGTGTTTTGATAAGTCTGAAAAGACAGACAGGATCCACTTGCCACTTAGTTGCCTTGATGTGTTTATTCAAACCTTTAATAATGGATAGTGCAAGAAAAACTGCCCCAGGCTTTTCAGACTGAACGTGAGCGGTTCTGTGCTGATCTGCCCCGCCAGCCCCCGGGCTGCAGCGGTACACGCCGGGCACGGCACCGCGGCGGAGCGGAGCGGGGGCTGCAGGCTCCCCGCGGGATGCGGCGGCCGTGGGCTGGAGCAGCCGTTCTGCCGAGGCTGTTGGGTGAGGATGGCGCAGGGGAGTCCAGAGTTCCCCCCGTTACTAGCAAATGTAAAAGCGCAGTAGTACATGAGGCAGATGAACAGGCACAGCATAACAGGCCAGTGCATTCCCATGTGCTTCCTGCAGCTCGTCAGCTGGAGCTACATGCTCTGCTGTGTTGTATTATCTGTGACAGCTGCCAAAAGCAGGATAGTTTGGTCTTGAATCACCAGTGCTTTAAAGGTGTAGGCCTTAAAATGCTTTCTGGGATTATTTATTGTCTTTGTAAGTTCTGTGACCATAGCAATAAATGGAAATCATCTGGATGTTCTTCCTTCTCGTTTTTATATCCATCTTACCAGTGAGCAGATTTCCTCTCAAGCTCTCAAAATACATAGCCTCATATTTGCTTCTTAAATGAGAAACAACTTTTCCTATAGTTCTTCACCTATTCATCCCTGACTTAGCTTTAGGTCATTATATTTCAAACCAATTTGTTACTGAATTTTCAGCTTGTGTCAGTGAGAGAAATAATTCTGTTACTTTGTAATGGTGACTCATGATGCACCTTATGAACTTTAACTAGTCTCAGGGTAATTCTCATTGACAAATTGCTGTAGTCTGCTCAAGTAATTATTTGTCCTTGGGAAGACGTGTATCTTGTATTGAAGCTATGCTAAGAATAAGGCAATCTAACTATTAAAATGTATGCTGCATCATTTGAAGATTGCATACTATATTCTTTCACCCAGTTCATGCTAGCCCTTGAGAAGCAGAGAACTTGCAAAAAGTACTAAAAACTACCCCATGAAAGGCTAGCTGTTGCTGTTAGAGAAGGCATATAACTAATAGGAAGGTGTACAACTAGTTCTGATATGTTTTTATTTTCATTTCATCTTGGTGTTTTAGATCTGACAGTGATCACCAAGGAAACAAACTCGCTGGTGGCTCTCTGAATCTCCAGCACGTTTCAGCTGGATGCTGCTAGTGGGTGGCAGTATATCTCATTTTGATCAAGGAAACAGAAGTGTCAAGTGATCCCAGGCAATGGGTCACCTACTTCTCTCTTTAGGATTTAAAACCACCTCAGGTACCCGTCATGATCTCTGGCAACTGTTGGTAAAAGATGGCATGTACCACAACTAGTTTGTGATTACAGGAGGAAGAACAAAAAACTGAATGTCTCTGGACTTCAGCCTGAGAGGACTGGCTGATATGCAAGGATTTGCCCTTTTAATGTTGTGTTCTTACATATTTAGTTTCTTTGACAATGTGTATTGAACACTCCTTTCCTGACCAAGAGACAGACACAGGTGTAGGCAATATCTAGCAAATAGGACTCTGGCCTGGCTGGTATCTTTAGGTGTTGCCACAGCAAGTGTGTAAAAAAGTTGATAGCTAAACTCTGTTGATATATTTGTGCTCCTATATGCTAAGTCTGAACGCACACGGATATTACAGTGTCCTTCTCTATTTTGGTAAATGACTAGGACAAGGAGGACATCCTGCTGAATCAGAAATGTGTCAGTTAAGGTAAGAGTTCAGTAAATTAAAGCAAATCCTAGTTCTCTTGAAATCAATGGGAAAACTGAATGAAAGCTAATAAACCAGGATTTGACACAGAATTTGGTAAGAAAACATCACAGGTTGAAGAAACTCTGCCTTAGCAGGTCCCAGCTGCTACAGCCGTGTAGCTTAACTTCATAGTAAATTCTTAGACCCGTCTATGTACTGGGGTTGAATCCTTCCCCTCATGTACTGCTGCCGGGTATATCTGATGTGGAAGGACCTCACAAAAGAGGAACCCAATTTTCACATTGTCCTCTCAAACAATATTTTTTTATTTTCTGTCTCCTTCACCCAGAATTTGTGGCAGTGGCTGCTGCTGCTGTTGTGACAGATGCTGAAAGAGGCTGGCAATATTTTTGGTGCTAAAAACAGTATTTCTTTGACAAACTGATAAAAGAAAGATTTACTGTTATGGGGCTGTTTCATCTCAGGGTCATTTCCTACAGGGAATAACTTCAGTTCTGGCAGTTGAGGACGTGGGAGCACAGCACCAGAGGATATAAAGATAGTAAGGCCTAAGGGGAAGGGACAATGTACGGTGTGTTTGTGCAAGTAATTCCAAGTAGTGCCTTGTCCGGATACGAATCTCTATTCATGCTGCCAAGTTCCCTTTCAGTTTTCCTGCACTAATGACATTCAGGTCTAAATCTGCTTGTCTTACTCATGCTGAGGGGCAGATGAGTAAGCAGGTCCCTGGGTGAGGCAGAGCAGGCGGGGAGCACCAAATGGCGTAAGTGGAACACAGCCTGTCTCTGTGCTGAGCTCGGTCTCCTTGAAACCCGAGGCACTGAAGGGGGAAGAAGCTGTTCCATCGGCCCCTGCTGTTGCCTGCAGAGCTGGTGAGTGAGAACAGGGAGGGTTGTCATGTTTGTTCACTGTCACTTAGTTTCCTGGACTTGGTACCCAGCAGAAAGGCTTGCGCCAGCGCTGGTGGATGCCCACCGGCGCTCCTGGCCTCGGGTACGGAAGCCGACCCCACTCTGGCACCGTACCAGCTCCAGAGGGTTCATGCGAGGGGTTCCCACTGCTTTGTGCGCAAAGGACATGGGAAATGTGGGGACTAAACGGACTAACAGAGCCACAAGCGCTGTCTCTCCTTATAGCTTTGGTCCTGCTTAAGCAGTGCTGTGGTCTGGAGAGGGGTTCGAATGCATAGTTAATTCTGTTAAAAGGATCTTGAGTGCATCCACATGCTCACAAGGTTTTCTGCATTGGTGGTTTCACGAATGGTTTCATTAACTTCCCTCCAGCTGAAAGACAGCAGCATTGCCCCACTCCAGGCCTAACTTTTCCCCCACAACTTTGCTAATGACTATTTATCTGTAGCTGCAATTGGTGTGTCCCCTGTTCTGCTCCTACATGAGACTTCTCACTTGTCCTTTGGAGAAGCAAACAGTGACTTGCCCCTGGTCTAGTTCACCTGCATCTCATGAACGTTCATTAATGTTTAATTGGTGGCCAGCATCAGCTTCTGAGCTTATGCAACTTTTTGGACATCAAACTATGATATCCTATTCCTCCAAGCTTGCATTACACAGTTTGTGCTTTTCTTGTGTTTGGAATAAATAGAAGACAGTCGTCAGTCTAGGACATTTCACCAACATTGAATGCAATGGTTTTTTGTCTTCAAAGACACTGGGGATTTTAACTGATCTTTTCAACAGCTAACAGAAATTATATAGCTGTACAGCTCCATTAGTCTTTGAAAATATTAATCTACAAGTGTCTTCTGTCTCTAGTGCATTCCTGATTTCTTTCTATTGACAAGAATCAATAGCAGCATATCTGAGGAAACAGATAAACGTATATCTCACTAGTGAGAGGTAAGGAGCTGTTCAGAGCAAGTTGGTTTCACAGATTTCCACTTGTCTTTGCCTTTTCTGATTTCTTGGATAAATATTCTGCTACATACGTTACTCTGCTCACTTTGGATGTGTCTGAAATAGCCAATCTCTCTTCAACGTATTTTCAGCATTTTGCAATGTCAGATGTTGCTTCCAGCTGTAGAAAGAGAAATCATTTTTTATACTTCTTTAAAGTAAAAGCAATTTAGAGCATTTACATCTGTAGAAACAGTAGCTCCTTGTGGAGTCCAGCACCCAAGAGGTGCTTGTTTTTATTCACTGTCGGGCTGTATCAAAGGCAGTATTGTAGAATACTTAATGATTGCCTTTTCATGTCAGTTTTTTAATTTTTCCGTAGTGTCTTTATTATTCATACCAATCTGTCTTTTAGATCATCTTCCATAGACACTCCAGATTAAATTTTCTTCATTATCATTATAGAACTAGATGAATAAGTGGCACATCTGTTCATGAAGTGGTTTATTATCTGTTCTGATGAGGTTTTGCATGAATAGCGGAATGACTTAAATATGGAGCAAATGCATACAGGTTTATGCATAATCTTAAATTCATAGCCAGTAGTGCTAACTCGAGGAATCTGATTTTACACTGAAGAAATAATTATTAACTAATGATCTGGGACAACTTTTCTTGAAAGTCTTAACGGAGAGACAATACAAAACCAAACAAACCTGCATATGAAATAGCACTAATGAAGACCCACACATTTTTTAACTCATTTCATCACTGTAAAGGCAAACTTTAAATATTTTATAAACACCATTCTAGCCACGTAAAACCAGATTGCACCAATAAATTTATTTTTGCAGAAGCTATTTCCTAATTCCTTACAGCTGCATCATTTACAAGGGAGAACTCTGATCATTTGTCTGTCATACAGAAGATAGCACTAAATTTTGAACAGCCATATGTTAGTGGTGGTTTCCACAAACGTTCCTAAATTGTAAAATGTACACTGTCACGTTTGCATTCTGGTGTGCTTGTCCCACAGAGAGTTAGAAAGGTGGGGAGCAGAGCAATTAATTCCAGCTCTTCCAGTTACTTAGTTCTACTCTCTGGTACTTTGTGTCTCAGCAGATCTGGGGAGAGCAAAGCTGTCACCTCGGAAGCCCTCGGAGCCAGCTCGGGATGGATATGACAGCCCAGGTTCTCCAGCTGCATGTCAGCTCCCTTTCTGACGGGAACTTTCTCCCTTCCATGCCTCACAATATTTGCCTGAAGTCAAAGAAGGATGGCTCAGTCCTTGCTAGGTGCCAAGGTGAGAGAGGAGAGGAAGGAGTACTGGAGACCAGAGGAAAACCTTGTCTCCGTTTGGGTGCCTGAGCACGGTTTGATGCCTTCATTGACTTCGTGCATCTGGGGGAAAATGAAGCATCAGATTTTTATATGATCTTTATATTTTTATTTTGTGGATGTGAAATGTAAACAGATTACATGTAAAATAGGAGCCAGTGTAACACAGAGGAGTTCCATCTTGAGCTGCAAGTGACAAATCACTTGAGCTGCAGGAGCTGTCACAGTGTACAAGGTTGCCAGGAACAATCAATGAAATTATAGCCTTGTACTGCACGGTTGTTTATCTGTTATTATGGAAATAAGGAACCGTCAAAACTGTTGAAAAAAACTGAGGATTACAGTATGCACAATTTTGGAATATGACAGCAGTATTTAATCATGCTATCCTGACAGGTCCTGTTTAAAAAAAGTCCTAAGCTTCTCCTGCTGTGGCCTGTATATAGCTGAAAAGCTAATAATTAATGTTATATATTAGCTGTTACACAAGAACAAATCTGGAATACTGTATACTGTCTCAGAAGTCTTAAATCCTTGGAGTAGAATAAGTAATATAACAAACAGAAGGATGTTCATTATTAGTGTGTCTTCTCCCAATAGATAGATGCATCAAATCCTGGCATGTGTTAATGCTTTTATCATGTATAAACTATTTTTATATAGATATGAATCAGTACAGGATCTTTTGAAATAACCAACAGAAGTTATAGCACTCGAAACAGATCATGATAAAAATAGGAATCTAAAGCTTTTCTCTTCATACAACATTGGAGCTATATCTAAAAGAGTAATTTGAGAAGCTAAACACTTAAGAGGTATTCACAATATCTGTCTTAAGACTGAAAAATTTCATGCTTCTCCTGTAATGAAAAAGAGCTCCTTCAGGAAGAAATTCAAATACCTAAAGTTTGGCCACTACTCTAAAACACTTTCATCCTGCAGAAATAGTGTGGTAGAACACCACCAGGAGTTGGCTAGACTAAGCCTGGAAGAGCGTGGACTAATGCCTGGTCACAGCATCCAGCTTTCTTATTCATACAGCAGTATTAAAAAGCACAGAAAAAAGACAAAAAGCAGTTACTGAATTCTATAGCTTCTGTTCATGTCTGCTTCTAGCTGAACCTACTCATCTGTCAAATTCTAATTTCCCTCTATTATTTTCTGTCTCAGAGAACTGAATGTGCCCATCGTATAAGTATTTCTACTCTATTTCAATGGGAATTGTGTGTAAAAGGAAAGAATGACAGACAGTTAGTACAATATGGAGCCGAGTGCTGATTTACAGTACCTGAGAGTCTGGACCAGTATTGCAATATTCTGGAAACGTTTGGGCTCTTGAGTCCTTTATTTAATGAAGGGAAAAAAATGATCAGCTAATCCTTTTGCTATCTACAACAGAATATGAAGAAATATTTAAATCCCATCTGAAAATAAGTAAGGAATGATCATTTAATATATCATTTAAAGAAGAGAATATTTTACACTTGAGACTCCTTCCTCCTAATAAGGCATTATGATTTAAACTTTAGGCTTGAACTAAAATCTAGGATAGAACAGACATTCTCACTCTACAGGTTCAGACTGGAGGAATCTCTTAATTATAACATGTTGATAATTTTGGTAAATAATATGAATTGGACATTGACATTTTCATAAACAATATAGACAGCCCTAAAGATGCATTTGCACCACACTGTCATCTACATATATTTGAGATACTTGGTTTTCTTACTTATTTCCCAGATTTTATAAGTCAAAAGATCTTTACTGTGGCTTTCTTAAAGAGGTATGATTTATACCTGAAATGCTATTGTAGCAATTTTAAATATTTAAAAAGGAAACCCTTAGTACAGATTAGCCTTAGACTGTTATTTGTGATCTGTCATATTGGCAGATACTGTTCAGAACATTTTTGCCTACCTCCTGAACAGAGTATCAGTCACGTCAATTCTTGACAAGCCCTAAGGAGAATAACATTTATCAGTATCTATTAGCAGAGTCTAAAAAAAAAAAAAAAATCCCTAGAAATGACAGTTTATATAGAGAGTATGATCTAGCTGGAAAATACCAGAAGCTTGATGTTTTCTCTCAAAAATTCTAAGTTGTCTCCTTATATAGTTCTTGTTATCATAGTTGCCAGATACCTCAGTGTTCTTAGTTTGGGAGATTCCTTTTATATATTTTCAAATCAATTCTATGAGGGAAGACAGCAGTGAGTCCAAAAAGGGATACTGGGAAGCTAGAGCCATATTCAGATAGCATTAGATTTACCCAAAGCACTGAGCCTACACTTTTCTGTTGGCTAGTGCCCCTAAATCCCTGAAGCTGACTGACAAGAAACATCTGATGCAGGGATTTGAGGGGAATTGTGTGCAGCTGAGTGTAATGCCAACTGATGTGCCTCAAACTGTAGCAAAGCAGACAGCTGCTTCTCCAAATTTGCCTCTATTAGCAGCCTAATCATAAGATGACTTTCTCGTTTCCTCTGTCACTGCCCATTACTGGAGCAGTTCACTTCCAAGAGTTGGCCTGAAAGCAAAAGTACTCAAGGTGTGCGGTCTGGTAGGAGATGTGTAAATCCTGCAGTGTGACCTCTCGCTGCGTCCCCAGCGTGCTGGGGCAAGACCAGGAGCATCTCCCTGTGCATGCGGGTTTGGGGGGACCGGCCAGACCCCAGCCCCGGCGGGCAGGAAAGGTCCGTGGTGCACCCAGAGTGCTGGGTGGCTCCAGGCAACCGGCTCCCTCCCTCAGGTTTATTTACATGCTGAGTCAAAAACTGCTGAACGGAGATCAGGTATTTCAAGAGAAACGGCTCTGTTTCAGGAAAAGGCATAAGAGGTCCTGAGCCTCTGTTGTGGCTTTCATTCTCCAGCACCGTAGGTAAGCAGTAATAGTAATAAATGATCATTTCCTTTTTGCTACTCTTGCAGGACTGGTTCATCGCTGAGCCCTGCAGCTCTGAACCCGTTAATAGTGGATCCCGTTTTCTCATAGCAGCATCAGCAAAACAGAAACCGTTTCTGCCTGGGCATAGACGATGGACAGGTGCAACAATTTCATCTGGAAAGAGAGATGTTTCTTGTCTCGTGTCAGATAAAAATATACATAAAAGCATTCACAGGAAGTAGAAGTCAGTAGTATGGTGAAAAGAACTAATGCATTTGCAAAAGATAATGTAAATGAGGGACTGTACCTAGTGTCAAACACTTCGAGCACTTTGAGGGGTTTTTCCCTCTTCCAGTAACCTGGCATGCAGTATGGTGCCTCTCATCATTGACTCTCCCTTTTAAATTTCAAAATTTTAACGTAGGGAAAAGGAAAACAAACGCATACACTACTGGTAACGAGAATAAACAAACTTCTGCCTCTCCCCGCAATGAAGACAGCAAGGTAAAGCTACACATTTCATATCAGCTGTTGGAATTTTTTCTTTATTTTCTTACCAGATCAGCACAGAGTCTAAAAACCAATGTAACATTGACCAAGGACTGCCAAGGTGTACTGATCAAGAGCATCATGTAGCTGCACATACACAGGTATTTCCTGAGCTTCCAGGAGACACGGTTGAAAATTAGGCTATATTTGTCTTGCTTTAAGCTAATTGTTTTTTTCCTTAAGATCTGACAGTTTCTTGCAGCCTGAACACTGGCTACATAAGGTGTTTCCTCTTTGTGTTATTTGGTTATTATTTCCCTAGTGCTAATGCTACTGTGCTGCTTCCATGTGAAATCCCAGAATGGTGCCTCTTCTGGCTCCTTGAAAATAGGAGGCAACAGGCTCAGCCAAAACTGAGCAGTCATCAGCGAATGCAAGATTAGGTATTTGTACTGCATCAAAACCAGTATTTGATGCAGGTAAAAACCGATCAGTGGACAACATAATACCAGCAGTCTAAAGCTGAGCACTAGTGCTTAGCTGCATTACTTTTTGTTTTTCTGTTTTATGGGTTTTTTCTTTTCCTGAGCTCTCTTACTTAATGTATGAGAAAATAAATAACACTGAAACAAGTTTTGTTATAAAGCATCCACTGTTCTGGGAGGAGTATTTTTGTTTTATTTTAGAAACTACTTTCAAAACACCCATTGCAAAGCTTAGATTGTTTTGGGATCCTGCAAAGCCAGAGCAACACTGCAGTAGCACCGTCTGTGAGTGCTTTCGTGCCTCGCAGACGCACAAGGCCCACTGTCTCGACGCATGGCCAGCCCTGGGTTTCCATCTGTCTCCTCACCTGACCGATGGCACTGTTCAGGGGCCTGTCTGTATTGAACCTTTCTGGAGGCATACTGAGGGAAACACCCTTGGCAGGGCCAGAGCTGCCCAAGGCGGAAGGCTGATACCCTGCCCAGTCCTGTGTCTGGTCTTGCCTCAGCTGGATCTCTCTGAAGGCTCATGAGTCCTCTTCTCTGCTTGAATGTTGTAGTACTTTCTCCAGGTCACGTGAGTACTATCTTTTATTTCTATAAAAATTAACAAAGGATAAGGCCAAAACAGACGTCAGTGTGAGAAGCTTAGGAGTGAGGAGGTTGAAGACATCAGTCAGGTTTCCTAGATGCAGTATATGTCAGCATTATTTTTTTTCTTTTCTTTTTTTTTTAATGTTGACAATCTTTTGCTTTGAAGAGAGACCACGTACAAGTAGTTTTTTTTTTCCAGCAGACACAGTATTTGCTCAAGAAGTGCCCAGAATTTCATATGGTTAAATTTGTCACTACATCCATTTAGCTATAATAGTAAAAATCAGTGGGACTATTAAAGTAGATTATGCACTAATAATTATGCAAATATTCCTTCACTGAAACTATAAAAAAAATCTCATGAAGATTTAGTAAATGGCTATTATAAGGAGAGAAATATGTGGAAAATGAAAATGAAGATCATTAACGTCAAGAAGTTAAGGGAATTTTTTTGTTATCATTTAAATACATGAGTTGGGATGCCTTTGAAGATTTAACCTGGAGGAGATTATTAGTTATAACAGTGCTGAAATACAGCTGCAGGATGAAAATTGGGTCTGTCTGGAGAAATGATCACTGGAAAACAGATCTCACCTGTTTCGTCCTTTTAGAAAGAATTTAAATACAATATTAAGTCATTTTTAAAAAGCAGAATAACTTTATATCCCTAGCAGGTAGATCTAAAGGGAATGTCCATTTTCCTGTTTCAGGGCATCAATTAGTAGCTGGAAGAAGTTAGAAAGGGCTATTCCCCCCCATGTCTTTGCTTTTTAAGCTCTAGTTTGAAGAACAAGATACTGGCTATAGCTGAGTATTGAACAAAGAAAGATAATCTGTTGTCCCACAAGCTGTAACAGCTTAATATTTTGCTAGGGCTGATGTTATGAAATGATTTAATGCTTGATAAAGAGTCCACTCAAAGGAGCAAATTCAGTTTAATTTATTGAAGCTGGTTTCAGCACTCAGGTCCTGGTGTAACACTTAGTGCTTAATTGACTTTAAGCCTAGAGGAACCACTGGAAGTGTAGATAGCATAGTGATAGGTGGCCCTTCAAGGCTGATGCCTCTGTCCTGATGAAATATACCCATTTCTTTGTTATACCTAAATATCAGCTTTTGTATATAAAAACTGGAAATTTAAAGTGCATTTTGCTATATAGTCCTGGTATAATATCCAGCATAGATCCAGACTGTGCCTGCCTGCTTTAGTGTCGAAGTGTATCTGGGATGCTACAGGCAAATTACCCAGGATGCTTTGGTTGTCTGCTTAGTCAGGGGAGATCAGTGGGAAAGGTAAAGATTGCCAGC
Organism: Dromaius novaehollandiae; assembly: GCF_036370855.1. NCBI lineage: Eukaryota > Metazoa > Chordata > Aves > Casuariiformes > Dromaiidae > Dromaius > Dromaius novaehollandiae. Next base: position 22,501,484 of record NC_088112.1, on the reverse strand, counting down.
AAGCAGTCTGAGCTGAATTTGACTGCAGAGAATACGCACAAGAAATATGCACAAGAAATGCATCCACTAAGTAGAGCTAACCACCTTAACTGCAAAATGCCTTTTCCCACTTGATTGGCATAACTTCTTAAGAGTGCTTGCCAAGGAAGGAGCTTGGTTTCTAGAGCCTTCCTCAGTATGAGATACTCAGAAACCATAACTTTTGCTTTGTAGCAGAATCCCTAGACACGGGGCATACAACAAGCTCAGTCAGGGTATCTCAGGGGCCTGGTCCTGGTGTTGGAATAGGTAGAGTATATTCCCTTGCCAGGGGATGTCCTCACCATTCCTTGCCCTTCCTGCTGAGGAGGACTGAGGGAAGACATGAGAAATCTCTGGATAATTGAATTAGTAATGAAATGCAGAGTATAAATTGTCCTTAGTGTTTGCTGTAGGTATTGCTTTACATTGCAGCAAGGTAGACTGACATTAAACACTAGGGCAATTCTCCTGATAAGGGGTTATTTAGTCCAGTGTTCTTGATTGACTAAGCAGGCTGTTATGTATCCCTCACTGGAAATACCTAAAACCAGATTATACGAACTTCACAGAGCTGGGTGTAGATGTATGTTGGTAGGAGGATGGACTAGTTGCCTTTCAAGATCACTTAAAACCCTACATTTTATCCTTCTTGATGCACTCAATTTCAGTCAATTAACTTAAGACAATGAAGAAGTTTATTTTCTCTATATTAAAAGCAATAATCTCTTCTTCAGTGACTTTGCATTATTCCATCTTGGCCTATTCTGGCTAATACAGTCTGGCTGGAAAACCAATTTTGGATCCCGAGCATACCCAAGATAATTCACAGAGTCAAGTTAATAGTCCCTCTATTTCTCTGGGTAGCCTCCCGGCCTGAAGCATCTTTCAAAGGCAGTGCTTGAGCACTGAGCTGTAGCGATTCCTCGGCTTTCAGATCTGGTCCCTTAGGTAATGGACATCTGCTGCTATTCCAGTCTATGCTACAGATCTGGCTGAATCCATCACCAAAAGTTTAAAGAAGATGAAGGCTGTCACTCCTCTTCAGATCTGTCATACAGGATAACCAGTTATCTTCACAGTTACCGGCTGTAGCAGGGAAGTAGGGAAGAAATGTTCTTGCCCAGATTTTTCTCACTGGGGAGACATACTGTACAATTGCAATTAAACTGCCAGATTTTGTTCTGCATTGTTAGTTGAGTTTTCTTCTTATTCCTAGTGCTGGAAAAATTAACTCAAACATGCTTGTCAGAGAGAAGTATTAATACTGTCCTGCAACACAGGAAGGTATTAGATAAGGCATGAAGATATGAGTGATTTAAAAAAAAATGGAGTTACCAGGGAAGAACTTCAGTCTTTTGTGTTGGGTATAAGTTGCATAGGCAAGAATGCACAAAGAGGCTGGTGAAAACTGGAAAGACTTCTGTAGATAATTAATTAGATCAATAGATTAGATTTGTGGACAGCTTGAAGAGCTAAATTGTAATCTAGTGACACACATGTAGCAGTAGCTGTGTATGGGATAATTCATGCAAAAACAGCAGTCATAAGCAGGATACAAAGCTAGAGGAAAAAGCAGAGAGACTAGGGTAAAGACAGTGGTTGAAGGTATCTAGACTTCTGCATTTTAGGGGATTAAATCTTGTTACCGAGGTCAGGGCTAGTTTTTCCCTTAAGAAACGCTTTTATCAGGAAAGAAGAGAGGGTTTTGGGGGTTTTTTTTGTTTGTTCTTTTTCCCTCTACTGCTACTGACACTAGTGCTAATTCAAGAAGAATCTTCCAGGGACTGTGGGACCTATTGGTGTGAGGTTCGATTACCCAAAGCAATGACAGAATAGTATCGTGTGTTGCCTCCAAGAACTGTAAGCAGTCAGTCATGAGGAGCAGGCAGTCTCTCAAGAGCCAGCTGGTTGTAGGAGTGAGTTTTGGTGCAAGAAGCCTTTGCTCTCATGAGCTGGAGAGTTGTCCTGCATTGGGGGGTTACTCCTGAAAATACAGAGGTGATACACCCACAGGTGCATCCCCATGGTGACTGAAGGACATATTTGGAGAAGAAGCTGTGGTTAGTGTATGTTGGTGTGGGGTGAGTTACTCGTGCACTGAAATTTGTGCAAGTCAAGTTACCACATCTCTAAATTCGGCATTCAAACCAGTCCTTAGTTCGGACATGGGCTGGTAGGAGCGAAACCTGCAGTGTAGGAAATCAGTAGCCGCAGTCGGGAGGTTGCAGTTAAAGGCTGCCTCCTCCTCGGAGGATGGGGGGGTGGCGGGGGGCAGTAGCCAGCATGGTGCCTGCTGCCGCTCAGCTGGCAGGAGCTGTTGGTGGGCTGGCTCGCCCACAGGTTTAGGGGAGGTCATTTGGATTAAAAGGATGGGTGTATTACTGTAATACTGTTAGTATTGCTGTTAATTGAGGGATTTCTAGAGGCATATTTTTAATCCTTCTGTTAGTGCATGCGTGGGCGTTGACCCCATCCCAAGTTACCCTTCAAGGTTTAGCTGTGCAATTTAGAAGTCCAGAAGCCTGACTACATGAACGGACAGTCGCACTTAGGTTATTATTATTATGAAACTGCAGCCTTCCTGCGTCCTCTGTATTCTTTACTGTCATGCCTAAAGACATACTATTTCAGCCTGTGTGCTCCTCGGCTCTCACAGGTGCAGACTGGCTTAATTCATTAGTGAGAGGGGCCAGGGAGAACTCTGGTGGCAACAGGAAGAATTATGTTTCCCTCTTACTGGCTCTGTTGCATGTGGATATCCTAACCACACATGTTGTATGAGCACTTGTTGTATCTGTCTATGTATATCTATATGCATACCTATGTACACTAGCCAAATCACAGCATAAGTAAAATTCTGCAGTTGTTCAGTGTTCACAATAAGGCTGAGCATCTTATGGCAAAAGAAAGAATGAGATCAGATGCTGTGGTTCTAATGAGTAATTATAAATAGGTCAAGATCAGTTCTTTTGGGCTAATGGTGAAAGTAAAGCTCAGAGCTATATGAGTAGCACCATTTATTTTAGTACGGGTAATATCACTAAATACATATTATTCTCAATACATTATGTTAAAATTGCACATATTAGATGTCTTTATTGAATTTTAAAAAGTAAGTAGACTAGCTTAATAATAATTGCAACTAACCCAGGCAAGATCACAGACAAAGCAGAAATTACATTTTAGATAATGTCTACAAATGCCTGCATCCTTCCAGATACGCTGGAAAGGGACTGTCGTAACAGGCTGGCTAATAGAATTTGGGGGTTAGCATTTGTGACTAAAAAAGAATGAAACTGCTGATTTATCTTCAAAGGTACGGCCAAGGTCATTCATTCTGTTGAAATCAATGTGTATAGTCCATTACATACTTGAAGCCCTTTATCTGTTACTGCTCATCTGTTGTTCTAGCTTATCTTCATTTTATCTCAATTTATAAAGAGGGAAGCGGGGGGGGGGGGGGGGGGGGGGAAGGTAATAATAATGTTAGAATCTCATTTCTCTCCTTTAAACTGAGGGCACCTTATTCTTGCCGACTGAGACTAAAATGAAAGATTAGCTCTGTTTGTCTCTCTCAGCTCCCTTGTAGGGATATTTGGTTGGTGATATAGCTTATTGACCAGGGGACAGCAAAATAACTTCAGCAGCTGCCTGAAATAACTTCAGTTCAGTGCAGAGAGATTATCAGTATTCAGTTAGTCTCTGTCTGTCCCTTCCATCTTTCTGACTCTCCGAGAGGGTAGTTGTAGGCCACAGCTTGAAGAAACTGGGGCTGAGAAACTGAGGCATCTGCCGTGCTCTCTCCCTTCTCGTCCTTCCCCACCAGGGAAGTCTTTGTGACTATTCCCCAGGGAACAACCTTGGATTTGCTTTTGTGACTGCATCTCTCCATCAGGATATCTCAGACCTCTCTAGGTAGTCACTGTCTTATTTTCAAAAAGCTATAAATTCCTAATACTGTAATCTCCAGAATTTTAGGATTATAGATGAGGTGTAGGGTGATACAGCAAACACTGAAACAGTCACATAATTTTATGTTTAGCAGCCTAGCAAATCCATATGCTAAAATATGTTTACATTAAAATATGCTAAATAATTGTTGACAGTTCAGCACAGTCTAAAACTAGATCTTTGTAACTGCTTCCCAGACAGTTAACAGGGTTAACTTTGAAGCAGATTTTTTTCCTGCATTCTGCTCACCCTGCTGTATTTCATGGGTAAATGGACATTCATGGGAATCGTAGGTATTGGCTTCCTGGTGCAGTCAACACTGAATCTTGAAATTGGTGAATGTTTTGCTTCAGTAAAGACTAAATAAAATCAGATAAAGGGTTTTAGATTTGGCAGCCTCATGCAGCACAGGTACACCTGACTAGGAATTAGATAAGATGAAATCTTTTTTAGTATGTCTTGGCTACTGTTTTTCTGTGAACTTTAGGGGATAATAATTCTAATAGCTATGCCTCAGTTTCTCTTACTATAAAATGGGCATAATAGTACAACTTCATCTGCAAAGACCTTTGAGGTCTAAGAAGCAAATATTTAGCCTAATGGAAAATAGTGCCATGTGTCTTTTTTAATAAAGCAGCTTTCTAATGCACAATTTATGCCACAGACAGCATGTTTATAGTAGTAATATTTTTAGTGATTTTTAACGAGTCTCTGATGAAACCATTTTTCGCAAGCTTTTCTTTGGGATGCAGCTAATTTACATGCAGTTAAATTACTTCATGTTTCATTTGATATGCTTTAAAAATGCTGAGCATTTTTGGATAATTTGTCAGCCATTAGTGATATTTTTATCATCGCAGTCTTGCTTCGTGACTCACTATTACACCAACAGTTCTGTTGCAGGCCTCTCCGTAGGGCAAGATGTATTTACGGCCACTGATGAGAGCCCCACTCCTGTTCCTGATAAGGTTGGTGGAAGTTTTCCTATGAACCTACATGGGAATAGAAACCTGGTTTTATGCCAATGTCATCAAGTGCTCAACAGTTCAACTGCTCATGTTCCATCAGGCTGGAGTGTTTACAGGGCAGGGTTTGTAATTTAATTTTTATATTTCAAATGGAGAAGAAAACTCCATCTAATCATTCTTGCAGCTCAGAGCTTTTTCAAAACACAAACATCAGGTTATCTGGGCTGTTATGGATGGACTGTCATGTTGCATCTTTACTAGTAATGGGAAAGGGCCTACAAATCGTCTTGGATGATTTTACTTTTTTGGAGGGATCTCCCACCTTCAGCAGGAATCTGCCTTCATCTTTATCCACTCTTGCTTAGTCCCATTAAACCCTGTGCCTGTTGCAAGGGGGCACACAGCAGGGCTCACGGCCTAGCTGGCTGGCTGACTCATCGAGCGGGCAGGAAAGATGGTTTTTATGGTCAAAGCAATGCAGTAGGCCTCAGGAGGTCTGTGCTCCTGTTTCTGCCTGTTACAGATTTCTCCTTTGGCTTTAGACAAGGTATTTAGACCAAATGGACCTCCAGTCTTGGGTTTCCAGCATAGTGTACCTAAAGTCAGAGGCAAACCAAGTTCTCGAGTGTTCAGGTGCAGATGACCACGAAACCCAGGTGGAGAGTGTCGAGCTGCAGGGCTCCAACCCTGCCCTTGGATTCACCTGCCAGCATCTCTGGCTAGAGACAGTAATGATGTCATTACCTTATGGTGACTGTGCAATGCAGGCTATTAATTTTGCTAACTTAGTTTGACTGACGTGCGTTACAGTTCCTATCTGTGCTAAGTACCATTTGAGAAATAAATACCAGAGATCAAGTAGGTATCAGTGCTCATTAACTGTATGGATCAAAGGATCTGACGTGGTCTGTGGCAGTAGCTTTCTCTCAGATAAAAGAAATACTTAAAGACCCACTTAGTTTGAATCTGTTTTCGCTTTGACTTGTAACTGCTTGAACACCTGCACGGTGGTAGGACCTGCTAGCTGGCGTGAGTACGCTGACTGTTCAGGTTCACTGCTAGTTCCAAACATACTATCTGCCAACAAAGAGATACATGGCAATTAGTGTTTTTACTCTAAGTGTATCTTCCCCAGCTGAGAAGAAAATGCAAGTTTTATGCAACACAGCAAGGGTCTCCTGGAGTTGCACTCTTGAGAACAGTTTTCAAAAGCCTGGATATCAATCAGCCCACAGATAAGCTGCGCTCCTGGCTCCCTGCTAAATGAGTTTTGCCCTTTTCTTTTGAAGGAACATGGCGTCTGTGTTCTGTAATGTTCTGCAATGCAGAGCCAATAATGTATGGATTCCAGGGTTAAAAAAAATCTGTGATGAGCAATTCACAGGAACCTGTCACAAGATGAACGGTTTTGGTGTCATTCACAGTCCTGCCCCTAAGATATCTCCTGGACCAAGGAGAATCGTCTGTTCTCTTATGCTGCTGTCCGTATTTCTTTTTCTCTAGCTCTTCCGTCTGAAGAGCCACTATCATCTCTCACTTCTCATTATTTCTAATCCTTGTTCACTTCCTGTCTCTGGAGATCATAATCCTCCATCTCTCTGTTCCCCAAGTTAATCTGCCTTTACTGTGGCATGTTCTCTCCCTCCAACACAGAATCACGCAATACTTTAGGTTGGAAGATGCCTCTGGAGGTCATCTGGTCCAACCTCCTGCTCGTAACATCTGAGTTTCCCCTCCAGTATCACACCCACCTCCACAAACATCTGAGCTGCCTTTTTGTCATTCTCTTTTCAGACACACAAATGCTACTTCCCAGAGGCAAGGCAATAACAGAATAAAATTCTGGGACTATCTTTTTATATACAGTGTTGTTTCTCAGGTTGGAAATGAACTTGATCATAATTATATTCAGGTCTTTCCTCACCTAGCTTTGAGGGATCCAAATTGAAAATTCCAGGTCATGTTTTCCTTTGTTAAAATTCTGCTAAGCTGACTGAGTCTTAGCCTCTCATATCTTCATGGTTAAACAAGGAATGGGTGAGTGAAACATGTACCCTAACATTGGTTATATACTGTCTGAATTCCCCACATGTTCCCATTTTTCATTAACCTTTAATAGCCTATATATACACAGATCTAGTCCTGAAAATACAGGGTGAGGAACAGTATCTGAGAAGTGAGACTTCAGAATTGCCTGTGGTGAAGACAAGATTTATATTTTAGGGGTTGCTTTCAGCTCTGAATTCAATTCATCCCACCCTACTTCTCTCCAGGAGGTACTCTGGTATTAATATTTAAAGTGAAATACTTGCAGTGTGTGTGACAGGTGCTGATCCACTGATCTGAAACTAGCAGAGTTCAGGCATCTGTGCTTTAACCCACCATTCGGCCTCCCTCTGCGAGGGACGGGAGGAATTCCCTCCGCCTGCACGAGGCTGCTGCAGGCACTTTGCCCGCTGGCCTGCCTGCTCAGCGGCAGCAGTGGTGCCACTTTGCAGTTGCACTACAGATGTCTTTTACTGCTTTTAAAAATGAGTCCAAATCAAATTGGTGTTCTAGATTCTGATTTGGTTTTTAGGTGCATCTCCGAACCTAATCTCTACCTCTGTGAATTTAGAAGTATTTTTGATCATATCTTTGTTTGCAATATACAGTTTTTGAGATTTTTTTTTAAGATTGCCTGTGTAACAGGAAAGTTGGATTTTTCCTGAAATTCAACATCTGGGTCATATTTCTCATCTGGGGGTTGGGCACAGACCATTCACAGTGGAGATGACATGTGCTGCCAGGAATTAAAGAAGAATTCCTAAATGACATTGCTGGAAAAGCATCTGTGATTCTTTTTACCTTCTTCCTTGTGATTACCTCTATTTAGGTAGACAAAGAGCAAGCTGAAAAAACCACAGGGCTGATCTGACTCCTCTGGCTTCAACACAGAATTCCTTTATTTATTCTGTGTGCTTGAGACTGTCTAGGAAATAGGTATGTATTAAGCTGTTTATGTTTAAAGAATAGTTATGAAAAGATTGTCTCCCTAAATTTTAATCTAAACTGTCTGACTGGTGGCTGCTCTCACCAACCCAGTTCCCATGTTTTCATTGCACTACCTGGAGAATTAAACCCACAGTCACTGCACAGTGCCTGCTCCCTTGCAGCTATAAAGCTCTGTATCCCCCGTACAGACCTACTTCTGTGGCCCAGAAAGATGTGTTGTTTGCTGTGTAATTACTTGGTGAGGTTTGGGAGCATTTTTGTTTGGCTGGGAAGCAGTCCTGTCATCTTCCTAGAAACAGTGAAAAATCTCCCTGTGTAGGTCATTCCTCCATCATATGAAATCACTTCAGGTTTGTCAATAATATGTGACAGGTTTCTCTTTCTGCGTGGCCACACAAGTGCCGGGTCTGCAATCCCTTATCTGTAGGCTTTTCACCGAATTTTCTCATCAAGGACTTGTAAGACTGAAAAATAAACTTGGAACTCTTCATCTCAGGGTTTGTGCCAGTCAGTTTCCAAAAATAAGGCAAGGGCTTGTACGCTTCATTTGCAGGCCCTCATTTCTCTTCTGGCTGCATTCAGTGCTCCCAGAGTAATCACAGCACATTGCTGTATTTGTTACAGAGAAACACGCTCTGCAATGTGCAATTGGATTTCAACAGGCTCCTTTCAGATGAGAATTGTATTTCGTTGCTCAAATAAAGTGACTCTGCTGTGTCACGGTGCTGTAGGCTCGCTGGGAAAGGAAGGATACTGGTCTGTGTTTTTTACGAAATGCCTTTAATGGTTCTCTCCCAAATGAGAGCAGTTTTACTAGACCAGCATGTCTAGAGTAAGAGACAAACCAGCATGTCCGGAGTCTGAGGGGTTTTTGGCAATGATTCAGGTGAAATGGATGGGAGGAGAGGAGACTTGGAGGTGTGTGTAAGAGGCAGCGCAGGGTAACTGGTCCTCAGTTGAGGAAATTGCAAGAAACTAAAGAAATTACATTGCGAGGGTAAAAATGACTGTTGATTTAAATATGTTTTAAGTATCTTTTGTTTAAGTGCCTTAGAGGAAAATTCTGTTCAGGAGAAAAAACTATCTGTTGGTCTTCATTCTTGAACTTTACCCATTTTTTGGTATCTTGAGGTCTTGTGGAGAGGAGGGAGAACCTGGAGATCAGGGCAGCTAGGTAATACGAAATGAGGATCCCATATAACCCTGCTACTGGCTTCGATTCTAGAGGCCATTTAGAGGCTCATCGAGAGGCCGTTGAGGCCTGTTTTGTAGAACTGGTGGGGTACTCTGCTACTGAAGTCAAATCCTTTTCCTTGTCTCAGGTTTATGAGTGATTTTTGAAAATACAGGCAGCACATTGCTGAGAGCCCTTGTCCCCTTGCTTTGTTCCAGATCCCGGGAGCTGCGCAGGAGGGATCCCCCGGAGCAGTGGCAGCGTTTGCTGTGCCCCGCGCAGCCGTGCTGTTGGAAGCGGGCTGTCCTGCAAGCATGCCGTGGGGGCTGCAGCAGCATGCTGCAAGCTGAGCGAGCTGGCGGGAGCCACCATGGCAGGGTCCTGCACTGATGAGCTATTGCCACCGCTGCCTGTGCCCTGAAAGATCTGCTGAAACACTAGCGACAGCCACAGCTCTGTCTGCGGGCTGCAGACCTGATTTTTCTCTCACCATTGCATGTCTGGATCGACGTCACGGGAATCGGTGCGTTCCGCTCTGTGAAGAGACTCTGCTGGGCTCGAGCAAGAGACGCAGCAGAATCAGGCCTTACACTCCGATTTCCTGTCCTTTTCCTATACAAAGGAGCGAGGGAGGGAGGTAAGTGGACCATCACGCTTACATCTCTGCCAGGTGACTTTCAGTCTTTCCACGACATGCCGGGAGGGCAGGTTCAGTGTGCCAGGCGGGAGCCTTTCCCCTCTGAGGGAGGCATCCAGCAGCGCCAGCCCCAGCGGCTGCGTGACCAGGGCTCAGTGACAAAGCTGCTGTCTGCAACTTCGGCCGCAGGATACGGCCATGGGCGCTGGATCTTAGGGCAGTAGTGCAGAAAGGTGAAGAAATTGTGTCTTTGCTTGGTTCCAGTTTCTGAGCAAGGTCATTCGGGCTAGCTACCACATTCCTCAAAGCAGGCAGCAGGCAGAGGATGGGGTTTCCTGTGGTCCCACCTCCTCCAGCTGGTCCAAAGCCCTGGAGGAGAGTTTGAAGCTCAGAGAACAAAGTCGTGCTATCCAGCAGCTAATGGGACACTTAGCATGTGCCTTACTATAGCTAAGTACAAGCAAGCGGCTTGTTCCCAGTCACACATACGATGCCAAATGCCTTTTTGTCTTTGGTTGATTTTTATTTATCAATAAAATGATACTGCAAAACATGGGAAACATCTGCATTAAATACCAATCTGCAGTTACTTCCTAGTTTTTAACCCGCTGTATTTACAGAATTCTCCACTGCATAATTTTGGGCCAGAAGGACGCCGGGTGTTGTCACCAGCTGAGGGACTGTGCAGGCACCACTGCCTCAGCACTCTGCAGAACCCATGGGAATAGAAAATAGAGCAAGAAACAGGTATCTGTTGCTTTCTGCTCTAGCTTGACAGCATCGTCCCGTCTCAGGGCCCTGCAGCAGATGCTGTCTTTGCCGTACTGCTGCCCCCTGTAAAGCGGGTCGAGGCTGTTGCTGCAGGGTGGAGCTGGCACTGCCTGTGCCACAAACCAGTGCGGTCCCACCCTGGGTCCTCTGCGCCTTCAGGAGGGATCTTCCTTTTCCACTGTGTATCAGGCAAACTGCTGGGCTCCTGATTTACTCTGCTTTTGTTAAGCTCTTCGGCACAATAATAATTTCTTCCAATTTATGGCAAGCCTGTAGACTGTTTGCACTGTTACTTTTCCCTGCGTGAACATTGCATCTTGTGATAATTGCTAATATCAGAGAGCAGAAAGGGGTACCAGAAATATTAGCCTGCAGCCTTCCAGTCGGAGACCTTCATCTCCGTATATTAAGTGCTAGGACAACTTGTCGTTTTTGAGGGTTAGAGGTTGCATCCACGGAGAGGTGTCCTTTGCTGTGACGAGGATTTGAACAAGTAACGTGTTACGATTGCTGTTTTTCCTGCTACTGCTTACCTATGGCTTATATCAAGCCAGCACCTTAACCTCCAACTACAGAGCAAGTGCTAATCTAGTTTGATGCTACTTACCCTGTTAGTTCTTACAGGCTAGAACAACACTAAAGGAATCAGAAAGAGAAAGAAATACGTATATGTATATATTTCTGCATAGGAGTGCCTTTAATTACAGTTATAAGGCATATTTAAATTATTTTCTGATACCATCTGGTATCAAAGAAAATCACTTCAACTTCCCATACACACTATTCAGTATTGCACTGGGGAGGTAATTAAATCTTCAGAAATTATCATACAGATATTCTAACCTGAACATTCATTGCTCTTTTGCACCTGCCTTTAGATGAAAAGAAGAGAAGGCAGTGTGAAAACAGGACAAGGCAGATCCTGCACAAAATGCGTGGGAGCCTACAGAGCTGACCCTGCTCATGGAGGCTGCTGGTGGCAGTGCAAGGGGAAGGAGGCAGAGGTGTGACCTGCAAGGAGAGAAGACCTGGTACAGCGTGAGCAATTTGAAATGTTTCTGTTATTTTCTTGTCTTCAGGAAATTGGAGAGACTGAGAGAGAGGTGAAGAGTTAGTTGAAGCCCCAAGCAGCTTGTTGTGCTGGAGAGGGTGAAAGAGAGAGAAGACAGAGCTGAGCCTGGGCTGAGTAACGACAAATTACTTCTTTTTCTTTGTGACTTGAAATTTATCTTTGCTTCCGTGGTCAGTAGAGAGGCTATCTTTTTTCTGTGCACATGAAAAGGAATCGGGACGATAATATATTCCAGAACAGTTTGCCTTTTTTTAAGATTTATTGTTAGCAAGATGGAATGTTGCTAATTGGCATTTGGCTATGCAGCATCATGTGTGTTCATGCTGAAGAGGGCTGGCGTCACCCCCTCTTCCCTAGGACTCTGCAGTAACGACCCAGCTGTAATCAGACGTACTCAGTGCTATTTCTGAAGAACTATTGGAAACATTGCCAAAGACAGAAAAAAGTAATAGTATAGTTAAATAAAGCTGAAATAAGTCAGAGAGCAGGTACAGTCCTACTGGTCTGCTTGTGATCTCTTGAGCCATCAATAGACAGCAAATAATTTTTAGAAAACAAACTTTCATCCTGAATAGGCTTCTTTAATTTTTTTTTGTTTGAATTTCCAGATGATGAAAATACTCCAGAACATGTAGCTACATCTCCTGAAAGCGCAAAGTCCTAAAGGACTGTTTTCCCCTGGAACGTCCTTCCTACTTCCTTCCCCTGTTTGCTCCTTCCTACGTGCTGCAGACGAAATGCGCTGCTGCCGGAGGCCATCTTGTGCACAGCATCGCACATCAGCACGCACCCTAAAATCCCTCCCTGAACCTCAGCATGGCTTGTTGCTGGTGGGAGTGTGTAAGTAGAGCTGCTAAAAACCCTCTCAGTGAATGTGCTACTTGGAGAAGGCTGGGCGTTCGTGAGGGACGTGGCGGTTTTCACTGCTGGTATCGCCATGATCACCTCTCGCCGGTCCCCGAGGGGCAGCCGCCTCCCAGGGCTCATGGGGCTGCGGCTCAGCTCTCCGGAGCCGCATCAGCTTCCCGAGGGCCTGGCGTCCTGGGGCAGGACATGGCGCGTTTCTGAGTTTGGCATTTAATCAGCAAAGTAGTTGAATTTTTCTTTTAACAGCTTGAACAGTGTTAGTTCATGAGATGTGTCTGAGAGAATCGGTGCTGAGGTCGCAGGAGCCAGCGCCCCCAGGACACGTGTGTTTAGTTTCCTGAGCAGCCCCCAGCGACGTGCACGGGGTGAGCGGTGGCGAGTGTGCAGCGCTGCCGGGTGGGCCCTGAGGACGTGGAGGGCAGGTGCCGCCGCGCAGCGCCCCGAGGACGTGGAGGGCAGGTGCCCCCGTAATGGGGCAATGGGGCTGTCGGGGAGCGCAGCTCAGAGCACCGAAATCAGCCACACAGTCACAGCAAGTGTGGGAACGGATTTGGCTGAAAAAATGTGTGGAAGGGGACATGTTGAAATGTGAAAATACACATAATTTGCCTTTTTTAAAAGTGAAAGATTTCAGGTTTTGTTCTCAGAAGACCATTCTTTTGTTCAAAACTGACCTAATTGAAAAAGAACAAAAATGGGTATAATAAAACATTCTTTTTTTTTTTTTATGTGAAATGAAACATTTCTTTCATTTCAGGTCAGCCAAAATGAGATTTATAGTTTCACATTAAAAAAACCAGGAGAGAGGAAAATTACATTTTTTGTTTATTCCAAACTTCCTTTTTTTAAAAATTTGACCAGCAAAGACAAAATCCATTAGTCACAAAGATCTTTTTCATACACAAGTGCAAGATCTCCACAGACACTTGGAGCCCAGCTGTTTCCATTTACTGGTTCCTGATACCGGCACTGAACACACACAGTAATTTAGCTATATGTCATCAAGAAAAAAAATCTACACAGAAAAATAACCTGTGTTGCTTCTAATATGAATTTGGCAATAGCAGCATCACGACTTGTTTCTTTCCTGTGCAGGAAGGTGCACTACGGCGCAGAGGGTCGGTGCCAGCCTGTGACGCGGCCGTGCCGGACGCCCCGGGGAGGCAGCCTGAGTCCTGGACAAGGAGCCCTGGGGATGGCCGTGCCGCTCGGTGTCCTGTAACCAGCTCTGGCGGGAGCCGTGCTGACGCACTGGGAACCGGGAGCAGCTGTGGGAGGTAGCAACTGCCGCCTGAGGGGGACCAGCCTGGCGGGAGACAGACAGCTCGTGACCACGTGCGATGGCAAAGTCGGCTGCATAAGTGCCCCTCCACGCAGCAGTGCCGCCGCTGCAGCACAGCCAGGCACGAGCCGTTCCCTCCTCGTGTCACCGCTGCCAGCCCTGACCCGCGGCAGTGTTCACAAGTGTTGCGGTTCCGGTTTGGTGTCTTTGAGGCCAGGCTGGCTGCGGACGGCCGGGCGTCTGGTTGACGTGTGCATGCGGTCGCTGGCCTCACGCTTGCCACCTGGCCGCCTGACAGACAGGTTTGTTTAAACATGTGACGTGACACCAGCACAACGATTTTGTCACAGGTTTTTAGCTCGGTCCCTTTTGCCATCTCCGTGGCAGGAGGCTGTCAGCACGGAGCAGGGCTCACCAGGGAGCTGCAGTAACAGTTTACAGACCACAGCGACCTGTAGCTGGTGCTACAGGCTGCGAGGTGCTGTCACCAACCATGTGCAAAGCGCCGATGTTCTCCGTCAGATGTTGGAGTTACGTTGTCTGGCCCGTGTCCCTTCCAACACGCTGTTGTGTGTAGGCTGCCAATGCGATGGTCTGGTGTAATATGCTGTAACTGCTGTATTGCTTTCCACTAGCGTCACGCCTCACCATCTGAGGAGCCTTAACTTCCAGAAACGCTTTGCTTTCCATATGCTTGTGCAGCTTCTGTAGCATCCAAATCCCTGCCCTGGTGGAGCACCATATGCAGCGATGGCTGCACGGACAGGCTCTGTCACCTCCTCGCAGGAAGGGCACCTCAGACAGTGCTGCCTTTGAACAACAGCCAAATATCAAAGATTAAAAGAAAAAAGGCAAAAAAAAAAAAAAAAAATCAGCCTAGGATAGTCAGCAGCACAAGTGAGCAGTTGCCTGGTTTTCTGGCTCTTTCAGCCCTAGTTTGCCTACAGCTGTGCTGCCTGATTGAGCTGCATTCGTGTGTGCGTGGCCGGGAAGGGAGATGAGACCGGGGCCCCGAGAGCTGCGATTACAGCGGCACCAAGCCCCGATTATCCCCTAAACAGCTGTGCTGGAAGGAGGAAAATAGTACACCCAAATTACGAGCCTGTCTTTCAAAGAGGAGCGCTGCCGGGGGAAGGATTACAGACAGCAGCCACCCACCCCCGACAGCCTTTTTCACGTTTGCCCTTGGAGCAGCCCCAGGGAAGCCCCCAGGTTTCGCAGCAGCTGTGGCCACGGCATGTGCTGGCCGGGCGACGCGGGTCCGGCCCCTACTGCCGCGGGCAGAGGAGGGTCCTCGCCTCCCCTTTCCTCACCGCCCTTCGCTGCACTTGGTGCCCCACATTTTCTCCCACTGTAATTCAGCCACTGGCTTTAATGAAGGCTTCTCTTGTCAAGGCATGCTAAATGGACAGGGGAAAATAAACACTGTGCTCCCCCTGCACTTTCTCTCCTGTGCCCCCGCCCTTTCATTCCGGGAAATGCTCTGGTGGTGCCTCCCATGCAGTGCCGGCCTTCCCAGGAGTACTGCTGCTTGGGGCAGCACCTGCACGTGATGGTGTCAGAAAGTCTCTCTGTTCAGGACAGGGAGGCAGAAAAATCATCCTGCAACCACTGAACTGTTGCTTTCAGCCCATCTCAGAAATAAACGAGGAAAAAAAAAAGAAAAAACAGTTCAAGAGCGTGTTATCTCCAGTCTGCAAGGAACCAGTTAACATGAACTGAAGCTAAATCATAGTGGGTGAGTAAGCCTGTATGTAGCTATACATATGTATTTATGTATGTATATTAATATATGTATATATGAGATAGTTGAAGGATATCAACTTATTTATTCTTGTCTGTGCTCTTACAGTGTATATGCACTGATTTTTTTTTTTTTTTGAAATGGCAAGACACAGACTGCACTTTTCAGCCACCCGATGCCACAATACTGATCGCTCTGTGTTTCACTGGAGTATTTAACACCCAACCCATACACAGAAACTGTTCATATGTGCTTGCTCTCTTCATTTATCGTGATTCTAAACAAAAGGTCGGCTCTTCTGCCAGCAGCCAAGCCAGAGCAGCGTGGCCATAGCCAGAGTTACACGTATCATGTCAGAGCTTCTATAAATAGGGAGTTTTTTTGGTAGTTGGCCCAAAGCTATCTGGTGGGTGTTGTTCTGTGACTGCCTGCACACAGGTCGCAGGTGTGACTCGTTTTTTCCCAAAGTGTCTCTTTCTTCCCTGGTCTAATTTGTACCAGGGAAATACAGCAGGTGAAAAGCTACCCTGTGTTTGTGGGTGTTTTTTTAACATACCACAGCAGAAACAGTTACTGCGTTATATTTGTCAGAGTCACAGTAGTTTATGCGTATTTGCTATTCACAGACTGCAGAATATTGCCCAGAGCCTCACTGGTGGGGACTGACAGCACAGACATGCATTCGCGGGAGACCATAAGCCAGGATGGCTGTACAGTATGAAGGACATTCAGTTTTTTAAACACCTTCCAGTAAAACTGATTCCTTTATATTTGTAGTTAAAACTGTGTGGTTTTTTTTCTCACAATTATGCACAAACTAACCTGTAAACAATTTGACATCACACTTACGTACAGGTGAAGCGTGGTGGGAGGCAGAAGCGGTAATTCGGTGGGTGCCACTGGATCTATGTTGCTGTGTGACGGACTGACTGGGCCGCAGCAAAGGCGCTGGGTGCTTGGAGGAGGTCAGAAAACGTAACACGAGCGGGGTCCCAGGACCGCGTCACCGGCCCCTCCGCACCCCGGGGCGGCTGTGAGAGCACCGCCCTGGCAGCAGTCGCCCCCGGCGCGAGGGAGCCCCGGCGGACAGGGAGGCGACCCTTGCAAAGGGCCGACAGGACTTCTAAGACTGATTCCTGTTAAAATGGTTGGGCCCTGTCATCCTTCTGCTTAACGTGGATAAGTTTTGGCTCTTTAAGTCTGCGTTCTGCCTTTTTCTTTGTTCATTGCTATAGTTTAAAAGCTGCAACATCATACTTGTAAACTGATTTTGAGCTGAGCAGTACCAATGCCCAGAAAAATGTCTTTTTATAATGCCAATCATTTAAAAGTGCTTTTCTGTTCTTTTACTATTAATCTACAAAACCCTGTTGGGGCATAAACTATCCATAAGCCTGGACAGCTATTTTGCCCCAGGATATGCAGAGGGGCCTTGCACAGAGGTACCCTGGCAGCAGAGCCCAGGCCCCTCCTTGCGAGGGCAGCGGGGCTGCGTGGTGGGGCAGGGCGCGCGACGGCAGGCGTAGCTGATGGGAACGCTTTGGTCAGCACCAGTAAAGCCCGGCCTCGGTTTCTGCTTCAGCCTCCTGCTTTGCTAATCAGATGGACTCTCAAAACCAGAATAAAACCCCACATGCAGCTCCCGGGGTGCTCTGCAGCAGCTGCGCTGTGCGTAGCAGACAACCCTGGGTCCTGCAGGCCCCATGCCATCGCTCCTGTTCTCTGGTTGGCTCCCTCCAAGCTTTGCCTTCTGCCAAGGGGCCTTTTTTTTTTTTTTTTGTGTCCCAAGCAGTTGATCACTGGCAGGTGACAGTAGTTCCAATACCCAGTTTGCTCCCCAGATATTTTAGAGAATAAGGTGCTCTGGTAGCTGCCTTGCATTTTGGCTGCTGCCTATAAATGGGCAAAACAAGGCTGGGCCAGATACTGGGCCTTTCACTTGATTCTAATTTGTTTGAGCTGAATATTTTTAAAGTGTAAAAAAATAAAAGCCACTTTTTAGACAATTTGTTATTCCGATTTCATTTCCGTGCGCTGCCCTACGGTATTTTTCTTTGCCTCATTTTGGCACATGAGGAAGAGCAGGACTGCGGCTGCCTGCACCACAGGAGCCTGACAGCGCCGGGAACAGGACAAGCCTGGTAATAGCGAGGAGCTGTATGTATGTATGTGTGTATACAGACACACCCACACAGACAGACCCAGAAAAAATTCTTAGAGTAACTCTGGCAGACCTCTTCCCTAACGTTCTTCTGTGATGAGAAAAATCCCCCGGGGCACTCAGCGCTGGGCACTGGTGCAAACCGGGCGCCCTGCAACCCGGCTCTGCTCGGGGAGTTAGACCAGTGCAAGGGCCCTGCAGAAGCGCAGCAAAATGGGCAAACGCACATCTGCAGGTGCCTGCGCTCCAGCTGCCCTCCTAAGCAGCAATGTAACACCGTGTTTTCTAAGAGGTTTGGCCTGCCTGTGAGTATTAAAGTTTAAGACTTTTATTTCTGCAGTGGAGGAGAGTAATAACCATCTGAAACTGAGGACTTGGAGGCCACATAAATCAAGCCCATTCTGGAACATTTCATTTGGTCCAATTTTCCCACAGTTATTAATCATCACGCTGCCCTGTGCAAACTGAGCCCCCTCTGCGGGCGCACACCCGCGTGTGCACAGGCACCGCACCCCTGCTGTCCTGCGTAGGTTATAGCCCAAGTACCTGTGACATCAAAGAGACCAGGAACAAGCCGGAGCGGGACCAGCAATGCTTCACCCGCAGCACGCTGCTGAGGAAGAGCCCTGGCCCTGCCAGCCGGAGGGGGCCGCGTCCCCGGGCTGCTGCGCTGGCCCAAGGGTCTGATGGACCCTGACTGGCCTGGAATTTGAAAGGGGGAAAAAAGCAACCCCCCCCCCCCCCCACCCGAAGTGCCAGAGCGTGCACAGCTCCTAGCGAGGAGGAGCCGGTGCTGCGCGGCCGCTGAACCCGCTGCGCCCCACTGCCGGTGCAGAGCAGGCCAAGCAGGCACCCAAAAACAAGCAAGCAACTCAGCGGCGCCAGCTCTGTGGGGCCCGTGCATGTTAAAGGTGATGCATTTTGTTGCAAAAATACATGTAGTTGGCAGGTAAACAGAGGGCGACATGTTTAACATGACTGAATTGGAGTGTGAGCTGACACATTAAAACCTGAACTGGTGCTCAAGCCTCACCCTGAGAGAGGCCGAGTCCCCTCACTTGGCCCAGCACGTCACAGTCCCCATTCTGCACTCAGCAACACCGCATGGTCAACGTGAGCCACAGCACCGGTCTCACGGGTAAAGTCTCAGCAGAGACGGTGCTGAGCTGCCACTCCCGACCCTTGCACACGTGGCATTGCTTGGAGGGGCTGATGGAGGTGTGAGGTTTTTTTGTTTTTTTTTGTTATTTTTTTTTCTCTGTCTCTCCCCCCCTCCCCCCCTCTCTGGCAGCTGGCCTGCTCCCCACCATTGCTCTGGGCAAGGACCACTGCCTTCCTGCCAGTGTCCCCGCGGGCCACCACCTGTACACCACCCTCAGCTACCTGACGGCCGAGCCACCGCCTGTTCACTCGTGCAAACCTTGCAGTCCTTCTGGTGAGGCAAAAAATACAGCAGCCAGTTCTGCGGGAGCAAAGGGGCCCCCATGAATGCCCCACCTTGCTGAAACTGCACCAGGCCAGACCTAACCTGTGCGTCCCTGTCAGTATCATCTGTGGCAGCCCCAAGCACAGAGGGGACACGAAGCCCGAGAGCCTGGCAGTCGCTCCTAAGTCAACAGCAAAACGCTCTGTGTTACCAGCACTAGCACGTCGCCCGTGTATAAAATCATTTCGCACCTTTAGACAAAAAACGATTTGCATCAAATTCGCTAGCTGGCGCGTTCCCAGCTGCAGCCGGAATGCGTTAGCGGGAGCAGGTCGGCTCTCAGCCCCCTTCTCTCGCCTGGCCCTCCAGCAGCTCGGGCGCCAACCTCGCACAGGTGCTGTACCGTGACTTACCTGCGCCGCGGGCAAGTCCTGCCCCCGCCACCTTTTGCTACTCTGCGCTTGCTGACAGCGCGAGCACCCCCCTCCCCTGCCCGGGCACTCGCACCCCAGCCCTGGCCCCCCCCCCGACTGGCCTCCCCAGCCGTGCCTGCCCCAAGCAGCCAGGGCAGCTCGGTGCGGGTTGCTGACCAGCGCTGCGCTACCGGCTGGAGCACGGCCCAACGCGGCGATCGGTGTCGCTACCACCGAATTTGGCTCATTGCTTTTCAATTTTTAGTTTTCCCCTGAAGCGTGCGCAGCTGGAACGGCACAGCTACCGTCGTCTCACCATCAGTTCCCGCCCCTCAAAGCACTAAATGCACCTTGTTAGGCTGATAATGTCTTGTGTTTGCTTCCGCGTCAGATGGGACCATGCACCCGCTCTCCCTGGCAGCTCGGGCCAAAGGCTTTTGGCCGACGCGCCTGGCAAACCTGCAGAAACCAACCGGCCCCGCCGGCTCAGCCACCTAACAGCCATGGCACTCGCGCCAGGAAAACTTCCTGCATCCTTCCAACTGGAATCGCTACGTGTTTAACCCGTCGTCACCAGAAAGCCTTGAGAAAGACAAGACAGGCTTGGGGAAGAAACAGGGAAGATCATCAAAACCAATGGAATATTCTGCTGACGGCCCCAGGGCCCCCCGCGCCGCTCCCTGGTCTCGCTGCGATGCCTCTGCCGCGGCTCGGGGAGATGCAGGTTTTCCGCTGTTCAAGCCCCCGAGCCGCGAGGCAGCAGCGCAACAGCCCGACTGCCAGAATTGCTCTTTTCTGAGAAAGTGCAGTTAGGAGGAGAGAGCCAGAAAATCTTTAAGCAATACATATTGCTATATATATATACACATATATATACACAGAGATATATATACACATATATATATACATGCGTAGTGTAAACGGTCATGGCATAGCTTGTTTCTCTGAGCTGTGTACATCCCTCCAAGAAGTGGGTTAAAGGAGACCCCGGGAGGCAGGCGGGTCCCCAAACCTCCCGGCACCCGACACCTGACCCCGCACGGCGCTTCCCGCTGCCGTCAGCAGCGTCGGCACTCGGGCAGCTCCTGCCGTCGATGCTCTTGTGCCCTTCGGGTGTTCAGCTTGTGCAAGGACTTGGAGTTTACACATAAACGCATTTGTCATTGTGCTTCCACAACCGGAAAAGTATTGTCACCCTACGACTATAAACGTTAACGTGAAATAGGCAAATTAGGCAGTACTATCAAGATGGATTGTTTTCTCGTGACCTAACAAGTTGTTATTAGTGGAATTACTTTCGTATCGCTTAGGATCTCGCTCTAAGTGGTACCAGGGTCAGGCGTTTCCCCACCCTGACCCTATAGATGATACTTCCGCAGCAGTTCAGACTGCCAGGGATGTTTTCTTTCCGGAAACCTGTCTGGGATTTTGATTTTGAGGAAATCCTGGATGCATTTCTCCAGCTCTTCCTCAATCGAAAGCTTCTCTTTCACTGCCTTCTTCTTGCTGGCGTTGGACTCCCGGGAGCCCGAGGTGAGAGTCCGGAGCAGGTCGCTCTTCCGGCGGCTCTCGGACTGCTGCAGCAGCTGCACGGGGCCCTTCTTGGCTGGCCGGTCCAGAGTCTGTATGTTGGGCTGGCGGGTGACGGGGCCGCAGATGACGGTCTCCTGCGGGGAGCTGGCCTCCGACTGGCTGTCGCAGCTGGACGTCGACAGCTCGTTGCACGACGTGCCGCTCTCCCCCTCCTTGTCCGCCTTGCCGGTCTTGCAGCAGCAGTCGCAGTGGGAGGACGCCCAGCGGGAGGGCTCGCCTGCAAGAGCAACAGAGAGCCCGGCGTTACGCGCGGCACCGACCCCCGGACGCTCCCGCGGGCACCTGCGCAGGGTGCCAGGCCACCGCCGGCTGCGGGGAGGGAGCCCGGCCGGAGCCGCACGGCGACTCGCTGGGTCCTGCTCTGACTTTCGCCACAAACTGTCAGGAAAATCTCCGTTGAGTCTCGAGCGCCGGTTCTGGGCTCCTCGGTGAGGAACACCAGGGTCACCTAAGGACCACGCTCGGTCCTGTCCCGCAGGGAGCTACCGCGGCTCCAGGGACCCCGGCTGTTTTCCAGGGCTGAGGATCTGCTGCTAACGCCACGCATCAACCCCAGGCCAAACCTCGAAGGGGTCGCACAGGGCTTTTCCTCCTCGAGCAAAACTCCTTGGGAAGCCTGCGGAGTTTTTGCCTGAGGAAGGACAGAGAAAAAGCAGAACAAGGATTTCAGCTTTTGCCATTAAAGAGCTGTTCCTCCAGGTTTTACTCATCTGCATCAGTTCTTTGAGGCCAACAAGCTCATAGGTGCGAATAAAGGTTATAGGGTCAAAGCCAAGGTTACTAATTCAAAACCGACAAACGACAAAGTAAATTACTGGCGGCTGGAGAGAGCCAGCAGCCGAGAGGCTGGACCTCAGCAAAACCCCGTGGTTACGTTACTGCCTGTCCACGTCGATCAGGAAGGATCCGGCCCCGTCAGCAGCAGCGCCCTTGAAGCCGGGACGGCTGTGCAGAGCAACAGGCTCCTTGCACAGGGACCCCAGACTGCCTGGGTTTGGGTCAAATACTCCCAGTCCAACTTGTTTTTTCTGTCTTTTAAAATGACAGTATAAAATAGGCTGGCTTTAATAGCATATCTAGTCTCCCCCCCACCCCCCATACGTTTGCTGTGCCCAGGTTAAAAGCAACGACCCGGGGATCCTGCAGTGACCTGTTTTGCACAATTACAGACGAATACGGGGACCCAGCTCCTGCCAGCAACCAACAGTAATGAAGCGGTGCATACAAACGCTGCGCCGATCTTTTTCAGGGTCTTAAGGGCAAAATCCTGGCAGTCCCAAGGAAACTGCAGCCATCTCCGCATCTCAGCGCCGGCACCCGTGTGCGGCCAAGCCCCGCGGGGCTGACGGCAGCCCGAGCGCCGAGCGATGCCCAAACGCCGCCCTGGAAATCGCATGTTTTCCCCGGGGCATAAAGCAATGCACAGGGAAACACGCTGCTCCTCAGGTCTAAACAAAGTGTTCAGGCTGCTCCCAAAAAACACTTACTGTGTTTTCCTTTAGCCATCACCATCTTTATACTTCCATTGAAGTCAGTATAACTGCTTGTTCTTTTTTTAAAGTAACAAACCAAGCAGCAATGATGCTCCACACCGTCACTGGCTATTTAAGTCAATAAGCACCTCTCACGCAGCAAAAAACCATATATCCAGCCCATTTTAAAATTCAGAAATGGCCTCAGAGGACACCTTGCTCCTCCAGCAGCGCTCAGGACGTTTTCCTTCCCGTTACTGGTACCCCCAGGAGCTCCAGCTTCTCCCACCCTTCTTCACCGTGGGCGGGGGACGCGGTCGGTCCGGCCGTAAGGCGGCGTGATGGGGGCAGGCTGCCTCCGGCCCCGGCGGGACCCGCCGAGGGACCCTGCGCTTGGTTTCCTTCCCGATTTCATGCCGCACACAGCTCCATTTCTTTTTCCCCCCTGTTCAGCTGGAGACCTGCCCAAAAGCGATAACCCACGGCGAAGGGGAAGGGCTGGCACTGATAAAAAGGGCTCCCTGACCAAACTGCTGAGAAAACCATGGATTTAAGTGTCATCTGGAAGCATCCATCTTCCCACTAAAATGTAATTATCATTTCCAGCTTGTGCAAATTGGTCACATTACTCAGATCAAGCAAAGCCTAATTTAGCTTAGCCAATTCCCATCAGCACCACGGCCCCTTGTCTCACCTGCAGACGGAAACGGGGCCCTGCCGCCCGCATGGCGCATTGCACACGCGCATTTTCAGAAATCCCGGGGAGTTTCTGGCAGCTGGGGGTGCCTGAACGCACCTTTCCCAGGGCGGCTTTGCAGTCCTGCCCAGGCAAAGTTTTAGAAGCCTTGCACTGACCATAGCTGCTGTCCCGCTCTCCCGTTTCCCACCTCGTCAGCAGCCGTGAGCACAACGCACGTGATGTGCAAAACAGGTGGAAGAGCAGAAACGAGAAAGCCCCTTCCCACCCGCTCCTGCCTCTCCTCGCCGGCAGTGAGGGAGCCGCTCGGCCTGCGAGCGCTGCAGCTACGTTTAATTTATAGACTTGCTTCCAGACTTGTTCTATATCTTGTCTGAAAAAAGTCAATAACGGCTAAATTGGAGTTTTTTATAATTCAGCCGGCTTTGGCAAAGGCACCACGTACGGAGCCTCTGTGGGAACCCGACGCCGCCAGCAGCCGACAAGCACGGCCGCGCAGCTCCCGGTGCCGCGGGAATCCTCTTTCCACGCGTTATTACAGGACTCCACCGAGAAATGGGGTTAAAACCCAACGCGCTTCACCCGTGCGGGGTTTTCCCGGAGCTCCCTCTGGGGCACACGGGGCGAGTCCCGCCGCTCTCCCCTGCTCCAGAGCGGAGCCGGTGCAGGCGCCGCTGCGCGGAAGTGCCGGGATCTTTTCCCGGACGGAGGTGGGACACGGGACACCCTCGACCCAGACCCGGGCCGATGGCACGGGCGATCCCAGCAGCGCACAGGGCCGTGACCGGCTGCGGTCCCGCACGCTTGAGGTACACACTTCACTAACACTGAATAAGCCTTTTAAAAGTTAATTAAGAGCTAATAAATGCTAATTTAGCTTAATGAGTATTCAGCATCCATGGGCATACCAAAGGCAAGCCAGGAGGCGGAAATTCATCCATTCAGGAGGCAAAATGGTGGAAAAACTGGCCGGACTGGGAGGCGAGAGGCAGCGCGGGGCTTGGGCGGGCGGCTCGGCGGCAGCCCTGGAAGAAGCAACTGGGAGGAGGGTTAAAACCCGCGATGTTACTGCAACCGGGCGATTGCTCCGCTCTGCTGGAAAAGAGGCGGCAGAGGGGAACAGGCGTCTCCTCGACACGTACTTTCTGATAGCTCTATAAGGGGGGGACTCTGCACACACAGTCATGCTCTTTAAAACCATTCGGACAGTCTGCTGGCTTCAAACCTGACCAACACCACCGCACTCACCGGCTTTATTCCAGTCTCAGCTAAATGGGAATCCCAGTCTGGTGTGCGAGTAACAAAAATTGCCAGGAATGTACCTTTAGCTTTAAAAAAAGTGTAAAGCTTAAGTTTTCTGCTGAAAAGACCTCGATATAATCATTATAAGTACAACATGTCAGGCTAGCCAGTCAATTAGGAAAACCTAAGGAGAGTGGGAAAGCGGTGCAGAAAATTGAGTTGCCCTTTAGCGTTTAATAAAGCAGGTGGAAAAAAAAGTTCTTCCCCCCCCCCCCCCCAAGACTATCCTCAGATACCAGGAGTATAGAAAAAGAAAGGTTTCCAATACCAAGTAATAATACATGAAAAATACATGTGTCGACCGGCATCACAGTAATTACTACGCTAGTAACACTAGTCCCGTTAGTTAAGGCAGCGCTGTGAAATCATCGATCTCGGGGCGGGCGAGCAGAGCTCGCGCTGCGCGGTGCCGTCGCCCAGATCAGCCTTCTGCAAACGGCGGCGCGGAGACGGGGGCTGTGGGACGCCTCACGCCCCGCATGCTCGGGCTGCGGGACGAGCTGCCGTCCGCCAAGCTCTGCCCCGTTTCGGCGTGTCCCCTCGCGAGGGCGCACGCCCTTGGGGGAGAGAGAGAAGCCAGTGACTTCAGCGGGGACAAAAAATGCGGGGATTTTGTAGAGAGGATATTGGTCAAGAAAACGATAACTATAATGTCAAGACAGTCAAATGCAAGAAGGAGCCGAGGTGCATCAGCGCAAGAGGCAGGTCTGCCACTTTGTGCAGAGGGATGCAAAGGAGAGCTGGCGAGGTGCGAAGGCTTCCAGTGTCTGCCTCAGGCTGATCCCCCTCTCCGCCAAATGCTAAAATCAACACACTTCAGCCACTCCCTACTAATCAAGAAAAAATATATATACACACACACACACATATATATGTTGTTGGGCTATTATAAGAGTCACTCTCCCTTTTAGGGTGATTTGGAGCAAGGGAAGGGGAACGGGAGGGAGAGGGGTACCGAACCCCGGCAGAGCCACGTGTCACTCCCGTGTAAATCCTCCCGCATCCGGCCGTGCTGGAAGCTGTTGAAAAATGTCAGGTTACAGCAGAAAAACGATCCTGCCTTATGTTGTAATGAAATAAGCACAGCAGCGAACTTCACACCTTTCAGGCACACGCACTGCAGGTTATTTTGCTGGATACAATGAGTTTTTAACAGTAAGAGCTGCCTAAGGTGACAGGGACAACTAGCAATCACTTTGGGGGATTTGGGGATTTTGGGACAGCACAACAAAAGGCAGAATATCCTATCGCACCTGACGGAAAGCGGGGGGACAAATAAATGAGATGATGCACAGCGCTCGCAGAGGTGATCTGCATCCCCTCCTGTCCCCTAACGGGATCAGTCCAGCGCGCTGGAACCGCCCGCGCCAAGGGCTGCGGCTGCCGCGGCACCTGCAGCACTAACGCGGCACCCGATGCACAAGCGTCCCCGCGACGGGAGGACAGTTGACTCTTATTGCATCCTATAGCATAAGTCAAGTCATAGATATCTAGAAGGCCACGAGGGACTTGAGTCCTACAAGCCGGGCTCCTTTCTCGCACTTTGTAACAAAAGCCTTTGTATTAGAGGGAAGCTGCTTATTCTTCGGGTACGGCTTTGCCGCGTGAGGACCTTTCTGCCGGCATCCCAGGGAAAACCCGGTTATTTGCCTGCAGCGCTTCAGCCGAGTTTGGGTCCACATCGGTGGCAGCCCCTTACTCGGGGCGTGCTGCAAAGCCCACGTCCCCGACCGGCAGGGCCGCGCGGGCCCCAGTGACGGGAGACGATGCTAACGTCACCGCAGGCTTCATTAATTAACGGTTAAATGCTTTGAGGTTCTTGGATAAGAGGGGCTAAGCAATTGTGGCCGGGTGCTCTTGCCTCTCTCCCACTGCCCTAATCACCATTATCATTACCAGACGCCTTGAAGAAGCAGTGAGCCCCCAACGCACGACGGACACAGAAAGCACCCGCCGCCCCGTTGCCCTGCCCCGCACGCGGCTGAACGCGAGACCCCCTCGAAGGGGGCTGCGGGGGAGAGCCGGCGGGGAGGGAGCAGCTACGACTTCAGGGAAGAAAGAAATGAATAAATGCACAAAACCTTCAAGTCCCAAATCGGTACAGTGGGTTTTGTGAGAAACGGCTCATAGCACCAACACAAGCCATCGTTGAGCCCATCTCAGAGATGGAGGCGCTTGAACGCGGTGGTGCCAAGTGCTGGGAAATGGGTAGGTGGGGAGGGATCCCGGCGCTCTGCTCGCCCGTCCGTCCCTCGCCAGCCCCGACAGCGCGCCGCCAGCCCACATCTCCCCAAAGCACCTGAAACTGCCTAAAACCACCACTGCTGCGGCAGGCCGGGACAGCCCCGTTCCTGTGCTGCTCGGGGCTTTGAGCAGCACACGTCTGAATTAGCTCACCCAGAAAGGGACCGGCCAGAAACTTCCTGCTGTTCATATTTAGGCGTTATCCACCGCTAACTTCCAACCGAGAGTTATTCCACCACTTAGAGACACGCGGCCGGGGCTGAACACAGGAGCTGCCTGAACAGCACCAGAAAATACACAAGATCTCAGATCCAGAGGGAAAACGCACAGCTGGGTTTGGCTCCGAGATTTTGGGGGATGTTTCTGCCGATCAAAGGTAACTCTCTCTATGACTATAACAGCAATCTAATTAAATCGAAGAATACTTTACACTAGAGATACACAGCAACACGTTTCTCAGACCCACGATGACCCACTCATCTAGCTGCAAGAAAAATACAGCCGTTGACGGAAAAGCCTGCGGATAACACAATTATTGCAATGCTTACAACTGTAAAATGCAGTCTTGCCCCCGGGGAGACACACCGTGACACAAGGCTGAAGTCTTCCCTGCTGTTGCGGGGCGAGCGGTGGGCCTGGACGCAGGATTTGAGCAGTGTCTCCAGGTGGCCCAGGTAATCACGCAGCCATTTAATCCCCTTAGCAAATTATCCAGCTACTTAACTGCTACGCTGGAAACAAACCTTCACCTCTTGCTCCCCAAGCCCCCCGGGAACGCCAAGGGAAGATAACCAAACATATGCAAACCCTGATGGATCCCAGGGGAACTGGATGAACGTTTCTTAGGGACTTTTTCACTGGGAAATGCTGCTTTCTTGAAGCTCAAGTACTCTGAGGGAACACGGTGATGTTCATGACATCGGCACGGGGAAAGCGCTCAACTAAATCGTCTCCACACCCCCTTTAATTTTCACATCCATATTATGCTCTTAACTCTAATATCGTATTTGATATAGTTAATCTTCTGTTATAATGTTTCAGATTTATAAAAAATGAAGTGTTTTGATATTTCAGAATCAAACTGTTCCAAATTACTGTTCTACAAAAATGTTCAGAATTTTGATTTTTTTTCCCTACTAGGATTTGGAATGAAACAACGTTTTGATGTGTGAGAACGTGCAGCGAGATGGACGTTCTCCTTCTTGATGTGGCTTGACATTACACATAGGAAAGCTCATTGCTTTCTGAATTATATTGCATTTATTCAGCCTCTGCACTTTTCATAACCATTTTTTTCTGAGGTTTGGGGGTTTTTAGAGGAAGGGGGAAGGTTGAGCCTGTCTCACAAAACAGTGAGTGACAGGTTTGTTGCTACAAATATGGAGATAGCAATGAAGCAGCAATGAAAAGATACGAGTGAGTTTTCTCGCTCAGAAAAGAAACCCGCGGCAGCAGAGCAGCCCGGCCGCAGCCGGGACGGGGCTGCCGGGGAGGTCGGCCCAGGTCCAGGACGGGTGGGGTGGAGGCCCCTTCCCACCGCCCAGGCACCCAGGGGCTCCCAACACCAGCTCACCCCATCTAACACGGCCTCGCCGCATGGGCAGAGTCCCTCATCCCTGCAGTCACCCTTCTTTCCAACCTTGTGAAGCAGCAGTTCTCCTTCCAACATCAAAAAATGAAGGGCTGAGGCTTTTAAAAATATCACACATTATTCATATGGTAAATAAAAAATTGATTGCCTCCAGGTCCGAAGATAAGGCAATGCCGGTAAACTGACATTTTGATTTAGATCACTCATTCGCGCATGCACAACGCCTCAAACAGGTTTTGCATCCATGCATGAATTGAAGGTGTTGTGATTGATGAGAGTCCAAGGTCTAATTGGTGTTTTAATAAATACTTTCTGACTTGGTAATCTGGCTAGATTTATCAGCAGAAAATGCCCGTCTAAATAAAATTACCAAAGTAAAGCTTAGGAACAACGACAAAAGCCATGTAAGTAATTGGCTCTGGCATCGGCATTGGCAGCAGGACGACACGCAGGAGATTTATTTGCATTTAGGATCAAGCATCTTGAGCAAAATTTCATGGAGCAAACAAAACTAGGGAAGGACAACGGTAACGCTGCTGGTTTGGACTCTCCCATACGCGCGAAGACCTGCTTCTTCCCAAGCCTGTTCTACAGCCTATGGTTTAAATCCCCTGAACCCGTCGACACGAACCCAGCAGCGCTTGATGCTTGCCTACGGCCCCTCGGGCTGGGCAGCTCCGGGGCGTTCCCAGCGGAACAGGAGACGCGCAGAACGGGAGACGGTAATAACGGAGAAATGAGGCATGGCTGGTGCCACCGCAAGAACCGTGCTGGAAGCGGTGACCTTCCCCCAGCCACGAGCAGCAGAAACACCCGCACCTCGCGTCCAGCTGCACGAGCTCTTCGCCAGCCCCCGACGGCACGGCCGCAGCCCCCGCGCTGACCCGGGCCGCGGAGCGCGCGAGGCCACCGGCTACGGGAACCACCTCCCCGCGCAGGAAAACCCCGTTCTGACTCATTATAAAGATGTGGGTTGGTATCTCAGCAAATGTCTCCATCATCAATTCAGGTCACGTGCCTCATTCTGATCATGGTCTCTTCAAACTGACCTGTTTTTTAATCTCTTCATCCACTGAACCATGCCTGTCTGCTTAACCAAAATCCTTTTCCTAGTAGCACTTTAGATTTTACAAGCCTGATTTCTAGATTTATCCACTTCTACCTTTTCTCTCCTCATCCACCAAGTAAAAACTTTGGTCCGACCAAAGCACGAGCACAGCTAAGCAATACTTTTTCAATTCTAAGCAATACTTTTTCAATTCTTACCTGTATTTTTCATTGACAGTTTAGTAGTACTTGGCTTGAAGAAGAAAAGTAAGAAGAATAGCCTATTTTGTGGGAAGAGCTGAAGAGCTCTGGCCGCCCAGCCGATCCGACATAACAAGCAGTCACTCAAGGAGCAATTCAGGGCTGTTGGCATCTGCGCTTTGTACTTTCCACATCATGGGGAAATGATATTCGGCACCAGGACCATGGTATTTAAGTGTATCTTTCTCTGGGAAAATTATGTTGATATGAAAAAATGAGGCAAAAGTCCACTTCTGCCAATTGCACTTGCTGGCTCTTTCCCTCCTTCAAACACACACACAGCTCTGTGCAGAGCAAGTTATGAGCTGCCACTGCCACTTTCTTCCTTTTCAAATCCAGCCTTGAATACTCCTCAAATCTAAGACTTTTCTGTATCTTTTTTATTATTGCTGCTTTAATACCTTATCTGAGTCTTATTTAATACAGCCTTTCCTTTTACTTTGTTACATTAAATTTATACTCAAGAACTTGAAATGAAGTTTGATTTAATTAAGTCAGTCTGGGTTAAAGACAGAGGGTTTTCCTTGCAGTCTCTGAACAAGCCGAGACCGGCACCGTCTTTCTGTAACACAAAAGATGTGAAATACTCCAAGGGGACGTTATATCGACCAGCCCAGAAACCAATGAAGATGGACTGCGGCTTGCACCCTCACGGTCATTTTTCACTGAAGCACTCCAGATGCGTATGAAGAAATAAATTCAAATCCTCTATTAATTAAAACCAATACAGGGAAAACCAAATTAACAATCAGAAGCATGCCCCCTCCCACTGCCCCAGTTTCAGATTTACCTGCATACGTATTCCTGCAGATTCCTCAGCCGCTAATCCCGGGAAAGTCAGAATTAGACCAGCATCAACAAGGCACTGAAGCCTAAAGGGAAAGAAGGCCAGTTTCCACGGCCCAGCTCCCCGGCCCCGCACAGCTGCTGCGGGTGCAGAGCAAACGAGCTCAATCGCAGACACCTGGTCGGGGTCAGGAGCAACGGGGCTGCCACCAAAACACCTGATTTCTCGTCTCCACTCTAACCTATAAAGTGAGTTATTTTCTGTTTGCTTTAGATCCATGACCACATGTTGTTCCAATCTAACAAGAAACACCTTCTTTTAGCAATCACTGTTTTTTTATATAAATATATATATATATATATATATATAATACTACCAGGCTTTACTTCATTGTGCCCTTTGTGCCCCCCTGTTTTTATTGGGAAAGGCAATGTGTCTGTTACTAGAAATCCTGCTTGTTGAAGAAATACATTATAAATTGCTGACGGATGGTTATGATAATATGGGAGCCACAATTTCTGAGTTTTTAAAAATGAGGGCTCATGGACTCAAAAATCCTCTAGAGATATGAAGGCATCATGTTAGCCTATGTTGTTCCAATTAACTGCAATCAATTGCTAATTGAGAGCTATTTTAAGACTTGTCATCACTCTGAACATAATATAATATCATAATAATACAGTATCACCACGCATGAGCTCTGTGCAAAGAGCTCTCAGGAAAGGGAATAAAAAGGAGTAAAGGAAGCCTGATTTCTTGCACCTCCGCGTTTCGGCAGGTAGGTAGAACTGCAATGGCCTCGTCCGCGTGGGGCCCGGCGCCGCAGCGGCTGGACAACGCGGAGCCTCCGCTCCTCCCCGGGGAGGGCAGGCGGGAGGACGGGCGCTTCGCAGCAGAAACACCGCCCGGCAGAAGGGCCGGCACTGGCCGTGTCCCGGCCAAGTCCTGCGACCTCCCGCTGCTGCCCGCGCCGGCAGGAGAAGGGCACGGTTTTGGAAACGGACACCTGCAACAAACCTCCATGTGCAAAGCTGGAACGAGTCGGGGAGCTGAAGGCGGCTGTGGTCCAGCGGCTCTGCGGTCGCAGGGCAGGGCTGGCCTGGTACCCCCACGCGCTCCGACCTCCGCGGCTCTGCTCTGCTGCACAGCGGCGAGGATGAGGAGGGGCCGCGTCGAGGCAAGCCGCCGGGCCGGCGAAGGGCGCAGCCCAGGGCACGCGTGCAGCCCCGTGCGCTGGGTCGGGTTGTGTTCAACTTGACTGGCTTTGCAACACAGGCTCAAAAACCCCGACAGGGCTATTTTTGACACAAAACTCAAATGACCTAAATAACCGTACAGCACTCGGCAACAGGCTGGAGGCTTGCCGTGAAGCTGGCACGGCAGGCGAAGCCGGCAGGGACTGCGGTCGCGGGCAGGACCGGGGAGCTCAGCTGCAGCAAGTCTGTCATTCAACATCTACATTCAGGAACACGCTAGCTGGATAATTCACTTCGTGATGTCGAGTAGAAAAATCCTCAGGCAAAGAGATAACTAATTCTTAAATGAAGAATTTCTCCTCACAGTGCTGGTTTCAACCAGCTAGTAAGATTTTTTTAAAATCAATCTACAGTTCAGCTGTCTGTTATTGCAGGTTATTATGCTTACGGGCAGAGTGAGCCCAGCTGTCCTTTGCGAAAGGTCCAAACGGGGTTAAACCTTTCTCACCTGGCCACTTAATCACATACACCGTTTGCTTTCAGGTGCCCCCCGGTTCCCACACAGACGAACCCGTGGAGCCCGTCAGCAGCTCCTGCGGACAGTTATGCTCATCCTCATCACAGGGATAAATCCCCCCCTCCCCCTTTTTCTTTAAACCTCTCGGGTTTTTGGTATGCTTTTGCAGTCTCTCTGCTGCTCCAGTTTCTTCTCTCTCATCTCCTTCTGTTAGTATCAAGTGGTTTGCTATTCCTGGTGCATCCTCTCGCTGCCTCCTCGCCTCTGCTCCGGCTCCTCTTGGAAAAGCCAGTTCGGGGAGCTCCTCGGCCAGGGCTCCTCCCGGGCCCTGCTGTCCTGCTTGCTTCTCAGTGAGGCTCTTGGCTTCTTGTCCCTTCACTGCTCCTTCCCTTCTGCTTTATGCATACAGCATGGGGGTTATGAGGCTATAAATTAATAATCAAGCAGTAATAATAAGCAACGAGCTGTTGTAACTCACAACCAGCAGAAAAAGCAGGGCTTGGAGGTGAGGCCCTCTGCCTCCAGAGCTAAGGTCCCCGGTGCAGGCAGCGGTGACGTCCCTCCTGCCCGGGGCCAGGCTGGCAGGTGGCTGAAGCCGCCCTCCCCTCCCTCCCCGCGTCCGCGAGACACGAGGACAAACTCGCTCCCCAGGGACGGAGCGGGGCCGTGCTGCTCCCTCCCTCGCCCCGGCGAGCCCCGTTCCCTGCTGGGGTGGAGCAGACCTCCTCCCAGCCCGGGCAGCGCTCGCCCTTCTCCAGCACGAAGGCGACCGGGTTAAAATGCAGATGCGCTGCAGCCATTTGCTAAGCACTGCCAAGCGCTACCCGTACGGGTAGAGAAGAAGCCTGTAGGAGCAGCATATAGTCGTCAACCTGCAATAACTTCATCAGTGGCTTTTCTTTCCTGCCTTGCTTAGTCCCATTTTCTGCAGTTTCTGTCCTGCAGGCCGGATGCCGCTGGCAGAGCAGAGAGAAACGGGTGCTCCCTCGACGGCGAACGGCGATGTGATGTATGTCGTCATTACAGAGGGAGGCGAACCGTGGCTGGCGCACCTGGACCGGGCTGCAGCGAGAGGCTGAAGACCAGCCAACAGCCAGGAACAGCTCTCCTACCACGAGATGCAACGGAAGATGCTGCTTTTTGGAAAAAATTACTTTGAAAATCACTCTCTCCTCTCCTGCTCCAAGCCATTGCAAATGTGCTAACTGCCATGATCTGGTTCTCTTCTTATCCTAGATTTATTTTAAACAACCTCAGGTCCTTCACTCATCATTTGGTATCGTACAAAACGAGGAGCTGACCGCGAGCAGCATCCTACGTGGGGAAACCCCAGCGGCACTGCCGGAAGCCTGGCTGCCGGCTACAGCCTCCTGGCCAAACAGGAGGGGCTTCACCTGGCCTTCCCCGGTTGTCCCCAGGCGCTGACCTCCCCTGGTGAGGATGCAACCTTCAGCCATGCCACAAGTTACTCTCCTAGTTATCAGGAATTAATGCTGCCACAGAAGCTCAGTCTACTGCAGTACCGGCCCGGCCTCGTTTGCGACACCTTCCCCTCTTATTTATTGCCTGGGATCACAGAAAACTCTTTGCGGTATTTCACTCCGACAACAGGCACTAATAAATAACTCATGCTCCTTGCTGTAATAGCACATTTTCAATAGCACTGAGCCAAGCCTCATTTTTCATGAATGACTTTTTAAGAACACCACTGTGTGGCACTGGCACGCGGATGCCCCTCGGGAGCGGTGCCGGCCCTGCCATGCCGCGCCGTGCTGCCCCATCCCTGCTTTTGCTCTCCGCGCGTCTCAGTTCAGTGGCATCGAGACAGACATTGCAGCTACAGAAACCCAGCGAGCGAGCGGCTGTTGTACGAGGGAGGAGCCCGCAGGGTTGATGTGCAGGGATGACCTGGAGCACGACTCCGAGGAGCAGCGTTACAGATGCATCTCCTCCCAGACTTGGAGGAAGAACATCCAAACCCTCGGTCGGGCAAGGCATGGGACCCACAGACCGGTATCTGGGCTCCCGTATTTCTAGGAGCTTCAGCTACCCCTTTCCATAGGGACAGATGCTTGTTCTTTATGCGCTATTTAAGACACTCTTTCTGGAAGCTTTTTCTTCCTTTTCCCCTGTGTGAACCTCATAAAATAGCCTCCTGCTCTGTGGAGATAGATTTGGTTCATGCGAAAGAAACATTCCCAGCCACAGTGGGCTCTGCCTTAAATTCTGCATCTTGCTGTTCAGTGTCGCTGTGGGTTATTCTGGTTTATTTTCCATCCTGTAAGCGGTGAACTGAACCCTGAGACAGGAATGGTTTGATTTATCGGTGTTAGCATCTAGACCAAAGCAGCTCTGCATGAAGTAAGTGCATGTAATGGGAGACCCTGCACTGCCCAAAGAAAGCCCAGCACCAGCTCCAGGGGACGGGCGATGTGTCAGCGCTGGTGTCCTTCGCTTCCCACAGCCACCCAGTAAATCCCAAAGCAGTGCTACCACTTTGTATTACCCACGGGCAGGTACTTACATACCCTGCGGAGAGGCTTTTCGGCCAGATTCGGCAGGGTGTTTCCTCAATGGCTCTAGATTTTTTTTCTAGTTGGCCACACTGCGTTGGATCAGTTTGGGGAAACTAAGCTGCCTGCAGCTAACTAATGCACACACCCTGCTCTGAAATTGTAGAGGAAAATACATTTTTTTCTGCAGAATCCAACAGATTATTAGATATTTTCTTCCATACGTTTCTACAGGGAGGTACAAAAACTCCTTAAAGATGTTAGTGGTTCCTACTAAACTCTACAGGGTTTTAGTGGCATTTACATAGACCTTTACTGGTGTCAGCATTTTTAAATCCCACATAACCTTTCCATAAGAATGCAGAAAATCTCGAAGAGTCCAGTATCTCTGTTTCTCTGTGGATTAAAAACATATTGAAAAGCTTAGACCATTACAGATGTATTCAAAGTAATAATAACGGAAGGAGTTTTCTGCAAGCTGTACTGTGGAAATGCATCACACAGTGCAGAAGTCAGACTAACTGGCCTTTGACCTAGAAGAAATGTTGAAAATTTAAGTAAACTCTCAGCTATGTACAGACCTGATCCTGATCCCCCTGGAAGGAGGTGAGCATTTCTACTAGCTAGAAAAGGCTTCATGGACCTTATAAAAGTGTGCACCAGCCGCGGTTGTAGGGTGCTTTTGCATTCTTTACCTATAGACACTTTCCTTCTTTAGAAACTTTCTTTAGAAACTACACCTTGCAGAAGCCATCACGGTAGATTGTGAAGGCAGGCTACATGTAAAGAAATCTTCTGGGGAAAGCAATCGCAGACACGGTTTCCATACGCTTTCTGAAACAGCCCTCGGTGCAGTAAACCCCCGGGCGGACCCAGCCCACCGCGTTTGCCTCCGACCCGAGCGCGGGGCCCCGGCGGCCCTCAGAGGCATTTGGGGCGTCTTGGTCACCACGATGCTCCACGCGGGCTCCCTTAACATCTTTTTTTCCAGAAAGAAGGGAGCTAATTTACTAAAGTAGATTCAAGATCCTACAAAATTCCCCAACGTATTTTTCCTCAGGTTCCAGCTGCCTGTGGCTCCCGATTTCTTCTGCTCCCTGCCGTCGCCGCGCCTCTCCCCGCACTGCTCCGCACGTACGCGCCAAACTCAACCTCTTCGTTCACCTCCCCTGCGTAAGCGCGTCCCTCCCTGGTGCTGCAAACAGCAATGCTGCAGTTTCTTTTCTAACTCAACCCATGGACTTCGTGTCTTGAAAAGGAAATTTTTAAAAGATGGAAAACTGAGACAGAGA
Source organism: Dromaius novaehollandiae (assembly GCF_036370855.1). Taxonomy (NCBI): domain Eukaryota; kingdom Metazoa; phylum Chordata; class Aves; order Casuariiformes; family Dromaiidae; genus Dromaius; species Dromaius novaehollandiae. The sequence continues at coordinate 22,465,491 of NC_088112.1, read as the reverse complement.
GCGATCCGGCATGCCAAAATTCAGGCAGAGCTGCAGACAGGTTTCTGTCTCTCGTTTCTAGACAGGTTACCCTTAATTGTACCCAAGCGCTGGGATCACACACGTTTGCCAGCAAAGTCTTTGATAAAAATATATTTTTATCAACACAAAATTTTTGTTTCGTTGAAGAACTCTGTCTAAAACTGTACTCGTTTGCTACCACATTTCAAAGAAAATGAATGTTACAAAATCGTATCTATAGGGAAAAAAAAGTTCTCCTGGGTTAGTTTTGCATGTAATACATAAGCTGCCATTCACAGCAAGATTAAGAAATAGTTGTTTGCGTTATGATTTAGAGCGATTTTTTCCTCCAGCAATTTCCACAAAGAAAAAAACAGGAGAAATGTAGTTTCTACAAAGCAGAAATTTATTTCACCCTGGTTTTGCAGACGATGCTAATAATAAATATGGTCATTAAAGAGGGAAGCACCAGTCACCCCTTCCCCTGGGCTTCCCACCGGGTCCTGTTGGCCATGTGTCTCTCTGGGAATGCCTTTGCTTTCCGCTCTGTGCAGCTCTGAGTACCGAACCAAGGGCTGTGGTGTCCCGGGCCGGTTCCCACCCCTCTGCACCCTGAGCCAGGGCCGGGCCGGGCCGGGGGGCTGCCGCTGCCACCCGGCTCCAGCGAATGCTCTACCTGCTCCAGCAGAGCGGAGGTGAGCGCTGGGAGGGCCGTGCCGCTCCCACGGGCCATCAGCTGCTCCCGCTCGCCTTGGAGCATCATCCGTGGCCGCAGAGCGATTCATCCGTGCTGCAACCCGTCATCCGTCTCCATCTACATCACGGCATCACCCTGAGGACCGCAGACGTGCTGTCCCCCACGGACGCTCGCTTCTCTAAGTTACACCCAAGGAGGTGCCCTGCGGGTGCTGGGACTCTCACCCAACGTCGCCCGTCGTCCGCGGGCAGCGCAGACCCCGGGAGCAGCACGGCCGGGCTGGAGGCCGAGCTCGGCCCAGGGCGCGCGGGCACGCGGGGCGCTGCCGGCCGCCCGCTGCAGCCGAGCCTCGCCGAGGTGCCCGGCCACGTGCAGAGTCGTGTTCGTTTTACTTAGAAAACAGCAGGAGAAATGAATCAGTCCGTTACGGAGCTTTAAACAAATGTGTGGATGAGGAACAAGCTGTCGCAAACTGGCAAAGAAAATGCAGAAAATTAATATGGGGTGAAAGCTGCATTTTCCAATAAAATATGGCAGCCAGTTAACTCCTCTCCTTCCCTCACGTCACCGAGGATTGAGGCATCGCAGGAGCTGCAGAGAAGTCTGGAGCCCCGCTGCCCCCGCCACCCGCACCGCTTGGACACGGGAGGCATTCCCTTGACTGGTACACCCCTCCTTCAATCCATTAAATAATTAATTAATAAAATCGCTGCAGGCTGCATGCAGGTCCACGAGGGACCTTTGCATGGGCGACATACTTCAGCAGAAACGTTGCATGAGAAACCGTGCTCAAAGGCGGTGACATTCCTGAGAAGAGCAGTGGCGTCTGGTCCTTACCAGCGTGTTTCCACATTCCCTGTTCCTGGGGGTTTCCGAGGCCCCAACGCGCTGCCCCAGGCTTCCCTACGAGCTGCCCCTGCGCCGCGAGGTGTCGTGAGCGGCTGCTAAAGCAGGGGCGCAGGGTGCAACGGCGCAGGGTGCAATGACACAAGGTGCAACGGCGCAGGGTGCAACGGTGCAGGGTGCAACAGCACAGGGTGTAAAGGCGCAGGGTGCAACGGCGCAGGGTGCAATGACACAAGGTGCAACGGCGCAGGGTGCAACGGTGCAGGGTGCAACAGCACAGGGTGTAAAGGCGCAGGGTGCAACGGCGCAGGGTGCAACGGCTCAGGGTGCAGCACGGGGCTGCACTGCCCCTTCTGTGCCACAAAGGGGAACTTTGCACTAATAGAGACGTAAAGTGCTTTCTGACTGAGGGATCGCCCTTTCCACGTCCACAAAGGCTTTATGAAATATTAAAAGACACATAAGTGCTTAGCTGAAGTGATAAAGCGGCAACACAATTTCTTCAGCAAGGATCAGACCCAACCTTACAGCTGCCACAACAGAGCAGCTATTCCATTTCCAATTCCAGTGAGGATCTCTCAATGTTTTTTAAATATTTCATATTGGAGGAAAGCACACTTTCCTGTGCGTGCCTGAAAGATCAGGATAAAACAGGCACACTATTGGCTTCTAAAGCCTTTTTTTAATGTATCTTTACTTCTGGCACTGCAAAAATCGTTTCATCTGCTGCTAGTATCTGAAAACATGCAATTCATTAATTCACACAGGGCTTTTTTCTTTTTTTGCTTTTTGCTATAGGGGCAAAAGCATTTATCTGACTAGCGGACTGAGAAAAACGCCACCAGGAGTTTCCCATGCAACCGTCGACAGCAAAACAAAACCGCTTGGAAAATTCCATCTTGATTAAAGTTACTCTTTCAGTTGCCTCCATTTGGTTGAGATGAAAACTGCTTTAGCAGGTATGCTGATGAAGACACTAGCAGCATATGCTTCTATCTCAGCTCCTTTGGATGCGATTTGCACTTGCCCATGTCCCATTTTCACTCTGCACGGGGCAATTAAGACCCTGTGCCCCGGGGCTGAGGAAACCGCGGTGCTCTGCAGCCGTGTCGCTGCCGAAGGGAGAAGACTGACGGCGGAGCAGCAAGAGGCACGCCGGAGTTGTAATACCTGGGAATGCATTTTTTTCTTTCGAGAATGGAGATGGATCCTTTCACTTTGTTCAATATAGTCGCTTAATATCGGGAAGAGCTGTAAGGCTGGCCGGGACGCACCCGGACGAGCGGGACTGCCGGCTCCCGAGCCCTTCGCCAGCCGTGCAGCTGCTGGATGTGCTAGCGGGAACGGGTAACATCCCGAACCGTTTCCGCCCCCGCATTGGCCTGGGACCAACCTGGAGCTTTACCAAAGGTCGTTCTTGCCACTTCTGCACCTCCAGCCATTCTGCTTCGGTGCAGGCGTTCAGATCCCAGGTCCTCGCGTGCGCTCTGCCTCGGCTGCACGTGCAGGTGCTGAGGACGCGGCTCCTCGGGCCAGCAGCCCCTGCGGCAGCATCTGCAGTAACAGCTCAGAGCTGCCTCAGTACCGCCAATCTTTTTCTGGTGCGTTTTACATGTTCTGTGCAGAAAACAAGCGTATCCATCCGGGAGACGAGACGGCACGAGCGCAGTCCGTGTGGGTGCTAGTCCATTCCCACGCGCTGGGGTGGGCAGTAAAGCATCCTGGACGATCCCAGTCTCCCAGGACTGCCTGTGTCTGGCTAGCACGTTTGCAAGTACAGCCTATTTTCCAGGCTACAAGGACAGTCTTTGGGGTAGCTAAGCATTACGGCCAGTGCTTCAGAATTAATTAATCCCCATTAACTGGGAATGAGCAACCTATCCGAAAGGGACCTGAACCTCCCAAGGCAAGTGGGTGGGAAACGCAGCACCATTTGGAGCAGGAGCAACACACGCCAAGCAAGCCCCAAATGTGCCCTCCCAATTCAAGTGGATTGCAGGGGAGAACTTCAACTAGAGCAGTGATTTCCAGGTTAACTCAAACATCTCATACCAACAACTCACAAAAATCCAGCCTGGAGATGGATCACTTGGAGGAGTGGAGTAGCCCTCACCCAGCCACCCAGCGCATCCAGCATTTTACAATGTGTTTTTGACTGTTTAACTTAACAACCCTCATTAGCTCATTGCTCCAAACTCGGTGCTAATTGCTTTGTCTTCTGGGAATCAGGGAAAACAAAAAAGCAGGTTAGGATGAGATGACTGTACTGAGCCTTGGGCCAGTTATGTTAATGTCTGCTTAAAATCCCAGTGAGCGAAGCTCACACCATTTTCTAAGGGAAGATTCCCAGTCTGCACTTGGCGGGAAGGCGTTCATAACAGAGTCATGCAGGCGATTATATGGGAAAAATCTCCTGGGAAAATAGTGCAGTTTTAGTGAAGTGGAGTTTTCAGCTGCTCTAATCGTACTAATTACTTGAGACTGTTTCCTTTCTCCCCTTCCTCCTGCTTCCTCCTGGGACCTCTTGCCTTCAGATCAGCTACAGAAACAAAGTAATTTGGTCAAGTAAGAAGCTTATTAACACACGATGCAGTTCAGTGGCGGAAGCACATTCAGGGGAGCAGAAAGGCCTGTCCCTCCCGGCTCCTCGGCAGACCGATCGGGATGCCGCAGCTGGGCCCCCGGGTGCGGGGCGACTCGGTGCGCGGGGAGACACGGGCCGGATGCGGAGGACGCTGCACCGCAGGCGCTGAGAGCCCAGCTCTGCCTCGGGCATCTCCTCCAGCCGGGAGCCGCAGCCAGGGCAGGGACTTCCCAACCGCTGACCTACCAGCCAAAAGAGGCCACGGGTCTCTCCACCTCCTGAGCACCTCGCGCTGCCCGAGCGTCCAGGAACAGTCCCGGCTGCCCATCAGTGGAGAGGAGGCAACGTCGGTGCCTGAGCTAGGACATCTGGATCTCTTCTGATACGGGATTGAACTTATTCTAGGTCTGACTCTGACCTCTGAAAAAAAATTTTTGGACCAAATCCTGAGATAAGTTGTTCAGTTCTTAGGCTGCCATTATCTAGAGAAAGCAAATCCTAGGCTCTACTCCAGGTTATGCAGATCCAAAGAGGGGTAAATTTGCTTTTGGCAGCATACTAGACTTCATGCAAGTACCCCAAATCAAGTTTTTACTCACCAACTTCAGCAAGTATTTTCCATCTATACATAAAAAGGGATTTCAGGATTTATTCCAAGGACAGCAGGAATAATAGCAACGCTGTCTTAGAAAAAGGTGTTTGAAGTAAAGCAAGCATGTGCCTTCACTTAACACTTTCTAAAGCACCTTTCACAATCAGTCTGTGGGGAGATACAGTAAGTAAGATTTTAGGCACTTGAAATCAGAGCTAAGCAAGCTGAAGTCTGTGCAGGAGGTGGCAGATTATGCATGGATATGCCATGCTCCAATGCGGCTGGGTCAGCCAATTACTCTCCCTGTCCAGCCTATGTCAAGCCTTGCACTGAAACAAAAAGTTAGGACAACAGTCCATCATCTGTGGTAACTGGTGTTGAAAATACAGAGCCATATTTTGCTAAGCCAAGATAAACCCCAAGCAGATGGGGAGGCTGGGACATTATCCTGGTAACCCTCCACAGCACCAAAGGGGAAGCTTTGCACAGGTCTTTACAGCGGGGTCCCAGGAGGCCAATTTAGGATGGGGCCAAAGACTTACAGCCAGCAAAAACTGGCACGTGTACGGCACAATCCAGCCGCAGACATCAAACAGCCCGTCCATCTGCTCTTCTCCCCTGCTTGGCGCAGGGCCGGTCCCCGGGGAGCCGCGCCGGGAGCATCCCGGGCAGCGCGGGCGTGCGGAGCGTGCGCCGGCAGATGCTCGGGCAGACGCCGCGGCCCCAGAGCCGACCCGTGGTCACTCTCCGCTGCGCTGCCAAGAGCATCGCCCCGTCCTGCAGCACCCGGCAGCACGGCCGTTGCAGAGAGGGCACCAGCTAATCACACCAACCAGGCTGCAGCACAAAGCCCTGAAGAGCATTTCTGTGGCAGACGTGATCACTGCCACTGTTCCCAAAGGAGATGAGGGCTGGCCGTCAGTACAGGTGCAATAGCTGTCACTGCTCGATGGAAAACTGCAGGGAACGTGAAGATGAGTTTTCAGATTAATCTGTAACCTATCTATTGGTATCCAGAAGATACCTTCTAAGTAGTAGGAAGTATCCAAGAAATACAGGTTGAATTTGTAATAAAATATTACTTAGCACCTACACAGTCAAAGCATTTATTAAAATAAATCAGTCCTTATAACACCTGCGTGGGGCAGAGCATCTGAGCACTGCTATCCGTGTTTTGCAGAGCTGGAAATTCAGCAGCAGTTTTGTTCAACACCAGGGATGCCTCCTAAAATCAGGGTTTCCTCCCTGCAGCGCTGCTTCTGCAGCTGGGTGGGCTGCCGTGCCCTCTGCGAGCTCGGAGGAGGGGACCTGGGGCGGGCGGAGGGTGACGTACCGCTCCCCCCGTCCAGGCTGGGCTGCCTTGGGTGCTGCTGTGGGTGACTGGCTACGTCTGTACGGGGGGGGCCTTGATGCCAGAACAGACACCAAATTTAGACTCCTCTCCATATCCCCAAGTGTGCTCTTTCTCCTCACTTCTTGATACTGAAATAGTTCATGGTTTAAAAGCCTCCTTCAACTCTTTCTCAACTTAGCTCCCAGACATAAGGGAAGAGCTTAGAGCTAGTTTCTGGAGTCATTTTCTTTTGAATTGGTCACTGGATCTGTTGCTCAGGTCTTTCTTACTGTTTTACTTCAGCTTTAGTTGGTGAAAACCAAATGCTGCAGTCTAAGTATCTTTTTCAGGAAAGAGAAATTATATCCTAACTGCATCCATGGCCTGCTGCTGAAGATACGCTTGTTTTAGTGGTTTATGGCCTTTATTGATCAGCAGTAGATGCAGACCTGGTACTCCGAGCTGTCTGGCCTGGGTCTGGCGTTAATAGGAATATTGGCTCAGCAGCGAACAGAAGCTGATGCGGGAATCCTGCCGACAACACCCCTCCGCAGCAGCGGATGCCGTGGGTCTGGCTCCCCGGTGCATTGCACCAGCCTGATTTCAGTTGCTTCAGCCAAAAATAGGATTAAGCAAGGAGTGAACCCAGTTTTTAAGTGGTGGAGACAAACAGAAATACAAGGGTCAAACTGAAAAAGAAGGCCAAACTGTAATTTAAAGAGTCTAAATGTTCCCGCTTGATCTCAGTGTATTAAAGGGTAAGAAAAACTCCTGCTCACGCTGTTCACATCTTCCCCGTGAGGCCCCCAGGCCTCATCCCGGCTGGCCTGGGGCAGGAGTGGGGACCAGCCAGAGCCGCAGACCAGGGTCCTGGGCAGCCTCCGAGGAGCCGCAGCAGCCCCGGCTGGGAGCACGGCGAGCGGCGTGGAGCTTGGACCGGCTGCGCCCCAGGTGCAGTCACTGGGGCTGCCTCCCCTCTGCACGAAAAGCAGGGGAAAAAGCAGCTTTTAGCTGGGAGAAAGTGCAGTTTCCATCCCCAAAGTCACGGGGTCCCTGCGCCGCGCTGCGCTGCTGCGAGCGGGGCACTCGCGATGGGACGGCGGGGCTGGCAGGATTTACGCGCTGGCTGGGGCTTGACACTGCATCCCTCACTCTCAAAGTTCAACGATTGTCTTGAAAACAAAACAAACCAGTGCTCAATGTGGAAGATTAATCTCTAGCACAAAATATTTAATTAATACAGTGAAATTCCATTTCATGGGTACTTGCATTTGTGCTATGATAAGCATTAGCTGAAGATCAGTATATTACCAAATACTGCCTAAGACAAAGCAATCCTTCATCTGTACTGCAGTCAAGCATAACGAATAACCAAGCGATATTTTGGCACAGCTCTGTAATGCTCGGTGCATTAGCCCTTTGCATGAATAATTCACAGCGAAAGGTCTGTCTCGTTGCTGTGACCAAAACCGAAGCTGCCGGCACTAGTTATGATATCACGGTGACATCCTGGTGAGACAGTTTGCACCTTGCCAGCCTATGCATTGCATTAAATTGTACTGGGGCTGGCGCGGGAGTAAGGATGCTCCTGGCAGCGCTGTCCATAACACCGCACCAGCTGCGGCGGGGAGCACGTTTCGAGGGCATCACTGCAGCTCCCGCGCGGCTAAAGCCATTCCTCTCGCCCTCCGCCTCCGCGTTTGGACCAGACCCTTTCAGAAAGACCCGACAGAGCGCGGAGGATCAAGAAGGGCTCCGTACGCCTGCTCAACAGACACGATTTTACAAGTTTGTAAAACGGAATGACATACTACATCCCTTCAGTAAAGCGCACCTGGGGGGATACCTCACTCATTTGAGATGGCTCTGTAAAATGGGTATTCAGCCCTTAAGAAGGAGGTGAAAAGGTCTCTAAAGAGCACAGGCTAATAACTTCCCGAACCTGGAAAATACCCCAAATTCTACCGATTTCCAAGGCACGGTTTCACAATCAGCAGAGGAGCTGCCCTAAGACACTTTGCCGCTGCAGGAGCTGCCCCACGGCACCACCGTCCACCTGCGCGTCCCCCACGAGCCCTGCAGCGAGGTTGTCATTGGAAAGCTTCAAAAATCCAAAAACAGTGAAGTCAGATTCTCATTTACACATTCAACCTTTTTGTATCTCTCCTACTGCATACAAGGGCCATAAAATAAGCACCAACGTAATTTACTTCTGCTTCAAGGCCCCTTTACAGAGTCACAGTGATTTATGGGGCCTCAGTGCACATGACTGTCAGCCTCTTAATATTTAACATCTGTAAAAATATTGCACACACACTCTATACTACTGAGTTGGGTCTGGTCTACAAACATATTAAGATAACTCTGCATAAATTGCAACTGGTCAAATGTTATTCATTAGATAATTTGGTCCGTGAATTTATTTTGTTGAAAAAAATCATTCAGCAGACATATCTGTCTACTCTAATGCAAATACATATTTATGATATGGTTATTGGTCTGATATATGTTTGCTGGTATCCTTATTTCGGGAAATATATAATAAGAGTCAAATCCCTCCCTGGGAAAAGGGGGGAAGGAGGGCCCAGCACGAGTCTTATAACGCGGGGTGGAAGCATATGCTCGGAGAAGTGCTGCTGCCTGCATAGATGGAGTTCCAGAAACGAGCAGTTGTAGTCTCTTAAAATATTGATCGCTTCGCTGGAACTGTTATGAAAGCACTGAATATAGTACTGGAGCTAACGCAAAAAATTCAATACAGAGAAAAGCGGAGAGGATGCAGGACTCGCAGCAAGCGCGTGTGCTAAATGCCTCCCACCCCACCAGCTCCAGCTCCCCTTCCCCACACGTAACAAGGCTCCTTTCACTTAGCTCCAGCAAAAAGCATCTCTCGTCTGCCTTCATCTCTTCCCCAGCCTGTGTCCAAAAAAGTGGAGTGGAAATCAAAATAGGGAGGAATGGGTACACATAGATGTAGCAACGGTATTTGGCCTCCAAGCATCTTTTGGTCTCCAGAGAATATGTCCCTCTAGATGTAAGATGGACCTGGTGGCACAAGACACGTCTGTGACAGGAAGCCGGTCCCCAACAGCGGTTCCTCCTGACCTTAGGAGAGCTTATAGGGTTTTTGCTGGGATGACTGTTCTGACCATTTTTAAGCACTTTTCTTCCCTGCCCAGCACATGTGCCCTGCAACCAGCCCCGTCGCTGCAGACCCAGCACCAGGGCGATTTCCCGTCGTGTTGCGTCTCTGCTCTGCGTGGGACCACGCGAGGTCTCACCCAAGGCCGTCCAGCTGACTGCACGCTCCCACTCGTCGCCCGACAGGCCCCAGGATCCCAGGGAAACACTGGTCAGACCAGCAGTGCACCACTCATTCCCGGTGTTCGTTAGGCCTCGCTTGGGAGTACCCTGCTTAAAAAATGTCGATTGTGGATGAGAGGAAAAGCCGTGCGATTTAGAAAATCATGAACACTCTGGGAAGAGAAAACTCAGCTGAACTGGTGTCCTGGCTATGCTAGCAGAGCCTGAGCAGGTAGCTGAAGAGCAGCTTGAGTAAGTCCACACGAGCTAGCAGCACGTCTGCATTATCACGTAGAAAGGTCCAAAGGGACTCGTGTTCAGTCTTCCGATGGAAACGGCTTGTGCGAGCAGCTAAGAGCAAATAACATCCTTGTGCAACCATTATGCGCGTACGTCTCCATGTGAGCCTGAAAGCACACAGCTGGGCGGGAGACAAAATTCACGTGGAAAATCCACGTGGGAAGCAGGTCTCCGTTCAGACTGGGCCTCCTCCTTCTCCTATGCCACTGCCTTGCAATTATTAACCGCAAAACCACGTTTGATAATTGTATGATATGCACAAAAGAGGATTAGAAGAAGGCAACACGACCGACACCGCCTGATTAACCTGAGCCAGGAGCTGAATTCAGATCATCAGAAGTACCATGCTAATGAGCTGGCCCAGCGTATTATCTAGCTCTCTTTCAGTCCGTCATTAATAAAGGGCTTAATTAAAGACTCCAGGTTGTGTGCTACTGCCATGTGATTTGGGGGCAGGTCTGTTCATTTGGTAGCAGGAACGGAGTGAAGAGCTTCGCTGAGCGAAAAGGGCAGGTCGGTTATTGCAGGATCCTCCGTGACTCTGAGAAGCACCTGCAGAGCCAGAGCTACTGCAGTTTGCACCGTGGGCTGGGTCTCACAGTCTTTTAACGACCCTTTTAATGACCCTAAAACGGCTCCCTGTAATATGACAGTACGTCCACCCACAACTTTACGCTGTGATTATCACTTCAGCAGCTGAAGACCAGCACTTGCATTGCCACCTTGTCACCGTGCTCAGCCACGGCTGCAGCTGCCCACCCCAGCTAAGGACTGCGCGGGAGACAAGACCCTGTCAAACAGATCGAACCTGAAAGGCGAGACTGGCACCTTGAAACAGGACTGCGGCAGCAACCCCTGCTCCCCCGACCCCGGTCGTGCTTCCGGACAGAAAATCCAGGGCGGATCAAGCAGGCATCCGGACGCATCAGCAGAGCCCCGCCACGGGCCTGCTCAAGGCAGCTAGTGCTGCCGCTCCAGACCCATCTCCTCGAGACCCTCCGTCTGAATCCTGACGTCTTGTCCATGTCGAACCGTGTTTTGAGGCAATCGTAGCCCATGGGCAATTTTTAAAGAAATCAAAGCAACAGGATGACTGAATTAAGAGCCATCAGGCCCTGTTGTTTTAGCAGCCCTGCTCTCTTCAGGGCACGCGGGAGCCTGCAGCACGAAGCACCAATTTCCCTGGGGCCCGATGCTGCGTTCACCCTCCCCTCCCCTCTCCGGCACGTCAGTGCAGGGGCTTCCATTTGACACGGATGAAAGGTGTATGTGATCTCAGCGTTTCCCTTTCATCAGCTCAGAGGTTTGATGCATCACCCTCTCCTTTTCCCACGGGCGAGGAGGGCACCTCCAGGTCGCGTCTCATCTCCAGGAGCTCGGGGGCTGAAGGCTGCCTCGCTCCCTGGGCAAGAGCCCCGGAAAGCGCTGCCCACCGCCAGCTGCTCTTGCTATGCGAGCCTGCAAGTTGCACCGCGCACTTCATTTGCATTCAAACGAAATGAAAACCATCACGAACTGCTGTCCCCGCGTTCCCACAAGCTCACAGTAGTATTTACTTCATTTATTTTTATTTCTTCATTATGAGTTTGTTGGCAACACTGCGATTTTCATTTAGAGAGAGACTTTCATCTCTTAGGTTTACACTTTCATGATTGAACGTGTCTCTAAAATCACCCCGATAACTCTTCAGAAGATAACTGGGTATCCTCAGTAATGATGCCATCCTGTGCAACGCCGTTCTACAGCAATGGGAGATTTCGGCCACAGTCAAACTCGAAGGGTCAGAGAAGAGGTCCCTCCCAGAAGGAAAAACCCCTGGAAGTGGGTCCCACCTCCACACCAGCAGTCTCAGCTCCTTTGACATTTAAATCAGTTACGATTTGAGCCAGGAGCACCAGCCCCTGTCTAGGAGCAGCTTAACGCGTCCGCAGGCCCTGCAGGCAGTGCGCACCCAGCCTCGCTCATCCCCTCAGCGAAACGCTAAGAGCAGGAATTGAACTGGGGTGTAGAGAAAGAAGTTTACATTTCCAGTAAACCGTAAAAGATCCCCTGGCTTCCCCCCATCACTTCCCTCACAGCAATGAGACTGACATTCTTTTAGGAAAATGTAAACTTAATTTAAAAACATCTGGGAAATTCCATTAAGCGATTTATCATGCAACTGATGAAACCGCAATTTAACTGCAAAGCCCTAAACAGCATTAAAGAAAGCCTCATGCGCTCAAATTAATGGTAAAATATTTGACACTGAGAATTACTGTAACAGCAAATAGCATTGTTCTCCAATTAGCCTAACGCAGTAGATCACCGTACGGGCGAGCAGCCCGGCAGGCGCTCACGGGGCTGCGCACGTCCAGGTGGTTTTGCACTGGCTTCCAGGGCAGAGAGCAGAGCACTGCACGGGCAGTCGGGACCCGGATGAACTGACCGTCCTGCTCCAGCCCAGACAGCTCTCACCTCCTCACGGCGTTATCCACACTCCAGCTCAGAGCAAAGATCTAAACAGAGCAAACACTATCTAGCAGCTGCAACCTAATCGCCTCCCGTGTCTCACCTCTGCAACATCACGGGGGGCACGAGGATTTCACAGGAATTAAGCTCGCAAAGAGAAAAAACCCTGCTGTGGCAAATGCCCTGTGCTGGTCTCGCAGCAATCCAGGGTGGTTCTACCCACGCCCAGGAAACGGAGGGACGTGAGCGCGAGTACTGCGGCTCAGCCAGCGCATGCCTAATTAGTCTACAACTGTCTCTTTCAATAAGTGGTGAATAAGATCCCTATTGATCTAATTAGCAGTAAGAGAAGAAAATTCTGCTTTTTTAGGGCTGTCGGCACCTTCCAGACTCTAGATAAAGAAGTTCCCATGCCGCCATGTGCGGGCGGCTGGGAGAGCTGGCCCCGGAGCCTGAGCATTTGCATCCTTTGCAGCCGGGCGGTTTGGAGGGCTGGGACACAGCTGGGGTCAGAGCGAGCACACCGCGGCGTGCCCGGAAAGCACCGCGCGCGGGAACGTGCACGGAATGCAAAATCGATGAAAAACAGCACCCTGGAAATCTCCAGCTTTAGAAAGGGATGAATGGAAGGGGAAAGGAGGAAGAAATATGTCAGTAGACAGTATTTATTTATTTTCTGAAAGGGAAAAAGTCTTCCCAGGACTGAATAGCTCAATTAAGTGTTTGCTGGAATGACGACTTTTACTGTGTACTCAGCAAATACATTTCAAACCAGAAGCAGAATTAGGATGAGAGAATTAACCACGAGACAAGGAGAGCGTCAGCCGAGACAGGAAAGGATCTACCAGCCTCCGCAGGAACGAGGAGCTGCTGCACAGCTCGGTCGCCCAGTCCATTTTGCAGCTCTCCCGTCCCTTGGGGAGAAGGATTTCTCCGACGAGACAAGGCTGCTCTGCAGCTTTGCTTTGGTGCTGCCGTTGCTTAACGGAGCAAACGCAAAAGCCAAAGCCCCCCTGCAACCTGCCCCAGCCCCAAGCGGGCCGGGGCATCCCGGCTGGGGCGATTACGCACCACGAAGGGGGTTTCAGCCGAGGTCTGTCCCATCGAATTAAAGATTCATCTCTTCATCTCCAGTTGCTCTTGTTGAGACAGTTTTCCCTCAAAATAATTATATAGCAATTACTTGTTGATTTTCATTTTATTGGTTACTACTCTTACTCAAAGCATGTAAATTAGGATGTAATTAAGTGCACGGTCCTGCGAGCATGCCAAGCCGTTGCGACAAATGATACACTACCCGCGTTGCTGCTCTGGTTGTACAACTGGCAGAGCACATATACGTAAGGACTGCGTAACTACATATTAATAAATGCACGGGTAGTTATCTAAAACTCCAAATACAAGGTGCAAGTCCTTCAGGTCAGTCCTGTCCCGTCCAGGGTGACAGCCAGCGCTAGGCACGTGCCCCTCCAGCAGCCGTAGGAAGGGTGCTGCGTATGGCGTGTCCTCCACCGCGCAGCCATTTCCAGCTCCACCGAGGGGGCTCTTGAGGCAAGCCGCCAGAGGAGAGCCTGCATCAGCTAAGGTGAAACTGTTCACAGCCCGTCTGCCTGGCAAACATTTTTTATTTTCGCAAACCAGCAGCTGTGGCAGGGATTCAAGATTTGCAGGTGCCCAGACAGAAGCTCAAATCCTCCTCCTATCACTAAACCTCTGTGCAATTATAGCATACAAATTACTATCCTCTTCTCATTGCCCGGACTTAGAAAGGATCCATGTTTTTTATCATTTCAGGGAGATTTTGAAAGACACAAAAGACTTGCATGCATAACTCCCAGTGAGAATCAATGATGCTTGGGTCCTCATGAACCATTATGCCCTCAAAAACTTCACCTTCGTGTTTAATACATTGTTTCTTTGGCTCTTTCCTTGATTAACAAGAATCACAGAGGAACAATTATGCATCTTATCTTTAGTTTCTAAGGGAGCTCCACAATTACATATTTTAATTAATATTCTTGTTTGTTTCAGAGAAACTTTGGGTTTACAGCTACATTTTTGGCAATCAAATTGCATCCATACCATGGTTTGAGAGCTGTCCTGCTACATCCTGGGAAAAGCATAAACGATAAGGAACATCATTCATGAATTTTTTTTCATTTTTTTTTTCCCTCAAATGAAAATTTTGAATTTAAGCCAGGACAAACAGGGATCTATTTTTCTTTCATTTTTGTAAAAGACTCCTCTTTTGCAGGGTAAAAATGCACATTGCACTTTTTCGGTGAGGTCACCATGACAACAATCAGAAGTCATTTTTCAAAGACAGTGTTTTGAGTGAAATTACAGCCCTATTGCCACTATGGTCACTACACGAGGAAGCGTGCTTTGAGCAGGTTTCCAGCTATGTGGCACAGCGGCCAGTGTATCCCTGCGGACCCACAGCACAGGTCTGGGATCTGGTTTGGGTCCTGGCCAAATACCCTGTTAAATAAACCGAGCTGCAGGCAGATTTCCCAGAATCTGAATTTTTCCCCACTTGGGCTATTCCCTTTCCTTCTAATCCTTTCTTTTCACTTCTCCTTTCTCTTCCCCCTTCCTCCTTCCACCTCCCGATGGACCACAGGCGAGAGGCAGCCGGGGCTCTGCCTCCGCGCCGGCACAGCGGGCCGGGGCTTGGGATCGGCACAGCAGCCCCGGGAGCCGGCGGGCAGCGCGTGCAATCGCGGTTGAACACCTAGTGCAGAATCTCCCTCTCCAAGCCACGTTATACAGCTCTCATCTGTATTGCAGTCTGCTGCCATAAATTCCCTGCAATTCATTCAATATACTCATCGCACTGGGAGGGCCACGAAGGGAACAATTGCACAAAGCGTGTCGAATACCGGGCTGCGAATCGGGCCCAGGATTTCTCCCTACGCTGAGCAGCAAAACGGTGCTCTAAGGCACGCAGGGGTGCCGGGATAAGGGTGCTCTAGCTGCCAGAGGGTCGGGCATCCAGGAGCACGTCGAGAAGGGAGCTATTTTATTTTTAAAATACGGGAGCATTTCTGCAGGGAAATGTATAATAAAATGCTTTCAATTTCGAATTGTCAATTTTTTGCTAAGTCTCCCTACGTGAAAAGTTACAGTTGCTCTTGTCTCTGTTCAGTCTTGTTTTGCTGGTGAAAATGACACCAGTTCCGTTGCCAAATTCTGAACCGTGAGGGTCGGGAGGGCTTGAATTTAGCATCCAGCTTGGCCTGCTGGAAGGCGAGTCACCTCCCGTTGCAGTTGAGACAGCCCCAAGATGACGAGAAAGGCTTTCTGCCTAAACGAGAAATAAGCCAAGCAGCCGCTGAAGCTACAGGAGACATCTGATACGAACATTTGCTTCACTTTCAGCCTGCAGGTGTTTTCTCCAACCAACGCCTTTGTGTCCCAGAAACCGCAGTGTGCAGCCAGGGACAGGTCCATCCCTCGTGTCCCCGGGCCCGTTGCTGCCTCCAGTGCCTCTGCTGCCAGGGCAGCGGGCTCAGTGTGCCGCGGCGGCCCTGCCGCCCGGGAAGCTCCCCGGGGGGACAGCGACGTCCCCGCCGTCTCCGGCAAGGCGGCATGCCGCCGCTCAGCACCGCAGCCAAGGAGCCAAAAGCGAGCACTTAATTGCTTTGATCTGTGCTCCTGCAAGATTCATGGAGCATAATTACATTCTTGCTTTAAGAAGAGTGAAGGAGAAAAGGGCTTTGTTTTGATGTTTTAGTGTTTACTTCTCAGCAATATGTGCTTAAAGGGAACTACAGTAATTTATCCTTCCAGTGCCTGCTTTCTACATCTGAAAAAAAAGAAAAGAGGAATAGCTGCTGTACATTTGCATCTCAATTTTAGCTCCAGCAGCTTGACAAGGATTCAAGCTAAATGAATCGGCACAGTTTGCAAAGAGAGCAACTGAAGTAAATAAAACCTCCAGGGATGCTGACAAAAAAGGCATTGAAATCAGGATCTGGTTTTTAACAATGAAGGAAAAGCAGCACTGAAAGTATGATGTGAAGTTCCCTGCAGTCCTTCCACGGGCTGCAGGAGGCTTTGGATCGCACCCAGAGCAGGCCCTGTTGCTGAAGACGATCTAGGCTACATTCTCAGCAGGATCAAAGACCCTGGTACCACTCGGCTCCTCGCTGCCGCGCTCCCCCACGTACCCACCGGCCGGGTGAGGACCTGACGGCTGGGGTAGATGGTTGAGGCAGCAGCTAAAGCAGAGGCTGAATCGGGTCCCCGGTGCCCGGAAGGTGCCAGGTGGGTCGCCTCTGCCTTTTCCACGTACCATGGAGAACTTCATGGAGAGCAGAAGGAAGGAGCAGGCCTGCAAACACAGCTAATGGGAGGCTCATAACCAGTAATGGTGCAGCTAAGCCCTCACCGAGCCCAAAGGTTTTATTCAGTGAAGCTCTCCTTCAGAGTTTCACCTGAGACTGAGAAAAATGCACTCTTCTTTTCAATACACACAGGAGAAAGTAAAAAATATTGTCAAGCTACAATTTTTATGGGGATGTTACGAGCCCTGATCTTGGAGAGCTGAAAAATACGTATTGCTTTTGCATAACCATTAAGTTTTATGCTTTTCAGGAGGGCTGTTGCCTTTACTGCCTCCTCATCCTGGCCAAACTCTCCTCTGCTCTGGGCTGCCTGGGCTCCGCCGACTCCAGCCACGAAAATGAAGGCTCTCGCCCTTCGTTTTAACCCCGCAAGTGTCTGAAGGTCATACGGGCGCAGAGGGAGGTTCTTCCAAAGCATCCAGGACGGGGCGAGCTCTAATCCCCGGCTTCGAGGGGAGCAGACGGAGTTAATGCAGCGTGCTTTCCGCAAGCCTTCCCGGAGCCCGTATTATCTTAAAACGCCGTGTGCTGGAGCGGCCGAAAGCAGAGGTGGGGCTGATCCGGCAGTCGCTGCGGGAGCTGAACAGATCAGTTTAATGAGTAAAACTGAACTGAGAGAGAAAGCTTTCATCTGCTGGTGCAGCAAAGAGGACACACAAGAGACAAATGGTTTAAAAGGTGCGGATTGCCTCGGGCCGCTTTCCCTGGGTACAGCTCCCTTTTGCTGCTCCCTTCCTTTTTGCTCCCCCCCAGTGCTTTGCTTATTTTATCTGAAAAAGTGGGAGGAAAAACCACACACAGGTCAGACTGGAGGGGCAGCTGCCGACTGCCTGGTACCTGCTTCGGGGCTGCCCCCGGTGCCACCTCGGGGACAGACAGCGAGCGAGGCCACCGGGTGCAGCCGCGGCCGTCCGGAGGCTGCGGGGGGAAAAGGTCATCGAGGCGGGTTTTATTCCAGGACAGAACGGCAACGGGCATCATTTAAAGAGGCACGTTTGCCACCCGCATACCTAGGTCATACGTGGTATTACCCAGCAGAGAGTATCTCTATAACCCCCAAAACAGCGCTCACCGTCCCTGCTAGTGCTGACGGGTTCAGAGCCTCGTGCTTTACCAAGTGTGTGTGCTTGCACAGGAGCCGAGCAGAGCTTGATCTCTGGGCAGCAAAGCCTGAGCAGCCTTCACAGGCCGCCATCGTAACGGCATCCCGAGGTATCCACGCGGAAAAGGCAGGTGCGCGACCGGCACAGCACTACTGCATCGCGCTCCTGCCTGCTGAGATGACGGTGTACCTCGAAGCTGGGCAACAGCTCCACACAACACTCACTTCTCTACAGGAGCAAAGTGACACAGTTTCACGGTGGGTTGGGAACTCAGTTCAACCTTAACGAATTTCAAACCTTCAAGGTATCCATCCAGCGCAGATTAAAAAAGGAAAAAATAAATGAAAGCCTGGCATCAAGACAAACTATTCAGTGCCATGATCCTCTCAGTCAAAATAAAACCTTAGGCCTGTTGCAAATAGCACAGCTCCGACTTTCTTGCGCAGCTTGGTATATTTTACATGTCAGTAAGAACCTAAGCGAAGGTTTTCTGTTCTCCGAACAGGAAGAGAGAACAACCCAAGCCCTGAGTTTTACCAAGAAACACTTCACAGAAAAACATGCTTGCCTTTCCTTGGGAACCATCTTCAGACGGCTGTTTCTCTAGAGCGAAATGAGGCAAGTGACACACAAAGCTACAGATTATTCCTTTCAGAAAGCACCTGTGTGGTCATTTGATGAGAGACACGGGGAAGGAATGGCCTTACACATACAGTATTTCCAGTGAAATATCTCAAGAGTATTTTGAGCTAGAAATGGATACACAAGTTTCCCGCTAGCAACAGATTGCTTTCTAAATCACAGAACGCAAATGCAGATGCTGTTCTTGGCTCCCGACCAAATTAGTGCACAACACATTGGTTTCTAATGTAGCAACATCTAATGCAGCAGCAATAAAAGGGACGATAATACCCGGCAGCCACCTGTGTTTGCCCAGCTTTGCTATTTCTGCACACGATGCTATGAAGATCCTAAACTCGGGGAGGGGGGGGGGGAATCGGCCCCCCAGAGATATGGGGCACCCCCCAGAGATATGGGGCAGCCTCCCCTGGGCAGTCACAAACAGGGGGGCAGTTTAATGAGTGCTCCTGCAGCCTCCGGGCCCCCCAGCACCATCCTTGTGTGGCCGGGCCCCCCAGCGCTCGGCCAGCCCACCTCCGTCGGGGGACGCATTCCCTGCAAGGCGACTCGGAGCACCAGGGACTGCGGGGTTGCTATCGCCTCTCATAAATCACATCTTATCAAAGACGCGCTGAAGTACATAATGCAATTACTCCAAGAACAATTTACTGATGCCGGAGACAGAGTATTTTACATATGCCACTGAATTTACGGTTTAAGACTAAACACTGTCGATGAGCAGTGAGCTGATGCACTTCCCTTCTTGTCTTTTTTTTCCCCTCTTACGTCTTTTAGCCACCGAGCCACAAGCTAATGCACGGCTGGGATTAGCGGCAGTCCGCACAGCTCTCGAGGAGACGGAGGCCCACGCAGCCGCCCCGGCAGCACCCGCAGCCCCCTGCAAAGCAGGTCTCACGTCACCAAGACGAGAGGCAGCGTGGCATAGTGCGAATGCTGGACGTACCCCCCGTTTACAGGCATGCAGGCACCGTATTTACCTGGAAAGGATGTTATTTAGACTATTAAGCATTCTTTTTTTTGCCAACAAAACAAAACCGCTGTGTGAATTCTCTGCCTGTACATCATGTCAACCACATTTGATATAACCTTAATGAAACCAACGTCAAAAAGCACCCTGAGGCAAAACCTGTCCTGCTTTGCTCTCTGGTCAATGCTCCTTTGTTCTCAGAAACTCTAAGCTATATTTCTGAATTAACTGAATACTGTGATTTTTAAATAATCATTTGTTTCTCTTCCACGGGGACAGGCGCTTTGCCTGGCGTTGCGCAGCGGCAGGAAGAAATGAAAGGTGCTTCTACGGGCAAAGGACGCCAGGGCTCCCCAGGTGCCCCGCGACGGGCTGCCAAGGAGTGTCGAGGGCTTCGTCTTCCCTTGGGAAGGCTTTCACGGGAAAATGTGAAGTTTTGGTTTTTGTCAAGCAGTCTCCTTTCTAACTGATCCGCACATTCAGAGATGGGACTCAGTCTCGGCAAAAGGAGTCCCTTCTCCAAGGATGATGTTGTGCTGGCAAAACCAGCCGAGCCAAGACAGCCGGAGCTCTATGAGGAAAGAGTCTCACAAAGACTAGTTTACGATATTAATTAGTTCTTACTAAACCTCCCCAATTTTACAGCCTTGCGAGGTCTACTACACAAGTATCTCATGCCCATTTTACTAGCCTGAATTATAAACACTGACAACGAGATTTAGGAGGGCAAACGCTAAATGTTACACTACTCATGACAAACTAGTGCATATCCTGACAAAAGACATTAATTTAAGAAAAACAGCAATGCACAGGCAGACACGTTTGCTGCTGAGAAAGACAGCTGTCGTTTTACTTTCATGGTGGCCACGTTTTCAGTTCTTAGCTCTCATGACCGTGTCGGTCGTAGGCTCGCGTTGGGCAAAGCCCCCTTTGGACTATAAATGCCAGTTTTAGCAGAGTCCAGCACCTCCCGCCTGGAGCCGCGCGTGGACGCTGCCGAACCCGGCCCCGAGCAACGCGGCCATACCCAGGCTCGGGGCCACGGCCCCATCCCACCGCGGGCCTGAGCAAACGCCCCGGGGAATTCGGAGGCAGCCCCGGCCTGGCTGGGACTCCGAGCACGCCCGCATTAACAGCTGCATTTTGCAAATGCTAACACTGCACTTTGTTAATGCACAGCATTAGTGTTACGCATTAACATTGCACAACTCTTCATTATAGGACCCAAAGAAAAGCAACCCGGTCCAGTATTGCACTCAGCTATAAACACTATATTAACCTGATTCTTCATATCCTAAAAACGTATTTACTTCCCATTTTCAATATTTTACAGAAATGTCAATGTACTATACCGCATAAAGATTTAACTACACATAGTTAATGAAAACACTGAAGTCGATAAAAATCTCCAAGTACACACATATACGCACAAATATAGCAAGGAAAGATTCCACACAGAAATGAAAAAGTAAGACAGATGATACTATGGGTAAAATGCTTAATGCCTGCTTAACTAAATTCTTTCAAGTTAATTAACTCCTTCTCAAACAATTCCTAACAACCTCTATTTTTCTTTCTTCGTTTCCTATCTGTTACCTAATGTGTCGCAAAGCTTGTTCCCCAGTGCTACAGTCAGTAATTATATGTGCACTTTGATAACTGTTTTGCTGTCTCATATGTCCTATATCCTGTTTTAGTCTTTTTAAACTCCTGCAAAGTACAGGAAGGAGGAAATAAATGTTTCCACATTTATCTTTCAGGAGATGAGATGCTTAGTTTAGTTTAAAAGAGAAAAAAACCAATATAAGTACAAAATTTTAAGTCCTGTAAGAGACCAAAGCAGTTTTCCAAGCAAATCCGCATGTCACCCATGGAGCTCGTTGCCCCGGGCTGTCGCTGAGGCTCAGACCACAGCAGGCATCAGCAGGGAAGAGGGGCAGGTTGTGATTCATGAACGGATGCAACTCACTAGAGAAAGGATTAAAATGTGCAAGACGAGAACATAAAACTCCACGTTTCAGAGCCTGGAAGAGTATCTAATTAATAGAAATTGTTCTCTGTGAATAGATAATTCCACGGTTATCTGCAGAAACACTACTCGCATCTTCCTCTAAAGTAGCTGGTACTGTAAGAGAAACGAGCTAGATTAGGCCCCATTAGGGCTCCTGCTGCAGAAGCTCATGTATTTCTACCTACCGTTAACAGAACTATTTCTCTTCCTTTAAAGTGTTTAAGTGAAAATGATATTTTCTTTAAAATTTAAGTTTGCCCCAGCAGTTATGGAAATTCAGTAGCTGTGTTTGCTAAGCAGGAGGTGCCGGGAGAGACTCAGTACGAACAGGGACGCTGCCTCACCTAGGCCTTCTGAAACCAAACAGCGAAACTCAGGGACGTGGTTATGGGCATCAAATCTGGAAAGCAGCAACTTCGACCGTGTGACTTTCCTTTGCTCCATTTCTGACAGTCAGAGAAGCCATCAGGCAATATTTGGCATGGTATCACCATGAGAGCGAGCTCACGCTGGTTATAAGGACAAGTCTAGCTCTTTCTCCAGGAGGAGCCCGCTTCCAGAAACGGCTGCGGCGTACGGCTACGCGCGCACACGCACACGGGTGGAGGCCCGGCCCCGCGCGTGACCCGCTCTCGTGGGGCAGCTCCGCCAGCAGCTCCTCTCCGAGGGCTGGTGACTTCAGCGCACTTCGGATAAAGTCCCAATGGAGGAAAGGAGCCGGTTTTACCTTTACGCCAGGTCCTGCGAGGGCAGGCGATGGGCTGCGGCTGCGATTCCCGGGGCGGCGGCGCAGCCCGGTCGCACGACAGCCTCGGCGCCAGGCAGGACCGTCACGGTCGCCCGTTACCCCCCTCACGTAGCTGGTTTTAATTTTAATGAATGGTTCATTACCTGCTTTTAAAAACACAAACAATTAAGTGGATTTTTATTTCATACGTAGCTAGCGCAGAGTGGGTCTAACTGTGCGAAAGAAGAATGCGGCATTTGCAGGGCAGCCCGAAGGGGGACGGAGAGGAGGGTTTACCACCCTCATCACAGCCCCAGTGTTGCCTCTGCCTGGGCAAGGGGAGCTTTAGAGTGAGTTTAAAGGCTTCAGCAGGCTACGGCACTAGCTGGGACCAGCCTGTAAGATGAGGTGCGACGTATTATTCATGATCTTGAAACTATCATCAGAACATGAAGCAATTATCAACACACGCAGAACCAGAGTAATTAATACATCCCAACTAATAAAACAGGGTCATCAAATCAAAATACAAGATAATTATATTACGTAACTATACAGCTGAAAAAGCACAGAAAATACACGGAAAATGAATGAAGACAAGCCGTTCATTAGGCTGACGGGAGCCACGAGGATGCAGCTGCGGTAACGCAAGGCAAATGCGACCGCTCTTCCCCCGAGGTGGTGGAGAAGCTGCCGCTCGCAGCTGGAGCGCGCGTTAGGAAGGAAGGGGCCTGCGATGCCCACGCTCCCGCTCCGAGACGACCTACTCTTCTCGGATCCCGTCACGCAGCAAACGCACACGGAAAACGAATCAATGAGGAATTCGTGGTTACCAGCTTTTAAGCAAATTCCCTGAACGTGCAATTATTTCACCCGTTAACGCTTCCGAACTATCAAAGACAAGATGGAGAAGGAAGCAGTTAATGAAGATTGTGTAATCAAGTAATTATTTATACTGTAATGGGCACTCAGAAAAATCCATATGTGCAGGACTAGACGGAAAGGATAATTCCAGTGTTACTGACTCCAGCAGACATACTGGCCTGACTACAGAGAGACAAAACCGTGGTCACTTACTCCTGCTCACACGTTTTCTCCCTGACACAAATGCACACCTATATCCCATTTGTTTTCCTCGTTAGGGAGCGGTGAAGTGGAGCTCGCAGGAGCCGGACTGATATGAGCTGTCGTCGCTGCAACAGGGAGCAGGAAGAATTGCTGCCGTCTCAGGACATGCTATATTGCAGCTTCTTTAGGAAGGAGATTTCACAAAGCGAGGACGTAAATAGATCCTGAGTGCATGGACGGGGAACGGCAGACGAGCTGTGCTTCCCAAGCAGGCCCCACGCGTGTATTTTTGTATATTCTGACACAGAAGAAACCTAAAAATCTACTGTTCCGGCTCCAGGGAGAGACGGACCGCAGCACAGCCACGCTGGCTACCCTGGGCACGAAAAGTGGAGAGGAGTTCTCCTTTACTTTGCCTTTACCGTAAAGGTTTGCATGGGCTGAGTGCCTGCATTTCCCACACCCTGTACCTGTTCTTGTACTGGTTATTTCCTGCCGTCTTACTGAGAAGGGGCTGGTAGAGAACACACAGATCTGAGGCCGTTTACAGGCTCATCACCATATTCCCCGCAATCACACAGAGCAGATTCTCAGTACAACCTCCCATTTTCTCCCTGCAGTTCCCAAGCTCCTGGTTTTCATCTCCCATGCCCTGGAAAAGGACTGTCTTGCTTTTGCTCCAGAAGGACAGAGTGAAGGAGGAAGCAGAGAGGGCTCTGGAGGTGCTGGACTGGTGCCACCGGGGAGCCTGCCCGCTGCGGGGCAGGTACCCACACAGGTCTGCAGCGCGTCAGTGCTTGTCTGTAAGCAAAAGCAAGCGTCTCGCTGCAGTAAAGCGGGGGGTGGACGCATGCAGCCAATGGATGCAGACCAGAAATACCAAATCCACCTCTTCCTGAAAAGACTGCTTTCGTCTCCCTTGGCTTGCTAGCAGAGCCACCTGTACAGCTGCTGCTTTAGCCACGGCCTCCTGACGTGAGGTCCACGCAAGAGCGTTCCCTTCTGCTCCCCGAATGCCTTCAGCAGCCCCAGTCCAGGCTCACGTGCGCTGCCTGTCCTCCGCCGGGGAGCCCGGCGTGCACCCACTCTGCGGCGAGGATGGGTCCTCCCCGGTTCCTGCTCCCTGTCCATGCCGTGGGGCTCCACGCCGCCATGCCCTGTCTCCTGGCACCACGCGAGGTGCAGAGCAGGGCCACGACACGTTGTGCGCCCAGCAGAAGCACTAGCGAGGCTCCCTGGGACGCGGGCACAACTCTCCGGGGAGGCACGGCCCCTCGCACGTGCCTGCTCTCGCAGCGAGAGGCAAGATAAAGCGGATGCAGCCGATGTAAGGGGACGTGCTGAAGGTGACAGGAGCTTGGTGCCACCTTAGCATTCAAACGAGCCTCTAACTGCTCCGTGCCCATCGGCCCTGTTCCTGCAAGCGACAGGAGCGACCTGCTGCTCTGCCGCGCTCTGATTTACAGGAACTTCCCCTGGGATTCCTGGGCAGCTCGGCATTTTTCTCATTCACTTTCATCCAGCTCCCCACATCTTCTTTGCTTGAAAATAAAAGACCTGTGTGTTTTTTAAAGTTACCTGTGGAGATTAAAAGGGTGGTGGTGACAACTGTCACAGCATGAGATGTATTATGAGATTTTCGAAGCTGTTCTATTTTACTCAGCAAAACCATCCAAAAATATAGGAAGGAAATGAACTTCTGTTATTGATGAAGAAATATTAGCCCGTGAAGGGATCCTTTGGCTCCAAACGACAGTGCTGTAGAAAAGGAGTGATTGCATACAGTTAGCGGAAATCCAGCAGTATAAGCCTTCCACCCCCAAGGTCCTCCATCCTTTTTTCTTTCCCTAAAAACATTATTTTTCCCCATGAGCAGGCAGGTATTAGCATTCATAAAAGCTGAGACACTAAAAGGCTGTTGGAAATTGGGAGATATACAACTGCGAGCGTACCTGAAATGCCTTCAAGCGCAGAACGGCAGCATACAAAGCACCTAGCCTGAAAGTCAGATAAATTGCAGGCTGAGAGACGATCCCAGGGAAATGACTTTATGGAGGAAAGGCAGCCAGAAAAGATGGTATGATCAGACTTCTGCCAGCGTAGACGTAATGAGTATGCGAATAGCAGCATAATAACGCGACCGGCACTCTCTAACGAAGGAGACCGAGCAGAGCAGCCCCAGAATTATATTACCTGCATAGACTCACATACCTGGGAAGGGATTACGCTTGACAAAGTGCACTTCTACATCTCCTCAGCTTCTTTCAGCCCTCACACACATCCCAGAGCTACCACAACCAACACCGTCTCCCACAGGCCATGCATTGTATATATCGTTCATGCTTGTCATGTATATATTATCAATTTCCACAAGCAAGGCAAGAATAAAACCGCTTCATTTAAACACGAAATAAAGTCAAGAAAATCTATGCTCATTTTAAAGCTAGATCATCGATGCTATGTGAACAGATAACTCGTGCATGTAATTACAGCAGTCATAAACGTAACTGCAATAACTGCACATTAAAACGAGCTCATCTACCTAATTGGCCGTCGTCACACAGAGCTATCGCGCTCGTCAGGGCCATCCCGGCCCGTTAGCGCACGCAGGGCCCTGACAGCGATTCTGCAAACTTGCCAATTGCATGCATATTATACGGTGCATAATGCCCCAGATTCGGTCAGATTCTGCTCTCGATTATACAGGTACAAATGGGAAGCAATCCCATTTGCAGTCATTAGGGTAATTTGTCCAGACTCTGTTTCTAGATCGCTGGAATGCAATTACTGACTGCTCTTAGCTCCCCATTAGACACTCGATCCCACTTAAAGCGAAGGACCTTCCCCGGGGTTAGGCACGACGTCCTGCAGCCACGCTGGCAGCCTCTGGGCTAAGCAAGTCGCTGCTCTCCTCTCCCCTGGATTATTTATTCCATCGCTGTCTGGTTGGTACACTGCTTCTGCATTTGTACAGTGCACTGCTTCTGCATTTGTACACGCCTCTTCACCGGCAACATCAGTTATCACAAATGCTGTTTGTTCTGAACTGTATGAACAACTAAGTGCTAAAATAACTTATTTCACACTGTCAATACTATTCCATTTCAGAGGAATTTATGTATGTGTGTGTGTGTATATATGCACATATATATTTATGAATATATATATTTATCATTTAAATTGTTTTATTTTATTATTAAATTTTAAATCCTACTAGCAACAGGATGAAGGTGATAAATAGACTAGCTTTTGAAATTATTTTCCCTTTGTACAATTTAAATTTTCTTGCAAAAAAATCTGTTTTTCTGTAGAAAAATATTCTGTTTTAATGAAAAAATGATGACAGAAAATGTTTACCCAGTCCTAGAGAATAAACCACGCTGGGACAGGTGACTGACAGACTGATGCATGCAGGCAGACAAGAAGCCACAAGTTTTAAAGAGACCTGTCAAGGTCCTCGAAGGCTTTTCAAGCGTAAGGTCTAGTGTGATGCTTTCTAGAATCACAGCTTACACGCATGGATTTCTTCTTAGATTCATTTGTCCTGATCACTTGCTAGTGTTATAAATGCAAATAAAAAGAGAAATAAATGGAAAAATAGTTCCCTGGCTGTTCACCAGAGGGCATGTTCATCTTCACGGTATTGACCCAGACTTGTCTGACATCCCATTTCTGAGCGGAGGCATAAGGTAACGTCTCTGGTCTTTCCTTGGAGATGTCAGACAAGGGTCTAAATCTGGCCCAGCTAGGGCAACACATCTGATAATCCTGGGTATGGCTACAACATCCCTTTTACAGCTGAGTTTGTGAAAAGGTATATTAATGCTGTTTCCCAGCTGCAAGACTTAACTAGTGACCAAAAAGTACATTTTACCTGTTCAGAGAGGCACTCTGTCCTCACAGCCCCGAGCTCTGGGCATCCCTCCGACCGAGGGTCCCTAAATACCCCCCACCTCTATTCGCCTGGCATTGCCAGCGTGTTCAAAATGCACCTAGCAAATCACCTCCATCGTGACCAGGTCTGCACTCCTCATGTATGCTGTGCTTAAAAGGAGCAGGGGATACTGAGTTATCAAGCACCAAATAAAGATTATAAACAAAGCCAGTTCAGTATCGCAGGTAATTAAAAGAGCACAACCCTACAACAACCCATGGAAAATCTGATTAAAGGAAGCTAGAGGCAACATTAAAACTTTTCTAGAGGAAAACATTACTACTTCTTTTCAGCAGTCAAAACTGGATGAGCATGGCACACTTCAGCCATGGGCACTGCGTCTCCTGCCAGCTTTCATTGCATGGAAAATCCCTCGCATGGGGAAGACAATCCACATTTGGATTGTCAGAGCTGCTGGTTAAGTGCACAACGTTGGGAACGGTGGCTGCATCTGGGTGACCAGTCGAGGCAGCCCCGTGGCTGTCCCGGAGGAAGCAGAGCTCCTCGCGGAGGGTCCCATCGAGCTGCACGTGGGGACCCTCGTGGCCACCGCTGCCGTCGCGGCTCGTGGCAAGGTCCCTCAGCCTCTTTCCTGGGCAGTTGCCTGTAGCCAGCAGAAATGATGCTGGTAACAGCTACTACAGATTGGAGATTTCTTTCTACAAGATAAATCAGATTTTCACACTCACTTTCCCAACAAGCAGGGGGGAATAGGGGTAAACCAGTGACTGACACTGCAGATCTTGTTACTGACTTGGAGCTGCAGCAACTGAGGCAAATTAAAGATATACTAATATTATAACCGGAAGGTGCTAAGGAGTTGTCAGTGTATACTGATATCAATGGGAAGTCGACAGCTGTTTAAAAATTAATCATTTTTGTTACCCTGTTGTTATGTCCAATTTAATGTGAGAAAAAGCAGAACAAGAGATAACTTAGTGAGCATCATCTGTAAGAGAAAACGCTGTTTAAATGCAAATGACTGCACGGTTCATCTTACTTACTCTCGCCTGTTCAGTACAACCAGATAAACTGGGCGTCTCCCACGGAAATCCCGTGGCCAGGCTGATTCCTTGACCTTCGCGTTGTCCCGTTCACTGACACCACCTTCCAGGCAGCTCTGCTTTGCCGCTGCAGCCACACGGGACACCTCCGAGCCCAGTGCCAAGGAACCAGCACCCCCGCGACCCCACTCACCTTTCCAACGCTACTCCATCATCCTTCCTTTCTCCAAGAGCATTACAAGCACTATTTACTGTTGTCTCAATTGTAAAACACCTTTTTCTTCAATTCCACCCTAAACTCTCCTCAGTCTCTCTGCCAGCCACCATATTCCACTGGAGACTCTCCCGACTCGTCCAGTGCCAGCAGAAGAGGGGACTTATCTCTGATCTGCCATCCTTTTTTGACATAGTCATCCAGACAATTCTTCTTCTGTCCTCTTCCCTTGCTTTTTGTGACTCCCCCCTCTCCTAAATTCCTCATGTTTATTAAATCACGCCTGCAGCTTGTCATTTAGAGAATCCTCTTTAGCACCTTCTTTAATTTTCCGTGCCGTTCTCAGGAAACTGCCAGTTTTGTCTTTGCTTCTCATTTGTTTTTGCATAATTTCACCCACCAACACGTCTTTAATTAACAATTCTGTGTTGATGATTCACAGAATCACCTTTCAGCTCTAGATGCGTTTCCTTCGGTGCAAACAGAAATTTCAGTCTCTCTCCCTCTCCCCCCACCCTGGGGACAGCTGTCCCCCAGGTTTAGCTAAACACTGTGAAAAATTAACTCTCTCTCTCGGTGTATTCACCACGCTCCTCTCTCAGTCGCTGTGGTCAACATCGCGATCTTGCTAGCAGCTCAGGTTCGTACTCTGCGACCATCTTCAGCTTGCATTTCCCTCTGTGTCCCCATATTCAGGCTATAGCCAAATCTTGCCAGTTCTTTACCACAATGTTGAAGGACATAATCTCTCCTATTTCCATGTAAACAAAATCCTCATCTCCGTAGCTGCAAAATTCTGCTCTCTGGCTCTGGCGGTTTTACCTTGCTGCTGTTCACGTCCTACCAGAGTATCCCAGGGAAGGTAATACCCCGAGATGTCCCTTCAGCTATGTCACCAGGCAAATCCTTTCTCTGGCTCCTCTTTCCCCATAAACGTAAGCTGCTTGCCTAACTTTCCATGTGCTTTTTCCAAAAGAGCAGTGGCAGGTAGCTGCGGTAGCTGTAGGAACGGAGGCGGTGCCCATTCCAGCTCAGGTGAGGGGCCTCGGCACCCTCCTGCGTCCTTGTTGGCCTGTCCGAGCCCCAGGTCCTCAAGGCTTGTTTCCAGAAGGGAACAGCTTGGGTGGACCTGCCTGATGGGGTATCTCTACCAAATCCCCTTCCAGGGTATCGCAACTCTCTTCCTTGATGCAGAATCTGTGCCTCCCTAGGAACAGCACCTAGTGCCTCTCACGTGCAAAACCATGCTCGTGGCTGTCTCCCAGGCGCCTGGTGCAGGAAGCCAGCGGCTAATCTAGCCAGAGCTCTTGGAGGAAAGGCCTGCAAAGCTGTTCCTCTTACGCTGACACCTGAGAGCAGTGACCTACTCTGGAAAGGAGTTCCACAGCCCACAGTTACCCCTGCAAACACCCAGCCCGGCAACCTCCAAAGCCTTTGCCCTGGGGCATCACCCAAGCTGGCTGGGAATTGCAGTTGTCACTGTTCATGGGAGGGAACAAGCGGAGTGGCAGGCAGCAAGACAACTCACTCACCCAAAATTGTGTGTGTGGGGGGGGTTGTCTTCACGTTTAGCCCATGCAAGCAGAAGGAAAACTAAGCTTTTGCATCTTCAGGTAAGCATGAGCTTAGAGACCAGCACCCAGCAAAGGCCGCTCTTCGGGCAGCACTGAGAGCTGACACAGAACAAAAAGAGATATCAGAAAACGCTGAAAAAGGCAGCAAGCTGCACAGAATGAAAAGAGATATCAGAAAATACGGAAAAAGGCAGCAAGCTGCACTGGATGCGAAGGAGGGGAGGGAGAAGAGGAATGAAAACTCTGAAAACGGCTCGAAGGGAAAAGGGAGTCCCAGCAAATCAGTTTCTGTTTCTCGTAAAAATGAAAAAAATCATTTTTAAAATGCTGAATGTTTTTGGACTCAGTGCTGTAAAGAGGCTCATAAATGAAGATGTACCGAGCCAGATGCCTTTTCCTCTGCTGTCCCCCCTCATCAGGAAGGCTGCAACCCACCGGGAACAACACCGTCACGAGTAAATGACGAGTGAACAGGCCGCCTGGTGCCTGCGTTCACCCTTTTCCAAGATGGAAACAATCAAGGAAATCTTGATTGTTTGGGTGAGAAAGCTGTTGATGATACGTTGGTGAACATCAAATTAATTTTCCAACACATTTCCTACAAGCTGTTTCTTTAGGAATTTTCCTCAGCACCCAGAAAGCACCTTTCAAGAGCTACTGTTAAATACTGAATACTGCCCCGGGATCGCTAAAGAAAGTGTGCTTGGGCATGATTTCCTAGGGCAGGCTGGGCGGGCTGGGGGATTTCGGTTCGGCGAGATGCCTCTGGACCCCGGTCAGGGAGAAGTGGGCCAGACTGAGCTGTTTGTGGTTTATTTGGGTTTTGGGGTTTCTTCTTGCTGCCTAGAAATCTCAGATGAATGCCCGGAGAGTGTGCATTCAACAGCAAATGTGAACCACCTCCTCCGTGGTGTTGGTGAGCGCCAGAGCTGAGAGGGGCACAGACATTTGCAGACGTGACACTGGGGCCTGGGAACATCGAGGCGAAGGAGCAGGAGCGACGGGCCCGGGAGACGTGGTCTGCCAGGACATGGGCGCTCGCCTCTGCAGCCCTCCTGCGGCAGGAGAGCTCTCCACCTGCCTCTCCATTTTCCTTCGTACATTAAAAAGCATCAGAAAGGTGTTAGAAAGAGATCTGAAAAAACACACTGCTGTGTGAAGCGGCCCCAGCGTGCAGCTGGCTCCTGGAGCGGGACGCGGGGCAGGTTCGGAGGCGGCGAGCCGGCACACGCCAGCTCCCTCCGGCGACGGTGCGAACGCGGAGAGCCTGGGCACAGCCGCCCCACCCGCACCGGTCCGGGCACCGGGCAACCCAAATGGGAAAGCACCAACTTCACAACAAAACCTGCGGTCAAATAGCTCAAAAATAATGCAGTTTTCCAACATAACCTGTACAATATGCTACAGCTATCGTGTATCATGCTGAGGGATTGCTGAAACATTTGTTTCCTTGACTTTCCAGGCTCCTTAAACCCCATAACAAGTAAGGGCATATGTCAGAGGTGTCACTGCTCTTAGTGGAAGCTCCTCTTCTCCCACGTTTGCTCCTTGGTCAGGAACACGGAGAGCATGTACCTAAACTGACCTCAAGGCCACTTTTCAACTCTTATTTTATCTTTAAAATTGGCCTGCAAAAATATTTCATCTTTCTTGAATCTCAAAGCAAAAAAGAAAATTCTTCGTCTTCTAAAGCCATTCTTTCTCTGGCTAAAAAAGGTAAAAATACAACTATGCACTTTTATAGTCAACGTCACTGGAAAATGCAGCTCTGCGCTGTAAACGGAGGCCGACGTGGAAGTCCAGCAGCACATCAGTATCCCCCGCGCAAAACCCAGCAGCGGTCGGGTCCTCCTCCCGTCAGGCTTGTGCAGATCCCCACTCAGACGGTGCTGCTTTGGCTTCACACGAGACACTCTGAATTTCTCTTTGGACACTACAAAAAATGCTTCCTTTTCCTAAGGCTCCCATCCACCTACATATAAAATCCTTCTTCTGTTATCTACAATTTATTATCTGATTTTCGCTTTTCCCAACACAAAAGCCTTTGCACCAAAGGGTGGGGCAGAGGCGGGTAACACAGGAGTATCAAGAGCTGCAAAGGTCCCCGCTCTTTATCTTTTCTCAGATACTCACAGATAGCAGCTAGCAATCAGCAGCAGCTTATGGTACATTTTGTCCTTGTATATCACTCAGAATTACTTGGGAATGACATTTATTTTTCGTGTAACACAAACAGTGCATGGAGGAGGGGGGAACAACCAGATTCATTTTGTACTTTGGATTCAATTCTGTTTACAAGAATATCTGTCCAATACCACTGTCTGTTTTTTTAATAATCATACTTGAAAACATGAAAAGAACACTTCTTGCTTTAAAATTAAAATTCTCTGATGATACACGCTCAGCAGTAAGATAGCTTAGTTTTGCTCGTCATCAAGAAGCATTTGAGTGGCACAGAGTCGAGTTAAAAAGCCCTGATTAGCACATGAAATAACATAAAACATCCCAACACAGGCAGAGCTTCAACTCTCCCAGATACGAATGCCCCAAATAAAAACCTGGTGTCGGTAAAGCCTGCTTGTGGGATATCCAGCGCCTGGGGGAGGAGAAAGCGCCCGTTTTGCTCTGGGGAGCAATGTGAAACGTTAGCTGCACAGCGGCCAGCGCGGCAACCTGCTGCGACCACCAGCCCGTGATGAACGTGGCCAAAGCCGGGGAGCGATGCAGACCCAGAATTCCCATTATTTGTGAGATATAAAAAATTTTGTGACATATAAAAAAGAGTGATGGAAAAGCACCTTTCGCTCCTTTCGAGCCTTTCTGAAGGAACTTCATAAGCACAGCAGAGCAAACGAAGAAAGGCCGCATTCAGTTTTAAAGATATTTAAATCATGTTGTTCCTTATGGATTGCCATACCTTAAAATAAAATCACCTAAAATGCATTCAGCAAAACCGTGCTCCACAGCACCAGCGGTTCAGCGCTGGCCTCAGAGCACGCCCATTAAAACGCCATCAAACCCTTGCTAACAATTTAGTTGGGGGCAGAATTTTATGCATAATTTGAGGGAAAATTTAAAAATCTAGATGTGGCCTCTCGGTTATTAAGAATACCTTAACAGTCTTTCCTGCTGCCTCACGTGTCCCCACTGACATTCCCTGGATGTTCACAAGTCTCTGAATCCGTACGGGCAGCGTCCGAGCGCTCCAGCTTTTATCCTGGCACCTGCATCGTCGTGTTGCCGACGTCTCGGTCTCCCAATGGGGCAAACAGAGCCCGCGGACCGCTGCAGAGCTGCCGCCGTGCGCCGCGGGACCCCGCCGGTCCTGCCGAGATGTGCAACGCGCTCCCGTTTTAATTTCAGCAAGTGGATCAAATAATTGTTTGGATTTTAATATTGAGTCTACGTTTCAGTGATTTGCATTTAAATGTGTTGTCAGAGAACTTCCAGAAATCTTTAATGAGAAGACCGATTTGCATTTTAATGTGCACTTAAAGAATTTCGGGAAATCTTTTCATGTGAATACAGTGTTATCTGAGCAATGCTCACATTCGAGGGGAAAATGAGAGCTGTCGATTTACTACATACAATCCAAACAAAACTACTTTTTGGAGACAACCCGGCTTTGTTGGACTTTGTTTAAAAAATAACCCCATCTCGCAGAAGATGAGGTTTACAGGGAAAGCCAGGAGCGTTGGAAAGGCAGCGGCGGAGGAGCCGGGCCCCAGCCCAGCCCGAGGTTCCCGTGAGGCCAAAGCCGGATGGGAAATTGGGGGCTCGTCCCTCTTCCGACCCAGATGCGTGGGGCACTGGGGGAGACTGAACCTAGCGGGAAAAACACGCGGATGGATCGGGAGCTTTAAAAGGCTTTTTTTCTGGAGTTTGCAGTTTGCTCCAGCTTTATAAATAATTGAGGTGGGCGATGTCTCACTTGAGCCGTGCTGTAACTTAAAGAAGCAGCAGCTTGTCTTTTAAGTCACACGTGAAAACAGACAAAAGGTTAATTCCTTCACTGTTCTCCTCAGCAATGCAAAAAAATGCAAGTTTTAACCTCCTTGTGACTCCTGCCCTCTTTGTCTGTCTCTAAAGCATGTTGCAATATTTAAGCAGCCCTGGTGCCTTTATGCCCCGGAGCTACCAGGGGACCCCTCCACCTGCTAATCAATCCAATACGTTGATCCCAAGCAAATTACTGGGAAAAGAAAGTGGAGAGAAAATTCCTGAGACCAAAAAACAGAATAAAGCTTTGTGAAAGCTAATAATGAAGACAAGATAAAACAAAAAAGGAAGCAAACCACCAATATTCCCCAGCCAAACAGAAAACCAGGCTCGCAGCACCCCCGTTTGCGCGGCCACAGCCCAGAACCAGCGTGCTCCTCCCGGCCCGCCTCCGTCCTCTTCCCTCTCCACCTACTGCACTGCGAAGGGACAGACACATAATGCAGAGCACACGCCGCAGCACTAACAGACGATTCAGCTGACCAACAGGTCTGGAGGACCAGTTGCCTGCTAGCAGCAGTGCCGACGGCTTACATCTCTATCTGACGTTTTTCCACAAAGCAGTGGAATATCGGTGCACACCTTTACTATGCTAACCATTAGCATGCAGCGTGGTTTTAGAAATCAGAGAAACATAACCTCCTCCTCTGATCACCAGTTTGAGCACGTACTCATTCCTAAGTAGAACCAAATTCTAAGCTGACATAAAAACATATTTTTTCTCTATCTGTAATAGCAGCAAAGTCACTGCGTCTTCAGCTTTGGTTTTCTTATGAAGCATTTGTACGTGGTCGTAGATAGGTAACAGATCAGTCTTCAGTGCTGCTCAGGTTCTTTTTAAAGATGGAAACCATGCTATCATGTTCTCACTTTAGCAGGGAATATGTTCTGTATACCAAATAATTCAGCTGATCATGCAGTTAAACCGAGCACTGAGACCTAAGGACCTAAGGAGCCTTAATCAGACCAGTTTGCATGTATCTAGGCTGTGAGAATGTGGACATCAGATCTCGTCCCTACCAAAATGCTCAGGTTAGATTTATCTTTGGAATAGACCAGCCCAGAAGTTCACACGTAAATACTCAAGGCAATGGAGAAATCTGGACTGTGGTCACAATTCCCATTTTACCTTCACCTCTTCTGCCCTTCTGCATGTGTATCAGAAATGGTCTGCTCTGCAGTACTTACCTGGAGTCACCCCACCAAGACGAATGTGCTTGACATTTAAATAACAGCCGTATCAAACAGAAGAAGTTGGGCTACAAGTGGTGATTTGGAGCATATCCAAGAAATAGAGGAAGACAGGCTCACCAACAGGAACAGGTAGAGGACTTTGAAGACTACCATATGATCCAAATCATTCCTCTGGGGCTTCAGAAGTTCCTTACAGCTGAGGCGACGCCAGGGAACGCAGGAATACGGTCCTGCTACTGAACAAATGCAAGGCTGAGGCATTTATCAAAAATAAATGACTTTAGGAAATGAAGGTACTTATTTTTAGAAGACAAGTCATTCTCTCACAATGTAGCATTCAATTCACATAACTCCACTCGCACCAAATGACTCATGTTGTTTAATCATCTCCCGCGGCGGATGCGAGCGCACAAGAGCGGCAGCTGCTCCCGGCGCCCACCACTGCTAACCTGTTGCATCGCGACTGCACCAAGCACAAACTTATTTTGAGCTGAGAGAGAAACGAGAGAGCTCAGATCCAGCCTCCTTTGCCCTCCCCGCCCAGGCTGAGGCCAGCTAAAATGTAGAACATTCCCATCCTGTGCACAAAAGAGGTGTTTTTGATTTTAATACATACATCCTACACTGCTTTCGAACAAGCACGCTCTGCCAGCGGAGCCTGCAGCGGAAACCTCACAGCATCACAAACCCGCGGGTATCCTGCAGTGCAATCAGAAGTTTAAAAACTGCAATTAGCCAAGCAGAGACATATGCAAGAAGACAGCACAATAATTACTGAAAAGCAAACTAGATACTTTGGAATTTAAATTATCTAACACATAATTGATACATAAGGAAGAATATTTGTTTGTTTACTCTCCACGGGGTCACCTACTGCTTCTACCACACAAAACTGTCACTGGTTTTAAGTGGAGTAGGCTTGCAATTCTTAAGCCAATTATTTTCTCAGAAGAGATCAAAGCATTAATAAAAATGAACAAATAAGCCAGTTTTGGATTAGCTGAAATACTGGTTATGTGGGTTTTCTATCACATTCTTCATCGCAATAAACAAACAGAGTGTAACATACGCATCACCGCTGCCAACTCCTGTAGTTCCTCCCGAGCTTTTTGAGACAGCTTATGTTTATCCTCACCCACCTGCCTAAGACAAGGTGGTGGTGGGGCTTTTGTTGTGTTTCCCGAGACCAAGCTTTGACCCTGTGGTTGCAGGAAAAGCCTGTAAACTTACAGTCTCGGGGCCAGGCCGCTAGTTAAGACTCTTTAAATCCCAGCAAAGACAACACTGCTATTTTACAAGCAGCCCCTCAGTTTCATAAGCCCAGGCAGCTTTTGCAAACCAGCCCTCACAGCTCCTGCTGCTCTCCCAGCCTGCCCAAGCGAGCCCGGGGCAGGGCAGACGTCGCCCCGGCGCCGCAGGCGCACCGCTCGCGGCCGTGAGCAAATCCCGCGGGAACATCACGCAGAAGCGGCCGTGCTGGGTCTGTCCAAAGGTCTGTCGGATCTACACCCGCTTTCTTCCAGTGGCCAGTGACACATGGAAAACACACAGGAGTGTCTTTAATGTCCAACATGAGCAGAAAGCATGGTGACAAGAAAGATTCTGCATTATCCTACCTGAAAGCACAAGGCAACCTGTCCTTGTTTCTTGTTCTAGAAGCTGGTTCTGCGTTTAACATGTTAGTGAATGAGCAGAACAATCCTCTGACTCCGCAATTATGGAAAGATTTATGCATTTTTACCCAGGGCTTTCTAATTAGCACACATGAGGTCTAACCATCAACGAGCAAGGAGTAATCTGATGGACTGAGCCTCCTTCCGGGACACCCCACGTGTCCCTTTCCTACGAAAGGGAATGCCTTTAGGGGAGGATGTATCCCGGTGGATATGTTCAGATCAGCTCCGTAAAAATGTGAACCCTGCACGCTCAGACAGCTCTTGGCAAGCTGTGTCCTTACAAACCGATCAAACCCGACGCAGCTCTCCGAAGCAGCCGTGCCATCGCATGTTAGGTCGGGGCAGAACATTGCGCAGCATGTTATGACAGGCGAAAACACGGATGAGCATTTCACCCGACTCGCACGTGTTTCTTGGTCTGGAGTTTCAGATAGGAGGAAAAGGAAATGCTTTGGAATCAAAACCCAGTGTCTCCTGCTGTCGCCAGGAGACAGCTCCCGCTTTCTCGTTTCCAAACGCTGCTTAAATATCCCTGCCTTAAGGCCCGCATCGTTATGGATGTGGACCTAGGTACTGCAGCCAGAAAGCCAGCAAGCGTGCTCCAGCCAGCAGCACTGTTTGGAAACACAAGCAACCGAGTAGCTCACACCCTGTGCAAAGCCCCTTTAAGGAAATACGATTTTCCGTAGCAAAACAGTCTTTCGGGTTTCAGGTAATGTGCTCCCTTCAGATACTGCATCCCGTGGGAATAAGCGCATTAAAACAATGAGCATCTTGACAGGCAAGGAAAGGCATTACAATGCCATTATCAACACAAACGAATTTAAAATGCTTCCAATATTTAGAGAAGAGCTGCAGCATGATTGCAAACAAAATTTCTGATCACTTTTTCAAACAACGTTTAATCTGTTCTGTAGCCACGGCTATGCAAAAGCCGCATCTACAAACAAAAACACAGTATATAATTAAAGTTATTGCTACAGCTGGGCAACTACATTCCGGGTATATTTTACTTATTAAATTTCAGGTTTTCTTGCTTTTGGAATATATTCAAAACCAGGTCACAGAACTTGCCAACATCTTCATCACCGATTTTTCCGGGTTTCCCCACGCCGTGCTTTCCTGCGCGGGCAGCTCGCAAGCAGCAGCGCCCGCTGGCTGGGCCCCGGGAAGCGGGCGAGGGGCCTGCGGGTCGCGCGGAGGTGGGACACTGCGAAGCGCCCGGCACGTGCAGGCGCAGCAGAGCCCTTCCCCGCGCCAGCTCGGGCCCCAGTGCTCAGCGCCGACAGCAGTACACGGCAGCCGTGATCCTGCACTTATTAGTGCAATAGCTCAGGCCCCAGCAGGGCCTGCACGGGCCAGCGGGACGGGACCCACAGAGCGGGGAGAGCAGAGCTTCAGCTAAGCGTGTCTCTCCAAGGCCACGGTCTCATTTCTCCCCCGGAGACACGTCCCGGGGCCCCCAGGCAGCACGCGGTCCCTGCAGCCAGCCGCCCTACTCCCGCTCGCGTCTGCAATGCAGGCTGCTCTCCCGGTGCAGCTCCCAGGTTTGAAGGATAAAGCGGTGTACGCCGGAGTCTTTACACTAACGTTTTACTGTTGGACATGTTTCCAACCCCGGGGTCTGAAGAGGGATTCTGCCATGGGCGATCAGCCCAGCCCCTGCCAAGGCACCCACAAGGGTGGCGAGGGCCCTTCCTCCAGGCAGGAGGATCCTGGTCCAGCAGCAAAAGCCTCAACAGCTGAAAGTGAGAGCAAGGGAGGTTCCTCCAGCCCGCTGCGTTCACAAACCGCGTGGCAGTGCTGCTCGGGTCGGACACGGCGTGACGGTGGCGCTGGCCCTGGGCACCGCCGGCCCCCCGAGCCCCGCCGGCATCGCCGCCCCGCTGGGAGCTCCCTGCTGGGAGGAGGGGCCGACCCAGAACCGGAAAGGTTCTTCCCAAGGAAGAATCTCCTGGCTGCTCTGTTGCATCGGCAGGAGCGACGGTGAATTACGGTCCGGCAAATGCATCAGTCCTGAGTTATGATTCCCCCTCTCCCTGCCTTCCTTTACTGCAGGAATATTTAGTTCTCCCAAACCCTGTAGGACTTCGAAGAGGGGGGAAGAGGGAGATACCTTTCACATTTCACAGACCAGAGTGGTTTGGGTTTTGAAGGTAATATTTCAAGTGTAGCGTAAAGTGCAATAAGTTAATATTTCAGAGCTCTTTAATCCATTCATTCAGAAACAGCAATGCAAACTTTCAAATATTTATGCTTCGGAGGGAAAACATGGCAGATTGAATTAGTGCATTGTGCCTTTTACCCTGTCACCAACTCATGACTCACTCCAGATCAGGTAACCAGAAAGAAAAAATGCATCGTCTAAGGTACGGCAGCAGCCGCAAGGATGTGATGACAGAAGTTGCTTTCATATACAATGTTGTAATGGTTTTCATGAAATATTCATCGCTCGTCCCCCACTTACTCTGTCCCCATTAATACTTAAACACCCACCGAAGCCGCGGCGAGCAGAACGGAGGCTGAATTGTGCCCCGCCACGATGCGCCTGGGGTACTCCGAGAAAAAACAAATTAGCTGAGGTACCTCTGGCTACTGCACAGGCTTCTCAGTCAATGTCACTCTGAACCAAGATAATTATGGAAAATACTAATTATCAGGAATAGGTGAGAAGTTGCAGTTTCCAAGCCAGGCCCCCCGCGTCCCCCTCCCCAGCCTCGAGGGACGGCAGGGACCTCCTCCCGCGGCCGGGGGGGTGACCCCGCTCCCGCCCCGGGGATGGTCTGTGTCCTCTGCTGCGACTCCACAGGGAGCAGGAAGAAAAGGGGGAAAAGGGCTCCAAGCTGGGGCTTCGGATAGCTCTCTGGATGCTGGTCGCTGCCTGGGGAGAGGGCATCCAGCCCACCAGACAGCGGTTAGACAGAGCCGTTCCCAAAACGCTCCGGAGCCGGGAGCGCTGGCACGGCATCTTTGCAAACAGTGTGGGCTTTAATAAGTGGTAGGGAGATTTTTACATTTACATGTGAGAGGAATGAGTAATGGCAGCAGGCACGAGGGAGGAATAAATGAGCCTGCTTATACCTACACCTGCAGCTCTCCTCTTTGCCCTCACGCCATACGTGTGCCTCGTCTTTCGCGGAAACCTTCTCCCCGGCCTTTATCGCCAGGATATAAATGTGAAAGGCACAGAGGACGGCTAATAGACCAGGATTTATTCCTGCTGGTCCCATCACTTGACCGCAGTCAGTGCACGCTTCCCTGCCGCTGGTGAGCCAGGTAGACGCTTACTCAACGAATTAACTCCCGGGAAACACCTCTCCTCAATCTAAAGACCTCAAATATCAGTTCATTTAAAACACAGGAGGTCCTGGGTGTCTCCTGCTTTCTGGGTCGGGCTCTAAGTGAAACACGGACACCGCGGACCGGAGCGAGCCTCCCTGGGACGAGCCCCGGGGCAGGGCACGAGGCGGAGGCCACGACGCGACCGAGGCCGGGGCAGCAAAACGCCTCCCTACGGGCTGGATCCAGACCCGCTGCCCGCTGCCTCTGCTAAGGCACGCACCACGCTTCTTTTTATGAAAAGCAGCCCGAGGGCACCATCTCCCCTTAATGTGCCACCAGCACAGTGGAAGTTGTCCCCGAGCTCGAAGGTAACCTAAAGGGTAAAAGGCTCATTGCACAGAAGGGAGGATGAAACCACCGCAGGGACAGTCCTGAGGGGGAAGAGCTTGAGGAATAACAACTCTGAAAATACAGGGATGTAAGTGTGGGTCCTAGTGGGAGCCCACGTAATTCCCGCGTCCGTCCAAGCCTGGGAAGACGCTGCCGCGCAGCCCTGTCCCCGCGCTACGCCCGCGGGAAGGCTCGGCGCCGGGAGCACGGTCCGGGGGTCCTGACGGCAGCGTGACACGGGCAGGAGAAACAGGATGGAAGCTGCATGCAGGCACTTTATGAAAACACTGATATCTTTGCATGAAAATTCAGACTGTGTAGTAGATGTAAAATATTTGGGTAGGCTTCAATAATCTGTAACAGTAGATTGTTTTTAATTCTGTAAATGAAGAAAGAAGCTCATAAATCGTGACAAAAAATAACTCCGTGTTTCAAGACAGTATTAGATAATAAGCATCAGATCCTTACTGGTATAAATGTGGAGTCAGTCTGGATTTATTCCAGCGTAACCAAGATCAGAAACGTGCCCTAGCATTTTCAGCTAGACTAGATTTACATTTTCCACTCAGCAGAACCTGGCTGCACAAACCCTGCCGTGGGATTCAGAGCCACGGAGACGTTTCAGTGCCTGGTCTCCATGAGCCTGGCTTGGGATTTGCTCTCCTTGGTAACAAAGAGGGCAATTTTCCCCTGGAGGAGAATAAGCTGAGCACACAGCACTAGCCTCTGCGGAGAGCTCTGAACTGCAAGCGCTCCAGCCAGGTCCTCCTCTGCGCACGCTGCAAGGAGAACAGCAACAGGTCTAAGGTGAAAGGAAAGAGCCACCAGCAAGGAAAGAGGAAACACAGAGGGAGGACGTTTAGGCAGAAACAGGGCTGTTTTCAATCTAAAGTTACAGGGAAAAGGGATTATGAGAACAGTCGCACACACGTGCAGACGCATGCACACACACCCCGAAAGACAAAAATGGCAAATACAGCAATAATAACAATAGTCAAAAAGTAATTTGTGCTTAACCTGTTCCAAATAAAAATAACTAGCATGCAAGTTCACTGCCTGGACCATCTGCATCTCAGAAGCATAAGTTAAAATCCTGACGCCATCTGTTCAATTGGAATTTTAATACTGTACCAATATGCCAAATCACAATTATGTTAGCAAGGACAGCAGCCTCCTCATTTACAAAACAACTTGCTACCACACTTTAACGAGATGGGAACTCGGAGGAGCCAGCTTGGAGCAGAACGAGTCAGGCAGAACCTCCAGAAAGAGCGAGCCGCCGCCACGGGGACAAGGCACGGGGCCACCGGGCCCCCCGCGGCTGGCCCCCGCGTCGCGGGGCGCTGCAGCTCGGTCCTCGCCTGCCTCCGCCGGGCATCCGCCGCCGCCGCCTCTGTTGTGGGTTTCTGAGACGGACCAAAGAGCGGAGGCTGCGGTCCCCGGGAGACCCAGACCGGTTGGTACTGCGAATTCAGGGATGAGTTCGAATTCAATGGCAAAAAAAATTTGTGAGGTGTCCAAAAAAGCCTACCTTGCAAATCAGCCTAGCAAGATTTACACCACCTTTTAACTAATTAATACTAGAGAGGTTGTTGGAAGCCTTTGCCTAGTTTTCATTGGTCCTGGTGGGAAAAAAATCCATCGTAAAATGGAAATTAATATAATAGCTGGCAAGCATTTTTCAGTGATTTTTTTGTTCAGCTATATTGTATAGCTACAAACCATACATCACTTCCTGCACACCTTAGGACTGATTTCTTCGAGAAAGAAAAATAGAAAATTGTCCTCTTTCCCCTGCATGGGGCTACAAAGTGAATGAAATTGAGGAAGGAGAGGGGAGGAAGGAAAAACACTGTCAGGCGAGTAAATCTTAAAGACACAGCACAAATACATTTTTTTCCTAATCAATGGAAGTACACAGGCATATTCATGAAATTTAATTAAGTTCTGTGCCTCAAAGAAATCTATGCGTAATGCTTCTCTGCAATTATTTATTTACTGTCATGCAGCTTTTAGCTTTCATCCAGAAGATGACTGGCTACTGCTGCATTTTCATTAGCAGACGCACTGCAAAGAGGCTTCTTTTAAAAGGCCTTGTGGAAGGGCTCATCCCTGTTTCTCAGTCAGTATATTGACTGCCTTCCCGCAAAGAAAATCTATTAATGTATTTAGACGCATTTCAAGTATGATGCCATTCGTGCTGAAGCCACTAGCAAAACCTTTCTAAATTTGGATTTATCCAGCTTTATACCCTGAACGGTGTTGACATGAAATGCCACGAAAGCCACAAAAATCTTTTGACGCATCTTGCCTCCGCAAAATGTGCAAAGTCAGGCCCCCCTCCTCCCGCCCCAGCCCGAGCGGCTGTGCGAGGCCCGAGCGACTGTGCTTGACAAGCTGTGAAGAAAACAGCTTCTGCCCAAGGACGGGCTCTGCCCAGCCCAGGGAGGGCCTCAAAGCAATCCCGAAAAGCGCTCTGCACAGCGGCAGGAGTCCCCGAGCCCTCTGTGGAATATCTGCGAGTGTCCAAATAATTTTTACGCTATTAGGGATGAGTTATCTGTTGCAAATGATTGTTATTCTAGCAGGGAATGCCTAGAAGGATTGGGAGCCTGCTGTTTGCACACACTACCTGTACGGGAGAAGGTTGTCCTTTCCCCACAGAGATCACAAACAGAATAAGCAAGACCAAAAAAAAAAAAAAGCAAAACATAAAACATATAAAAAAGCAAAAAATACAGCAAAATGTCTTTGTTTGCGTATGGAAGTGGCTGCAGATCTGTCTCCAGGCTGTCTCGTGAACTGCCAACATAAAGAGAAAAGGATTTATCACACACTACAGACCACTAATGGATCTACAGAAGAACCACAGATACTGCTACTAACTGCGATAGCAGAGCCACCCGGGAGGCCGATGACATCTCTCAAACGTTGGAGGCACTGATACGTGAATCACGAGATCCCATTCAAGCACAACTTCTCTCATTTTTTATCTAAAGGTAACATTAAGGGGATGGGGAGCTTCACTATTGTCCTTCAAGGCTGAGATTTTCAAAATCCAAAGAGATGTGGATGCCATGTTCCTCAAGACAGACCAGATGAACATTTTCTACCTTTTGTTTTCTTTTTTCTGTTTCGCAGACATGGAAACCCATATTTGAATTGCTATGTTTTGATCCAGCAAATTTTCCCTAAAGAGAAGATGTTTAGATCCAGGGTTTGGTCTCAAACCCCACCGGGGATTGAATCTGTTGGCTCAGATTGAGTTTCCACAACCTCCTCTCTTGGTAGGATGCAAATCTGTATCATTGCATCAGTTATGCTGGTTTCATCTGCAACATTAAGGCCAAAACAAAAGACAGCAAAACTACTTGGAGTGTTGCTTGGGAAAGAAATCTAGAACTTGAAGAAAACTCAGGTCTGCTACCAGCAGCTGCCAATCCTGAGGGAACCGTGGCTTTTGCCTGTTTGCATCCAGACTCAGTTTGATCCCAAGCATGTTATTGCTGCAGGGCAAACACACAAGCTCCAAGCCCTGGCTGCCAATGTGCCACCTCTTCTCTACGAGCATGACTAGAAACCTGGAGCCGCTGTTTGAGAAAGGAGAATGCAATTGCTAGAGCTTAAAATGCATCATCTTCTCTACCCTTTCACGTTCATTTTCTGCACAGGAAAGGTTATTCCGCCTTTTTAATCCCAGGAAATCTTTATAAAGTAAATACTGACATTTCCTAGTTACAAATCAAGTATTTCAAAGATGTAAAAGCAGATGAACATCAGAGTTGAGTTTGATTCTCTCCACTAACCATCTCCAGAAGAACTGCCAGGCTCCACGGATAGCAGATTACCGTGGGCTGATAAAACTGGTCTGCCTAACCCCACACCTG
Organism: Dromaius novaehollandiae; assembly: GCF_036370855.1. Taxonomy (NCBI): domain Eukaryota; kingdom Metazoa; phylum Chordata; class Aves; order Casuariiformes; family Dromaiidae; genus Dromaius; species Dromaius novaehollandiae. Next base: position 22,421,364 of record NC_088112.1, on the reverse strand, counting down.
AGCAGTTTGGTTTCATCTCAAAAATGCAAGGTAGATTCAGTTGTATTCATCACCCATCCTATGAACAAAAAAACCCGAACACATATAAAACAGAAAAAAAACAAGCTGTAAAATCCATTTCCATTTTACGTACAAATAGTGTGAAAATATTGTCCTTCTGGGAGAGCGTTTATTTTATTTATTTATTTCTATCACGAAGGGCATCAAAACCCTTGCCAAGTATATAGAATAAATATTGCTACTAAATCTCCCATCTTTACGATAACATGGGAAAATGTTCACTGGACTTCTGAAATCAGAAACGTCTTTGTCTTGGGAGGCAGCAGTGCGCTGATCTTAGCTAAAAGCCACCCTGGAGACCGCACGAAGAAACCTAATGCACCAGCGAGGAGGGGTCTGGCCTCTCCCCGGGACGCTGCAGCACTGGGGACGTCACTGGGCTGTGGAAATTCTCACAGCACAAACACGAACAAACTTTTCAGTCTCTTTGCAACAAATGGTATCTTTTGACTTCTGCCTTCACCTTTGGGACTCTTTATAGCAACAGACTCTTTAATCAAATCTTTATCGACAAAAGCATTTTTTATCAGCATCCTTATTTAAATATTCTTTGCCTACTCAAGGGAAGGCAAACCAGCTTCCTATCTGCAAACTCTGAGCTTAAGGAAGGGAATGAATTATTCCTCACACAATATATATGCATTGACTTCAGAGAATAGAGGATTTCTTCTCTTGAAATGAGAACAAATGAAAGAAATCAAGAGCACCTAGAAAATGTGCCCCCCCCCCCAAGCTAAAAAACATACACCGTTACATCTTGATAACTGTGGCCTCACCACGGAAAGTAAAGACAGTCTTGGGCTGCGAGTGGTTTAGGTTAAACAACATCCAAGGGAATGAAAGAATTCAATCACGCCACGGGTACAAAACCTCTCTAACCTAAAGTCTAGTGGTTTAGAAGGTGATGGCAGGATCCAGAGACAGTCATTCTATCCAAAAATCGCAGACAGTGCAGTGACAGAAGGGTAAATCAGATGGAAAAATGTACTCAGATCATAGCATGTAATCATGGAATTAGTAAGACAAAAGGAACCCAGCTTTGGAGAAATGATCAGCAACGGGCTCATTTGCCAGTGCAATTCCTACGATAACGACACTGCAAGACAAAATCTGTTCAAATTTGATCCGAACATGTGCATTCTGGATACATGTGTCAGGTTTAGTTTAGTTGATGATCAGTAATCACATTTTCGTATGAGTATACAAACAGTAAATTTGCAAAAGGCCACCTTTACTTTGTAGTGTTGGGATTAGCATTTAAAAATGTGGAAGAAAATGCTGAATTTTTCTATGCTACCTGAGAAAAATTCAGTAAAATTCCCTTCATAGGAGCACAAATAAGCATTTTTGCAAGCTCTCTGATGGCATATTTCGCTCACTCAAGTTTTGCTCTGAGCTTTTGGCTTTGAGAACATTAAAAGTGCAAAATTTAGTCAAAATCAGCATGTTTCACTGGGTTCTATTTCACTCTGATTTAATTCTGGTGTAAAAATAAACTCTGATGCAGTTTGATGGAAACTCAGTCTGAAGCTCTTAAAATGAGCGTAAGACTCCTCCAAAATATGCAGAGAGGAGAATTTTTCTTTAAGTTGGGCTTGCAGGACGTGGCCAAAGATTAGCGCACATTGGGAAATGCTGGAGCTCCATTCCCAAAGGTGAGCTGAGTTCAGACCTAGCAGGAGAGCACTCGACACGCTGCCATTCCCTCAGAAGTAAGTCTGTTATTCTAGAAATGCATATCAAAACCCTGCTGGGAAAAAAGTACAAAATTCTCAAATCTCTAATTCCAAGCATGGAAATTAACCAAATTCTAGATCCCCGTGTTTGGAGCGCCGCTATAGAGATTTTCGAATTATGACATAAAGGAGTTTGGTTTATGGAGGCTTCGAATTACCATATATCTCCACAGCTATAAAAGGCTACTTCCCAAGCGCATTAAGAGCCGGAGTCGTCAGAAGCGAAGGCGTAAGGCGAATGTGCCTACGAATGCTTTCATCCTATAAAGGGAACAAACGTTTTAAGAACGGTGAGGACTTGAACAGCAGTGAATTTTCCTCAAGCCCCCACTATACACTGAAGAAATTCCCATGCTCTCTCCAGGGAAAAATCCTGTGTAACGGGGACCAAAATGATGCTGCTGAGGCAAAATGATGCTGCCCTCCTGCCCCATCCCCCTGGGCAGACCGAAAGTGCCTTCCCCGCTGACCGGGCTCGCAAGGCGCCAACAGTCTTGGGGGCATGAAGAAAGCGAACAGGGAGCTCCACTGAGAGCTGAGACACGGTGCTCATTAAATACAGTCATTTGTACACAAGGATTTGAGGATGGATTGGAAACCAAGATGTCCACGGTTGGGTTTTTTTCATTACATTTTTGTTAGGGGATTTTTTTAGCTGCCTTAGCAGCTAATCAATCAGCTCCTACAAATTGCTAATCACTTTGTTAGTAGATTCAGAAGAAGCCCTAGCAAATTATTAACGCCAGGGATTTATGAACCAGCCCCTCAGCCTGCTCCGCTGGCACAGCTGCAGAGTGCTCCCACCGGTGCTCGGCTCCTGCACAGCACAGCACTTCCCGAGACTGGTAGTCAATAACGAGTGGTCAGTAGGACCACGCTCTAACTGAACAGTTCATATTTACGGGTATTTCAACAATGTTCATAGCCAGCTATCAAAATCTAAAAAGTATTAGCACAACACTAGACTGCTAGCTGTCTTTTAGACATTATTAGGAGACTAATTCAACAAGCTTATTTGGGAAAATTAAGAAAAACAGCCTATGCAGTGCTCTGATGCCCAGCATGCTGCTGTTTATTCTTCGTTTTATTTATCCAGATGCCATTAGCAGAGAAAAAAAGCAAGGGGCATTCATTCCAAAAGAAAAGTCCAACACTCTTAGTAAGGCCTTGGTAAGGACCATTAGCACTGAAATAAATACTAGGCCTCCTACACTTGACCATTAAAGGCAGGCTTTATCTTATACATTAATCTTTCATATTACCTATTAGTCATCAGAACTGGACCTTTATGGACTTAAGAGGTGTGATGGGTGCTCAGCACTCCCCGGATCAGCACGACGATAGGCTTTATCACATGAGCAGATTTGAAGCTCAACCTCTATTGTGCCTTAAGAGCTACTCTAACATAGTATAGCTGAAACGTATGTCATCTGAAGCATTTGGCTTAAAATTAGAAGGCATAATAATGGCAGGGATGTTTTATTTTATTCCAATATTAACTTGAGCATGTTTTCTGAAGGCAGCAGGGCAAACCCACTAAAGCAGTACTCCTTGGCATGGCGTACTCATTCGCCACTCCATTTTAGAGACAATTTAAGCAATGCCACCAACTCTAACTTACTTGAAGTCTATTTCCTTCCCTTACAAAAAATATGTTTTTGAGTGACATTCATAAAAGATTACTCCTATTCTTTGCAAAGATGTAATTCAAACTTTGTTTCTTGCCTCTGTATTTACTGTATGTTAGCCTTGAACTTGAAAAGCCAAAAAAAGAGCAAACTGAGAAAATGTAGTGGCTATAAATTTAAACTAATCCAGGATGTCTTAAAAAAAAAAAAAAAAACTGCTGCAATGAAATGTTTGTCTGTATATACAATATGTTGCTCATTTTTCATTGAACCACAAATATGTGTTATGTTTTCTTATTTACACTCCTTTGCTCCTTCTGATTTTGTTTTTCATAAGAAAAACAACGACATCTCAGCAAATTCCAAAAAACATCTGAACTAATTAGACTGAATAAAGCTCTAGAAATCTGGCTGTTGGGAGCAGTTGTACACTGGTCTGCAGGGAACAACCCAAGTGGCGCTAAGCAGTTGTCACTGCTCCGGCTGCCCCCGGCGCGCTCCGAGGAGCCCTGCACCCGGACTTCTCCCTCCGCAGGGATTCGGAGCGCACAGCATGGGGCTCCTTCTCCCCGGATCTTCCCAGGACACCGAGGAAAAATAGCTCACAGGTAGCGACCTACTTTATTAAAGTAAAATCCTCCTCTGATCAGTCAGTCTAACAAAATGGTACTGTGGGATCTCGTTCACAGCGTTGCTGGATAACATCCAGGTCAGAAGCGGTTGGACTGCAATTTAAAATACGTTGATTTTTTCCTAAATGCCAGCCCTCCTTGGCTAGTCATTCAGTCATTGGAGTCGCCCTCTGGATCACAAGCAGCAGCACCAATAAACACCTCACAGGTGAGATTCTGCCTTTAGTTTCATACCTGTTAATTCTCCAGCAACAGACGTGGCTGCCCGGGGCAGTAGGGCCACGAGTCCTCTCTGCTCCTGGGGCAGGCACCCAGTCCACTGAATTCGGTGGGAATCCTCCCATGAACTCCCTGACACCTGTATTACATATCATTGAAAAAATTGTCAAAAATTCTACCGGAGACACCCATTCCAAAAAGAAACCATCTCCTTCTTCCTGAAGTTTGGTTTTCTCTGAATTGCTAACAAGGAGAAAAAATACCAATAAAGCTTCTGTCACCAAGATAAGCGGTGTGAGCTGAGGCACACCGCAGATGTGCAGTGCTAAGCAGTCAGCGTTGTTGTTTAACCCTTTTCAAACAAAAAGGCCCAATGTTTATACGGAAAAGCACAGACTATCAACTTCTTTCTGTCAATGCTGCTATAAGGATTAAGAACAACACAGGCTCCATGGTCTCCAGGATGGTGGAACAGACACGGAGCTAGCCCTCTATTGATTTTATAGGCCTTTAGTGTTAAATCCTAGAAGAGGCGAGCTCTCCTGTTGACTTTATCTCTGCTGAATTCTGAAGGAGTTCTCCATAAAGGTCCTAGAATCCACTTTTCATGAAGATTTGTTTAAAACTGATGGCACAATATGACCCTGCATGATGAAGCACCTTCTGCTACCACGTAGGGAGCCTCACTGAGAGGCAGCCTGAAAGGCCCAGCAAGTCCTGGGTGGTCAAACACACGGCAAGCTAGCGAGACCAAAACCCAAGCAACAGCTGTATCCCATAACCTTACAACCCCCCTTCCACAGCAGAGGCCTATGTGAACTCAGGACACACTGCTATATGTCTTCCATTGCAATAAACCTATCGTGGGGTTGGACAGGCATTGTGGTAGCCGGAGGATTTGCATTTTTAAGTGGTGTTTTAGAGCAGCAAGGTAATAGATCTATATATTCATGCCAAACACTTCTACCAAACTTTCAAATCAATGAAGATCATATCTGAAGGGACATATAGAAAAACCATCCAGGCAGTGAATACCGCCTAGAGACAAAGGCCAGCACCCAGAGGCCATCCTCATCAGTTCCCCAACAACTTTACTTATATGTTGCGGGAATGAACTCAGAGTCCTATATCCTTTTCAAAGTGAGGAGAATAAACTACCCTTCTGGCCAAGTTTTGCTTCAGTTAACCATTGAGCTGAAGATTTTTAGACTGGTCTAATAATCGGATTTGACACTATTGGTTTCTAATAAATAATAGCATTTGTCATCTGTGGGATGCCTCTAAGCAAGCTCTGCAAGCTTTTCAGTCTGGCATGACAAACTGGAAAAAACCTCAGCCATCACCCAAGTCTGATCAAAAGACCTATGAGCAAGGTCCTTGTGACTCTCATAAATATGCTAACAGACAGGGCTAATTACTCTCCACCCCCACGAAGCGCAGGAGAGAATCCTTGGTGAGAGCTTAGGGAGATTTTTATTCGACATGATGGACCAGATTCGTTGGTGATGACAAAAATTCCCGGGAAACAAAAACATCTTGTGTCAACAGGAACCGAATATTGTATTATTCATTGGATTTGCTTTTTTCTCCTAACCCTTTGGATCATTTTGATCTTCACTGATTTAAAATCAGACAGAACAAACTATTAGAAAACACAACAGCATCAGTATAAAGGGGGAGAAATATAGGTAATATTTATCTGTCTCTAACCCGTTTGACAGCACAGCTGTAGGTGTCACTGAGCAAGAACACTCCGTTTTCCTAGTCAAACTTCCACCACACAATTCGCTCGTGAGTCAGTGACAGGCACAGTAGTGTGGGCTCCTTCAGCTCGGCTCACACGTACGAAGCGTCAGGCTGCAGCAGGTTACAGGGATCTCAGGCAGAACATGCCGCACGAGTGACACAGGGATGATCCTAGGGATACGTTTCCCACGAAAGGCCAGCAGCGTGCATCCGCAGAGGGCATCATTTGGGACTTACCTTTTCTCCTGCATATCCCCACCCCGCTTACCCAAGGGTAATCCAAAGTCTACTCCACAACCACCTGCGCATACCAGGCTCCTACCAGCAAGCGAAAACCACAGTCAAACAGCATTGTCTTGACAGAGTGAGGTGAGAACAAGGCCAAAATTTACAACTGTCACTACAGTGAGCGGAGGCAGAGCATGTCCGTCAGGAGCAAGAGCCCGGTCAATTAATTTTCAGCTTACAGACATATAGTGCCAGGACTGCCTCAAAATTTCCTTTGAGCTTCAGGTGCTTGAGCTGCTCCAGGAGCGCAGCTATGAAGTGGCAGGCACATGGCAAAGCTTAAGGAAATGAGCCTGATTTTCCTATGCTTGCCCAGGCTTTGAAACCTGACTTTAGGACCAGTAGGGACAGCTGTAGGGACAGTGGTCTGTCTAAATCTCTGTATTCTCCTCTGTTAGTGAACCTGAAGGTGCTTTGTCAACCCCTCTCAATCTGGTTGTCGTTAGAAAATATTTGGGATAAATCAAACGCTTGACATACATACTAAACTCTCCCCCGCTGTGCCTCGGTGTGGTTGTCAGCCTTTCCCTCTGCCCTTTTCCTAGCTCTTTCTCGCCAAGGCATGTGTAACTCTCCTCCATCTGTACTTTTTACATATTCCTTCCTTTCTGCACAGGAGCTCTCCTCTCCCCCCCAGTTTTCATTGCTTCGGCTGAGCAGAGGGCAAGGTGCTCTTGTGGTGTTACCTGCTGGTGCTACCCACAGCCACGCAGGGAGCCACGAGGGTAAAGGAAGGGGGTTTGACACGATATATCACAGTCAGGATTTTCTCCCCTCTGTGCTATGAACTGTTTTGACAGCCAATTACAGTATCAGCCACGGACGAGCAGAGAGAGAAGGAACGTGACACCAGGGCTCTCTATGGCAACAGCAATACGTAGACAGGGGTTGAGAGGCTGTGTTTCTGCATCCCATCCCACTTTGGCATGTCTCTCCACCTGAATTTCCAGCTGCTCTGAAGAGACGCATGCATGCAGCCGGCTGTGCGGTTGACCTGTTGGAAGCCTTCCCTGTTCCCAGCCTGTTGTTCAGTACTTCTAGCTCTGGCACTCACAACGTCCACGGGCGAGACTGTAGCCCACAGCGCTAGCAACGCTGCAAGGTTGGAGCCAAGCAAAAGGGCTGGTTGCAGTTACAGAAGGTGATGGAGGAGATGCGCCTGCCACTGTGAAGTCAGGAATGGGGCTGTGCTACAAAAGGCTGAGCCAGCCCTTATGCTTTAACCCCTCCAACATTTAACAGACATTGATTCATCCCAGTGTGAAGATTGAAAATATTTAAAAAGGATGATCCAAGTGCAGGCTATCACCCTCTTCAAAAATGAAGATGCTTGGAGATGAAGTTCTACTTCAAGATCATCAAACCAGGAGAGAGAAAAAAACAGAAGTACTGAAGCCACAAATCCAGTCAATATAAAATCTAAGCAATCTTCCTTGACGTAAGAGAAACTGGAGACAATAAAGAAAATGCATGAGCACAACCTCGACCCACATTCCACCTGCGAGCAGGAATATGGGCCGTGACTCCTGCCTACCCCCATACAGAAACTGCATTTCAAAGAACCATTTAATTAGGACCCTAATGTATCAACACAGACGGTCTCCAAACGCTCCTTTGCGTTGGCCTACCCGAAACGGGAGTAGAGCCCAGCGCGCGAGGACTGCACTGTCATGCCGGGTGCCTGCCCCGCAGCCCATCTCGCCACCCCCGGCAGAACCGCTGCACGGCGGTACTAGATGTACTGGAAGCTTGCTGTGAGTCCTGCCTTTCGGGAAAAATTCCTCCACAGAGAACATGAATCTCCCATTAGCCTTAATAGCACCTATATCTGAACAAGGGGAGAAAATGTCATACAATATTAATAACGCTATTTTGTTAACAGCATATGCTGTGCCCATGTGAGTAGCTGCACAGTTTACACCCCCTTCAGTCCATCTGATCTTCTTTCAAATGGTTTGTGCATGCAGAATAGTCTCTATCTTCATGACAATGACAGGCAGTTAGCTCCTGAGTAGTGTTTGGAGCATATCGTATATTTGGTGTATCAGTAAAATTTGCCTCCCTCTGTCCTGCCTCTTTCTGAAAATAATCGTTTCCCAGCTCTGAAGAGCACCTCAGCTATGCATTTCACAGGGGATACCAAGCTGCTCTATGAAGAACACCTTTGCATAGATCTAGCCAGTTGTATTAGACACCTCTCATGTCTAGGCCCATTAACCTGATCACAACAGCTTGATGAATTAATGCTTCTAAAAGGCACAGTTGGCAGCTTCTAATTAAAAAATTATGGCTAAGCAGCTGTGGAGATGTTGCAATGTTCCACTAGAAAGCCAGATGTCAACTTTAGTGGTCCTCAAAGTTTAAAATGAAATTACTTTTGGAGCTTTGATACAAGGGGGTTCTTCTGCTCCCGGTGAATTCGATAGGTCTTGTGCCTGCTCTTACACGGAGCCTGGCTGCAACCAGACGACAGACACGCAGCTGTAGCGGCTCTGCAACCCGACGACTCGGTCACAGCAAGCAGCAAATGGCACAAAACATAACAGTAAGATTTGGATCTAGATAAAAGAGAGTGATTTGGCATCATGGTCACTGGTTTAGCTTTTACCTAGGGAAGGACCCTTTGAAAAACCCATCTCTACGACTCCATCAGTGTCAAAAACCCACAAGATTGGTATGAGCCAAATTCAAAGCCTGTTGAACGAGATAAGAGTCTTTCCAGGAACTTTAATTGGATTGAGCTTTTTCTGTATTGGTGAAGGAAAATTTCAAGGCCCCTACTATACACTTTCTCTCCCCAAAATTTTTAAAATACCTGTCATCTCAGTACCTAACATGAATTGTAATGATGTGGAAGCAACTAGCAATCCTTGAAGAAAAAGAATTCAAGTCATATGAAGATCAGTAGTCTGTGCTTGTTAATTCATGTAACATCTATTTTGGGCCTCTCTTCAATAATTAAACCCTTGTTTCTATAAATAATTTATATTTTTTCTGATTTTAATGTAAACACAATTTACTCCAATCCACTCCTTTAACTACATTAATTCTCCTCTCCTCCTACACCTTGTGCAAGACACTACAATTTCAAACACAAGACGCCTAATTATAGGAATCATCCACCTTAATCTGAATATAAGCGGATCCAAGACCTTTGAACTATTTTGCTGGGAAGTCTGGATGGAAAACTAATTTTACGTAAATCTATGCATGTCAGAAATACAGACGGCTTTTCAGAGCGCTAACTCAAGCATCATTACATAAGCAGATTAGAGCTGCCTGTTGAGCCCAGGCATAAGAGTAGATGGCGCACAAACTATCCACTTTCTCATACATCTTTCATCTAAAACTTTTGTCAACTCTCCACATTAGGGAGCAGACTAACTGTAACCATCACACGCAGCACAGCAGGTCGGCAGACAAAGCAGTTATTACCCCTCTTTAAATCTCTCTGCCCAAAGCAGCAGCTGGCTAAAGCCCATTTGTACAAATGGACCAGGGAAATGTTCCATCTCTTGCCCTCTTGAAATGAAAATGGATGAAAACAGCCTCACAAACCTCTTGAATATTTAAGCACAGCAGTTGTGGAATGATCTTTTGATACAGAATTATAGAATCAAAATCATCCTCGTGTTACCACTGGTAACAGTGCCTCTACCTGAATATCAACTTAGAAAGTTAATGAGCCTGCTAGAGCTATCAGCTGAAATTACTACAACAGTATGTGATCTGATGTGATTGCAGTAAGCAGGGCAGACAGGTCTCATTACGAGGACAGTTTGTTTTTCACAGGCGCGTTGCATAACAAGACACAGCAGCTCGCCTCTCTCCGCACCGGGCCTTCGTCTCAGAGCACATCGGCTGGCTCCGAGAAAGCCCCCCGTTGAAAAGCAGCCGGGGGACGGGATTTTGTTTTCCCTTCCCTGTGTGGAAGTGTGTCAGGTTTGCTGACAGATGGCCTGGCCGACTGTGCTTGACTATTATCAAGCAGCCATTACATTTGCAAATTGAATCTCATTTGAAGATTTTCTGTAATTAAATCTGCAGTGTGTTTGCAAGGCTTACATCGCATCCAGCGCGTGCTCAGGGAGCGTGTAAGGCAGTCAGATGGCCGATTTGCACAGCCAAAGACAGCGGCATCCTTCAGCTCAGGGACGGGGTGTTTTTGGCAGTCTGTGCTGCCACCTAGCCAAGACCATGCCACCGAGTTCAGCGCTGGTTTACAATCTGAAAGCTTAAACCGAAGCACATCCCCTTGGACCAAAATAAAGCTCCAGTCCACGCAGATACAAGGAAATGTGGGCTGTTTGTGCTTTGGGAACCATACAGACAGCAGAGGAGACAGACCGGGAGGACAGAGTTATCTTTCCCTCCGAAATGTCTTGTACTTACGGTAGAAGACGTATTCGGTGTAGCTGGACCAGACCTTGTCGTCTGTGTACTGGTTGACAAAGGAAGCCGTCACGGAGGAGTTACAGGCCACCATGTGGAATCCACATTCGGAGAGCATGTCGAAAGCCCTCTCCAGGTGCTTGAACTTGAGATAAAACCTGGAGGTGTACCTTTCCGGAGCCCTGTCTGGGTCTCTGCTCTCATTCAAACTTTCTCCAAAGACCTCTTTGACCAGAGCAATCCTTCCACAAACCAAAATCCGTGGGACCCTCCTGAACTTGGCATCTGCTTGACTCTCCCTGCCGATAGTGCACGACCCCCGGTACCCAATGGTAATGAATCCCCACTTGCGATCGGATGGCAGGAGCGAGGAGGGAGGGCAGATTCTCGTGTCACTGCCCTGGGAGACCTCTTCATAGTCACTGTGGCAATAATCATCGGGGCTTTGCTTGATGTCATCAGGAGTCAGGAGTTTGACCAAGTCCGGGAGCTGGAAATACTCAGCCTCCCTCTTGAGCCTGCCCTTCTCTGGGAAGTGGTCAGGCAGAACCACTTGCTTGTCCCTGAGATAGTCCAGAATATAGCGGAAAAGGAAACCATCTCTGTCGATGAAGAATCTTCCCTTGGAGTCCTTGGCTAGATCGTTGGCCGTGTCTCTCTTTGGGGTGAACATTTTCCAGAGCAGGGAGTGAGGGGTGCCCACCAAGGTGGAATGGCGAGTGAAGTAAACCTGGCCACCCACGTTCAGCTCCACGACCTCCGGGAAGGAGTGCAGACCGGTCCCCTGCTCCCTCGGAGGGAGGTAAGTCCTGCAGTTGCCACTCAGAGCCATTGTACTTTAAAACAGAAATCAGCAGCAGGGAGCAGGAGGATTATCGATCACATCGAAGCGTAGATCAAGGCTCCTGACATAAAGGAGAAGCGAGGAAAGAAAAAAAGCCAAAAGCTTTGTTTAAAGAAACATCTGAATTGTCCATGAGTGACTGTGTGGCAGAAGTGGCTTATATCTAAGCCACAGAGGCTGGAGAGCAATCACTTCGTGAAATGCAATCACATCATTAGATCTTCCAACGAAGCCATCAAAATCAAGGTCAAGCCAAGCCTACGATCATTCACAGATCTGTTAAAAGGGAAAACAAAACAAGAGACACATTAATTTTTAAGGCATCGTGAAAGTTGTAACAGAGAAAAGCAGATTAGTTTAGAAAGCTAAATTAGATCTCCTGCTAAACAGAGCTGGTTTTGCAAGTTCTATTTTTCTCTCTCACAAGTAACTGTTCCATGGGAGGACTAGCTGTAAACCCCCAGTTTAGAAGAAAATACATAGTTCATCTGCAGACAAACATCTAATTTAGACGTGCTGATGAGGGAGGGAGAGCATCGGGTCTTACCTGGGTTACAAGTAACGCACAGCTCTTGTAAAGGAAAGCAGCGTTTCGAAACACTGAGGACACACGCGGGGCACACACAGTCCGGTTAACACCAAATCCGGCCCCAGCAAGGGACAGCGGAGCAGGGAAAGCGCTCCAGCAGCATCCATGTAGCTCCCAGGAGTTAAACCGAGTCACGGCAAAGTTAACCACAGCGGGTGATGGAGGAAGGCAAGGCGCACGGCGAGATGGGGGAGGCAAGGGGGAAAAAAGGCACGAAACCCCGAATGGACCCAGCCGGGCTGCGAGCGGAGGGGCGCAGGGCTGCAGCCGCGGATGACTTGCAGAAAGCGCGGGGTCCGCGCGCGGCGGCGGCGCGTCCTGCGGGCGGCGGCGCGCCCATCCCGGCGGCGGCGGCGGCGGCGGGCGCGGGGCAGGGCCGGGCGGGCGCCGCGCCCCGCTCCGCTCCGCTCCGCTCCGCCCCGCTGCGCCGCGCTGCGCCCCGCGCCGGCCGCCGCTCCCGCTGGCGCCGCGAGGCCCCGGCAGCGCGGGGAAGCGCCGATTACATCATCGCGGAGGAGGAGGAGGAGGAGGAGGGGGAGGAGGAGGGGGGGGGGGCCGCCGCCAGCGCCGCCGGGACGGAGCGCAGCGCAGCGCTCGCAGCGCGGCCCCCGCTGCCCTGTCCCGCTCCTCGCGGAGGGGGGACCGCGGCGGAGCTCCGCGCCGCGCCGCGCTGCGCCCGGCCTGGGCGCGCCGGCACCGCCACCTCGCGTCCGCGCCGGCACCTCCGCGGCGCTCCCCGGCCGCCCTGACCCGCTGCGGCGCGGCGGAGAGGGGGCAGAGCCGGCAGCAGCGCGGGGGCCCCGCTGAGCCCCGCGCGCGCCTCGGGTGCGGGAGCGCGACATAACACACCCGCTAAAATCAAGTCGCGACACTGCTTAAATATCCCGCCGAGGCAGCATGACACCTCGCACTGACCGGTGGTAAGGCAGGTGACTGTGCGATGTGTTTGCACTGGAAAAGCCCAGTTCTGCGTTTAGCACACACCAGTTTTAGGCAAAAATAAGCTACTCAGAATAAGTGTAGGATAAAATGAAGCCTTCTACTCCAACATTAACCAAAACCTGAAGGCAAAGTTTTAGAAGTGACATTTTTTTGTGCAGGAATTGCCATGCCCAGTTAATTTTTGCTGATCGCACTTGAGTTGCACATAGTTCAGTGGGCTTCTTCTGAAAAAACAGGCATAATTAAAAATACGTATATTTTAAAAACACAACACGGTAATTTAAAAAGCGTGTGTTTAAAGGCTAAGGGAGGGAATCATAATTTGTATACTTAAGAGATTTTCAAACTTAAACCTGACGGTTAAACAGGTGATCAAATAGTTATTAATGCTAGCTAATATGCTGTAATAATATTTAGACTGGTTTTCATCAGGCCAGCAATGTTTCGTTGGCAGGACTGGAGTTTTAGATGAATTCACTCTGGTCAGTAAAAATCGGTCTTGTTCAAACAAGGACCAAAGCCATTTGTGATCACGTAGTATGATTAAGATCTGAATCACCAAGATGGGCGATACAGGGACAGACGTTTGGGGGCACAGAGGAACAACGCAGTAAGTCTGATGTTCAGGCTGCCTAGAGAATGGCTTGGTGATAAGAGAGTCTTACAAAAAAATTGTGATTCCTGACAAATTTCTGTGAAGCATTGTGACATGGATACCATGGGATTAGCGAATACTGGAACATTTAAGCTCTAAGTCTTTTTGAAAAATTATAATCAGAATTGCCCTTTGATAAGAACAAATACCTCAGAATTTTAATCACAACAGCTTTAGAAATGCATCTGCACTTTTCAAATAATGAATGAAAGAAATTCAAGTCATACTCTTACTTCCTTACGCAGGATGTTCCAATCATTTTACCATAATACAACATAATTTCCTTTGATGCAGTGACTTCCATAGTATAAGCATCACATAACGCTTCCCTGCTAAATACAAGACATTGTCCAAATTCATCAAAATGCAGCCTGAAAAGAGTGAAACTTCAAAATCTGGGCCAAATACGCTGGTGACCTAAATGTAAAATATGTGTCAGGACCACACTAAGGATCTTACCTATTCAGCCGCAAAACCAAAGCAGCTCATCTGAAATCCAGCTATAGTTCTCTGATGGAAAAGAAAAGCAGCATTTATCAAAAGGCGGAAGACGAAGCATGTTCCACTTTTAACAGATGCCGGCATAACCTTCAACGCAGCTAGAGGAAAATTTAGCCCAAGCTTGAAGTTTATGTTCCAAAGGTCACAGCAGAGCTGTGCTTAAATCTGATATACTAATGATATGACATCAGTCACAGTTTTGAGGTCATTGCTTATGACAAAGTGATACATTAGCACTCAGGTTTTCAGGAAATCATGGGACAACTGACTTCATCAAATTTTGTGGGTGCTAAAAAAAGGAAGGTCTCTAAAAAGAAGCAGCAATGGATATGAGAAAGAAGGGTAGTATTTAGCTAAGTCTGTAGTAGCAATGATAAGTATACCTATCACCTTACATCTCACAGTGCGTATACACAAGCTATAAATACAAACCAAGTCACCCACATACAGTAAGAAATGTAGAAGCTGTTTATCAGCATTTAGCAACACTACACAGAACTTTAAGGCACTCAGAGAAGTAGGAAATAATTTCAAGCAGAAACTGAAAGAGTAATTCCGGGAAGAAAAAAATTCTAAGTTGGATTTTGGACAGAAGATTTCAGCTAAAGCCCAATGGGAACTTGATCGCTACAGGATATTTTTACACACAATAGTTAAAATAAAAAAGAAAGCAAGCAAAACAGTACTTCCAGTCCTAGGCTTACACTTTGATCCAGAAATGGCTTCAAGGTGCCACCTAAGGAGTCTTCGGCCACAGATGCTGCAATGTTCAGTGTTCCTCAGCAGTCCCATAGCTCAATACCGAGCCAACACGAAGTTTTCAGGACAAGACTCCATCAAACCACAGAGAACTGTACAACTACTGGGAAAGGTGGCAAGGTAAAGAAAGAGAAGACAAAATGTCTGGGTCAAGATGTACGAGGCCCGAACCTTGCTGACTGTCAGAGCACTGTTCAGGGACAGTAGTTTCCATGAGAATCAGACACCAAGTCCTGCAGGCAAACGCTGGCACTTCCAGTCCAACTTCCAATCCAACCTAAATCTGTACACAGAACAGCAAAAGAGCCCTGGAAGAACACATTCCAGGCTGCTGCAGAATAACAGCTCTTCGATCTACACATTTCTGTAAAAGGTGTATCCAGTTCCTAGGGTGGTGTGGTCTTGCATCTCTCAGGTAGCTCTGGAAACTGTATTCCCAAGGACTGAGCCAGGTAAGAAAAAGTATGGTATTGAGTTAAACTAACACATTATCCATTGATGCAGCAGTGTGAATGACACACCGTGAAAATTCATCCGCTGAAATCCAGCAGTATGTGTGAATGGGAAGTCCTAACAAATCTTTCACTTTGGAGAAAAAGCATAAAGAAACTCCAAATGGCAGAATCTCCCCAAGAAAAGGATCTGCTAGCAAAAAAAGCGTGAGTACCATAACTAGGCCTTATTAAAAAACACATAGTAAAGCATTATCCAGTTTTGCCCCTGATCTTTTATTCATAACTCAAGTGCATAATGTATTTTCATCAGAAAAGGCAAAGAAGAAGAAAGACTTTCACAGCTGCTCAGCATGTGGGCATGGTGCAAGGCAGACAATTCAAACAGAAGACAGGCAAAAACATCTTCCTTTTCCCATTATGTAACATACAGGGTGTGGGCACAGCTTCTGCAAAGCAAACTGTATGCTTCTATTATCAAACACCACATCCAAAGCAACCTCACTGCACCAGGCCCCAGGTTTTCAAAAACTGACAGTAAGGGGAGTCATGTTCCACTGATTTGAATAATAATCATTGTACATCAGATAATATTTTGACCAGGAACTGATATATCCAACATCGACAAATCTTGTAGGACTTTATGGACACTGTTCCACAAAACACTCTGCTACACAGTCCCGCAGGTCTGTGACTCTTCAGTGCATCCTAGCATATATAGGCAAAGAGACCTCAACTGCACTCGCATAAAAATCCTGGGATTGGTTAAACCCAAACAAAAATTGTTTTCTATTACCCTTTTGTAAGGGACTTCCTTTCTCTCTTGCGAGTTTTGTTGTAACAAACCCTGTTTCAGCAGACTTCTTCCTTCCTTTTCCCCTTCAACATTTCCAAAGTACTTTTCAAATTATCCTATTATTTACACTGGCGTAAATGTAGTGCGGTTTTTAACATTGCAGCTGAAAGAAAGTTTGGTCCTCACTGGTAATATGTTTGTATAATGTAGGCACTGTGTAATCCATACACTAATTTTCTCAGTATTTTTGTTCTTCCATCTTGGATCCATTTCAAGGCGTCTTGCAAAACCACATCCTCTGTCCACAAACTCACACGCAGCTAGAGCTGATCCCTCAAGAAAAGGCCTGTGGAGGCCAGCGAGGGTTTGGTGGTTTACCACGCACCCAGGTTATGCCACCAAACATGGTGAGACAGGCTGTTTATATGCAGCCCGCAGAGGTTTTCAGGGGCTTTCCATTCTGTGCTCTAACATAGAAAAGAAAAAAAAAGGAGCTGTCACCAACATTGGTGGCTGTCATCATGACTTTGGAAGTCATGGTGTGCACAAGGAGCCTCCAATATAAGCATGTCCCCAGGGAACATAGGGAGAGCCCCCCCCCCCCCCCCCCATCAGCACCGGACAGAAGGGAAAGAGCTGTGTGAAAACTGTACCTGCGCATACCTGGGGTGAGGACTTACCCTATCCTAAGGCAGTAACTTTAGCCTTCAAGTGCAAAAGAAAAACTCTAAATGGGGCAGGAGAGTTTGTTGAAGAAAATTTTGGTGTAATAAGTTATCTGTGTAGTCTTGTATGCTAGCTGAGCTTTTGCTAGGCAATAGAAATCATTAAAGAAGAGACGTGGCTAGGAAAGTAGGGGCACCTGGCAAGAGCGAGCTATGCACATTAGCGGGTTTGCTGTAGCCTAGGTAAGATTATGCTCTAGGACATAACCACCATAAATTGTTACTGAGGAACAGGTACAGGAAGCATGAAGCAGCCATCAGCCCTAGTAGTTTTCTCATGAAGAAATCAGAGAAAATGATGTTAAGTGACTGTTGCTACAGTTCAGGAATAGACAAGTTGGTTACTGTCTATTGTTCCTTTTCCCCTGCAATAACGTGCCACTTTGTTAAGCTGGTTGATTCATTGTGAGTGGAGAAGTGTAGCTCCTCGAGCACAACTCATTTAATTTTCCCAGAACTCTGGGCAAGGAGTTGAGCTTGTGACTCCTAAAAATTGAACCTGGTCCTTGTTACCAGCAACCAAGGCCAGCCAGAAGTGTTACACTTACTCTGTGTC
Organism: Dromaius novaehollandiae; assembly: GCF_036370855.1. Lineage (NCBI taxonomy): Eukaryota > Metazoa > Chordata > Aves > Casuariiformes > Dromaiidae > Dromaius > Dromaius novaehollandiae. The sequence continues at coordinate 22,403,844 of NC_088112.1, read as the reverse complement.
CTTGCATCCTCAGCTGATGACTTCTATAGCCTTGCTTATGCCAGCGGGCAACTCTGTGGTGCTTCGCTGGAAAGTGAAGGGTTCACTGACGTACCTAGCTTCAGAAAGAATTCGCTGGAGAAGGAGGTGTAAAAAGGATGAAGTTCTCCACTGTTCCCCTTAGTACTGCCCAGCCTGATGCTCTTGCCAAGTGATGCAAGAAGGCGGCAGCTGTGTAGCTGCAAAGTCTCGCCTTCCCTCGTCCCCTCAGGCCTGTATCAAACTACACGCTGCTGCAGAGCAGTGAGTTGGGCCTGCAGTCCTGAAGCAGACAACTGATACCCTGAAGTAATGGTGAGATGCCTCGTGCAAACACAGAGAGCTAATTAACAAAAGCTCAAACCTAAGCTCTGAGTAAATTCTAATAATCTAAGCAAATCCAAATAGATTTCTAGCCAAAGAGCATTTCACCAGCAAACCACAATTAAACAGCACACCGGCTGGGATTTGAGACGGGCAGGGGTCTCGTTTTACTGTCCAGTGAACTGCAGCAAAGTAACACAGCTCAGCAAAGTGGCACAAAGTCATCAGCATCAGATGTAGTCTGCACGCTCCGTAGGTCTTCCAGGAAAGCTCGTATCTTCTCAGCTCTCAAATGCTAATTTACCTGAAGGATAAATCTGCAAGAAGCAGCTTATAACACAGTTACTGATCTCTGTATTATCTGTGGGTGTAATTCCTCCACTGTTATTTCATTCAGCTCTACAAACGTGTATTTTCTGGAAGGCTGTTCTCAGGAGCCAGAGTATACACTGCACCACAAGAGAAGTTTTGCAGGAAAGGCTTACAGCAGGACTATAATTTAGATACAATAATCTCACTAGAAGAAGATTACATACATGGGAGTTTTGTAATGAAGTAACTGTGACTGTGTCCCAAAAAAGGAAAGCCAAAATGAAAAAAAAGAAGAAAAATGTACATGTATTTCAAAACAGGGACTCATGCAGAAGTATATATGCCCAAGTGGCAAGTGTTCGGTTCCAGCGTGCATATAATAAGGCAGGCGATATCAAGCGTGAGACTGCAGCTGTTTAGCAGCGCACAACTAACACATTTCTAAACCTCATTACCATGTACCTATTCAGCAACAACAGTAAAGTGGCAATTATGATTCATTTCATTTTGAAGTTTCAGCTAAACTACCTCAGCTGGGGTTTTCCTGACTCTGTCCGCAACAAAGCCCATCTGAGTCAGCAGTGAACACTCACTCCTTCCTGCACTGCGCGCTAATACCTTAGGTAGTTAATAAAAACAAATTCTAATTAACAGAGTCTGAGTACAGCCTTTTCCCCTGGCCCCTATGAAAAAAAGGGAGCAAAGTGATGATGCTAGAAGGATAAAGGGAGTGACTGGCCAAGGGATGCAAAGGAAAGGAGGCTCCCGAGCACAGTGAGCAGAACTGTAACTTCTCTCAGTATAATCTGAGCAGTGGAGATGTACAGAAACATTTTCCGCCAATTATATTTATCAACACACAAAGCTACAGAAGATTATCAGATTGAAAAGACAAGCACACAGAAGCTAGGTAACGCTGGCAAATAAAGCCTGTGCAACTTTAACTCAGTGGTGTTCTGCATCGTGAGATAGTCCCTAGTTAGATTGCTGTTTCTTCACGTTAGAGCATCTTCTTCAGAGTTAGACCCTCCTGCCCCTGATGTTATCTATGCATGTAAATTGCAGTGAAAACAAAATTTTGCCTCTAGCTGAAAACAGATGACAGTGGCGAGCATAAATAAATAGACACAGCGAACCTGGCAAATGCTATAAACTTGATAGCCTTTGTGTTTTACTTTAGGAAGTTAAATTAAAAGCAAGTATATTGCTCACTAAGGAGGAAATCCACCTCATCTACTTGAAGCCCTGAACAATCTGCTTCTATTAAAGTGAAATGGAGTAGAAGAAAGGCGATGGAGGTAAAATCAACCTTAACCCAGAACCAGCGTAAGAACCTGTAGCGCACAAACAGAGTCACTGCCTCCCATAGCTGCAATACTAGCACAGGGAGCAGTACAGCAATTTTTGTATTTCTACTCTATTTCTACCCATTAAAATCAGTCTCTCCCTTTGCCTTCTCCAGAAGCATTTCCAGACTGATTAAGGACTAATTGCAAATGCAGCAGTGGATGAGAGACCGGAGGAATGTGCAACCATTACTTTCATCATCAGACACCTGCTTCCATTTCCTTGCTTCCTGAATAAAGACAGATCAATTTTCTGGCAATTTTTTTACACCATCATGTCTGCTCTGCATGACCACAGCAAGAATTGCCTACTGGGTTTCTGCAGACTTTTTGGACAGGGTAATACTGAAGGATGTACAACCAGTGTTCAGATCTTTACGTTTCATTGGTGGCTGCACTAGGAAAGAACAGTAAAATAAATAAATAACAATTAGCAATTACACAGTGCATTACAGCTCCACCTGAAGATAAAGCAGTACTATTCTTCCTATTTTACAGCTGGGCTATCTGACTGTCAGAGCATATGAGGATGCAAAGCAATAAAGGAGGCACTGATTATTAATGCTTTATTACTTACGATTCAGGAGCTTCTTGAATCACAGCATGTTTGCATATTATACAATGAACGAACAAAGCAGAACTTCGTTCATGTCGATCAAGCATTTTGTAACATGTAAGAGTATAAAAAGCTGTCATCCAACAAACACGATACTTATCTGAGTTTTGCAGGTTTAAGGATGAGCTACGTACCAGCAAGGGAGGGCTGAGACCCCTCTCAGCTCAGCGCGTCGTTGGGGGGGGGGGTAAGCCTCACTCCGGCAGGGGTGAGCGTGAAGTAACCTAAAAGGCAACACAAAAACCAGTCATCCAGATCAGAGATTCCCTCAAAAGTAAAGTACTAAATACGTGCAATGTTGTATTCATCTGTATGTGAAATTTTAGGAAGTCAGTATAAGCATATTTTCCAGATGCTCTATCAACCCTAGATGTACTTTTACTGCGATTTTCTATGTTTTTACTAGGTATCGAGGCACAGGGCTATTAGCGTATTTTTCAGAACCTCAAGGAACAAAACTTCATGTTATGTTTGAAAATAACAGAACTTGGAAAAGTTTTATCAGTTTATGTGATGCTGATTTTAACTGATCCGACGTTTTACTGACACAGGGAAGATCAGAATTCACTAACGTATGAATCAGACATCCGCAAATTCAAAATCTCTTCTGGACAAAAGCAAACTTAAACAGGTAGTAAAACAGGCGAGATGGGAGACAGACAAACACTGCAGTACCCATCACACAGCAGAAAGCAGCAGAAAATCTTTCTTTATGAACATTTTGGTGATTTAATGGGTCATAAAACCAGTCTCTGGAAGCGTTCCCTAAAGACAGTGAAACCTGAGCAAAACTACATTCCTCACGTGTATTTATTAACAAACAACTGTCTTTCTTCAGAGTTTAAGCAAAACAATGAGAGACGAAACTAACGAAATATAAAAAGGTCCAGTTCTAACCGTGGTGCTTAAAAAAAAGCAGGGAGAAAACTGCGAGACAGGGCAAAACCGCGGCCGCGGCGGTCAGTGACGGTTGCGCTAACGGCTCGCGGCACGCGCGCGAGCGGCACGAGCTAGCGGAATCCAGTCAGGGGTGCGCGCGCACCGCCCCGCGCGCGCAGCGGCGGCCATCTTGTCCCCCCCCCCCAATCCCCGCGGTCTCCCTGGCAACGCGCGGGCGCGGCGGCGCATGCTCGGTGGCGGCGCGGCCCCGTGGCCCGGAAGCGGTGCGGCCGCGCCGTGACACGTCGCAGCGGCCGGGCGGCGGGGTGCGGGCCGGGCCGGGCCGGCGGCGCCAGGTGGGGCCGGGGCCGGGGCCGGGGCCGGGGCCGGGGCCGGGGCTGCGAGGCGGCCGCCGCGGGAGCCCCACCGGGGCCGGGCCTGCGCCGCGGGGGCCGAGCGAGGCCGCTGTGGGGGGCGAGGCGGCCCCGGCCACCGCAGCGGCCGGCTCCCCCCGGGGAGGCCTCGGGGGCGGCGGGGGTAAAGCAGCGGCCCGCTCTCTTGCAGATCGCTGACCATGTCCGGGTTCGACAGCTTCAACGCGGACTTCTTCCAGACGAGCTACAGCATCGACGACCAGGCGCAGCCCTATGACTACGGCGGCAGCGGGGGGCCCTACAGCAAGTAATCGCGCATGGTGCCCGGGGGCGGCCGCGCCTCGGGGGGCAGCTGTCCATATAGCCTCTATCTCACGATATAAAGCATTTTCCTCTATGTCACGATATAAAGCGGTTACATGTTGAATACCCCTTTTCCTGCATTTTAAGGTAGAGCTTAGCAGCTTGAAAGTGAGATTCTGTAATGGCAATTACAGCTGAGGTGTGTTCATTTTTGAGGCTTCTCTTTCCTTCCCTCCAGGTCTTTAGGAGAAGGAACCTTGTTGTTCCACAAGTCCCCAGTCACTCGGGGAGTAGGAATCAGTCCAGGTGCCAAATAAACAAGCCTGCAAGGCGGTGGTGGTTTCTAGGCATTTGTAGGAAATCGTGGCAGATTTGCTAGGTCATGGGAGCTCTTAGGACTCCTTTGTAAATGTCTGGTTTCCGGCTGAGGGTTTTTTTGTAAGTTGTATGACCGATGCATGATCACGGTGCTATATCAAAAAGGTAGGTATGTGTAAGGATTGCAGTGCTGCAGTGTGCTTGAGCTCTCCTTACACATGAAAAGAAGGGAGAACTGAATTTTGGGTTTTCCTTCTTTATATTCTTATTTTTGGAAGTAAATCATTGCAGAGGTGTTCACTGAAATCTCAGTAGTCAGACTTGGAAATCGGTGGCAAGAATAGCTTATCAGTTTTTTTAGGGATGGGAGAAGATAGATCTGTTGAGGGATTTTTAAAGATAAACAATGGCAGTATTTTTTCTGTACATTGAATCTAAATAGGAATTATTCTAGAGATAATAAAGTAGATTAGTTAGTAAATAATTGAGAATATGTGAAATAGAAACTGAAAAATTGCCTGCTCTTCCCTCCCCCCCCCCCCCCCCCCGCCCTGCATCATGTTCTGGAGGTAGATGTCATAACATGTTTAATGTCTGTGTCATAATTCTTTCTTACACGTTATATGCTGTAATACTACCTGAGATAAATGTTCCGTGAGGGAAGAGGGAAACAGCCTTTTTTTTTTTCTTTCCTTCTTTTTTCATTTAACTAAACTTGTTTTTGAAATATGGAGGGGAACAAAAGCAATAATTGTGTAAGGAAGTCTGTTCTTGAATAGTGAGTTTGCAAATAGTCTAAATAGCAAATTAATGCTGGCATCAAATAAGGCATCAATGGTAATTAAAGGACAATATTTGAGTAAGTTTGAGATGTAAATTTTTCCTACTACTTGATGGGTCTACAACCTGTACTAGTAATTTAGTCAATTGATAACACTGTCATTTTTCAAGGCCTTTATCTTAACACCTCCTCGGTCCCCAAATACTGGTATATTTGCAACTAGAATTGTCTTGTTTATGTTATATATGTATTGTCTATGAGAGTTTTAGTTGATGAGCGTAGCTGTGTTCCTAAAAGGTTTGTACCTGAGTAGAGGATAGACAGGATTGTTTGCTGTATGCTATCCTGCTTATTTATCAAAAATAAGCTTTGGTTTTACGGGGAGGGAGGTGTTTGAAACAAATTCTCTATCTGTCGATAATATGATATCATTCTTTATAGGCAGTATGGAGGCTATGAATATTCTCAGCAAAGTGGATTTATCCCTCCAGAAATGATGCAACAGCAGCAGCCTTACACAGGGCAGATTTATCAGCCAACGCAGACGTATACTCCAACTTCAGCACAGTCTTTTTATGGAAGTAGTTTTGAGGATGAACCTCCTCTATTAGAAGGTATAACTTGTTCTTTATAGCCCAAATTCAAAACTCCTCAGAATTTGGCGATAAGTTGAGTAGTAGGAGTGTATATTCTCTAATACGGTATGTTTTGTCTACTTCTGTTGAGTAGTACAGTATTTATTCTCTCCTTCATTTTTTTTAATTAACTGTATTTCATATACCGTATTTCTGTATGTGAGATACGTTTCCCTGCGAATTTTTGCAGTTTTAGAATTGTAGTTTATTACTGCGTACCAACAGTTGGAAGAGATGATGAATTAAATCGGTAACCTGACTTCATACAACACTTAATCTTTTTATTGTTGCAAGCAATATTTAAGACTGCCCTTTTTTTGTAAAATAAATTGACAATCTTAGTTCTAACCACATAATCAATTGAAGCTGAAGTCTTTATTGCTAAAGAGGAGTGCTAAACACTTCAGAAATTCTTATTAGAGTACAGCCTATGTGGGATGCTGGCATAGATATATAGTAAGAGTGTATGTATTGATGGTTTGAGTTTGCAGCTTATATACATCATTGTTCTGTAGTAAACAAGTGAAAAAGGCCTGTACTGTTGCTGGTTAGAGAGATAGGTATGCGTGATTTTCCTCCACCCAGCTGTACTGTTCCCCCCCGCCAAAATTTATTTGTTTATAGATGCCCATAAAAAAATCTCAGTGTTTGAGCTGGGCAAATAGTAGCTGCATTCATGACCAAGCTTTCACACAAAACTGTGGCCAAATTGTGCGGATGGAGGCTTGAAATCTTACCTACTTGCAAGGAGCTGTGAAACCCCTTGTCATGAGATGTTGTAGATGTTAAAAGGTTTGGAGGATTTTGTTTGTTTGTTTGTTTTAATGGACTTAATAGGATGATAGTTTATGAAAAAGAAATCCACGGAGGGTAATTAAGTACAGGGAGACTGCTTTGAATTAGAAATCCTTGAGCTGTCAGTCAGTGGAGACTGGGAGAATATTTGGGGAATATGTATGATTTGTTCTTACACTCTTTCCTACATATCTGCTTTTGGCCACTTACAGGGACAGGATACTGGGCCAAATGGACTTTTGGTCTGACCCAGAATACTGTGCTTATGCTCTTATCTGGTCCTGTAGAAATCAGCCTGCCACTTCAGAGCATTTGAGACCTGGAATCTGTGGAGGCAGCACACTCAGCTCCTTGCGGAAAGATGTGACTCAGTTCTCTGGTCCCCATAGGAATGGTACTTTGAGGAGGTTTACAAGTGGAGGGGCAGGGAAAAGTAACAGTGAAGCAAAGGGGGGCAACGGGAAAGGAAAAAAATGAAATAAATATACATAATCCTTTTCATTTAACTGTAGAATTAGGGATCAATTTCGACCACATCTGGCAGAAGACACTAACAGTGCTGCACCCATTAAAAGTAGCAGATGGCAGCATCATGAATGAGACTGATTTGGCTGGACCAATGGTCTTCTGTCTAGCTTTTGGAGCCACGTTATTACTGGTAAGATATTGATTGCAAAATATTACGGTTTGTGCTTTTAATACTACCAGAAACACTGGAAAGAAGCCGAATTACCCTCTAGTTTTATCCTAAGAAACTTCTTAGCATAGAGGCCATAAAAAAACAAATCCTGGCCAAGAATTTTTAGCTCAGTGGGAGAGGCATTGGGGCTTGATACAAAGCCCGTTGAAATTAATGAGGTCACTATCTGTTTTCTTCAGAGGATTTTGAATCAGAGCTTTAGTGCTTGGTTTTTGCATGCGGATTATTCTTGTGGAATACATACTGTTTTTCATACTTTGCTTTTGAGGAATATGGCTCTTTTTTGTCACACAAATGGGTGCGACACTCTCATTCTCAGTTTTTTTTCTGTATTTTTTCTTTTTATATACATTGGGATTTCTTACTTTCAGAATCATAGATTGTTTTTTTGAAATGTCTTTGTGAGCTTCTGCATTATCAGGAGTCAGAGCAACAAAGTGATTAAACATTCTGTATATTCCATATCTTCCTTTAAGAGGATTTTCTTTTTTTAACTTTTTTTGTGTTTAACACTTGAGATTATTTTTCTGTTTTGTTTCACTGTATTTATTTGATCCCTACTCTTTGTACATTGTTCCCTCGACTGATATTCCAGAGGACTTATTAGGCAAGAAAGTTCAAAATTAATGTGTAAAAAGTGATTTAACAAGTACTGATACAATTAATATATTAGGCTTGATTTTTCAATGTTAAGAGCCAATTTGATAAAACACTTTAAAATGTAATCCTCCTTTCAAATTGCTTGTATTTCTTAATAGGTCAGCACATGCTGAAGCCTGTTTCTTTTTTTTCTGTTGAGCTTAATTGAAATAAGATTGTGCTTTAATGACTCAAGTGTCAATTAGTAAATGACAGAGTAGGAACAGACAGGCTTCCTCCTCATCACTGAAAACTTCAGTATTTTTAATCAGTTTTTGTGTGTAAATGTCTTCAGGCATTGCATTTAATTTTTGTCTAAAATCTCACGTTACCATAACACTTGGAACAGTGTTTTGGTACCAAGGGGACTATAAGCCTAGTTTTATAAGTAACCTTTAATTATGGAAACTGGGCCAGCAGAACTGATGAACATATACGTATAACAGATACATTTGAATGTTCTCTTACTACGAAGTTATCACTTTCTCCAGTAATTTTTTGTTTTTTATTTTAAAGAAAAACATTGAATAAGAATGTAATTGGGTACTTACGAAATGTCAGGCTCTGAAGAGAATGCTTTAAGATGTGACCTTCCCTAGCTCTTAGGATTTTTTCCCCTCTGAGACATCATGACTTAGTGTCTGCGCTCCCTGTCATTTGCCATGTAAAGCAAAAGAGGTTCTTTTAAGTAATCACTGAAAGATGATCAAGGAAATAACAGGCCTGTTCTTTGAGAGAAAACAAGCTCAGCCTAACAAAAAGAAAAGTTGGGAGGAGATATGATTGTTTTCTGTAGTACTCAAGGAAGAGATGAGCCATAAATAAACTTAGTTTGCAAATTAGTTTTGGGAGACAGACCTCAAAAGCTATATACCATAATAGCTTGCATAGTCATGTTCCTGTAGAGATGGATACAACTACATTGTGTGAATTTTGAAAAATGTTTATAAGGGAAGCATGGATCTGACTGTGGGATGCGTATCTTTTCTGTGGTTCATGCATGGTGCTTTCCAGCTCAGCTTAATTTATTCCTAGGAATTCTTAGTTTACGTTCTGCAATAACTCCATGGAGTCTATCGCAAATAAAGTACTTTAGATCTGGATCTGTGAAGAAGTTCCTGACTTACAGTCTTTTTGATCTGTAAATATTACTTCTGTAAAGATTATTATTGTACTAATACAAAACCTTGCAGCTAATCTTCAGAGAAAAATCAGCTAGCAAAGCTAATTGAGTAAACCTCAAGAATTCATATGCTTTTGCAGCCCAAATCAAAGAATAAGAATTCTTTGATCAAAATCTGTTTATCACAATATGTAAACTTGGGATAAATGTGCCTGTTGTTTATCTAGAATGTAGAGATGTTCTGAAATTCAGATTGTGGAAAGATGGTCTGCTGAATTTGAATGTAGGAATTTGTGGGGGGAAAAAGACAAAGAAAAAAAAGATTCTGTAAAATGCACTACTTGTGCAGTCACCTAACTAACTTGCATTAATCTGTTTGTTTTTCTTGTTTTTGTTTTGTTCAGGCTGGTAAAATTCAGTTTGGTTACGTGTATGGAATAAGTGCAATCGGATGTTTAGGGATGTTTTGTCTCCTGAACTTAATGAGCATGACGGGTGTCTCATTTGGCTGTGTTGCCAGTGTCCTTGGATACTGTCTTCTTCCTATGATCTTACTTTCCACTTTCGCAGTTGTATTTTCATTGCAGTAAGTACATAAACTTTATAATTTGGTATCACATTCACTGAAGAAACTGCTTGTAATTTGAGTATGATAGGAATTTGTAGTAACTGGAAAAATACAAGTATCAAGAGTCTTCAGACACTTACTGGATAAATTGTTTTTATTTATAAGTTAATTAACAGCTTTTAAATACATGTACTCAAATAACAATGTCAAATTATGTTTTTAGTGAACTTTTAAGCTGACAAATCTCAGTACCTGTAAAGTCTAAAAGATGATTGTAAGTTGAGACACGAAATTGTCAAATAAGAAAATCAGTTTGATTCTTCATAGCCAAATGAAGTTAGGAATTGGAAAGCAACAAGGAACAACTTGCTACAGTTTCTTTATTCAACACCTAGGTTTCATATTCACAAAAAGTTAATTTTGACTTTTTTCATAATTGAATAATATAGTTATGAAATCTTTACTGGAATTCTGTTTAGTTTAAAAAGTGAAGTCCTCAGGGAGATTTTATTTTGGAAGTTGTAAAAGGTATTAGAAACTGAGTCCAGTTATGACTCCTATAAGCATGTATACACAACTCTTAAATGAATGTTTTTTGTTTTGTTTTTATTTTTACAGGGGAATGATGGGAATTATTCTCACTGCTGGAATCATTGGCTGGTGCAGTTTTTCTGCTTCCAAAATCTTTATTTCTGCCTTAGCAATGGAAGGACAACAACTCCTAGTAGCATACCCCTGTGCTTTATTGTATGGAGTCTTTGCTCTTATTTCTGTGTTTTGAATAGACTGTACAAATTGTTGGACTCCAGTGGGCCAAAACGAAAACATCAACTTGGAACATTTAGTTGGACCAGAAGCAGCTGCAAACAGCTATATAATATTGCTATCATGAAACTTAGACCTGTTTTGAATTATCTGCAACAATGGAAACAAATGTCTTGTGTTCACTTTTTTAGGACTTTGAATACTGTTTTCAATTGACCTAAGGTGTCTATAGCTTTAATAAGTATTCATGCTTATAAAGTTAATGTAATTTCTTTCCCATTCCTAAATCTTTGGAAAAGTAACTTTTGTTTATTTGAGGGTGTTTTTTTGGGGGGGGGGAGTGAGTAAGGGAGGGAGAAGGGTTGCAGTTATACTTGATAGATTTTTATCAGCAAAGGTAAATAAAACCACAGATGTAAATTTGAGTTTCTCTTTGAATTAATCTGCGGTAATAACCTATTTCCCATCCCCTCTTACAAAAACCAAAATGCACAAAAGAACTCAAGCAATTAGAACATTTTCTATATTATAAAAAATACACTCTTAAGCTCTTTGGTCTCTTACATGTTCATTTGTTGTGATAGTATTTCAGGAGTTAAGATACTTAAATTATGAATTGGAGAACATACTTAAAAGTCAAAGGGATCTGTAATTCTGTCACACTTGAAACATAAGTATGTTTGGATTTCTAACTAGTTATGTGTTAACTTGGATTTATGAAGTTGACTTCATCTAGTCTTTTGCACTAGACTTCATCTAGTGACTTTTCTTAATGATGCACATATTAGTAAATGAAGAGTAGTATCTTTTACAATACTGCCAAGAAAAACACCATTTTGAAAATGTCATGCTTGTCAGTATTGCAGTTACTGTAAACATAATTTAAGGCATATTGATTAAATTTTCCTTAAATTTTGAAAATGGTGTTTGATTTTTCTGATCATTCTTTTTTTGAATGGACTTCAGATTTTAAAATAGAAACTTCCCTGTGGGAGCAAAATAGTAATTAAAACTATAATTCATTCAGTTACTGGATTTGATATTTTCTTCAATCACAAATATTTAATCTTATATTAGAAGTATAAAGTAGTTTGTTGTAAGGAGATTTACAAGTGTAAGAAGAAGTGGGAAAGCAAAAATGGTTGGTCTCCCCATAAGCATTTGCTAATTCTTAAAGTATGCAAGAAAAGGACACAGCTGTGTTTTAACTCATAGTGGGGAGGGGGGGGTCCTGTATGTAGACAGCCGTGTTCCTTTTTTTCCTTTGGAAATGAAAAGGCTTTAACAAAATGCTAGATTGAAGCGTGGAAAAAAATAATTGCTATAATCGGAAGGATTTCATTTCATTGAATTTACTGCAGACTTTAGTCTAATGTTCGTTTGTCGCATTCATGGCGTGCTCCATTCTTACCTTCTAGAGCTGAATTACTGACCAAATACCTTATGGTAACACCTTCTGGTAAGACTCCTCGTGCAGTGTTAGAAAGCACGAAGGAAGCAGCCTGCATGCGGAGAGACAAGATAATTGTGTGTAGGAGGAGGAGGGGGTAACCTTGGATGTTCAGAATAGATCTTGCTTTTAGAAAAAACCAAAAACAGCCTCAGTGGAAAACTACTAGAAGGTAACCTTTCATCCAAGTGATATGTGGTGGTAATTTCAAAGGGACAACACAGATATTTTTGTTCACTCTTCCCTTAGTTCTGCACATTCTCCTAAAAATAAAAATGCTTCTTTCTAGTGTCACTAGAAGTTACCAACAAGGTCCTCATTTATTGACCAAAGCCAACTTCTGCTTGCGTGACTTGGGAGTTGTGGGAAGTGTGATGTGAGTGTAAAGCCTTTAAGAACCAAACACTAATGTACAAAACTGATTTCAATTGCATTATATACTACAGGTGGCTGTTATAATTAATTTTAGAATGCATACATATCCAAAAAAAGACCCTTCAGTTTCCTTCCAGAAGTGAATTCAATAGCCAACATAATTTTCTACTTTAATACTTTATTGCAAATTATCATTCTAAATAAAACCGGTGAGTTGACTTCTATTTAATATTTTATTCTCTACTTTGTAGTTCTGATTTTCTTTTGATAAGCAGACCACATCTGCCCTGGTGCACAAAGTTCTTACTCTTTTTAATGAAGAACATTATCTGTTGATGGAGCACAACGTCCTGTATTTGTGCAAATAAATTACAGCGATTACCTTTACTAATGAGGCCTAATTAAATACAGAATTGTTCTAACAAATATAAAAGCTCACATACCTTCTTGAGTACATCACGTTCTAATACTCAAATACTATATTTTTGTGAAGTATGCTAATTCAGCTTACCTTGTGTATATAGATGTGCTTCATTTCTTAAAACTTGCTCTGGTGTAACATTGGCAGTGCAACTACTGAGTTTGGAGTGAACATATCTAAAGGTACTCACATATGTTCACAAAGTCCTCGCTCTGACAGTAGCTGGTATTACATACTCAAGCAATGAAGTTAGACTAGTTAGTTTTGGGAGTACTTTGTGTTCTTCATCTCACATTGTGGAGAATTTAGCAGTGAATTTTTAACTGAAGAATTCTGGGAGCAGGGCAGAGAAGTGGATGGGAGTAGGAGGTCAAAAACTTATTTACAGAGGGCTTTGTAAAAGCAAAATTAATATTATACCTAAAGTGATATCCCAAATTTCTAGTAGATTAGTTAATATGATTCCATTGACTCTGTTCATTGTCTTTCCAAAATCAAATCCATCAATCTTCCATAATGTTGTCCTAGCTCTTGCTTCAATTTTAGTTATATTTCACACTATTTTAATCTTGCCATCACATAGGATGACAGGATTGTATGCTTTAATCCTTTACTCCCACATTTGCCTTTAGTGTTTAGACATATTTTTTTACCTTCTAAATCTGAAATCTCCCCCACAGTCTGTTAAAATCAGTATTCTCATCTAGTTTTCAGATGAGTATTAACATTTCTTACTTCCATCTTGCATTATCTCATGACATTTTCATGCTAGTCAGCTTAAAGCATTCAAATGTGAATGCTGGTATTGCTTTTTTAAAATCAATTTCATTGTCACACCCACTCTTCAAATTACTTGCCCTCTACAAAAGTTAAGTTAAAAGTTACCTTTCCCAGTTTATCCATTTGAAAGTGGTGTTTTGACAGCGACTTTGTTTTTCAGGTCACTTGTTTTGCTAGGAGGCAGCTGTTGCCCGCAGTTCCGTTTGTTCCTATAGGCAACAACTCGGTCAGTCTCAATGGATTACACGATGCATCCACGACTGCAAAACATGCTTTTCTGTGCTTTTATGCTTTTAATCTTTGCACTAGTATTGGCATCTGCTCGTGATGGGCTGTTATTTCTTTAGTGGTGGATGAATACCTCCAGAACGAACAGAACGCAGGAATGGGTTTGGGATTTTGCGTGAAGCCACGTGCTCCTCAGGAGCTGCTGCTCGAGCGGAGGCACGGTCTGGGTTTGTACGAGGAGAGCCAGCCGGGCTGTGCAATCGCAGTGCCTCCTGCTTTGCGCTGGGTTCTCCTCAAAGGGATTATCCTATTACCCATAGACTTGCAGGTTCATTTACTGCTCCATTGCTGCTGAGGCCGTTCATTTGGGTTTGTAATGAGAAGCTAGAACGCGCTTAGGGTCGCCTCCCTCAGAGGAGGCAGCAGGCACGCAAGAGGTTGCACCAGCATGTGTGCAGCGGCAGTGGAAGGAACTCAGGCTCTCCTTCCTCTCGGGATGAACAGTCGCACTTCAGCGTGTGCTCCATAGTGCACGGAGCCTGGGCTGCATCACAGCCTCGTAGAAAGCCAGTGGCAAGGAGCAATACGACAGCTTCACCACTAATGCACTAACTATGCGTTAGTTCCTATTAATACTATTGTTAAAAAGTTTGTTTATGATTTTTAGGAACTATTTTAGCTGGAAGAACAGCGGGTGCTTTGGGGTAAGGTATCAACTACGTTGTATCCGGAAAGCAGAGTTTGTAAAAGAGTTTGTAAAAATCATCTTTTCATTATGCCATTGATGTACCTGGACCAGCTTCCAGCCTCAGCGTCTTCACTGGACACTCCACAGTGTATTCTGTTAAGGTTAAACGCTGCGTCTTCAGCAAGAAAGGAGGCAATGGAGCAGCAGGGTCTTGCTATTTCCCGCTTCTCCGCTGGGTGGGCCTGCAACATACCTGATGCACGGCAAGGCTGAGCTCGGGTCCGGCACAGCTCAGCGCCAGGAAGCCTCTCCTCGAGATGTGAGGACCTCGGGCTATTTAACGCAGTTCTGCTTTAGCATCCTGTCGGAGGGGGAAGGTCCCTTGTCCTGTTCTGCAGATGAGGAACTGAAGTGGAGAGATGCATGTAATTTGTCTAACGTCCCATGGGAAGTCCTGCTGCGTTTGATCATCTTTATCCCACCAAAACATAGTGCGGTGGTTCTTCAGGGATGAATTCTCTGTCCAGCTCTCTGAGACACAGCGTGAAAGTGGCAGGAGATTTTGTAGTTGTAAAGCCTGTCAGTTACATTTGCCAGCTTTGTGCTTTCCTAATCCAAGTCAGCAGGCCGTTAGGCAAACAGTGGTCCATACTTTGGGAAAAATTGCAACTATTGTGCTCTTAAGGTTTTTTTTTCTCCCCTATTATTTCTTTGCTTTATTGCAGGAAGTAGTGAGATTAAAAAAGCAAAGATTTTCTGGTTCTCATCAGGAAAGGATGAAGTGGAAGATTGTCTAAAATTAGACACTATGGTCCTGGAATTGGCCTCTTTCAAAAATTGTACTACAGCTGCATGGCTTTAGGAAGAAAGGCATTGCTCTATTTCTTCACACACTAAACCACCAAATCATTCTTGGAATTACAATGCTCTTACCATATACATTTATATCATGTGTTTCCCAATATTCCTCCTCCTTTGCTCCGAGCATAGGAAAATCTAGTCTCCTTGCATACCTGCCTTATCTGCTGATCTGCCAGGCCTGTTTGCTTTTCGGTGGTGGAGTGCTCCTCTGCATTCCTCGTGCAGCAGCTGGAGCCGAGGGCAGAAGCGCTTTGCGCTTTCGTCAGGGCACACCGCTTCCCGTGAGCCCCTCTCACCGCGCACGACCGCTGCAGCCACCCGAAGTTAGCGGGCTTCAAACCAGACTCTGCCAAAGACACCTACCCATGTTTTCTCAACTCCAAAGAATAACGATTTGTTGCTAAAGAGAAGTCAGGAAAATTCCCTACCTCTTCTCTGTCTCTTCTGCTGCACAAAGTATTCCTGAGGCAAAAAGTGTGTTTTCCCGTCTGAATTACTGGGGTTTGCACCTGCCATTGCTAAATGCATGACGAGAGGATATTCCACCTCCGAGACCCGCCTATGGCCTCCTCCCACACCTTGTCCGCCCATGGGGCTTCCAGAGGGAAGTCACGAGAGACACAATCTAATGGTTCAGCTGATTGCTGGTCCTGCAATTTTTTGGCATATTCTTTCCAGGCCCGCCGGCGGCAGGCCTTTAGCTGCCTGCACCAGCAAAGGCTTATCTTCAGCAGCTTTTATGAAATCAAATTCAAGGCCATTTGGGCCTCAGGGTAAAATCCGGAGGTTCTAACTTAGGGCGTGATTTATCCCACTCACGCCAGTGGGTGTCAGCTGCTTTTTTCAGGCAAAATTCCCATTTAGCTCAACGGGGGACTTAGCTGAATCAACAACACGAATATTTGGCCAATAATTATGTCAGACAAATTGGGATAAGTATTCTGCTTTACAAATAGGAACACCTAATCAGACAGCCTAGCGCATTTGGCCAGTACCCGTATTTCAATGTCAGACTCGAGTGATGCCCAGCCTCCCAGTTCTGCACTCTGGGCCAGCCTCATCTACAGAGCAAAGAAGTTTAATATTGATAGCTGGATGCCCGCTCTTACCTCAGAAACGTACAGAGTTTGAAAAGTATGTTCACAGAGGACTCGTGTATTAGTAAATGGTATAAGCTGCAGAATTGAAAATACATCTTAAAAACTTACTGTATCAACCTCTTCGTGTTCAATTACCTAAGAATTCTGAAGCCCAGATTGTCCTGGTAGCATCACCACACAAACATAACAAGTTATTGAGAATTTTAATTAGTTTAGCGCCTTTTGCTTCATTTATTTAATCTTTGCTTTGTTAATATGAGTCAATCTTCTGATCATTTTAGTGGCTGGTTCAAATGTTAATCGTCAATAAGAAAAGGTAATCTAGCATCTTGGCAAGGCCCTGCTATTAGTGTGGCCGCTTTATTGAATCACAGATGGAAACATTTAAATTAAGGATGATTTTCTCACTCCAGTGCTTTGTCCCAATTAAAAATTATTGGTTCAGGCAAGATTAGGAGATCTAAAGAAGGCAGCGACTGCACTTAACTAATGCCAACAACAGATGTCACATTACTTGCCACTCTCCTTTCTTATCGACTCACTTAGCCAAATTCTGCCAAATATCCATTTGGTTCTGTTTTAAAAGCCCTGAGCCTGCAAGGTACAGAATTAACATTAATCATTGTATATGAGATTTGAGAAATTTTAGCATTTCCCTTCAGGAAACAAAGAGTTTTTATCTTTTGGAGCAGACTGTTCCAGGAAAGCCAACAGGGCTTCTCTGTAGAGTGGAGACACAGTGAAAATCACAAACTTTGAGCTAGTTGGACTCCATCTTGTCATGCTCAGTGTAGTAAGATCAGTCTAGGGGCCACACTAGATGGAATTTGGATCCAGATTTTGTGAATGTGGGCCTCAAAACCCATCTCTAAAGACCATAACGGAGGCCCCAGTCTGATCCCCCTTTGAGAGCCCTTGATTCGGTTCACCAGGGGAAGCGGCTTCCTCCACGCAGTGTGCCAGTGCTTCCTTCTCCTGGCCTCCTCCCCGGTGTCCTGGTCGCTTCCCTGGCGCGGGCTGCCTCTTCCTCCAGGGCAACACACCCTCGCCTCCTCCTGTGCCCTAAGCTGTGGAAGGTCGGGCTGGATGGGCCCCCGAGAAGCCCATGGCTTGGCGTAAAGGCGAGATTAACTCATTTCTGATAGAGACGTCTGACCTGTTCTTTCAAACTCCAGTGGAAGGGAAATGACACAATCTCCACTGAATACTTTGTCAGTGCTTTGCTAACTTTATGATTAGAAAATAGTCCATGCTGTCAGGCCTATTTCTTCTTCCCTTTAATGCACTTTATTATTACTATTCTATCCACAATAGGCGTGAAAGACAGCTTATTCTCTTCCTTTTAGCAGCAACCTCTTACATAATGGTGAACTCATTCTAATTTCCCTTGTCATTCTTTTCTTTTCTTGCCAAAAAACCTGTTTGACTATCCACTGCAATCCCCAAATCCTCTTCTAAAGAAATGCTACTGAGCCCATGGTTACCCATCTTGTTTATATACATTGATTTTTTTTCTTCTTTAATATAGCATTTTGCACTTTACTGAATTCCATCTTAACAATTCAGATTGTTTCTCCAATTTATGTAGATCGATTTGAATTCTAATCGTCTCTTCAAAGTGATTGCAATGTCTTCCACTTTGGTATCATCTTTAAATTTCATTATCCAAGTTCTTGATTAAAATATTCGATAGTACCAGTCTGAGGATGGGATAGTCCTCTGGATATATCATCCCTATTTAATAATGAAGCATTCATAATTTTGCATTAACCGTTCCACCTTCATAGTAATTTTTTTCTGAACTGGTTCTTTAAGGTGGCTTATGAAAATATCATGCCCAGCTGTGCCAAAACCTGTAAGTCAAGATATCATATCTGCTGCTTCTCAGTCATTACCAAGACTAGATATCTGTGAAAGAAGGTAACTAGATTTCCTTAACCTGATTTTTCCTTTAAAATCCCATATTGGCTGTTTCTTATCACCTCATTTTTTCCTAGGTATTAACAGGTTGATTATTTTAATTATTGTTCCAGCCTCCTTATAGGCATTAACATTTGTTCCTCAGGTCCTCTTTTTCAAAGTACTTTATTTGTACCTCTGTAACTGCAGAGTTTGTGACCCTGTCCCCTACCTGCTGTACACATCCTCAAGATGATTGCAAGTGGCTGAGAAATAGCTCTATCCAGTTCCTTGAGAATGCCTTAATATCATTTCATAAGCCTCTATGGATGCACAATTTACAGAAATATTCTTAACCTTTTATGGGTTTAAGCATCTAGTCTCAGCCAGCATTTTTTGAGGGCTAACATAAAAAGGGCATATTAACCTCTATATCATCATGTGGTAGTTGCTTTCCTTCCCTAATAAGTAATGGTCTTATACTCTGATCTTACTTTTTCTTTGAATATATTCATTGAAACTTTTGTTAGTCTTGTTTCCAGTGTGTTTATTGATCTCTTACTACTCTTCCTGTCTTTACCTCAGCAGGGCAGGCTGCTTATATTTTTTGTCTTCTTCCTAGAAGAACATGCATCAATTTTTTTTTGACTTGCTCATTTTCTGTCATTAATCCTTGAGATGCTACTTCTAGAGAAACTGAAATAATCAGACTAAAATATTATAAAACAATACTGTGTATTCTAACGTTCTCAATGCCTTTCAGACATACAATTTCACCACTGCATATTTTGGATTGACTTCAGTCTTTAAGTACATGTAAACTGGTGCCTTTAAATGCTTTTGGATTATGCAAACTATGAGAAGAGGGTCCTTGTTCTGCTTTGAATTGTTATTTGTTTGGGGGAATATTTGCTCAATGTGTTGAAAATCAGGTCACTGATTTTAGCAGCCAACCTTAAGTTAGATAAATCTGAGAATTAATTGGCCCGAGTTCAGTTCACCAATTATAAAATGGGATTGCTAATTGTGGAGCTAGAGCAATCTTTAGAGGAGTATGGAGGATTTACTTGAAGGCAGACCAAGCCAGCAGAAGCAAAGCAGAGTAATGACATTTTTAACACCATGAGGCTACAGGCAAGTACTCTGGTGTGAATGGAATCTGCTTGTGCAAGTTATCATTTAAGTGCTTTTCACACAAAAATATGCATTTCAATAAAATAATGGATCAAGTCATTTAAGTACCTTTCATTTAAATAAAAGGTTGCAACAATTGTTGTGTTCTTAAAGAATGAAAAGGGATCTATGAATATACTCTTACATGGGAAAAGAATGCCCTGAATATGGATTTCAGGGGCAATGATTCAATAACATCTGCTTGATTAGCTACAATTGGCTTTAACATTATCTCTGGCTATTTTATACTCCCCTGGAATTCTTATAATCTAAATCCTTTTATCTAAACTAGATGTACTTTACCATCACGTTATAGGGGATTTGAGCTGGTGGTTGAGAATTTATAACTTTATATATCAGTAACAGCTTTCTGAGCTACGCAGGTGTTTCATATTAACTTAATTTCAGTATCTCTTAGATTGAATGCTTTTATTTATTCACATATTTACACAATCGAGATAACAATTCTGAGGCCATAGGCTAGTTTATATCTATTAAATTATTTAACATTTAAATAGCATCATCTGTTTTAAATGTCAAGATTTGCTTTTTTTTTTTTTTTTTTAAACTAAACAGGCCTCTCATTTTACTCCTTAATCTCTGGCGATTTCACTGTCATACCTGAACAAAGCATTAGAATTAGACTTTAAATATGCGTATTGACAAAAGACAAGATGATCACAATTATAAATGATTGACTGGTCCAAGCCTACACCACTGGATTAATTCTTCATTCCTTCGCACCACTGTTAATTTGGGATAAATTTGCTGCAATCAAGTGATTTTCACTTGTGTGGTAAGTGTGATAATATGAATATATAATGTTCTACCTGAGCTTTACTTGAACTTAGAGGGCCAAATTCTGCCTCAAATCTAGTCTTATTTTTGTTTCAGATCTGGAGTGAATATACTGCTCAAATCTGAAAATGATCCTCCTGCCTACGTATTAGCTAGTGACAGATTTCCCGCCCAGTAAATTCTTCCATTAATAGGCTTAAACTTTCGTAAATGGATTTAGGATATAGTGTAGCCATTCTAATGTACTACTTTAGCTGCTAAGTTAGTTTTATGACAGATCATTTAAACATACGCATGTATGGAATAAGATTACATTTTCCATATGTTAGTCCGATCACTTCTCATAAGATTTGTTGCAAATACACAGTGATTTATTTAAAGAATTCCAGGAGGGAATAAGCTACAAAAGGTCTCAAAGCTTCAGAGTGAGGTAAATAGTAGATCATAATATATTTAACAAATGATCATGAAAAACACAGGAAGAGAGAGAGAGGAAAAATGCATTCCCTGGCTATGAAGTTGTTTAACTGTGGAGTCAAGGAACACTGTTCAGTCGGGAATATTTTCTTGGCTTTGCCCTGAATAAATAAATCATTACTGTGTACATAGTGAATGTGATGATACATGGTAAATTCTACCCTGGAAGACAGTTGGCCCCATTCTTTGCCCCTCACCTATAGCTAAGACAATGCAGCTATTGTGGTATGGAGCCCGGCAGGACTGTCCAGAGTTACAGAACGTGCTTTTTAGGGCTTAATCCTGCTCAGTTTTGTGTGCACAAACAGCTTCATTGAGCTCACGGGGACTGCATTTATGCATAAGGGAACACGCGCAAGTGTTTTCAGGTCTGGTGGCCGAGTGAGGAAATGGGACATAGTCCCCAGTGTTCGCCGAAGGAGAGGACCCAGCAGCTATCACAAAGCCTGGGCGTATCTAGGTAGTTAGACAAAACTAACAACGCGCATAGCCTTACCTTAAGAAACAACAAGCCTTTCCTTGTGCATTTGTGCATCACAGTGTCCGAGGCAGATTTCTGCCGCGTACCTGCCCAGCAGCTGCCTACATCTGTAAATGAGACAAAGACGATAAATGGTTTTAAAAAATCCTTTTTCTTCTTTGTATTGGGTTTCTTTCAGATAGTTGCATCTAAAAAGTTTGCTTTTTAAAGAAAAGTTTGGTTTAATTAATACAGGACTAAAAGAGTAATGCTGCCTGTGCACAAATGCAAAAGAAGTAATTTTTGCGTAGGTTGCTTTTATTTGGGATTGAGAAGCAGATAACAGAGAAGGAAGAGTTATGGCATCTCCCTGAGAGCAGCAGGGAGCTGGATCCCTCAGCGAGAGTCGGGTGCGGGAACTGCCAAGCGCTGGACACGGCACATCCCTCGGGACCGGGGCCAGCTCCGCGCTGCTGCACAGCCCAATTCAAACAGTTTTCCCATAAATCAGGAGAAACTTTTCCTACAGGCAGAGCTACAGCAGTGACACATTTTAGCTTCAAATCCAGATCTAATATGGTTAGGTAGTTTTTATTTCTTTTTTAGGTCAGCATAATGGTTTTACAGCGAGTTTCTCAGTGTCTGAGCAGACAGGTTTATTCAAACGTAAGTTTGGGGAATACCTGTGTGGTGATCCACGCGGTGCCCGGCCTGCTCCAGGGCTCATCAGCAACTGGGAAAAAAAGGAGTTCATCATTAGCTCCCGCAGCAAAACCTCACCAGCAGGAAAACCCAATGCTGAGTAGCAGAACAGGATGTTAATTTGCTGTTAAAATCAAACTGGGGTTGTGAACAGGTTACCTACCCCAGGTTACAAATGAGAAACGGGAGGACAAAATCGGAAAGAGGCGAACAGCTAAAGTTAAAACTTCTTAAATCATCCATTATAAGAGCAGGACGAAATCGGACTTGGTGTGATTTGTGTTTAGATACCATTCTTTACTTCCAAGTCAAATTGTATTATTCTACTGTACGGCAATGTTTCGTACAGAAAGGATGTATTTTTATTAGACCTTAAATTTAGATTAGATTTTTATTAGGTTTTATTTTATTTTTATACGGCCTACAAGGGAGGAAAACACAGTATAGTAACCTATACCCTGCTAACATAGGTTAGTGCATCTGTGTGTGCGTGTATACATATACACATATATATATATGCGTGTGTCTATATATGTGTGTATATACATATATATGCATGTGTATATATATACACATATATATACACGTGCACACACACACATATATATATATACACACACACACTACCAGCACCTTTATAAACCAGAGCACTCGTGTATATGTGTGTGTATATATGTGCACATATATATATATATTTGTAAACCAGGGCACTTATGTCCCGGCTGTAAGTGTAGAAATCATTTTGCAGATGGGGTCTGGCTCCTCTCTGTGTCCGTGACTCTTGGGCACCTTCTCCCGCGCGGAAGCAGGATCGCTGCGAAGCCGGAGCTGAACGCGTCCGTCTGCGTTGGACCGCGGGTTTGGGGAGCTCGGGCAGGGGCGGCGCTCAGAAGCGAGAGCTGCCGGCCCCGCGCTGCTGCTGCTGTTCTGGGTTGGCCTGGCTGGGTCATTGAGGCCTTGCCGGACCCGGGGATGAGCCGTGCGCCCGCGGCGGAGGGGAGGCCGAGGGGAGGCCCAGAGCCGCCGGCCTCCCCCAGGCCCAGAGCCGCCGGCCTCCCCCAGGCCCCCGCGCCGCCCTCCCGGCCTCGGCCCGGCGTGGCTGTGAGCCCCCGGCCTCCACACCCCTACTCGGCATGAAAGCGGCCCCGAACCACCTGAATAAATCTCCCTTCCAGCCCCGAGACACCGACCGAAGCGTTTCCCCTCCGACGCGCGCCTCAGCGGGGCCCGAGAGGGGCAGCGGCGGTGGTGGCGGCGGCAGCTCTGTGGCGCTCGGCGGCTGCCTCCGAGCGCAGCCCCAGGTGAGCTCCCCTCCGCCCGCGGGGCTGCGTTTCTTTCCGTTTCCCCCCGGTTTGGTGTCACAGCGATGGCCTCCAGGCCGCGGCAGCAGCCTGTCACCGCGCTGCCCGCGCTCGGCGTCCCCCGCCTCAGCCCCAGCCGCCGCGAAGGAGCCGCGAGCGACGCGGCGCGCTGCCCTCAGCGCCAGCATTTGCAGAGCCTGGCAGTTGTGTTTTGCCCCATCTCCCTTTTTTACACGACTCGCTGCTCATCAGCGACGTCCCTTTCCGGGCGGCCCAGCAGGGAACGGCTCGGGAAAAACACGTTCATGGAGAACCAGCGGCCTCGGGCGGTTCATTCCCCGTGGAGAAGGGCTGGAGGCTGTCAGACAAACCGCTTGGTTTTTATGACCCAAATCCAAAGCATTTACCTAATTCATCATTCTCTTACCTGTCCACATTTCGCGCTCGAATTCAGCAGCTCTAGTTCTTTAAAAGAAAAAAAAAGGGGGGGGGTTTCACTCGTCTGTGCCGCTGTCTGCTCCGGAGAGGTGAATTTTGAGGCTCCTTTCCTTGCTTTCCTCCCACAACAGCCGCACGTTTGATTTCCCCCACCCGCGTGTTGCAGCTCCGGCTGCGCTGAGCAGCTCAGCCGCTCGCACCGCCCGGCTCCTCGGGGGCGAACCGCGGCCTCCCGGTTTTGCCCCGGCAGACAGAGGTCCCTGACGCTTTGGGGACGTTATTACTGTTTATTTCACCTTAATTCAACAGAACTAGCAGCAGTTTCTCCTCTGGAAACCGGGTGTCACCGCTCATGCGAAACGCAGGGGACTGGTTTCGTTTCCTGCGGTCGCACAAAGGGACGGTGCTGCTCCGAGCCCGTCCTCTCTCTTTACCAGGGCCTGCTTTCACCTGAGCATCACTAATATATAAGAAACCATATCTGTGTTGCTGCACTGGGGCAGCTCTTTCCTCCTAAACTTTTCCCAAGACTGAATTTGTGTCCGGCAGCGAGCTCAGCTGCGACGCTGTCCCCTTGCACCGGCAGCCGGCAGTGACGCTGCGGTATTATTACTGTATTTTTGTTATAGCACCTGTGCTAGCAGTAGCGAGCAGCAGTGCTGCAAGGTTGTGCGCTACCGAATGCAGCCGGGGAGGAGGAGGAGGTGACGGGGAGCTGCTGAAGTAATTATTTCCAATTGAATCACAAAAGCAATAACAAACATTATCAACCATTTAACTTTCACAACCATTAAGCAGTCATACCAAATACTCATGCTTTTTCATTCTCACATAATAAATGTTATTAAAATAATCTCTCATCCATCATGAATTATCTATGAATATGGTAAGTATTCATAATCTGCTAAAAATTCTCCAATTCTGAGTAGCATGAAAATATTCAAATTAGATTATTTCAGATCATGTTTTTAAAGGCAAGGAAGACTTTCTTATTTTGTCATTAAAATATATCCTAGCAATGCTGTATAGTACATGCAATTCACAGTCAGAAATATGTGTAGCAAGTTGATACGATAAATATTGGTTTTCAATAGTATAAAAATTCTGCAGCACAATACCTTATTCTTATCCTGCAATCAAGCTTTGCATGAGAAAAGTAGTTTTACTTACCTGGAGAATCTCATCGGTTGAAACTTAGCAGTGTTTGATATACTGGGAATCCTAATGGATTTTAAACACTGGAGGTGAAAAAAATAAAGTCTTTAAAATCATATGATCCTTTTCCCTGCATCTTCCCAATGCAGAGTTATTCCTTTCGGTGCATAATCCAGGCTACTTTTAAACATGCTAATGATAATTCCCACTATGTTGGTGAAAGGAGGCAATACATCCCTAAATTGAGAGGGCATCTACCTTAACTAATCATGAATTCCTCTTTAACCATAGCACTTCAAAAGCATCTTAAACATCTGTAATAGAAATACAACAGTCTTTCTCTTTCTTCCAAAATCAGTAAATTAAATGTCTTCGTCGACCTGTGGGGCTTTTTGCTCATACTTCTTTGTTATTAATTTATCTGTTTATATGAGTGGACAAACTGTGTGTGGGGGTGCAGCATTTTTGAGGAGATACTAATGTTTTCATGCAATAAGCAGCTCTGAAGTGTTCACATTCAGCTCTCTTCCCATTTCTATCTCCAGCGCATTTGTTTGCTTGTTTTTACTCTAGATTGCTAAGCAGATGATTGCATAATCACAGAGGCCATTTCTTGTTCCTTCATTATTTTTCAAAGCAAATACAGCATAATTCTAGGCCCTGGAGAAAATACAGCTAAGCTAAATTTTGAAACCGTAAGACTTTTAAATAGTTAAAGTGCTGGCAGCAGCTTGATAATACCCATTAAAAACATCAAACTGAAGCTCTGAAACATCTTTTCAGTTTACATAGTAATTCTGCTGGAAGTATGTTCTATGGGAGTTTTTTTCCATGGAAACCTGTACTGTAATCCCCCAAACAACTCACTTCGCTCTTATGTATATAGGCTTGATGTTTAGATACCACCCAGCTATGTTAGTCTGGTTGCTATGGCCCTGTTTTCTTTTTCATACAACCTTTGATTAATATGCTAACGGCTGAAAGAAGTTGGGTGACTGGTATATGAAAATGCCATATGGAGCGCACCGGGTAGAGATGAGCTTACTAGATGCAAATGCTCTGCTCGTTTCTTCCAAGAAGCTCTGGCAATATAAACAGCCTTGGCCTGAGCTTATATAGCATCCCAGCCCCCTGCACACCACTGCCAAGATTTCTCGTTGCAGATTTTTTCCCCCATCATCCCCACTCCACTCTCGGTGCCTGAGCCTGCACACAGCTTAGCCAGGTTCCCCGTGGCTTACAGCACATCCTGCTCTCCCCAGCCCTCGCCGCTCTCAAACTAAGATTAACGGCTCTCATCACTTGATACGGGTGGCTCACGCAACCAGCAAATAGCAGGCTCAGACCCAGGTCATCCAAAGCAAAAAGCTAATGTCGTTACCCGTCTTGGGCCCTTGCAGGTATTGTCGTCGAGTTTCTTTTATTTACAGCCTGTAGCCAAGCAAGGCGGCAAATCTTCAGATGATACATCCTGGCAAGAGTGCTGACTTTCAAGCACAAGAGTAACCCACAGATGCATAGCTTAGTAAAGCTTAGGAAGCCAACAAAACATCATAGATTATAATTCTATTAATCTGCTCCATTTCTTTCCTACTATAAATTGTTTTTCCTTTTTACCAGTCTCAGTCAATCCAGTTTACAAGGATGTTGGTTAATTATTATCTGTATATTACAAAGGGGGAAACAGAGAGAGAGAGAGCTGGAATTATTTGTCTTAAGGGCACTAAGTAGGCAAGGCAGAGTTAAGGTCTAGTTCTCCCTGTCATAGCAACCACCGCTCTGCTGAGAAAACAAAACCAGGATGAAAAGGATATATCTTTACCTCTAAGCTCATTAATCTGTATCATTATCAACAAATTATCTGCATAGTTTTCTGAACTAGTACACTATTTTCTAGCTGTTATATTTATATCCCTGTGGTTTCTCAATGCTTCTGACTGTTCTCAGCTTTTAGTTTAACTCATCTAGTGTGGGATTCATCTGATCAGATACAGATATCTGTAATGCAGATACAGACATATGAGCAAATCATTTGAGGCCTTACAGGCAATGGAAAGAAATAGCCTCTGTAAGGCACTTTTCTTATCTTAAAGTAGACAACTATAACAAGTCAGAAGAATCATACCGTCTATTGACTGTAAAGGCAAGCGAGAGTGAGACTCAGATGCACACACACGACCTCTGCACTTGTGAGATGAATCCTTCCCTCGACAGGAGGATGTATGTGGATCAGCTGCTTGACAAGCCAGGCTCACGTAGTCCAATTCTCCTTGCAGGAGGGGAACCCTGTCGTGGCAGGACACCTTCAGAGAGATGCCTGACAACCGAAGGTGAGGAGGAACGTCATGCTCGGTAGCAAACTAAAAGCCTGTGCAGTAAGGTATTGATCCAGGGCCGTTGCTGTATTCAGGCCAGCTGCTAGAAAAAGCAGTGTCCTACAGACTTGTGCACACTGGCAACACTCAGGAAGGTTTTGGCAAGGCCTTTGGGGGGGTTCCTCCAGGTGCAGGGTGGGAGCAGGGTCAGAGCATCCCTGACCTCACGTCTGTATTTCTCTCCGGGGAAGTAGCACCCCATAAGGAACCTTTAGCAGACCGCTGCAAAGCTTATTGCCAGAGTCACTCTGGCCTTACCCTTGAACCTAAATATCTTGAAAATTTAAATCACAGGGCTAACAAAGGAAGAAAGCAGAGGAAATATAACCTGACCTCAAAACCTGCTGGTCACAGTGACAGCAGCGTGCTTACATGCAGTGAAAGGAGCTGGAAGACAGTTTCGGAAGAGCCTTGTAGCAGCGTCTGGATACGGTCAGCATCTTCTGTTCTCACGATTCTTCTGACGAAATCCTCAGTCACTGCCAAACACAAAACCATCGTAAGATCTTAAAAGCACAACAGAACTTGACAGCCTTCAGTTACGAATGCCCATTTCCATATGCCACTAGATGGCAACCTTTATATATCAGCTTTTCTTAGACGCTGTAATATTTGATAGAGCATGCTATCTGCTCCTGAGACTGCTGAGTAGGTTCTCCTACGAAATGCTAATGCGGGCCAGCAGATACCAAAGTTAGTGCACGGGACTCCCTACGCCCGCTGAGGGTCCTGCTGCGGGAGGGTGCTGAGCACTCGTACCGGCACAGCTAACAGGCCTTTTCCTCCTGTCAGCACTGAGCCCTGCTGCAGGGAATATGTGTTTTGCACTTCCGTGGCAATCTCCAGCTGGCACGCTGACACGCGGACCAACCTTTCATAATTGTTCAAAGCTGACCTAAGCCTGGCTGACACTTTTGGCCGCTGCTAGATAAAGCTTGGTCTTTCTCATGTGTATTTCTCCTCCCTCGTTTCTCCTCTGGAGTTTATGTGATGGTGCAGTGAGCTGGACCAGGGAACTGATCCTGCTAAGGATCAACTCTTTTTTTAACTAGATGGGGTTAATTTTCCATTGAATCAGTTCCCTGGTCTTAGGCTTGCCGTAGGGCCACACAAACCCTAGTGCAGGCGCCAGGAAGGACCAAGAAGGTGGGTGGGGGGCAACAGGCCAGAGTGTCCTCTTCAGCAGTGCTAGATGACACTGTGGGTCCAACAAATAGATATTTAAAGTAGTGACACTACATCAAGAATACTCTCTATCATGTCAGAGTATAAGGAAAAAGAAAATCTCACTTTGTTCTCTGAAATATCAAAAGTTTCTCTTTGCTGTATGAATTTAATTAAATTTTTAAAAAAACTCTGTTTTTCTTCCAAAGGAAGTGGTATGCATTTATTGTTTCTGTATTCCTTTACTTTAGAACAGAGATCACCAAAGTCTAGGTGACATTAGGTCCTGCAAGAATAAGTGGGTCACTTGGCTCTGGTGCTCTTGGTCTGAATTCAGATCTTGCAACAAGTTTTGTCCAGCATTGCTGATGCAGTCCTACACCAAACTCTGGTGTTTCTAGAGTAATTACGTGTATACAGCTTCTTCTCTTCCTTTCCAACAGGACACAAAAATTCCATGAAACAAGAAAAAAAGAGTGTGTGGGGGGGAATAACGATGTTTTGGCCAACTTCCGCTTTACAGGACCAATGACTGACTTATCAGCAAAAAGTTAATGGCCGCTCTGTTGACCTCCAGAGTCACTGCACTCATTTAACTGGTTACACTTAATTATGCTGAGTAGTATAAAAAGGGTATATGCTCTGTAAGCAAAATCTTCTTTGTTCTATGAAAAAATAGAAATTCAGTGGAGGCAAGAGAATGCCTGTGCTTGACTGTTTTATAATCTATTTTTAACTGAGTTTCACCATCTTTTTTGTAAAGAAATAGCACTTCTTCATTGCCTCTGGCCATAATTAACATGCCACAATTCAGGTCCAAGAGACATATAAAAACAGACTTAGAGCAAAGTGTTAGCTTTCAAGCAGAGCAAATAATTTCAGAGAAAATCAGTATTTTCTATGCTTAAAACTTCACTGTTTTTAATTAAAGTCTTTCAGTTGTTTGAAAATGGAATGTGTTTTCTTCAGCTGCGCACTGTGTTTAAGTGGGTTTGATTCCTGCAAGGACTGTGTGAGGAAGGCTGCTTTACTGCAAGAGCTGTTATTGGTAAAGCTTTTGCTCACTGATTTGAGCTGGCAGGAATATCTCTCTGAGCATCAACCTGCTGTCATTGCCTTTATTTATTTTTTGTTAGAAAATAATACTGTCATTTTTGTTGTGCAAGAAGTATACAGAAGAGAGTAAATGCTCGGAAACAGGTATTTAAAAATCGTTCCACAGCTCTGTTCTTTCACTTTCCTGATGACCTGGCAGCTCTTAGGAAGCAAAATACTGTTTAAGCAGAAGAAGTGTGTTTCAGATAAAACATGTTTTGAAACAATGAAGAGTTTACACATATGACTAATCCTTAGGAGGCTCTGCCATGGCCTGCCAGATCTGGCCATCAGGCTGCTGCGGTCTGTCAGCAAGCAAAAAGAGAGGATGCTGCGTGAGCTCCTCTGCTCCCAGCCACTTCCAAATTTGTGGGACCAGGAGTGAAACAAACTGGGAAAGGAGAGTGGGCAGAAGAGCAGAGTGGTTACACATCTCCTCCCTCCTCTTCTGCACACTGTCCCCATCCCCTGCACATCGTGGGCTTTCTAGGCAGCAGGAGGTGAACCCAGAGGCTTCAATTAGAGGCTGAGAAGTGTGTTGCCTAAAAGGGGTGGAGTGGCTGCAGCTGTGCCTTATCCACACAGCTGTGCCTTATTCGTGCAGGCATGCTTTATCTGTATGGCCACGGCAGGGGTTACCTCTTCTCTGAGAGCTGCCTTGTGCTTGCTGAGATGGCTTGGTGCAGGTAAGGGGTGCTGCAGAAGGGCAGGGGCCTGTTTGGCGAGCAGGCTTGCGTGTTAGAAGTGTGAGAGGGCCTTGAGCTGGGTCTGTGTGATGCTACTGTAATGCAGAACACAGCTGCGCTGGGAGCAAACCTGAAGGGTGCAATTAGTGTTAGGCTGAAGGGAGAGCTTGTTTAGAAACACTTTTGAGGTCTAGTGTGTGTTGTGCTGAGATACTTAAAGGAAAAAGAAAAAAAAAAACACTAAAGCCAGCTACTCTTCTACTGAGCGTTTCTAGAAAGCCTAGCCTGCTTTAGGTGCAGGCTTTAAGGAGAAGGGCTGGGGAAACCCATGCTGCTGTTGTAGCTGGTGCAGGATCCTGCTGTGCCTTGGGTGCAGGCTTGTACAGTGGCCTCTAAACGCACCTTCTGCAGCCCTTACAGCTGACAAGGGTGCTGGTGGCTGCCATCTCCCAAGCAGTACTTAATCTGGTCCCTCACTTTCACTTAGTGATGCAGAGTTTTGAGAACTCTGATATTTCTGTTCAGCTCTTTACTTTTCTGGCACACTTGTGTCTTTGTATGCCCAAGTTACAGTGGCTTTAGTCCTGCCTCTTGTGTTTCTCCTCTTGCTGACCATGGTGGTAGGTCCCCTTTCTGCAGTGGTGCTGTGGGCAAACCCCAGAGCACGGAGAGCATCAGTCCCCTCTGATGCACTGACGATGGTCAGGGGTCAGTGTGTACTAGAAGCAAGAACAAACTTGTTTTGATGTATACTATATAGTAAAATGCATTATGTTGTTATGGCAACTAAAATCTTCTAAAAATGAAGCAAAGAACAAGATATGGTATGTATCAAAATAGTGCATACTTTTTATCCTTTCTATGCAAAGAATTTTGAAGCTTATTTTTTAAGATTTCCTTGTCTTTGACTTACAACTTAGGAGAGCCAGGAACTTTAAAAAATTTCGAGGAGACTGCCAAATGGAAGCTCCAGTGCTCTGCTGTCCTAGGCAGCTCAGACATGGTGGCAGCTGCCACCCTGGAGCCTAAAGAATAGCAGCTGAGTCTGTCGAGAGTCCGTGCTGCATATCTGAACATACATCCATAAAATCTATTTGAGGAAAAAGCAATTGGAGCTTTTTCTTTGAGGTAATTTAAAAATCTGTTTGAGCAAAGATCTAAAAATTATACTTTGTGGTACCAATCAGGGCAGCAGCAATAGCTGTTTTATGATTATATCTATAAACACTAGAAAGGATATGGCTTTTGGGCTAGTTGTTGTATAGACAAATAGTAAAGATAATTGGACTAATCCCCAAAATCATATATTATAGTTACGAACACAGTGATTTTGACAGTAATCTTCATCCATTTGCATTATTCCTTATGTGCTATATTTGTCCAGAATTGGCTGCTTTCCCCATTTCATAGCAACAGAGGTCGTCAGAAACTTTTACTTTTTTGCTTTTTCGCTAGCTCTCTACAGTGAATGAAAGAAGATTCTTGAAACAGAGTATATTGTTTCCTCTTAGTAATAACAATAAGCACGTTCTTGCTTTGATGGACTGATTGGCTGTAGCAGTTTTCCATTGCAAAACCTTAATGTTGTGCTTTATCGGAAGAAGAGATACAACAGAACACTGCTGACCGCTTGGTGCTGCTTTTGAACTAAAGTTCGAATTTCAAAGAACAGTGAACTTAAGTCATTCTTGGAATGACTGGAGAAATGAATTTTATTATGTCAAAATCCAAGCTGCAGCTGCAATCCTTTTATTAATCATAATTAAACTTTCATGGAGTTACTCATGAATGTGGTAGCTGGGCAAGGCAATTCAGTTCCCTTCAGCTATATTGGTCTGACTGAGCAATAAAGCCCTTGCTAAGAAGACAGGGTACAGGGAGGACATTAGACTATAATATTCCTAGAACAGAAAATTAACATGCCCTTGAAAATGGGGTTTCCTTCCTTACATAGGTGGACTGTGAAGTGACCCAGGCAGAAATCCCTCAGTACCAGTGCTCCTAGTCGTGGAGGTCCACGACACCCTGCCGCAAGACTCGGTCACCTGTCCTCCACTCTTGTTCTGGAGAGGCCTCTTGCTCTGAAACCTGGTGGTAGCAGCTCCCCTGGGATTCCCTTGACCCAATTTTCTGATTTGTCTGGGTTTCAGAGCTGCCCTTTCTTGGTGATTAATCTCCCTGGCTGTGCAGGTGACAAGGAGAGAGGGTTACCCGCCACTGACTGCTGGGATGTCCTGACTTTTACTGCCATAATTAAACGTGGCATGAGGCTCTGAAGTCTGGCAGTTAAGGGGAGGCTCACCGGACTCTTCCTCGCGGCTGAGTCTCTCTTCCGTAGTGAGAGCCCGTCTGGGAAGCAATGGTTACTCTTCCCAGGCTTGGGGTCTACGTGAGCGCGGGGAAAGCCTGCGGCTTTGGTGCTGATAGCGAAGTGTGGCGAGGGACATGAGGGTCGGCTCTGTGGCCGGGAGCAGAGCTTGGGGTCAGCAATGCCTGTGCCGCAGGAGCGGGAAGCGCCTGCCCCAAACCGCTGGGAAAGGACTGGCCCGTGGCAGATCCGGGCCCGCGCTGCCGCCTCTTTCATCGCCTGGGGTTTCCGGGGTAGGAGCACGTGCCTTGCTTGCACGCTCTGGGCTGTGCTTGAGGCTTACGCGGTTACGTGTTTCAGGCATGCTGCTTGCTTCTCCTACAGCTGGGTTAATCCTGCATCATTGCTGAAAGATGAAAACATCTGGAGAAGGGGCCACGGAAAGGAAATTTTTGTCAATTCAGAGGGAGAACTGTGAGTGTCAGCTAAATAGTATGTGTGTATGAAAAGCAGCGTTTAATTAAATAAGCATAATGTAAATAGAAATATGCATTAGCTTAATGTGTGCCACGAAATGAGGGCACTTACAAAGAGCACTAAAGGGTGAAGCAGTGCGTACGAGCGTTTAATTTTTGTATCCTGCATTCCAGCAGGAACTAATTAACTGCCAAAGTCATGCTGTTTCTCTTTGTATGTATAGACATATTAGTAGGGTGCATGTGTGTTTACTACAAGCTGCAATTTTTTTAGGTGCTGTAAATTTTGTACCTCTTCCAAATATTTGAGCACTACTCTGACCTTTTAACCAAAACACTAGAAGTAAACTGTATGAAATCTATACGTATGGTGGTTGCCATTGAAAGCTAACATTTACCCATAGTCGTCATTGTTTGTATTGCAACAGTGTGAAAAATTACAAATAAAGAGGGGAGAGGTTGCTCCCAATATGAAGTGCTTTAAATCCAGAGAAGTAATGGTCTCTGACAGCGGCGTTGTAGTGTCAAGCTGTGCGTGCAGAAGTTGGGGTTTTTCTGCCCTCTCTGAGCATTCTCCTTGTACGGCTTATCCCACTGAGGAGCCCCTTCCGGATTTGGGATTTCTTATTTGTGCTCTGTTAATGAGCATTTGAGCCGTCACTGGTGCTGTCTTATCTGTTCTGTTGCTCTTTTGAGACTGCAGCAAATTGCCTTTTAGTTGTCATAGTCATTTCCTTCATTATAGTGGGAATTGGGATTCTGGGGTAATACACAGTAAAACTCGTGATTTCTTCATGAGGCTTTGGAATCTATTGATATCTCTGTGTTATAGCACTGCTCTGTTTGACTGTCCTTATCCCTTATCTCCTTTTTCTTTTTTTATCGCTGTTTTGGGATAAAAGGCAGTCATATGTGCCTCTAACAGCCACAGGCTGTTAGCTGGAGGGAGTAAGGTGGGATGGGCACGGACAGACTCAATGCTGTTAGCTCTGCTGGTAAACATAAAGGAAGGCATTGCATTCACAGTGTTTGCTTTGCTAATGACCTGTAATTCTTGTCCTTTATCCTTAATGAAAGTAGAGTTTGTATAAACTCTGGCAAACCTAGCTGTATATTTGCCTATACCCCTGCTATATAGCCACATTATAAACCATAAGGAATTATTCTATAAAGAGTTTGTTTTAAATGATTTTTTTCCCCCTTCCTCAAAGCTGCTGAAGCTTGGGGTAGGGCTGGAGGGCTGTGGGAGCTCATGATGGGAGGAGAGCTCCTGGCCTTTCAGGGGTGCTGCTAAACTAAACATCTGAACCCCCCTGGTGACTCGAAAGTGTCTGAGGAAGACTCCAGGCCTTATGCTGTTAAACTTCCAGGTGCTCCAAATGCTTGCTGGATTGCTTGACATCATCCTGGGGATTGCTTGACATCATCCTGGGGAATGGCCATGTTTATTCCCCCGTACTAGAAAAGGGAATTATCTTCTGCCTCACATAAGTGCTTAGAGCTTGGGTTATCCTAAAGACAGCATGCTGCAAAGCAGCAATTCAGCATTTTCTACCTGATCATACCAAAGCTTTTACAACCATCTGTGGCAATACAGGCGTTCGTATCTTCATTTTACTTGAAGTCTGCTCAGAAGGGTCTTGTCGTCTTTACAGGGTGCCAGGGAAAATGTGTGGCATGATTTGTAACATGACCTACTTTTCAGATTCCAACCTTGTGTCTTAACCATAAGATTGTTTTTCTCTATTAGCTTATTAGTCTGTTAAAACACTCTGATAATAAATGCTAGCCTGTAGCTTACAAAATTACCTAGAGTTAACTCTAAGAGAAAACAGCGTAAGGTACGGACATCCAGCGCACCAAGAGGCGGATAATGTAGCAGTCTCCACGCTGCAGTCCTGGGTAGCTATATAAACATCCAAGGAAATGGCAGAGTGCCACATGTTTAAGCCAGTGTGACACTAACCAAGGATCTGAACCAAGAGGCCACTTGAACTATTGCCCTATTTACTCTATTGGTCTTTTCTATTAAGAGTGTGTAAGCTCCCTGGAACAAGACTTGTCTCCATATGATGACCTGTCTTTCCTCAATTGCCCTTGCTTAGCTGCTAATATGTACATTGAATGAAGAAAAACAGCTTGATTTAAAATGAACCTTGTAGTGAAAATGATATTAGCTGTAGGACTAGTTTGAAAGCCAATTGCCTGATGAATGTTAAATTTTGCCATGGCATTACAAACAAATGTGTTATTAGAACTGCCAGGGAAGGCTGCTATATGTGATACTAAAGATGCAGCATATTTGCTTGCAAAGCTGAAACTACTGAAACATGCAGAAGGGTGGGTTTTTCCTCAAAAAAGTCAGATATCCAGCTGTTGCCACTAGCTGCTGTATTGGTATCAGTATTAATCACAGCAAAATGATAATGTGGATAGGTCTAGAGAAGCACAACAGCAGCATTTATAATCAATCATGTCTTAAGCAGGCTACGCTAACATATTCTATAGCATCTCTGAAAGCTTTAGTGCATTAATCTAAATGTACTGCTATTCCTTGTAAGTTTTGCTTTATGTAATTTGCAGTGTCCTCAATTTTAGCCTCTTACTAGATGCTTTTGCTGAGAATGTTCTAACGTAAATAAAATAAAGCATACCTGAAGCCAAAAGAACGGAGACCCAAACTCTCCCACAGATGTCTCTAAGGGAATAAGAAAGAAAAAAATCTTGAGTTTCTATTTGATGCCTAGAAACCTTGGATATTTCAATGAAATTGAAGTGTTCGGTCTATCGAACCTCACCTTCTAGCCAGAAGCCTTCCTGGAAGAGGAAATGAGAGATTAAGGCCCTGGACCTGCCTAACAGGAAGGTACCCGAACATCCAATTTGATTCCACAGGGGCGAAAGATGAATCATAAGTAATGGAAACACAATTACTTGTTCAGATGATAATGACTTAAACTTATTTGGTGTCTCTTTACCCAGAACCAGTACACCTAGAAACGACGTCACTTCTCGCTGAACCAAAGCTACCTGTGGGGAAGCTGCAGCAATAGGCAGTGCCATGCCCCCAGGATTCTGGAGAGAAAATGAGGCAAATACCATCTGCCTAAATAAAACCACAGCAGTCTTGGAGATTGGCAAAGGGGGAAGGGATGTACTGTGCTATCTCAGAGGTTCAACAGCATGGTCTGAAGAGACCTCTTTGCAGGAAGGACGTGAGAAGATGTTATGATTCACATCCCTAATCCCTCAGACAGTACTAGTAAATCTGCAAGGTACAGCTGAATGATTTCAGGCATGGGTTGTATCTGTTGGCCAAATTGTTTGCCATAGGTAAATCTTGCTTAGGAAGAGCCATTATTGTCTTTCTCAGTGTGAACTGTGGCAGAATTTGGAAGGACGAAAATAGAGACCAGCTGGCCAGCGTGTGTTCTGGTAAAGCCAGAATCGAGGTCCACGTCCCTCCGGACATGGAATTACTGTCGCCCAAGTTGTGGGTGGCAATGGGATTCCCTATGTCTGCTCCAGTCCTGTGAGATAACAAGGGGCCTAATTTTACTGTTGATACACTAAAAGAATGCTGGCCTTGCATTTGTGTCTGATATTGAGGGACCCAGATCTAAATTCTGTACACAAGAGTGGGTTTTGCCTACCACAGTTTGGGAAACAAGTTCTGATATTTTTACATATATGCTCAGCTGTTTAGAATAGGCTGCAGAGAATAACACTGCCAGGTTTTAAAACTATTGGGAGAATACAGAAAAGCAGCCTGCAGTTGCCAGAATTTGAAGGAATGTATGATAGGAGTTATTATGTTTCTAATTACCAAAGTAATCATGACAATTACTTTGTGTATGGCAGTGTCTGGAAAACTTCTGAAGACTTCTTTTTCCATTTGAAAATATTCATTATAAAACAAAAACTCTTTGTAAAGAAGATATGTCTTCCAAATCTTCTAATTTAAGTGTTTTTTAAGACCTTTCTAGAAAGACCTGTTAAGCTGAGTAACATTTAGTTTGAAATCTTAGTTAATTTATGCTGGAAAAAGGTTAAAATTAAAAGGTTTAAACTGAAGTGAAACATTTTAAATGCTTTTAATGAGATGTTTTGGTGAGTTACCCTCTTAGTCTACCCATCAGGAAAAAGTGGGCTATCTTTTTATTGTAGTGGTGCTATATGTTATATATAACCATTCGCTTGTCCTTTGCAGAAGTCGTTTTAGAGGTTTGCATATAAAGAAAGAAGAGTGGGGTCCGTGGATGAAGCGCCTCTGCCCCGGGAGGTCTGCGTGCGTGCTTGTTTGCGGACGTGCTCTCGTACGTGAGAAAGCAGGTCAGCCGACAACTTGTTTATAACCTCAGCGAGGGAAGACGTTCTGCTCTCCTCTCTTTTTGTTAAGATGAAGCGATGAGTCCATCAAAGACCTTTATAAAGTTTTGTTTGTCCTATAGTATTTCTTGAACTGGAGAGTGAGCACTGGGTGCTCCAGGACTTCTAGCAGTTCATCGCTTAATTTCGTTATGGGAATTCCCTCCATTAACTTTATTTTTAGCTTTTGAAGTGTTCCTCTGGTTGGCATATGAGGTTGCTTTATACAAAAATTCCTTGGGAATTGTTTTTCTGTTAATATCTTCTCATGAATATCTCTATACTCTTTTTGTAGCATAAGCAAATTATGCTTTTGCAATATCACTTTTTCCCCTAAAATGAAAGGAATGATATCTGATTGGGAACACTTAATAGGCATTAAATTAGATGTTAGACGTATAAACAAGACAGGACATCTATATAGACAGCTGTGGGGAGGGGAAAAAGATTAGCTTTTCTGCCAAGTTGGAGTACATTCAAGCAAGTCCAGTATTATCCAATCGCTTTACTTAAACCAATGCTTGGAAGGCTAAAGGCATTCCTAACTGTACCTTGTTTTCCTTGGCTATTTTATTGGCTAAATCTCCACTAACTTTTGGATGAAATCCTGATTTGCTGAAGTTAATGGAAATTTGAATGTGCTTAGTTGTACGGTCTGCCCTTTTCTTTTATAGGTTTGCTTTTTAAACATTTTTCTGAATTATTGTATTTTGTGCAAGCTGGTATTCCTAAGCAGATATTTCTGTACCCTGGAGACCTGAAATATCAAAAAACTTGTAAAGAAATGTAAGATTTGAGGAAACTTGTTGCTTTATTGTTCTCATAACTCTCCCCCCCCCCCACTACTTTTTATTCCCAGTTCTCCTTTTCTTCTCGTACCACTAAGCCTATTTAAATAAGATACATGTGTTGAGTGAAGTGAGAAGAGCTTGTGGACTGTAAATGCTCACTGAGTGCTACAACACAGCTTACTCAAAGATGAGGGATAATACAGCTGTTCCCCTGTAGTGAATAATACAGATATTATCCAGTTTGCACATAACGGGAGAGGCCTAGGTTATTTTTAAGGAAATGATGCAATTCAGTTTTCTTTCACTTTCACACTAGTGTGGACAGAATAGCCACACATTGGGGTGAATGTAGATAATCTGTAAAGAATATTGTTATTATGCAAATGAAATTGCTCTTCAGAAATAATTGAAACTATCATCTGGATGTTTAACTTTCACTGACTCTTGGCCCAGAAGGTGGTGGGGTGTTAGGGCTGTGGCAAAAGTGCTGTTACTGAGCAAAGTGTTTTGAGCCCTGGACACCTCAGCCAGAAAGGCGGCTGCTCATACGTGTCTACCCATGCTTGTCTGGGCTTTGCTTTTTCAAGGTCCAGCGCATCATGTTCCGTTGGAGCAAAAATGTCCTCTTCTGAAACAAGCTTTCCTGTGTTGCTGCAATCATCTGCCAGGTATGTGGGCCCCAAGGGATAAGTCTCTGGCTAGGGTTTAAGCTTTCCTGGAGAGGCTGAAGTCAGACAGCTTTGGCCCGGAGTAGCATCAGAGCTACCCGTGTAGGTGGGACATTATATGCAGGGGTTGTGGAGGTTAAAGGCGTAATGCTCAGTGATTCTGCAACAGTTGTGTTTGTATGTGCATAACTTGTGTCTCAAGGTGTGGTTTGACTTTGCAACTAAGTCAATCCAAGAATTAGCTGCCCTCACAGAAGGCATTCCTGCTCCAGCCTGTCCCTCCAGGCAGGACGCGTTGCATCGCCTGCTTTCCTGTGCCAGCCCTGGCACGAGTCCGACCGTGCAGGGAGCTGAAGCTGCCTTTGCAGAGGTACCTTTTGGTGGTTTGGCCTCGCGAATGAGCTTGCCACTCTGAGCAAGCGCCAGCACTGGCGCACAGAAGCATCTGTAGCTGGAGGCAGGAATGCGCAGGCTGTTTGCTTAACCTGGACTTAGCTCATGAGTGTTTGTCCTCATTCAACCCCCTTTATTGTAATGCTGCCTACTGCGTTTCTACCAAGTGATGAAGACTAGCACAGGCCTCAGAGTGATGAAAACCTTTATGAAAGACAGAAGTCTTTACAACAGTGCCTGTGTCCAGGTACCACACTTAATCTGATGACTGTCTGTGGCATTTTCCCACCACTTACTGGTCAGCAGTACAGCTAGCAAGACCACTATATCCTCTGACTGGGTCAGCTGTATGTTGCTGATGGGTAAGATGGGGAAAATGCTTAGAAATGGCAGGAGAGTACAAATTAAAGAATCGAGTCAAACAGCAATAGTGCATAAGCTCAAGTTGTTATCAATAAAGAAACGGTTTGAGCTGATAGCAAAACAAACCCTAGGTCCTGGTGAATATAATTATGATGAACTGTCAAAGGTTAACTATTAATATTCTCTATTGCTTATCAAGATTTTTTTCACTGCTATGTAGTAAAAAAACTGAGTATATAGAGATTCCTTTTATTTCCATCAAACAAATGCTTCTTTTCCCAGTTAGTTGTGCAGCATTGATGTGAACAGCTTCACTGCTGTGCATTTTTCTTGGTTTGTTGGTTAACCTCAGTAATGGGTACCTTTTGTTTTCAACCGATCTTCCAGGGCTGTTAACCACTTGGGTTAAGTCCCTGTAGAGCTCACTCCATGCGTGCTAAATCTACATATAAAGATTTATTTTTAATTTTTGTTCATTGCCAGCACTTTACCTGAAACCTCGGTGGTAATTTCAGCTGTATACCATCAGGTGATCGACTGTGGGGCAAAGCCCTAGGGATTTGAGAGGCGGATGCCCTCTGAAGAGGGGGGTATGGGGTTGCTGTCCTGCTGTGGCAGGCTCACAGGAGAAGCCACGGCTGGATGTAGTTGCCGTGGATGTTTCGGAGACAGTTGCCTGCTGGAGGAGGAGGTGCCCTGGATGCGCAGGGGCTGGAGAAGAGCATGAGAGTTCTTGAAAGTTGTGAGACTCTTTGCTTCCACTTCTGCTAAATGATAAATAATGGGAAGGCCTAACAGCTACTGAGGATTTTGAGTGCTCATCACTGCCTGTAGCTTAGTTTTCCTTTTCCCCTGCTGCATTTGCAGTTTCCCTTGGGGAAGAACTGGCTCCCGGAGGCCGTGGGAGCTGGGCTTGTCCGAAGGAGCGCTCCCACCCTCCGCTGGACGTGGCTCCCCTGGAGCAGTGCAGGACCATCCATCTCCTTCTTGTTTTTATTCTCACTCGCTGCTCACTGCCTGTTGCTAGCTACCTGTAATTCTGCTCTAAACACCAGCCCTTAGAGGTCAGTATCTCCCAGGTATCGGCTGTACGAGGGGCTTTAGCCATGGCATAAAGCAGCTGGAGGAAAGGAGGAGAGCTGCCGAGGAAGCCGACTCCTCCTGGGCCGTATGACTCATTGGTTTGTCTGGGGTTTCGTCCTCCCGTGCGGTGACTCATGATGAAATGTGAGTGGCATATCGTGTCTACTTTCATTTTCTTTGTAACTCTGTGAGAAAAAGCATCAGGAGGCAGACATCTGTGTTGTGGCTCCTCATTTTACCTGGTTCAGACCCTTTTGGCTTTCAGATGCCTTTTACCTCGTGGCAGGGTGAGGTCATTTTGTGTTCATCTTCAGAAGATTTACTTAAATTGGGAGGGGGATGCCAGTGTTTTCTTATACATATTCAGTTTTTTAGATCACTTGTACTTCAAGTAAGAAGCAAGAATAAGGGAATAACCATGTCGGCAAACTTTTGAGATGTGTGTTGCATATTAAATCTGAATTGAATAGATGGTGTCCTCCACTTACTGGGACAAAAAATGAGGGGAGGTGTGGTGAGACTGATGTTATTAACTGTTACAGCAAGTCAGGCTTCTTATGTAAACCATCTTCTGCTGGTAAGATTAAAAAATGGTATGGGAATGAGATCAAAGTTAAACATCTTTGGCATCTTAAGATGCCAAAGGACACTTTAAAGAAATCCCATAGTGCGCTTCAGAGTCCAGATCTGTTAGTAAAATGTATAGTCCTTCCTCTTTCCCCTCACTCTTCCTCCTTTCTGCCTCTTTCCCCCTCCCTCGCACTCCCCCCAAATGAAAAACACCTTCTGTCATGTGGAAGAGAGCAAGCCCTGGCTTAGGGGGTGGTACCACAACCTACTTGTGCCCCGACGATGGTAGCTTTCTGGTGAGTCTTCTCTGAAAGGGCAGGGCACGCACGCATCTGCCCTGTGCCCTTGGAGAAGTGGCAGCAGATTGCTTGGGTTACGCAGCGCTCGAGATGTTCTTCCAGAACAATATAGGCTTTGTGTGGTAGATGCGGTTTTGTTATGGGGAAATTAGTACAGAATGACCGAAGACCTTGCGCAGCCTTGGCAAGAGCCGGGGTTGCACAGCTACAGCTGAACAAAAGCGTAAATTCCACGCAACAGAAACAAGATATCTGGGAGGAAAGTTAGTGCAGCCAAGCTATAGAAATAGATCGCAGGCAGGCTGAGGTCTGCACCAGCTAGTAAAGCTTTGGTCCTCATCCATGAGCACATTAAATATGAGATGGCAAGGTTTACTGAAACAAACACAAACCATTTGTTGACATTGGCAAATGTTGCGTCCTTCGGGAATAGGGTGTTCTCCAGCTACAAATACACGGCTTCCAAATTGAATACAGAGCTGGGAGAGAAGTGGTAGTTGCAGACTCTTCTAGAAGAATAGACAGACTTTAAAAAGAAACACATGAGAAATGCCCCTTCCCCCCCCAGTCAGCCAGCCTTGGGTGAACTAAAAAAGGGAAGAAATGCAGATTGTGATTGCCAGAGGCCCTGCTGAGTTTAAAGCCCGAAGCTCTTGGCCAGAGTCAGAGAAGGGAGAATGTGGCTTCTAAATGAAAAGGACTAAACGCGTTCTCCGTGAGATCTGAGTCACATCTTTACCTCCTAGCTTCCTAGCTGCATTTCCTCGTTCTGTCCCAGGGCGATAAAGTCATATCGGCCTCTCTCCAAGGCGGGCTGTAAAGTTGCAGCCTGAACATCTGCTCTGAACTGAAATGGTAGAGCCCAGCAAGGGAGCCCAGTGTCCAGAATACTGGAGTTATCAGAACTGTGTTTTTCTCCATAAGTGATAAGTGGTGCCTGGTGTAAGAGCTCAGGGAAACAGTGCGTGGCCCCCCAGCAGATGCGGCCCTGCCCCAGCGGGGGTCCTGCCTGGGTGGCCGCGTGCTGCTCTGCTTCCCGGGGCACCTCGGCTCTGCCGTCACACTGTGCTTCTGCTTGTAGCTTGGGCAGGAGCTGTCACCAGTCCTGTTCTCCGATACGGCATCTATTTTTTAAAAAGTCAGTGCGGCACTGATGTC
Organism: Dromaius novaehollandiae; assembly: GCF_036370855.1. Lineage (NCBI taxonomy): Eukaryota > Metazoa > Chordata > Aves > Casuariiformes > Dromaiidae > Dromaius > Dromaius novaehollandiae. Next base: position 22,361,245 of record NC_088112.1, on the reverse strand, counting down.
CCACCTGGAGCAGACCATGATGGTTTCCTCAGCTTCCCTGCAGCACTGGCACTTTACCCTTACAGACCATCTCTCCAACCTACATGTTGTTTTGCAAATTGTTGTGCCGTATATGGGGCCAGATTTATCACAGGGACCAGGCAACGTGCTATTGAAAACAGTCCGTTAGGACGATGATCTGTACAGAATAACCTGCTCTGTCTTAGGACAACGAAGTATGGAACCAATTTCGAAAAGCTGACTGAGAAAGACACGGGACAGCTCTGCCTGGCCGACGCACCAAGCACAGCAGCGTGCCCTCTGCACGGAGTCGGCGGGGGGGACGGGGGACTTGCTTTTCTTCCCATGTGCCTTTCTAGCTCCTTTCACGGCACTTGTTATGGACCACTGCTGCAGTCTCTCTGACCTGCTTTCTCCTTGCTTAGCTCTTCTCATTTTGCCTGTTTTTCCCCATTTCTAGCATTCTAGAAATGCCGTCTCTATTCCGTTGCTGTTGGGCAGAAGCCCATCCAAGCCTGTTCAGCTCTGCCCGTTCCTCAGCAGTGAGTGGAGAGTGTTGCTGTGAACACCTGCTCCACCTTCCCCTCGGTCAGCAGGCTTCCTTTCTCTGCACGGTTTTTGGTCTATGTGCTAATTTTCAGGCATTGCCTGCTTCATTTGAAACTTTACCCCTCTGCCCAGTCCCGTGCTGGCTCCTGTTGTTCAAAGTGCAGCTCAGAGCTCACAACTTGTGTTGCTCCTGTATCGTCATTTTTGCGCACAAAGCTAGGAAAGGAACGATGACCTAGATATCAGACTTCCGTCCTTGCTGCTTGTAAATTCTTGGGTCTCTGTGTCTAAGGAGTGCTAACGTATGTTAAATAAGCATTTTCTTTTTAGAGGGACTGACTCTTCTCCCTCTTCCACTCCAGCCTAGCTTTTGAGTTTTATCTACACAGTTTTAGCTGCTTTAGGCAAAGCCATTATCTTCCGTATTCTGCAACGGGCCAGAAGAAAGGAAGCCTACCTGAAAGATAACGTACCTGGGAAATATTATGGCTGTGTCGTGGCAAACTGTCAAGAGAGCTGGCCAGTACTGTGTTTTAAATTAATGAAAAATACAGCAGTACATTTTGTGCATGTAGTGTCTGCAGATGACTCAATATTTCAGCTAAACATATTTACCTGAATATTCATAGTCACTTAGGAGGTGGCTGCATCTCCTGAGCTCAGCTAATCATTTAAATTGTGAACTATACTGCTGTTCTCAGCCCGCAGTGCTGTTACTTGTAGGCTATTTACTGTGTATTCTTTAACTAAAAAAAGGGCAGGGGGAAGGAGGAATCAAATCATTTAGGACTAAGGTATTTTCAGACGTATCCAGGTACATAATCCCCCCGTGTTTAGACTCCAGTTTTATACGAAGTGTGTGGACAGAAGCGACAAGCAGATCACTGGCTTGCAGGTTCGCTACGGGATTTGCTCCGAGCGCGTGTCCGTGCGTGCCGGCTGTTTCCCGGCAGGCAGAGGCGCCCAGGCCGGCTGCAGCAGGAGGAACAGGCTGACCGCAGCAGCGCGCGGCTAATCCGCCCCGTTTCCCGTGGGATCGGTTATCCCGCGCGGGCGGGGGCTTGCTCTGCAAGGGGTGCCCCAGCCTGCCGGCTCCGGGGACCGCAGCTAGGGCAGGCAGCTCTGGCAGTGCAGGTGCACGGGTGGTTTTGTATCTCCTCTTAAAGACACTGTGTTGAGCCTTTATGTCAGCGTGAAGCATAGGGCTCCGTAAGAAAGGAAAACGGCTAAAGAAGGAGATGTTTTGGAAATGGAGTGGTTCTGCTGGGGGCAGGGAGCAGAGATCCGTGTGCTGCCTGCAAGACTAAAGGAAAACAAGTCACACTTGCTTTTCTAATCACGAGAGAGCGGCTACCTCTGTTTCCCCTGTCAGGAGGAATAAAAAGTAATTCCTTGGAGGGAGGAAAAGGTCAACTAAAGGTGGTATTTGTAGCAACATTGACCAAAAATATTTTCAGTTGTAATAGCAGTATGTGTACAGCTTTCTGGGACATGTTTGGGTTGTAAAAATCCATTCATATTATTTAAGCACTGCCCAGAAAATAAAGGAAAAAGCTGGATTCTTTTGATGCTGACAGACACATTCAATCGAGATCGGGCTGTCTGGATGAGATGCCCCTTTCACAACCCAGGCAATAAATCCTGTTTTATGCTCCCGCTGCCCTGCTGCAGTCACAGGTGAGCGGAAGATGGAAAGGGCCCCGGCGTGCCCTTGGCAGGGGCAATTACAGCTGCATCTCGCGCTGCTCGACAGCCGCAGCAAGCCGTAAAGCACCAAGGTTAGACAAAACTGGTTAGCGCGTTTTTGCCTCCAGGAGGTTTTTGTCGGGGAACAGATGGTGCTAAGATGCTGTTGAATCTCAATGTCACCTTAGGTAATCCTCCGAAGTTTTGAGGCTTCTCTGGAAGCTGTGGCTGCCAACTTCAGCTGTGCTGCTGGGCGCGTTCTGCTTGGCAGCAGGTCCCTCGAATAAGAAAGCCAGGCATCGTTTTGGGGATTTTTACGTTAACAAACCTAAGTCCAGAGGTCTGGTTGGAGTGTATGTGTATTTTAAAGAGAACTGAAGTTCTTCAGAAAGCAGGCAGAAATGTAAAGCTAGAAATTAAGGGGGGGGGGAATCCTTAGCTGGATTAATTAACTTTCAGATAACAAAAGCATCAGACTTAGCTAAGAAAAAAAGCTGTGTCTATGAACATGTGTTGTAGCTTTAAAAGCAGCTGGTTGTGCGTTGGACAGACATCTCCCATCAGTCGGGTGCCTGAAGGGTGCTGGGAACCCCAGCTCCACACGCAGCGGTGAGGAGGCCGGATCCTGGCAGCTGCTGGACACTGGCCACCTTGCTGGTCGCTCTGTGTGTGTGTGTGTGTGTGTGTGTGTGTGTGTGCGTGCACGCACGTGTGGCTTCCCGGCGCTTTGCAGAGCCGGTGCTGGGAGGCCCTGGCTGCTCGCTGGCGGGGAGCTGGGGCAGCGTGGCTGGGTTACGAGCTGCAAAGAGGCCGAGCAGCCCGGCTCGTCCAGGCAGCGGTCTGTCATGCGGTGCCATAAATGCTGCCTGTGACAAGGCCAAATGCTATTGATACACCCAAAAAGTCTTAAATAGGAGTGAGAAATGCATCAGCATCATCAGTCACAGTGCTGTTTATATTCTGGTTTTGCTTGCTTAAAACTGCAAGCTTACTACCCGTTGCTGAGAACTGCAGGGGCCTTGAGATCTCTCCTGCAAGGGTGTTGCACAGAAGTAGGGATTTAGCAGAGTTGATCGGTATAAAAAGCTGACCTGATGTTCTGACATTTGAATGACTTCAGTGTCACATGCGCTGACTGTAAAGCAGCTTTCCATAAATTCCTGTTGATTGCACATCTTGCCTACAGTTAATCAATTTTATGAAAACAGCTAATTAGGAGATACTGCATTTGCTTCTATGGTTGTTGGGATAGGTTGGTAACTATTCACTGTCCAAATCTGCAAGCAGAGCAGTTTCTATGAGCATAGGAGGATCAGACACTTAGATGATTGTTTTAATTAAATAACAAATGGATTGTTTGGGGGGTTTATATCTTTGACTAGCTTTATTGCTTGACATGGAGCCATTTTCCTCGGTTGTGTGAAGAGAGCTCATCTCTCCCAACTCCAGCTCATCCTGGAGAACCAGGCAATCAAAGACAGGCAAACAGGAGTGCAAGCCAAGGGCTTCAGGTAGGGACAAAAGAGAGTAATGGGGGTCTGGAAAAAGCTGCATTCAGACACATGCAGAACAATAGAAGTTTGCCATTTCTGCCCTTCTGTTCAGTCTGTTCCTTTTGGTGAAGTGCATTTGACCCAGAACGTCGTCTGTGTCTGCAAAGCCTTTGTTTCGCCTGTGGTCAGTGCCAGATAAAGCTGCGGGACACATTAATGAAGAATGCTGACTTGGTAATGGAAAAATGTGGTCAGGAACTGAAATCCTCAATCGGATAACTAATAGCATGATCATAATGAATAGTGGGAACACTTAATATGTTCAGTAGAGCTGGATGAGATGCTGCCCAGGAAGACTACTATAAGAAATATTTACTATCCAATGATTAAATGTAGGAAGACTTCAAAGCATTTGCATGTGGGGGAAACGGAAGGTTACTGAATGTTGCCACCATTTGGAGGCTTTCCTGAAGCTGCCTTTTGCAGTAGGCACTTCAGAAACACATTTGAAGACAGTCTCTATTTCAGAAACTTTCAATCAGTGTCTGCAGTCATGCAAAACTTATGCCTGTAGTTCGACATACGAGTAGTTCCACAGACACAGTTGCTTTCAAAAGATTTGCCTAGTATTATAAACTAAAGTTTGTATTCTTTTCTGTGAGATCTTTGTGAAAACACTTCCACTTTGCAAAATGCAAACAGGGAAAAGTCGTGCAGCATCCTGGCTTGCTGCTCAGGGCCTCCGAGTATTCATCTGAGTCATCAGTGTGCATGACTGAGCAGCAAAACCATCATTAACCCTAAGGTTTCTGTTGCGACCATTGTTTGCTACTATTTTAAATGTAAATAGTACAGCTAAAAATCTATGACAAAATAAATCTATAGGCAAATGAAACTTTGGCTTTCCCTTCCATCAGTAGCATGGCTTATTATTGGAGGTGCTGTGTATGGGGTGAGGGAGAGAAAAGGGGAATCATCTCATCTCCAGGATATTCATTTGCATTAATCATTCATATAGCCTTTATCAGATTCTTCTTCCTGTCTAGACCATCCTACAAAGATAAATTTTTCTTAGCGCTTGGCTCAGGAACAGGTGCTTTTAAATATCTGGTGAGACTTTCCTAGAATTTTAAAAACAAAACTGAGGAGCTGTCAAAATAAGAAGAAAAACGCCAGCATTTAAAACCATGTGTGTTCATGTCTTGCATAGCAGTTAGCAGCACCGGTAGAAATCAACTCCTATCATCCCAGCTGGGCTTCAGTCCCTCCCAAGCCTAAACATTAAAGGAGACGACATAATGTCCCTTCTGATACCTCCCTTTTGTTAAAGGCTGTGGAAATCTGCAGTTTATGTAATGAAGGATTCTTTGATTCTGTGATTTCAAATCCTTGCCTTTCCAATAGCTTGACCCCGGTAACTGCCGAGGAAGGCCGCGCGGAGCTGATCCGATGCTGCTTCCCAGCACGGCTGAGCCAGGGCGAAGCGCCCGTGGCTACGAGCCCCCCGGCAGTGCCATCCTGACCGCGCTGCCCGTGACCCCCGCCACGGCCAAATGCAACCGAAAGGCAGGCTGGGCTCGCGTTGCACGCTGCCTCTTCCACGGCGAAATCCGAGGCAGAACATCCATTTTGAGAGGTATTTTCTATTTCATGTTAGTGAAAGTGATGTTAAGTATGTGTTCATTCTCCGTGATTAATCTTGGGCAGGTACTGTAAAAATATGCATAGAATATTATATATACAATGTATTTGTACCAAGGGGAAGGCAGAGATGACTAAATGGCAGTGGTAATCATCTGTAAAGTGTTAGGACATAAGAAAACAATAAAAATATAAAGACAACACAGAGGGAGGATATGATTTAAATTGTATTGGACCTCTACCAAACAAATGACAAGAAACTCTGTGGGGCATGGAGATCCAGCTTGTAAAACATTAGAATGTATTGTAGGGACTTTATTTTCCATTCCAGCTCTGCAATTGCCCTGTGACCCCAGGCAATTCACTTCGAATCTCTGTGCTTTTTTGCCCCCTGCTTGGCTGGTCTCTTATAAACACTTTCTTTCAGTATATGCTTAGGCATGACTTCACACGTGGCATTTTATCTTTAGTGAGCTCTACCAGCATTGCTAAAATTAAAGTCTAATCTTTAAATCTAATTTTCTATGTAATAATTACCCCCATTTAACTTCAGGGCAGTCTGTATAATTGAGGACATGGTTAAACTCGCCAATGTATGTCTGTGGATGATATATGACTACTTTTAAAATTTGCTAACCAGATAAATATTAACCTAGGTAGAGATGATTATACAGAGGTACAGTTTTCACAGCATTATATAAAGTTTGGGGAGCCTCTGTTAGGAATTCATGTAGCTAAGGTACGATGATGTTTTGGGTCCATACCTTGACTTACTGGCTTATGCTGATGTCCTTGACATAGTCTCTTCTCTGCTGCCCTTTCCTAAACTGGCTAGACCGAATTCAGTTTGTCTCTTGGACAGTACACACTAGGGCAGATTTCTGCAGTTGTGGAAGGCAAAATAATCTTTGCAGAATGCAAGGCACTGTGGTTGTCTAGTGAAATAATCCACTTCTGTAAAGTGAGTGATTGCACTTAAATCCTCTTTAGTTCTACCCTATTCTATCTTCATTTAAACTGTTCTTCTTGAGTGACTTTAAGCTTTGAGATGCTTGAAGCTTCTTAGGCCTTGTAAGATATGTTGTCAAACATGACAACAAGTGCTGAACATTACCATGCCACTACAAATGGTGGTTCTCTTCCAACATCCATAGCTCTCCTAAATACGGAGGGATGTGTGTACACGCGTGCTGCTGGGGTAGTGATGAGTACAGGTATGCTCAACAGGTGGAAGAGGCTTCCTTCAAATCAGCACCAACATGAAATAATCATCTCAAAGAAAAGCTAGATACACTTGCATATGTAAATTTATTGGCAGTAATTTGCATTTTTACTTGTTAGTGGCTGATTATTCTGATAATAAATAATAAACTTTGCCATCAAGCATCTCGGGTGGCTTGACAGTCCTTAGTTAAACATCATAATTTTCTTTGAAGTAGGTAAATGTTATTGCACTGACTTCACAGATAGGTAAGTTGGGACTGAAGAGCAAAAGCACATCATCAGATTATGTTTAAGAGCTAAGCTTTGCTGAAAAAGAGCACTTCAGGATCCATGTGTGTTCAGCAAAAGACAGACCTTAATCAAGGGGACTTAATTTTTCTGCTTTCTTATGCCATTTGTAATTATCTCTGGACAATGGGAGTATCAAACGGTTTAATTGTCCCCTTGGTCTCACCATTGGTCTGATTCTTCAGACTTTATGTGCAGTTTGCATACAAATAAATGCCTGCATGATTTAAAAAAAAAAAAACCAAACAATTCCTAAACAAGTAACAGAAAGACTAATTGTGCAATGGCAGAAAGTATGGTATGGAGGAGCGCAGACAACTCTCGTCTTCTGAAAGCATCACTTAGGCAGGCAGCCATATGTGCACAAGGAAGAGGACCCTTTGAAGAGTTTTCAGTATGAATGGCTGTTTCGAAGATGTGGCTTCCAGCTGATTACCAAGAAATTCTCACCCTGTGAACTGAAGAGGCAAGCTATTTGTTTGCCTGTACAGAATACCACTGCTGCCCACTCTTCAAAATAAGAGGGAAAATGCCAAAGGCCCAAATGGCAATTGGATTTAAAATGCTTTTATAAAACCTAGCTGCATTTTTTTGCCTTTGAGCCTCTACCATAGGCTGCCAGTGATGCGATGTTGAAGGCCACACGCGTGAGAGCTGACAGCAGAGGACAAGAGCCCTGCTTTCCCTTGCGTCACAGGGTCCAGGTCTGTGGCTTTGCCTGAGGTGTTTCGGAGTCTTTGCTTTCAGGGAGTGAGTAACTCCTGAATTAAGGCATGCAGCAATTAGTTCCTTTATTTTGCCATATTGAAGTTCTTAGCTGAAGAATTAAAGCTGCTGTTATAGGCTATTATGACCTAAAGAGATGATACTGAATCTATATAATTACTATAACCATTAAGTGTAGTAAGAACTAATTTATAGTTAGTGACAATATAAAAGAATTATGAGGGCTTTAACTGAAGATTTAATGCTTACAGTAAAGTATGTTTGCACTAATGCTGCCCCCTCCAATGGGGATTTGATAATCCATTACAGTTTGGCTGGGTGATCGAGGTGGGTTGGAGGCTGCATTTAACTTGGACATTGAAACAGAGGTAGGAGCGATACTGCGGCTCTCGGAAGGATCGGGTTTAGTTGTTGTGCGCGTGTGATAAATACCCAATAAATTAGACTGTCTCTGGCCACAAACTCAAGCATTTAATATAACAAAACCTTCTCACTGTAGAGCAGCTCTGGTGCAAAAGCCGTCTGATGGTGAGTGGAAGGAAGAAGGCTTCGAGCGGATTTGTTTGCCCAAATGCTGTGTGCGGAATTGCAGGTGGCTGGACCGCTGAGGGAAATGCCTCGTGCCATCTTTTTGGTGAATGGCAGAAGTGTCATCACATAACGTTAGTATTCCAGCCAGAATTTTCTCTACTTTTGTGTTCTCACTTAGCATTGAGGAGGCAATGCAGCTCAGTCAAGGAATGACTTTTTGCCTCTTAAGAGCACAGCCTTTATGCTGACTGTTTAGGCCTTGTATCTCTTCTGCTCTTACAGCAATAAGAACAGATTTTAATCATAGCTAGACAGTCTTCTGGTTGGTTACAAGGAAAGGGTTACAAACAAGTTAATGCTAGGGTGGCTTTTTTGTTGTTGTTTTTTTTTTTTGCTACCATAAAAATAACCCATATATGTAACATGCCAGAGGAAAGAAAACTAAGAAAATGAGTCTTTGTAGAAGGGCAGGATATTCTAGCTAGAATCACAAATGGAGTAACATTTTAGGAAATAATATTCAAGAAACAGTCACCAGCTCTTTAAAAGGTGCTAGGCACTGAACTCCCTTGTATTTAGAAAGCCTAGAAAATAAGATTACTTATTGTCATACCACATTACCTCATACCACATACCATATTACTTATATGTCATACCACAGGAAAGCCAGATTAACCCCACTGGACTCTGGAGCAGATTTATATTTACCTGCCAGTGGTATTTTTCTATTCTCTTCCCTGGAAAAAGCTGGTGTAAGCTGAAGTGTACGTTTGATCTACACCCATAGCAACACACTTAGCCATACTCAAGGGTATGTTGCTATGCTACAAACACGCTATCAACTTTGTTCGGTGAGAAAGCCGAGAGGTGTTAATATATCTGAAACTGATAATTTCAAAATATTAAACTTGAAAGCTTCAGTCACAGGAATCATTTGTTTTTCTTAAATGGGAAGAAGCAAATCTTCCCAGATGCTAAGAGGGTGTGCTGTGCTCTCTGAGCAATGTGCTGTATTCGGTTTTCTTAGCTCGAGTGTGCCGGTTCCTAAGCACTCCTCCGTGGCACGTGTCCCCAGGCAGTCAGACGAGAAGAAATGCACTTGTCCACCTGATAAACAAGACCGGCTTCTGGTGAGCAACGTGCCTGCGGCAGGGAGGGAGGATGCTGTGAGCTCCGTCCAGTGCATCCCAGCGCGATTCCCGGCCGTTGCCAGCAGCAGCGTGCGGCTCCTGCCAGCCGCCGCCGGCTCGCCAGGAGAGGGCACGCGGAGACCTTCGCGCGGAGGAAAGCGTTTCAGGCGCTTGCTCTGTTATAGGAGAAGTTCAGATTCGGTTCCTGTGTGATGTTTTCAGCCCTTTGGATTAGGGTATGTGTAGTGAAAAGCTGTGCTGGTGTTATATTAGCTTTACTACAGGATTGTGTACACGCCTTTATAATTAGCTTGCTTTCAAAGTCGCCCTTCTCGTGTGGTATTTTGGGATGCCTTCTATCATACAGGCTATTTTGAGCATGCTAACGCCATGACTTTTAGCTTATCAAATGACCTTAAAATATCTCTCTATTGCTTGCTAACGAACTTGCAGAGACACAGGAAATTAGTGTGTATAACCTTTCAGCCGGGCTTAAAGTACATATTTACTCAGTGCAACGGCTTCCTGGTGCGGGAGGTTTCCCCCCGGGACGGCGGAGCAGCGCCTGGCAGCTCTCCCGGGGCGCTGGGGGATGCTCGCGGTGGGCTTCCCCCTCTGAGGGGTCCTCTTGGCTGCCGACTCCAAGTCAAGCAGCTCGGTCTCCACCCGGCAGTGCCGTCGGAGGCTCCCGTTCTACCCCATGGATACTAGCTTGGATCTCATCCAGCCGTGTCCAACTGGGTCTTGTGAAACCCACTGTGCCACCCGGGCAGCTCCAGTGCCTTTGTCCCATCTGTGCAGCAACCTGACATTTCACTAATTCTTACAGGTTTGTTGTAGTTCTCTGTTCTCTCAGCCCAGTAGCACAGAGACAAGGACGAGGGAAAATCCAGCCTGCGTTACTTTTATATAAATTACTGAATTATCAGCAGGTATCATTGTTAATCATGCTATCTCTAGCTTTAGCAGCTTTGGAAACTGGTGGGTGGCATGGAGGTGAGAGGTCTCTTATGATGCTACCAGTCCTCTGAGCCAGCGAGTCCCGTAAGCCATGATTTTCTAGACCCTGCCCATTTCCCCTAGGAGCAACTTCAGCTGCAACAAAAGAAAGTGAAGATAATCTATAGGAAATGAAATGCCTGACATTTCTTGTTATATATCCCATCAAACCACTGAACACAGAAATATTCCTTGCATAGTTGCTGAGTTCCCAGAAGAAAAGAATCCAGAAATAAAAATTGGTATCATTTATTCGTGTGATAAAGATACCATTATTAAAAAAAAGAAGGCAAACAACCTCAGTGTTTACCAACAAACTGCCTACTCCCTCCTGTGTCTTTCTGCCTGTCTTGCAGGCTATGTTCATACAGGGTTTTGAAGGGCAAGGATCATCTAGCATCACTGGTGGGATTTTGGCCAGAAATTTGGGGGATCAAACCTAGCTTGGGAGCATGCTGCCTCTTAATGCTGAGGAAAATGCAGGATTCCCCCCCACACACACACACACATACACCTGAAGCAAAGCTTAGCTGGTTTTGTCTTGTCTTCCCCAAATTGGCAGTGAGCTGGTCTTGGTTGCTGACCCCTTCTCCAAGGGAGACGTGTCTGCCCTGCCTAGGGGAGGTGGCATGTCACCTAGGAGCAATCCTGCCTGAGCAGAGGGACCTTCTGTGATGTCCCTGCTGGAGAGGCAGAACGTGGCTGGGTGGTGGCCTTTGCTGCATGGAAGATCTCATTACAGATGTGGAGACCAGACTCCCCTTTCAGTTATACTGCCTGAGCCCTGGTATGTGCTCATTGGCATCTGATTTATAGCAGTTTTAGCAGGATGAGAATTGGCTCTTTCCACCCATGTATATAAACTACATTTCTGGGGTCACTGTGATAACAAATTCTGAATTATATAGAGAGTCAATTAATTAAAGTGCTGGTACTCTACTGATCTGCTGAAAGGTCGCGGTCGTATTTACTTTTTCCTACTCATAAAGTGGGCAGTGGAAATCACAGTTTTATGGTGCATCCATGAGTTTATTTATCAATGACTTCAGTGCATATGTGTACTATCCAGCCGTTAAACCACAGTGACTGGTATCTTAGTGACTGTCGTTGCTGTGGTTATTTGCAAACATGTCACAGCAGCATCGTTTGTTCAGCGTCTAGGTTTCATATGCAATTTTTTTAATATGTCTTCAAAAGTAGTGATGCTGACATGTCAAAGAATGAATGTACCTTCACTGCTGTTCAGCTTTGTGTCTTGTTTTTTCCATCTAAGTCTGTCACTTATTGCGATGTGATCAACTTGTAAACAGTTTCTATTTGAGGTAATCTTCTAAAAATTGAAGGTTAATAACCACCAGTAAGTTTGTATATTATGTCAGCAGACTGCATGGCTAGCGAGACAAAATAAATACTACTTCTGAGGTAAAATGTGGTGGTTAAGAAGTATAAATAGACAAATGTATTCCTTCCATGCATACTGAGCATTTGTGATGAGGTCATGTGTTATAAACTGTGCTGATAAATCTGGAGAGGCTTCTGGATTTATTTCCGTATGACAAAGAATATAGTCCTCTCCCCAGTTCTATTCTGAACTCGCTTTAACGTTTGGTAAGATCTTTAGTTCCAAATATCTAATTTCTTATTCAATATTCAGATTTCCAAATGAAATAAATGATCTATTTACATGCATCACTAGACCATCTGGTTCCATATGAGAATTCAACAAAGAATCTATTAATTGTCACCCATGTTTATTCATCATTCTCAATTCATAATTCTTATAAATAACTAAATCAGAGGACCTTTTGCAAATAAACAAGCCAAATGATTATTTTGAAGTCCCAGCTTCCATACCTAAAAGAAAATAAAATTAATAGCTCATGTAAATATCCAAGAAAAGGAAAACATTCAATTACATAAATACATAGAGCATTGTAATTTTCAAAAACTAGATAAATTTCTTTTGTCTTGCATGTAAAGATGTGATTACACTCATCAGCAAAGCATGTAGAAGATGACAAAGAGAAAACAATGGATAGAAAAGAAACTTCTAAAATAACATATCTTCTTGATAGTTTTAGATGGTTCTTTCTATGCTATTCTTTATCGTTTCTAAAGTTATTTCCCAAGAGAGACAGCAGCAGTGTTGTTCTGTCCATGTCATTAATATGTCATGCCCAGTACAGTCTTACAAAAGGAGAATAAGACATTTTGGGGTGTGAAAGAAGAGAACAGTGGGCTGCAATCCTGATAATGGTAAGGAAAGGGAGTCGGATTTAAACTGGTGAGCACTTCCAGAGAGTTGCGGTGGGGAGTTGCTGCTGCACAGAGTCAGGTATCAGGTATCAGCAGTTATCTTGGGCATATAGGGACTTGTAATGTTTTGAATTCATAGGCAAAACTGAAATCAGAAATGTGGGTAAGACTGTGAGGTAGACAGGCCAGCATTCTTGGTAGAAAGAAGAGGTGTCATCAAAAGACATATCAAAAAATTAGAGATTCCGAAGTAGGCGTCTATAAGCACAATATGCCAAGGAAAATGCAGTGAAATAAGTAAATAAGCTATTAAAGAACATGTCTGACAGTGACAACCACTAGCTGGAGATGGAGCAGAAACAACCGTGAGCCCAGGCTGCCTGACGGGGATAGGAGGAAGGCGGCAGGGCGCTGCTGGTGTTGTTCCTCCTTGTTGAGGGCAGACTTGGACCCAACAGAAGTGATGAAGAGGAGGTGGGACAGAGCTGAGGTCACATTAGATGACTGATACATGAAGGGGAGGAATAAAATAGATGGGATTATTTTCTGTGTAAAGTATAGCCAGCAAGAGTGGGCAGATGCAGGGTATTACTTCTCTGATGTTTCAGTGATTTTTGGATGGTTCATGGCTGGAAGAAGTCTGCAACAGTCTCTCCAGGGAAACGTTTTAGAGGAGCACAAGTTCCCTTTGTTAAAAGCTGTGGAAGATTTAAAAATACAGGGATCATGATCTTCTTGGGGAGACTTTGGGGTACATGTAAATAGCATCTATGTGCCTCTAGAGTCACTGGAGCTATGTTTTTTTCTCTCAGCCACTCCAAACATTATTTCTGGAAGTGAAGAGTCCTCAGGCACATAGTACTTGCACTGTGAGTGACTTCAAGCTGGAAAATGTGATTCATCGAAGCTAAAATGTAATTTCCAGAATAATCATCTCTCACAGGTTGTCTTCTGAAAAAAAAGACATTTTGACATGTCAGCAGGTGAAAAGGTTGGACACCTGCTGATACTTATGGGATAGTGTTTTATTACTTTCACATTTCTTATTTTAACTTCACTGTCTGATACAGTCATTACCTTTTCAAGGGCATGGGTTTAGAAGTTATTGGGAGTCTTACATCCAGAGTATACTGAAAATCCCATAATGTAGGACATAAATGTACCTAATGCAGCTCATTTTCGCAGTACATGGGTGCGGAGCCTTGGAAATGACACAGCTATGTTCATTATGCGCACATGGTTTGCCTCACGTTCTTCCTTGAGGTTACAGTTACTTTAAAGCTCGGTATGCTTTTTCCTGCAGCAAAGAAGGGTACAAAACTGGTAATGATTTATAGGTGTTGCTCTCTGATTTACTAATGTGAATTAGCTCAGCTCAATAGTGACAGAGCTAGTTCCTACCTGATTATCATCTTTGAAGTGTTCTGCATGAGCGTACTAGGGCTGGAATTTTCAAAAGAGCTAAATCACAGTAAATATTAGACTAGTCTAAGCCTCTAACACAATTGACATGTTGTCAGCTTCAAAACAGAGGTCAAAGACTGGGCCCTGGAAAGTAAACCGCCTTTTCTGAAATCTCTCTTCAGACATTCATCCAGCTACTATTTCACCTCTTCATTACCAGGAAGAAAAATAGTCTCTTTTTCATCCAAAGTTGACAATTTAACAGCTTTTTGTTATGATGCTTCAAAACTGTGCAGTGTGCTGTAAAGTTGCAGGATTTACTTTCCTTGTGGTTGTATCAAATAATATCGATAGGACGGCCACCAGATTTACCCTACTACATTGTCTGAGAGCAACGAAATATTCTGTATTTGATTATGACATTCTCTAAGTTTCATGGTTTGAAGAGTGCCATGGCTGTCCACACACCTGCCTCTTAAAAGCTGGCTTGGCCATATATATCTCTTACCAGGTCTGTAATCCAGAATCACATGAGCAAAATCACAAACCACAGACGTAAGCTATCTGAATGGTTGTCCATAGTAGGAGATCTTTTGTTTCCTGTAGATATCTATGTCAGTTTATTGTTGCTGTGCACTTTGTAACCACGTATCATATGAATTTGGTCCATCAGTGATTATTCTTCCCTGCTGTATGATTTTCTGGACATTGGTATGATAAAGGAGTGGATGGCCCTAAAATACAAAGTAAGCTCTAGATTCCAAATCTTCAGCCTTTCAAGATCAATTTCAATTGTGCAAGAAAAAATTAAGACTTCAATCCTAATTTGGGTTGGTATGACTTTATTAATCAGCAGATCTCCAAGGTCAAAGGGCAAGCTCAACTCATCCTCCATGTATGTATTTGTCCTCTCTTTCATACCTATCGCACTAGATGCTACTACATTATGCAGAATTTTGTAAAACCAGGGACTGGAGAGGGAATGGCATGCCCTTCTGTGCTTGGTGTATTTGGTGGTAATATTCTTCCATTCTCTTTCTCCACAAATCATTGAGAGGAGAGTTATGCAGAGTACTGTCCTGTGGTGTTTTCACTGAACGTGCCCGATAAGAGAGATAGGAATACTTATTGGGAGTAGTGTTAGGGTTGGTTTGTTTGTTTGTTTTACTGTGTCTAAGAGATGTTATTTCAGTGTTTCGGGCATTAAAAGGTTAGTGAAAATCTGGAGCAGGGTTTATAGACCACAAAGATTTATGCAGCTTCTGAAGACAAGCATGCACATGCTTGTAGTTATTATTCATCCATAAGTTTGTTGAAATCTAACTCGGTCTCCTGAGTGACAAGTATAAACTACCATGCAGTTGTTTTTCCCTTTTTTTAATGAACTCTTAGCCTCATTTGTATGTCGAATGAGGAATCGATACAATCAGAGCACGAAAGTACATATTCTGTATAGATCAGGCTGTAAGATATTAGCACCTGAAACGTTACCATATGTTTCGTCACCGTTTATAGAGGTAATGGAAAATATTGATTTCAAATGGCATTGCTAAAAAATGAGAGTGTATTTTAAAATTTATGCTTGTTTGCTCTTGGAATTTCATCTCCCCTGTCAAAAACTGCGAGGAAGCCTGAATAACTACTCTGACATTAATATTCTCTCTTCTAAGGCTGATTAATGAAGAAGAAGCATCTGAAAATCACATAAAGATTTTTCTGACTGCCAGTAGTAAAGAAATAGGTTGTGTCATTGGGATGGCAAGTACTGATTAAAAGATTAGTAATTAAAATTGGAGGCCAAGGAATAGGTAAAACAGAAATTTTCATTGTTTAGTGGATACTGAGGAAAATTTCTTTTTTACATCAATTCCTCAACTTATGGTTTGCATTGTTTAATGCTGATTTTATTTTTGAAGATTTTTCTAAAGAAATATCTGTGTACATTATATCCTATCAAATAGAAAATCTGTGAATTAGCGAGTGTTTTCAGGATATGGACATGTTCGTGGTATTTCTCTTGTCATCACATATGCAGAAATGTATCTTGATGGACTCCGCAGGTGGCCAAAGCACTTTCCCAAGAGTTAGCGGCTGAAGTGCTAGCAGCTTTAGTAGTAATTGTTCTACATATTTCATACTAAAAAATTTTAGAAGCTATTTTGGTGCTATGTGTAGAGCTGATGGGAAAAACTGATGAACAGCTCTGTCAAAGTGCAGATCAGTTGAAATTAAAATGCTTCGTGTAATCATGCCATCATTGCTGAAAACTTAATTTCTAGGAAGGTGAAGCCACTAAGGAGATGATAAATTCAGGTAGTGTCAAACATCCCATTTCAGTATTTTTTGAATGAAATGTTTCAGTACTTCCTTTCAAAGTCTCTTTTCCTTTCAAAGGGTTTTTTTTAACTCTGTTATCTCCCCCCACTCCCATAAGCAAGTGTTGCTTTACATCAAAGTCCGCATCTGTCAGACAGACCTCTCTGCCGTGCCTCGGGTGAACGAGCAGTCCGCTGGTTCCAGCACGCAGGTTCTTATTGTTTCTTGATTGTTTGTGAACCAGGGCGAAAGAAGGTATCCTGCCTTGCTTGGTTTTGTTTTGTTTTAGTAGCAGTGAATGAAAAATCTGAAGTAACGTACCAAAGTAAATAAATACTGAAGTAAAATGCCTAGGCCAATTTTTTAAATATATATTAAAAAAATTTCTCAGGTTCTTCCCTCCCTTCCCCACCCCCCAGAAAATTCAACTTTCCTTTATTCCCATGTTTTTCAGTTCCAGCCCAGATTAAACACAGAGTCCTTCGCAAAACAAGAAGCAAATTATAAAATAATATTTTTTTGAATCTCAAACGAGGCTTCTAGTTTACTTCACAGATCTAGGGGATGGAGATTACTTGGAGACTGAGAGGAGCAGTCCAAATATTTGGACTTTTTTTCTGAAATTTGCAGGGATGTATGCTTGTTTTATACCCAGAAAGCTTTTGTGGGAGTTGGAGCATAAATGGAAGAAATTCCTACCAGCAAGTTATTTTTTTCCAGCTGTTGTCTGTGCTAATGGCTTCCCCCTGCTCCATGTAGATAAGATTTCCCTTACTGGTAGCCATGTAGAACCTGGACTTTTTCATAATTTTATTTGGGGCCTACGACAAGCTTCGCTGAAGACTGCATATTATTATTTACCGTGGTGTGATTTTCACTATTGAGAATGGTCAGTCTTTCATGAATGTGTTTAAGGAAACTGCGAACAACTCTCCTTTCTCCCGGCCGGGGAAGCAGAGCCTCTGCCGACCCCTCCAGCCCAGCGCTCGCGGTCGCGGTCGTGGCTGGGCGTCCGCTGCGTCTCCGTTCCCCGGGCAGGTCAACCTGGATTGCACTGGAAGCATGCGGCTTAATCTGAAGTTAACAATTCCCTTTGCAGGAATAAATTAAACTGGCCTTGTTTTTACAGAATTCAAACGTGCATCATAGGAGGGATGCGAGTGTCCTTTTTGTCTGTGCAACTGCTGTCACTGCTGGATAAAATTTACTGGGGTAAGCTTAACACAGCACTTGTATGAGCTGAAGCCCTTGAAAGAAGAGATTGTGCACAAAATGTCTGCTAATAAAATTGCGGTAAGTGTTATAGTTTAATAGAAAGTCTATAGGAAAGGATGAAAAAAATTGGTTCTCAAATACTGTTAGTCTGTAACATTTAAAATAACAAGTGCTGAGGCTTAGAGCAATGCAATGAATGTAACACGATAACGTGCTGCATAGGTGGGAGAGGAGCTATAGATCTGAAAGAAAGTGCAGCAGTGCTATGCAAGGACGCTTTTTCAAAATGAGTTGAGAAAGCCTCTTAAATGCACACTTGGAATTTTATAGGTGTTAAATAAAGATGCTCAGTAACATCTCCTGCCTGCCTGATGCTGAGTGGCATTCAGAGTCTGGCTTTCCCAGACATAGCCTCTTACCTGGGATTTTGTCCTTTTGGGTCTGACCTGATGGCTGGATCCGGCCTCCAAGGCGAGCAGCCTGCCCACACATCTGCTCCCGGCAGGCGCTGCCTGCTGCTGCGAGGTCCTGGAAAAGATGCTGGGGAAGGGGGGCTTTTCACAGCTGAGGGTGGGGTATCAACCTGCAGCTGATTTCTGGGCTAGCCTTTAGACTGCTCGGTGTAGCTGTTACCTTGCACACCTTCACCTCTGATTGTGCAGAGGGTGTTGCAGCTGTAGCATGAAAACCAGAACAGCTGTGCTGCAGACCCACTCCCAGCTTTGTGCTCTGCCCGGTGAATTTTGCTAAATTGACTCCTTCTCAGGCACAGAAGAGACTGGCATGAAAGGGCAGGTGTAAATTTGCCACACTGGTGTTGTGTTCCCAGCTCTAAGGATCTTTGGAGCACTGGTAAGCTGCAGACAGAGCAGAGCTTTCATTATTATTATTAGCCGCGCGCGCTCTCTCCTTTTTTTTTTTCTTGATATATGTCATTTCAAGAAATAAAGCTTGTCATCTAACCTTGCTCCTCTCTGGTTTCTCCATGGGCCTCCTTGCTGGTGGAATTCGTTGCTGGGAAGTGGGCTCTGCTGAGCGCAAATGAGAGCACTAACCAACTGTTCACAGCCTTCTCGCTCATGCCGAAGGAACAAGGGTTGATCTCATCCTGGAGGAAAAGCACTGAGCCGTAACTCACATGGTTATGCAGGCACAGAGCAGTCCCCACTCTTTTGATATACATCAAAAGTGTCTAACTGCTGAGTATCTTTCTCTTTTTATGTCTATTCAGAGACAGATGGAAAATGGATTGCGGTCTAACTACTGAATAGTTTAGGTTCCTGTATTATTATCTGCTGCGTTCAGGTTGACTCATTCCAGGATTATGTGGGCATTTGATTCACTGCATTACTATTAGAAAGTTCTTTCTGCATAAGCTGGGGATGTAAAACTGAAAATATTCTGATTGTAAACATCTAAGATAATAGGAAGTGTGTTGTAAAAGTAGGTCCTGTCTGTGCAACACTAATTCCACAACTACGAAAGCCTTTGTACGTGTTAAGCTTGTTCTTGCTACCATGCAAGCCTTTTTGGTGATTTCAGAAATTAAGATTCTTGTCATAGCGAAAACTACCTTCTCTTAGAAGTCTCTTAGACTCATAGAAAGTCTGTCTTCTCTTTGCATTTAGTATTTTTTTCTAGTTAAAAAAAAGTCTTTCACTGCATTACTGCTGGGTGTTTCAGGTATTTTCTCCCGTTTCAGGTATTTTCTCCCGTTTCAGGTATTTTCTCCCATTTCAGGTATTTTCTCCCAACTATGACAATCCAAGAATTTCAAAGACATGTGGGCCGTTATAAATGGTGCCATAAAGCAGAGAAAGGAGTCAGAACTTGTATTGTTTCATTCTTGTGCTACCCCTCAAAAGAGCTGTTTTCTGAGGGGCAAGTGGCTTGGAATTAGAGTTAAGCTGAAGAGACTTCAGCAGCTGTGGTTTGTTTTTTTCCCCCTAATATCTCTCTTCTACCCAGATTCCCATGCTGGGTTTCTGAGATGCGAATGCTAATTGAGCTTTAAATCATTAAATGGCTACATCTTCTTTTAGGGAATCAGGCCAAAAGGAGTACTTTTCTCTTAAGAGAGTAAATTTGTCCCGAAAAGACAAGTTCTTTCTCAGAATTTCTGCTCTTCAGTCTATAAGCCTAGGGTGTATTTTTTTTCTCTGCTAACTCCTGGCAATGTGAGTAGCTTTGAAACACAAATATTTATGGACGCGGCAGTGTTTAGATTAGGTAATGAAGAGTCTGGAACGGCTGCATTATCTCTTATCTCTCAAAGAGAACCAGTGTGAAGAGCATGGGCATATTCCTAAGGTAGTATCTTACTCTTACAGCCTTGCTTGCACAGTGCACACTTGATTAAAAAAGGAGCCCAGAGAAAGAAGAGATTCATTTTACAGCTTCCATCAAAGATCCAGGATTTGGCACCATTCCCCGGTTTCTTGGCAGCATGCCCAAGCCGGGGGAAAAAAGCTTATAGATATATATACTTATAAAATAATTATTATTCGAATAGTTTCCAAATGCCACAAATTACGCGAGGCTCCAGTTCTGCCAGGCGCGGGTGGAGCGCCGGGAAGCAAGGCACCTCGAGGCACCACCGAGCTCCGAGCCGCGGCGCGGCAGTGAGGCGAGAAGCCCCGGCTGCTTAGCAGGTCGGCTGCGGTGCTGGGCACGGAAGAGATTTCTGGCCCCGTATCCTGCCGAGATCCAGCCAAAAAGCACCTACACTTTAAGAAGCGATTTACGTTTGTTCCGTGAGTAAACACAGAGCTCCTTCGCGAGTGCTGCCAGCCCAGCACCTTTCAGGCACATTTAGATTAACTTTTAGAAAAATAATAAAAATAGTGGCCCGGCTAATTAACGCCCTAGGAATTCTATAGAAGTCCTTATGACACCTACATTAATACCAAATGAGTTCATTATGATTAATGTTATTAAAATAAATGTCAGGGGAATGAATAATGGCTTGGTCATTATTTTAAAGTGTTGCCACTGGATCTATAAAAGCTAATGATCCAATTCTAAGGAAGTCATTCTGCATGTTCATGTCTAAAACCTGTGGAGAACTCAAACTTTTCTGAGAAAAATAGCCACAAAAAGAACGCAGAAGATCGACAGAGACATCTTTCCCTCATAAACAGACAGAACGTATCCCTGCTTCAGCAAGGTCCAGTTTTCTTGTTGCTAAAATGTGGGATGAGAATCTCTTTGGTCTGGAGAATTTATTTGTGCTCGAAGATGATTTCAGAATTGTTCATGATGATTTATATTAGCTTTTGATCAGGCCAGAATTTTTTTGTTGCTGTTCCTTTTCAAAAGATTTGAGCTTCTGTCTGTGAATTCAGAAGGAGGTGATTTATAAGATCCATAGTTCCTCACATTTGTCTTTTTGTATTGCATTGCTTTTAAGATAATTTTGCACAAACAATTTAAAAGTGAAAAGGGCCAGACTGAAAGCATTCCCATCCAAGCAGAGCACACATCAGCAATATATTATTCTTGCATAGTTTTTACCGGTGTTTCATAGAACTTAACTTCAGAAAGACCTTTTGGCTACTTCCATGTGATTCCTAGTATGAAGTCGGCCACAGAATTTTACTGTTGTTCTAGGTAATTACCCAGTAATTTGTGTGACTAAGCCCTGATCTGGGTGGACTCACCAGCAGCCAGCAAAGCTCCCCGGTAGCTGCAGGCATTGCTATTTTGGCTGTCCCTGGTGTAGCTGGGAGGGACCGGCCACGACTCAAGCCCTGAGAACGGCACCTTCTCATCATGCCATGCACATGTGAAAGTCAGCGCTGGAAGCCAACCTTCTCAAGGGGAAGAGAGGGAATATCTTCTTCCCACACCTCTCGCCCTTTACAAATGACCCAAAGGCCTGACTTGGCCTTCAGAAGGTTTCCAGGATCGTGCTGAGCTCTGGAAGGTTTCTCCATCGTGTTGCAGCTCTGAGGTGTCTTGAAACGTTCTGTTCCTGGCTGAATATTCAAAAGCCTCCCTTTTTTCTGAAAGCTTCCTGCAGGGAGGAGGCCGCACAGAAGAGCGGTTGCTTGCCCGGAGGAGCACGGAAGAGTTTATTTGCCTGGTCGTGTTTATGGAGTCATGTCATATTGCTCTCGAGGGAGCCTTCCACTTCCAGTCATGCTCAATTTGTGTGTCTATCATGCGACGTCTGTCCGCATGGCGCGTGGCTGTCTGGTGCTAAAAGTAACTTTGGTTTTCCTGCAGCATTGCTCAACTTGTGTAGGTCCAGTCGATGCAGTTTCTGCTGAGAACTGTGTCAGCGGTGGGGGGAAACCTCCATAGCTGTTGTACTTCGTTAGCTTTTCTAATCATTTTAAGCAATTACTTCTTAGTACTCTTTGATTTCACTTATATCACATAAATGCTTCCCTCCTATTTCTTGTCACAAGCATGGTTACGGTTTAAATTGCACTCTTGGAGACCACAAGTGTCAAATGTGCTGGAGGTGGTAACGTAATCATGAACCAACGTGTGCAGCAGGAGAACGTTCAACATGAAGGCAAGAAACCAGTGCAGTTGTCATGAGATTGTGTGGCAAAAGATGAGTGGTATACAGGGTCTTTTAAGAGAAGAAATGTGTTTGCAAAGAAACTAGGATTTTGAATCTTAAAGACTATCATTTCCGTTATGAGCAGTGCACTATAAAATAATCTTGCACACAAAAGTGGTGAAGGAGATTGCATTATAGTTACCTGACGTGGATGAGAGAGCTGCCACAATTATGTAGCCTTCAAGATCCATTTCTGCGTTTTGGAGAAGGGGGTTCTGACGGGCCAGCACTGACATGTCAGACTAACAATTGGGGTAAATTCAAGAAAATTACTTGCATGTGTGGATAAACTTAGCTTGCCAGAAACAGTGTGCTAGGCATACAGATGAAGAGCACGCTGAAGGGCGTCGAGCTTGAGCATGTTATGTCCATCTGCGTAGACGTCTCTCTGACTCTGTTCTAGCCTCCCCGCTATGCGGTGACGGGCCGATTAGCTTCCACTCTTTCTTCCTCTGACTCTTTGGAGGTCTGAAATCATCTCGTGAGGATTTATCAGCCTAATAGCAGAGCCGTAGGTTCCCCATTACCACTGCCCGTGTGTGACATAGCCTTCGCTCTTCCAAAGCCTGTCTGAGATTGGATTTTGTTCTCCCTAGCTCTTCTCATTGCTTTGTGAGATTACTCAATATTTATAATAAAATATTAATGTTTGCAAATTGCTTTAAAGATTAGGATCTGATTTTCATTTAAGACTTTTCACGTTATTAGGGAGCCTTGAAGGAGTGAAAATGAAGCCCTTTTGGAGAATGGCGTACAACAGGACAGTGTAATTGAGATTCAGGCTGCATACTTTTATAAAGAGCTAGGTAAATATTAACTATTATTATTATTATCATCCATTCATATAGTATTTTGGGGCACTTAATAAATTGTTTATATGATTAGAACTTAAGTATGGCAATTCACAAGCATCAATCCACCTACCAGGAAAAAAAAATTCATCCAGTCTTAATGTAAAACATGCTTTGTTCATTCAAAACTGTTGGTATTATGCAGGATGGCAGAAATTGGAATTTTGCTCGATTATAAGAGTTAATATAAAATTGAAAATGACATAAATAGGCTGGTTTTTGCTTTTGTATTACATATTAGAATAGCTGTCTTTTCATTGTTCGGAGCTTATGTTGATTTTCCTAACAGTGTGTTAATGGAGTAGTCTTACAAACATGCTAAGCTTGTTGTTACAAAAAAGACATTTAGGAAAAGGCTAAGAATGAAAATAGTTAGTTACGTTATTGAAATTTTAAAAACATTTATTTTCAGTGCAATGGTTGTTACCTATGCAAATCTTCTTGGCAATTTATGAAGCCTTAGGAGAAATTCTTTAGAAGCTTGATTAAAGTCTCAACTGGAATAAAATATTTAACAGAAAGATGTATCCATACTCTTCAATTATTTCTTAATGAATCATCTGCTGTGAACTTGCTAGGAGGCATCCTGTTTTGTTCAAGGTCTACTTGTAATTTTCCCCCTCTGACTTAGTATATGTAAATTCATTTTTGTTTTGTAACCCAATCATAAAAAATGGGTAAGAACATTCCTGCCATTGATAATATTTTGTTTTGAGGAAGAAAGTAAAGGAAACAGTTTATTGGCCATGCTGCCTGGGGGGGAACCATCGCAAAGAGTGCAGGCGGGGGACTCCACGTGCATCTCTGCTCTGTTGCCCCAAAAGACATTTCCTCGTTTTCTTCCCCTCTCTTTTTTTCCTCTGGTTTAAGGGAAGTGCTGAGTTTTGAAATGCAGTTGCTAGTTTTGGCTCTGTCTACCAGATTTGCGTCCATGATGATAAAGGCAGTGGACAGATGGAGTTTGGGATTATCAGGATTAGATCGATGTGGCCAGGTGCAGAATATCACTGAGGCTGGAAATAGTTGTTTCCTAGCAGGCTGGATGGGTTATGGGCATGCTGATTTTGTCCCAGGCCATGTGTCGGCTGGTATGCATGTGTAGAGATATGAATGATCAGCGTTTAGTTCAAGTATGTGAAGAGTGAGGCAGTTCCTGAACCGCTCATATCTGCAAGGGCGAAAGCAGCGTACGGCGTTTGCATCGTTCCCCTCGGATGGGCCGGAGCATCTCCTGGCGCCCGTCCTGCGGATGCCGGGGCACGGGCATGAATGGGCGCTATTCATCCGCTCCTTGGCCGCTACGCTCACGCCGGAGCTGAAATAGTTTCTCTTTTGTGCTTTCTAACGATGCTGCTGTGCGGACTGACAACAATATTTCTCTTCCAGCGGGATTTGGAGTGGAAAATGCGTGTAGGAGGGAGGGACGGCAGCAAGAGCGTGTCATTCCTGACACACTGCTCCTCACCCCGGTGGACCCACTCACAAGTAACGAGGCAAAGCTATGGCCTCGCTGAAAGCGAGAATTTTAATGCTGAATGAAATAATAGTGCTAAAATTTCCCCCGGAGCCTGAGCCATACGGGAAGGGCTTCCCCAGGCGCCTCCCCTTTGCCAGGAGCTGCAGTGTCGCTGGCAGAGTCATCAAAGCAACAGAAACTTCCCCCACAGTCTGGCTGCTCCCAGACCCTTAGCGAGCCTGTGTCTGTCGCAGGTGGGTGTCCAGGGACTGCTTCCACCTCTGCTGGCTGAGGCCAGGCTGGAGCCCGTCCCCAGGGAGTGACCAGCAACCGACCTCGCGTTGCCCGCTCTGGGTGGCTGGCAGGAGCTGCGGCATGGCTTCGTCCTCTCTTTCTCGCGGGTACCCACCTCTTCTGGATTGTCTGTGTTCTTCTTGTTCCTCTGGCTTGCTTCTCAGACTGGTTTCTGCTGCTGTTCCCTCCCGCAGGTCTGTGCCATATGCCAGAACAGGACGGGGCCCTTGCACAGGGCTGTCTCTGGAAATGGGTGGTGCAGGATAGCTGTACCTCCTCCCCTTCAGAAGTGACCCTGTCTTTAAAATGTGTGATGAAAAAGATGCAGAACACGAGGGAAGTGATCAACGCTTGATTTCAAGTATTGCCAAAATAATGCCGTAAAGTTTAAGAGGAATTACTTACTATGGAGTTAAAACTGCTAGAGATGGAGAAAATGTGATAAGGGTTCAGATTTATCTAATTTATATAATTATTTTTAAAGCAGTGCATTTGCCCGGTCACAAAACTATTTTAACTGTGGTGACGTAAGGTCTAGCTAATGAAATGACATTGAGAGAAGAAGTACAAATCTGCAGACTACGCATTTTACTGCTGCTGATGTAATTATGCTGCAGCAATGTAGCACCGCACTTTAACCCTGACCAGGCTGCTGCTTGGTAGACGGCTACAGAGAGCTCGCTAAATGAGCACGCGGTGGAATACAAGCGTGGTCTGGAAAGGATGGCAAAGTCTGCTGACGTGACTGAGTTAATCAGGTCAGTAAGGATGAAAGCTGACTGCAAATAAACGCAGGAGGTCCTCGTGATGGCAAATGACTAGGTGATAAAAGGGCAGATGAAATTTAGCGTAAATAAATGTAAAGCGCATAAAGGGGGAAAGAAATCCAGTCTGACTTGCACAAGCACACTGACGGGCTCCAAGTTGACTAGTTCCGTTGAGGGACAAGATCTCATGGCTACGGTACGTAGTTTTACAAAAATGCTCAGATGAGCTCACAAAATGTAGAGAATTAGCGGTAGGAAAATTAGGAAAGGAAGAGAATGGCATAGAAAACACCATTATGCCACTGAGGCATCTTTAATGCTCCTATATTAAATAAGAAACTCTGGAAGTCAAAAAGATACGGAGGAGGTTATGGATGACAATAAAGAGTACAGAGTGTTTTTTAGAAGGGACATCCAGTTAGGTTAAGGCTTTTCAGCCTTGAAGAGAGGTGACTGACAGGAATATGAGAGAGGGCTATAAAATCATGAATGTCGCGGAGGGGACTGATAGGAAACAAGTGCTGTTGCTCCCGGTTGAAGAAGTAGAGGTTGTCAAGTAAAAGTAGCAGCTTTCAGGTTCAGGTGCTCCAAAGAGCGTCTCTCCGCATGTGCTGCCCGGCTGTAGGGCTTCTTACCAGAAATGTCGATGCTGAAAGTTGGCATGGATTCAAAGGAGATCCGAGTGACTCAGTGTGAGAAGGATCCAAGGGCTGTTAAAGACAGAGGTACCACTTCTGCCTCAGGCTCCCGGACTCTCCACTTGCAGCTGGGAGGTGTCCTGGGGACGTGTTGCTGCCTGTGCACTTGAGCAAGTCCTGCCACCGTTCCCTGGGCAGCACGTCCTTCCCTTGACCCGGAGCCATGCTTTTTGTGTTCACAGCCATAGGCAAACCTTTCAGATGAACAACTGCTAGAGGGGACTTAGAGTAACGATGAGCCTTGAGCCTTCTTTCCTGCACTACCCCCTGCCCAAACCACAGCCTGAATGTGCATCGTGTGTCCCAGGTGGAGATAAAAGTGACTGCACCAGCACGGTTAGTAATTTCATTAGCATTCTTCAGTATGTTATAAAATGTCAGCGTCTTTCCTGGGTATAAAATTTAGGGCTCCTTTTAACTCGGCTTGGGGGAGTGACACGATTTAAGACAGCGGTTGCAGACTGCCTGGAGGAAAGCAGATGTGACACGCGTCCTGCGCAAGAACAGCCGTGACTCAGCTCCTGCGCTTGGGCCAGGTCCCGCCGCCACCAAAGTCGACGCTCGCCTTTCCGTGGCCTTCCTCTGGCGCTGGCCGCAGCCTCGCGTCTGCACGTCTGTGGAGGTGCTTTTAAAATCAAAACGTGCCAAATGCTTTGTTGTGTTAGGGCCTAAAACCTTCTGATTTCTGAGTAGGTGTTTAATTTATTTTCCTCTTAATTTCTTTAGCTTTTAGAAGCATGAATCATTCAGATGCATTTACCAAAAAGCCTCGCTGCTCGGTTTTGTTTCTGTGCATATTTGCAGCAGTTACCTAAAGCGAGTAGGCTGTTGTTACTGCTGTGCGAAGGGGCAAGATGTTGGTAATGGAAACTGAGAGAACTGATTAATTTCCGGTTGATACATGGAAAAAAGAAGTCCCACATATTGATGAGATAGTGTGTGCACCAGCAGAATAAGAACAGGAGGTTCAAGCACATCAGGTTTGAGATTGAATGATATCTTGTAATACGCGTAGCAGTAGTGATGGTTGCCAAAATGCAATTGCATTTCCTTTCCTCATAATTTCTTGATCGCGCGGAAATCTCAAACATAATTAAAGGATATGTCAGATGCAGCAGAAAGTGCATCTTTGAGCACTGCCCCGGGAGCCCCTCTTTATTTCTCTTCCTCTTCTCAAGGTCCTCCCCAGCACCTCTCAAGGGAGGGCGATGTCCACGTGTGCCGCGTTGGCACTTCACGTCCGTGCGGACACCCGACCCAGCCTTCACGGGACTTACCGCTAGAAACGTGGCTTAATGCTTTGCATTCATTTTCCCTTCTCCAAATTTATAAAGCTTCTCTATTTTATATCAAAGGTAAGAACTACCGATATGTTCCTCCTGTTATGCGAAGGTTGGTGATGGAAATACTTCCTTCTTACATATTCCCTGCTTACAGAGAGAGGTATGTTTTAAACAGCTACATCCTCCCTTGTGATTTCCAAAAGACTGTCACGTAATGAGATGCTCAAATGACTTTTCATCATTCCTCACTGATTTTTATAGGCTAAATAAAGATATGTGAACAGTACAAAGAAAATGGATAGGGAAAAAATATTCACCTTTCTAATATACTGCCAAATCTAGAGTTTGATAATTTAATCTGCTGCCTAATAGCTTGGTAGTATACAAAGAATAAAACTTTTTTCTCACACAAAAACTGTGGATTTCACTGGCACAGGATGTTGGGGAGGCCAAAGAAATAAATAGGTTCATCATAGCTATTAACTATGATGACTGGGATTCAAACCAAGGTAAAATATCTTGTTTTGCAGCTTTAGTACTGTAATAGCTCCAGTGGGGAGATTTGAAATTCAAATATCGGTGGCAAGTGACAAAAAAACACATTACAAAGTATAGATAAGTGCCAAATACACCTTTTACAAGATATTTTGAAATAATACATATTGATAAGAAACTCCAGTGTTACATTTCAATTAGCATTGCATTGAGCCAGTTCCGGTGCTCGGAAGTGAGGGATGTGCACGCTGCAGAGCGCTTCTGAAAGGTGAGGTGTGACTAAAAATCATGCTCCAAAAATTAGTGGAACATATAAACTAAATAGATTAACGTGGCATTCTGGAAGAATACTGCGCTCTATATGTATTAGTGGACCCCTGTACATTGTTACCCATATGCAGTGGATGAGTTTGATCTTGCCGTACGTTCAGACGCATCCTTCACTGTAGAGCTGCTGTGGTTTCCCCATGGTGCATTCTGACACGATTTCTGCCCAGAAGCGGTTGTTTCTATAATTTATGCAGGAATAATAAATACTTCTGTCCTTGGAACCTGCAGAGGTCACACTAAGACCCTTAAGTACATTTGAGTAAGGCAATAAATATTTCTTTAAAATGGAGCTTTTCGATTGAACACCGACTCCCTTTATGTGCTGCTTCTGGAACGATTTTTTCATCTTATGCATAAGCTACCAGTATAATATTGCAATTATCTGTGCAAGTCTCCTGGTTAGAATGTATAAAATTATTTGCTGTGAATAACATGTAGTTCCTTCGTTGATTGTTATCTGTGAGTTGGTGTCGGGTAGTTGCAAGCACCCGCGGAGCAGCCCGTGAACACGCACCACCCTGCAGCAGCCTGCGACTGTTCTTTGCAGGCAGTGTTGTTTGTGCTTTATGGCTGGTCACCTAAGCAACAGGTTTCACGGACAGCATTAATGTGGAAACAGCTCTTCTTACACAAAATGGAACAGTGTCTGAACTGCTCTTGAAACAGCAGCGTTAGAAAGTGCCGTTCGTTTTGCAAAGAAAAGGCACTGACGCACAATTAAAACTCTGCAGGTTGTGCCTGGAATTGAGCTCGGTCGTCGGGTCCTTCGGTGAAATCAGAGAGAGTTTTGGATAAGCAAAGATATTCTAGACACAGGCTCTCTTCTCTGTCTTAAAACAGCATTTAAAATATGTTGCTGATTTTGTGCATTCAGTACTGCCTGTCTGCCCTTAAATGGATCTCTTTACAATTTCTGGTCACGCAAAGAGCTGCATCATTTACAAGCAGGATTCACAAGAATGCGGTTCTTCTGCTCAGGAGCAGCTGGAGGACACTCTTAAATAAAACAGGAATCCTCCTCGCAAGCTGTTTCATGTTACCACGAAGGTTTATAGATTGAGATAAATCTTTTCTGACCTACGTGACCCTTTTGGCAAGCAATGACAGGTTCCTGCTAAGCCTTTAGGGTATAGCCTGGACCCAGGTTCTTCTAATATTTCTGGAGCTTCCAAAGCATCCCTCCCTTTCTTGTGGACGTGGCTAAGTACAAAGGGAATTAAATCACTTTTTCTCTTGTTCTCTGAAGAGTGAGTATGGTATACGGCATAAGGGGGTCTTCTCTGCACGACGAAGCTGCTTCTAAACTTGCTTGACAATAAATCACTCAAATCCAGCTAACTCTGGAAAATCTTTGCAGCTATGACATCATATTGCGTTAATCCGAGACTATGAATACAGAAGTGTTATTCCTCCTCCTTCGTCCTCCTCCTTAGGAAGGGAGGAGTTGCTGAAAATGGCTTTGCAGTGGTGCAGCTGCCTGGCTTTCAGGTGCTGTTGACATGGAAATGGTATTTTCATCAGCTCTGTGGAGGCAAAGCCTGCCAAGGCTGCACCAGCCAGCCGCTGCTGTTAGACAGTCGTGACTGCCACCGCCACCGCAAGCCAAACCTCACTCCAAATCAGAGGTGACCGGTGAAGGACTGTGCTGAGAATAACCTCAGAAAAAGGGTTTTGGTAGGCTGCTTTCCAGGCCAGATGTGTACTTCTCACTCCTCGCTGTGCTGCATTTGTACCGTGCTTGTCGGAAGCTGAAACTCATTTACTGTGTTCAGTCCTGTGATGCACTTGCAGGACGTGTGATGTTTATGTGCTTAGAGCTGCCTAGTAATGTTTTAGATGAATTTCTTAAAATAGGGTTTTGTGATTGTTTTTCTATTTTAAGGACCCCCCAGGTGGTCTGGTTTGTACCTGACGATGGTTTATATTATTGAATGTTTATGGGATGCACAAAAGCATATTAAAAAAGACTTACTTATGAAGGTTATTGACCCATCAGTATTGCTTAACATACCCAGAGGTGCGTTTTGGACTCTCAGAAGAACTCTTAGTAAGTTAAATTCTTAGAGTGTTCTATTACTGAAAGAAAATAAGAATCAAGAGGTCATCACAACAGTGGATTAAAAATGAACAATGGGTTGGGGTTTATCTACCAAAGGCTGAAGGACAAGACTTAAGGCTGGATCTAGAACCAGGCCTAGATTTAAGTTTTGGGATGGTTGCTGCAGAGGAACAGGGAGCCAGAGATCAGTATGGACGGTCAAAGGCTTGCAAAAAGCAGCAGTAAAAATGAAAGCTTTACTGAATTATGGGTGGTAGGAAATAGCTACACAGGCAGGAAGCCTTGGAGGTGAAACCAGGGCCAGCTGTGGGATAATGGTAGCTGGACACATGGCCAAAGCCATGTGCAGATCAATGCAGAAAGCTTCTGTAAGTAGATGTCCTGGCATAGGAGGGTCAGAGATGGAAGATAAGCAATGCAGAGAATTAAAATGAGGCCATCCAACAGAATTAAGCGGAGTGAAAAATGCCACTGCCTCAACACTGTGCACATTGTTTTAGACTGATTGAAAAAGATGGGTTCAGTAGGCTATTACAGACCAGAAACTCAACAAGGGCTGCCACTGCCATCTGGCAGAAACCTGCAGAGGAGCTGGTAGGACGGGGAAGGGAAGGGAAGGGTGTTAAATAACTCGCTCTGAGTGTGTTTTGCACATGTGTATGCAAAAAACCAGATGGAGGGTAGCCTGGCTGCAAGACAAGACTCTTGAGAATCGGTTAAGTATCATATGCTCATAAAACTAATGCTTCTTGTGTCCTTAGCCTCCCTGTGTCGTCGTTTGATCTCCCTGCGGCCGGGAGCGAGCGGCTGCAGCATCCTCCGCTGCAGGTTTGCACGCAGGAGGAGGAGACCAAACTTCTGCTTGCGGTGCTGGAGGCACAGCAGGTTTTCAGCACGCTGCAGGTTTTCAAGCCTTCCCCCCTAAAATGTTTGTGCTCCCAGAGAAGCTAGTCAATATTCTCATTCTTGCTCTTTAGCAAATTATAATCAAGGATGGTTCTCAAGTGCTTGGCGCTTGCAGATGTTTTTACAGAGCTCTCACTTTGTATCGCAGGGCTCTTAATAAAGCACAGTAACTAAGCTTAAATTTTCTGGGAAGCCTCACGTGGTCCCGCAGCCAGCCGTAATCGACAGCCATTTTAAAGCCATGAACTCAGTCGATGCTGCGATTACATTTCTGGAGAAACCGTCGGAGCGGGCCGCGGCGGGGTGCTGCTTCCCAATGCCTCGCGTTGGCCCTGCTCCCCGGCTGCGTGCGACGATCCCCGAGGGCAGGGGCGTCGTGCGGGCCCGGCTCGGCGACAGGCCGCGCACGGAGCTGTTTTGAGAGCTTTGCAGCTGCCGTTGGGCCCGTTACGTGGTCAGGCTGCTGATGGGCCGTCTAGACAAGCGCGGCTTCCAGGATGCCCCGCTCTTCTGATTCACGTTCGATTATGAGACAGGCTTTTTTATTTGTAGTGTAAACATGCCCCTGAAAAAAAGATCTGCCACGGTATTTTTTGCATAAATGCCCCCCTTTTTTACAGGGGTGATTCGATTCATTCGTTTCCATTCCCCGTTACAGATGTGTTTTCAGCTTTGCTCTTTGGGCATTGGGTTTCCCGAACAAAGGGTGGATGAAAATGCTGAGCCCCTCAGAAAGTGCTCGTATTTAGCAAGGATCCGCAGCTGTACAAATACAAGGTCTTGCACGGAACAAGTGAACCGGAATCCACCTGGTTTGGTTGCTTCCTCCTCGTAGGCCCGGCCTCAGGTTTCCCAGGGCGGCGAGAGCTGCTCCGCGTTGGCGTGCGGGCCGGGCCGGCCTGCGGTGCTTGGCACGGCGGTGCGCGATGCCACGCGTTGCCATACCAAACAACGGGCTGCCAGCGCTTTTGTGAGACGGAACATAGGGCTTGGTGTGAAAGCACTACACGTTTCAGGGGATAATTCTTCCATGCAGTGTGGAAACACTTTAATTTCCCTTTAACTGCAGCAACGTGTTCTAATGGTTAGAGCAGAGGGCCCTGAACCAAAAGACAGCGTTTTGCACAGGGACTTTGCCACTGGCTCCCTGGCTGGCTGCTCGCAGTTCATCATCTGCTTTGTGCTTAAGCTTTCCTCATCTGTCTCTTACAGGGGCTCAAGGTGCCTTTGCAGAGCATCGCGAAGACGTACGCATTGCTGAGAGTTTGTTGTAAACGATGATGTCAGTGGCATGTACAGTGGGCACTAATGACTTTATTTAAGTAGTACAGCTTGGGAAGTCTCAGGGTCTCCACAGAAAATTGGGGAGGACTCTGGTCTCATTGGATTTTCATATTTCTCCTTGCTTCGCTCTTGTGTGACTAAAGCAGAATCAAACCAAGAAGCCAGGCCAAAGCTAGCTACTGGGTTTCTAACTTCTGCCTGATGATCACAGAAACAATTTGTTCTCCAAAGCAGCGCTTACTAGCAATGTTACTAGCAAACATAGCAGCAGGTTTCCATTTCCAGAGCGGGTCCTTCTTGGGTCCATCCTGCACCTCCGGCTTTTCCATAGCGTTGGTCCCCGGTGGGGCTCTCCGTTGGCGCTGCCCGATGCAGCCCACGGTGCCCAGCTGAGGAGCCGCTGCCCTCCCTACATCTCCCATTAGGCTCCTTGATGAACGGAGCAGCTGACTGGCCTGGGCTGAGGACAGGAGCACGTTGCCCCTGCAAAAATGGTCGTGAAAGTTAACTCTTCCCCTTCCGCCTCATTCCAGACTTCCGTGAACGGACCTGCTTTACCCAGCTCCTTGAAATAGCACAACCGTGCACAAATGTCAGCCTGGGCAACTCTGCTCCGCCGTGCGAGTGCTATATAAAGACTTGATGTGCATCCCGGGACGCGAGCCAATTCCATGGGAATGTTTCTGCTCACTGAAATAGGATCAAGCCCTGGAAAAACTCAGCAGCTTCTCTCCACAAAGCGAAGGAACTGTTTTTGAAATAGGGTCGGTGGGATGCATCATTTAGACCTAAATAAACCAGAGATTTTCATTTCTGATTTTGCATAGCTAGATGAGCTCTCTTCAAAGCATATTTCAGTTTGGGGAAAATTTGTTCTCTGTGGCTTTTCTAAAGACTTTCTGTGCTCTTCTGTTGACCATCCTGCTTTTGTGTATGGATTTAGTATGGTGTTGAATTTAGTACATTATTGAATTGTTCTGAACATGTTTTAGTCCCAAGTGAACATGTAGTAATAACAGAAGATCAGAGCCAAGAAAAACACGAAATTCTGTACATGTCAGGAGGCAGAAAACACTCACCTTGCTGTGCTTTAAGGAGAAGAAGAAATTCTCCACGCTTGCACAGCAGCAGTGTGATCCTAAATCTGGATCAGGTCGGCAATACAATATATCATAAGTTTCGCTTTGTTAGTTCATGCAATCTAGAATATAAAAGAAATTCTGTGAGATAGCTATAAATCCAAATATAAATACTTCTGTATAGCAAGAAAAAGCAATTAAGGTATGAAAAATCAGGAACTACTATGAAGAGTTTAAGCAGTATTTTTTTAAGAAAGGCTCCCCTGTCACTGAGGGGCAAGAAGCTATTTTGTTAACTTTGTAACATAAAACTGAAAAATTGTTATGAGGAATGAAAGGCAGCACAACAGCAAAACTGCTGCAGGTGTTTTTCATAAACAAGTGGTTACTGATTTCTTTATATCTTATTCGAAAGGTGTTTTAAAATATTTCTTATTTAGTTCTACCTGTAAAACTGGATGTTGTCTTTCAGCATGTCTGAACAGTTGTTGCACTAGACTACCCATGTCCGCGTCGAGCAAAAACAGAAATGGAAAGTGTTTTTCTTGCTCATTTGAGAGCAGGTTTGCCCTCCATCAGTGAGGCAGTCGACAAGTGGCACGGGTCCTGCAGACGTGGTGGAAGGCCTGGTCCTTTGGATCAATCATTCTCAATTTTTTCCAGTGAAAGCATGTGACTCTTTGTGGTGAATTTAGGACCACCAAAAACAGTTTTGCTCTCTTCAGCTGCCTTTCATGGACCCCCGCAGAGCAGCTCCTGGACCAGAAAGGTCCACAGAGGAGAGCTGCAAAGCCGGAGGTGTTCGGAACGATTCTGAAGAACGCGATAGAAAATTATCTGCCTTTGGTAAAATAGCGAACTCTATTAAATTTATATTACTTTTCAATAAACTTCTGTGGAAAACTATTAGTTAAGTGTATTAAATTTTATAAGGCTCTCTTACAAGAGCTGCTCCAAATGGCAGCCATCTGGAAGAGAAGGCTGCTGCCGCTACAGTGCTGCTATTGTTTTCGGGAGCAGAGAGGATGCCAGCGTTGCATTGACTTCCACAGTGGATTTACAGTAAAAGTCAAGATTTCAGGCATATATGCAATAGTATGGTTTTCAGCAAACACATGGAACTACTGAAGATCTTTTCTCCAGTTTTGCAGACCAAGCAGCAAATAAGCCGGCTCCGTGTCTGCTCGTGCCCGGCCCCTGAGCAGAGCGCTCCAGGCCCATGGAGCAGCCCCGCCGCCCGCCAGCGCGGCTTAGCTCGGTTTACCTTTTTCCGAGCATTTACAAGAAAGAATTTGGACCCCGTAATAATAATAATAATAATAAAATAAAAGGAAAACACTGAAGTGTTTAGAAGCCGCGTCTGATGGCTGGATGGCAGAGCGAGGAAATACAGCGTGCTCCGCTCCGTCAACAGCAGCGACACCGCTCTGCCGGGAGAAATTAACCCCCGGAGTGCACTTGCCCTTCGTGTTTGGTTTTAATCCCATGTATCTTGATCAGTTCTAATAAGTAGATTTATATTGGGCACCAAATGTTAAAATTGCCTAAACTTGAAAGGCCTGCCTATGAAATGAGTCGAAATAGATTCTCTGTGGAAGTTACTGCAGTGCCAATAAGGATTAATTAAAACGCAAATGTTCTCCATTGTGTGTTAATTGAGTAATTGTTATTCAGTCAACCTTCTTGGTTTTTCTCTGTGTTAAATAATCATAGAAGTATTTCACCTAGTCTCACTGTTTATTTAACCATTAATTAAGGAAGGGGATATTCTGCATGTATTAGTATTTTAATTGGAGAATTTTATTCCCGGTGGCCTAAACATCTACATATGTTCAGGTTTTGTGTTTAGCTTTTTTATCTTTTAAATGACCAATGTTCCTCATTGTACACACCACAGACTAAAAAAAATCTCTCAAGTGCTCTGTACAATCGAACTTCATTAGCGCTTGAAAACCAGTGGCCAGGTCTTAATCTCAGCTGCACTCATGTAAATCTGAACTCATTCCCCCACTGTAATGATGGGTTTACTCTGAATTGATACTGATATCGTTGAGATCAGAATCTGGCCTCTGTGATTTAAATGATTAAAGTGCATATTGTATAATGACACCTAACAGTTGCCAGTTCAAAACATTATCTTTCATGGTTACTGATTTACAGAAGTTCACTTTATAACATATTCACAGTTTAGCAGAGCCACAAAATTTAAATCTCCGTACATGAAGACCACTCTTGTAGGCAAAACAAGAGAAAACCTTAACTTTATAATGACAAAATTCCCATGTATTTCTGTGGGCATAGATTTTTCCTACATTTCCAACCTGGCCCTGCTCTACGTGACATTATCACATCACTTAAAAAAAAAAAGGGCAAACTTCTGAGCCCTGATCTGCACAGCCGTTTGGGCATGCAGCTGTATGTGCTCTTCTTGAATATTGTTTCAAGGCCATATTGAAAGAAGAATGTAATCCAGGTAAATTAAAGCAGGTCAGAATTGGATTTTGAAGGCACACTGATATTTGCATTTCTGATTAGTCTTTGCATATGCCAAGGCCGTTCAGACATCAATACTGATTTCCTTTTTATTGGCAGAGGTGCCTCATGTTTCTGTCATGCCCATATGTGCAAACGCTGTTGAACTGACCCGATATGAGGCTGGAAGACAGATGAGCTGAGCCGAGTGAACCGAAAGTTGACTCGCCGAGCTCCCGTGTCTCCTTCAGGTGAGCCTCCCGTCGGCTGCCGAAATCGAGCTCAAGTTAAGGGGGAACTGGAAAACTTGCCGTGTCCCTGTCTTTAGCCCACTCGCTTTGGATAGAAAGCAAGCCGGAAAGCTGCCAGCTTGCACGCGTTATTCCACTGTTTCAGGAGAGAAAGGCTGGGATGGAAGGGAAATGGGATGGTGGATTTCCAAACTCACTTATCTTTTTTTGAGATATGTGTATTTAACAAAGAACGGTATGTGAGCTGTTTAGCACTTCCTCACCGTGGTCCTGTGTCCTTAACATGGAAGGTCTTTATTTTCCCTTCCTTCCACCTCTCAAAGACGTGTTTGCCGTCACAGCCTCACAGGGAAACCTGCCCGGGGCCCGGGCACGGCGTGAGCTGCGGGGACCGCGCTCGGGGAGGGAGCCCCGGGGCCCGGGGAGCAGGCAGCAGTGCTCCGAGGCTCCCGCGCCCCGTGCCGCTGGCGGGGCTCCTCCGCGGCCCGCCGTGGCTGCTTCGTGCAGCCCCACAAGCCGGCAAGACTTGCACGTTGGAGCCTTCTTGAAGAGCACATAGTCCTGTCCCGTCCCGTCCCCGGGAAAGACACACTGAACGCACGGGAGAGGCGTGCTTATCCCGGCAAGACACATCCAGCGACGGTCTTGTCACGGTGCCGTCCTTCGGGTGCTTTCCAGCTGCTATTTTATTAACACTGCGGAAACTGAGCGTTCTTCGCTTCCCGTCTTCAGAAGGGCTGGGAACGACGGCAGCATCTGGGATGAGGGGAAGAAGGACCCGGAGCAGGGAAAGGACGGAGGGGAAGGTGGGAAGGGAGGCAAGGAAGCTAGCCGGCACCCACGCGCGTCTGCAGCGGCAGGGCACGCTGCAAAAGTGAATTTGGTGACTGCTGGCAATAGAGATGACGAGAAGAGTCAGGAGTTTAAGCGGCAGAAACCAGTCTGAGCAAGGGGAGCTTGGCCGGACCGGCTGCCTCTGTCGGGCAGAGCTGTGTAGCGGCGCTGGGAGCACTGGTTTCGCTCAAGGAGCTTCGGCCTCGCTCAGTGCAGTGCCCCCGCGCCAGGCCCGTGATGGACGTGCGTTGCTCGTCGTTTCTGAGGTTGGTTCCTGAGGTTCGGATGTTTGGTCTGTAGACGTGTCCAGATGCTAGAAGCAGAAAGGCAGCTTCAGACGGGTGTTTGGGTTTTATTTTCCTGCAGCAAGCGAGGCTTCGACGCGGTGCTGGATCACAGGGGATGCCCCAAAGAGCCCTGCAAGATGCTTTTTGTACTTGTGGATGTCATACTTCATTTTTACATCTGCAAGTGCGAAAGGAAAAAAGAAAAAGGAGTAAAATGACATTCTTTAAAGAGACTTATTTCCTCTAACCACGTAACGAACAGCAAAGCGATCGGTATTTGTGACTCTGAAATGAAAGCAAAGGACTTTAATATTTTTCTTGTGGCTACGTCTCTTTGCTGTGCCCAGCCATGAATCAGAAGGCAGCAAACACAACACCAAAACGAAGCTCGACCCTGGCATCGGAGGGAGCAGAGAGCACCAGGAGCCGGGGCTGGCGCAGTCCCTCCTGCCAGGAAAGGTGCCGGTTTTCCTCCCTCTGCCAGTGAAGCCGGTGGGAACTTTGGTCTTTGGTAGCTCTGAGACCTCCAACGAGGCAGCGCGGCTTCCTTGGAAAATCCCCTCATGAGGATCCGCTCGTAACCAAGCTCCAGCATCGCTCTGGCCCTGCGTGCACGGCCGGGGCCGCGTCTCCTGCACAGCCACCTCCGTGGCGCAGGGTAGGGTCTCCCTGGTCTCCCTGGTCTCCCTCTCCCTTTTCCTCTGATTTTTGTTTCCATCTTTATTATTCTTTGATAATACTACAAGTATATTTTTCCCCTGACCTGACTGAGCTTTTCTGTTTTCCTCGGGAAGATCGGTGCAGAGATTGATCCAAACAAAGCAAGACTTCATCTTGCACCAAAGAGTATGAAAAGCATATAAACACGTCCAACGTCTTTTTTTTTTCCCCCACACTGATGAGTGATTTGTGGCCCCAGGTCTTTTTTCCCTGCAAAGGCCTGTAAAGTAGCTTTAGATTAAAAATATTGTCAAACAAATAAATATTTCCCTCAGTTTAAAGGCCCCCTAGATTAATGTAAATTATTTGCATGTTCCAACCATGCTCTCTGGTTTAGCAATGCAGCTAGTATCTAGTTACATTTAAAATGTGAATAAGCACTGACCCCGAGTCAGCGAAGCACTGAGGCACACGGTAAATCCTGTTGATTTTAATGGGATGTGAATATTTGTTTGAAGTCAGGTCACTCTGCTAAATATAGAAAGATTAGCAGACACTATCTTAGCTGTAGGCTCATGTGAGTTGCCATTATTAACATTCAAATTTTTGTAATTTTAAAGGTATGTCAGAGCATGTGTTTAAAACCATCAGCTTAATCTTTGCAGTTACGTTGTCTTTACTGCTCTGTTGATTTACGATTTCCTTGGTGCCTGTCCATGTATTTATTTTTCAGTGGTACTAAACATTTTACAAGTAGCCGCAGCGATGATGCATTAAAGCATTGACGAAGGAGGAAAGGCACCCGGGCAATGTGAGCGGACGCGTCCCATGCATGAAAAGCTCGCGGCCTTGCCAGGGCCGTCATGAATTCCAGCCGTGCTCCATGCGTGCGCCGGCATCGGGCTGCAGCGACAGCGCCCTGATCCTTGCGGAGACGCTGAGGCTGTTCCAGGCACTAATTAATCTAACGAATGTGGAGGCCGAGCTGGAGGCAGCCTGAACCAGGGCGAGCGGCCGCTGAGCCCCGTCCCCGCGTGCACGCGCGCGTGCAAGGCAGCTTGCACAGCACCGGTCTGCTCCCGCGCTGCTCTGCCGCCAGGCCAGCATCCGAGCTTAGGAAAGCCCAGCCTGAGCCGCACCTCTGTGCCGTTGTCATCGCTGCCACCAGTGACGCTTCCTTCAGTGATGCCTCTATCTTCCAGAAGCATAAACGATATTTTACTACACTGCAAGAGAAAAAAGGCTCCCCATCGACATGCAGTGTTTTATAGTTTTGTGAGCTTTCTTTTGTATTTAGGATTGTGTTTGTGGGAAGGGAAAATTGTCCATATTTCTTCAAAAGGAGCCAAAAATGATCTGGGTGATGGATGATTAATAAACTGAAGGCCAGGCAACAAATCTTGACACAGTTTTGGAGGAGCTCTTTCTATTCTACCGTTCATGACACCCCAGGGAGTCGTAAAACTCTGCGCTAACATTGGTTGTCATTGAATGCTGGCAAATATCCAGAACTGAAAATCAGAGTGAATCACAATTTGTGTCTTTGAAAGAAAGAAGATCCTCAGTACATCCATCTGCTACTGCCCATAAATCCAAGTCCGCCTGAAGAAGTCCCGTATTAAGCAGTCTCACCCTTTGGGTAACTCCTCTCCCTGAAAGAGCTCTCTGCTGTGGAAGTACTGTCAAAACAAAGACACGTTTTAGGTCCATCAACCTTGACAATGTCCTCTGACATTATTAGCTGAATCCATCAGCTATTAATGACTGCAAGATATATAGGATATACTCCGGTTAGCACTTGGAAAGACTCTCAATTCATTTCTAGCTCTATTTATTCATTTAGATTAAATGGAGTTATTAAAGGTCACTACTTCATTTCCAAAGTATCAGGTGAAAATACTTTTCAATTTAACAGATAGAGGAGACTGCCTGTAATAAAATTAAATACCATCTTAACAGTTTCTTTGATTTTAAAAGGCATTTACTAAAAGTTTGGCTTTCATTAACTAAATCCAGGCGGGGACCAGAGAAATGGATGGCGGTGCATAGTGCTCAAAGGGGAGTTATTCACTCCAATAATGAATTTGGGGACTTTGGGTTTTCAGAGAACAGCAGCAAGATTTCTTGTCCTTCTCGGCACTGAATGACATGGAAAACCTGGAAGGTAATAACTACCACGTGTAGACAGGTTTTGTAATAAAAGAGCCACTCTTTCATTTTATGATCTGAGATTTACCTGCAAAACACCAGTGACTGAGTCTTCACTGAAAAATGTTTTCTCTGCCGTCCCTTAAGCCACGGCTGTGCTGGAAGCATTTTACCTGTAGATGATATTGTTAAAATGCCTTTGATGTGGACACAGCAGCACGAAGTATCGATACTGGTATGGTATATCCCACAACTTGTTTTCCAGCAGGAAATATGAACTGACTTCTGCTGGAAGATCAGGGTTCACGTTTTTCATTTCTTGTGACTAAATGTGCTGTCAGAAGCCTGCACAGGGATCACTGTGGTTCTGTGAGCCGCCCAGCCGGCTCCGCGTCTCCTAGCCGGTGACTTAGACACGTATCTCTATTAATTCAGGCGGCACAAAGTGGAAGACCCACTGCTTTGCCGTCTGCGAAATCTGGAAACGCTCGGTGAATGCTTTGGCTCAGTTTGTTCAAGGCACCTCCAAGCTCCCGCCGTGGGAATATGAGAGACCCTTAGTCTAAAGTTAATCTAAAGCTAGGGCCCAGCAGCGGTGTCGTGCGATGGCCCTCAGCCCGCCGGCCCGCAGCCCGTCGCAGCCCTCGCGGCACCGCGGAGCATTGCCCGCTCCCTTCGGAAGCTGCCAAACAGATGTTGCTACTTGTGCAAAACGCTGCTTTGAGAGTGACCAGATGTGGTCAGGCAGGTTGTTCCCAGATGTTCTGCGTGTTGCTTCGGAGTGGAAGAAAAAAGGTGCCGTTAGCAAAAACAGATATGCGGAAGACGAGCTGAATGCCGAAGCGC
Source organism: Dromaius novaehollandiae (assembly GCF_036370855.1). NCBI lineage: Eukaryota > Metazoa > Chordata > Aves > Casuariiformes > Dromaiidae > Dromaius > Dromaius novaehollandiae. Next base: position 22,320,214 of record NC_088112.1, on the reverse strand, counting down.
CACACAGGCCCCTCGGTGAGATGACACCTGGGAGTTCAGGGTTTTGTGCACTTCCATTTTGTCAGAACTGCACGTTTAGTTCTGCAAACGCTGCGATAAAGAAATCAAACCATAATCGATCAGATCTCTCTTTATTTCATTAATTCTTGCTACTCATGAGGAAGCTTTAGCTCTGCAGGAGCCATGAATTAATTTGTGAAGATGGCTGAGGTCTTAGGACATGTCTAGGCATCATAAACATGATGATAGCAAATGAGAAGTATTTCCTCCGAGGTCCAGCTTAAATATGATAATGTTATAAATGTTGTAAGACACTGAAAATTAGAATTAATGAAAAATACTGGTAAGAGCTTGTTCTGCGGCTTAGAGCAGGACCAACACAACCACAGAAATTTGAACTATGTCAAAATATTTGCCTTATGCTGTTTGTCTGCAATGTGTATAGCTGGACTGTGCAGAGGGATCGCAAACCTCTTGCTTACTGTTCTGGCCGGCTCACAGAAACATCCGGCGAGGCCGGGCCACGCTCTGCGCTTGCAGTGAGTCGCACCGTGGGGCAGGTCGCTGCGGGCAGCGGGACGCGGGAGGGACAAAGCAGCAGCATCCTCTGGGTAATCAGCACCTTTCGCAGCCCGGGGCCCTCCGCCTTCCAAAATCTCTCCCCAGGGAGAGCGCCGGGGCTCCACGCGGCGACTTTCCTTGGCAGGGGCAACCTGGGGACTCCTTAAAAAAGGTGGCTATAAACTAAAGATATTTTTGAATTGCTGACTTTGTTTCTGAGGCTAAAACTAACTTGCCAAAGACAGATTTTTTCGTCTAATGCAATCTGGCTAGGTGGATGTTATAAATGCTTTGTATTGCCTATGGTACAGGTATCCAAATGCATAGCATTTTCTTTGGCCAAAGTTAGTAAATATTTAACAAAAGCCTTGAAAAAGCATCCTGCTGTGGATGTCTCACCAGCTGTTGACAAAAACAAACTCTCTGTTAGGAAAGGGTCACTTAAAATCCAGTAGTAGTAATAAAGGTCATCAGGAAATAAAAACATAGGCTCCCTGCCATAAGAAAAAAAGAGAGAAGTTGTGAATATGTGCAATCTATTTTAGTCATTTTTAATGAACAAATTAAAACAAAGTTATTATTTTTGAAGTGGCGCAGCAGGCTTGCAATGTGTAGTGAAAAACAAGGTGAGAAAATATGGGATAATCAGTTGTAACCTCAGAAATAAAGGCAGGTTTTTTACTACACTAAAGAAGTTTAGACTGGAAATGCTGTTTTGAGTTATTTGCTTTCTCTGAGAGCTGGAGGAGTAATTACTGCAAATGCAGTCACGGCACTAATCCATCCGATGCTCAGAGGCCAAGATGTTTCATCAGATTAAGGGATTATAAGATTTCTAGCAGATTGGTTAAGGTCACGTCAAAGTTTTGGTGGTTAGATTTCAGTTTAGTGGTTGCTAGAAGGAAACGAGTGGAGGATTGCACTTCCAAAGCCGCCGAGCATTTTGGCCCATGTACTGCAGGATTTAACAATATCAGCTTGAGAGCATGTACTCTTTTCTGCAAAGCAAGTAGTTCTTTGGGGTTCTGCAAGTAGGGAGCCATTTTGTACGTATTGCAAACCTGGAATTTCATGTTAGAGATGACAGCGGAGGCAGCAGAAGCAGCTCGCCCGCGGAGTGAGGGTAACGCACGGAGGAGTCGCTGCTGGACTCGGCTCCGGGCCGCAGCAAGCAGAGCGGTTTCCACCACCAAAAATTCGACGTGCAACGCAGGAGCAGATAAGCCTAAATTCAGCATGGAGCAAGAGACGGAGGATCCTTAAGTCTCAAAGCATCTGATGTCCCTTTATTTAGGGATTACATTAATTCCTGCTTTCAGATATGACCAGGAACACGTATATTCACTAATCAGAGTAAATAGGTGCATGAGAAACGTGTTGAGAAACACCCGTCTGTTTGGGGGATGTGTGTGATCACGGTGACCGTGCGAGTGCCCTTCCCCGGGAATCGCCCGGCATCCCGGGTTCCGGCACGCTGCTCGCCGAGGGACCGCTCCGCTCCGCGCGGGCTGGAAGGAGACGTCCTGCCAACAGCGGCGTCGGGACATGCCGGTGTCAGCAGCGTAAGCGCCGTGCTCCGTGTGTCCCTGCTGAGCAGAGTGTTTGTAAGCAAAAGCTTTTTTTTGTTTGTTTAAAAAATATGCTTTGTGAATGTTTAGGTGCCTGCAGGAACAATAAATGACCCTCTCCCGTGTGAGCAGCACCTCTGCCCTGCAGGGAGCCCGTCCGCGGCCACGCAGCCCCGCGCAGGGGATGTGGGGACCGGGGACCAGGGACCAGGGACATGGGGACACGGGGACGTAGGGACATGGGGACACAGGGACCAACCCCGCGAGCCTGCTGCTCGGGACGGGCTGCTCAGCACGAATCACCTCTGCAAATCGCTCGCAGCATCTCTGCAGGAACTTCATCAACTTGTCAGATTTGCCCGAACAGGTCAAAAAAAAGCCCTCGGGGAACGAGGAGGGACCTCGGGAGCGGGGGAAGCCAGCTCCCGCGGAGAGCTGCACCCGGTTAAAGCATTTCTGCCGGGTTCGCTCCGCGGTCACGAGCACGAGGACCCGCGGACACCCCAGCACCGTCCCGGCGGCGGGTCCCCGGCGTTCCCGCGCGTGCACGTGGGAATTGCAGAAAAGGATGGGGTGAAAAAGCGCTTCGTGCTCCGCAGGGCCCGCGCGTAGCCTGGCTTGGGCGGCCGCTTTATTCTTTGATGGTTTCTGCTAATCCGGCTCGCGGGCGGGCGTGGAGCAGCTATCGCAGTGCACGCGGTTTCTGCTCGATTCCCGCTGTGGGAAATCAGCCGCTCTCTGTGCCGCGAAGCCGCTCGCGCACGCTGAAAGGAAAAAGTGGGGTGTGAGCAGGCTCCCCGCGCCGAGGTGCCGAGGTTGGAGCTGTGCAGGACGAAGCTCTTCTCGCCGTCGGGGAGCGGAGCCGGGCTTTCCCGCGGCACCGGCACGGCCGGGACCCCCAAGCCCCGGCTGGGTAAATGCAGGTTTTAGTGCTCGGTTTCCACCCGCCCTGGTTTTGTAGCACCGCAGCGCTCATGAAAACGGACATCCCAAGGGAAAACCGCAGCGCGCGCTGCTCGGGTTTTGTTTGCTGGTGTTTGCAACGGGGCTGCGGGGAGCAGCGGGAGCAAGAGCGTGCAGCCGGCAGCCGGCGGCGAGGTTGCTTCGGGGTCGCTCGGGCGTTTTGCACCAGCGGTTCACGGGGTCGGATGCACGAGCGGGGCTGGACCGAGGCGGGACCACGCGGCTGGGACCCCTCGCTGCTCCCAGCCCGGAGCCGGAGCCGGCCGGGCCCCGGGGATGAGGCCGAGCCACAGCGTTTGCACAAATACGGCTGCTTTAGAAAGTTTCTGCCCTATGCATTTTTCCGGACAGAAACGTGCTAACACAAATACTGAAAGCCAGTAAAGGGTGTCGCTTACAGCAGCGAGGCGAATTTAAAGGATGTATCCAAACAAATGTCCATGATGTTTTATGCTTGGTAGTTTTCATCCCGGGCCAATGCCAACGACAGCGAATTGCACTGCCGCTGTCTGCGTGTGTCACAAGTTGCTGCCGTGTAACGTGTATTGACTTTCTAAGGCAATAGATCCAAATAATTAATTTGAACAGAAGCTGCTGTTTGCATGTTGTTTTTAGGAATATGAAAAATGCGAAGCTGCTGCCTTTTGGAGCAACCCGCTCAGCAAATCTGCTAGGCAAGTGGGCTGCGCTGCTCTTTACTCCTCTGCTAATACACGGATTTACAGGAGTCAAACTGACTCTTAAATCAGCTGGGAGATGCAGGCAAAGCTGCGAGGAGAGACGTTTCACTTGTGTCCTGTCCTGTCATTTAACCTTCTTTTTCACTTTAATTTGGTTTTAATGAACTTGTTGTTTCCTTTTTCATTTTAACAGCCCATAAAAGGCAAGCCATGCATTTACTTTATTGTGCTGAAGAAAACATATATAGAGATTATTTTATATTATATATATACCTATTATATTTTTGTATTTTAAAATATGGCCTATAAGGATGTGTACTTTGCCATGGTCTTCGCCTAACTGATGTTTTCTGGAAACTAACTGCACAGCTTGTGAACGTCCACACGTTTTTTCCATTTGCCTAACTAAGACCTGTCCCTAGAGGACGTTCAGCGAAATGTTCCGTAAAAGGAGCTCGACACAAAAATTGTGTGTGCTGGGGGCAGAAGCCGAGCTTTGCGGTCAGGACTGGAAAGCCATGGCCAACACGCGCGGTCACCGCGTGCAGCTGGTGCAGCCGTGCTCGAGGCGGTGGAGCAGCAAAGGACCCCGGGTGTGCGCACGCGAACCAGGCACTTAATTTATTGCTGTCATGTCAGTGCGCTTTGGTGTGCACATACATACATCCAAAGACTTAATAAATTAGCCTGGTTTCACTTATGTAAACATATATATGTGGAGAAACTGAGCTAATGCCGTGGTTCCAGACATGAAGGAAAGTTTGGGTCCTCTGAAAACACTCTGCCTCCTCTATTTCCCATATAAGCTGCTGTCAAAATAAAATAGAGAATGGCAAAGAGCTCTGAGCCTTGAAATAAAAGAAAAAAGAAGACGGCGATTGCCTCGTGTAAGGTAAACAAGGTAAGATGCTCTTGCAAGGGAGACGCAGCGTGTGCTGGATAAGGCGAGCCGGCCCGGAGAGGGAACGGGCTGCAGCAGACGTGTGCAGATGAGGTGCTACGGCACGTTAATTCAGGAGTTGGTGGATAAAACCCTGAACCCAGAAAGGAAGGAAATTGCGCATGAGGTTGAAAGGCCAAAGCGATAAGGGGTTTATGTCTGAAGTCTGAAAGTCTACGTGAGCGAGGATGGAGAACTGCCCTGGGTGCCCAGAGGCTGTAGGAAAAGGCAAACCCAGGAACATGCTGGCTGACCCCTCGCCCAAAACGCAGGGACGGGGGGGCTGCAAGTCCCGTCCTCCACCGGGAAATTACTGTGCGCTCTGAAGAGAGATCGTTGCCGGTTTCAGCGTGAGGAGAAACGCGTGCAAGAAGGGGAAGAGCCTCCTTCCTGGCTTCGGATGAACTTTGCATTTTGAATCTCGAAGCCTCAGGTAGGAAGAGACAAAAATAATCCAGGCAAAACCTTTTCTAAGCAAGGCGTGGGCGGCAGGGAGCCTGGCAAAGGGGCACAGTTCCCGTCAGGCCCAACGCAGCGGCAGGGCTCGATGGGGCTGGGAAACCAGGGAAGCAGCAAAATCTGGCACCGAAAATCAGTGGAAGAGCGAGCATCTGGAAGCCGGTGCTTTTATCGGACATGGACGTGGCTGTGGAGAGGTCCCAGCTCCCCAGGAGCAGGGAGGAGGAGGGGAGGAGATGCAGCCCCTGGACACCGGCTCAGGTTGGAGGGAAATCCGCGTTGGTCGTCACGGTGCAAACGCAGAGAACTGGTCACTAAGTATCACCTAAGTCAGTCATCCTTGGCTTGGAAGGGAACCATGATTACGATCAGTCCCTGATATAAGAAATCCAGGACTCGGATGGAGACTGCCGCCTGAGCTGGGGAAGACCTGGCCACTTTCTGGTTTTGCCATTTTGTTCAGGTGAAGAATCCAAAGAAAAAATTCTTGCAGGTGTTCTGCATAGTTCACGGCAGCACGTTGATGGCCCCACCGCAGGATTTCATGTTTCTCACAGCCCCCGAGACAAAACCCCTCCCTGGGAGCACTTCTCCAGTAACCGGTCTGGGCCGTGACGTGGCTTTGAAATGGTGCGACTTCACCCGGCGCTTCTGCCTGACTCCCGGATACGGCCTTAGAAGGAATTGTGTTAATTCACCTCTCATTAGTGTGGTGACATAACTACAAATATTCTATGGTGAAATATTTCGGTGTTAGAGCCAATTCGACGGCCGCGGGAACAAAGCTGGCATTCTGCAGCAGCCCCGGCCAACGGCTTGACATTAAACGCAAACAGCTATTTTCCACCCCAGTGTAAAGGCGTCGCTGATCCTGGGGACTTCCAGCACTTCTCATCCCACTAATACCGTCTAACCCGTGCTAAGTTGTTATAGGAAGAGGGTTTTTTTCTCATATTTTTTAAATACAAAGAAGCCCAGTCCTCTCACAGGCTTTTGCTTAAGCTGGATTTTATTTCTCTCTTAGCATGTGTTTCACTTCTCTTCGCTGCTGGGACACGTAAAGCAGCAAATCTGCATGGGGTTAATGCCTTAGTGCACTAAAAAGAAGCAGAGGCTGGCAAGGAGGAGGGGGAGAAAGTGGCCGAGAGAGCGAGCTTTGTTCCCGTCTAAGTGTTTGAAGTACGGGAGAGGGACTCACGCTGTTACGGGAGGCTGGAAGAATTTCGTTAAAGGATGGGATCTGATTTTGTTTCAATTTAAAGTGTAATATCTCATTGACCAACCCAATACTGTGGGAAAGGCAAATATTCTCATGTATAGTCACCTCATTTGCGCTCTGTACAACGTCATTTCAGATGATTGTGGTGACAGGTTTGTATCTGCAGACTCAAAACGTCCTGTGTCATGCTGAAGGTGTCCAGCTCTAGCGAACTGCCAGCGTCTCCGTCCTCATTGCTGCGGACGTCCCCGACAGCCGGTCACCTGTGCCTTCTGGACGCGGATGTATTAGCTTTGTCAGCTGAACTTTGTCCTCGTATCGCTAGGAATATAGCAGCTTTGGAGCTGTACTGGAGCATGGGAGTTACTTCTTGCTTCCGTTATGCTGCGACCTCGGTTGCAGATGTCACTTCTGCTTCGTGCACCACGGCGTTGTCCTTGCTGGTTGGGAGACGCGAGGAAGACGCGGAGGGAAGGGGGAAGAGGAGAAGCTTCTGCTTTCCAAGACAGACATGAACAGGGTTTAGGGACCCTCAAATATAACAGGACTTTGGAGGAAGCAAATTGTTTTGCAGCAGCTGATGTTTTGGTTGGTCCAGATGTTTGCACGTGCAAGTTGCGTGTGCGTTGCGTGTGTGTTGCGTGTGTGTGTGTGTGCACGTGCGTGCGTGCTGAAAGCGCTGCTTTGCGGAGCCAGTGCCCTCCTTGCAGAGCCGGCGCCTGCAGAAATGCCTGCAGAGACCGGAGGTTTCCAACACGGGCTTTTGGGCGCGGGGTCCTCCGCTCCGTCTGCAGCCCTGGGGAGGGGGACAAACCCAGCGCTGCCGGGTGACGTCTCGCCGCGCTGAGGCTGCCGCAGCCGAAGGCCGAGCTCCGTGCAGCGATCGAGAACAAGGCAGTGGAACGAATGAGCAGGAGCAGCAAGGCTCGCGCCCGTCTGCCTGAGCAAAGAAGAGACGTTGCATGGAAAGAAGGGGAAGAGCTCTGGCACGTGCAGTACGAAAATCACCAGAACTTTCTCAAGAGTCGTTTTTTGTTTGCTTGTTCATCACTGGGGAAGGGGAGCAGTTCAGGCTTGGCAGTTTAGCGCTTGGAGTTGTCATCATCTCATTTTCCTGCGCTTCAGTACTGTGTAATCTTGGCAAAAGAAAGGTGCTGAAGGGGGCTATTCTTGACTTTCCAATTCTTGTATTTCCAATGTTGATTAAACAAGAAAATCTTCTACAAGCCTCTTCTTGTCAGATTCCTCAGTCCTATTTCAGGATCAAATAGGTTTCGAAACAGGTCTGGATAAGCTCGCAGGCTTAATCTGCTTGAAAGGCGCAGCTTGGGCAACGCACCAGGCACAGCCGTGGATCACGCCGCGTGTCCTGGGTCGCCCTCCCGCCCGCCGCAGACCTGGAGCTCGCCGAGGACGCGCGTGCCCGGCTTGCAGAGCACGGCTGCCCCTGAAGGCAGTTCTTTAATGGAAACACTCGGTTTGCCTTTTCCGCCACTAATACTTTAGTGGGATCAACATTGTTGAAGCTAATTAGAATTCAGCGAGAACTGATTGTTCGTCAGAGAGAGGAAAAAATGTTCCGTGGAGCCTTGGGTTTGGTAGAACTATTTCACGTAATTAAGCAATTCTACATCTTGGCATTTTATCCCTCTTGTTATCGTTGCACTTTGTTAATAAGTTTTTAATTGCAAATCACCTCTATGACACAAATTACACAGTGTTTACTGATCAGCAAAAATGCCGCGATAACCAGCTTGGGTGCCAAGCCTTTGGAAAACACTAGCTGCCAAGTTCTCTCTCTAACGCGGTTTGGCATCGAAACATCTTCAGGTTACTTAAAATATATTGACTTCCAGTTTAGAGTGTTATGGACTGCACAAGTTCTTGGCTAAGACTTCAGGAAGAGGGAAAGAAAAACTCTCATACCCAAGAGTTGAGCTGTGGGTTGCAGACCGGCAGGTCGATCCGTGTTCGTCAGCTGCTCTGTTTGTGCTCTGCCTTGCCCCATGTATGCTGTACACGTCTCACGGCCGTGAGAAGTAGCCGTTAATACAATTATTTAAGTTTTTAGATATTCACATTTATTGAATTTGAGCCAGATGCCTGAACAATAATAATTTATGTTCAGATTCGCATTGATCGGGTTTTTTAAATGAAGTGCCCGGGCTGACTGAACTCCTGAGAAATGTCTGCTTTCTCTTCACAAACCAAAGACTGCGAAAGCTGGAGGGGGAAAGCCCCTTCCTTGCTCTTCAACCCTTTCCTCATCACCTCCAGCTCCAAGCGGAGGCTCCCGGAGGCAGCTCTGTGACTGCTTTGTCTGCAATATATGAAGGAAATACGTGAATGTCTATTCGTGTTCAGCCGTGCAGTTTCTGTTGAAGCGACTGAAAGTTATTTGGGACTTAATTTAGCAAATATTTCATTGGGAAAAATGGGATAAAAATCTCAAAACTCCATTGAGGCTTGTTTTAGAGGGTTTGTTTTAGAGGGGATTTCCTTGTTTAGGGTTTCTTAATAAGCGGAAAAAACTGTTTTAATATGTTTTACTTTGAGACTTTATATGGATTTAGAAACCAATTAGCAGTTGAAATAAAAAATATTAAAATATACAGGTCAAAATGTTTAATTCAAATTTAATCTTTAGCGATAAAGTCAGTTATACAGCCCCAGTCAGAATTCAGTAAACAATAAAGTATAATTGTCATTATGTCGAGCTGCCATAGGGTGAACTGTTCCCTTATCCCTGCTTTCTGACCCCTGAAAAAACACAACGCTTTTCTGAAGGATTCTGGGGTTTTAACCGAGATTAGTTTATTAGCTATTAACCTCAAACGCTGGCGTTTGTCCGTGATCACTTGGAGGAAGATGAGGCTGGGATCTCTTTGATCTGCAAGGCTGATGATATTGCAGTCACTGAGACCTGAATTTTTGTCCCACTCTGTTGATTTTTTGGTGAGATCTCTAGTGAACATTAATCCCTCGTGCTTAAGTGACTGCGTCTGTGAAATATTTAAACCAAGCCGCGCGTGGCCCCCGGTTACGCCAGGCACATCTCCAATTTTCATAGCTCGACTTTAAATGATTTGAAAGCAAGTGAAGTCATTCCAGTTTTAGTGAAATTGAATGTGTCTGTTTCTTTGTCAGATTATAAAAATGTGTGTCTCGTGCATGTTTTTAGCAGGGAAAGACTCTAAGTCCACGCTGAAGCGCTGCAGGGTGAATCGCAACCCCCGTAAGTCAGTGCCAGCTACCCTCCGCCGTCGCAGCACCCGCCTGGGCCTCACGCCGTTGTCGCAAGTGGACTTATCACAAAGTAATCGCTCTGTTCAGGTAACCCGCGATACCAGGTATAACAAACACTGCTGCATTTTGCCGTTTCTGTTCTGTAACTCACGTTGCATCTGGTGCCTAGGGCTCACGCGAGGGGCGGCCGCGCTGCCCTGCAGCCAGGTTTTCCTCGTTTCCCGTCCGCATCCCTCTCCGGTGACAAGGACGTGGTTTTAAATCTCCAGAGATTTAAACTCTGCCGTGGCAATCTGCTGTTCGTTCTCTGCCTTGCCCCCTTTCGAAAGGACATATTTAAACAAAACTGAGCTTTGGCTGAACGAAAGCTATGAATACTGTTAAAGCACAATATTTTGTTTCAGTTGTAAACCAGTTTTACTAAAAGAATTTGTTTAAAACGTTTAGTCCCTGCTGAATGCCCCCTGCACCAAACAGGTATCTACAGCGGTTTGCTTCGTTTATAGGACACACGTCTATTAAGACGAATTTGCTACTGCTTTTTTCCAGCACCTACAACTTTGTTCTTTCTTATAATTCAGAAGCCTCTTTATCCTGCCGCCTTGATTCAGGGGAAACTGCTGCTTTCCTTTGGTCGTCATCATCTGCTCCTCTGCGTTTTTCCGATACGTGAGCTGGAAATAAACGTCTACCCCAGCGGGAGAGGAAGGCTCCTCCGCTTGTGGGTTAATGGTGGATGTGTGAGACAGACCCCGGGAAGGCTGCACTGAACTGCTGCGGAGGCTAGAGCATCCCTCGCCCCCATAAGCAGGCACCAAGGAAAGGCTCCACAAGGTGCTGGGGCGGGGGAGAACCTGATTATTTGAGTTTGGCATGATTTCACTTATTTCTCCTCATACTTGCTGGTGGATTATGTCCCTGTTGCAGTGCAAAGATGTTCGAGACTGTGTCCTCCTATTATCTTTCTGCGTCCTCTACAACACAGCGTGTGTGTGTGTCTTCACACACCTCCTAAAACAGCCTGGATTTGAGCTCCAAGACAAGGGAGCCAGTCTGCAAAGTCAGTCACTAAAGCAGATTAGCTTGAATATGGGCTGGCTTCCTGCCCCAGGGCCAGGAAGGACACAATTTTTATTCTTAAGAAAGAGAAGAAGAAAGAAGTCCTTGGGGCTTCTCTGATGAATCCCTTTAAGACACAGCAATAAACACATGCACAAGCCTGGTTAGTTAATTCTTCATGGCTCTCTGAATGCATATAGAATTTGTGAAATAACAGGTAGCTAATATGTGAAGATAGGTTTGTCAGGACAGTCAGTATCTTTTATTTAGTCAAATGATATAGCTGGTAAAACCGGATGAACTTCTGGGCGCATAATTCCTTCTTCAGGTCAACACAACTAACATCCATCTCCTGTAATCAGCTGAGCTTCAAGACTGAACCTCCATACCTAAAAATCTGAAAGTCTGCAGGGATATGAGATCAGGAGAGCGTGCGGACCATCTGCAGAGCTTATTTTAGTCTCCAGTAAGATAGTGATTGATTTTTATTTCCCATGCCTGATTTTGCTCTTTCCATTTCAGAGAAAATGATGTAACATTAACCGCTGTCTTAATATCATACTTCATCTCCCTTGGCTCGTTGCAGGAGTGGACTCCCCAGGCGAGGCTGAAAACATCCTTTAGGAAACATAGCTGGCAAAACCGTCTGCATGTAGACTTACCTCAGCTTGTCATAGAACAGTATTATAAAATATTGAATACCAAGGGCAAGAAAACAAGCACAGGTGTAGTCTCATCTCATTAGACTATAACTAATGTCTGTCACTCATCAGACTGGAATTATTCCCCATGGGATAATTCTTTCAAAATCTGAGACTTTCAGAATACCAGTCCAGCACCTGAAGAGGCTCCACAGAAGGTAAAGACAACCAGCTCCACGCTTAGCATTCCTCGAAGGTCAAAAAAGTGACAAATACAGTGTTGGAGTTCCTTTAAAACTGGGTGTAATGAATTAGATCAGAAGTGAAAACAGTTGCTTAAGTACTTGGTGTTAAAAGAGGAAGCACGCCCTGCAAGTCATTATCATATGCCCAGAATAAATTTTTGTAGTAGTGTCAATCTATTAGTCATCAAGAGTGCAAGTAAAGCATTAGTCACTGACTGCTCAGAAAATTATATGTTTGAAACAGAAAGGGTAACTAGCCATAATTTTTCTTAAAGGGCGTCCTTTATTTTCTTCACGGAAAGCTAAATGAATAAAATAGTCAAAACTTTTACAGAGCCAAACCTAAGAAATATGACTGTTGATGTAAACGCTGTTTTAGTGCAGAATTCAGCCTGAAGGCCACATAATCTCCTAACATAATTAACCCAAAAGTCTTAAAATTAATTATTTTGTGTTGTTACGAGACTGAATTGTACACCTAGAGTATAAATCATGCGCTTACCCCAAACCTCTCTTCTTGCACTGATAACTCCAGTAAGGAAAGGGCATAAGGCAAAAAACCTCTCCAAGGCACAGCTCTTAAAAAGAAGCAGAAAGCATGCATTTCCTAGAATGAATGGAAACGTTATTGTGCTTGTAATAGTAAATATAGCAGTAATTGTTGGCATAATGCTTGTTGTAGGTTATGCAGAGTTTTCTTAGCTGCCCTTGATAGGTTGTCAGATGCAAGGCGGCACGCAGACAGAGCAGATATTCTAAAATAAACCTTGGAAGCAGAGTTTCTAAGAATAAAATTCTTGAAACATTTTTTGTAGCTCATCAGTACAAAAAGTTGTCTGTTACAGGAGCAATGAAAGCACACCATGAATTCTGTCCGCTGCCATTTATGTAGACAAACTGATTGTGATACCAAATTAAATAGAACTAGTTCTCAGATACACTGAGGACTAAAATTATATATCCTGGTAGGAGGAAAGTGTCACAAGTCACCAATAAGAGGTTTCTCTTTTATTTCAGAAAAATTTCACAGGCTTGCCTGAAAATGATGCATTTTCTCTGCCACTACTGATTCACCAAAAAATGAAAATAGCTGAATGTTTCATTATGGTGCAGTTTAAAGGAAAACTTTTATTTCTGTTTAGACATAGAGATACAGATACAGATTGTTTCTTTGAGGAATATTCTGCACCGAAAGATTGAGTGAGTATATGCTTCAGGAGCCTTGCATTAGGAAATGGTGTCATGCTTCGTCTTCCAGTGCTAGTTCTCTTAATTTTTTTAGATTTATAAGATTTATTATGCCCAGTCCTACTTCGAATGCAGCAATAGAAACAGAAATTTCCATTTATAAACCAATTTTGTTGGAAAGCAAAAACTTAATATATGCAGATATTGTAAGAGGCAAACTTCAAATGAAAGTTAATATCTATGACAAATTGAAAACATTTATTAACTGATTTTTAATGATGCATTAATATTTATTTTAAATTTTGCATATGGATTTTAACCATAAACTGCAGCTTTAGATAACTGTGTTGTATAGAGAAGTGGAAGAACAGCAGAAAACTTCAAAAATTAATGCCATGCAAAAGGAAATGAGTTCACCTAAAAATGTCTCATAAATAAAATATTTTCACTTATTTTTCATGTGTTACCACCTTATTTCCTTCCAAGACGTAGTCATTCTGATAATGGAAGTTGCTGCCATCGATTTGCAAGAGCTGTGGAGGACCGCATTTTCCTCGCTGTTCCTTGTAAGAGAGCAGGAGCTTTGGAAAAAAGCATAGGTTTTGTTTTAAAGTTCTTGCAAACCTAGCTCACTGGGCTGATTCTGCAGTCTCTCTTCCCTAGAGCAGATAAGCAGGTATTATAGTTGATTAAAAAAACTATCATATCGGGCAGTCTCAGAATTCGAAGACAAGGGCCCCCTCCCAGTTTGAAAGCTTAGATCTAAACCAAAGTCTGGCTAGTCTTGAAAACAAAAAATGGGACAGAAAACCCTTAAGGAGCCTGTGCCCTCTGTTTTATGTCAGTCTTTTAAATCAAAGCCCCTGCGACCACAGCTGTAACCAGCCAACAGGTCTGTGGAAGAGCCCCGTGGCTTGCGAGGATGGCAGATGTGGACTCCCCGGAGAAGGCCTTGCAGCCACACGCGTGGAAGGAGCCCGCGGAGCCTTCTGCTCCTCTGAAACCTCGTGTGAACACGGTAGGTTTTGCTCTTTGACTTGATTATGCGTCGAAATATAAATACGCCACCCACAGCAGTTTTTACCGGGATTTCTTGCTGACCATGAGTTAAAAATAAGACGTGGAAGGTTTGTTTTTTTCTTTTCTGCCTCTTTTTTTGTTAGGATTTCCATGCAGGAGCCATGCGAAGCTATGGCTATATGCCATTTTGTCTGGACCAGCGATTACAGAAACAAATAATGAGAATGTAAAATTGTTATTTTTTTAACATATAAACTGAAATAAAGATGTTCCGTTTTTACAAGTAGCAATTAACCCATGGATCCTTGAATGGGGAGTGCCAAAGTCTGGAATAAAAAATGCTGCCAGCAAATTTGATTCCATGAATAACTCATGCTTCTTATAATTTCCACCTCATGTAAGACTTCCTAGCTCATTTCACTTGGCTTTTTAAAGGTATTCTGATGGTGTGTGGAAAGCACTGAACCCTGGAAGTTTTTTCCTCAAAATTCCTTCTCTCCCTGTTAATAGGAACCCCCTAAACTGTCCTTCAAAGCCTGCCAAGCGTGCCCCACCTTCCTTCAGCACATCTCCATAGGAAAAGCTGGATCAAAATATTAATAGACCCCAAACATCCTCTTCAGCCACAGGCAAGTCCAGTGAGTGTCCTCTTAAGAAACAGCCTTGGGGCAGTAGCGGGGGCTTAGTGCTGCACTGGGGATCCCAAACGAATTTTTTCCATAATCAAAGTATGCTCAGGATCTGCAGGGACGCTGGTGTTTGCAGGAAGCAGCGAGCCGCTCTGCTCCCGCACCCTGCCCGCCCCATCTCCATTTCTCTGCAACCACTTTTAATCTGTTTCTGCAGCACAACTGTGTTTTTTCTACACATTTAACTGTGCAAGGGCATTGATACTGTATTTGGTGCTCTCTATTTTCTTCACTGCTACTGTTTAAGGTAAAGGGCTGACAGTCATGTGGATGCTGTAGTTACTTTCTCCTTAACATACCGGTTTCTTCAGAATGTATAAATCAGGAGCTATGTAGCAGACATTGGGAAGACACTCATTAAACCAAGCTTTAGTATGAAATTCCAAATCCTGATCAATTTTCAGATGTGTGAAACTGTTTTTTCCTGCTTCTATTGTAATGTTGCAAGGCCATGGTTTCAAAGGCAAGTTCAGGGGTGAGATAGTCCCACACGCAAGATTCAGCGAAAATGAAGTGCAGCTGTAGCTGGTTGCTGATGCTGCGCAGTTTGGGCAATCTCTGCGGCAGAGGTGCTTGAGAAAGTTACAAATTTAGGCCACATCCAAAGGTACTCCATTTCAACGCTTTAAACCCAAAAGATCACTTCTGCTTCCCTTGACAGTGGATGATAGTCTTCACGTAGAGATGCTAAGGTGAGAGATTTATTAGACAGAATAATTGGAATTATATTTGCATGATTGAATTGAGGAAGCTGTATTATATGTTTCTGTACCTAACATTACATTAGATCAGTTTTCTTCCATTTGCAAAATTGATTATATCCGTTTATCATCTCCTGTGTTCATGCTAAACTCATTCCATCTGCATTTTCTTTTTCTTCATGCACTTTACACCATGAAAAAGAGCGAACATTGGAAAAAGTGAATAAATACCTCAGTAAAGTCCAAGTGTTCAACCCCAGTCTTTAAACACAATGACCAAAAGAGGAGAAGGAAAACCGGGGTTAAATCCCCAGGTTACATAAGCTGACACATATCTAGTTGGAGATGCTTAGTTTTCCTCTTGCCTAGGCAGTTCAGGGATTTCTCTGCAGAAACCAATGGAGTTTGGTCTAAGTAAAAATGGAAACAGTCTGTCTGAGTTATAAATGGCACTTGCTGCAAGTTGCATGCAAATCATGAGAAGCAAAGTTCCTACCGTCAGGAGCCGAAGGAAAGGAGTCTGTGGAATAGAGAACAGAGAACAGTGATGGCTCTATCTTAAAAAAAAAAAAAAAAAGGACTATGGTGTTTATAGAATAATAGAATATAGAGTAATAACCCATTTCTTAGCATTTTCTAAAATCCCACCGGTTTTATTTGCAGCCAGTACCCATTGTCAGCCTTGATACATCTATTTCCTCTGTGGAGACGATGGCCATGAGGTGGATGCCTTTACTGTAAATCCATTTCTGCTGGAGCAGGAATGGCTGTTGGCAAAATCAGCAGAATTTATTATCACAGAAGCATGGTAATATAGGGTGGAAGGGACCATGAGAGGTCATTGAGTCTTGCTCAAAGCTATCCAAAGCTATCCTTGGATTGTCGCCAACAAATTCTTGTAATTATATTATTCTTGTAATGTAAAGTCAGCACAGATGTCCCCTTACTAAATTTAAGATCTTCCATTTTTATACACCTTCTGTAGAAAACAGTATTTTGGGCAGAATTTTCTTGTGTTTATTTATAAGTAAGAAACTAAGGAGATTTCTAAAAAAATCCGTCTCCCTTCAATTAGCAAGATACCTACAAGGCATCTAAGAAATGCTTCTACGCTTTCTATAGAATATTAAATGGAAGTATTTAATTGCAAATTTTAAATATATTATGTGTGGCAGGTTGTAAATCAAAGAGAGAGAGAAGGGAATAAATACAGAAAACATGCTGGATGTTTGTTTTTGAAAGTGCTGACTTCAGAAGAGTGAGGATGTTTTTGGTAGAGGATCAAGGAGGCACTTGTGTCAGGAGCACCACACTACTTCACAGAAACACGATTTTCTTTGAAAAAACAAGCTAAATTTCTAAAAGTCTGTGAAGGCAACCGGTTCTTAACCAACTAGCAGTAGACAAACCTACTTGAGTAAAGCTAGGTTTCTGTTTGCAGGGCCGGCATGAGCCGAAACGAGCCCCCCGAGCTGGACAGCCCCGGGAGACGACGGGCTGCAGCTGGGAGCAGTCGGCTGGGTGGGAGCGCAGGAAGGGGCGATTCCCGGGGCAGGTATTTAAGCAGAAGGTGTGCAGGGAGGCTGTTTCCAGGCTCTGTAACCCAGGGTGAGAGGAGAGGAGAGGAGAGGAGAGGAAGTTTTGGTTATGTCTCTTGAAGACTAGTGACCTGAGGAGATGTAGGTATGACAAAGTCCTTCCTGAGCAGGAGGAGCAAGTCTGCTGCTCCCATGCTGGAATCAGCAAAGAGTTGCTTATGGGGAGTTAACTAGCCCTCTGGCAGTACTTAAGTGATGTCCTTATTAAATTTAGAGAAATTGCCTTTTCCACAATGACAGGAGGATGGTTCCTTGTGACTGGTCAAATAAAAATTCTTTGACAGCTAGGGCTGAAGATTGCTTTCAGAAAAGAAATGTATGTTCTGAATCTGACAGAACTCAATATTGATGAAAGACTTTTTTTTTCCAATGAGAAAATTTGTTTCATTTGTGCTCCACTGATTTCCCCTTGCATGAACATAGGCGATTAGGAGCTTACAGTCTGTTTCCTAGCATGCTACCTAATTATGAACTGAAGGTGTTGAGCAAATTAAAGAATGATTGCAGTTGAACACCTGATCCGCCTTAGCAATTGAAATGCATTTTGCTTCTCCTATAAATGGTGGAAGAAAAATGTAAATGTTATGGCTGAACATGAAGTGTTAAACCTGCAAATGTTGTGCTTACTTCACTCTTCCCTTTGCAGTCACACCATCGGCCTGTGTAAAAAGCAGAAAAGTAAGAAGAGGGACACTGCTTCGCACTTCAGCCTGGTCTCTCCAGCAACATGGACTCGAAAAGGTTTGCCTAGTTGTAGCTAAGAAACTGGACTTAATATTTTGAGATTGCAATAAACCACTACAAAACTTATCCCTGCTTTCTGCAGTATGCCATGTAGGAGCCACCTCCCTTAACGAAGGGCAGGTTTTGGGCCACCTGTGGTTTGTTTTGAACAGCTCTGAGACACTAAGGCAGGACTTGCTGTTGCTTTGAACTGGTTATATTTGCTGAAAGATGGCTTTCTTAAATGAAGAACACCTCTGCTGAAGGTGGTCTTACTCCCCACTGCTTAGGGCCTGTTTAAAAGGGTGCTGCAGAGAGGCATGCGGACTCTGAGTGAAAAATACCGGATAGGGTTCTGTTTCCTTTTGTTCCCCCCTCCTAATTATTGTAGTTAATTATAATATTGCTAATCTGTAGTTATGGTATCCCCAAGGCATGATGAATATGAATAAAATAATAGGGTATTATTTTATATGAATAAGATAATAGATGTCACATTGCTGAACAATTAAGATCTTGTCCTAGCAATTTCTTGTGCACCTAGAGAGGGGGGTATATTTTCAGCTGCTGTCTTGAATTGTGCTGTTAGGTGCCTAATGCTCCTATTTATGCAATCCTGCCTCGTTCAGAAGGCTTTTCAGCAGGCCACGTTCCACTATGCCTGTGTTTTCCTCCAGCATAGGGGAAAATGCTGTACCAAACACCCATAATAAGGGCCAAATCATCAAAGACAAATAGAAACAGGGACATTAGGGATGGGAAAACAGAGCAAAGGAACTAACTACCCCCTTATTCCTGTTAAGCTGTAATGTATCAACAGAGGTGCTTTTAAAAAAGTCTGTGTATTTAGTGACAAGTACTCTCTGTGTGTATCTTTCACTTTTTTTGTCTATATACTTAACAACTAAAGGGTTACAGCGGTGCTGAAATCTATTCTTTCCCCTATTGAGGAAGATGCTGTTGCAGGTTTGCTGGTTTATTTTTCCCACCCTCTTGCTGCACTTTTAAATTGGAAAGGAATAATAGTGGTTTTGATCCTTTGGGAGGAGGAGAAGGGAAGCTGGTGTTTGTGCAGGAGCAGGTAGGAGGAGGCTGTGTAACTCAGCTCAGCTCTCTTTTATGAGACTTTCACTTTACGAACCCTTGAGCATATGTCTTCATTACTTAAGTTAAGCACATTGAAATAGAACTAGTAATGGAAGAAAAATAAAATAAGCTTGGGAGCACATGACTTGCAATACCAAAGTCTAATGCATGCTAAACAAAGCGCTGTAACTTAGTCTGGGAGCTGAGATTTTGTTATAATGCATCCAAATACAGGTAAAAGAGGGTATTAGTCTAAGAGACCATACAGTGAAGTGATGCCTGAAGCGGGGAAGCATTTTGGGCACAGGTTCGCCAGACTCTCCTGTCCTCTGTGGAGGAGAGATTCCTGGTGCTGAAGTCCGTACTAGGTTTCCAGTACTGCAACTAAGCGAAGGGTACAAGAAGTCACGCGCCCCGAGAGGTGTAGCTGCTGCGGAAGCAGCTATTCGCAACGGCCTCTCCAGGAGAGCTTATTTTACGCTTTAGAAGTGGTTTTACATACCAACGTGAGGTGCAACTATGCTTTTATATTTGCATCCATGTGGGCTGACTTCTGTTTTTAAAAACGCTGGCATTTCCATGGCTCCAAAACACGCTGTGGAGACGGAGTCTCAGTTTCAAAGGCTGATTTGAATTATGCGGTGATATAATCAAATGTTTGCCTGCCACAAAAGGTATAATGCTTTATCTGGTCTGCTATGAATGTACTTCAAAAATGGCACAGATAGTTATCAGACATCAAAAACATGCAAGATATTACTAAGAGAAAATCCAGCTGAGGGAGCCCACAAAGCTGCTTCTGTCTGGAGAAAAAAACCGAGCATGTTTAATCATTGCATGGCAGGGAAATTGGCATTTTCACTAATAGCGCTGAACTGTGATTCTCACTTTTTCTTAAGAAAAGAAAAAGCATGCCCAGTGTGACAGTCTGCTTGCTTTGGTAAAAACATTTGTTTAGAAGATCTAGTTAATACAGAGCTGTTAATTATCTGACCATTAAATCAGTTGGCTTCTACTTAGCCCCCACTGGGGACTAATTTTAAATTCAATTAGCACAGAATTTAAAGAATATAGTTGAGGGATTCTAGAAGGCTGCAGAGATATGAAATAGTGTTTTGATAAGAAACATGCAGGAAAGGGAAGCTTCTAGTCTCGGCTTTAAGGGGAGGCTCCACAAGAGAAATGAATTATTACCTTTGAATGCCAGTACACAGATGAGTTCTTCATATCAATGCATTGCAATTTCTAATTTTATTACTGGTTGGTTCAAATTCTGGCTGCTTAGTATTTTATCTGAAATAAAACTTGAGGTATTACAAATACACCCCTTCAATCTTTTTTAAGTTGATGCAGTGTTGAATTCTTCAGGCACTGGCTAAGACTTTAAAATGTCAGATTGCCACTTTCACCATTTTCACTCAATCAAAAGCAAGACATATAAGAAATCTCACCGGGTGGCCTGATTTCCAGTCCACTTTTGCAAATGCAAGCAATTTAGGTAAGTACCCCAAAATCAGGAGACTGACTATAAGCATTTTACTCCACACTCAAATACAGCCATTTTTAATTGAAACTGCTGGCAGGATTATGGAGGCGGAGAATAGATGTGCAAGCTGAGGTTTGGCCCAGGCTAATGTCTCTTGCAAAAAGCATTCAGCAGCACCACCATGAAGCTACCTCTGTATCAACTCCCAGCATGTCTGCCCTGCAGTTGCAGCAATGACAGTAATGTTTAGATACTCAAACTACCATTAAACTTGCATTTTAAGACCACTCTGTAAAATCTGTCTTATGGAGACTGCGTAGCAGACTTCTAGCAGAGTCAGTGAAGCAATATGGGGAGGTGCGTATTATGCATTTAATGACAAATGCATCATTTATAAAGATCACATATTAAGGATATACTGCTTTCCTATACAGAGAAATAGATAAAACCGTGCTGCAAGTGCACCCTATGGCACTGGGTCACTCTGTAAGCCGTACGAAGAGCTGCAGCACTAGTTACCTCTGTGTAGCAGCTCTTTCGAAAACTCTTGATTAGGGTTTTTAGTTAGGATTTTACAAGACTTAAAGGTGTGAGGTGCTCAGCTCTTGGGATTTGAACACTCGAACCTCTTTGAAGCTGCAGCCTTTCAGCAGGTTATTCCTGCTGCTCTGTTTAACAAGGGGTAAATTTTCATTACTTAGAGCTCTGGAAATACATGCGATGCTTTGAATCCTCTTACTGGTTTAGCAGGATGAATAGCAGCAGACACAGCTGGGCAGGAGTGATTACCACAGAAATGCATCCTATATCGTGACCACAGGAGACAGCAGTAACCACTCCCCTGGCTTCTCTCCCTTCTTTCATTCTCATCTGCTGTTTTTTTGATGTTGTAATCACACTTCAGTGCTGAAATCAGAACTGAGCACACAAGTGATGGCAGAAGCCGGTCTCTCTGAGTGGTTGTTTGCTGCTTTGGCTGTAATACGTGGTTTCCTTGAGGAGGGAAGAGTGATGCTTCCTCTCTACCCCGTAGCTGTTCATCAGCTGAAGAACAGATGTGTTGCATTAAATGAGCCCGTGTAAGGCACCTGAAGGATTGCCTAACTACTGGAAAGGCACATGGGTTCACTTCGTTATGTGCCATGCTTGTTTGCATGTGGCTTTGGACATTTGCATTTTAAGATAAACATTAATATAGATCAGGGAATTGCTTAAAAACGTCTGGTGTTGAAATGTGTAAAGAGCTTTCCTCCTGCCCACAGTCTCAGCGTCTGTCTTGTTCACAGCTCCCGACCTTAGCGTTAGTAACAGTCGGGGACAGAAAAATGTTCACTGGGTTGGTGGAAATATTCCTATTCCATCACCTGTATAGCCCTGAGGCGTAACGATAGAAAAGGCAGTGTGGGACGTGCCGTCAGTCCGTTGGCGCTGGGCTGCCCGGCACCAAGGTGGGGTCCGCGGGCGCTGCGCCGTGGCAGTCCTCTGCTGCCCGCTCCGCTCTGCCACGCCGGGAGCGGCGTGTAACTTGTGATTAGAGCTGTTTGTTGCTATCACAAAATGAGTTACGGTGTGGCAGAAAAGTTGAGTCCAGTTAGTTGTACTTGCGTGATTTTTCATGAGCTACAGTTCACGTCTGCCTCAAATCTTTGTCACTGCAGAAAAGCAAACGTAAGTATGCCCAGACAGCTCATCCCTAGCTGCAGTATAACTTCTAATCAGTGTATATCATTTTGATTGCACTGTTTGCCTTAATTTCTTTCCATTCCATATTACTTTAACTGTCTCTTTTTTCTATTTTTATCTCTGTGTATGTGTTTTCCTAACTTCTGGGGAATTATTGCAATTAGAACCTTGTTTAAGAAATGGAAATTTATAAAGGGGAAAAAAAAGGCCCAGCAAAATAACTACAATTACATTTAAAACTTTTTAAAGGATGCCAGTTTTCCTTCCTGTACTTTTTTGGCACAATTCCATTCTGAAACAGTGCCTGCCAACTCATCTTAATTTTGGATAATTACATTTTTGCAATTTCTAATTTGTTAATCTATAGTAATTCTCTTGTGATTTTTTTAAAAGGCAAAAGGGGGAGTAAGGGAAGCTGATTTGTGATCAGAGTTCTCCCAACTATAATTAACTACATCTAAAAAACCATAATTGATGCTTATATAGCTTCCCAATAGCATCCCTTGAATTGGAACACACAGCATTGTATACTGTGCTTTCTGCTCTGAAAAGATTGATTTGCAAGCCACTATCAATCTGTTGCTAAGCAGTTAGTGACGGCACACAGTAAAGTCCTCAAGGACAATACAGAACAGCCAGAATGTTTTTCTCAGTATCAAACCTTTTTTTCCTCTTCGTCTCCTGAAATATTGCATCAGTTGCTCCTTAATCAAAGTATTAAAAAATGTTGCCAAGGCAATGCCACATTTAGTGCCACAGATCTCAGCACATAAACCTGTGCTGGGAACTACAAATTTTAGAACTTTCACACCAGGCAACAGAGGTGTAATGTATTTTTGCTGTCACTGGCGTCTTCATTTAAACTCAGGTTTTGGGTTTGGTTGGGATTTTTCCTCTCTCTCTCTCTCTCTCTCTCTCTCCCTCCCTCCTTACAGTCATTTAAATAGGGTTAGTAGAACAATGGTAGAACAAAGTAGGCTTTCTTTAGATACACCCAGTGAATGTGGGTTTACTGATCTTTTTGTCTGAAAGGTGAAAGCAGCCATAGGAAGAACTAGTCTAGCAATGCTTTGTGCTGTAACATGAGAAATAAGTCTGCCCAGAGATGCAGTATGATGCAGTGCTTTGCATCTGCGCCAGAAAACAGGAGCAACTTGTACGTCATTCTTGCATCTTCTCTGTGCTGATCTGAGGAGCATATTTGTACAGAACAAGAATATGAATGTTAAACTCAGCCTGGAAATAGAATATCCTTTCAGAAGCCTGCTGTTTCTCATAGGACCATGGGGGAGAGAGAGAGAGAAAGTGTGTGTCTAAGGCAGAGGAGAAGTGATGCCTCTATGCAAAAATAAATCAATGAAGCCATTAACCTGTATGCATTTCCTTTATGTAAAGATGCAAATTGAAAACTAATCTTTAAAAAGACATTCTAAACAATTAGGTCAGAAAAGGGATTGAATACTAAACTCTCTGCTTGCCTGGCTTTTCTGTTCTACTTTGTAACGAGATTTTAATAAAAAGGCAAAAAAGAATGCCAGCTGAGCTGGCACATCTGACATTTTGATAACCTTGTCAATAACAGAGTTATTTTATTGGCTTTAAGCAGCTGCAGAACTTTTCCTTATTGTTTAGCTGTCTGTTCATTCTATTTCTGTCTTGTTGATAACAGTAAAAAGCAGATGAGTAACAGTGGCAAATCAATAGAAAGGCATGTTTCTTCTTATATGACCGTGAATTCAAGTCTTCAAATTACATCTTAAGACTCCAGGCTCTTTATTTGATCATAAATAGATATGCAGGAAAAACACCTGAATTTAGGTGTTGGTTTAGGGTTTTAAAAATGTATTTCTTCCCAGGTGTTCTCTTCCAAATTAAGTTATATTAAAAGCAAAGCACAATTTTATTTAAGTGAGGGACAAGCTTTTAAGCTTCTTTATAAGCATCTGTTGGATGAGTGACCACTAAGTGAACCTACATCAGTGTTTGACCTTGTAACAGCACACAAGAATCTTTACTGCTATTTATGAGGTTGCATTCCTGTTTGAAAGGTAAGATGAAGATTTCTGCTTTCTCTTCTGCCTGGGTCCTAAAAAAAGGCGCTGAAGGAGAGTTTAAAAGAAAAAATAAAATTTTACAAGGATATGTGCAATGTACTACATTCAGGCAGGCAAATTTGACAAATACCGCATGGCTACAGTACAGCTGGCTGAGATGGAGCACTTGAGAAAGTGATGTGGGAATCACTGTGCCTCGCAAGAAGAGTGAGAATCATGTGAAACTTCAAGACAAGTCCTTAAATAGAACCGGAGAAACAGAGATTTAGTTAGTGACTGAGCAGAACAAGGCAGAAAAAACAGCTATGACTGCTTTCTTGCTCTTGAGTCCTGGAGAACAGGCAGCAGGGGGAACACTTTGCTTCAGGTCATTCTGAATAATTTTTCTTTGCCTCAGAAATACTATATTTTTTTCAGATTTAGAACATTGGAAATTGTTTTCTTTTTTAATTGAATCGATTTTTAAACAAAAATGCTATTTGAAAAAAATTTAACCAATGAACTAAAATATTTAAGTGTTGTTAAAAGACCAAAATTAAACACTGTAGCACCTTTTAAATTTACTTCCTTCCTTCCTTTTACTCCCATTTCTGTGTCTCTCTCCCGACCCCCTGCCCCCCTCCTCTTGCATCAATTATGACTTGCTCTAGTGGCTTTGATTTAGTTCTGGTCCCTGAAAGTCCAGGTTTTAACAAATGTATTGTTCTGCTTTTAGAAGTAGTGAAATCTAATCTCAGGTGCCTCTGGTGCTGCTGCTTTCCCTGGGCTCTGCTCAGTCCCTGGCGACCTGGACGCTATTAAATGTGTCTGCTGACCACCTTGGGCTTGGAACAAAACAAAGTTCATTCCCTAAGTTTCCACTGCCAGTTGTTCTGGTTTCATTAGTGGAAAACAAACTCTCTTACTGAGTTGTAAGATCAGGAAGATCAACAATAATTTACAGGGTATAATTGCAGTGTGTTCATTTAGCAAAGTTATGCAGGGAGATCTTTTACACCTTCCAAGAACACCACTACATAAATGTTCTGGTATCATTCATCTGCATTTCTAAAATTTTGTTTCTGTGAAACTTTCATTTTTGGTAAAAAGCTCGAGGATGCTTCTCACCACTCTGGTATTCAGTCCTGCTTTACGGGAATAACCAGAAAGCAGATGATAGCAACAGTGCTCGAGAAAGGTGCTGCTCCCGTGTGCCACAACGAGAGCTTCCTCGTGGCTGAGGATGCAGCCACCTCTGAGCCCGCTCTTGAGTCAACACTGGGCGCATTGCTCTAGATGACACGTCTCGATCAAATGCAAAACCTGCAAAATCTTGCCTTCGGGTCGCTTTATAATCTGCACGTGCTGAACTTGCAGGAATTGCACAAAGGCTGCAAAAGTCAAAATTAAAAACAATACTTGGAAATAACAAAATACTACTCACAACAACAGGTAATTTCAATCAAACAGAATATTCAGTGTATGAAACTTCAGCTATGATCATCAAAGTTTATAAGCAACCAAAAGTGGATTCTAACTTTTATATGAATATGAAGTAGCTGCTAAGAATGTATATATAAATGTGTCACTTAAAAAATCAAATTTTGTTCCAAAATTTTCTCTTCTGAGTTCTTAAAAGAATTTTTTTCCTCTTACAACTTCATCAAAGACAACACTATAAAAAACCCCTGTGGAACACTTTGACCATCTGGCCCGTGCGTGTGAGCAGCATCAGGCTCGCGGGGCTGCTCGCTGGTCCATCTCGCCTTCCGTGCCGACCCCGGGGCGGCGTTAACGCTGGGTGCAACCCTCGCTCCGGCCTGTTCAGCCTTTCGCTCGCAGTAACCGAGTGGCGGTTCGCGGGGATCTGCGTGGGTGCAGCAGTGTCACCTGCCCAGTGACCCTCGGAGACACTTGGGAAATGTTTTTCCTGTTTATATTAAGCATTGGTTTTTTTTTTTTTTTTTTTTTTTTTTTTTTTTTTTTAACAAAACTTCCAGCTTGAGCTAATCCCAAGATTTAAGCGCATGAAGAGCTCGGCTAGGGGAGCAGCCGCAGGCGCCGTCGCTCTCGGCTCCCCTCAGCTCGTCTCCTCGGCCCTGGACGCGCTTAATGTCCGCCGGGAAGCGGGGGGTGGCCGGGGCCGGCCCTCTTCAGCCTGCCTCGCGTTGTTAGAGGCTGCTGGCGCAATGGGTTTAAAGCTGAAGTCACAGCAAAGAAAAGGCGTGAAATAAAAGAAGGGTGGTGAAAATGGTGCACAAGAAGTGTCTCCTGTGGCTAAACACATTTATTTGCCATGGAAAAGGCATCATTGTGCTCTTATGCAATGTGGCCGTGGCCATGAAGGTGGGCCAGGCCCAGCAAGGCCGCGGCCTGCGCTGCCAGCTGCGGCAGATATTCCTTTACAGAGAGGAATAAAAACGCTCCTACCTTCACTCGGCTTTAAAATACGAAGCTGGATGTGTGACGGAGCCAGGTCTCGGGGCGAGCGGCCCGGCTGGGCCCGCGGTGCCGCCATCCCACCGGGCCGGTGCCTCATGGAGCCCCGGGCCGTGCCGCCTCCGCACGGCCTCCAGCTCGGAGGGACGTTTCAGAGTTCAGAGGAGACGTCCGAACCCGGCAAGAAAAGCCATATGGAGCCTGGCACGCTCGTTAAACAGCGCTTTGGGAAAGAGCATGAGGAGCACCGGTCACTGCAAGCCGAAGCCGGCGAAGGTGAATGAGGTAAAACGGATTTTTAATTGCTGCTTTACGAAAATCACAGTGCGCTGTCAGAGGCTCCTCG
This sequence comes from Dromaius novaehollandiae, assembly GCF_036370855.1. Lineage (NCBI taxonomy): Eukaryota > Metazoa > Chordata > Aves > Casuariiformes > Dromaiidae > Dromaius > Dromaius novaehollandiae. The sequence goes on along the minus strand of NC_088112.1, from coordinate 22,293,641 downwards.
GCCTTCGCCGCCGCGAAGCTGGGGATGCTCAAAAACATTATATATAGCAGTAGCTGTCGGGTCGTCATAAACCCCGGGTTTACACTGGTTTTTACCGCCGCGAAGGCGAGCGGATGGCCGCTGCCGCGACGAGCTCCGTGTCCAGCTGACTGCTCCTCCCTGCGTAAGGCACCGAGCCTCGAATGCCCCAGCTGGAAACTGGTGGTTTCTGAGAAAAGATAATTAAAATAATCCTTCCACTTATCTTTGGAAGGTGACTTTTTTTTTTTCCTTTTCTCCCCACCCTGCTGGTTGTATGTAATTAGAAACTGAAAATAGCACCAAAGGCTGCGTGTAGGTTGGTAGACGTGCTTGGCTTCAAAAAACCGTTTGAATAAGACTAAGAAAAAGACCAGACTAAAGAATTTGCACTTGTAACGATCAGGATCAAAATGTCTCAGTGGGAGGTGACAACTTCTCCAGCATCTCAGTGGAGTAGTACCAGACCCCTATGAATCTAATAGTCTGGAAAGCATCTTCTACTCTCTAATTTATTAAAATTAAGCTTGAACTGCACAGTTCTGGTTTTACTGATTTACTCTCTTTTCTTCCTCTGCTAGTACTGATAATTAAAAAGAAGGGAAAAAATGATTTTATTGGACTCATTCTGAACACTTTTCCACTGTTATTTAGTATTTGCTGTTCAAACTGTAATGGCTATACTTGTAGGTGAAAAGCCCATGTTGTGTTGCCAAAAGAAGAAATATTAGCCGGGCTGCTTCTGTTAATATTTGCATTTGCAAGTACAAAACCGAGCTTCCTCCAGGGCTCTAACGCTTGTCTAGGAGTAAAGGTGCCTGAGGAAAGAAGTTTGAGCAGGGAGGTTACAAAAATGTTCATGGAAAATATTTCTTTATTCAATGATACTTTCAAAATAGATATAATACTTGGAAATGTCGACTCTCTGCTTAGCAGATCGGAAACTCTTCTAGCGCCTGGGACTGTAGCGTAACGTTTCCCGTTTGCCTCTGCCTGCCAGGTACTGTGTTTAAGGAGCGATAACCTGAAATGCAAGAGGGCTTTGTAGGTGAGAAACCTCCCTAGGTTGGTTGCTTTGGGCTTTTTGTTAGCAGTAGCCCTTGCAAAGTTGAGCTCAGCTGTGATGCTTTTGCTGCCTGTTTTGTGTTTGAACTTGGCAGAAGGTGGCCTTCAGTAAAAGATTGCATTTTGTTCCCTTTTCTAGCCTTGCGAGCCCTGACCCTCCCTTTGAGGGAGGATGAAGAGCTCATTTTTACATTCCAACTTTCCCCTAAGAGGAAAGTCTGTTTCACTTTATCTTTAAAATTGATCCATCTTGCTTAAGGGGAGATTTTTGAATGGCTGAATGCTGTAACTTGCATGTACCACTGGTTTCTAAGCCCATTGCTGATAAGGCCTTGCAAAACAAGCCTGTGTTTTGGGCAGATAAATGCTGTTTGGGGCCCAGTACTGTAGGACTGAGATACAGCAGAGGGACCTAGAGGAGAAGGTAACGCCTCCTTGCAGGGCTTCCAGGGGTCCTACCTAGAAACCAGGCGTGAATTTGCAGGCAACTTGGACTGGCTTCTCAGAGTCCAATGTTGCTACTTGTTTTTCCTCAAAAAAAATGGTAGTTCTTATGACTGATGATGACTTTTTTACATGTCAAATGCCTTTAAGTATGTTGCTGCTATCAAAGCATCTGAAAAATAAGGGCTACTGATCTGCAGATTTCAATGCTGTCTTTTTTAGTCTGTCTATAGAAAAGCTTTGTTTCTTTCTCCCAGTTCCTCCCCCTCTAGTCCAAGGAGTCCAGAGGCCAGAAGAAGGCCGTGCCAGGGTGACAGCTGACCCCAGACTGCCCGCAGTGTGCCCAGCTCCCCATGCCATAGCAGTGGGAACGGGGTGAGCGGGGACTAGGCGCTATGGGAACGTAGCAATGGAGAGGGGATATTTGGCCATTTGCTTTTTCTTGTGTTTCAACCTTTTTGAAAGCTGTGGTTCTGTGATACCATCTCATCGCTCTGAGGTCAGGGGGAAAGTGGGTGGATAAGTGTATAAATAAAAACTGGCATCAGATGTGGTACCAGTAGATGGCACTCAAGAATACACAGCATCCTTTCTGGGGTTTGGAGGACCAGCAGAGCTCGATGCTGTACAGGGTAAGTGGTTCTCTCTGGCAGCTCTTTGTGCTTATTCCTGTGAGAAGAGAAAAGAGCAGTGCTGTGTATTAATCTGACCATGTCCAAAGGCATATCTGAAAGCCCTGGAGGAGATGGGGTGTTTGAGGTGCCTACGGGCCACGATTTGAACCACCGGTGGGACCTGGCAGCTTGTGCCAGGGTGCTGTCGTGCTTTTGCCCTGGCTTATGCAGCCAGTGCCTGCCGGGCTGACCTGCCGGCAGCCCAGGAAAGTACAAATACATAGAGATGCCAAAACAGCTTTTTCAGCAATGGAAAAAAATATAATTTCTTTGTCAAAAGAGTTTGTGGTGATCACTAGACTGACTTTACATGGAGACCTGGGTAAATGCTAACTCATCTCTGCTTGGCGTTCCCATAAATCTTGATGTGGACATGACTTAGCTCTTCCAGTACTCGTACGTGCCAAGTTTGTCATCTTGAGTCAGTCTGTAGTGTCTTAGGGCTTGTTCATCTTCCCCAGAATAGATCTTCACCAGCTCATTAGTGGTGTCTATCCACAGATTCCCACCACTGGCAGAACAGTTATGTCAACACAGATGAGACCAAGAAGCCCTTCTTGTCCTGGCTTGTGTTGAATGTTCCTTCTTTTCGGAATGTTCCTTATCTTTTAAGCCAGTTTCTGCACAATTGTTTCAGCATTGGCTCCACAGCAAATAATCTATCATAAATAAAAGCATAGAGGCACATCCAGTATTCTTTAGAAATAAGGCAAGACACTTCCAAGCTATCTTCAAAGCCCACATAATTTGCCCCAAGCGTTTATCACTGGGACTGGTAACATTATAATTGTTGCCTGATTTGATGAATTCCATTTTCTTTTTTTTTTAATGTAATTTATTTGACAAATATTTCTTTTGTTGCTACTCTTACCCTCTGCCACAATAGCTGGAGGAAGAGACTTTCAGGGCAAAACTGTGCTCTGAGTTGCATTGATTTAGAGATTAGTGTCATGTTCCTCTTGAATTTTTGTAATTCATACTCATTAACCTGAAAATGTTCTTGCAATTTTCTTCTCCTAGACTAGTTTTTAAAGTACAAAAGCAGCTTCTGTTCATTTCAAGCAGCCTGAGAGGAACTGCCTCTTGCAAGGCACTACATTAGAATGCAGACTGAGACTCACTAAATAGTATTTAAATCAATACATTTAAATCAAGGATTTAAACAAATAAATAGTATTTATCTGTTTTATTTCCATCTTTTGAAGAATTGGGCTAAATCAATGGATATTTTTTTAAAAAATGTAACTATCTACACTGCCTAACTCTTCTAGCTGGTAAATAAGTAATATGGTCCTAATTCTAATCTCATTTGCTTACTTACACACTGGCATAGTTCCATTGACTGTAAGGAAACCGCTCTCTATTTTACAGTATTTTGCACAGCTTTCTGCACTCTGTACCATCTGTGTGGATTTGCTTGCACCCTGTCATGCTAACACAGGCACATTTTAGGACGAGGATATGTAGATCAGACAAATGATATCGCATAGCCACATCCATGCAGCACTGCGCTGGATTAAGTGGCGAGGTGGGGCGGATGGTGCCGTGCCTGGCCCGAGGCTGCCGTGCCGGTGCCGCGCTGCCCCGTGCACCCGGGGGGTCCGCACGCTGCCCTCCAGCCTCCCGCTGCGTCCTGAAGCTGCTTTCCAACCAGGACGCCTTCCCTCGTGTGAACCCACGCGAGTTCTGCTGAGCTTTCCAGTAGATAGCGAGTGATGTTTGATTTTTGTTGTTTAGGTTGTTTATTTTTTATTATTCATAAGCTATGCTCGTTATACACATTCCTTATCCACTGGTGTTCTTGATACCAAACACATCTGTTCATCCTCTAAAATCAGCTGCAGCCCAGGCAGGTTTGTTGGCATCGTCTCCAATCTGCTGGAATTAAGGCTCTTTACTGGGGAATATCACTGGAAAAACTGTTCCCCTTGGAGAGCTGCAGATGGGATTCACCCAAAGTGCAGCTGGACTTGGTGCAAAGGGTTTCTTGCAGTTATTATTGGATATTATTGATAACACAGAGTTGTGCCTGGGCTGGTGGCCTCAGCAGAGAACTCAAAGCAGGGGGCCTGACTTGTCCCCCTTTTTAAGGGGGGGGGGGGGGAAATATGAAGACCTCCAGCTTGTGAATTCATTTATTTTAAAATGTGTTATCAGCTCTTCTACTAAATATCCAGCTGTTTTTGTGGCCCAGTGAACAGGCCCTAGATCCATGCAGTCTAGCCTAAGGCACCCTGTTCCCTTTCCAGCTTGGACTTCACACTTCCTGCACAAGAGATGGAAAAAGCAATATGCCTAAAAATTGTACCCTCAGAAACTAACTGAAAGGAGACCGTTGCGCCAGTAAGTGAAAATGTGCTGTAGGGGAATGGGACTCATATATTGCTTCTTGGTGAAAGATACCTATTGCTAAGCCAGTAAGGAGTGGATATTTCTATCTTGCTCTTAGCCATAAATAGTTTTTCTGGGGCGAGGTGGAAAAGCACAGGTGCAAAAGCATGTCAGGTTTTTCTCCAGGATAAAGGTTTGACCCTGTTTAATTCATACCCCTTGAGTCTGGAGAACTACTTCTAAATTCTCTTGCTCTTCTTTCCCAGGCCCCTTTCTGGGGCCAGGTTGTAAGCTCATTTGTCCAAACAGTAACCTAATGAATAAGCCAGTGGCTATTCCAGAAGGTGAAATCTATACCTTTTGTCTGCTCTTATTCAGAGCAGGAATTTGCCCCACTGGACCCATCTCAGATGGGTGCTGGCAACAGTCCTGCTGTTCCTTTGGTTTTGCAGGGGGCAGGGAGGAATGCTTGTTTTTGGGTGTGGGGTTTTTTGTTTTGTTTTTGCAGTAAGCATCTATAAAACCCTTTTTAAATGAATGCTTTCTTTACAAATAATTTTTTTGCATGCTAACTTCTTTTAATATAATCAAGCTCTCTATTCATGAAAATAACTCTGATGAAACATCCCATTCAGTGAGGGCAATTTAGGCTAGACATCAGGAAAACCTAACTAATGATTAAAATAGTGAGGCACTGGTGTAAGTTGCCAGGAGAGCTTAAGGAAACTCCATTATGGGAAGTCTTTAAGAATAAGTTTGGCAGGTTTTATCAGGAATGATTGAGATATAATTGATCCTGACTTGGAGCAAGAGAATGGACTGGATGATTTCTTCTTTTCTTGTTCTGTATGATTTCCAAGAATCAAAAAATAAAAAGTTAAAATTAAATGATTCAATGTTACCAAATGTTCCCTCCCCTCTTTCTAAGGGAATTTTTCACTAAATTTCAACTGAACGTGCAAATAGTTGAGCACACTTTGTGATTTATGTCACATGTCAAAGTCTAAACCTCTTGAGGATGTAACTCCACATCCTTAAATACTTAAATATTTTTCCTTCTCTCTCGTATTGCTTAATAAGTTCGGTGTACTGCTAACAGGCACTTTGAATTGCCGTTTCTCCACTGATGCTGAAATCTAGGCAATTATAGTGAAAGTAGCACAGTTGCAGCCACCTTGCACAGTAAGGCTGAGCCAAGGCTCAATTTCCACAAATAAGAATTAGAACAAAGTTTTAAGCAAATATTATTCAACTGAATTTAAAGGAAGAGCTGAGTATTCAGAAAATGACTCATTGTGAGGGCGAGGAGCATGCACTACCTTAATGTTGTCTTGAGGGCTGTTTTAATAAATACATGAGAACTGACTAACAACAAAACTGATGCAGAATGCTGATGGTATTTTTGACCTTTAAAACCTTTATGAAAGTTGTAATTTGCTCATTTTTTAATTTAGGAAAGCAATAATATTAGTCATTCTTTACATTTGCTTCTCCAAACAGGCAGATATATTTGCAGCTTTTAATGATGGGAATCAGTATTTTAGCTCTGTGTATTAAAGCTAGATTACTTAAGACTGCCCGTTGTATCTGAAAGAAGACGTTGTATGATTGCTTCCTGTTTCTCTCATTGCAGTGATGGACAGAAGAGAGAAAGCAATCTTAAAATAGCTGCCTGTCATACCTAAAATTCATATGCAAAGGCATTTTGTTGCATGTTTTGTTTCCCTCTCCTAAACTATAGCAGTCAGTTCAGATGTCAATGTTCAGAGTAATCAAATACCCCAAATCAGAAATAAATATTGTGTCTTCTCTTAAACATATTTAACATCTCTTTTGTACATTTTACTTAGGTTGGCCTCCTTCAAGTTTAAATATTATTGTTCAGAATAAAAATGTTTGCCCTGATAGCAGGGATGAATGTCCATAAAGCTGCTGTCACGAGTTTTGTCAGTGACCCGCTGTTACCTGAATGCCGTCTGTTGCAGAAACAGCACTCCGAGCTGTCCAACGTGCCAGGCAGCTCTTCTGGAAAGCTGCCCATTTGGCACTTGCTTGCTCATTAGCAGCTTCTCTTTGTGAAGATAAAGCTGGTAGTCATGGATGCACTCCAGGTCTGAGGCACTGAAACCACACCTGGGGAGAAGCCAAAGCCTGGAGTCAGACGAGGTGGGGTAGGTGCGTGTGCAGAAGCCGGAAACTTTGTACATGGTTTGTTCAAAGGAGATTGCAGTGCTGTGAAAAAGGCCTTTGCTCTTGGGTGAATACTTGGCTGGCTGGAAGGTGGCATTTCAGTGGCACAGAGTAGTCTTGCTCAGTGAAGGCTTTGGAAGCCTAAGGCAATATCCAGTGAAATCTGTAATACTAATAACAGATACACTCTAGTTAATATTTCCTGATAGAGATGGGCCAAAGCTTGAGTTACTTTCCAAATCCCCGTGACTTTGCAGGTTGGAATTAAAATAGAATATTTATGCAAACCACAAAACTGATTTTGGCTTTAGAATGTGAAAACTTGCCTGATGAGTTTTTGCCAAATAAAACCACCCTGGGTTTCATTTCATTGCAGTTTTTCCAAGCGAGGATACTTTTCAGAAAATGAAATCCATTGACCCAGGCCAGGCCAAGAAATGAGTGAGGAGTGTACAAAGGTTATAACCATGCAACTTTAAAAACCTCTAAATCCACCCCTGTGTGGCTTTGCTGGAACCAGTGTAGCTCGCTCTTCGACACTTGTGAATTTTCAGCCAAGATCACATGAGAATAGCAAAGCTGCTTTCCCATCTAAGAGCTATCTCTCAATTTCAAAACATTTAACAAATGAACAAAAAATTGAACAGTTAATAACACTTTATATGCAAGGCAGTTTTCTGACTTTGAAATAGCTATGCCCAGTAATTGCCATCCTCGTTTTGCCATGGGGAGCAGAAGGACCCGGTGCTAAATATCGTTGATTCTTACAGATCAGACTTCAAAAATGCTTAGTCTCTGTCAAGTCCTATGGTTATCCAGGTACACTCAGACCCCTGCCTTCTCCATCCACTTCACGACATAGGTGAAGTATAGGGAGTTTATGTAGAGAAGAACTTGAGTTCATGATGAGGAAACAGCTCTCTCCATTTCTAATCTTGGATCTTTTATGCATTATTTCTGGGCGAATTGACTGGAGCTAGACTCCTAAATACTCTGCTCACCCTGCTTCAGACCTGCTTTCAAGGTCCAGTTTTGGAAAAAGCTAAAGAACCAGCATCTCCCATTATTTCTAATTTGTTACATGTACAAGTAACTCATGCTTCAACTGTTTTGTGAACTTCTACATCCTTGCACAGATGGTGGGGGTGAATGTGAGAGCTGAGGTTTCGTACAGATGGCACCAGGCACTTTGTCCAGTCACTGTTCCCTATGGCTTGCTCACGTGTGTATTTTGTAGACACTGGAAAGAAACATCTATGTATGTCTTTTAAAGACATCAGAAAGAAACGGCTGTGCTTCTTCTGAATGTGTTTGCCTTCAGACTGGAAATACAAGTAAAAGAGGACCTGAATTTTGTCACTAAGGTAGCATTCTGCTTCTTTCAGTGAGAAAGCTTCGGAGATTGTGCTATATAAAACTTCGCAGCCATACATTAAACGTTTTTCAGGATCCACAGTTTCATCTACACTTTATCTTTCCAGCAGCAACAGATTTAAGCAAGTTAAACAAAAGATCTTTCTCATCTCCTGCTACTTTTTCAGACTCCTCCCAGTATACGTCTCTCTTTCCCTGTGTCTCGAGGTAAAAGGCTCACAAGGAGAAAAACAAGAAAAGACCTAGAAGCTGACGACGTGTCAATGTGTTGCCTCTCGTGAGATGGATGTGCTAACACTTTGGCATCACAGAAAAGTAAAAGGCCATCAGATATGGTGAAAGAAATGATGAAACCAGATGTAAGACTGATTAAAACCACTTCCATTGATTCATACTTCATGTATTTCTCTGCCCTGGTATTTCACTGCTGTATATTTCCCCCCCTGGAATTCTTTATGCCCTGCGTGTGTGTGTAACACCTCAGCTACCAGCTGTGGAAATGATTGTGTAGTCACTGAAAATTGTGACTTTTGGTGAGAAATGGGCAGCAGAAATGGAGAAAGTATTAATGCACAGTATTCTGTTCTCATATATGTCTTATTAAGTGCTGAGGAAAGAAATGAAACCCTACAGAACCATGGAATAATTTAGGTTGGAGGGAACCTCTGTAGGTCTCTAGTCCAACCTCCTGCTCCAGTGAGATCAGGTTGCCTAGGGACTTGTCCAAAATAAGTCCTTACCTATAATTTCTATGAGCCACTGACAGCTCTTTGATATAGCCATGGTTTTACTTTGCAGAATAAAGACACATCCGAAAAATGGAAGGTTTTAACCAAAAATAGCTACTATTCCCTCCAACTGTTCCTCTATTTTATTAACAAATTTTCTATATACCAGAGATTTCTCTAGCATCCAATTTCTGCCATGCTTAGCAAATGTGCACCTTTCTGTCTGTGAACTTGATCTTAAGGCGTAGTAAAATGACAGCTTCCCTTACCACCTCTGCATGGAGATGAAGTGACCTGCTTTCGGGGATGGGGCTGTCCCAAACTGGACCACGAGGAAGTCTTTGAAAAGTGCTGAGCTATTCCTTCCTCGCCTACTGGGAATTGAACTCCGCAGCTCTGCAGCATCCCACTGAAACCACTCATATATGGCTTAACTTGGCTGAAAGCTTCATGAGCCTGAGTGAATTTGGGGTTTGTGATCATATCCAAAATTGGATGTGTTTTGCCAGGGTTTTGCTATGAAAATTGCTCACAGCTCCATTGACTGGCTGTGCTGCCTCTGCAGTGTCAATTCTATCCCTGGCTGACACCTTTGATTTTGGAAGTTGTCTTCATTTTCCAGAGCAAAGTATGTACATTAGCTATTTTTGGATAGCGTATATTTAATCTCCTGCAAGAAATGGAGCAATTCACTTGTTCCTTATTTCCAGAGCCATTACATCTCTCTTGGTGACAGCTCCAAGGAACAGAAATCCGTAACTTGTTTAATGTCTTCATTTGGGTGATCAAAAGACATCTAACCAAAAATCCACATCTGTACTACCAGGAGGAAAACAGCATGCAGCGCCTTCTAGATGAAGTAGTTTTTTTCATCTTGGGTAAAAAGGAATGTTAAAAAAAATCTTTTTGAATGGTTCTAATATCTGCTTGGAAGCTAAATTAAAATATTACTGTCTGTTCTTCATTTTGTCCGGTCATTGTTTGATTTTATGTTTAGCTGATGATAAACTGTGGACTTTGCACCATGTAAAGTGTATTTAGACTCTTAGCTCAAGTGAAAAATGAGCTATCTGTGCCAGTATTGAAATGTGCAGGGAGAAATCTGGGACAGTCACATGGGCTGCCAACGGAAATAACTGATGGAAGATTTTACTGTGTTTAATTGAAAACACATAAAGTAGAGGCATATATTGTGAGTTCCTTCTGATGGAAAAGCGACAAAGTACGTAGTGACTTCAGAGGGGCTGGAGCACGCGGCCAGCGAGATTCGCGAGCCTGTCTGCCGGCTTCCTCTGCATACGTGTACCGGGGCAAGCTAGACCGCGTGCAAACTGCAGAGATGATCTCTATTGCTAATAGTTAGAGGGGCCTCTCTTTCAGATCAGAACATATGAACCTGCTCGAGCGTTCCAAGCTCTACAACGTGCAGTTCGACAGCAACTGCAGAGTCCTGAAGTTTTTGCAGATTTGCTTTAAAAAAAAAAAAAAAAAAAAAAAGGATAACAATTGCTGTCCTTTAACTGCGAGTTGGACTTTGAGAGCGTGTTGTTGATTTAATGCAGTGTGCGCAGACCAAGTTGTTTACTGGAGGCCGCGCTACCTTCCTGTGGCACTATAGGAAGGATATCTTTAACAAAGATGAGGCAACGTTCACTTAAAGACAAGGCTGTGTTTGTGGGTTGAGGCTAAGTGCAGGGAGCTCCAGATGAGATTAGCATTACTTAGGTGAAAGCAGTAGCAGTCAAGATCTGGATTTGGGGCCAAGGTAAATAACGAGTTGAAACAAGGTAAAGAACACAGGGTCATGCCACGGGAGCAGTGCAAAAATACTGGCTCTGTTACGTGCTCGATGCTGATGAAGCAGCTCTAATGCCTCGGCCTCGGACTGGTGGCTGGGGCACAAGCTGATGTTGTTTGGTCTCGTACAAACTGAGCCATTTGTTCATAATAGTGCAGGCTCATACGTGGAAAAAAACGCTGCAGTGTTTTGTCAGCGTTTTTTGGTTGGTTTGCTGGGGGGTTGTTTGCAAGTTTTGGGGTTTATTTGTTAGTTGATTTTTAATGGCAATTATTTTTAAAACTGGAAAGCAACAAAATTTTTGCAGAAGTTCTTGAATTGCTTTTTAAGGACTGCAGACTCACGTGTGCCTTGGTGTCTTTGGTCCCGCGAAGCGATGCTCTCTGGTGCTGAACCCCCCGAAGCCTGCCCGAGCTCTGCCCTGGTGCCTCCGCGGTGGCCGCAGAAGGTGCGTAGTCCCCTTTCCTCTCCGAGGGGCAGGAGATGCCACAGGCAGAGGTCTGCCCGCTTCTGCGGGAATGCCTTTGAAGAGCCTTTTGGCTGTCTAGTCTACGACACTTTCTAAATACCAAAAGGGACCGTTTTGTCTTTAAATCCTGCCTCCCGGCAGCCAAAGGACCTCTTCCGAGCCATTTCTGTCTTCTGCTGCCTGACGCCCGGGTTGCGGTGCTCCTCGTGGGTTCCTCTGGCTGCGGCTTGTTTCCTTTTCTACTGTACTTCGCGCCAGAGCTAGGTGTGTTCTCAAATACAGCTGCACGGAAAGGTCACCGAGCAACGCGGCAGTTATTGTTCGAGAGTTCTTATCGCTAGTATTTTTTCTCAGTGAAATCATTAGCCATAAAGTGGAAAAAACACACTGAGAAATATTTTTTCTTCCCTTAAAAGGTGACGTATTTTGTTCTAAACCCTTAGACCGATGAGAAGTCGTAGGAGAGAACGCTGGCATCATTTAGATAGCGAAATAAGGAATCATCGAATAACCTTTGGATTTCTAAATCTGGCTACAATCAGCAAACGAGTGTGGAAAGCACTGATAAAATAGATTTCTCTATTCTCTATCTTTTTGTTCACACTCAAAGGCTACTTCAAAGGCTAGCACAGTTCTTCAAACCCTGGATGTGCTGAGACAAAAGTGAGATTTGGGAGTGTATTTGAGCACTCTCAGTGGGCACTATTTGTAACTTGGGCCACAAACTCGCTGGACCTGGAGAAAAATAAAAATAACCACACTTTTAAATTCTCACAAAGAAAAGGGAGTAGGTTTTTCCTTCCCGGACTCCCTTTCTCTCCCTCACACATGCACGCACAGAGGCATGCTTTTCCCGTTTTCTAATCTACTCTAAGTCAATCTGAATGAATGGAAGTACCAAAATGAAAGAAAACCGACATTTTGCTGTCTGGTATTTAACAAACCTTCTGTGTGACATGCATCTAAAGCTTGTGCAATAATGCTAGCACATCTGTTATTAGAAACAGTTACCAGTGGGGAATAGTGAACTGTATATTCTCTATGGTTACCCACAACAGAAGAGCTGTAATGTGAAACACTTTGGGCTAGTGGAACAATTCATTACCTCAGAATCACAGGAAATAGAGGTCAGGTTTTAAAAAACCAACAAAAATAGTCACACTAAACTCTGTTCACCTGTCTTTGCCCTTTATATTGCATCACTCGATATCCCTCTTGCTGCTGTCTGTGTAATCATTTGCATTTCTCACATTTCAGCCTTTCTTTCATGCTACTCCATTTTTCCTAAGTTATTTTCCCTTTCTGCCTGAACAAGTCATCGAAGGCAGCTCTGTGGAGCAGCTTCTCTGTCTTATACTAACCATTTTGGATCTAATTTTCCCTTTGTGTGCAAGGTCGTAGCGATGGACTGTCAAATCTTTTGACACTTGAAGTTTGCAACAAATGAAATGACTTTCCCCTTATATCATTGACCATCATAATGTAGGAACAAAGCTTTTGTTTTGCTCACATTAGCCAAGTCTGATACAGTATTATAGGAAATCAATATGATTATTCAGTTAGAAGCTCAGACTGTTGATGAAAACACATGTGGTCTTGCATTTAAAAAATCTTAGCAAGCTACTACTTTATTACTGCAATAAGTACGTCACACTGCTATGATGGGAGGTGACTGATCTATTTTAAAAGGTGCCACAGAGATTCCATGCAACCCTCCTTAGCAATTAAATATTTTATCTTGCCAATCTCTGAATTACAGAGCCTTGCTATCATTTGTAAGTCCTTGATACAAGACAAACCCTTATTAATTAGCTTCTTTCCATGTGTTGTGAGGTAAGAAGCTGAGTGCTTTGATCTAAAATTCAATTTCTTAAGCTGTACTTCTAGAATTGTTCACCTCCAATATTCTGAAATATTTTGGACTTAATGTTAGGTTAGTGAGCACTGTTAGTCCCTTAGGTGATATGTAAGATTTATGTTTATATATCAACCCCTGTTTACAGCATTTAGATACTATTCTTTATGATTTATGTAACAGAAGAGTGATGCAAGACAGAAAAATTCATTCTTGCCAAGGACAGTACACTGCTTAAAAAACACTCATAAAAGGCCTAAAATACCTGGAATTAGAGATCTGACCGCCATCACCTGGGATGTAAAAGGAGACTAAATTCTAGCTAATTTTAGTTATGTGACTTTTAGTGTTGCTTAATTACAGTTCTGCCAGAGGGGTGTTATTCAGGTTGGAATGCATTTCTGCCTTGGAGAAAAGAAAATTGATAATATATGCTTGTAATTGCTGCTTTATTGAAAAGCCATGGAAAGTTTGCATGGACATCCTACTCTTTAAGTAAAGGATTTTGGCTAAATAATAAGTGTTAAGTAAGTAGGAAAAACGTCTGTGCCTGAAATGTTGATAGTGCTACGCAGAAAGCGAGAAATCTAAGCCTTCCGATTGGCTCTTGTTTCAACTCTCAGAGACCACTATTTCTACGTGTTTCGAGAATTTTTTCTCATCTCCTGTAAATTCCTTTTTATTTAATGTACGTGTATATATAGGAAATCTGGAATCATGATCTGTCCTGTAAATATAAAAATGCTAAAAGACAGGCTTATTTCCAGTAATTCTTTAGCAATAATTGCCTGGATTATTCTAGTCTAGCCTGTCTACAGAAGTTTAAGATGACAATAACGTAACCGCTCATTCCCATCCATTGGCCATATGCAAAAGTTATTTGCCAAAGGAAACAAAACAAAGTAGTTACTGCAGTTTCAGTCTTTGATGTTCTGTCCTTAGGGAGCTTCTGGAATTAACGCATAAAGGTCAAACAAATAACAAATATTTTCTAGTCTCAAGTTTCACTTGATTAAAAAGGAACAGATACTAATTAGTGATATTAATTACGCATAACAATCTCAAATGAGTCTAATAGAAACCATTAAATCTGAAGTGTTTTATTACTAGAGTAAGAAGCTGTTTATTTTTCTTATAAAAAATAAGGATAAAATTAAAAATAAATAAGGAATTTGCATCCGCTTTTGCTGGGAGTGAAAACTGTTCATAAGTCCACGAAGATGTTGTTGCTTACATTGAGGTGTCGCTTCTCCAAGATTTTTAAATGACACTTTTGAGCAATGCTTCGAGTATGATGAGCTCGCTCTCAGTTATTTTGCCTTGCCGTCCAGTGCTCCCACAACGGAGCCTTGCTAAAGTGTCTTCCTGAAGTGATGCTTATATAACTATTGATCTTCAGTTATTACAATTTTTTTTGATAGTAAAAGTAAACCACATGACAGCTCTCTGTATGTTTAAGCATAAATGGCTTCTTATGCTGAGACATATTCTGGAGCAGCTGGAAAAATGTGTCATTTATTCCTTTAGGAGACAAAGGTTTGATTAAGCAGCTTGTTATCATTTCTTTCACTTATACAATGCAATGCACTATAATAGCAAGTGCATTTGAGATGATATGCAGGTGTATAACTTCATTTCGCTCAAAAACCCCCATAAAAATTGCAAAGCAAAGGAAATGTGACTAGCATTGCTGTGTATTCCTAGCACCAAGCGCCCACAGTGATGGTGTTGCATGCATATATACTGGTACGTACCATTTGGCGCACAGTTGTTCTGAGGAGTTTGGTTTTAAGATAATATGTCTAATTTCATCCTACACTTTTGCCTTGGTTGGGGTTTTTTTTCTTTAATTCCTAACTCTTGTAAATGTGGTTGTGTATGACCCGTTTCTTCTTGTCCTGCTTTCAGCTATGGTTTTACTGGTGGCAGCCCGGTGTTTTGTGTCCCTGCCGTCCCCGAGGGGTGCTGTACCAGCACAGTGCGCCCCGGTTCCAGTGCTGCGCCGAGTGCGGGTGCACCCAGGACCATGCTTCGTGCGAGAGGACGCTCAGGCTCAGAAAGGTATCCCAAGGGTTACACAGTTCAGGTGGGGATGAACCTCAGTCCCCAGGGTAACAGCTGTCCCTGAGTTCAAATCTGTCACGACTCTGTTATGTTTAAGATTAGTGATCTTCCCACACTGAGAGGCATGTTCAAAAACCAAGTCATCCCTCTCTGTATTCTTAAAAGCATAAGATTGACTTTAAAACTACAATATTCTTCATAAGGCCTTCTAGGTTTTTAGACTTTTGGGTCTTCATTTTCAAGCTCCTTTTTTCTCTGCAACCATCAGGGGTGAAAACATATTCTGCAGGAATTCATTTTAAAAAATCCTCATGGATTTAGAAAGAACATTTTAAAGAGCAAAATCAATATCTCAGGATTCTCCAGAAAATCACAGGCTAGTAAAATTGCTTATATAGTTTACACATTGCCTTATATATTTGCAAGTGAGAACTCTTCCTGACTCTTCAGCCAGTCAGCTCCACAGCTGGCCTTATGAGAAACAGACGCTTGACCCTATTTCCATTTGATGCCTCTCCACGGCCCCATAGTTTGCTTGTGCTGGATACAGGTCTGCAGGCACTCAGGGACCATAACTGCAATTGTTGTTGAGGAACGGAAACTTTGACCTGCTTCTCCTCACACTCTCACGATAGTGCAATGAACCTATGGATTTCACTTGCAAGAAAAACATCTCTTCTCTCTAAAGTACTGCTGGATTTAGGAGCCTAACTGTTGAAGCAGAAGACTGGTTTTGCCTTATTAACTGTAACAATTTTATTCCTAAAGATAAGAAACACATATGAGATTAGGTAAAAACCTAAATGTCAAGATTGACAGATCTAATTTCTAAATTGTTGGTTTTCTAGAGCTTGTATTCTGAGAGTACTGAACTATCACTTCTTCCCCAGCATTTTGGGAGAATTTTGTAGAACATGTGTACCTCCATATCAGCATGATACTGTCTGAGATGTATGTCTATAACACTTCCCAAGCCTAGTGACTGGTAACTTCTGAAGCTGGGAGAACCAGTAGCCTCACAACCTCTGCCTTTTCATTGTATGGGTTAGATCAGTGGCCACACTGAATTTAACAGTGAAGAAGAAGAAAGCACAGGTGTTCAAAGGAGGAAAATGATTTCCTTGTAAGAACTCCATCAATGGATACCAAATGTCTAAGAGTTTTCTGTAAAGTCCTCAAGAGTGCTAGGTAATGGCCAAATGATTTAACATCACGGTCGCCAAAATTCTCCATGGAAAATGTGCAAGCTGCAGGAAGGCTAAGTCTGCAGGACTAAATGGTGTCTTATGGATAGACCACCCAAGCGAAGATACAGAAAACAGTTAGTCCAGGTCTACATTACAGACTTTTTCCAGTATAACCGTGTTGGGCATAGGGATGGTGGCCTGTGATCTCTCACCAACTGTGCTAGCAGAAGCATGCTATTTTTCGAAAATATGTAAGAAGAAATGTATGCTTATTTTCATTGGACTCCTGTAAGTGTCTTTGACAATCATTGCCATAATATTGTTTATATAAGTAGAGGTACCCATACATGAAGTACAGAAATATTGCTACATTATAAACAGGAGAGCCGGGTTAAGCCTGAGATCCTCTGGAGTGTCTATGGGATGTTGCCATTCTGCTGACATATGGTAATGTTTTCTCCCAATAATCTCCTGCAGAAGTTGTTCTGGGCCAAGTAGTCATACATTCAAATTCCATAAAATATATAGCAGAGTTTATAAAGTTATTAGAACAAAAATGTTTTTGGAGATCTCGTTTCATTGTACAATATGCGGCTTCAGCAAAAGATAGCTGTAAACAGATATTTTAGCTGAATACAAAACCCTTTTTAGTGTTTACTCTGACAATCCTAATGGTGGATTTCAGCCAAAATGTTTGTCTAGCTTCATGCCTTAAGGTTTCTACTTCAGATTCACAGCTGAATGTTTTCCTCTGTGATGGATTATTATTTAAAACTGCTGCTCTCTCCAGTACTCAAAATGCCAAAGTCAGTTTTTGTTGCAAGCTGTATTTAAATTTAGAGTCAAATTCTGCATGTACTTCATGTCAGTGTTTGTACATGAGGATCAAATCTTGAAGGCTGTCCTAAGCAAAAGTAAGAGAAGACCGGAATCAGGTCCTTAATTTTTCAGTTAAAGAGTAATAAATAATATTATTATGCATCTAGTAAATAATTATGTTTGCTAAAGTAATCAAACTAAGGCACTACCAGAATCTTTATGGCAATTAGAAATCTTCTATATTAAAACTGCTGTCTGCTTTTGCTGTCTGTAGATCTAACACTGGGCTTGAGCTTGCAGAGAAGTCAAATGGCAAAAGCTTCATCCAGCTCTGGGTACATATTAATGTCTCCAAAGGCCAAAGGATGTTTCAGGAGAAAGGTGCAAGCAAATTGCTAAAACTGGCTGGTCAATGAAGAGTTAATCAATGCAGTTGGCTGGATTTTGTCAAATGATCAGACACAGAGTTTTGATATCAACTACATCTGGCTATCTAATATTGCACATTAGCATGAGCAGTAAAAATAGTCTTTGGCAGCAAGAGCTGCACCAGAATTCTGAATAGGTAAAATTTTGAGTCTCGGGTTTGATTACTATCACATTAAATATTTACAACCCTTTGCCTCAAGCGAAGACCATACTACCTACTGTGGTGTCAGCAATGACAGCTATTGTCCATCTTTTGGTGCCAATGTTAAATTACTTCATACTCCATCTGCACAAGGCAGGGTGATACAAAGTGATGCGAGAAGTGTAGAAGAAGTAGGTTTCAAAAGTAAATTGAAACAGAATACCCTTTTAAAGGCCTCAGGAAATGCTACTGAAAAAGGAAGCAGTTAGTACACTAGTGTGGCAGAGGCACGGTTATGGGGACTATCGTGTTCATTAAACGTGTGCTCTGAATATACCCCTCTACTCTTCCTAGTTCTGTAAAAAATGTAAAACACAGTTCAAAGTGGTTGAAGATAAACACATGATATAGTAAGGTGCACCTGAATTGCCCAAACTAGGGGTTGGTTGTGAATTTATACTAAGCTTAGAATTTCACTGTGATTCTTTTACTTATTTAATCTAAGTCCATTTCACTGTGATTCTTTTACTTATTTAATCTAAGTCTAAATAGAAAAGGCAATCCAATACTGAGATTAATACAAATTTTGGTTTATTTCCACTGAATAATTGATTAACAGTATATGTTGTTGTTATTATTTGGCTACCTGCTTTGCTAGCTATCAAAAATAGTTTGTTTCCTTTGTTCGGTTTCTTTTCAGGATCTTTTAGAGTATTGTTTCCAGAACTCAGTCTTCTCAATTCCCTCTCAGTTCTTCTGTGAGACTTAGTCCCTTCGTGAGCCTCTAACTATTTGTGTCTAGGTGAAGATAAGCGGTACTTTAGTGATAGGAAATACGTCGCATCAGAAACATAGCTTCACTGCAGTTTCTGCAGTTTCACCGAATACAACAAATGGTGCTGTATTGGGTTTTTTTCTCCATCTCATCGTAGGCAGTCTGTAATTTTGAGCATTAGGACTGGAAAAGCCAAATCAATTGTGCAGGCAAAGCCGAGTCAAGCAGGAGCAGGTGGCCCTCAGGCTTGGTCTCGCTGAGGTTTGTGGCGCACTGCTGAGGACTTGGGAAAGGTGTTAGGAAAATACAACTGCAGGGGTTTCTACTTCAACATTACTGAATACAATTTTATGTTAAGTAAACATTTGCATGCATTTTATTCCAACCTCTGTAACCAAACCTAAACTAACTAAATAAGACTTTGCCCTAGAACATGTATTTTGGTTTGGTTCCTAATTTTAAGGTTTAGATAAAACTGAAGAGATTTGTTTTTTATCATCAGTCTTCATTACTAGTTGGCATCTGACTCATGAATGAAAGCAGACTGGCTGCTCTCCCTTAGCTAATTTATCTAGGCCAAGCTGAAACATCTGATTATTATTATGTGGCCTTACTGACATACTGGTTAAAGATTCCCCGAACAGAATTGGGAGAGACAGCTTTAATAGCCCCTTAAAAGAATTTTCCAGGAAGAAAGGTGTTTATTTAGATACAGAGTACATAATTTTGCACTGAAATCTTCTAATTGCCTTGCATGGCCCTCGGTGAAGCAACAGCTCGCGGCGTGCGCTGTCAGTGCTGGGCAGAGGCACCTCTGCTCTGCCTGCGCTGGGGAGGAAGCAACCGCCGCAGATGTGGGCAGTCGTTCAGCCAAGGGGGGCTTCAAAGGGGATCCTGCGGTGAAGAAGAACGTGTCAGGTAACATGCTGTGGCAGTTCAGTGTGCATAACCATTAACCAGACTCCTACAACCCGTCCTTAATGCCACGGACTGGCTTTGCACGTAACTGCATGACCGTCTCCCCAGCTGGTACAGTAAAATCTGAGAGGAGTCAGGAGCCCGGGACCAGGGTGCACAGATTGCCAGTTGTGGAAAGAATGAAGTTACGGCTCCAGGAGTTATCCCAGGAACACCACACTGTCCACTCTGCTTTTTAAGATGTCAGTGTTGGCCCTTGAAGCAGGTAGGGTTTAGGCATAAATTCCCTGGCAATTCTGCAGGTTCCCAGCCCGTCACCCTGTGGCTTGTCACTGCTCATCTGTCTGTGCTCCCACCTCTGTCCTTCGAGCTGGGGGCTGAAGGCAGCCAGCAGCCTCTGGGAGACTGGCTGCTGTTGCCTGCCTATATGCAATGCGAAACATATTTCATGGTTTCAGAGATTTGAGCTAAAAATGTCTTAACTTATGGTTTTCTGTTTTTCATAAGTCTGATGTTTTCAGAAACTGATGTTTTGGGACTGTTGTCATCTTGATTTATTTTCTGGTTTTGAAAGGTCTGAACTTGTATATCCATCCTTAAGTTCGTGCCTGTCTGCTCAGCACTTCACTGAGCTGGGTTCAGTGTTGGTTATTCTGCATGGGAAGAGAAAAGATTTCTGTGCTGGAGTGAATGTAAAGAGGGCGAAACTCTCTTGAGATGAACAGAGCTGCAGTTCGATCTGGGTTACTCAAAGAAAAATGTGGTAGGAGATTTTAAAAAATTCAAAAATGCTGTTATGGCAAAGAAGAGAAAGGGCTCTGTTTTGAAATCTCTTGCACAAATGATCCAAATTATTTGATCAATAACCTATTCTCAGAATGTCCTTCTTCCAGGGGAATTTGCAATAGCACAGTCAGTGGTTGAGTATGTAGGAAATTGGACACTTAAACCAAAAGGATTTTTAAGAGAAATGTGAAGAGATCTATTGATTTCAGGATGGTGCTCTCGTCTGAAAGATGAGATGAATATTGCTTGAAACAGCAACGTGGAGAGGTGTGAGCAGAGCATGCGTCTCGGTGGCTGTTCTCACCCCCTCTTCCCTGGGACCAGCGACAGGGCTGTGGCATCCGTGTCATTCCCCTTTCGTGAAATTATTCTGTGCAATCGTTTTGGTCATGATCAGAACCATGGTTTGAGCTCTGCGTCTGAGGACAAAAACAGGCTAATGCCAGCCTTAAGAAAAACAACGTGTTTGGTTTGGGGGAAGAGGAAAGGAACTTGAGTGCCTTATTTCCAAGAACCCCTCACTGAAATTAGTCTGAGTCTAGGACTTTAAGTCTCTTCTGTACCCAGCTGAAGAACACAGTTTTTCAGAGCATTACAGGTGGATATGTGGATTTTAGATTATTGAGAAAAGTTATCCCTCAAACAGAGGGAGCCTCAGCTTCGCCATACGAAAGCCGGTGTTCCCTTTCAATGCAATCCCTCGTCTTCAGGGCTACCTTAACGGCAGTGCTCGCTTTCCCAGGACGAGGAGCGCGGTGCTGGCTCGGCACCGGGGTGGTCAGCCACCGCGAACCTCCGTCTCTGCTGGCCTCGTGGGCTGAAAATGCTCTCTGCAGGGGGAAAGCAATGCTGCGGCGAGGGCTGCGGGGCGGCGGGGCCAGAACGCAGGCTCCTGCCCACCGCGTTTCCCGTGCGGCCGTGGAGGAGAGGTCTGGCCGGCTGCCTCAGTTTCCCCGCGGCAGCAGCAGCGGCAGGGAGCATGGGGAGATATTAATAACCTCTGTGCTGGAACAAGGAACAGAGGAGTCATGCTCCCCACTCTCATAATGTTCAAAAATCGAAGTACCTGCGGTGCCTGTGATTCGAGGTCTGCAGACAGGCAGTTCTGGTATCCAGCTGAGGGGAGCAGTGCCGTGGGTACGTGTGGGTACATGGACTACCAGTACTGCTTGGAGAGAAGAAAACTTACCAGTACATGACTCTCAAATTACCCTGCTCGCGTTGCTGAATCATCTAACTTATCATGCAGTTGTTTAGATGCTCACTCCTCCGACTTACCATTTTCTTTTATTCCATCTTATTTTTTGTATTCTTTCCCCTGCTTCCCAATGATCTCATATGAAATTAACTGACATTGCGTTTCCTAGTCTTTTAACAACTATTAAAGCAGCTTTACCAAATGATTGCTAAAAAAGACTTTTAAGCTTCCCAAACATAATCATTTATTAAAGAATAAAGGAAATAGCATGCTGTGTTATAGTGACTTCACAGGCTTATTTCTTTCTACCAATTAATGGTTTTGAATGAAGCTGTAATTGAGCAATGACTAATACCGAAGACAGAGATTGTCTTACCTGGCGTGTTTAGATCTTGTGCATAACTTTTATAACAATACTGAGGAATAATAATACCACCATATTGCGGTTTCTCCAAGGATCTCAATTTGTTTATTAAAATTACTGTACCGATCCATAAGGGCTCTTAGGAAATCAGCATGGTTTAGGAGAGGAAGGATTTAAATCAGAGTTAAGAAACGTATGGAAGAGCCAGACGAGAGAGCTGAGCCAGCAGGACGGCCCAGGGCTGCCGAAACGGGCGGCCGTGCTGCCACCTCCCTCGCTGCTCCGCGGCGGCACCGCTCGGCTCGCTGCGCCCCAGCCCCGGCGGTCTGGGGGACACGTGGGGCCCGGAGGTGAGCAAAGGCGACCACCCTTTCCAGGCCACCCGGGCTAGCTCATACGCCTGCAAACGTAGGCTCTGCCCCGCGAGGCGGTTGCGGTGGGATTTTCCCCCAGGGAGCCATGCTGAAGCCTGACCCTTCCTGTCTTCGTCTGCAGTGTGTAATTAAAAGTACAGCCTGGGCCAATTAAAAGTACAGCCTGGGCCAAAAGGGTGACAGTGCCAGGCTGCCAGCACTGTGTAACCTGAGCGCTGGTGACTGGTGCTGGCACATCTCTGTTATTGGTCCCATTTTACAGATGCGGAGATCAAACTGCAAAGACTCAGCGACCTGCCTGAAGCCGCGGACACCGGGCAGCCGTCCCGCTCGAGCAGCTCCTGCGCCAGCCTTGTCCCCGTCTGCTTGTTCCCCCGTCTCTCCGCTCCCGGCGGGCTGTGTTGACCTACTGCCCGTGCAGGTACGTGCCATAAAATGGCCCTGGCAGGGGAGGTTGTTCTCCAGCCAAACCACGCTCCCGCTCCAGCCTGAGGCTCTCCAGGCGCCGGGGCCGGTGCAGGAACGAGGTGGGCCGGCCGGGCCAGGGCAGGAGCCGTGGTACCGCTGCCGCGCGGCACCGTCCGTGCTGGGCTCAGCCAGGGACCTCAGCGAGCCCACGGCCCTGGTCACTGACCCGGCCACGCAGCCCGTCCTCCCTCAGCATCCCAGCGGATGGGCAGGTCGAGCGGGTACTGCTGCTCAGGGGGAGACCTTGGGAGACCTCGCTCAGCAAGACAAGGGGTTCCTCAGTTTCTGCAAGTGCATGTTGTTTATAAATACGTGATGTACTTAGAAAAGTGCTGTTCAATTTACCAATAATGCTGTATTTATTTTTCCCAATTGTATCTAGTCACTAAGTAGTATTTCTGCATCCTATTGGCTGACTGAAATGGTTTCTCAGGAAACTGGCAATTAAGGAGTAGGAAAAATGTCTGTGAGTCACAGATACTTATAAACAACGAGAAGAGATTGATTGGGCTACAGTGGTAATTGCTCAGACATGGTGAAGGCCCTGGCAGAAGCACGGCGCTGTGTTCTGGCGACGCAGCCACGGCTCGGGCTGTTTGTCCCTCGAGCCGGCGGAAAGGCCGGACTCGCTGGTCCACGGCGCAGGCACCATCGTGCCGGCTCTGAGAAAGGACTCGCTTCAGGAGCTTCCCCGAGCTCAGGAACCGCTGGCCCTTTTGCACCGGGGAAGCCGAGTCCTCGCCCCGCGGCCAGGCACCGGTCTGCTGGCGGTGCCCGCTGCTGCTCAGCGCAGCGCCCGCCTGCCCCGCGCTTCCCCTGGGGCTAGTCCCTGCCTCTCGGGCGCTCCCCAGCCCTGCTGTCCCCGTGGTGTGACCGTCGGCGATGCCTCCACGCTGCTTCCTCCTGGGCTGCCGGTCCAAAGCCCCTGTGTTTTGTGCTTTTTCAGCTGCAGGCAAGCCAACCAGATGGGGCTTGCCGTTAGGCAAATGTGAAGAAGGAAAGAAAAGGATATTTACGGTTTCTAGCTGTTATGCTGCCTCTCTGTCAGGAGAGAGGATTCCCCTTGCCTCAAACTCTTCACGTTTGCTCGTTCGCTCATGCAAACAGCAACAAAGCTAAAAGAAAAAGACTGCATGTGCCCTTCCTCTTCGACTCTGCTGTTGGACGGTCTGCGTGGGTATCTGGGCTGACTCTGCAGAGACCCAGGTCCCTCTTGCAGAGTTTCTTGCAGCCTCACTCTTAGATCTGGCACCAGCCGATAGCGGTAGCTCCTTCCTTCCTCCTGGGGGAAGGATAAGGTGAAGCAGAACATGTGAAAGGGAAGTGCCCCGAGGAAACCTCGCCTCCCTGTGCTCTCCCAGGCCCTCTGCTCGCAGCTCTCCTTAGAAGTCATTTATACGTAGGTTGTGTTTTTTGAGGATAGCTTGAGACTACTCTGAGCTACCTGCAGCCTCCCCATCCCTTTTTCTGAAAACGTAATTTCTCAGCTCCGAGGCAGAAGCTGAGTTGCTGGCACGGAGGCTTTCTCCCCCTTGCACACTTATTCGGGTCCCATCTCCAAGGGATGGTGCACTGGCGATGGCAGTGCTGAGGAACCGATCCGCACAGGGATGAGCAGTTCCACAGGCCTCACAAAATAATCCAAGCTCACACACACACAGAAAAGGGAACAACAACAAAATGAGTGCAAGACCTACTTGCAGGCTCTGGTACGAGCGTGCTAGAGGTGAGAACTTCTGTCATGGGCAGACTGCATCCAGCGGGGATGTCCATCCACACCAGCAGGAAGATGACGAAGTGTTGAAATAGCGGCGAGTATGGCCCCACATACAGCGAGGAATCAGCCAGAAGATGTGAAACTGTGACTGCATTTTAACAGCTCTTTTGCTGTTTAATAGGTATCTATTGGAAAAGCGATTCTGCTCTGAAAGAATTCATCTAATGTCATATGGGGAGTTGATGATAGAACCAGAAATAGATTCCCATATTGGTAATACCTTGTGGTGTGCTACTTTATACTGTGCTACAGACGCAGTCTTGCTTTCTCTTCTTGTCTTATATCCCCTAGTTTTAGAGAAATTTTCAGAAATTTCAGAAACTTTCTCCTTTTGCTTCTTAATCCATCTTTCTGCTCTACACACAACTTAATTTCTGTTAGCTGTGCCATTATCTTTTTCATGTATTCTGATGTATGTTACTCTCAAATATAAAAATCTTATTTCATATTAAAGCTAATCTACAATTTTGATTTAATAAATTGGAGCAGGCTCAAGGAAATCAGACCAAAAATCAGCTTGTTAAGTTTCATATCACCAGCCCTCTGATAGATATAATATGGCAATTTCTGGTGAATAAATTGCCAGAAAGTTTTGTATGCTGTGTCTAATCACAATTTCTATCAGATAGAAATTACCACCTACATCCCAAAGGATGGATTTTTTTATTATTATTATTCTATACAACTGTGAAATTAATTATGCCATTTGGGGGTGGGAGTTTATGGAAAAGACACAAAGAGTGGTTCTTAGGGAATTATCTTACTAAAGTTACTTCAAACATCTAAATAAACACAAGGCATTCATTTTAGAGGGAAATATAGTCATCAAATGCTTTGATTCTGCCTATCAACCCTTTCCTACTTCAAAGTCTCTTCTTCATTATTTAGCACCGGTTTTCATCTTTGTCATTTTCTTAAATGCCCTCTTCTGCTCAGCACTTTTGAGACATTTTCCTAAGTGGGTTGTTTTTTCCACTGGCCCTTGTTGAGCTGCATCATTATTCTGCATCTTAACTGCACTCTAATCTTCTTCCTAATTACATGTAATGAGTATTTTGGAGTTGACAGAAGTACATCAAGACCTAATAATAAAGAAAATGACTAAATCTAGTCTTCGCATTATATTCTATTAGCTCAGATAGTTGGCATCTAGTAGATATAAAAATAGATGTTATTAAAAACCTCCCATCTTCCCAAGGTGTTTCATCCCCTACTCCACATTGTGTTTCACTGTTCATATCAACAATAGAGTTTTCTGCCACAGCGAAGATTTACAGAGTCAGAACGGAGCATTTAGCGCAAAGTCCTGTCTGCGCTGGAGCTGAGTCTAAATGACAGCTGGGACCAGAATTCATCCCTCAGTTGTGAAGTTCGGTATCAATTACATATGCCCATAATATATGAAGGTGCTAAAAAAGGTGATTCTCAGCACGCAGGAGGAGTGAGGATATTTAGCATTTCTTAGGATAAGTGTCTTTTTTCCCTCTATTTCTTACTGAAAAGAAACAGATTTTGTTCATTTTATGACTGAAGAGCGCAGTTTTTTATTTTATTTTGTTACTGGATTAGCAAATATTCTATTACTTATGGCCTATTTCCAGAAGATTTGCTTAAAATGTAAATGTAGAAGAGGTCTTATAGTATGACAGATTTTTCTTCCATCCATTTGAGTCTTTCAAATTTTCTTATCTGGTCATTAATCTATGGTTATTTACATTACAATGTGTGCACTACAGTATCTACCACTCAGAAACAGAAAAAGTCTGGAGATTATAAAATAGGAGTTTTGAACTGGTGCTGAGCCACAGGCTCTGCATCCAAGCTCTCCCAAGGTTAGGAGTTTGGATTGATGTTCCTCTGAGTTTGGAATCTGAATGCAAAAATGGCTCATAGACAAGTTAATGTAACCTATGGGGAAATATTATCCTCACCTTTTTCGCAGTCTTTTGCTTCTCTTCTTCAGTTGCAGCCCTCTAAAATACGGGATAAATTTTGAAAAAGTACCTCCTAGCAGAGAGAGAACAGTTACAGCAGGGATTTAAATATTTAATCAAGTCCATAAGTCACTATCTTCATATTTTCAAGAAAGGCTCACAGGCTTATATCTTCGTAGCTAGGAGAAATGCAGCATAATGTTATGTTACTTTCACTAGTCCCCGTCTTAGAGCAACCTCAGTAACTGTTTGGAATAGATTAATTAAACTCGGAATTAACCCTTAAACACAAGTCAGGATGTAATTTTATCATACAAAAGCAATTTATTGAAAAGCATAAAGACCTTCGATGGTCTGACCCAGACCTGCTCAGCTGCCTTCACTGTTCCCAGAAAGGGTTCTCAGATCAGCAGCTCAGTCCACATCTAATTTCCAGCTCTTTGTTTTCTCTTCTCCTTCCCTCCACTAAGAGCCATATA
Source organism: Dromaius novaehollandiae (assembly GCF_036370855.1). Classification (NCBI taxonomy): domain Eukaryota; kingdom Metazoa; phylum Chordata; class Aves; order Casuariiformes; family Dromaiidae; genus Dromaius; species Dromaius novaehollandiae. Next base: position 22,266,981 of record NC_088112.1, on the reverse strand, counting down.
CTTTGCTTCCTATCACTCAAGAGGACCATCTCATAATAGAAAGACTCATCCCAGCAACCTTCAGATAGTCTGGAAAGTCATTTCCCATACAAAATGCTGAAAGAACTTGTCAGATTAAAGGCGCTCCCTTGTGAAGTGCCATTTTGAAGCAGAAGTGTGATCAGACTAAGAGATTGCATATTAGCTGCTTGAGTGGTGGAAATGAAACTTGTTAACAATTCGCCTGTTCCTCACAGAAAAATGGCCCCGGTGAGATTTAACCCAGCTGATCTTTCCTAAAGACAATTACAGGATGCAAATATTTATAAATCACTCATTTATTTTATGCCCGTTGATATGTTAGACACAATCTCCGTGTTTCCAACAAAGCTGGAACAAATGCTGCCCGTTATCTCCCTTCTCCTGGCTGCTGCTGGACGGAGGGTCCAGCAAAGGCAGAGAAAGGCTCTTTGTCCTGGCCGCGGCTTCGCTCAGATGCGCCTTCTGCTCTATCTGAGCTGGCTGCATGGCCGTCCTTCCAGATTATCACAACCGGTTGTCTGGGATAAGTAATGTTTTCCTGCAATACATGTACCTAGCTTGCTCAGACTTTATTGCTCCTGTTTTATAAACTTCTAGAGATCCGTTGTGATATTTGAACCCAAAAAAATCCCTCCAAAAGTTTCAGGTGTTGAAATGCAATGGAAAAAAAATCATTTACCAATTTCCGCTTTCATTAATACCATCCCTCTCCCCTCCCGCTTCCCTCCCCACAGAAATACACACTCCCAGCCCTTTCTCGCCGTGCTTTTCCCACCTCCGGGCCCAGACCGTGTGCAGCCTTCCCGGACGAGCGGCTGCTTTTGCTTTCCTTCTTTTGCAAGCCAGAGTTGATGAAATGTTAACATTTCTGATACATTGCCATATTTGCAGTGATTTGAGGACCTGTGTGAAAATGAATTGTGTTTATATAAATAAAAGCTAATAAATGTAAATTGTGTAACTAGTACCTGTCATATCTATACTGTGTTTTTAAGACCTGCCCTGGGCTAGTGAGTGATATATTGCCAAAGTGCCACTGGCCCAGAAAAGGAGGGAAATTATAAACAGAGATAAGACATTTGATCATAAATGGCTTGCAAATCTTAAATATTATGAACATTACGATTTTTCACCCCGATGTGTGTGTTATGTGTTGCATACGCAGTTTTTCTTTGCTCCTGTCCATTCCTGCGTTTGGTAGCTATCAGCTTCCCGCTGTGCAGGGAAGTACTGGCCCATACCGCTGTACATGCCCTACAGCCTTAACGTCATTAAAAAGCTACCTGTGCTGGTGGGAGTACGTTAGCAAAGTGCTGCTAAGCAGAAAAGCAGCGGAGCTGTGATTTTATCTTTGCTTCAAAGAGTGATGTTGGATTATATAGCACAGGGCCATAAAGTGCGTGGGGTCGGTCTCCTTTGTCCAGCGCTTCTGAGTCCTGAGGTCTGAGATCTGCAGTTGAAAACCTAAGCTGTAAGTTCAAAGATGGGAGATCAGTGACTGTAAATAAAGAGAGTAAGCGCTGAATAAACCAGCCTACCTGCAGGGTCACGCAGCTGAGAGGCTTGCAGCAGCCTTGCAGCACACCCACAGCTTGCAATGGGGCATCTGGGGTAGAAAACCGGGTTCGGTGTTTGGGTACTGAGCCATAGCCACACTTGAAGGGTTTATAAATAGCTTGCTTCTGTGGAAACAAAAGCCTCTCGCTGAAAGACATTAAAATCATCTCATGGTCTTTTACAATGGCTGTTTTCACTCCTCTCTTTCCCTCCCCAAATTAGAGTATCGCCAGCTCCAAATACGTCCCTGCAAGAGCAGCCAGGCTGTTCCTGAGGTGAAGGGTTAGGACGGATCAGTGTAGCTGAGGATTAGCACAGGCTTAGAGCTGGATGCTTTAGACACGGTGTGATTTACACACCCTGTCTGAAATAATAGAAAATAAAGGAAAGCACCTACTGAAATTGCCACTGTCACTTCTGCTTCCTGTTTATAACGTTGATTCATTTATACTGATGTCAATGGTGGCATCACAGGCATAGTATCGACGTTGACTTCAGGTAAGGGAAAAAAATAAGAGAACATGAGCTCTCAAATCACATTTTGGTGCCAATATCTTCCTTAGCAATAAGAGAAAGAAGAAAAACAATTTCAGAAAAGCTCCAGTATATAAGCCACGGTTGTTCCTGAAGCAGAACAATTATTGTTGCTATAAAGGAATCTGTGATATATCATCTGCTCCTTAACAACTCCTTGGAGAGAAGGAGGATTATCGAGGGAGTCAAGGGGAGCAAATATCTAACGCCAATCTTTAATAAAGGAGCTGGAAAGAAATCAGGAAATTATACACTTGTAGGGTTGATCTCAATGGTAGGTAAGAGACTACAGAAATTAATAAAGGATGAGGTCACACCACAGCTGGAGGAGTTTGAGTTGATTTTAAAGAATAGTCCAGATGGCTTTTCTAATTTATTTTTAAAGGAATAAAATCTTACCTGACAAATCTGTAAGAATGTTCTTAGCAGCTGCAAGACAAAACAAGGTGAGATAAGCAGTGATATTATCTATACCAAAACAGTAATTAAGATTCTTAAAGTCAGTGAGTGGAGGACTGAGGCATATAATCACAGAAAGGGTGACAGACCATTACCATGATGTGCATTTGAGCATTGTCACGACAATTTAACCAGCCCAGAGGATTTTCTCAGCCCTGTTGATGGTGATAATAAGAAAATAAATTTCTATTTTACTTTGGGGGGGGGGGGAAAAGCCCTCCTTCCTCCTTCCACCCTTACCCCGCTCCCCTGCGGCAGCGCTCAGGCCGAGCGGGCGAGCCAAGCGCTGGATGGCTGATGGACGGAAAAGGGCAGACGAGGGAAGCGGATGCGTCTCAGCACAGCGCCCGGGGACCGTGCTGCTCCATCTGTGCACGAAGGATGCCGGGCGATCTCCCGCCGGCTTGGAGGATCTCTCCTCTGGGAGCACTTCTGAGGTTCAAGCAAGGCTAGGGAAAATGGGAATAATTACATATACATTTGTGAAGAATTCCTGGCTTGTTTTCGGTGAGTGCTACAGCAAAATTGCCTATTGTACTCTGAATACTTTACAGACTGTCCTGCATAGCTGAACCCTTACTGAACATGAGCTTGTGTTTGAGGTTGGAGCCAACTGGTACGTACTAGTTTGCAGAAGGGTTAGATCTGGGGCTGAGCAGTCATCCCAAATTACAGGCAATATGGTTTGGTGCCAGGAGGTACAAACTCTATCAAAAAATACGGTTTGCACCGAGCTCTGGTCTGTCGTATGTTAGTTCTCAGTAGTAACTCAGCCCTGAGTTAGCGCCTGGGGTAAATCAGGAGATGGTCCAAGGCTGGGCTGACATTTGGGATCACTGCCTGATTTATACATAGGTTCTGGACTAACTAGTGACGGGTAGGCTGGCAGGCGATGCTGGCCGGGCCGCGAGGCTCGGGCCTGGGGGAGCACGTGGGTCTGGGCTGTCGCGGGCTCCCGCTGGGGTTGGGTGCTGGAGGGAGCTGGGCTGGGAGGGGTCGGGGCCGGCCGGGGGCTCCTCGCTGGGCTGCTGCTTCTGAGACCCCAGGAAAAATGAGGGCTGATGCTCCTTGCTGATTCCTCTCCAGAATTAAGACAGAAGCCGGCAAGTGGCAGAGGCCTAAATTCAGAGTCGTCTGCGAGGGGCCCAAAACTAAATACTCCAAAATGGAGACCTTTAACATCACTAGCTATGTCCCAAAATTTAGGTGATAGAACTGTGAAAATAGAAGGTGACTTGGCAAAACGGTGTCTTTTTCTACAGTATTCCCTGAGACGTTCAATAAGGAAAGAGTTAGAAGTGTCAGTATTTGCAGAAACTAGACTTACACGGACTAGCACGCCGTGCTGGGAGGAGTGCTTCGTGCCGGAAGGGTGAATGAAAATATCCATAATATCCAGCCTGAAAACAGTTTATCAGCAACGTATCTCTGTTTTGTAACTAGATACTTCGCCACATCTAGTGTCAGGATGCCCTACTCTGGAGATCTTTCCATGAATTTCCTGGTAGTATTTTTCTTAGCTTTATTTCCAAGACTCACATGGGCACATACATTTCTTTTGGTTTTAACACAATGTGTCGTTTTAACATATCACTTCAGCCCTTAAATTGCAGCGAAATACTCGTGACCGGGAAATGCATCAGACAAGAAATTGCAGAAAGTTTTCACAGCCGGGTGGTGTGTCCGTAAGACACCGTTTAATCCTGCAGCCTTCGCCTTCCCGCAGCTTGCACATTTTCTGTGGAGAACTTTTGGTGAACTTTTAGCGCTGAGCTAATACTAACTTTGCGTGAGCAAGCTCTCTTGATAGGAATGAGATTTTACAGGGCATGGATCCTCTTACAGCAGAGTTTCTGGACCTGTTTGAGCTGGCGGATCAGAAAAAGGGGATCATCTTGAATCTCCTTATTCCTTGGCAGCTGAAAGCAGGAAGATAAGTAAATTATGTGTTCAGCGTTTAATGAACAAAATATTATTGTTTTAACAAATCATAGCACTACTGTTTTAATTGCAAACATTTTAATTAGTCACTGGGAACTGTTGGGAGCTAGCGCCCGATGCTACATGCATGCAGGCTCTGCCAACTTACGTATGTGTGCTTAAAAAAAAGTCTGCCAGTTTTCAGACTGATTCATGATGTCTTACAAAGTTTTGCATAATACTGAGCTAGAGGGAAAGGACTTTATTTTTCCCTTTTTGTTTAGCTGTTTAGTCTTTATTCTTTGTTGTTTCAGCTAAACAACCAGATAACTAGGCATTACCTCCATGCACTGATTGATTTTAAGGGTCCCTGTGTACCATCTACCTAGGAAGTGTCCAAGCCGGTGAGCTGGAAACTCCTTCTGCCGGATGTCGTGACGTGAGCTGCAATGCGCTCCGCCTGCACACCTGGCTGCTGGTGAGCTTCTCCGTCAAGCGAGCCGGGAGAAGCAGCCAGGGCTGAAACACGTTCAGGTTTTCATGTAAACATCCATGAAAAAATAATAAAGTATTTTTTCAGATCGACTTTTTTCTAACCTGTGCATATGACATAACTGGACTGGAAGCGATGCACGTCCTTTGATTCATTCACTGCCTACCCGTTTGCTGGAATTCTCCGGGTTTCAAGCACATTCACCTAAATTCTGGAGCTGGCTCCTTCCCCAGATGTCCTTCCCTCTCACTAACAGCCAGTGGAAGAAGCGTTTTCCAAAGCCCTCTCCGCACAAGGCCCTCTTTATTCCCAAACCGGGGGTGATGAACACGCCGTGCTCCCGGCCTCCGGCCGTTGCTGTAACACACGGCGGCATTTGAGCGCAATTGGAATTTCGTGCTGATAAAGGTTGTTGAAAGTAGATAAGGATGAGAGGAAAGGGAAGTACTTGTAAATAGGCTCTGTATATTTTATCTCCATATCCTTTTGCACTTCCTGAGCTGGTCCCAGCCCAACCGGCCGACTGCCGACATCGAGGCGGGGAAAGGCGCTGCTCCGCGTGTCGGCAGCTCTGCCGCTCCGTGCGCGTAGGCGTTTACCCGTGCGTGCAAGTCGGTCTTCACTTTTGTCATCACCGACGGGTGGTTTCCAGATGCTTTTTCAACATTACCTTTTGTGATAAAAACTGTATTTTGCCTCTCTCTTACTTTTCATTCATTACTCTTCATCCTGGTTAAATTATATATACATAGAAAAAAAAGAGAAAAACCCAACATTTGAGCAGTCAGCTGAAGATTTCAAATCAGTATTACTTTTGAAGCTTATGCAAAGAAAGTTAGAAGATTTTTGTCATTATTTTCATTAAAGAGCTGAAATTTAGATGTGTGTTGAAGCCCACACAGTGTAATCTTTCCTGTCTTGTCTCTCTTCTGATTTTCATTTTACTTGTCTCCCTGTTTTGCCATTTCATTTTATATTCTCTCTCCTCTTCATTAAATAATGACTAGTGCCCCTTTTTGTTTAATCAGTGCCAGTTCATTAAATCATGGTGAGTATTTTTTTGAAGTTAGGCTATTCAAAAGAACAATGTGCATGGACATAAATAGCTGACAAATAAATCTGTTTATTAACATTTGAAAGTGTCTTCTCCAGAAGAATTTTCTTGGAGTCATTTACTAGTTCTGTTGCTAACTGATTTACCAAGTCATCCTTTCTTTCTTGGTGAGATAAAGAGTGAAAGAAGAAATACGAAAAAGTGATTCATCCTTCAGTGACATTGTCTATTTTTACTGGACCGGTAGCAGTATACGTTGGCTCAGAAAAGAGCTCTGCTTCTGCTTCCAGTCAGAATGAGTTTTAGCTGTGAAAAGTAGTATCTTTCAGATGTGATTGGAATAATTTTTCAAGAAATCTTGTTAAAAATAAATAGGAAAGCGAGGAAGAGGTTCAGCCGGGAGAAGTAGCTTATAGCACTTCCTGTGGCTGTAAATGCATTTTTCTCCCCCGTTCTCCAGCATATTGAATAAGTCTGGAATTGTTACAGTAATGTCCCTGTCATTCTGAATAATACATGAAGAAAATTAGTTACTCTTCATTCAGACTGAAGCAATTATTTCATGCCGCCTTGCATGAGGCCATGTGTAACCTATTTCTGATCGCTGTAGACAGGGCCTTTCTCAGGATGGTGGAATAACAGCTGGGACTAATTGAAACTATGGTTGACTTGATCCATTAAGTTTATTTATTTATTTGTGTGTGTGCAGGGAGGAGCATAGAAGTTTAATTCAGTACGTAAAATATTTAAAGGGAAAAGAGCCACACTAATTCCGTTGTGTACAATGCATCGTAATCTCTGCTGTTTTAATTAACCTTTAGACGTGAAGACCATTCACCTTTCTACTTGGCAGTTCACGACCTCATTAATATAAGTCACTATTTTTATGTAATACCTCTCTGTCCTCTCAGCACCTTCAAAAACAGAGCTGCATAGCCCCAGCCGGGTGAAGCGTCAGGCAGAGCTCCAGCACGGTCCATCCGCACACGCAGCAAGATCTGAGGAGAAATGACCCGCTTTTTCCGAGTCTCGCGCGCTTTCTTGGCAACCCCGCGTCACCCGGAAAGCGCAGCTGCGCAAGACCTGCGTCGCCTGCCCCTCGCCCAGCACCGGGCACGCCGCTAGCACAGAAAAGCTGCTTCTGAGGAAACTGAAACCATTGCCTTGTTTATTCATATGCATCCGATTATTCATAGGCACAAAGGGTCAACTCTGAAAACAGCCAGGTATCGCAGGGTGGAGGCTCAACAGGCTCCGGGCGCGCGGTGCCAGCTAGCACCCGGGCCGGGCCGGGCCGGGCCGCGCAGAGGGGCTTCGGCAGGGCTGCTCGGAGGCGGGACGGGGCGGGCGGGGAACGGGGCGCATCGATGACCAGCTCGTCCAAAGTTCATCTAAACCAAAATGTTCCTGCAGACGGTTTCGGTTTTGATCAAGCGGCATTTCCTGATAAAACCCCTTTTTTCCCCTTTGAAACCCGCAGCCCATGCAGCTTGGGGCTCCTCACGGCTGCTCCGAGCTCCGCCGGTGGCTAAGTGGGTTTTGACTTCGAGCCCATCGCGGTGGCATCTAAGTGCTGATATTTACATCTGGGAACGAATCTCCGTATTTCCAAAGAAGGAAAACGATAGTTGGCTACATCGTGGGGGTATTCTGAGGATTATTGTTCACCGAACGTCTCAGAAATGCTGCAGCCTTCTCCTTACAAACAAGTGACATAATCGGTGACGTTCTGAGCTGAGCACACGCTCGTTTTGGGGCACAGCGGGTTAACGCGGTGGTCTTTCTGCCCTTCTATTTTTTTATTTAAGATGTGGCAGGATGCTCTTGAAAATGTATAACTCAGTTTGCTGGAGAGAATCCTGAAAGTTGCAGGGAATAAATGCAGAACAGGGAGCATAAAATCTATGTGCTTTTTAATATTTATTCCTATATTAAAAAGCCAATACGGTGGCTGAGATGAATGCTAAAAACTTTAATTAAAAACAAAACAACAATGCTCTCTTTCAGTTGCCTTAGCAGCAGAGAAAATGTAGGTAAACATCCTTCTTTCTGAAAAATGATCTTGTTCCTAGCGAATCTTACAATCCCCCTTTCCCAATATAAATGCATCGTTCTGTTGAAACGAGCCACGAGATGACACTGGTTCAAAGTCCGTTGAAGTCGATATGAGTCATTTTGCTGATCTTGCTGGACTCTAGATCAGGCTCTTTATGGTAGGTGGAAAATTATTTCATTCCATTAATTAGCTGGAGGAAAATTAATCATCTCCCTCTGATGCATGAAATTTTTCATATTAATTCCCGCTTTCCCGGCAAGCGCGTGCCGGCGTTTGGGAGCGCCGAGGCTGCATGCCCACGCGTGCACGCAGGCCCTGGGGCGTCCGGGGGGGTCAGACTGCCCTCGGCCTGCGCTGGCTTCGCCTCCGGAGGGGCCGAGGCGGGAGGACTGACATCTGCTCACAGCGCGGAGAGCCGTAGACCTCGCCGCGTTGCAGCCGTAGACCTCGCCGCGTTGCAGCCGTAGACCTCGCCGCGTTGCAGCTGTAGACCTCGCCGCATTGCAGCCGTAGACCTCGCCGCGTTGCAGCCGTAGACCTTGCCGCGTTGCAGCCGTAGACCTCGCCGCGTTGCAGCTGGCGAATAGGAGCCGGGTACAGTTAGTCCCTTTTATAAAAAACACATTTCAACAAATTTTAACTCTGTTAACATCAGTAACATACTTCAGCGTGAAGAGTACCACCAAGCACCCTCCGCCCCTTCGGTCTGCGGTGCTGGGTGGCTTGGGCTGGGGAGCGGGGAGGACCCGCACGTCCCAGGCACGTGGCTCAACGGTGCTGGCGGCCGGCGCTGGAGATGCTCAGTGTGCCAGGTGGGTCCACGTTACCGCTCTGGTTTGGTTCTGCAATGCAAATGTTTGCTTCAGCCATCCCCCTTTTCTTGCTTTGGTGTCCGCAGTGGAGAGTCTGCGAGCGTTCGCGCCGGACTCCGTCTAAACGAAGCTCACCAGCAAACGCGCTCCGGGAGCGTAGCTGATGCGCTGCAGCAAGGCGGACGGGCGCTCGGTCACGGCTTCGCGGTTTTGCGGCACTGCGGTGCGTGTCGGGAAGATCCCCTTTCCCCAGGATTTCCGCTGCGGATTGCAACCCGAAGCCAAAGCCAAGGCAGGCGCTTAGGTACCGTCGCTGCAAAGCTTGCGTTTAACCGTGCTCTGCGGGTAAATCCTCGGGTTTCAGGAAGCAGCGGTGAGATTCCCAGCGGCCTCAGCAGGACGAAGGGCTCCCTGTGCTCGTGCTAACGCCTGCGGTCAGCCGCACTGCGAAGCGATGCTGGTCCGCCTGGAAGCCTCTGTGTTTCCTCCACAGCTGCAGACGCGAGCCGTGGCCTCCCACGTCGCGCCGACGCAAAGGCTGTACAAGGCGTTTAGCTAGAGCCACTTAAAAGAACAGTTTAGCTAAACCTGTACCCATCTTTCGCACTTCCCGGGAGCTGGGCAGGGGTAATCTGGCCCCCTCTGAAGCGCTTTTCTTCTTTGGCTGAAGACGCCCGCGGGGGCAGAGCGCGACCACCCGCCGGTGCCGCGGCCAGGAGGCAGCCGGGGAGGACGCAAAGGGCACCGCTGTCGTCTGCACCGGTAGACCCCGCTTAGGGCCACATCTCCCAGTTTCCACGAGCTGAAACGTGCATTAGGTTTGGCACGCAGAGCATAACCCCGTGTCCGAATTTTAAAGATGCTTCACTGGCCCTGCAAGTGCTGAGTCTTTCAGAAGAAACGAGCTCCTGGGCCTTTAAGCTGAGCCTCAGAATTAGAAACCATTACTGGAGATTTTTATGAAAATCAGCTCGACCTTGACTGTTCATAAATATGGCGTGACACTTCGCTCTTTACCTTTACAGAGCGTACATGTTTTTAAATAGTCCAACTTCATATAAAGGCTCACTGTTATAAAACGTAATTTATATTGGTTTCTTTCCCAAACACATTAATTACAACCTCAATAAGAGCATGCAGTATTTGCATTTCCACTTACAAGGATGTGTTTCTACGACAGAGCGCTAGAATAGCTGGAGCACTTGGTTCGATTCACAGACCTCGGCATTTCCCTGCTCCACTGAGCTTTCCTTCATGGAAAAACCAGAGAGTTCTCAAATCAGGTTTCTTTTCCAAGCCGAGACAATACAAATAAAATAGTTAATATAATTCTAATTTCATTCTGAGTGTTGGCAACCGAAATAGTTAGGTTTTTAGTTGCATTAAATATTAACAGGTAAAATATCTGTTTGCTCATTTTGCCTCCAAATTGTGAAGAAATGAGCACTTCACTTCTTACTTTATCTGTCAGCATTTGAATTCATTATAGACACACATTTTCTAAAATAAGCATCCGGATTTCATGTTTGTCTTATTATTTAGGCTGGGAAAATGCAAAGACCACAGGTGCCATTTAGCTTCTCTATTCAAATTACCTGTATTTTCGTGTGAGTATTCAGAAGGGGCATGTGCAGGAGTGTCCAAGCCATCGCGTTTTCCTGCCTCCCTTGTAGTGAGATTGATGGAGGGTTTAGGCTTCTGCCTTCCACAAGCAGCCGAAACTGGGACAGCTAACACAAAAATGCCTCGTAGCTCAGTGTCGTGATCGTGAAGTAGGAGAAAATGGGGGTGGTGGAATTGTGCTCATTCACCTCCCAGGCTAAATCACAAGAAACGTTTCCCTCGCACAGAAAAGTCCACCTGATATCTGAATCCTAGGCCAGAATTAGAGTGGTTTCTGTTATCTGCACATCAGAATCAATTTGCGTAGTAGCAATATTTGTGTAAGTGGAAGCTCTCAAGGATGCACTCAGGATCTCACGGCAGCAGCCAAGCACTGTTTACACAGGTGGCTACAATCCAGATTTTGTTTTGGGATGGGAATAAAAAGAATGCAATTGTTATCTCAAACCATGATCTCATCTCTTCAGAAACCAGATATGTTCTTGCTAAACAGAAGACCTATTTTGATGTTTTACTCTAAGGCCAGTGGAACCTGATTCCTCCACGCAGAACTGTTCTGCTGTTACTGACCATCAAGGCTTCTAAAAAACAGCTTTACTCCCTCATCCTAAATCGCTGAGCATTTACATGGGACACCTTCGGAACGAGCTGCCCGACGTGACGCCTAACCTCAAGTACCCGAAATGCCTGTTTGGGGAGCACAGCTGATCGGAGCTCGTACATGTCTACACAGAGAAGGGCACCTCAGAGAGACCGCATCTGAAGTAGACCTACCTACCGCCGTTGGACATACGTGTCTTAGGCCATTAAGCATACCAGGGGCCCGAGACCACAGTCCCCCTGTGCTGAGCACCTCAGTTAGCTGGATGCGTACGCTCTGCTAACTCTATTTAAAGCTCGCACGTAAGATGGGACGATCTGGCTGATAATTTCCTGATCTGTGTGGCATAAACCATCGGAATAAGAGGCAGGAGCTGCAGCAGAGCAGTCCTGGCCCTTGTTTCTGGAGGCTTGGTAAGAGCGCAGAGAGACGGCTGCGTTCAAAGTAACCGGAGAAGAGCAAGGAGTTTGTTTCCCCCGTTGGCTCTTTCCCTTAGGAATTATGAGCTGCAGAGATGGTGTTAAAGCGAGCTTTTGGGTGAAGCAGCTTTGCTGTGGTGTTTAGTGGCCTGTGTTAGGAATTGGTTGTGCAGGCAAAATCAGTTTTTTTAAGACAAATGAAAACATGCAGAATTCAACTCTTTGCTAAAGGATAATTATAACAAAGTTGTTTATGGTAGCAAATGACTGCTGTTTACTGTCCCTCACAGCCACATAAACAATGTTTTTAGCTTATATTAAGATCTTTCATATGGCTTAATTACCAAAAATGTGGGATGGTAACAAATAAGGAATATCAAAGGAAAAATAGATAGAATAACAGCTCCCTAAAATTATGTAAATAACTGATTGAGGAGTGTGCTAAAGATGGATTTTTTTTTCATTTGAATATACTGAATAGTTATATTTGCAGAATTATTGTGTCTCTTGGGGCTTTTCTAACATTGTGGTTTGTATGTGCTGCACTCGTGCAGAACTGGTTGTCTGCATGCCAGGAACATTTTTTTTTCCTTTATAAATGACAAGATTTTGATTTCACACCATAGTTATATCAATATTCCAGTCTCCTGAGATTATTTTAATGTGATGACAATTATAATATTAGTTCAGTCTGTTAATCCCAGGGCTCCTGTATTTCAGCATCTCCCCAATCTCATCAGAATTATATTCTTGCAAGAATATATTCTTGCATTTATCTTCGTACATATCCTATAAATAATGCTGATGAGCATTCAGGCAATAGGATTTCAAACTGGTTTGAAATCTACTGGGCTTATTTTACTTCTTCGGTCCCATTTTGTTTCTTGCTTAGCATGTTTTCGTGAAGGCACAAAGGACGGCACGGGATGCCCGTCGCCGTGTGATTGCTCCGATTGCGTGGGTTCTGCTTTCCACTCCTCTCCGCCTCGGGATTAGTTGGCATCCCGGAGTCCCATCAGGACGGGCTGTTTCAAAAGGGACCAACACTCCGTTTCCTCATGCGGACTTCCTTTCTTCTTAGTTTTTGTTACTTAATGGACATTAAAAGTAAATTCTGACCAAGAATATCTGTTTTCTCTGTAAGAAAGTGTTTTCCCACTATATGAAAATACACACTGACGCTTCACCCCAGTAGCAGGTGCTAATTCCTTTCAATTAGCAATGCAGGTTAACTGTCCTGATGAAGGGAAACCCAGCCAGTAAGGTAGAAGCGAAGGTAATCAAGGAACAATCACGGGACTGGAAAGGCCAGCTGATAAAAATTAAGCATTAGTCTTGGGTGGAGAAGGATCTGTGTGGGGAGCTGTGGGAGCGATGTGTCCCGGTGGGCAATGCTTCTCTGGGAAAGGGCTGCGGGACCAGGCTGGAAGAATTTGAGTGCAGAAGGATTTACAGAGAGTGACATGAAGAGCTGGAGAAATGACTTTTTGGGGAGCATAAAGGTAAAACATTCATGTACTTAAAGGTGGATAGGCCAGGTCCTAGAACTAGCTCTCTCTGTTAACTTATTTAAATTTTGTGTAAAACAATGCAAAAAGCCTATTCCTGGTTCTGAAGAATGCAAGCAGCTGTTGTACGTAGGATCGCAGACAGGTCGCTGAGCTGGGCTGTTCCAGACCAGCGTGGGAAGACAATCTTCCAAAGTCTCAGAGCTCTTCTAGCTAAACCAGTGCTGGGCAAAACGAGTGCTGAGGACCACGGGGACGGCTCCTGTCCTCTCTCCCTGCCTTCGCTTGTCACAGTGTAAGAAGAAGCTGAGCAGCTGCTGAAATGAGAGCAACAACATCATGGGAGGCTACACGAAGGCTTTGTTTTGCTGAGCATCTTGTTTAAATGTCTTGTGATACTGCCCGATACTGTTTGGTCACAGTCTTTTCCAGGTGCACATTTTGGGGGGTGTTGAGGACTTGGGGTTTTTTTCCATTCTAAAATGCTCAGAAACTGCTTCCTTGAGAACAAATGCCTTTCTAGCATATTTTCTGAGTGTCTCTTTCTGAGACTTGCAAGATAGTAAGGAAATCTGTTATTGGTGTCAGCAGAAATTCCGTGTTGATAGTTGCACCTCTTCAGACTGAAAATTGAAGGCCTGGAACAGTACCCAACTAACAGGTAAGAGGTGATTAAAAAAAGGTGTGTGTGTGGGGGGGGGGGGGAGTGTGCTTATGCCAGAAATAATTGCTTTTGAATTGCTTCTGTGTCAGAGGCAGCGTTTCTGCTCTGGCTGCTTTCAGCAAATGCAACGCACGGCGTGGGACGGCTGCTGCTTTGCTCCTGCGCATCAGCTGTCCGCAGACCTTGGAGGGGGCAACAGGTATCGCTGCTTCTCATGCGAGTCCCAGGGCAGAGACAGGTTAAGGAAAGGGTTCAGAGGTGGCTTCCCCTCCTCTAAGGGCCTCAAGCAGAGGCAGTGCATGATGTTCTTTGTAGCCTTCAAGTACGTAGCTCAAATGGAAAATACACACTGAACTGTGGTTCCTCAGGTGGAAATGTTTTTGATACTTCCCTATGAATGCATAGCAAATTCAACTAGCTTTATAAGACATAGGGGGTTTCCTCCTTTTCATGCAAAAGGCTTTTTTGCCTTTAACACTTTGAATATAGTTGAGTCTGCTCGTGGTGAATTTGCACTCTGTGAAGCTGAGCCATCAATGGAGACGGAGTCCAAACCTCCCAAGTCTGGAGAACTGCTTGTATTTCCTTCTCCTGCCAATGACTGTGATTTATGATTAACCAGATAAGCTGATATTGCCCTAATCTCTCTGAATAATCAGAATCCTACGGCATAGTCATCTTCTGTTCTGGTATTTAATTAGCCTTTCAGGTAAAGTACAGAGACTTTGATCTGGATATAAGTTCTAGAGATATTATACATACCTCCAGGAATGACACCACTGGATCTGTTACGACTGCTGTGCCACAATTCCCCTGTGCTTTGGGGAGTTAGGTGTCAGCCTCACAAATTTGTTAATAATCGAGCAAAAACGGAGTAGATGGCATGTTGGAAAATGATAATCAATTCATACCATCATAAGTTCATGCTATCTTCATTTTCTGGCTTAAAATAATTTACTACTTGATATTTAGAGCAAATAAGGGGATTTACATACTTCTGCTCACAGAAGCGGCATACTTGGGGTATAGATAAACCATCTTCCTTATGCATGGGTGGAGGTCCAAGAGGAAAAGCAACTACAGCACTGTGCAAGTACTGCTTTCTTCCAAAAACTTGTCAGACCTTTGAACTGCAGTGAGCTTGTGGTATCTCCTGCGGCAGTGTCTTCTGCACTGTCACTGTGTTCTGAACTCTTGTTCACGTGGAAACTTCACTTGCTGTCTCTAGTTCTTGGACTGTGAGACACAGTGATGAATTTATTCCCTATTCATCTTCTCTATGCTACTTTTAATTTTATAGGCTTCTGTCACATTCCCTGTCCCCCACCCAGTGATCCTTCTTGCGGCCTAAAGAGCCACGGCTGTCCAGTCCTTCCTCACGTGGAAGCTGTTTCATACCTCTGCTGATCACTTTCTTCCCTTCTACCGTGATCAAGTGAAATATTAACCTAGCCTCGTGAATGGAAAACTCAGTAGCGGGACTGTCCCTTTCAGAGCAGGAGTGCTACCGCTAAGCGCCTGCTCTCATTACGAGGTAATACTCTTGCAGAATTGCAAACTATTAAAAAAACTTCTTAAGGCATTTCAGAGAGGATAGAACTTCACTCCACGTACTGCCACTGCAGGGCTTGTCTGCAAGTCGCCTGGGCATCTAAAACTCTTGGAAGTGCTTGGTAGTCGCTAAACCCGATGTCTCCTGAGCCGGAGCCCGAGTATGGCGTAGACGCTCGGTAAGCGGCAAGGAGCGTCTTGCACAGCGAGTTCAACACGGGGCAGCGCTCGGCTGTAGCGATCCAACCCAACCCTGCCGCGTGGAAGGCTAAATGCGGTGCCAGGTCACCTGCCTAAACCTGGAATGAGAGCGGCTGCCCTGGGGTTTTCCGGGGGCCTTTCTGAAGCGCAGCACTTGCTGCAGGAGGCCGTGCAGCGACGCACAGAGCAGCGGCAGGAGGGGAGAGTCGCTCCGAGGAAGCGAAGCGTCCCGGAGATCCCGAGGAGCTCCGCACCTCCCGCGGGGCCGGGAGCTTGGCTCCTGTTCAAAGTCTGTGGATCAGCACAGATCTGTCTGATGCGCTTTCTTCCTGGAAGTGTTTATAACTAATCACGTTGCCTCTAATTTGATGTAGCTGACCCCGACGGTCCTGAACACCCATTCGTATGTAGAAACCTTACTTAATTTACACCTCTGCATTGATAAAGGGGATCCGACTGCGTATCCTGGTCTCAGTGTGACTGTATGAAGCTACTGCCTTTCCCTGGTGTCTTTGCACTGAAAAGAAATTACAGCCTCCTTTTCATCTGAGAACTTGAGTCCTCAAAACAGAATTTTATCCCCTTAACTTAGAGAAAGGATCTGTTGCTAGCACCGGAATGGCAACACAGTAAAGCCTTTTGCATGTAGGAAAACCCGAAAAAATCCTTGCAAGAGTCTTTAGAAAATGTGCATGCGGCCTAGAGCTTGTTTTGTCAAGAATTTAAACATGTAATCTTGACATGTAAATATTTCCAGAAATATTTCCTGAATAAATAAAATTCCTTCCCAAATGACCTCACCCTTTGGCACTCGTGGACATGTATACTGTACATCTTCCAGAAGGATTCAGCTGGGGCTTAGCTCTGTGTTGTGCGCAGCGCCTGAAGAACTCGCGAGCTTTCGTAGGCATGCGGACTTCTGCAGGGTTAGCGATTTGGGGAAGAGTCTGGAAAATGTTGCAGATGTAGAGCTGGCTGCTCCCAGTTACAGAGAGTCTTGCTGCTGATTTCCTCCCAGGTAACGCGTTTCCCCTAACCCAAGCCATATATAGTCAAACCGGAGACACCAGGAAGTGAATATCATAGATTTTTAAATACTTAAAGTGTTATAAAATTTAATTGCTTTATAGACCACAAAAAAAAAAAAAAAAAAAAAAAATCAGTTATCTTGTATTCCAGATAACTGAGGCAGGAAATGGATCTGAAGCCAGTTTCTGGAGCAGGCTGTTGCTCAGGATGCGGTGCTGAGTTATTCTCCCTGATGTGGCTTCTGAACTTCTGAGGTTTTCTCAGTTTGGGAGGGTTGGGGGTGGGAGAATGATGCTTTCCTTCGGGACAAGCACCTATCTTTCCAGTATCTGCCAGCTGCAAGAAGAACAGCTCATTCATCTCAGCATCCTTGAAGATGTTAGTGCATGCTTAAGGGTAGGGGAAAGGGAACGTATTACCCCCTCCGTTTTGAGGCAGATAATCACTTAAAGAGCCTTCCCCATACAGCAGAAAATAAATGTTACTTAGTATCCCTCTCTTACTGCTTAAAAACTGTATTTTTCAGTTCTTTATCTCCCTTCAGCAGCTCTGAGACTTCTAATCTGAATCTTCTGGCCTGTTTACCTTCTCTTTTCTCTTTTTCCTTCCTTTGCTTTCTTCCCCTCTTCCTTTCTTGCCGTGCCAGCTCTGAGGAGTTAACAGTATCGCCTCATTGGATCACCTTTCTGATCAGTAATTGCATCTGGTGCCTTTTATCCATTTTATTCCTAAAATAGGAAACACCGAAGCTACTTCTGTGAGGTGTTCCCTGCCCCGCCGTCCTCAGCTGAATTTTCACAGCGCGGAGGAAGCCGGTCAGAGGAGGGGGTGGCTCTCCTGGGTTAGGTGCTGTGACGCCCTGCTCCCTTCTGCTTCCCCGGGAAGGTCGGGGGACGTGCTCTGCAGCACGTGCTCCCGTCAAAACGGTCATCTCTGCCTACGTGGAAGGCCAGTGTTCTTTCTGCTTCTCTAAAGATATAAAACTGATAAAAGATTCAAATCACTTCTTCAAGTATGAGAAGAGCATTAATAGTTTCTTGAAAGGGTTTCTTTTCTGAAAGGATCATTTTAAAATCAGTTTCATTTCTTGGCCAATTTATTACTCATCCTACCATGCTAAGCCCTAACTATGTTATCAAAATACTGTATTCGCTAGCATTGAGTAGGGCTGGCTAGAACACAAGAATGTCACTTGCTGGAAAACTAAGACTGAAATTTGTTTTTGATGTGAATTAGACACAATTGTGGTGAAAAATGTACAGCTCACGAATGTGCACACACATCCCAAATCACAGAGAAGGAGGCTGTGCCACACATCTACAGAAGTCCCAGGTTTGGAGACTGGACTTGAGTCCAGCTCAAGCTGTATTTGAACAGGAATTTGAATCCGAGATATTTCTATCTTCTGGCGTAGAACTGGTTCTCGTAACTCCCATCCTTTGGAAAGGCAAGGAAGAAATACCTGATAAGCTAGACAGAGCCTGACCTCACAGCCTGGCATGAAGTCAAGCAACTGATGCTGCGCGGGGTCTCAGCCCTGGGCTGTGTGATGTCCGGGAAGCACCGTAAACTGGGGTATAACAGGGACTACGTCAGAAACCCCGGTCTGTACCCAGTATGCTCCTTCAGAGCCTGCTCGTACCAATATATGCCCTCAAAAGCACATGCCTGAGGGGGGAAGGGCCTCTTTCTTCTGGACAGATCGGTTTATTCCAACAGAAAGTCTTCTCTGAAAACCCCCCGGTTAGTCCTGTTCTCAGAGTACCTTCCCCTGCTCTGGTGTGTACCAGCACGTTCACGGATACTTTCTGTTTTTCCAAACAAACAGGCGCCTAATGGGTTTAATACTTAAAAAAGACAGCGAGGTAAACTTCTTATTATTACTTTCTAGGTCCTAATACTGCAGCACTTAGGTGTTCGTTTTGAAGGGCAATGTTCACACTGAAGGACAAGTTCCTCGTTAACGGTGACCTTCTCTGGACTCTGTATTATGGGATGTCATGCACCAGAACAGCCCGGGGCTGAGCAGCTGTAGCGCGGCTTTGCGGAGAAGGATCTTGGTGTTCTGGCAGGCAAAAAGCTGAACGCGAGCCAGCAGCGTGCCCTTGCAGCAAAAAGGTCGCCGGCGTCCTGGGCTGCGTCCGAGGGCTGGCTCCACGTCTGGCTACCGAGTGCGAGAAAGGCGTGGACGTGCCGGAGAGTCTAGTGGAGAGCCACAAAGATGGTTAAGGGACTGGAGCATCTACGCGATAAGGAGAGGACTCGTTTAGCCTGCAGAAGAGAAGGCTTGGGGGATCGTATGTGTATAAATATCTGATAGGGCCAAACTATTCTTGGGGTTGTCTACTGACAGGACGAGGGGCACAAACTGAAATATAGGAAACTCCTCTTCAACATAAAATTTTTATTTTTTTTTCCCCCTTTACTGTGCAGGTGATCAAACGCTGGAGCAGGTTGCCCAGAGCGGTTGTGGAGTCTCCATCTGTGGAGATATTGGACTGAATTTGGCCCGGAGCACCTCAGCCTGGGTGAATCTGCTTTGAGCAGGGGGTTAGAATAGGTGATCTCCGGTGGTGCTTTCCAATCTCAGCGATTCTGTGATTCTGTTCTTAAAAATGGTAATTTCTAGCAACTTCAAGTTTGTATGAAGACTGATGTTGGTACATGCTAACCTTCTGTTGTGTAACCTCCGTTTTACGACAGCTCTTCAATAGAGCAGCAGTTTCTTATTTTGTGACATGAGGAGTCCATGGAAGGTCTGCTAATGATAGTAGGGTTTCTTCTCAATGTATTATCTGGGATGCCACGGGCTGTGCATGGGCCATTCTTCATACCATCTAAATTATTGTTTGTTATATCATAAGTTAGCCCCACTGGAAATATAAAATAATCAACTCTTCAGTTATTAAAACTCAGCTTTCTGGGCCAAGAGGTTTCATATTTCACACGTACATCGTGCACTTGCATTTGATGCTTTTGCAGGGCTGGGGTGGAATGAGGCAACACGTAGCTCAGAGAGCAAATTCTGGAGCTCTATCTGCAGGAACATTCAGGGGTTTGGGCTATATTTTAATTATTTGCTCGAACCACGCTTGCTCTGTAAGCACGGGTTGTTACATAGCTGCCAGGAGGAAGCGAGCTCGTTCCCCAGAAGCGATGGGGCACTCGGGAGAAGCGCCCGGCTCCTCTCCACCGCGCTGTCCAGCGGCCTCGCCGCGGCGGCGGCTGCACCGGAGCAGAAGCCCCGAGGGAAGCTGCTGGCAGCCGTGGAGGGGGGAAGGCGCACGGTAGAGCGGACACGCGATCGGGGAGGCGGCTGTTGGAAACACGGGTGTCTGCGATCCGGCTACAGCTCAGGATCCCTGGAAAAAAGAAACCAAGGCAAAGCCAGGAAGGTGAGGACAATCTTTAGGGAGACAAAGGTGGTGTTGTCCCACGTGCCTTAGTTCTGCCAACTGATGCTGCCGCTGCCTTCCCAGAGGCGAGAGAGGGGAGATGCTGTATTTTCCAAATTGCCCTGTGCTTTTTTATACTAGAGTCCAGCCTTATGGAGACTTAGGAATACAACTGATAGGGGTGCTGGTAGCCCGAACTGATTTGTAAGTGAAACCAGCCAGGCTGCCAGATGTGTGTGCTTATAAATCCGAGCTGCCTTTACACATTCGCAAGGAAAATCAACCTCTGAGGCAACCTTACAGACGGCTGTGCTCTCCCTAGACCTTATTCCAGTGCTGAGCCTGTGCTTTCTGTTCCCTCTTCACCTCCAACTGATTCCTGAGCCCCCTTTCTTCTTAAATGTTGTAGAATCAGTCACAAATGCAGCAATGTTTGGTATTTTTAACATATATATGCACACACTTAAATACTACAGAAGAGAAGCTGACTTATTTCACTGTTACGAGGCAAAAGTAAAGCATGTAATGAAGCTGAAAGAATCCTTGGCTGTATAAAGCTCCTTCCTACTATTCAGGTAACTGCTCTGATAGATTGGGGGTTTTTTTGTTGTTGTTGTTGCTTTTGTTTTGCTGTCCCGTTCCCCTCCCGTCCCCCCAGTCTGATGAGCAGGTATAACGGGGAGGAAAAAGCGCAAGTGGCAGGTTTGGAGCAAGTCGGGGCTGGGGACCCTTCACAGCCCCAGTGCCAGGTGAGGCTGGGGATCAGCCGGGCAGTTCCCGGTAAGCACCAACGTAACGGGGAGAGGACAGAGATTTCCAGGCTGCCTCGGCCGGGCTGCAATTCTGCTGTCCCACACTACCGCTTTTAGAGCACCGAACGAAGGATGCTCCAGCTGCACGGCAGACACTGCGGAACCACGTACCAACCAGCTCTGCCAACTTAACTTTGTCCCGAAAAATTCCGAAGAGGTAGGGATGCCCTGGCAACCTTTGCAACACAAGCAGTGTTCGATTGCCTGACCTGAAGCCCAAAGTCAGCTCGGCCATTAAATCTGCCGTGGGCCAAGCCGGTGGCACGCAGGCCCGGCGTTAATGCGTGTTCTGGCGTGTTAGAAAGATCATCCATGCATCTTTCCTGAGCAAGTGAAATGCAAATCCTTGTCTTAGCAGTCCCACCAAGTCCTAGCGATTCTCTTTCTCCCTAGAAGCAAATTCAGATTCTTTTCTTAGATTGCCACAAATCTAGGAAGTTCTTGCAATCAGGATTAGTTAAACTTGCGTTACTCAATGCATTTTGTTTCACTACATTACTAGAAACAATTGCACAATTTGACTACGCAAATGAGTTAGCTTATTCACTGGCTTTTCATTTACTTGAAGTGTTCAATTCTGCCATTTGATTCAAACCTCATTTGAGGAAAAATTAGGAAATGACATGCCACATGTGAAAGATTAAAGATGATAAAATGTTTGTTCCCTGTTGGCCAGTTACAAATATTAGACATGAGACCAGTAAAAAGTTTCTATCGTTCTTTTTAATATTTAAAAAAAATCGTGTGCTGCTTTTTCTTTTACAAAAGGACCCTTTTTGCTATGAAGGATGCTATCAACCTATTCATCAAAAACAGAATTTCTGTTTTTGTCCATAACCAATGAAACATTCATGAATTAAGTAGAAGTTTTTCCTAATTCGGGAAAACTTTTCTACTCTATTGTAGATTGAAATGAGAATCCATTATCTAGGCACAACCTTAAGTTACCTTGAAGTCCTTCGTGCTCAGATACAGTCGTCTTGTTCTTCTGAACTAGGTATAAAAAAGCCATCTTCCCTAATTCTAGCAAGCATCTCTTTCAAACAGCTGACTTTTTTTTATCATGAGGGAATAGAAAGAGTTTACTTTTGGAAAAGGTAAAATCCAGGTTAAAAGGATGCCTAAGAGCCTTATCCAGAACACGGTGAGAGATGAGGATGCCTGAGCTGCTCTTGGCTGTTATTGATACTCGGGAACTGCAAATACGTGCTGGTGCCTGGAGGAGACAGGACAGCCAAAAGCAGCCTGTGATATCCATGTTGGAAATGGCCAAGGGGTTGGATCTGCCCGTCTTCGTTAGCTATCCCTGTCAGCAGTATCCTGAGTCTGGGAAAAGTCCCCACTGCTGCATTGTTTTTTTTAAAGAAAAAAAAACTTTTGATATTAAAAATTGGTTTTGCACATAGAGCACTTTTATGTTTGTTTGTATGACGATTGCTTCATGTAGTGCACATGATTCATAAGGTATAGTAATAGGCTTCTTAAGTATTTTGAATAACAAAGATAATGAAAAGAGCATCTCTGCTCCACCTGCATTACACTGACGTTATTAGTTTGTTGCAAAATCACACTTATGTATTACAAATATTTCTTGTGTAATCTGAATGTAAACTTAAGCCTCTTCAAGGATTCAGAAGGTTACAAGATTTATTGTATAATTCTGATGTTTCAAAATTAAGCTAAATTTCGTCATCCTGCCTGGAGGAGGATCCAGCCGAAATCACCTTCTCCAGGAGAGAAGCAGAGAAGGAAGATAGGAAATTCCCATGTGAAATAACATCTTGGTTATCTGAAAGTAAAGCACCTTCTGTTTGGGAAAACAGCTTTGGTGATGCTATGTCTGCGTTTTGATTAAGTAAGATAGGTAGAAAAAGTCTACTGTAATTTCCCTTGCACTCAGTGCCTATTCCAGCAAAAGGGAAGTTCAGAGAGAAGGCTGCAGCCAAAGCCTAAGTTCACGTTCTCCAAGGCAACATCTTGCGGATCCGATGCTGCTTGGAGTCCGGCCCTCGGTTTCAGCGGCTGCGATGACCTGGTTTTTCCTGCAGCGATGCTCTGACGAGGGAAGCGCCTGCCAGCGCCTTGGCTTAGCCCGTACGACCAACCGTCCCTTGAGTCGCGGAGGAGGCACTAAGACTAGACCTGAAGTCTCAGGTAGCTATTGATGACGTGTTTTGTTTTGTTTCACCTTTTGGTAATTTTATTTCTGGTACACTTAAGCTTGATTTTTTTTTTTTTTTTTTTTGGACAGAATAAAAACAAATGTATTTTTTGTGCTTATCTTGCTTATCTTTGAAACTGATTTCAAGATGATTTTTTAAGAAGTGCTAGTTACTCATTTGCTATGAGAAACGCAAATCCACCTGCAGGACAGACTGGTATCAATGCCTGCGACCCAAAAGGCTTTGGATTGTGCAGAGCTGGGGTGCAAGTGATTTCTGTGTAGTCTGGCAAAGTCTCCCTGGCAGATACTAGCTAATATCTTCTGGCAGGAAGCTTAGAGGGAGAAAGAGCGTTCTCAGAATTATAAACTTCATTGTGACACCAAGCAATAAACTTGACGTGGGGAGGGAACTTCTATAAAGCAGTGTAAGTACAGTCAATTAATCTTTAGTGACTGCACAGATATACTTAATCATATTTAAGTCTGTTCATATGTGAATGTTTAAATATTTCTGGATGTTCTTTAAAATAATAACTCATATATTGCGGTAGAATACAAACATTCATTTCTTTAGACCCTTCCAACAATAGTGGGATATGGAATTCGTTATCCAGCTATTGCTCTGTAGCTTTTCTCCTCTCAGCTAATTATTACAGTCCTTGTCTAACGATGCATTTGGTATTGAATTATATATTTTTAAAAGTTCTTATGCTTGTCTTAGCTGGAAATATGTTCTGGCCTGTCTTGCAATTCCCTCTGCAGCCTCATTGGAGTTAGGTAATATATACAAAAATATTAAGTCACTGAAATTGTGCTGTAAGTCGCTTGAGTTTTAAAAATGTTTTTTAATGAATAACAATACCAGGCAGCCAGAAACAATTTTAAGGGATTCCAAGCCCTAATGAAGGAAAATATTTAAGGACATCCTGAGCTTTAAATGTATGCCAAGGGCTTTCCCTGCACGGAGCTGAAAGAAGCACGTACCTTACCGTGCTCCCGAGCCAGGGTCCTGGTGCCTGGCCCTCCCCTTGTTTCCTACAGCGAGAACAGGAGGAAGGTCAGCGATGAAGTAACTCTGGTCGACGTTAATTGGGTGAAACGCATTTTCCTGCCAGCACTGAAATCAGATGGGGAATATCTATCCCTTCGGTTATCGGGTAGGTTATAGAGGGTAGCCCTCTACGGTAATTGGGTATGACTGGGAAACACGGCATCCTTCACCAGCTTGTGGGTTTGAGCCAGGTACCGGTGCCCCACGCAGCAGCTGGTGTGTAACAGCATAATGGTGCGGGATTTCCAAACTTTGGAGCCAAAATAGGAAAGTGGGCAAACAAAAAAAATCACCCAAGCAAATCTGAATTAGAGCAATTCATGGTTCAGTTTGCAATCGCGCTTCCTGTTGTGACAAAAGTTTCCCATTCAAGCTTTTATTATGCATTTGAGCTTTTCACAAGCTACCAGTAAACTATTGCAACAAAACCGTGACCAGTTAGTAACCTCTCGGTTGCATCTTAGCTGTACAGTAAGCTTCAGGACAGCAGCCCAGGCCAAATATTTCACTCTAAAAGCAGCAGATTCCACAGTGGGAGGGAATGCCGTAAGCTGTTAGCAACAGAGAGCTCACCGAGCCCAGGGGGTAGTTCGTACATCGTGTAATAATTGGCAATTATAAGCAAACCCCTGCAACCGGATTGATTTTCAGGATTCATGCGTGATACAAGAACGCTGCCGCGGAGAAAGGCAGCAGTTGCCGGAGGAGGTTTCTGCAGCCCGGGGAGGGACGGGGAGCGAGCGGCTGGCCCGAGCGCGCCGGAGGGAGCTGCAGCGAGTGCCGCGGGTTCGAAGCTGGCACCGCAGCTAGAATCCAAGGGAATTTCTCTATAGCTTTCCCAAAAACTGCAGTGCATTCAGAACAGTTACCTAGGCTTTGGGGAAAACGAGCTGCTGTGGGCCCCGTGAGGGCTGGCTCTGGCATGGCCACAGTGGCTGTCTCCGCAGCCGACCCTTCGGTGTGTTGAAAGTCCAGGGAAAAACCTCTTCTGGTGGTGTTTACGAGGGTGCCTGTGTGGGGGCATCCTGTTTCACTCGGAAAAAGGCAGTTTTTGCTCTGGTGGGTTCAGCCTGGATGACCCTAGTTGGGTTACGTTTATAGACCATGCCTTCTGCTGTGTGTTATCTTCGTACGTGGTCTACCCGGGTTTGCTCTGCTGGTCCTGCCGGTGTGACTCCCTGGGCTGCAGGTTCAGCAGGTTGATTCCCGGCCCCATGAGGACCCGGTCTTACGGAAACATTCCTGGTGTTGGACCCTGGTGCTCGGGGACCTTCGGCAAGCAGCCGCCTGCGGCGCTGGGCTCTTCCCGGGCTTGCAGCTCATGGGTCTGTGCTGAACGGGTGAATAAACGCCTTTCAGACTTCCCGTCCTCCTGCGGGGTTTTATACACGAGAAGTTACGGAGGGAAACGCTACAGGGGGTGGTTTGGACTCGGGTCTTGGAGTGGTTAGCTGCAGAGCCAAAAACTAAACCCATCTCTAGACGGGTGTGTGCAGCTCGCGATAGGTGAGGAGCCAAGCGCGTCCCGCTGCTTACGGCCTCGGGCAGCACCGGACTGTGTGCTTCCCGAGAGATCACGTTTTCTATAGCATTATTCTTGAGATGGGCGTATCTGGAAATCAGCAAGACACTTCAGAAAGATCATTTTTGTTTGACTATTACAGTATGAACGTACCTCTGGTAATTGGTGTTTCTCCCTAATTCGGAGTTCCCCTGACTCCAAAAATGGGTAAAACCTTAGTAAGGAATTTAGGACACTGCTCAGAGCATCGGCGTTTGGAAGCAGCTGTTGTTATCTTATGCTTAACCTGAGAGTAGTTATTCTTGGACATACTTTGAAATAATGTATTTTGGTTTATGTCTAAACTGAGAAGAATAATTCTACTGATCTGTGGTGAACAGTTTCTTCCAGTTCCAGGCTTGTTTCTTCAGTGGCGATAATACTGATAGAGCCCAAACTCATTCAGTCTCACAAACCAAATGAATGATTCACAGGCCCTACCTTTATACGTCAACTCTATTTACATGGTATGAGAATATTATGTAAATACCCTGTCTTGCTAATCATACATCTGTATTCATTTTGATGGGAATGGCAATTATTTCTCTCTGACACAGCTCTGTTTAGTGACTTTCTAATGTGCCAGAGATGAATTATTGCAGAAACAACTGTTAAAATCCGCTGTCGATGGTCAACAGTGTACTGCATGCTGGTGCTCCCCCAGACCCGGCGGAGTTTGGACTCGTTCCCGCAAGCAAGTGCTGGGAAAGTGCCCCAAAGCGTAAGCACGTGTGCGCAGCTAGATCTTCTGGTGCCGCAGTGGTATAATACGATGGGGGAAACACTTCTGATATCACACCAAATTTCTTTTTAAATAGTGAAGACTCACAGCCTGGTTTAAATAAAAAAACCGGGGGAGGGACCGACAGGTTCAGGAGTGGACCTGCCTCACCTCTCCCGCTGCTGGTTGCACGGAGGGGACTGGGCTTTGGCCGTTCTTGTTTAACCATCTCTGTGTCTTCTGGAGCTACTACGCTTGTATAAACAAATATTTGGGGCAGGGAGAGATGACAGCCTGGTAATGAGAGCTGTCGCCTGGCACGTGCGGGACCTGGGTGCAGGCTGCTGCTCCAGCCAGGATTCCTGCAAAGTGGAGCCCCTCCGACAGAAGAGACCGAAAGGAAACTTCACCCCAGAAGAGCCCACTGGAAGTGGATTTGCCAGGATTGCTGGATGCTTGGGCACAACTCAGTGAATCTAGGTAAAATCTTGGAATTCAGCAGCACCTGGTGGGAACCCATATCCCAGCCAGATATGGGTATTTTAGGATAGAACAGATACAACCAGCCGGGACACTGAGCTCTCTTGACGGTGGTATTATCCACACCATGTTGGGATGCTTTGATTTCCTTAAACAAAAAAAACCCTTTCCAACTATCTTATCCCTCAGCGTTCCCGTAGGGCGTTGGGGAATTCAAGTCCTTCTGGCCCCTTTCCCTGACCGAGGAGCCCCAGCTTGGCTTGCGGTCTGCAACGTGCCTGGGGTTAAGTGGACAGGCTGAAGAGGTGCTGGTGGCATGGATGATCTAGTGACTGGGTTTTCTCCCAGAAATCTCTTCTGGTTTTTCTTCAAAACTAGTGCCAGCTGCTGAGGCTTCCAGAGCAGATCCCTGAGGACTTCTGCCGTTGTGCAGCTCACTGCAAGAGGAGAGAGCCCCAGCTCGTGTTCATCGCGGGACCCCGGCGAGACAGCCTCCCGCACGCTCGGGTCCACGCGTCTTCAGTGCACGAGTTGCCGTGTGCCTTCTCTAAGGCGACTAACGTCTCAGCAAATTACGGCACTGGATGGGCACCCCTGGGTGCTGCTCTGTCCCGAGTGTGCACGACACTAGAAGAACCAGGGCAGGCGTCTGAGGGGCACTGAGGAAGGCAGAGGTGGTACCCGGCTGCGACGGTACCTGGCGCTCCGTGGCTGGAAGCGTAGCAGAAGCTCGGTGAGAGGTGCCGTGTGCCGTGGCCTGACCCTCCCTGCCTCCGTGAAGGCCTGTCTAGGAGTGCTGCCTGTCTTGGTGCTTTAGTCCGGTACTATTTGCTTGTGTGTTTTGTCTTTTTTTGGTAGAAGGCAAAAAGGGAAAATAGAAACGATATGATTGCGCAGGCTGAGGTAACAAAATTGGGATCAGCGAGTGTGCTCTGCCAATATTTTCTCAAACACTTATCAGTTCATCTCCAGCACACAGTCTCCCTGAACAGAGTAGTTAGCTGGCAACATAAATTCAGGTTTCATTTTAAAATATTGTTTTCCATATACTAAATAGTATACTACTCAATGGTAGTCTAAGGCCAGCAACAGATGTTATTCAAAAACACTTTGGTTTGATGAAGACCGAATTGGCAATATTCTAGGTTTAAAAGATGTTATATCCCCAAGTCCATGTGTAAAAACATTATAGGCTGATGTTGCAGCTATCTTGTTCTTATGTGACTTTCCCACCTATCTGAACAGTGTTGTTGTCAAAGGAGAAACTCTCAGGTGCCGAGAACCCGGTTCTGGATGCTCTGTATCGGTTTTAGGTGACACCACAAACAAAGTAGTCTGACAGCTGTGAAAAATTTTCTCAGCTTAACCCTTACTGATGCATTCCTGAATTTTTTTCAACGGTGTAAACACTTGCTTTGGCAAGTTTTTGTCAGGTGTGCGTTGCAGCCCTCCACCGACATAACACCGAGGCTTTGCTGTGCAAGCATGCCCTCTGACAGCAGCGGCATCGCATCTTCTGCCATCGGAAAATGAAGCGTGCTCGAGCCCACTCTCTTCCTAAGGCAAATTACTCCTGTTGCTTAATCTTGCGCCTGACCAAAAAGTTAATTTTCCTTTGTTTCATGTGATCTGAAATCTTAAATACAGATTTTTTGCACAATTTAATGTTCAGGCAAGGTGGTTCTTGAAGTTTATAGGATGAGAATTTGGCCTGGGAAAGTCCTGCAGCACAGCACCTGAACGCTTGGGAACGTGCAACGTTTATCAGCGAAAATACTGCTTTAGTTCTGCTCCCAGCCGTTGGCACTTCCATCCCTGAAGCCTCTTCTTAAGCATCGAGAGCTGTCATGATTGTGTTTACTCTTTTCATTACCCTCTAATATTATTTTCGGATCTAAAGCATCCTGCAGCGCGCACTTGTCTCGCCTCCTCCCGTGCGCCGTGCTGGGAGGTGCCGCGCCGTGAGCCTTCCTCCGCTGCCGCCCGTAACCCTCTGCCTCTTCCCAGCAGCAGCCTGTGATTGCGCTGACACACGTACCTGTTTTTCTAAAGATGAAAAGAGCAGTTTCTTTGGAAGTTTCTTATTAAACGCACCGTCTTGTTGAGCAAAAACATCTTTTTCTTAGCAGGTTTAGTCTTTCATCACAGATTTGTTCACGCTTGATTTATAAAGTGTTTTAAGTTTTTTAAAATTTGGTGAGCCCAGGAGAATACGTCATCGTCTTGTAGATTGCTTTCTTTTGGTTTTAGGCTTGGGGAAGTTAGCATGTGTTTTTTTACAAACACAAAGCAAGTCGCACAAAAGCAGACTTGTTCTTAGACATATGTTGCTTCAGACTTCACTGTGTTTCCTTCTTGGTTAATGGGCCAGGGTGGTACCCAAAACCAGGTGAAGACCTGCAGAACTCCTGTGCTAGATTCTGTGCAGTAATGACGACTGATCTAATCTCCAGCCTGCATTTTATCGTAAACTGCATGATCTGGAATGCAGAAAATTCAGAATCCCAAACTGCTAGGATTGCTCCAACCCTCTCTCACTCAGATAAATCACCTTCCTCACCTAATTCATGACGTTAACTGTAGTCAGTCTGCTTGCATGAATCAGGAATAGCAGGTTGAATCCGCCTGTTTCTACAGGGCACGAATTGCCTGAACTCGCCGTATGTCCTGGATAGAGCCAAACGCCTGGTCGGGATTGAGCCGGGGAAACACTTGCTCTCTGGTGAGCAGGACATTGCTGTGACTCACGGAGCTACTGTTTGGACTCGGATGTAAGCTAGTTTGTGCCTAAGGAGAACAGACTGTCAAAGCAGACTGGGCACGTAAGGGAGAAGCAGATGGGTTGTGCAGGCTGCCCGGCGAGAGCAGCCCAGGCGGGGTAGGGTGCTGGCTACGACAGCTCGCCGATATCCCTCTCTTCCAGGAGCACGCTGCCTTCTCGAAAGGGTATGCAGCAATGCCCATTGCACCGCTTGTCCACCAAGGCGATCGGTAAAACCACGCGACAAAATTGTGTTGCTAATGTGCTTCCATTCGAGCTATGCCCCTCCACCTAAAATAGTTAGCAAACTAGTAGATACTGCACTTTAATGTACATGGATTTAATGCAAGCTCTTCTGGTGGCGAATTCCTCCTGAGAAAGCAAGCAACAAATACTGCCCGATAGGAAGAGAAGAGCGCTTTCCCTGCATCAGCCTGCTCTGATGGGGAAAAGGAAACATCGAGGAAACTCCCTAGTGTCATAGAGCTTCATTAGTAAATGCAATACAGACCGAATCCTCTAGCAGGTAACTTGATTACAAGACATTTGGCTGGAATTCCACCATTTAACAGCTATGCATGCCAGGCAGAATGAAACTATCTGTGAACGCTTGCTGTCAACTTTTTCTTGTTTTTAATGCAGATCTTATCTTCAAGTGTCCGCCTGAACACTGATGTGGATGGTGAAATGCAACGCGTATTTTGTTTCAGGGAGCAGTGACATCGGGTAAGCGCCCTCGCCGTGTGCCGAGCCGGCATGCGTGGGGCTGCCCGGTGCTGCGGCCGCGCTCGCTGCAAAGCTGAACGTCCGCACGCAGCTCTGCGGGAGCAGCGAGGCTCAGTAATACCAAAAACATCGCTGCTGCATGACAGGAGTCATGTTCTTTGTATTAGTGGTCACGCATGAGTCATGGGGGCCTGCTAATGCAATTTGAATGTGACGTGAATTTTGCAGCAAGGGGTGCTGGCCGCGCTGGCCGCGGGTGCCGGGAAGCTCCGTGCCGTCCCCAACGCCGCCCTGCACGGCCCGGGACAGAGCCGGGGCTCGGGGACTGCCACTGGGCTGAGCAGCTGCCGGTCTGTCTCCAATTCTCTAGACGTCCTGGGCAGCATGGAAAAAAATCTTGCTTAAAAATCATGAGAATTCAAGTCTCTCTATTAAAAGGCCACTAATCTGCGTGAGTGCTGTACGAAGGCCCTTGTGCGGAGAGGGAAGACCGTGAGCTGAAATACATAATATTTTGGCAAA
Organism: Dromaius novaehollandiae; assembly: GCF_036370855.1. Taxonomy (NCBI): domain Eukaryota; kingdom Metazoa; phylum Chordata; class Aves; order Casuariiformes; family Dromaiidae; genus Dromaius; species Dromaius novaehollandiae. The sequence goes on along the minus strand of NC_088112.1, from coordinate 22,236,286 downwards.
TTTGGTCAATTTATCACATATTTGAACACAACCATTCCTCTAGCAGATAGGGCCTTGGTCTTGTCTGAAGCAATGGCGAGCCAATGCTTTGCGTATGGAAGAAGCACAAGCATGGCAGGCTGGTGCCCTCCTGGCGTTCACGCGTCGGCAGAGCCGGGTCTCGCTTCTGGAGCGTCGTGCTACGGCACCGCAGGTAGGTCTGTCGCCTTCAAACTTGGTCAGTCCTTTATGGGACCCGTTTGCGCTTTCGAGCACCAGCGCCGTATCTCGGCACGCTCCACCGCGTGATGCTGCGTTAGGTGGAGATTCCTGTCGTCGTCCCCCCAGCTGTCTGTAGTCTGGAACCATCCTGTTCCTATAGCAATTAAAGATGTGCTGTAGAAGTTAAGTCTCCTCTCTTATCTTGCTGGGCTACTGTCCACCGACAGACTATTGCTGTGATCCATCACAACCTCGTTTTTTGGAAGAGCTCTCTGCAGAGCCGGGTGCTGTGCGTGGAGCTGGCTCAGGTCCCCAGCCGCGGGCGACGGGCTGGCAGCACCCTGCCCTGGCACACGCGGACTTCAGCGACCGCGGCTCTGCAAAGAAAGAGCAAACCTGAGATCTGGACCAAATAGCTAGGTTCTACCAAATTTTCCCATCAGAAATTAAGGTGGTTAAGTTGCTACTTTAAATTCTGATCCTTCCCCCCCAACTCCCCCAGCACTAATTAATATCTGTCTAAACTCTTGGAATATGTGTATATATATGTAGAGTGTGTACGTGTATATATATACACACACATACATATGTGTATGCATAGGCATGTGTGTGTGTATATATATATATATGTTTATTTATATATATAAAAAAAATTTCTCCTCCCCCCCTTTTTTGTGACCTATGTTCTAACCAGGCAAGAGCCCTCATAGGCATCCTCTTATTGCCATGTTTGGGGAAAAAAGAGGGATGGGGCTGGGGGGGAAACTCTCCTACCAAAGGAAAAATTGTAGTGTAATACTTTTGCAGGAAGCAATCGTACTGGGTTGCGTATGTTCTGCCGTTGAAGGATTTCAGTGTGCCGGTGACCTTAGAGGGACTTTGGGACAGAAGCCCTTATGTCCGAATTGGGGTCCTGGCACGTGGTGGAGAGGTCGCCGCGGCAAAAACACGTTTCTTCTGGAATTGGAGAAAACCAGCGAATGAAAACTATGCAAGTCACTGGTGCATAAGTAAGTTACTGCTGCTTGGGCTTTGCTGATATATAGTAAAAGTTATTTTGATCTTTTTTAAAGAGGCATATTACATTAACTGTTACATTTAAATAGTCATTTGAAGCCAGTTTCAAGCCTTACGGATTTAGAAATACTCAATTACCGTACAAAAAAGGCACCAAAAACCTTCACATGTAACTTCACAAACTATACGCAAGCACTAGCACCAATGGGGCTTTTGTATTATACTTCTCTTTGCAGAAAAAAATTGTATATACAAACAGCCTGAGAGCGCCTTATACTTGGCACTATTATCTGATTACTTACACATAAATCTGCTTATATAATTCTACTTAAACAGCACTAAATTGTTTTGCCCACAGTTTACACTCTCATAGCTGAGACCTTGCAGACCTACTTTAAAAACCGACTTAACTCTTTGAACTCTGAGTTGCATCTAGTGTAAAGCATCTCCATAATTTTAAGCAAAACGTTGGGGGGTTGTTTCATTCAGAGTGTTGCAGTCTTAGAACATGTTCAATTTGCAAATAAAACTTAACTTTCAGTTCTGTGACCGCGCTTCCTTTTCTCACCGCAGCTTCCCTGGGGCGAGGGTCCCGCTGTGCTGTCCGCCCTGCCGCGACGCGGCCGCAGGTGGATGCGGCACCTGCGACTACTCTTAGGTGCAGTTACCTGATCTGCATAAAGAATTTAAATGTATGCACACACAATTTTCTTGAAATCATATTTTCTCTGAAAAACGGCCATGAGTTCTTGCAAGCGCATGGGGTGCATAGTAGCAAATGGCAGCAGGCTCCTGCGTGAGCAGCCTTTCATGTCCTGGGCAGAGATGCTGAATTCATTCGGCATCAAAGAATCTAAATCACTGTTTTTGATTTTCATGCCTGATACCTAGCTATGGGGCCTCGAGCTTTAGAACTCTGTATGGATGCGGCCACTGGCGTCTTGGTTTCTATTGCGTGAAGCTACTAGATCTCTTTCGCAGAGAAGCAGCGTGTTGTCCTCCGCGAGCTCCTTCAGCGCCGGCCCGCTGCGATGCTCCCTCTCCAGGGCAGGTATTTCTAGCTTCTCCTCCCCGGGGTTAAGCGGGTCCTCTCCTCCGAGCGGCCGCTCTCAGCGTCCCCACGCAGCGCGGTCACGTCTGCGGGGACACGTGCGCGCTGCTCCCCCTGCTCGCCCGGGCGCTCTTCCCCTAAGTAGTTTACACGTTCTCCAAAAGGTCACCCAGGCAATTAACTTAATAGTTCACAATGTCATTCAGCGACTATTTAAACTCTCATAAATGAATCGACTGCAGTTCAAATGCTTCTTGCTGTGACCTTAGCGGACTTCCACTCCGTTAACTCTTTCCAGCAGCCGGGTCATGCTCCTCGTGCCGAGCAACGCCGCGCGGCCAGGAAAGGCACTACCTGCCCACCTCGGCAGCAGACGTTGCGTGGCCGCTTGTGCCTTCGATCCGTGCGGTAGCCTGTTCCCTAGGCGCTCTGTGTCCGTGCCTCGCGGACCTGTCCCGTGTCTCTTCTCTCCACCGCGCCGGTGGAGCTCGTCCTTGCGTGGAGGCTGCCTGGTGCAAGGTCACGCTGCAAGACCAACGCAACGAGAGCAGGGCTCGGGTTGCTCTGGCTGCTGCTCCCTTTCCAGCTTGTCTTTTGGCAGTTTGGAAACCTCACAGGATGGAAGGGGGGTTCTCCTTCGTCCTTCTGTAAAATGCTCAAGCTCTGCTTTGAGAGCCCCTGCACTGTAGTCTGCAGCTCTCCTCCCGAGCGGCCCGCTCTAAGTGGGATTTCTGGCCAAAGCTGGTAACTCTTTTGGTGTTGACCTTGAGGGATGTGTGTCGGGTGTCGCCTTCGTACGGACTTCTGGGGGGAAATCTCACCCTGCTCATTGCACTGGTGGGAGAGGAGAGTCTCAATCCCACGTCCTTCGTCAGCTTTAGCCAATCCATGGGTGTAAAGGGCCTGATTCTGCAAGCCTGCGTGTTCAGGAGTGCATGTTTTCCCTAGAGAAAGTCTGGGATCTGAAAAATCCAGATCATACTTGCACCCTTACCACCGATTTGCTCTATCACCTTGCCTTGTCCCATCACTTCTCTGGGCCATAGCGTCGTGTTGGCCCAGGCAAAGGCGAGGTGCTGTTTTATGGGGTCCCACTCAGCTCTCGATGGTCTCTGCAAGTTGCTCAGCCTCAGACCGGGATCTCCTGAAGGGCCCGGGACCCACCCCGTGTGCCTTGGCCTCTCTTAAAAAATGCAGTGTAGTTAATGCAGCCCTTGCTGGACACGTCGCCAGCTAGACCTCAGCTTCATCTCATTAATGATGTTCTGTCTGGTATAAAGCAGTGGAATAACAAAAGGAAACGGGAAGACAAAAGAAGGCAAAGCACTTTCATTTCTTTTTTTTAAGGCAAGGAGGTTTCATCTAGGAAAGACCCACGTAATTCCTCTGAACGTGGGCTCTGGCACCACACTTGCCGTGGAAGGTTTTTAAATAAGATATAAGCTTGCTTTGGAAATGCCAAGTGCTGAAACTCCTATTGACTTCCTCAGGGCAGGGATTTGTCCTGATGGGTGAATTTACTCGGGATTACGTAATTTCCAGAGGCCAAACCCAGCAGTGGGAGACAAATCCGTTGTGGTTTGCTGCGCCGGGCAGTGAAGGACGACTGTTTACCAAAACCTTTGCCCCAAGAAAAGCATTAATGACTGAAGTATTTACACATTCAACACGTTTCATGGAAGGAAAGAAGGAAGATGGAAGAGTTTGGGAAAATTTGAGCTCTGCCCCGAAGAGCAACGTTCTCGTGCTCGGAAGGAGCCAGCCAGGCCCTGTGTAGATTTTTTACTAAATTGCCGCTTTTTACGAATCGCAGGCTGTTTTGTGCCGGGCCCGTTGAGGTTATTAAGGCGAGTGGATGTCACACGCAGATGAGGGGAGGCGAAGGCTGTGGGGGATGCGGAGGGGAATCGTCTGCGGGGTTAAGAGGCGGCGTTTAACCCCATTAAGCAGCTTCGTTACGAGGCGAAGGAAAAGGTCCCAGCCCTGGCATCCATTAGCCAGGTAGCAGGCCAAAGTGACAGCACCAGCAGAATGACTAAAAAGACTCTTATCTTGTCAGAGGCAGATTGTTTCTGGAAACCGAGAAATTACCGTGTAGTGGTAGCGGCAGGTTTTCCTGGAATTCTGCATGTTGTACAAAAACAGCTCTTCCCAGACCCAGCAGGCACCAGCCAACCAGAACAGGGTTTTGAGTGGAAAACTGCCAGTTATTCCAGACTGTTGTGATGGTTTCGTGATGCACGCAAGACTTCAGCCGACTGGTAGCGAAGACTTCGGTTTTAAAATGCACGAAGGGTTACACGGTGTATTGGTGAATAAAGCTTCTGCATTCTACAATGAGCCTCCCATGCAGGTTTTCTGCTTTCCGAGGACTTTCGGCAGGCCTGATGGACGCCGCCTCCTTGTAGGCTAATTGCTCGCTATTGCAGGAGGGATTTCACCCTCTCGGCCGCGTCTGCAGCCTCCTCCTCTCTGGCTGGCAGACGGGAACGGAGACACGGGGCTCTTGGAGGTGGCACAGAGCAGATCGCTGGTACCTGCCTTTGGAGCACGTGGAGCCCGGAGGCACCACCGACCCCCAGGCCAGCTGGGAGGTGTTTAACTGCCGCTCTGTAGCTGCAAGAACCATTTTTCTCCTGGGTACCATTTTATAAAAGCTTGTGGTCTATGTATTAGAGGCACACAGATAAAGAACAAGGTCTTAATAAAAGCTGGAGTGACCATTAGCTCAAAGAGCCAGGGTCCTGTGAGCTGTTTTGATTCTTCTTGTCTTCAGAAAACGTAAGTTTGTCCCTTGCAGGGGAAGAAATGGGCGGCGGAGTTTCATTTTCTCTGCCAAAAATCCTGCTCATGTGCAGAGATCGTGCAGTCTGCAGGCCCTGGGTTTTCTGGCTAAACGCCTTATTCCGACGGGCTGGCCTTGCGCCCTTGAGGAGCCGAGCTGGCGTGGCAGAAAATGCACCTCTAAGTATTTATGAATTTAGGACAAAAAAAAATGCTTAAAAAGAGGGAATTTAGGCTGAGGTAGGTTACTGTGCGTCATCATTTGATACACTATTTAATACGGTATTTGCTCGTTCAGCAAGTCTTTTTGAATGAGTTTAAGGCAATGGCCAGGCTGCAGGAGGACCAGGCTGCAACCAAGGAAGATGCTGCCTTGCCTCGGTCCCTCTTCTTCCACTTCTGTTTCCAGAGTTGCTCAGATCTGCGCGAGTATCTGAAATGCACGGCATTTAAAAGCACACAAAACAAAGCATCTACAGCACGTGACTGTAATAGGAACACAGCAAATAGGACAACGATAGTGGATAAAGGATGTCCAGTGACCCGGGAGTTCAGGCTGTTGGGCATGATTCATAAACGCCGAACACAATAGACCATATTTAATTAGTCCGTGATTCCATATTAATTACCCTTTCGTGCCACGTACACCCGGGATGAATAAAAGGTCTTCAAGCAGAATGAGTTTATTTCCTTTAAGGAAACGAAACTGAGAAAAAGGCAGATGCGTGCCAGAGGAAGCTGAGATATGGCTTTTTTCTTGTTAGATTTTCTCCAGGACAGATTTTCAAAAGCTTACTCAGTGCATAAAAGGGTTTTTTTTTTGTTTAAGTCCTTGTGAGTTAAGATTAAAGATAAAACAGAAAATCAGTCTTGAGATATAACAGCAAGGGCAAGAAGGAAACTGTATTCCCCTTCAGTTTTGAGAGACTGACTGAAGCAGTTTGGGTCATCAAAACTGTATTGAAAACTGTTTTTGGTTTTGTTACATTACTGCTTTCTATTGATACTCAATTTTTCCCAACTGTAATTTCTTGATACTTGTTTCACTTGTACCTTGTTATCCTATTTTCTAAAAAACAGCAAGAAATAAGCCATAGTTACTACTACGATATACCATTGTCCTACACGTGTCCCACCTTTCTGGGTAGTAAAGCGTTGCTAAAGCGACAGTATGAGAGCTGGGTGACGACAGCCAGTATATTTGCAGGTATTCCGTCATAGTAAAATACGAATTACAAATGCTTTCCAGGCCTTCCAGCTCTAATGCACCAGCCATCACTTCAAACGCATCAAACCTATTCCAGAAGTTGCACTATTTGTTCCAAGTGATTAAATCTGCATTACTCACGCTGAAACACGTACCCTGTTGAGTGGTACATGGATTTGCCGTCACATTATTAAACTGATGGCCTTCCGTCGTGAAAACAAAGGCGTAGCGAGCTCCAAGGCCCACAAGTCGGTCAGACTAATTCTGGCAGAGACGGGCCTATACTTTTAATTTCTAGGGCAACTTACGCAGGAGAAGCTGAAGTTCCTGTGCAGAACTCCCTGCCACTGAAAAAATTCAAGTTAAAAAGTTAGCTATTTTTACATGTAGGTATGCTATTATTGTGTGCACAACACTGGCTGCCGTGTCCCGAGCAACCGCACAGCTTCCAGGAACTTTTTGCCCGATTTCCACTGACCGAAAGTTTTGTGTAAAAATCTCAGCCTAAATGAATATAAACGTAAAGAGGGGAAATAAGGAACTTCCCAGCGAGGACCTTTCTTTCCCGCGTGCTTCCCCAGCATCCCCTTTAACTCACCCCCTTCTGCAGTGCACAGCTGTGAAAAGTGTTCAGTGCCGAGGGGAAAAAATTACCTCTTTCTAGAGCTAACGTAGGACGTGCGCAGTGCGGTGCGTCGCTCCGGCCGTGCTCGTCGAAGAGCATGGGTTAAGGTAAGCGGCAGAGCGAAGCGAACGCCGGGTTTCCACTTGGAAAGCAGTGTGGCTTTAGTCATAATAGCATTTATTCTTTTTGCCATTAAACACATCCCAGGCCCGTTTCTGTCCGGCGAGCGGCTCCGGCGGCGGCCGCTGCAGCCCGTCTTTCCCAAGCGGGAGGAGAAGGCAACGCGGCTGCTGGCGACGTCTACATTGATGGGACGTGGGTTGCAGCGGTCGATCCGGAGATGGATGCCATCTCACGAGTGACCCAGGAAAGGAGCCTCCAGCCAAACCCCTCCAGGCAAGCGGTTCCTGCCGCTGTGCGCGGCACGCCGAGCCTGAGTTGGCCAACACACCTCGCTTAAACGTCTTACGAACGCAACATCATGAGGTGGAAACGATACAACGCACATAGGACATCATGGCGTTAATGCCAAAAAATTTCTATGCAGTTTATAAGAACCGTGACAGATCTTTAAAACAAACACTTTTCTTTTTTTTCTTTTTTTCTTTTTTTTTTTTAAGACTTTTCAGTGTTGGCAGTTTGAGGAATCTGCAAATTGAATCCATCCATCTGGCACTGGGAAAACAAACAGCATATCTGTGTCTCTGCTCTCTCTTCGCTCCAGTGCTTAAATACCCTAAACGCAAGGAAGGGGCAGAGAGAGTTAAGTTCCTTTACCCCGCAGTTTATCATCTCAGTCATGCTATAAAGAGGTCCTTCAAATTATTTAACAAAATACAAAAGTTCTTCAGTAGTTTTGAACATTCAAAAAAATAGGTAACATCTGAAAACATACAGTTCTTAAAAATGATATAAAGTACTGTGAAAATGCAGGGGCCAGTCCTACTCGCTCACATGCAAGCTCGCATTTCTTGGCGTGGAGTCACCAAGGCCATACAAGGGTCAAAGGCTTTTGTGCGTGCGTCTAATGTGTCATGAGAGGCTTCGTCAGAAGAGGGGAAGAAGCAGCAGTGCTGTTCCAAGCTAATTATTTAAGCCAAGGCAGTCTGATGACGCTCGCGAAAGATTACATAGATATTCAAGAATGATGCTGTAATTCTCTGAATTTCACCAACCTCCTTCATCCTGATTCCTCCTCCATTTCATGGGCTCTTTCAAGATTTCTTACAGTCACTTTTTTCTTACTTTGCTTTGGGGCAGGATGCCAGGAGATACGTGATGGGGTCTCCCCGGCGAGCCCAGCCTCTCCCTCTGGGAACCTTGCTCATAGTCACATGCATCAATCCACAACCCCCTTCTCGTACATGCAGAAGGAAACAGCTCCCGAAATTTGACTGTGTCTGGGCCTCCGTGCTCAAACCAGGGGCCAACTGACAGTTCCCAGGCTGCCATGTGTGTTTTTGTTGTTTATACTTGGTTTATTTTTTCTTTCCTGAAATCATGACAGATATTTTCAACAAGAAAAATTCTAATCCAACGAGCAGCTCTTGATAGCGTACGTGTGTGCGCTCGTCGTGCTGGGTGTGTTGGAAGGCAGCTTAAACCCTCCGACAATCAGTCCGTACAGCTCTGCGGTATTCAGTAAACTGCAGCCATTAACCCTCGCCAGGAATCCGGCTCCTATTTTGCCCCTTTCTTTCGCTTCTTAGGGTGTATCTGCCCCCCGTATTACTTTTGTGTGCATCTTTATTGATTGGCGCTGTGAAAGTGTCTCTGGTCACAACAAACGGTGGGAAATAAGATTGACCTCTGAATCACACCTCTGTCTTCAAACAGGAATTAAAGGATGGAAAAAGCGCTGGGCTCCAGCCGAGGCGGTCGGTGGCGACGATGCTCTGCCGCCGCGCGGGCCTTGCACACCAAGCAGGGCTCACGCGCTGGCTTGGAGGGCTAGTATCTGCTCCTGTTGAAGGATAACCCTGATATCACTTCCATCTAGACAGGTATTTTGTCCTTCAGCAGAACCAAATTGCGTAATTTGGCTACTGATTAAATTCGAAGAAAGTAGTATGAGATTTGAGTCTGTCAATTTTTATATATATGTGTTTAGATCGGCTGGAAATGGATTGCTCTTCACCTTGCTAAACAAGACAGATCTGTAAGGTGCTAATCTGTATCAGAAAAGCTGTAACAACACCAGCCAAATTACGCTCATCAAACTCCTTCCCCACGATATACAACCTCAGTCACATAATCAAGAATGAAAATCGTTATCTATTTCATTCACATCTGTTATTAATTTTTGAAGCCTCCTTTAAATCTGATTAGAACTTTTCATCAAAATCAAACAAATTTTAAACTCAAGGCTAAATGTATCAGGTTGGCTTAGTAATTCAAATACTATTTTTATTTTCTCTTCCTAATTGAATTTGTACATTGATTTGTGTTTCTGGTTCTCTGGAGCAGTTATTATTAACTGTTTATAAAATGCCAAGGGTATACAATGCCCTGTGAAGACACTGGCAGCAAACTGCTTTTCCAGTGAATGTAACCCACAAGTTCTGTCCCTCGCCCAAGCAATTTGCCCCAGATGTGCTGCTTTAGGTCTTCCCTGCCATTCAACTGAAATAAGGTCATTTCGATACGAGCTGTCGGGAACAGCCTCTCCAACGCTCACCCTTGAGGACTGGACTGCAGGAGGGTCATATGAATTTCGAGGGAACATCCCGCTTGACCCGCTGGTCAAGGTGCTACAGGTACAGAGATGAGGTAATTTAATACACGTACTCCATCTTCTCACACGTGTCCCCTTCAGCTTGTGTTGCCGAAGAGCTGCTGGAGCAAGAACCGGGTGTCTGGGATCCACAGATGTGTGAGCAGGGGTCAGGCTGCAATCTGCAGTGCTGTGGTTTCCTGTTTGCTTTTTCAGCTGTTCAGAAAGGTCTCAACAAAAATATTCATGGGTCCCTTGAGGGATACGTCTCTTTATGTAGCCCAGCATCCTAGAGAGGAGCTGGTGCTGGAAGGAGCTCACCCCGCTCGCGCAGGCGCTGAGGCTCTACCCTCTTCCCACTCGGAGACAGGAGGGGTTTTGTCCTGCTTCTGAGTTTAGAAAGAGGACACGAAAATAACTTGTCCAGTTTCGCTTTCCTTCTGGGTAAAGGGAGGAATACATACTCTCAAATATTATAGCAGCTGTTTCAGTATCACTTTGTATAAATGTCTTAATAGAACTATAAAAAATAAGTTTATTAGTTGATTTCTGCCCTCATCCACAGGCAAAACCATTTCAAGAACTACCATTTCAGAGCAGCTAAAGGGACGTCCATTATATAGGCGGTGGCCGCATGAGTGAGTGATGGAAAACCCTCGGAGCCTATGGCTAGTTTCTGGTCAGGCTGAGCCCAGAGACGATGGTATTTGCCATCATCCAGCCTCTAATCTTCTTGTCTCTTCAGCTCAGCTCTTTGAGGGCTACGTGCGTAACTGTGCCAAGTTTTGGAAAGGAGACTATGTATTATAATGCCTTTTTTTAATCTTGCAATCTTTCACGTCTTGTGCCTTGTTATTGCAGTATCGGAAGGAGTCAAATACCGATCTTTTGTATAAGCATGAAAGAGCCCTTTAGGGCAATGTATTAACCTCTGATAATTCCTGTAGTTTCTATGAAAGTGTGTATATAAGTAAGAGTTCATGCTTTGTTCTTTCTTAGCTCTTTAAGTACGACCAAAAGTCATTCTAAAATGAGTATTTATTGTTTTATTAATAATTTTTTCTCCAGTCTCTACCCTCTGCAGGTCAGAAAGAGCTTCACAAATATTAATGAATTACAAATTAAATCTTATACTAGTCGTGTGAAGTAATGTGAGTTTATGGAAGGTGCTAAGGCACCAAGCCTCTTTCCCTTCAACGTTAACCACTCGCTGTATTCCTTCGGGTTTTAAACTCTGTGGTAGGGACGTGTGAACAACAAGGCAACTCTTGAGATCAGAAGAGAAAAGATAAGGGGCAAATTTGTCACTCTATCTTTTCCCGGATCGTGTCGGTTCTTCATATATGTTTATATCAAGCTAGATGTACTTGTCACAGGTTACCCACGTCGGATGTCCGGGGACAGCAGTGCTGCGTCTCGAGCAAGCAGACCTGCTCCGTCCCTTTCTGTGCCCATTCCTGTCCTCCGCATTTCCAAAAGACGGTCTTGCAAGAGAAGGGCTTTGGTGCGTCTCGGCGTCGCATGTATTCCCTTGGTAGCACTCTCTCAAACGGCTCGTTTTTCTCTTTCCCTCTTGCACGACACTAGCTGCTCTCCAGCGACCCGGTCTCGAGCAGAACGGTATCAGGCTCCGTTACGCCCTGCAGCAGGGCTCACGCTGCCTCGGCTGCGCCTGCTACCCAGCTGGCCCCGCGACCGGCGGTATGAAATCGCTGCAAAGCCATGCAAGGCACGGCGCAGCTGCAGGAAAAGCCGGCACTCCTCCTACACACACATATGCACAATCTGTACCTAATAATAGCGTGCTGCAAAGGCCAAGTATCTGTAGGTTTAAGAAAACAGCTTGATAGTTACGCCATACTTTGATCCTACTGTCCTGCAGTCTTCTGGAAGCTCTTATTTGAAAACATCCTCAATCACATTCATTTTGATTTAATTTTTTTCTCTTCTCTGTTGTTACTCCCTCTTTGGTTTGTTTTACTTTGCACTCTACAAATTTGTCACATCCCAAATGGCCTTGATCAGTACCATAAGGCAGTTAACATTTTTCTTTGCTTTCTCAGACAAGCCAAATGCACGCTGAGAGCACTCTGAATAATTTGAAGAAACTGTGCCCGTGGAGGCAGGTGACGCTGTATGGCTGCTATCTGATAGCCCACGAAAGAGCACCACAGGGAGACGAGCGATGTGAATGCTCGGGTTATCTCTAATCGGGTCTCAGGGATCCATGCTGTAGCGGGGTTCAGTATTTGGTCGTTCAAAGCACCTAGTGGGCCTCAGCTGGGAAGAGACGTGGCAGCTCCCTGCATGAAGGACGTGTAGACCCGGAGCTGCCAGGGCCTGAGCTGCTGTCTTCTCTGCTGGCTGGCTGCGAGATGCAGAAGCTCCGCTTGAAATGTGTAGGAAGCATTTTCAGTCTCACCAACTTTATGCAAGAAATGTTCATGATAATCCATAGCAGTAATAAGCCTGGACTTCTCTGCTTCCATGGCAAGGCCCATAAATCATCCCGCTCGCAGAGCTCCTGACTTGCCTAAGCCCCACCTTAGGACGGAGTAGGTGTGTCCGCCCGCTACCTGCCAATTAACGAGCACTTTCACGTGATACCTGAAAAACAACAGAGAAGTATTTTTGTCACAGGAGAAACATCATTTTAGAAAGTTATGTGTTGACCCGGGAGAGTCAAATTCTGCAGCTTTTGTAACTCACTTAACTTCTCTGAACTTCGCCTAAGTAGAAGTTTGCAGGTCTGGGAGTTTCAGTCCTGCAAGTCAGTTTGTGCTTGGGCGAAAGCTCCCATCGGTCCTAATTAGCCAGGAGCCGAGATTGCTGCGTTTGTGCGGGGGGGGGGGGGGGGGGGGGGGGGGGGGTTAGGCTCTCGTTCACCTCAGCACGAATCCAGTGATTTCCTTGAATTTACTCCAAATTCACACCGACAGGCCGCAGAGCAGAACTGGACCTGTCATTTTAATTAGCTGTTTCTTCTAAGAAAAGGTCACATTCATTCCTCTCCTCCTACTTCTGGCTGCTTCAGTGCAGTGTCCACGTAAGAGTAATTGAGCTATCACAGGGAAGTGGGAAGGGTCTCTAATGGGTCACTAAGTGGTTAAAAACATGGAAACAGGAGATAGGAAGAAATAGCTCATTTCACAGCAAAAGGAGATTGTTAGCGGAGTCCCCCAGGGAGCGGTGCAGGGACCTGGGCCCTTCACGGGGCTCATAAGTGGCGTGGAAAAGGGGAGGAGGTGGCAGGAAGCCACAAAGTTGGCTGCTGATAATAAATTGCTCAAAACCCCAAACTCAGATCTAACTGTGAAGAGTTGCTGAAGTATCTCACCATACTGAGTGACTAGATGATAAAATATCAGGCTGAATTTGGTGCAAGTAAATTATAAATAATACACACAAGGAAACGCAAAACACATGAGGAAAAGTATGTGTATGTGAGCAGTGATGAGCTGTAAATTAGGTATTGCCACCAAGGAACACAGATCTTAGATTTACTAGAGATACACGGTTCTATGGAAACATAAGCTCACTGTTTGTGGGCTGTCAGAAAAGGGAAAACAGAATGATAGGCGTTTTTAGGGAAGGAAGAAAGAGCAAAACGGAGAACCTCGCTGCGTTGCTTCTCTCTTATGCTGTACATAGTCCTGTTTGGCCATCTCAGAAAGTATAAGCCAGAGCTAAAAGAGGTAGAGAAAAGGTCAAGAACTGTAACTGCAGGAAGAGAACGGCTTCTGAGAGACTGAAAATAAAAGAAACCTCAGATGAGAAAAGGGGTTGCAAAGGGAGATCTGTAAGATAAGAGGCCTCCGCGCGACAGCCCTGTCGTGGGAATAGGGGACAGTGACCTGCTCTTTCTCATGCTGCAAGAATCAGCGGCATCAAATTCTCATATGCAGCTGAAAACAAACCAAAGGAAGTATTTTTTCACCCAATGTGTGATTAAACTGCGAAACTTACTGCTACCAGATGTAATAGATGCCACAGAATCAAGTAGTTTAGAAAGAGAAATTCAAGGAAGAAGGGTCCCCAGACACAGAGCCCCAGAGCTGTCCCCACCGCTGCGGAGAGCCGGAGGAGTCCCCGCCGGGCCGGTGGCATGTGGCCTGCGGGGTCTGCGGGCTCCTTCCTCTCCGGGCTCGCCCCTCGTCGAGCTTCGCTATATACTCCAAGAAACGGTGCCCGCGTAGGTGAGAGTGCCCACGCCAGTGTGCCACGGTTCCCACGCCCTTTGAGATAACTTAAAGGAAAAAAAAAAACCCAAAAGAAAGCAAAGAAGAGATGCCCAGACTGAACCAAAGCAGAGATGCGTAATCCATTGCAAACCACAAGCTGCAAACCAAGATATTCATATTACATCACCCAACCTCCTCCAGTGTCACATGTTTTGGGGGAAAAAAAGATGAGCTGAAGGTTGCTGGTTTCAGGCTATTTCTGACCAAAAAGTAGGAGAGATACTATTCCTTAAAATATTTTTTCCCAAACTGGTTTTGACATCAGTTGTCATTTGTCTTTTTGTTTCCCTGAAGTGTTTAGGACCCACTTAAGAGCCAGATCTCAGTGCTGTAGGCAATGTGCAGACTCTCAGGTGGCAAAATGCACACCTGTTTCAAAACCTGCATTCAATATTATCACAATAATAGTTAGGTTATCTTTAAACTTATTTGACATTTAAGTATTCAGGCAACATAATTTTGTTTTTATTTGTCATCTGAGGTTAATTCTTCTTTTTGTCACTGCAATTTTAGCACCGATTTCTGTGATATCAGACCAATGCCAAGTATAATCCTAACAAGCCAAGATGCTTTGCGTCATTAGTTTTTTTATTAGATCTCCTGAATAACATGACAGAAGAAGCCTGTTTTGGAACTGAAGTCCTTCAAACACTATATTCTTGTAAAAACTGGAACATTAGAACACAGGGAGTAAGTAACATGGGACACAGAAAGTAAAAAGATGATTGTATGTGAATATTTTTTTCCGTAAGTACCTAGAAGATCAATATCTTGCATCAAATTTGTTTTCACTGTGTCTTTTTCTTCTTTCAGGAAAAAACATTTTAATTTTCATTTCCCATCTCTTTCTTAACTCCCTAGTAATTCTTCAGGCTTGTTATTTAAGAAAAGATTTAAAAATTCTTTCTTTGTATCCAGCATCTACTGCAATTTATAGAATTCTTCCCATGGACTCCTATCTTTGGATCAGACTCTAAATCAGGACCCGTCTGCTGCACTAAATGTGTCATACTTTGGACTTTTGTTTTCAGTTTAAGGAGGTGTCATATCTCTTCCCAGTAAAGAAAGATGTTTTAAAAGGTATATGACATTTCATAAAATAGATTTTTAATGGTTACATTTCCCTTTCATGTATACCCCATATACTCATATATTTCACTTATGAGTCTGAGCTTAAAACTTGCACAATGTCAAATCCCGAATTCCTTTTCATTAGGAAACGCAGTTGCATATAATTCTCTTTTATTGTTGAGAAGCCCTAAATTTATAAAACTTGATTCGAAATTACTAACACGGGAGAGTACGACTTGCTATACAACAAAACAAGTCTACTGTGTTCTGCACTCCCGAAATTTGTCGGCCCCGCGGGAGTCGCACCGCCGCACGCACGCACGCTCCTTCCCGTCGCCAGCGGGTCGGTGCCACGGCTGCTTTGCAGCGGTGTTTTATTTTGCCCCTTTATAGCACCATTACTGCTCAAGCATTCCAGGCTCTTCCGCAGGAGCAAATGAAGGAAAATCAAATCCCACGTTCATCATTTGCACTTGATTAGCACTTGGCAGCAGAGGTACCTTTCTCAGAAACCAGTTTGCAAGCTCAGGCCGTATCCAGCAGTAAGATCTACCTGGCTGGATAATGCCACCCGTATGGAGCTCCCGCTGTTAGGAGCGTGTGGGGGGCCTGCAAATCTCCGTGCCCAGCGCCCACACTTTCCTCCTTGCCCTACAGCGTGGCAGTCGGCCCTTAGCAAAATATAGAGGGACATGTTCCTGCAGCAAAAAGAGCCTGCAGTCTCTCTGTGCAGGGGATGCATCATCGGTAATGCCACGTATCCTAGACTGCATCCGAATCCCCATATCACTCACTGCTGATTTTATTAGGCACCGTGTTGCAGGAAAAAATATTGGTGAAATCAAAGGTTCTTTTCTTGCAGGCATCCTGTAATTAGCTACAGTTTTCTTCTCTTCACAGAAAGGTCTTGATGCATAAAACAAAAGTTTCCTCTTCCTTGCATGTTGTTGCCAGATGTTTCTGCAAAACTTAAAAACAACAAAGTCATTTGTGTGCACTTGCATATGACTTCACCCCTAACGACTGTCTCCGATTGCCCCTCCTCCGAAATTAATTCAATTAGTTCTCCTCCAATTTGTGAACAGTGCACTCCTATTGCCTATTTGTCACAGCATTTTAGTATTTCAGCCATTTGTCACTGATCTATAGCCAGCATTCAGACAGGCTCAGTCTTAACCTTTCCCGATTAATTCCCAGTTGCAGCTGAGATTTTTTCAGTTTTTTTTTTTACACAAAGCAGCTGCAAAAGAAACCATCCCTCAGTGTTTTGTCGATACAAACCCAGAGAGACTAGTGGATTCACCACTCAAAATTGTTGTAATGGCTTCAATAAACACCAAGGGCCAAATTCGCTGCTGATGGAGCTAGAGCCGAAGTTATGCCAGCTAGAGATTTAACCCCACGTGGTGTTTTGTCAGTTGGATGCAGGCTTCATTTTTTTCAGTGTGAATTTATGGTGAAGTTTGGAGGTGTGCTGTATTTTGCCATGAGTTCTGCGTCATGGTATTGTTATACATGAAGTTTTCCTCTGTACTCCTTTCCCTTTCTAACGACTTTTGTGATTTTGCTCTATTCAGGCATGAGCCCGAGAAGGGCCAATGGACTTCACCTTCCGCCGTTAACGTTTTGTGTTTCTCAGACTTGCATGCTTAACACCTATATTGCACCGGACAACATGCATGTAGTCTTTTACTGTTCACTCTTCTTAACTAGCAGGTTAACATGTTTCCTATCCTCAACATAATCACAGCTACTATAAGCTGATGCACGCTTGGAGAAGCCGGCCAAGGTCAGCGCCCCAGGACTTCTCCATTAAAGCCAGTGAACACATGGCAAGTGGAAGATGATTGTGGTCTAGGAAAAGACATGCCAAACCCTGGCTTTGGGAGAAGGAAGGAGAAGGCTTGAGGACTCCAGTGGGGAATTTTCTGTCCTCTAAGTGCTCAATGGAGCATGAAGATTGTGGGAGAGAAGGGAAAGAGAATAAAGGGATTCAAGATGAAGCAGATCAATACATATAAATAGGAAGGAGGATGGGAAAGCAGGAGAACTAAAACGGTTCACGTAGAAGTGAAGGACCTGATGGGAAATGAAAGTGTAAAATATATCAGTGGAGCAGCAGGGGAGAAGGACTAGCACAGTGAATAAAAAGACGTGGAAGAAAGTATAAAACATACAAAGAGTTATTAGCCTAAGGAGGATCAAGGAGGGCATAGCACAGACCTGTGACTGGAAATGCCTGCCTCAATCTATGACCTACTGAAGTTAACAGCAAATGCATGCTTTGACTGAGTTTGGACCCAGGAGTACGTTCAAACAAATAAATTTGCGGTCATGAGGATGCTGCTTTTCACATACTCCTAAGGAAACTTGCTCCTCTGCCTATGGAAAAAGCAGCTAGGAACCCTCTTCCTCCACCCCAGCTTGGCTGGAAAACCACTGACAGGCAGCAGTGACTGGCCGAATGACTGATGTCTCTTCAAAAACTAAACAAAATGACTTAAAAGCTGATAGGAAATAAAACAGACATCCTTATAAGACAACCAGGATCCCAAAAGATTAGTGTCTGTGCGGAGAGCATTAGAAATGGGGTGCTTCACTCCCTTTTTGTAGCGAGACAGTGGATTACAAAGAGAGGAGGAGCTCTCCCTGTACAACCATTGCTTTTCTCTAGCTGTGCTGGATACTCAGCTACAGGAGTAACATTTTGCAGGAAAAGGCAATGCTTCCCTTATTTCTGGAAGTACTTAAGGCAGTAATGGTTGGTTATTTGTAGACTTTATATAGTATTTATTCCCAAAGTCCAAATTCTTTGTTCTGTATAATTCTGAATAGTCATCTTCCCATTCCTGGTATCTTCGCAGATATTTCTTTCCTGAGACTTTATTTCATTAACATGACTTTTGGTCACTGCTGCTACTACAGCCTTGATTTAACTAAATTCTTTCCATTCCCTGTTGTCTTTGGGACAAAGCTCTCGTTCTTCAGCATCTGTTTTTTTCCTTCAGCTTATCTACATTAATTGCTTCAGAGATCAAAGACATCATTTGTGGTCCATTTGAATACTTTAACTGAAATACTGGTAAATCAATCACTTAGCTTGCAAACTTCTCTGTCCTTCCAAGAAAAAGTAGATCTTGTCAGTTGAACTTGATCTCCATTAATTGCTAGCCACCATGTTATACACTAATTTCTTGAAGGTTACAGAGCAAGTTCTTGCTATTCTGTTCCATGAGCACATCAGTAAATAGTTTATCTGGAAAAAAAACTTCAATCGTTTTTTTCTAGTCTGCTTCTAGCACTAAGAATGATTTAGTTCAGCTCCTCAGTGGCCTATATAGGTCTGCCAGCAGCGACAGTTCTGCTCTTATTGGGCCTATCAACAGTTTGTAACCAAAGAAAATTCCCAGTATTTTAAACTTACTTGTGTACGATCATTTTACTGCCATTATTTCCTTGAGTCTAGAATGTTCGGGTTTTTTTCTCAGTGGGACTCCAGACCATTTTCGTACCTAGAGCTTCCTGTGGATGACGTTATCCGTGTTCACGTCAAAGTCGTATGTATCATAAACTGCTTATCTGTTGCCCATACTGATCCTTGGACACACAGATTTATGTTTGCGTGTAGTCAAGAAAGTACTTTAGTGCCTCAGACGTTTCCTTCTGAGATCTGGTTCGGAATGTGGTAATGAATCTACAGCTGGTTCTCGGGTGCCATGAATTGCCCGACCTCCTCTATACAGGTCATAACTATGACTTGTACGATATTAAAGTGATTTAATGACCATATCCAGTTTATATATAGTTTAATGCCAATATTTTGTGTTTGTTAAGGATGAGTCGTTATCTTTACAATACTTCTATGTCGTGGGATGAGAATGTACAGTCATTTATATATTTTAATATATTACTATTCTGTATCTTTTAATTACTTATATATTAATAATTGCTATTACTTATATATTAATAATTGCTATTATATACCTACTAATTTTTCATTGGCAATACAATGTGTTAGCTAAAACCAAATTTCAATCCTTCTCCTGATCCTGTTTTTTCATGACATTTATTAGTTGTTCATCAATTCAAATATATTAGCTTGCGGAAATAATTCTTCCCTCTATTATCTAAATATATTTTATTATTTAGACAAAATATTAATACAATGCAATTTATAGAAGTTTTGAGATGGACAAAAAAATTCCTTTACTTGAACTTTTTAGTTAATTGTTTATTTGTAAAACAACCACAGTATTTGTATGCTGATTGTTACACTGAATAACCCACCATTCTGCTCAGGTTAGTGGAAAATAATCAAAGGACTTCTCTGTGGAGTACGTGGCCTTAAGATGTCCACCAGACGGGAGTCAAAATTATCCCGAACACAACTTAACACATATGTTGACAGTCTCGGCAGGACAGAGAAATCCTGTGCTGGCCTGACACAGCGTAAGAAGAACCACATATTCTGAGGCTGCATTTACACTAGAATTTTTCTTAACATTTTCCTCCAGGGCACCAGTGAGGCTCGGGCGGCAGCAGTAAGGGCAGCTGTGCTACGGCAGGAGCATCCTCTGACCAGCGTCAAGACACCTCGATACACCAGGGCTGGGAAGTCGATTAACATAGGATTTGGATGACACTATTTGTCAGAACACTACACTCACTTCTAAAATCGAAAAATAACTTTATTTTTATCTGAGGATAAACATTTATGTATTTTTAATGTGAACATAAAGCAAAACTGTTTGAACTCAAGAAATAGAAACTCATGCTTAGTAATTAAAGTATCCTGCAGGTAGCTTATTTCCAAGAAAAGTTGTAAACAGCTGTTGTTTACAAAATTCTAGATTTTTAAGGAAGGGACAAAAATAATCGTCAGTGTAATGCAGGCCATAGACCTTCAGCCAGTCAAATTCATGAACTTCTAAACATTCAGTTGAATGAACTGCAACAAAAACCGTAAGTCTTTTAAAGCCTAACTTAATTGACCCATATTTATAAACTAGCAAAGAAGGGTTTGGTCTAAGTTTGACCTTCACCATGTAATTCATTTTTATGTTGTTCTGTGCAGAGTATCATGCTGTTATTTGAAATATTAACCAATATGTACTGAGTTTTTAAATTATTTTGACAATGCTGGAGTACCGTAGGGAAATTCTGTGTTTGAAGGAAAGCAAAGGGAGCAGGTACGTTCAAGTTGTTCACAGCATTACTCACATGAGGCAAGAAACATTCATTCGAAGGCAGGTGAGCAAGGCGAAGCAGAGCTGCTCTGCCAGCCCTGCGCGGGGCTCTGCAGGCTCTGCACTCGCTGTGTCAGCAGCACTTGTAGCTAAAAGGAGGGAGAATCAGTAATGGTCTTTCCCTGGCTTTATGTATGAGAAGCAGAAAATATCTGAGTTATTTCATCTGCTCAGTTGAATGCAAATATTTAAAAGGGGACTAATTTAAAAGTCAGAATTCACATGTATGGTAGCAGCTTGAATACGAGGAACAATAACTCCAGATTTAGACAGGATGTTGTTCTATACAGTTTACCAACAAACTGCGAGCTTTACCAACAACGACCTTGGAATAAATGCTCCTGTGCTTAGCAACAAGTAATAAACATCCTTCACAAAAGAAAGAACATAAATCACTCTGTCCTGATCAAATTCCATTTCTGCATATATAACATTCTGGTTCGCTGCACTACTCCTCTCATTTAAAATCTGTAAGATGTTCTTTGCCTGCTGTTTTGCACTGCTGCACATTGTCACTGTGTGATGCTGGTGAATAAATTCTGTACAGTAATCTAAATCCGATCATTTCAGATAAAAGATGGTATCAAGATACGGAATTGTTCATTAGAGAAGGAATGTCCTACACATTACCATGAAAAAACAGCTGTAATCAAGCATTTGAGTGCGTGTTTATAAACAGTTGTACTCTTCTAAATGTCTCAGAAATAAACAGCTTTGGTATTCAAGTTCCCTCGAACTACAGAAAGTTGGGAGTGAGGCTAACATGCTGTGGTGTACACTTTCCAGAGCTCCTCTAGGACGAGGGGCCGCAGATGCAGGAATATTTACAGAGCAGTAAATTGGAGTAAATTTTCTAGGTACGGTCCCAGAAGAACGTTAGGAGGTTCATACACTGAGAGACATTTTTGCTTTTATTTAATACCTAGGTCCTGTACGACGTTCCGGTACCTGGTTAACAAAAACTTTAGCACTTTTTTAGCACTCGTGAATAATCTGACTTCTGTTATTCTATTTCGTTTGTATGGGAAGACGTGTTTCCTATTAGTTTGAACTAATAAATTCACTGCATTGTTCAAAAAGTATACAAAAACTGCTTTAAATACTTTTTAAAGTATGCCTTTCAAAAATCCATTAGACTAAAAGAGATTGCAGAAGAATATCTAGATCTTTAGAACCTTTTTTTGTAATATGTGCAGCATAAATGAATATTAAGCTAATATTTCATGCATTTACTTTGCATACTTAAATGCAAATCATATCTTCCAAAAGCAAATGTGACATGGAAAAAAACATATTAGTTAAAAAAATTAAGGACAGATTAAGGGTGCTTAAGGAAATGTGCTTTTATTTATCCTTTTCTTTTCCTTCATTATGGAAAAATACCCAAGTCTGCATTCAAATATCTAGAAAGACAAAAAATGTATTTCATTACTGTAATCTGTAAAGTTATTTAAATAACTTTAATGCAAACACCATAACTATTTCCTGGTATGATTGATATTCTGATATGACTGCATGTATCTGATATGATTGCATGTCAACATAGCTCTAATAGAAGCGTTATCTGGTTATTATCTCCAAGTGCATTTAATTGCCCCAAATCACACTGACCGATATCTTTATAAACGGGCAATTAGTGTTTCTCTCCCCCTCCATCACCTAAATTTCTGCCAGTTCGGGGAAAGCCCTGGCCCTGCACGGGAGGGCAGCCTGCTGCTTCCTGCCCCGCCGCCCGCGTTGCCCCAAGGCAGCAGGATTTCCTACTTTATCATCTAATTCTCTGATATTTTTGACTGTTTCTTCACGGTTTTCGCTAGTCTGCCTCAATAAGGGGATGAAGTAGATGGTCTCCAGCACAAGGTACGAGCAGCGGGGAAGTTCTGCTCTCCTTCACAGTGACAATTTCTGGTCTTTTCTCGTCAGGAAACCTGTCGCCAAGGAACGACCGCGGAGGGAGCGGCGTCAGACCAGCAATACTCCATCGACATTTTCTTTTTTATTAATACCTCTGCTTTAACAACACCCCCCCTCACATTTTTCTCCCACAAATGGGCGTAGAAAAGAGACGTAACCAGAGTTTCTTCTTCCGATGCTCCTGCAGCCGAAATCCCGTTTCGGACCGGTTTAATACCCCCCCACACGCACTTTTTTCTTCCTGTTTAAAAAGCCAAAACCCGCTGAGCTCCCAGCGAGGCGCCCCCGCACCGCCCGGGCCGAGGCCCCCTTCCCCTCGGCGGGGCCGGGGGTGCCAGCTGCCCCCGGGGCCCCCGCGCCGCCCCGGCCCTCCCCGCGGGGCGGCCGTTACTGCCCTCAGGGCCCCTGCGCGGCCCCGCTCCCCGTCACCCGCGGCGCCGCTTTCCCGCCACGCCGCTCCTGAGGCAGCGAGGCGGCGCCGGCAGGGCGCGGGCCGGCAGCGGGGTCCCCGCCGGCGCCGCGGGGCCGCCCCGGCCGCCGCGCAGGGGCAGCGGCCCTACTCGGCACGGCCAAGGGCTGCTGCGGAGCGCGGAGCGCGGTGCCCCCCCCCCCCCCCCCCCCCCCCGCAGGCAGGCGCCGGCCGCCCGGGGCTCCCCCCCACCGTGGTAGGAAGTCGAGGAAGTGAAAGAGGAAAGAAGCGGGGCGGCGCGGCGCTTCCTCCGCCGGAGCAGCCCGGGCTGACGCCCGCCCGCTGCCGCGCCGGCAGCCCGCTCCCCGCGCAGGGGCCGCGCTCCCCTCAGCGGCGCGGCGCGGGGGGCGAGGGGCCGGCGAGCCCGCGGGGAGGAGCGGCGGGCGGGCGGGCGGCCCCGCTCCCCCGGGCGCAGCCTGCAGTTGCCCGCCGCAGCCAACAGGTCGCACCGTTCCCCCTCGCTTGGGCCCGGCGTCGGCGGCCGCTGCCCCGCGGTGCCGCGCGGGGGGCGGCGAGCGCCGGCGGGCCGGGCCGGACCGGGCGGCGCGGCGCGCTGCTGCCGCCCCTCCGTGTCGGCTGTCTCCACTCCCTCTCCACGTCGGGGAGGCGGGAGGGAGGGAGGGAGGAGGGGGGGGGGAAGGAGGAGGCCGCCGCTGTCCTCCATTTTGTGGCTGGGGCAGAGTATCGCCGAGCGCCGCGCGCGTCGCCGCCTGCCTGAGGGAAGGGGTGGGGAGACGGCGGCAGGGGACAAAGTCTGCGGGGGCAATTAGCGCTAATTAAGGCAGGGGGAGGGGCGGGAGGAGGAGGAGGAGGAGGAGGAAAGGGGGGAGGGAAGCGGGCGCTCGCTGCCTCCCCAACTCCAGCAGGGGCGGCCGCCGACTTCCTCCCTCCGTCCGTCCGTCCCTCCCTCCCTGCCCGCGTCCCTGCCCGCCTGCCCCTTTCCACCCTCCCCGCCGCCCGCCAACTTGTTTATTCCGCCCGCCGCGGGGGCGCGATGGCCGTCGGCGGCTGAAGGAGCCCCAGCGCCCCCCCCCGGACGAGGTAAGGGCCGCGGGGCGGCGCGGGGGCGGCGGCGGCGCCCCTCGGGAAGGGCGCGGGGGGGCCGCGGGACGGGACGGGCCGGGACGGGGCGGCCGGGCCGGGGGGAGCCGCGGAGCGGAGCGGAGCGTCGCCGCGGCTGGAGGTAGGTCTGCGGGCGGCACCGAGGCGCGGCCGCGGGGGGCGGCGGAGCCCCCTCGCCCGGCTCTTCCCCGCCGTCCGGGCCGCTCGGCAGTTCCTTGGGAGAACTCGGCGTGGACGTTTGCCTGTTTTCTTGTTTTTTTGTTTTTTGTTTATGTGGGTTTTTTTTGGGGGGGGGGGGACGACAGTGAGGAAAAGGGCGCAGAAAGAGGAGGGGGAGTTGGGAGCCCGGAGCCTTGCAGCAATGGGCCGGTCTTATTTTGCAGAAGTGGGTGTGCCAGGGAGACAGCTCAACAGGTCTCGACACATTTCTCCGAAAACTATACTTTGCCGAGGAGAATTTGTTGTAATCCAGCGATTTTAAGTGCTTGCAGCAGCTTTTTTTTTTTTTTCTTTTCCCTCCTCTCCTCCATCCCGCGGGCTCGTGCAGCGCATTTTTGCCAGCTCCCCGCTCCGGGTGGGTTCCTGCCTCTTTGACATTGGGGGAATTGTCAAATGGAGTCGCTTCGTTTTTTCTTCCCCTTCGCGTGTTTAAAAAAAAAACCCCAAAACAAAAAAACTTTTTCTTCGGTCTTTGTTGCCGCGCTCATCTCCAATGGCCAAATACTATTTTAGGGCTGCTCGTGGCCGTCGAGGCGAGAGGATGTCGGTGAGTGCCGCGGTTGCGTTTCGCACTTGGTGTTTTGGTTTCGCTCGGCGGCAGCTGT
Organism: Dromaius novaehollandiae; assembly: GCF_036370855.1. Lineage (NCBI taxonomy): Eukaryota > Metazoa > Chordata > Aves > Casuariiformes > Dromaiidae > Dromaius > Dromaius novaehollandiae. Next base: position 22,211,861 of record NC_088112.1, on the reverse strand, counting down.
CAGGGCAGCGGCGTGCGGGCTGCCCGGCTCGGGCGACGGGGAGTCTCCGCTTAGCCTCCCTTAAAGGTCATACGGAACAACACGGAGGGATTAAGAAAGGTTTTCGTCTTAAAACTCTTCCAGCGGGGAAGGCTCTCCCCAGGCCGCGCGCAGCTGGGGCCACCTTAACGTTTTGCCCATGGAGACTTTTGTTGATTGCAGGCTTAACTTTGGCACACAAAAAGCACGAGCGAGCGCTCGTCAGCAGTCCAAATTTAATGGGCCACAAAGTCAGGGGACTTATTTATAAGAGGACTGTGAATTTATTGTGAGCGCTTTTCTGTCATCTTGCTTAATAGGTATTTCTGTAAGGTTTAATTTTAATGTTGCCCCTTTTACGGGTTTAGCTGTAGCGCGAGCTGATCGCGTTAGCTGTTTACAATTAGCGTTAGGCCGTAACCGAGCAGTATATAGAGTCTGCATGAGAACTTGCAATTATTCTGCAACTGCTTGTACTCTGTGCTGAAAATAAATACGGTAAATACAAACAGATGAAACTTGTGATACTTATTTTCAGTATTAAAGTTCCTGGAGAATAAGCATAAGCTTTTAAAAGTGTTTGAAGCTAATAAAAAAAATTCCACTTTATTTTTATTTATAAAATTGAGATTTATTTAAAGAATTGTGTTGAGTTTATTTCAAGATTCACAAGTTGCATATTAAGCTTAACTTATGCAAAAGTAGCAAACTTTATGTGGTGTGTTCTGCGGTGGAGAAGTTGTACAGAAACAGCCAGTAACAAAACATTTAGATTTTTGTCTGGTTGGTGGTAGATACTAAATTTGAGGGTTAGCTTGGGAAGTTTTGCAGTTCTCTGTCCTGAGTGATGCATCTGAACACCCCAGAGAGAGGGAGGAAACTGACTTGTAAAATGCAGTAAATAACCCTCTCCCCTTCCCCGCTCAAGACTTGCGTAAATACAACATAAAATTACTTTTTTCAAATTTGTAAATTGGTTACTTTAACGATTTTTTTTGCTCCCTTCCTTGCTAAGATACATGCTAGAGCTGGAGTGTGTATTGAGAAAGATGTCTTCTGTTGTAGTCTGGTTCTGAAATGTAGTATGCAAAGTGACTTACCGCTTAATCCAGGTTTAGCAAAGATTTTTAAAAAACGATTTTTTGTTACCGTGAGAATTAAAAAAGAAAAAAAAGCTGTGGCTTTGAGAAAGATATGGCATATGTAAGTTCATAACTTTGCTTGCCGTGCCTTTTTTCTCAGAGTGGCTGAACCAGGTTCACCAGATTAATGATCTAGACTTTTTTGGTGCTGCTGTGAAACTATCCTTCCTGTGCTAACTTTAAATGCTTCTGATCTCTTTATAGCTGATGTTAAAGTAATGGATTCCAAAGAATTGCTTAACTCCTCAGATCAAGACGAAGCAAGGAAAAATGTGCTCATCAGTACCAAAGGAGGGATTGTGATGGACTTTCATCCACCCTTCAGGGGTGGAGCTACTGTACCAGCCCCTGGACCTACGTCTCCGCTCCCTGTGTCTTCTCAGCCAGATTCCATTCAGCAACCTGCTTTGGCTGACTTTTCGAAAGGATTAGTAAACAATGTGCCTCAGCCAGATCTTTCCAAGGCAGTATCGCTGTCAATGGGACTGTACATGGGTGAAACAGATGCAAAAGTGATGGGAAATGACCTTGGATTTTCGCAGCAGGGCCAAACTGGCATCTCTTCTGGAGAAACGGACTTCAGGCTCCTGGAAGAAAGTATTGCAAGCTTGAACAAGTCCTCTAGCCTGGCAGAGGACGCAAAGGGAGCAATACCTTCTGACGTGCCACTTGAGCAGGATTTCTCAGTCATGGCTAGCCGCGACGTCCCTCTAGAGTCAGGGACTTCAGTCCAAAGCCAGGCTGGCTCTAATGGTGGCAACTTGAAATTATTCTCTGAAGACCAAAGCACCCTGGATATTCTCCAGGATTTAGAATTGCCACCAGTTTCGCCTGGCAAAGAGCCAAATGGGAGCCCGTGGCGACTTGACCCATTGCTAGATGATGGTGGTTTGCTGTCCCCCATATCCGCAGATGATGCGTTTCTCCTGGACGGAAATCTAGGTGAAGACTGCAAGCCTCCTATTTTACCTGACACTAAACCTAAAATTAATGACCGTGGTGACCTTTTACCCAGTCCCAAAATGCCAATGCCTCAAGTGAAGACAGAAAAGGAAGACTTCATTGAACTATGTACTCCTGGCATAAAGCAAGAAAACATGGGCCCAATTTATTGTCAGGCAAATTTCTCTGGGTCTAATATACTGGGTACTAAAGTTTCTGCCATATCTATCCATGGTGTCAGTACCTCTGGGGGACAGATGTATCACTATGATCTAAATACTGCATCGCTCTCTCAGCAGCAGGATCAGAAACCAATTTTTAATATCATTCCATCTCTTCCTGCCGGTTCAGAAAATTGGAATAGGTGCCAGGGATCAGGAGATGAGACTTTAGCTCCTTTGGGAACGCTCAACCTTTCTGGCAGACCTGCTTTCTCTAATGGCTATTCAAGGTAATTAGTTTTTGTTGCTTTTATTAAAATACTGCAAGTATGTTCAGCACGACTGCATGTGTGCTGGCTTTTTTTTTTTTTTTTTTTTCCCCTCCCCAAGTTGGTCATCTTTCTCGTTTGTTATGTGTGGCTGTCTGCTCGGACGTCGTTGATGTATAGTTATTATATAGTATAGCAGGATCTTTAACCAGGTGTTCAGCAGTGGGTAGTGGAAAGAAAAGAGGAGGGGAGCTGCCATCCTTTTAAAGGCAAAAACTGTAAGATGTGACCTAAAGGGAAAAGTGAGCATGTGGTAGAAGGGTATGTACATAAGGCAGTCTAGAGAAAAGTGTTTAAGCATATACAAAAGCTGCTTTATTCTCAAGAATTAGAGGATCTATCACTGTGGATTTTTTTTCTAGTGTTACTTTAATGTTAAGCACAAAAATAACTTGGTTGCTGGGTAAATTTTTGGAGTTGCATTTAAGCTGAACTGGAGTTTTAGCTTTGCTTGATATTGCATTTACCTTACATGGACAACAAGATTCCAAGTAGGAAATACTCAGCAGTCTGTTTAATAACTACATTTGAAGAGAATATTTGCAGTAAGACTTAACCTTACCTGAAATTAAAATCTTGAATAGAGCTTTAGGAGGGCTTTCTTATAGGTGGCTTTCTGAGAGGAAGGTATACTAAGGAGAGATGATTATTATATTATTAATATTATTTAATAATACTAATAATATTAATATGTGTCTTTATAGTAGCATTTTCTAAAATTAATTTGGTAGTGTAGATATTCGGATATATTTTCAATGATCAGGTTAATGCTTTTCCTCGCCAGTAAACAGAATAGCGGCAGCTTTCTCAATGGGTACGTAGGTATGTCTTTTGTCACAGAGGACAGATTCTGATTTCGGTATGGATGCCTATTTGTGTGTTTTTCTTAGCTATTATTTAATGTATCCTTGCACAAACACTGTGTTTGGTCTCAATTGAGCAAGAGTTTTTGATATGTTTCTGTGGAGCCTCAGTGAGAAAATGTCTCTTAAAGTCGGTATGTATAAAATCAGTGTAAAATCCTACTGAAATACCTGCTTTAACTTTGTTTTTATTACCCTAGTGACAGTCAGTTCCCTGATTGTTAGCTCTCAGTCCGATTGCTGTCCTTACGCATTATTAGCTACATTTTCCCACATTTGAAATGAGATGTAGGAGGACGACTTGTTAGTTTTCTTTCTGAAACTAGCAACTTGCTTTCATTCCTAGATTTCTTTAGTAGTTTGTGATTTTGAAGTAAAGATGCAATTTTCTTTGGTAAAATATTTATAGTAATTTGTAATATAAAGAATCCAGAAAGGAAAATGAAGAATTATGGTGAAATTCTGTTTTTATATATGAATATTGAATGTACCATATATATTTTATATATATATAATTTTTTTTTTTGACAATATAGAAGTCTGTTGTGCTAACCTTTTGCAAAACCAGTTCATGATGTTTTTAATTTGTGTTTGGGGGTTTCTGTGGGTTTGTGTTGCTGTGGGCTTTTTTGGTCTCTGCATACTTTTAATGGCAATCACTTAAAAAAAAGAAATATCAAAGCAAGAAAATTTACTTCTGAATTTGGGAGATTAATTTCAATGCCTAAGCAGATTCCATATAAATAATGGAAACATGCATTTTGAGAATATTTCTGTGAAGTCCGTGGATTGTTTTTTATTTTACAGGATTATTCGGTTGGAACCAAATACATTCCTATGTGGATGGTTTACAGTTAAACGTTTGCCAGGCTTTTGGTGAATTTCACAAACGCCATTTTTTTTTACATGCTAAGTTTGTTTCTGATAGTGTCGTGACAAGCACCCACTACAGCTACTAATGTGTGCCAAATACATCGGATCCCGAAGTAAAGCGGGGAGCAGTGCTGGGTGTTAGCACCGCTCTTGCGGAGCGGCGTGCTCGGGGCGGTTTTGCTGGCAGTGGCGCGGCGTGGATACGCAGGCAGGCACCGGGCTCGCAGCCCCGCGGCAGAGGTGCTGCTGGGGGAGCAGCATCCTGAGCGTTGCAGGCAAAAGTCTGCCTCAGCCACTGATCCGCATTACTAACGTTGCTCTCCAAGTGCTCACGTTCGTGCTTCCTACAAGATTGTCTTGCATATTAATGCTTCATTTTGCTTTATTTGAGATAATGGATATTTTTTTTTGTAATTTAAGCAATGTAGAAAAAATTTGGAGGGGGGACTCCTAGCTGAGTTTTGCTTTAAAATGCCTTACTTCCAGCATTTGTGGAAGTTGTTCTTGCTTACCAACCATTTTTTAAAATGCTAAAACCACAACTGCAATTCTAAAAACAATGTTGTTTGTTTTTGCTTTGAAAGTTTTGTGCAAAATAGAGGCAGCTCTTCTTTCTTAAATATCTTCAAGAGGCTAATGAATCTTAGACTCCTGGTGTTTAAAACAGGGATTCTTCTTCCTAAGCCTTGTCAGAATCATTTGGTCTGAGCTCAGTTAGTTTAACTCGATGTGTTGTGGATTTGTTTATTGATCTTGCAGAAGACCTAACAGAACTGGCATATACCCCATTTGTTTCAGGAACAAAAGAGTGGCTAGCTGGCCAGGCTCCTGTGGTCACCCTCCTGTCAGGATACTGGTTCTGTGAGGTGAAGTCTGGCATCTTGAGAATTATTAAAATTGCATTTTCTATAGGAATGATTTCCTGGTTTTGGTGGTCTTATTTTACTGTTCATAACAAGTTAATTATATGTTAAACATACAAGGAGAAAAGCTACAGTTCCATTCTGGTGTTGAGATAGTATTTAATATTACAAGTTTTTCATGAAATCAGTAAGATCTCTTTACAGACACAAAGTCTTGAATTGATGTCATGTAATCTTTGAGTATTTTTACATCTCATGAAAAGTCAGCATGTTGTCTTTAATGAGATCAGTGATAATCAGGGCTGAGAAAAATACTCGGTTTGCCTATGAAGAGTAGAAAGTATTCTAAAGTTAATGCAGCTAGTTACTGCTTGTGCTGATGTGCAAAACTTAGAGCTGCAGCTTCATATTTTTCGTAGCTAATATGCAAAATCTACTGAAGTAGCAGCAAAACTTTAAAAAATTTAGGACAGCTTCATTCTGGAGTTACTTTGGCGAGATTTCTGATCTGGCTAAGTAAACTGTTGATCAATCAGAAACAAATTAAGAAGAAGAATAAGAGGAAAGAGTACGATAACAGAAAAATTGCCTTTGACTTTTTTTTAAATAGAAGAAGTGGGACAGTATTTGGAAGAGGAATAAAACAAACTGAAAGTATTTGGTAAATCTTTCAGTGAAGAATTTGAGGTTTTGATGGTATCTATCCCTAATCTGATCTTATTTGTGACCTATTCCATAGGTGCCAGTGAAATTTGTTAAACTTCAAGGAAATAATTTTAGCAATACATGCTTATAAAACTCTTGAGTGGTATATACATTAAATCTGTTGCTCAAGTTTTTTATTCCTCTGACTTCCTGGAGATGTGGCTTATTGTGGGGGGAATGAAAGATAATAAGAAACGACACAGTTTTCTTTCTTTATTTTCTTTTTTGCTTAGCCTACAGCCAGAATTTACAAAAACTGGGCCCCATTGGCAGTGTTACGGCTTCTAGTATTACATTTGAAATCGTTCCTAGTATTTAAGCTTGAGGGGAATAAGGATCATTAAGGAAGCTTAAGAAAGGACAAGAGAGGGAGAATATTTTAAAAAAAAAAAAAAAAAAAAGAAAAGAAAAAAGAGAGAGAGAAGAATTTTTCTGGTCAGTTGTATTCAAAAGTCTTACAGCCTTTCTTCTAGGAAAAGTTGCCTTTTTGTGCGTGTTTAGTGGGGATTCTTTTCTGGAGGCAGACATTCTACTAGAAGGAAGGGGGGTGGAAGTGATCCCTTGCTAGAAATGGTAAAGGTCAGTTGTCCCTTTGTCTTACCTCATTGTTGTGGCTTGGCTTTTGGCCAAGGCCAGTGGCTTGGCACCACTGAGTATAGTACTCTAAATGTTATCTGACTCAGCAGTATGTAATGTATGGCACATGCTGAAAATGTTCTTTTTTTAAAAAAATACTAAAATAAAAGTGTTAAATACAGTTGTTATTTGGAGGGAACGCTTTGGGTGTCAATAGTATATGCTGTGATTTGTCAGCTTAATGTAATGTTGTACTTGGTTTTAGAGTCTTTCAAATACACAGCAAAAAGAGTTTCATTTTTGGCAGAAACGACTGGACCAGGAATGTCCTGGAGCATGCAAAATAAGGCAGTATAAAAATCAAGATACCTAGATAAATGATAGTTTGTGTAAGATCCAGTCTGCTTTTCCTCATTTTAGCTGGCCCATTCAGCTAGTTGATAACTTAACTACTAGCTAGCTGCTAACTGCTATTCCCCCTATATTTCCTCTGTTTTAAGCCTAGTTCTAGCTTATAGAAAACATTGTTTTTTGTTGTCTGTTGCGAATTTCTTTTTTTTATCCATCTTAGATAATAATTGAAATTATATGGTACCCCACTGTACTTCTCTGTTAGCAGTAATAGCAAAAGTGTAGTTTAAACCAATTCTATTCATGAATCTTTTTATGAAAGTGAAATGTATGATGTAGCAGTTGCACAAGATACATATTTACTGTATTAAAGATGACTCTTTTACACTGTGCGAATAATTTTTTGGGGGGTTGCAAATTCTCCTCTTTTTCTATTACTGCTGTTCTGGTGATGAAAAGTGACTATTGCAGTTACATATATGCGTAGAATAAACTAGAATTATTTCTACATTTTAAAAGGTTGCTGAGGTCTCCTCTTCTAGCCACCGCCCAGCAGGTTTGTGTTTGGTGGTTCCCGCTAAACTGCCTGACTTCAAACGGTGAAAAACATAAGACCCTGCTGTTGCTGTCTTTAATGTAATGCTAATAGCAAAAGTTTGACTATTTACAGTTGTGCATTAGGTGAAATCAAGATACATTGTTTCTCTTGTTTCCACCTGGAAACCAGGTTTTGCTCTTCACCTTTGCCAATGGCAGTTCAGCATTTCGTGTCCACGAGTACTGTTCTCCAGTACATATGCCTGATCTAGACTGGTTTCCAAGGCAGTGGTGGTTTCAGCAATTAACACTCTGCAGCTAATCCAAAGTGTGATGGGAAAGGTGGTTCGCATACCGGTGTTTGTTTAGGCTTAAGTAAGGATATCTTTCACAACTTTTTCACTCTCTAGTTCATAAGATGTAGCTCAGTGGAATGGGTTTTGTATTCTTTGACTAGTTTGACTCCTCATAAATGCTGGTTGCAAAAATTTTAGCCAAGGTCCTTTACATTTTATTCCTTATTGATGTATAGCATTTCTTCAAGAGTAATTATCTGTTAATTTCATTAGCCTTTTACCTATTGTAAGCTAGTCATATATATATATGCATATATATATATACACACATATATAAAAACATTTTTCAGTAGTCTGCAGCTTTTCAGAATGCTTCAGAAAGATCCAGTGTTGATACTGCAGTCTGGAATGTGACTTGCAGAATTTTTCTTAGGGCATTTTGTTAAATTTCCTTACCACTGAGCTGAGAAACACCCACACTCGTAGCAGTGGATGTTATGATTGGTGTCTTATCTACAAGCCTTACAAGAAGAGGGCAAGTGCTCAACACTCAGGAGTTTGTCTTGGAGAAAATGAACATATGTTTCTTGATAATAACTTTTTTCCTCTCCCAAAACCCTTGCTTGCGGAATATGGCAAGGCATAATTACACTTAGGCTCATTTTTAGGGCAGATTAAGACTGCCTGAGTACATATTCTACCACAGATGTGCTAATATAACATCAGAATTTACGTGTTTTGCAGACAGCTTCAATGTCATTAGTCTTGAGCGAAACAAAGTATCAATAAAATCCTGTTTTCAACCCAAGTTATAAGCAATGGGAAAAGCTTTATAGAGCTGCAGTTGTGATTATCTTGTCTTTGTGTTATTAAAATAACTGAAATGGTGTGCAGTCTGTAGCATACAGAAATTAACTTGAAAAATGTTTTCATAAAATTTTCAACTTGTAGGTGTTCTTCGAAACACAAACAAACACTTATATGGAAAAAGGTAGCTTCTGGAAAGACTATTTAGCTGTATAGTCCATTGTACAGCTAATCCAGAGAGCTGCTTGTATTAAACTGTCTTTGGTTTTATAGCCTTTGTCTCCATGAGCCTGGCAGTGTACTCAAATTTAATCTTATAATTTACTGAAGAATTACTTTGTTGCATATACAGATTATTTGCATTGTTTTCATAATGGAGGTTTCTTGACTGATTCACCGTAGTATGAAATCCATTTATAATACAGCATTTGCTTAAAGAGCCAAAACACTTGTAGACCAGGAGTTAATCCTGTTCTGGATTCTGGAAATAATAAGATACTGTCAGTTGATAACGGCTAATCCCCAGGGGATAGAAATGAACCAATACAGCTGGAAGAGCTGACACACTTAAAACTTTCTTTTTTTTTAATAATTTCTCTCAGTGCATTGTCTTGGCACTGACTTCATGTCAGCTATTTTCAAACATCTGTAGGAAAAATTTAAACAAAACAATTACACTTACTCTGTGTGTGCGTATGTGAGGGTGAGAGAAATTGTGATTACTGCTTTGCTGGTCCCCTAGGAGGGAATCTAAACAGCCATTAACCTGTAATAGCTGTGTTTCTTCAAGGTTATGTCGTCAGCGGAGCGCGCAGATGGTACTCCAGGAGTGTCTTGGAGCACTTGGGTGTCGCAGGCTGAATTGTGTAGGAGCTGAAAGACTAAGGACATGCAACTCTGCCTGCCTTGCTGTAGGCGTACGAGAAGGTACAGGTAGTCCCCCGTAACAAGTCCAGTGTTGTGAATTATTGTGGTTATTGGAGGGGTGAGTAGTTGTTTTTCCAGGCATAGTGTATTGTGTTTGGAATACAATTTAGTACAATTACTCAGTCTCCTAGAGTTTTTCTTCTTACCTCACGTTTTCTACAAAGAAGGTCTAATGTTGCAGGCATGCTTCCTATCTCTCTAACTGATGTTAATCAGCTTATACTAATCTCTGCTGTGATATTGAGATATAAAATACGTATATGTATGTATATTTTATATTTTATATATATATATTAAAAATATATATACTTTTTTAACCAGAGTTCGTTCATTCCTGGTTCAAACGGTGTCTTTATGTGCTGAAGTTGCATAATATGTTGTTTGAAGTATAATTATACATAATGTGGCAAAATATATTCCCTCTACTTCTGCAGCCTCAAGAGAAGTAATGCTGGAGAGTGCATGGAGTTTAATTTTGTAGTGTAGATGGTGTCAGTTTTTCATTCTGCTCTAAAAAATGAGAATTAAGTTTAGATTCTGGGATGCTGTTACTTATTCAGGATACCATGTTCAATACTGGATTATTATAATAATGGTTCCTTAAATCAACAATCATGGCAGTCGCGTGAAGGTCTGGAGGAAACAGTGGTTGTCAAAAGCCATCTTGGCCTCTTCTTATTGAGTATATTTCTGTATCAGCCAACTGCATTCTTTATTTATCTGTATCAAACTGTTTAATTAAAACTTAGGACTCCACCTATACCGATGGAGCTCTCACTCCACATTAAGGTTCTCTAGAAAACTACAGCTCCAATGGACTTTGAAAATTAATATCGGATGAGATGTTAATATTTTGTTGTGGAGATGCAACTTCTATTTTTTGGTCAAAAATCTTAATTCTCCTGAGATCTCAAAGGCAGAATTGCTTTTGGGGAAGGATTTCCAAAATAATAATGATGTCTGTCTTGAATTGAGTTCACTGCTACTGTAATTTAGTTAAGAAACTGAGTTCCATATTAGATTGTACAATAATACATTCTTCATGCTATTTGTAATAGATTTTACAGTTACTGTGTGTGTCAGAAAGCAGCTGGAGATCATGATCATATTTATGCATCATGGTCACACAAGATTTAATATGAAGCTTCTTAGCAGCAGGGCACAACTTACTCTTGTGTTGCTTGATTTGGATATTTCAGATTCTGTGTTGCTTTCCTTTTCGTAACAGTAAGTTTTAAGTAAGTAAGTACTGTTCAGGATTCTAATTTGATTTTTAAAAAGGAAATCGGGTCACAAATGAGTAGTCTGCCTCATAAAACACCACTTGTGAAATCTGGCAAACTCATTGTACTGTCGGATAAGAGTGAATAATTAAATATCAGTGAACAATGTACCGTATCAAAATAAGCAAATAGTAGATGTGATTTTACAGCTTTGTGGCTTGGTTTCTGTGTTTTGTTTTGTTTTTCTCTGGAGGATCTGAGCTCTGCAACTTTCTCTAGCTTTCTAAGATGCTAATAAAGATCAGTAATTGTCCTTTACAAATCAGGATTTTGAAAGCTCTGTTGCAGTAGACTTCTGGCTATGTCATGGACTTCAGTCCTGCATTGTACTGGAAAATTTGTTTTTTGTATGTGCCTGCTCCTGAATATTTGAATACATGCTTCTCCTGGAAGCTTTCACTGAGAAGAGTTCTTTTAAAACTCAATACCGCCCTTGTTCACAAGTATGCAGTAGCTTGGATTATCTGCGCATGGTGGGGTGGGAGGGGAGTGTGGCTTTCGAAATTTTATATTGCTTTCAGAAAATGCGTTTGTGGTCTCGGGTCAGAATCTTCCAGCCTTTATATGGCTCCTCTTCAACGTTTTGTGAACTCTGTTCGGTGGGTGGGAGGGGTTGGTGTTTGCTTTGTTTTTTCTTTCTTTCTCAGATTGGTGTTTAGAAAGGACACTGCTGCTTGGTGTATTTAGGCTTCTTGCGTTGTTTTTGGCAGTAGCCCATCCTTTGAATTTTCTAAATCGTGTATAATGGATCTCTGAACCATGCCTTCACATGCCACTGTATGCCACTTTTGAGCATGCAAATGTGAAGTGTCATGATTTTTCTTGCAAAGCTTCAAAAGGGTAACTGGTCTGTGTCCAGCGCTCTTACGGAGAGTTTGGTATCTGTGATGGAAAAGAGCAGCGAATGCAGTTTATTTTTGCTGTCAAGTGGGTTCTTCAAGTAATGAGGTGGTATGATTTGTGTGTGATAATATATGATAATAAGTTGCATTCAAATAGTAACGAACCATTACTGAAAGGGGAACTGTTGCCCCTATAATGGTGGTAGGACATGATGATGGGTACAAATGCCAGTTACTGCATGGTAGAGCATCTGCATAAGAACACAAGTCACAATTTGTGGTGTTTGTCATGGTAAATTGAATTTGGTACGCCACTGGCTTAATAGTCTGTGTTGGAACCTAATTCTCTCCGGACCTCCTAATCAACTGTTTAACTATCTTTAATTCATTCAGTAGCAGTTTAAGAGAAAAGGATGCGTAGCATGCTTTTGAAGGAGATTAACTCTCAAATAAATACTTTTTCAGGAAAGGATTATGCAGTATATGAGTAATCTCTAATATCACTTAAAAATTAGATGTGTATGAATGCATTTATAATGTGCTATCATAAATGGGATATGTAGTTTTTTCTTTTCTTCTGTAGCTTTCCACTTAATCAGAAGGTTAAATTGTTAATATATTTAGATCAACACATCTAATCCATAAGTGTATTGTATATCTCTGTGTACCCATATATTATTTCTCTCACTTATTCTTGTTTCTTACCAAGTTTATTGTTTGCTTTCTGAAGCACTAGTTTATTTCTCTGTCAAAGCTGTAGTCTTAAGCTTTTTTAACAGTACTAAAAATATGTGCATATGCTGCATGCACACATGTGGATTTGTTATGCAAGAGCGCAGTTCATGCATGTTAACTTAAAAAAGTGTACTTGCAGGCTATATAGTTCCATGTCTTGGTTTCAGTCTGAATATTACCTATGTGTACTTTTCCCATCTACAGGTTTCTTCTTGATGGTTTGTTTAGCCTGTTGAATTTCTGTTAGCCCTCTATTATATATGAATTGCTCTACAATTAATTGCATCATCCCAGTATAAAGTTGATGTGTCTGTAGGGATGTAATTTGTTGTTTTGTTTTTTTAAGAACTTAGGCTGTTGGTCCTCTTAAAATGTGAAGTAGATCAGATGCGATACAAGCCAGTGTAAAATATTTAAGAATGGTATTAACCAAAAATAGTCATTTAAGATGCTTAAAAACATGAGCAATACTGAATTTGGTACCTAGAAAAGCTTTAAAATGCTAGAGATGAGTGAAGGAATGTGGAATTTCACTTTACACTTTTTTTATTTATTTGGAGAATAGATTTAAAATGTTTATTGGAATAATAGCAGGCTGCATATGAAATGACCGATTCAGATTCTCTTTGAATGGTGGGGTTCCTTAGGAGCATGTCTTTCTCTCTAACCGGTGAAGAAACCTTTGTTTAAAATGAAGATCACATCAGCAGGTGAACAGTGAGCTGGGTGAAATCAATTGCATCTTGAAACATCAGTGAAAACATTTCCTGGACCAAAGATCTAGATCTAGATTGATTCTAAATAAACAAGTTTCAAAAAAGAAAAACTAGATCTCTAAGCTGTACTTTGGCAACAAAAGGTGTGTACTGTCTTTTAAAGATGGTTGAGTTAACAGTTTATTTCCATTGCTTTATGAATACTGGGTTTTTTTGGAACCTTGAAGAAATTATTGGCTATGGGGTGTTTGGGGGGGGGGTAGGGGAAGTGCAAACTTGAAAGAATTGTGATCTTCAAGGGAGGAAGTAGGATAAATGATGTGGTTGGAGAAGAGCTTATGGATCTTCTGACCCACCATTTTGTATTATGCTGTCTTATTAATAAATGTAAACCGCAAAAAAATAAAGTACAGAACTGAATTTTCACTTGCTTGAAGAGTCTGCCAAGCGTCATGGCATTGCTGAAGTAGTGGAAAAATACACAGTCAAGCGTGTATTGATGGCATTATTTTTCCTTGGTATTGGTTCTCTTTCTCTCTCGTGGTCCCTTCTTTTGGAATTGTAATGTTAACACTGATTCAAACTTTCTGCAAAGACAAAAAAGCTGTTATTGTGGATATAGAAAGTAAATAATTCATAACTGCAGAATGTCAGCTGGGTTAACTTTAAATTCATACATTCTATGCAAGTTTTGGTTTCTTCTCACCCTTCCCAGGTTTTGCAAATGATGCTTATCTTGCACTTTCTTTTGTGCAGCATCATGTGTTTAAATATGGCAAAACAGTTATATTTCTTCGTTTTTTTTTTTTTTTTTCTTTTAATGTTGGCTCCTGCTAAAGTCCTGCTTCTTCTAAGGCTCACAAGCTTAAAACTATATTGGTTAACAATGAAAGTGTCATTGAACTAATGTAATCTCCCTGGATTTCAAATCCTTACCTAGTGTGTCTGCTTCTTGGATTACAAACTCCATTAGTCAGATTGCTGTATTTTGTTTTGTATTAAGTGCTAAAATTCTCGGTACCAATTTGAAAGCTTTGTTTTCACCTCACTGTTACCTTGTATTAGTTTGTAGTAAGCCCAGATTCCAAATGCAGTGGTCGCGTAGTCGTTCTTTAAGTCTGATAAAATACATTTGGTGCTGCCTCTAAAATGGAAATATCTGAGTAATGTGAATTCTAGCTACTCCTTTAGAAAGGTTCGATCATTCAAAAGCTTCAATATTCAAAAAACTAGCTTTTAAGTCTGTAGCAATAGACTTTCAATGCTGTTTTTTATAGGGCTTGTTAGAAATGGCTTTCTGAAAGCTGTTGTTTATATGCGCACAAGAATCTAGATCTTACATTTCTGGGGGCTGTTAGGGATTTCTTTAAGAAAATTTTGGCTTAAGTGTTTGGAGGAGAATCTTTCTTTACAAAATCTCTGGTGATTTTCACACTGTTACAAATTTGTTAGAGCCACTCGCTGCCTCCCCAAGACGTTTTCCTCCAGTACTGAGCCGTGATCAGAGGTGGGCTCCTAGGTGAGGCTAAAGCAGCAAGAGAGGCTCTCGCGAGGACGCCGTTCTGGGGGGTTTCCACCCGTTTTTCTCCAAGGGCAAGGCTCGGGGGCCGGCAGGGCTCGGGCGAGGAGGGTGCCGGCTGCGAGAGGAGGGGAGTCTGGGCACCGCTCAGCAAGGCTGGAGAGCAGGCAAATGAGTCACCTGGAAACTGGGGCAGGGTGCCAGTTTTTAAGGCAAGGATCAGCAGTTTGTGAAAACTAGGTAGTGAGAATGCTGTAAGCACATAAGCAAATAAGTAAAGGGGGAGGGGGGAAAACGTCATGCTATGTTTTTGTTAGTGCTTGCAGTAATTCAAATGGTGGCATTAGAAAGGAGCCTCAGATCTAACCCTTTCTGTCATTGGACCTTTATAATAAATGCAACCTACAAATGCATAAATCCTATTTAAAATGTGGTGATAACAAGCGTGGTGAAAATTTGCACCAGATAAGATAGAAGACTTTCTGTTTGGTACCTCACTTGTAGGCCCTTAAAGTTGTCACGTTGTGTCGGATTGGATTTTATTATTGTAGCTTTGCAGAGGTTTACACTTAGAGCTGTGTTGCTGGTGCGACTTCTGTGAATAAGTGTTTGGCGAACACCAGCGAGATGCTTTCATTTGAATTCAGCTCAGGTCAGAATGGAAGTCCGAACTGCTTGCAGATTCAGGAGCTGCTTAGGGAGATATGCTGTCATTCTTCTGCAATGCAAATGAAAATCAAATATGTGAGGTAGTTTCTTTAATTATATAATATGTAGGTCTGTAGCTCATAATCAGTCAAAGAGAAACTGAAAGTGGGAAGAGCAGATACATACTACTAGAGCTTCCCCCCAATGTGTAGGGCCTCGCCCGCTTACCTGCCCTTTCCTGGCGTGGAAGGACCTTCTGTAGGGACCTGTCTGGTGCTTGATGAACGCTTGTAAGTGAAGCAAAGGGAGGTACATCGGGATCGGAAAAAAGACAAGATTCATTGCCAAGAAAAAGGGTTGCAGATAAGGGTTTGTGCTGAAAAAGCAGAAGGTAGATGTTTTCAGTGGTAAGAGACTGGGTTAAAGACTGTCCTATGTTATATCTTAAAACTTTTTTTAATATCCTGAGGAAGTTAGCTGTTTTACCATAAGTACCATTGCAAACAGATTCACCTCTGCATAACAGTTCTGTCATGAATGCATGCAACTGTTCTGTTACCAAGTTTTAACTTAAAACATGCGTATATTTTGATACGGAAACTCCAAAGACGTATTAGCGAGTTATTTTTATAATGCTATTTTCATTTATTTATTTCAGTTATCACCTCTGGTGGATTGCAGAGGAAACAGGCTGCGTTGAGATGGAAGTGTTGTACTGTTTTCATTTTTCCTTTTTTTAATATCAGAAAAATAAATTACTGTATTCTCATTTAGCTTGGTAGGATTAAGCCTTATGAACATGCTAAATTACTGTATTGAAGAGATAACCTGCTATAAAAAGAGTAGTTTGAAACAGAATAAAACATAAAAAGTAGAAGGCTGTAAGTTGTACTTATTTTCAAACAAAATAAGCAAGCTGGCTTTTACTACCTTACTGAAATACCCAAGTAAACATAGATTAAAATCTGGTTTCTGATGGGCTAAAAAGGCACACTGTCATCCTTTAATTTTATACCTTATGTCGTTCCCTCTTGGTGGAAAGGGGTGTGATTCTTGTAATGCTTTCTGTATTATTTACTTTGACAAAATCAAATGGTACTGATAAGCTTAAGGCTTAAAAGAAAAAAGGATATTAAATTTTTTGCTCTCTTCCTCTTATTTGAAGTAGCAGAAAGTGCAGAAGAGATCCTATGTCACAAATACAGTCTTCTGACAAAAAATGCTGCTACTTTAGTACTAGCTTCTTTCAGAAAAAAAAAAATTATCTAACCTGTTCTGTTTTGTTAATCCAGACCAGGCTTCTTAAAGGTCATTTGGCCCCATTGATTTCTGTGGGAGATAGTAATTTTTTTAAACCCGAGTCCTGGTTTGTTTCAGAGTCCCTTGATAATCGTTCCTTTTACTGTATGGATTTTGCCCTGTCTGAGGATCTGTTTCTGTTAGCACCCCCCACCCCCATTTCTGCCACTTTCTGATCTGACAACCTATTCTGACACCTTCACTTTAATAAAAACCAATTTAGCTAGTTTTGTAGTGAATTAACTTTCCATAGTTTAGAGGAGATGAGTCTGTTCAAAGAAGTCACAACTTATCTGAACATTATGTGTATGAGTTAATATAGCTGAAACCTAGTGCCAGAGCTTTTGGTATAAAATGTAAGTGTTGTAAAAATCGGAGTGCTCAGAATCCTTTGAGTAGGAGAGCGTTCAGTTTGACACTTGTTTGTGCAAGTCTGGGGCGGTTTGTGGGGGTTTCATGCAGAAATGTCTATTGCCCAAACTGTTAGGGTCTTGAGGAGAGACAGATACTCTTCTGGCCTGTTCTTTGTTAAGAACAAACTTGGGTTCTTTTTTGCATCTGAATCTTTTTCTAAGTTCTATATAAAAGAAAGGAGATGCATTCAATAAAGCTTTGTTCACTTGAGTTTTTCCTGCTCAAAACTATTTGTAATGGGCCTGCTTTTGTGAAGATGGCATAGCTGTCTATCCCGGGCCGTGCGTTGGGAAATGAAGTGATGACTTTGAAGGAGCGCTCTGAGAGAGCTGTGGCGCATGCTGTCACTCCTGCATCGTCCTGTGACAGGGTTTGCAGTCCTCTTTTGCAGGATGGAATAGCTTTTGGGGTGGTTTGATTGTGCACTTGAAAGACCTGTAGAGTTTAAAACAAACAAACAAAAACTTCAAAGATGTAGAGGTTAGTTGGCTCCCACCTAAGTCTAATTGTCCTTTTGAAATAGCCCTTCCAAACACGTGCAACCTACTAAATGGTGCCTGTCTGTCAGGTGCTAATTATAAGATAACTTTTCCTAGACTGTTTAAAAATTTCGGTGGTGGCTCAACACTGATAATTTGCCATCATGTTGTAAGAAACTCCATAACTGAAGTCTGAACTACTTAAGGATATTTATGGGATTGCGAAGTTGGCAGCCATCCCCAGGTGGTGGAAGCTTCCACCGACACGTCACTTACTGCAGTTTTCCAGGCGAGTTTCTTCAGTGGCACCGATACGGCTGTTCTGCCCATCCGCCCCAAACAGTGCTGTACTTTTTTGCGCGTGTGTGTGTGTTTGCTTTCATACTTCATTTTGTCTTGAAAAATTACAAGTAAATGAAGGTAATGCTAGAAAGCAGGCTGTTCAGAATGCTGCCTAGGGAAACATTTGAAAATCATCCTTCACTTTTTTCATGTAGTAGTCATAGTTCCAAAGATATCTAAAAATTAAAGTCTTCTATTACGTTAGATTACTCTGTCATCTGTATTATCTTCAATAACTTTCCCTGGTTGTCCCTGTTCCCCACTTCAGATTGCTGTAGCAACATTCAAGAGTTTTGTTTTTGCTTCTGTGCTGCCTAGCTGTAACAACCAGAAACGGTCAGGCTCTCGCTCCTGCAAAACTCGAAATTCTTTGCACTTACGTCACCACTTTCTCTTCAGCTTAACTGCGATATGTTTATAATAACACAGTAAATACAGATTAATAGAAAAAAATCAAAAAAGTGTATATTGCAGTTTCATTCAAGAAAACTTGGAGATTAACAATATCATAGCCATTCTAATACTACTCTTTATATTTGTCTTCTAAAACCAAAGGATAAAATTCAGTGCTCTTACTTTTATGTATACTCTTTCAGATAGAAATGATTGTTTGTTATTTCTTTGTAAGCAATACCTCCTGGTACTTTTAAAGCTCACATTTCAAAGATGCATTCAGTGGAGTTTCCTTGCAAGATGAGTGTTGGATATTGGGAAAGAGTGTGAAGTTTGGTCGTTGGTTTTTGGTGGTGTTTTTTTGGTTTTTTTTTTTTTTTTTTTTTTTTTTTTTTTTTTTTGAATGGACATGGACAGTCATTGGTGTCCAGTAGGTAAATAATAGGCCTGTTACCATGGGATCCAGGCAGTCTTCTCACCACTAATCTGAGAGGATTGACCAAATAACTATGTTCACCTAGCATACAGTGAGTTTCATTATTTCTATAAATTTTCCCTGATTAGGAATTCTAAACAATTGACCCAGAATTGTAATTTTAGTGAGTAAAGCTGTCTCTGATGCATAAACAGTGAATGTATTTTGGAATCTTTAATGTACCTTTTGTCCTGAGTTTGTTTTTTTTCCTGATCTTTTTCTAAGCAGAAAGAGGCGTAGTGTTAATTATTTCTCCTTTCTTCTTCGTCTGAAGGCTAAGAAGCAATTATCCTTTTTTGCTTTACCTTCTAACTAACAGGTCTGCATCTCATTAATCTTCAGCAATTCAGGACTGGAAGTGCAATTCCTTGATTCATTTTGTGGTGGAACCACTCTTCCTCATTGACAAAATAGAAATGTGGAGATAACTTGTTTTTTTAAGTTAACAGTAGGCTTTGCAAATACTCACCTTTTTCATTTCGACTCTTTCCAAGTCATCTTCAAGAACTGGGCTTCAGCGCTGTGGAGTGTTGCTGGTTTCCCCATTGGTTTTGCAGGGGGAATGAAATACGGGATGGCAGTTGACCTGGGTCTCAGGTGGCTGTCTTAAAGTTCGGTTTTCCCTAAACTTCCTATGTAAGGCTAAAAGTAGGCACCAAAAGCCTGCCTATCTGTATCTCTGGTTACCTGTATCCCATAAGAAACTTTGGTTCTGGTCTTTCTACCTTGATTATTATCTACTTAATTAAAAGAGGAGGGAGGAAGAATTCTCAGGCTAATGTGGTATCATGAAGATAAATACATTAATGATCTCTGGACACCGTGGCAACAAGGGCAGGAGCTTAAATTATATTACTGCTTCTCCCTCCAGTTCACCTGCACAGTGAACGTATAGAGGATGATTATAGGACAACAGAACAAACGGCTGCTATAAATAAATACAAGGTATATTTTGTCCTGCTTCTTATCTGCACCAGTTATTGGAAAATAAGCTAAACAGATCAGTTACGAAAGTGAAAGGTGTAGATAATGCACAGTATTAATGGCTTGGACTTGGCCTTTGATACAGTGTAAAAACTGAGTTGACAGTAATACACACAAGCTAATGGCTAATACGTGCTTGGTAAGCATTGCTGTTACAGCTATAATGATTAGCTCCCCCAGCTTGTTTTTTAAATAAATTTTTGTGAGTGTAAACGAGCCTAGGCTGGGTGCAAGCTAATGACGACATTGCCACTGGATGTTGCTTCACTCCAGTATCTGTTGCTTTGCTCTCTTGTTCTTTTTTCTGGAGCTGAGTCAATAGATATTTTCAGATAATTTTGAAAAGTGGGGTTTTTTGCTTGCTAGTGTGTGAACAGCCAGGTTTTTACTGTATGTCACAATTTTGTTCATAGCAATGTAAAAACAAAGTTGTATAATTGTATTTCTACACCTTGGTTTCTTGAGGAAGAGCTCTTTATCCTCGTCACATCGCTAGGCTACCCGAGATCCAGCTTTTTCCAGCCCTGCCGCTTGGTCTGTGCGGTTGGGTCTCTGACTCTTCCCGTTACAGGCGCTCTTATAAGTACGCCTCCGTTATGTTCGGTTTACATTCCTGTGTGAAATGAATGTAAACTAGAGGACGTTACCACTTTCCTCTTTCTGCAGATGTCTGTGGTGTAATCTGGTTTTGTTGTTTTATTTATTTATTTTTAGGATCTTCCTGGGGAAAAAAAAAAAAAAAAAAGATATCGTGATACTGTTGATACTTGGGGGAGGAAAGGGGTAGTTGTATTTTTTTTACCATTCTGCACCTCAAATCTGAATCTGATGTTTGTAGCAGTTTTACAACACTTACTAGCATTGACACACACTCTTTTGATTTGGATCTCTGATTTAGCCAAGTCTCTGCTTCCTTTTTCGCTTATTGGAGATGCAGTGAAAACAAGATCATTCTTAGTGTATATGTACTCTTCTCTAAGTGGATGGTTGGTTGTTTTTTTAATATAGCTATATGTATTTTAATGCTCAGCTCTTTTGGAAGCTCTTGGCATAAGAGGTTTACGTGAATGAACAATTGTGCAGAAAAATTGTACATATACTTGCAAAAGAATGTTGCTGTTCTTTCAGATGGTGCTGTCTTCTACCTCTCTGCTGTTGGTGAGTTTAGTCCTGTTTAAAAGCTATTGAAAGTTTTGTATTTTTAATCCTTTTAGTGCTGCTGAGGAAGACAAGTGGAAAGGAAGTGAGAGAATTGCATCTCCTTTTATGTACTGATGGAAATTAGATGACAATGTTTCTAATAAATCCTTTCTTGTAATTGCCTTTTAAAAGTCTTTGA
The DNA here is from genome assembly GCF_036370855.1 of Dromaius novaehollandiae. NCBI lineage: Eukaryota > Metazoa > Chordata > Aves > Casuariiformes > Dromaiidae > Dromaius > Dromaius novaehollandiae. The sequence goes on along the minus strand of NC_088112.1, from coordinate 22,191,003 downwards.
AAACTAAGCAGAGGGTGTATTTGAGGTGTGTCTGTGTTTGTTTTTTAATCTGAATTTACATATTGGGAAATTACCAATACTGGAGGGGAAAAACATTGTTTAGAGGTATGAGTCAGGTGTATACCAGAGTGTATTTTAAAATCAAGACATAGTATAATAATTTGTGGGAGAAGGGGAGTGGAAAGGAAGACTGGAGAAAGAGGGCAAGAAAAAGGGGAGAAAAAGAGAAGTTAGTAAGCTTGTTTGTTGTGTTTTTTAGTACATGACTTCCTTTATGCCAGGCACGTGGGCATATGAAGCGGATCCTCAGCGTGAAATGCCAAACTTAAAAAAACTGACTGTCGTTATTTCGGAAAACTAAATTATGTTCATCATTCAGACAACTTTTTAATAGTCTCCTTCCCCTGTCTCTCTATTTATGTGCACACACAGATAATAAGTAAGCAACCAGCCCTGCGCTGCGTGAGCTGCTGGGTTCTGGAGCGGCTCCAGGACTCGCCCCGCAGCGTACCTGTCCCGGGCGCCCACGGCGGCCGCTGCGCACGGGCGGGCGGACCCGTCGCACGGTTGTTCCCTGGCTTCTGTGCAAGCTGCTGGGCTGTCCGCAGTAAAGATGGCTCTCTGTTCCTTTTTTCTATGGTATTTGAAACTGGGTATTTTTCTGCTTCCTGTCCTTCTAGATTTAGTATCTGCTTTTCTGCACTGTAAATTACTGAGGCTTATAGAGTTGTCTTTCTCTTTGTTACAGTAATACTTTCCTTAGTCATCCCTCTGTCCTAAGTCATGTCTAGCCAGCACTAGATACAACACTAACACCACCTGCCTCAATGTCCTCTACTGATAGTTGCCAGGTTTTTTGTCAAGGAACCCAACCAATTAATTCCTAAAGCCTTTGGAGTCGGCACATAAGCACCGCTCTTGGCCTTTGCGTACGCTCTCAGGCTGCACATGGCCGGAGCTCTGCCCCGTGGCCCATCCGCTCTCCCTGAGGGTCACGTTCTGACTCTTCGGTCTCTGCAAGCTCCTCCTTCCCAGAAGCAGGGGGGAGCTAAAGAGTTGTCTTCTCTGCTGTTCTGCACTTGGTTTGGGTCTGATAGTTACCGCCAACCTCTTCTTTACAAATTCTGGCTTCACCACTTCCCCTTGTCTTCACGTCTTCTTTCTTACCTGGGCCTTTTGTCTTGTTGCATGTAACTTTTGCTATTCCGAACGTTGACTTCCTGCAAACAAGTCTTTCTAAATAGTGCTACTGCATTTGATAAACAGGCAATTTATAGGATTGCAGTTGTCAGAATAGGTGTGCTGGAATTCACATCGCTAGGCTTTTCTGGCCTTTGAAAACTCCTTTGTTCCCGTCCTAGTGATACTTGTTTGCATTATGCCACCAGCTGGCAATTACTGTAGCTACGGATGAGAATATTTCACTGTTTTCAAAATGAAGCTTTACTTTCTAATCTGTCATCTAATTAGATGTACATACAGAAGGACAATATTTGATACTTAACATTGTTTGAAGAAGTAATGTACCAGTTTGAGTTTAGTGTAGATATGCAAATGTAAGGCAAGCCTCTGCAGGCATGGGTTTGAAGTCCATGGGTCAGTCCCAGCCTGTGAGACCTGCTCAGTGTCTTGCTGATGAGCCTCCTCCGAGACACGACTTCCGACTGCAATAATATGAGTGGGCTTAGTGCTTGCTGACATCAAACGCAGATGCAAGTTCAACACATTAGCACCTGCTATTCTGTGAATGAGTAACAGAGTAAGAATGAAACTTCGTACTCAGTATCTTTAAGTCTGTGAAGCCTTTTAGGTTTTTTAAGAAGTGAGATATCTCTATGTTTGTAGTTTATTTTTTAATTCTGCAATGTTTTTACACGGTAGACTTTCGTTTGGCTTAGAAATGCCCGGACTGAGGGGGGTTCACAGCAGTCTGTGATACCAGTCCCAGGGGACTGATGGGCAGCCCCCAGGATGCCACTGCCGCATCGCTGTTTTCTTCCCAGGAGGCTCCTTTGGACGCCTTGAGCAGCAGCCACCACCCAGATGCCTTCTGCGTCAGTGAGCAGCTCGGCCCCGAAGCTGCTGCCCCGTGCTAGTGGCACAAGGGAGAAGGAGCTGCTGCTCGGCCCCGTTTGGATGAGACAGGAGGGACGCGTCCCACGCGTGGCCTTGCTGCCGCGGCTGTGCTTCGCAGGGCGGTCCCAGGACCGCCCTCCTGATCAGCAGGACTGATGAAACCAGCACCTAGGCGACAGTACTGCTAGCTTGAAATTGCACAATTAATAAAAGCGCCTTGAAAGCGTCGTACGTGAAGTTGGTTTCCCTTGCCTCTTGTCATTTGGAATATTTACAAACACGCGTCTGCAATTTTTTTTTCCTCTTGAATCACAAGAGCTGAACAAAAGAAACATTGCTGTAAAGTGACTAAGAGCTCTGAGAGTGCCTGGCATGACGGAGATGTCATGCGACTTGCCTGTCTTCAGTTTTGAACGTGCTCATGCCCTCACTGCTTATCTGCACCCTGCTCCAGGGATACAGAGCCCAGACCAATGGACTTTTAAATAAGGAATATGTACCCAGCAGAACTGTGTCTTATTAATAATACAATTCTTTCTTGTATCTAATTGTTCTTGCCTCCTTTGACACAACAGGGTTTTAATTTTATATAAATGTTTGCTAAGCACCTTTTAAAAAAAAACTCTGCTGTGCTCACACAGAATTAACTGCAGCAGCCTTCAGCTGCGAATGTTTTAATCATTGTCTGTTTTGTTCTTCCTTCCTTTCTCAACAGAAAACTTAATTCTTTTGGATTCATGGATCCACTTTACTTGTTGTCTAACCAGCAATAACTGTAAACAACTTACTGTAAATAGGCTCTGTGCCAGCTGGCCTCCAGCGATCCTGAAACTTGTGACTTGCATTCAGACCTAGAAGAATGCCTTTTTACTTGGTCATTTCCTTTCCTTTCAAATACAAAAAATAAAACTTTTTTCCTCCAATTAAATGGCTTTCCTGGCGTAAATATTAAATTGGGAAGGATATTAGAGCTAATCAGAACATTTTGGAGGGAAGCTTTTGGCCTTTGCTTAGAAGCCTTTAAGAAACAGTATCGCAAATAAGCGGCTTGTCTTGAGATTGGTCTCTCAGAGTTGTGGAGCAGCTCTGCGCTCCTTTTCTTTACCTCGATTAGCCATTCATTGTTTGTGAAAGCTAACTTTGACCCAGTTTACTCAGACATTCACAGTGCATAGAAACTCAAAGCTAGAGCTCTGTGTGTGAGAGCCACATGCCTTGCTTGGGGCTTGTCCTGCCCAGGAGCCTAGTGTGTAGTCAGCTGCTCCTGCTGAACCGCGCTGTGCTCGCTCCTTGACCACCAGCTTTTAGTGTAGCTGGCATTGAGAGTTTACTTTGAAAATTACCTTTCCTAGTATCATTTTCTGCTTATTTTGAACTACAAGGTAGGAGAAGATTACCAAGATCATATTAAGTGAAGTGCTTTAGGTAACTGGACATATCCAGCCTCAGTAACCTGGCATTTTACACTTGTGTGGCTAGACTTCCTCCAATATCTGAGTGGTCTAATTCTGTAATGTTAAGTTAAATATAGGTGCATTGTAAGCTGTGGAATGACCAGAGTTCATAATGAATGCCTGTAACTGATCCTTTTGCCTATGTAATTATGCTATAGATTGGCTAGGAAGGTTGCTCCCTTTCCTAGATCTCTTTTTTTTTTTTTTCTTCCTCCCTTCGAAATATTATTACATGTTCCTAAGCCAGTCCTTATGCTAGAAAAACTTCAACACGGGGAGTGGCGTTCACAGTTGTGCCTCTGTCTCTGGACAGGGAAGGATTCCTGCAAAGACACTAACACAACGTGTGTGTTATTCATTCCGGCTCATGCATTCTTCAGTCTGGGATGGCTGTATGGGCAGGTTATTTTGGTGGTATCCTTTTAACCTCATATTACATATACCAAGAAATTATGACTGGGTGTTAAAGCAAATATGCGTTTACAAGGAATTTTACAGTAATGGTTTCTTAAACAGCAATCTTAGATACAATCTCTGTTGACCTTTAATTTGAAGTCAGAAGAAAATCTGAGAGTATCTTGGCAGTACAATTGAAAAAGCAACACGGATATTCTTTGTGGTTCATTTACTTATTTGTTGTATAGAATCCGGTTTCCAACTTAATTTTATCTCTTTCTGTAATCTGTAAAAATGCTTATCTGTTTAAACAAGACTATCCTCGTCCAAGTAATACTGCTTTGTAATAGCAGTTGTACTTCTGGCAACTACTGGGCTTGTTTTGCCTTCTTGGGGGTAATAGAGCTGAATACTAAAACAGAGACTAGCACTTGCTTTGCAGGAACAGTGCTGAGGGAGTGGAAATCTGGATTTGAATAAATGGGTACGTTTTCTGAGTTCGTTACACGGCTTTAGAAAGTCTAAGGAAGAGATCTAATATTCTGTATTTTTGAAAATCAAAATAGTGAAGAAGTTTAGAAGACGGAGGATTGAATATGGAAGCCTTGTTGCTGGTTATTTCAAATAAATTTGAAGTAAAATGCTTATTTTATATGAGAAGGGCGTGGAGGAAGCTTTCCTTTAAACCTGTGCATGAAAACTTTGTTTTTGTATCATAATTCAGAATAAATTAAGAAACTGCTTTTGAAAGAGAAATTATTTCTAAATTTTTTAAATGTTTATCTTCACTATAAATGTTCCATATCAACACTTCAACACCTTAAAGCACACCCAGTGCATTTCCTGTCTCCATGATCAAGTTAGTATTTCTCAAGTGCTTTCTTTGGTCATGTCAGGTTCTTTCTTTATTGCGAATAGCAGTCCTTATCATACTTACGAAGCCGTGTTACTAATTGGTGGCTTTATTAAAACATATTTAACAATGAAAAGGAATAAATTTCATTATTTCTGATGTGCTGGTCGCTTGAGAATATTGTAAGCTATAGTAAGCAATCTTCTGCTGCTACAGTATGAAAGCAGTAAAGAACAGTTTATTTCATGTCTTGACAGTTTGTAGGAAGAGAGTTTTAGGTACAAAGCTGAATATGAACACACATATTACTATATACAGTTAAGCTAAGGCTGTAACTAGTTCTCAGTTAGGCTCTGCATTATGTAACCTCTAGCGTTTTCAGGCATCTGAACATACTATATTCTCATAATGCTTAGAATTTGGAAAATACCTGCATGTATGCGTACGGTTTGTGTGCATGGACACAAACATGCACCCAAATCTGGTCCATAACCTCCTGCTGTGTAGTAACAACATGCTCGGTTAATATAACGTTGGGATGTTCTCGAACAGGATTAGCAGCGAGCTGTGGAATCGGTCCTCAAGCCATTTGTTTTTTCCCTTCATCAAAAAGTACTTAAAATGTTTTAAGTTTTACTTTTAAAACTTGGAAGTACTACTAATACCAGGATTTGAGAGTTGACTTGATCGTGAGGTGCAGAAAAATACTCAAGTGGATGTTTGTCTTTGCTTTTTTAACTCTTTGGTGCATGTGTTTTTCTGCTCAGTACAGATTTTCTTGAGAAAAGAGATTCTCACAATTGTGAACTCTTAAGCAGAGCTAAAGGAAAAATGCCAGATGCTGCAAGACTTGTGATTAAAATTGCAAGAATAAGCAGTACAGGGAAACCCTTATCATTCTCTCCTTGAAAAGGCTGGCCTGCTTATCTCCAGTTCTTGGCCTCACTCAAGCCATCTACAACGAAGATGAAAAAGTACAGAGCTTTGGCTCTATTTGGTATTTTTTTCATGGACTGTTGCAGTGGAAAATTGGTTAAAGTTGCATCCATTCCGAGCTTCTTAAAACACTGCAGCTTCCAAAATACAGAGAAGTAGCTTGAAGAAAGCAAGCTTGCAGTTTTGTCCTTTTAGTGTCATCAGCGGAAGCCAGCTGGTCCGTTTCTCTGGCGCTTGCTTTGTTTTTCTTCTGGACCTACAGGGTCCCCGAGCATCAGCATGAACAGCTTTAGAAGCTAGTGAGAAGTGAAGATAGTTCAACAGCCTGCAGAATCAATTCTTATTCCTTAACGAGCAGAATATGAATTAACAGGAGAATCTCTTTTATGTGTAGGAAAAACTGTATAGAATGATTATGCATTGAATGGATGAAAAAGTACTGTGAAACTTTTCTAATGCATGCAGATACTTGCATATCTGCACCTGCGCCTGAGTGGTGGAATTGGTGCGTGAGCCCATGGTTAAGAAAATAATTCCTTCATATCAGGGCAATATTTATGCTAATATTTATACTGTTAAAATAACAATTTGTAATTCATGTATAGTTTATATTCAGACCTTAGTTAATCACATCTAAATTCAAGAGTGCTGAGATCTCTAATTTAGGAGAATAATTATCTGAAGTTCAGTTCCCTACGTTAGGCAGTGGGGGGAGAAAAGGGCTTGAATTATTCTTTGGTGCTAAGTGTTTCACTGTTTTGACTAGGTAAGTGTTCATTGTAGCTTATGCTAAGTACCTCTTTTGGTCCCTGAAGTTAGGTGAAATTAATTGGGACCATAACTGTCTTACATTTTTATCTTTTTGTTTTTATTTTTTAGGATGTATTAATTCTTGGTTGTTTTTCATTTTCAGAGATGGTAGGTTTTTTGTTGTTGTCTCAGGCATTTAAAAAAAACCCTGGAATTTGAGACACTGAAACATTAACACTGTATCCATTTTGAATGATTCACATATTACTTTACCTTTTAAAGTCTAGTTCATCTCTGTCAGCTAGATCCCCTTATTATATTGTCACGGATGTATTAGATTGAGGAAACTTCTTTTAGGCAAGTCAGAAACTAAAAACACTTCGTGTGTGCTGTGAGAATGACTTTAAAAAGAAAAATCTGTAGGCTGCTTTTGGCAAAGGAAGGGCAAGTGCCCCTCAGACTGACAGCTAATGCCTGTCTGCTAACAGCCACGGCATTGCATGTACCACCATAAATTTGTTCAAAGTGAATTCCTTTTAAAGCATGCGTTTAACCACAGGCTTTAAGAAGAGTTTACTGAAAGAGTTAAGTGTGGAATCTGTGCAGTTTGTTCATATCAGCAAACTTTCTTCTTTATCAATTTGACCTTTGTTTAATGTTTCTCAGATGAAACATGTAAGTGATACAACAGAAATGTCGGACGTATCTTAGCCACTACTTCAAAGACTGTATAGTCTAGCAAAATTTTAGCACAAACTAGAGCAAAATTTTAGCACAAACTAGAAATAATACAAGTCTGTGATGCTACAGTTACTTATTTCTCCTGAAAAATAGTTCTGTGGTAATTACATGTCATCAGAGGCTACTGAGAATCTGAACTAGAAAAGAGAAATGCTCTGGCGCCTAGAAGGAGCGAGGAACCCATCTGATCCTGATGGTAAGGGTCAGCAACAAGTGCAACAGTTGAAACAAATCTATATCTGAACTTCTACCTCTATGAAAAAAATAGTGATTGTTTTTGTGGTTTACAGTTATATCAAGAACATGGTTTCTTGAGTTTCAGTTGTTTCCTTCTGGTGGTTCTTCCATACCAAACCTTTGGCTATTGATGGGGAAAGAAATTTTGCCTTTTCTGTAGGGAGGATTTTCTCTTGGTCATTTGGACAAGGGTCTTGACGCATCTTTCTTCGGTGTGCCTAGGAAAAGGGCATCAGCACATGCTGGTTGAAGAGCGTTGCCTGCAGGCAGGCTGTCCATCAGAGCAGTAAAATCTTCTTAAATGTTTGTGCGTTTATACTCTTAGGCTTTTCTTTCTTAGAAGGTGCACTCAACTAACTAAAAACATAACAGTAAATTATTTGGAGCTGGAATCCTGCTCGTTTATGCCTAGCTGTCGCTGCACTTCGATGGGGTCCTGTGCCGTGGAAGTCTGGGCGACGGTTTGTTTTGCCTCTGAAGGACTTGTTACGGAAAAAGCTGAACGTGAAGCTAGGATTTGCGTAAAGGAAAGTTGTATTGCAGTAGGGTGCTCTCAGTGATGTTTGATTGACGCGGGTATCTTTGCTTTATTTGTTTTATGTAAATATTTTTAAAAGGTAAGATTGATTGATTGTTCATCTGACAGGTAGCAGAAATGTTTGAAGGAGTCGACAGATAAGCTGTCCTTTTTCTTCCCCTCTCCCCCCAGCCTGTGTCTTTGGCTTTGCCAGATTTTGGTTCCATGTATACTCTTTTCAGTTTCTTGTAGTACTTTCTGTGCTTTGAAACTGTTCTTAGATGCAGCTTAAAAAGGACTATTTGTACATTGCTTCAGTTTCATGAAAAACATGAGAAGCTGATGAAATACTTGTTTTTACAGTAGCTTTTATAATTCTCTACGGATAGTGAAGACTTAGTGGCTAATTGATAGGCTCTAAAATTTGGATCAAACATCTGTTTTCTTTAGATGGTGAGTAGCATGATCTCTAGCTGCTGCTTGTTAAAATCATCATGCAGTGAATTCTACCTTATATTGTATTTCTGAAGGAAATAGGTTTTCCTTTATTCCTTAAGGAGTACTTCAACTGTCTTCCTGGAACATGCTTTGATTAGAGAACTGTATGGAAGCAGTATGACTGTATCAGCTGAGTATCTGTCCAATTTTTGGTCCAGTTTCATCTTTCCATGTGATCTTTTCAACTCATTATCTTCATACTTTAATAGTTTAGTAGTAGTTATGATAATTATATTATCAAATAATATGATATGTATGTAAACTAAGCAGCAGTGACTTAAAAGCTGGTTGAAGAACTGAATGCAGTATATACTGCATGAAGTACATCTTGAACAATGACCATGATTTATTGCAATCAGTTAAAATTCTCTGTCTGAGGTACCACAAGCAGGTCTAATAGCAAAGTTGAGTGACCAGACTGAGTATGAAAGTTGTTGGAAGATGATAGATAGTGATATGTTGTAAAAGATTTGTAATCTCCATCAAAACCTTTATAAGAGTGGATATTATTGTAATTAACACTGAAATTCAAGAAAGGAAAGAACAGTTTCTCACCAGGAAAGTTTTTAATAACCTTCCAAAAGAATATGGAAATTCCCACCATTTAAAACTTGAAATGGTACATTTAAATGATCATTTAATTATCATTATAATTAAACGTAAAATGTACAGAAGAGTCTTTAATACATAGAAGGTGCTCCCAGAGAAAAGGGGATGTACGTAGATAGGTGTGTACAGATTCTAGGGTTATCTTACTATTCACCTCTGTGGTCGTTACATGAGAGAGAGTAAACAGCCTGCTAATGAAATTTGCAGATGGAGTTTAAATTGGGAGGAGCTGTGAACGCCGCTCAGGAAGAGAAGATATACAAAGAGGCATAGATTAACAATGTGGCCAGGAAACGATGCGAGATTCGGCAGGGCACGAATGCAGTTTCCTACGTCTAAGCGGGGGGAGAGGAAGAGGACAGAGGAAAGTGGATAAAGTAATATGAAAAATACAGGAGAGGTACAGAAAGCAAGGCCTAAACATAATGGGAGGGGGGAAAAAAAAAGACAAGAAAAGGAGCTCTTTTAAAGTCCAGGAGTATGAAACAACAAGGACTTGGTGAAACATCTTGATAGTCTCGAGTGTGACATATGGATGCCAAGTGGAAATAAAAGCAGATAATAGATAACATGCATACTTAATAGGTTGTTATAATAGAAATTTTATCTTTAACTGCTTAACAGTGTTGACAAAAGTAATTATAGCACTCTGCCAGATAATCCAATAAAGTTGATTTACAGGTGCCACTAAAATGATGTACAAGAGCTATATGCATCTTACAAGTCTATGGTAATACTTGTTATTTGGCCTTTTGAAACCTGTTACAGAAGCTTGGGTGGCTGATTCTGTTTCATTAAATAAGTGTGTAACTTTTCTTCCTGTTTGTATGTGGGTTTTTTAAGAGTAGTTTTGTATATATTCTTTGTATCAAAGGTGGCAGAGGTCAGTAAACATAAAATTAAGCAGTATTATTAAAGGCATTAAAAATTTGTATAAGATTTAAGAGAATACATTTTAGACAGGTTTGCTGAGTTTTAAGCTGTGACATGTATTTATGCACAGGTCTGGATATGAAGGAGCATCGAAATAAATTGCACCAAAGATTGGAACTTAAAAAATGAAAGCAAACCTTTCAGTAGTGTCCATAGTGGGAGGGCTTAGCCTTTGCCTTGGGGAGCTTAGCAGTGTGAGATCATAGTGCTTTGTTCTTCAGCTACTTTCTTATTTTTAAGTCACCAGGAATTTCTGAATTTGCTCCCTGTCTTTCCTACAAGAATTACTGGATGCGCTCACTCTCTAATGGAATAAAAAAAAAATACCGTTAATTACCTTTTTAAGTGATTTTATTGCTCGTGAATAAGTGTGGAACATATCTACACACATATGGGCTAGCACCTTACAAAATTATTAAATTGAGTTGGCCTTGAACCTTGATCCTGGCCTCTAGCATCATGAAGAACATCTTGCAATCATCTTGATCTGTAATTAAGATCTCAAAATCATCCGAAGTGTTGTTTTTTCTTCAGCAAAGTAACCAAGATACCATGTTTTTGTTGCTTTTTGTTTTTTGTCTCAGAAGCTATTATGAAAGCTGATTTTCTCCTTCCTAGATTATTGTAATAAAGACAGTCTCTCTTGATACTTACTTTCATTGTACTACACTACATTTCTCTTATTAAAGATAGGCCAACATTCTTCCTCCAGCTGTTTCTTTAACTATTGATTGCTTTTCTGAAGACAACTGGATATAACATTGAATTGAATGTAAAACATGCCCTTCAGAGGGGATCAAAACCTACTGAAAACATAGCTGCTGTCTGAAATTGGGGTAAAATGCAGTGGAAAACAGAGTCAAGTGGACTTGTTGAAAATACATGGAGCAAACAAGTTTCACTAAAAAAAATTTCTGTTATTAAAGGAGTACATTTGTACAATAAGTTCACTTTCGATCATGCCTATATAATATACACCTGTGTTAAATGTAAACCCATATTATTTATGGGCTACTCTTACCCCAACTAGAAGTACACATTCAGTATTGAAGTGGTAATGTTTAGATTTTTCAATTTTTTGATTTTCAGTTTTATAATGAATACTGGCTGAAGTGAATTAACAGTATGCACCTCGATGATTTAATAATTCAAGATTATATTGTTGCTGTATCTGTTAGAAACGTAGCACTCATTTCACTCACTAATTTTTTGGACAGGAAAAGCTTTGCTTCTCTTTCTCACCTTAATATAAACAAGGAGGCTATCTCAGACGTACTTCTGACATTTTGAAGTTATTACTGTGTGTTACGGGTATTAGGTAATATAAAACAGACTTTTTTAATTGTGAGGTGGGATCTCTAGCTATCCCAGTTAAAAGTAGATGTCACTTAAAGAGACTTCTTTTTGCTGTTTAAGAACCGTGTTTAAACTGTGCGCTGGCTCCTTTTATTTTGTTCACTGGTGGTTTTTGAGCTTGCGAACTCCCGTTCAAAGTTTAAAGAACAATAACTAGTCAAATGTAAAATAATGTCACTTGAACAACCTATGACTCAACAGTCAACCAAGTCATTCTGGATCCATATCAAATGGACTGAGGCCAAAATCTAAAATTGGCACACATTCCCTTCCCTCTTCTTCATATATTTCCACTGAAGCAGAGCCTAGAATGTAACACGTTGGTTAATGTTCCATGATAAACTGGTTCACGTGTAAATGTATTCTTTTTGTTGACAAAGTCTGAAATCCTATGCCAGGAGTAAAGCCTCGTTGTGTGAGGCTTTATGGAGAAAATATATGTTATGCCCTGAAGAATTTGCCATCTTAACTTTTGTACTATTACTTCCACTTTTAAACAGAGCTTTCTTTAAGTTGTATGGAAAGAAGGGAGAGAAATTCCTTGCTGCATCTCTTGCCCTGTTTCCTTCTTTGCCTTCTCCTCTTCGTCCTCCTCAGAAAAGCTAGGTTTTTATATTTGCTTTCTTATTTTTGTTTACTAATTTTATACAGCAAAGCAGAAAATAATTATACAGACTAAGTATGTTGAAGAAGATTGTGTATATGCATTCATAAAAATCAGTGTCAGGATTCCTGTTGTAGGATTATACTGGTAGCAGAAAAGTCTTTTTAAATAGCAGAAATATACTTTCTAATTACAAGTCTAAATCTGTTTATAGCTCTCTATATATGATTCAGTGTGATATTATACCAGTATTATCCTTCAGCTTTTAAAATATCTGTTCTTTGACTGTTGCAATTAAATCTTTTACTGTACTTCTTATAGTAACATTAATATTTTTTCTATGTATATTACAGTCAGCTTTCCAGATGTCTAGTATTTTTTCTAGCAACAGCGTTTTGGCAGCCTGTGAGTACAGTCCTCTGATTGACAGAAACACTCGCATTGAGAAAACTAAAGCAATGTATACATGCTCACATGCTGAGGTCATTAATGGGACCCGGCCTGTTTAGTATTTTAATTTAAGTTCCTCCAGTGTGACACGAATAAGGTCGCTGTCATAAGAAGTAAAATACAGTCAGCATGTATGCGAGAAGTATAGGCTAAGCCAAAATGTTGCTGTGACTGTTTCAAGCTCCTTGGTCTGTTTTAATAACAGCGAACTCTCTCTATGCAAGAAAGCTGGTGTCTTGTTGAATTCCGCGTTCTGGCGGAATGGAATTAGCGTTGAAAGAAGGCTGTTAAGATACTTTGGTTAAGGTACATTGGCTTTGGGTTTGTTTGCAAGATTCAGAGTTTCAGAATCAGAAAACTAAGAAACTGCTTCCAAGAAGGAGCCACACATGCAGAAGAGCTATCTCTAGCTGTTGAGACCAGAAAGAGCGCTTGCTGCCTTCAGAGATTGAATGGAATAGGAACAGTCTCCTATGTTGTGTTTAAAATGAAAGTAGATTTGTATAAATCAAATTCTGAGTAATTTTTGTACTTCTAACTGCATTAGATAGTCTTGCAGTGTCGTCTTCATTGCAGTCTCTTTCGGCGGAGACACCTGCTTGCACCTTAGCTCATAAACACAGCGCATACACGTGCGTTACGGCTGGATGCTTCTGCGAGACGGAGATCTTGACAGCTGAGTTTTTAGATGATCCAGAACCATATGTAAAATTCATGTGTAGATCAAATGCAGATTTTGCCATCCAGCCAAGCATCAGGAATTAGGATGGCCCATGATAATTTGATTCCATATTTTAAGTAAAAGATATATTAGGGAAATACATTTTATTACTTTTTTTACTGTCTATTTAAGGAAGCAAGGACGCACAATGACAGTAATAAAAAAAGACCTTTGGAAAAATATGAGTAAACTGATTCATGTAGAAATTAAGGTAAGATTTTTTTGTCTGTTTCACTTGAGTACAGTAATAAATGTAAAAGTTTAGAGCATACAGCTTAATTATCATATTCTGGTCATAAATACTTTAAGGCTGTAGTACATTTGAAATCCCAGGAGCTCCAGCTAAGGTTGCAGCTGCAACATCAATTACCATTTATCCATTCCAAGAAAGCTTTGCCTGTGCCCTTGAAACCTTTACATTTTGGAGAGTATCCAAAAAAAAAAAAAAATCACGTCACTCACTTGCGTTAGTGTTTCTTTTTCACTCCTGTGTGAGCTCTAAAATGGTAGCAGACGCCATTTTAAAGTAAGGCGAGCCGGTGCCTTTGATGCACGTGGCTCTGGAGGGAGCTGCAGTAGTGTGCGACTTCGGCAATTGAAGAAAGCTCCCTGGGGCTCGTTTAAACTCCCGGCATTGGCATATTAATTAAAGAACAATGCTGAGACCATGCCGAGACACCTGTGACAGGCGAGGATTAGCATCCTCAGGTTTTAGCGTGAGTACCACCTGGGAGCGAGGCGAGAGGTGAAGCAGCCCTGTGTCCGTCGGGAACCTGCTCTGCTTAAACACCTTCACTTTCCTTCCTGTGGGCTTGATCAGAGAACCTGTACAAAGTTCCTTCTCCTTATGCTTTATTGGTATTTGCCTATACTTTCAGGGTTTTTTTTTTTTTATTTAATAGAATATAATTTATAAGAAACGAAAGCAGCATCCTCAGAACGGTAGCGTCTGCCGTCTCTTCCTCCCGTTACAAAAACACACACAAGCTCCCTGTGAAGCCTATTCTTAGTAACACTCACTCATCGCCGAAGCTCTACTAAGTACATATACTTAACATTTCTAGCTGTCCGGTGTGGGCAGTCTTGTAAACTAGTGCGTTGTGTTTGTGCGTGCATCGTGTCCCCGTGTCACAGGGCGTGCACGTCGCTTCTCCAGCAGTTGTAGTCGCCGTCGATGCCAGCAGCTGCCATGGCTTGCGCTCCTGATGGCCTTCACTAGAGCTCTGTATGGTGAGACACGTGCTTAACACAGACATGGGAAAAGGTATGATTTCCTATATATTCAAAGTTTATATATACTGGCTTTTTTAATTAAACAAGTATTATTTCTTCATACACTTATGGAGAGCAGAGTTTTGGCTTGCAGTTCAGGCTCTCCGTGAGAAATCTTGGCTGTGCAGAGATCAAAACCTTGCCAGCGTCAAGGAGTTGGGTGGTTCTGTACAGCAGCACTTACAGCAGAGGCATGCATTCTCTTTTAGCTTTATGTATAAATATACGCTTACTATTTGAAAACAAAATACTTCATTGTGGATATATGTATAGTCTTTCCTCGATTTAGACTGAAACCACTTTTTGTTTTGAACTCGGTCTTGATGCTTTGGTTAATGTCCTTGTTATGACATATGAGAGTTGTTGGAAATGTAAGCAAAAAATGTTGACTTAATTTGAGGCAACTTTATACAAAGCAATGAATCATACAGTCTGTTTTAGTTGCGTTAAAGTGAATGGTAAGATGTGTGCTGTTCCATAGACACAGAGGTTAATTATGAGACTTTGCTGCTTTAGGTATGTCTCGTATTTTAAAAATATTTTGTGAATTAGAATCTTAGTACTTTCTTCTTTTAAGTTTGCTATAAAATACATTCTGAGGTAGAGACAACTGATGTAGAGACAACTTCAGGAAGAGCTGTGATTATACCCACCAACCTAACTCTAAAATAACATCTCTGCAATGAGTTTCTCTATTCAGAAATGAAGCAAATTTGGGCATGGTCTCTCTCTTTTACCCATTCTTCATGTTGTTATTATCTTGGTTACCAGTACTGTTATAGGTATGTACACAAAACAAGATCATTAATCCCAAATCTGCTTCCCTGGTTTGTCCATTCATGGTTAAGGTGTTTATCTAGGTGAGTGATAAAGAGGTGGCGTTAATTTTCTTGACTTTCAGAGGGGCTACAGAACAGTAATACTGGATCTTTTTATTTGCAGACTTTCGTTAAATACTGTAATCTGTTTTAGGTATTTAATTTATCGCGGTGTCATTGGGAATGTGTTTGTAATCGAGAACAGTTCTTCTACCATAACAACTCAGTTCTGTTTTTAAATAAAAAGCAGGAAAGATAGCTTAAGTATAGATAGGTTCTGTATAAAAGTTACTTTTTTTTAATTTGATTTGGTTTGGGGATACATACATTTTTTTAATACATTCAGGTAGCCAGTAGGGATGTTTGAGTCAGCATCCTAAGAGGTCATTGACTTTGACATAAATTGCAGTGTATTTGATCTTCATTGACCATATTTGAGCTTTGCGCATACTCGATGTTTACCAGATAAACGAAAAGATACAGACTTGTATGGGTTGAGTTTGTAGACAGTCTGGAAGGAAAACATTAGTTCTTAACAGCTCTTACCAATTTTCAGTCCCTTTCAAACTAAGTGATTGTTTTACAAGAGATGTTGTAATGTGCTTCCCTGGAGTACCGGGGTGTGGATTCTGCCCTGGCTTTGTCACAGAGATCTCTCAAATGACAGTCAAGTCTCTTAAGCCAGACGTTTTAGTGGAGTCTCCCAGAGTGCTTAGGTAAAGGACAGCAGTGGCAGCTTGTTGCTCTGTATGCGATCCCTTCCTTTTTCTCTCTGTGCAAAGTCTGTACAATCTGATGCTGAATAGTACTATGCCATAGTAATTAAGAAATGAAAATTAGCAACAATATGGCATTTTCATATGTGAAATATTAATAAACTCAGCAAAATACATTTTTGAGATTGTTTTCAATTGGCAAATATAATTTATTTTAATATTTTGATAGATATTTATAGTTCTAGTAGAGTCGCCTTACAGTTTTTTTCTACTTGATCTGAAAACTGCTTCCCTGCTTAAGAAGGTATCAAAAAGTACAGTAATCAGCAGTTCTCTAGTTAATAAAGAAATAAACAATTCAAAAAATGTAATTAAGTGGTGTATGCAGCCGAATGTTTACATTGTGCTCATTGATAAAAGTTAAGAATGAGGCCCAGATGGCAGTGACATTGAAAATAGTTTTTCACTGTTATTCTGATACTACTTATATGGATAAATAACCTGCTTTCAAAAATACACTAATTAAATACTGAGGTGGCTTATGCTGGAGAGCCAAGACTTATGGCATATAATATTTTGTGGTCTAGATTTAGCATGGAAGGAATGCAACTCTCATATGTGAAGTGTTACATTAGAAGTAGGAACAAAATGAATAGACTTATTTACAGTACTTGGAACCTAGATAAATTTAGTCGATCTTTGAGCTGTTTTTTTTTCCCACCCTCAATGTATCCTGTCCATTTCTTTCAATGGAATTGGCAATCAGATGCGAGTAAAATTTTCTTAGAGGTTTTCGGGAGCCAGTTGCAGGTGTTCTGTTTTTGTAATTTATAGTAGCACCAGGGAATACCTTCGTTGTCTGAATGTCTAAGAAAATTCTTTATTATGTGTTTCCTCGGAGCTTTTCTTCAGGGTGGGTTTTTAGAAGGTGAAAAATGCTGAGCTGACAGTTTCGACTTTGACTAGCAGCACCATAGATTTCCTGAGATGCTCTTTTTCCTCTTCTGTAGCGTATAGTTGTTTTCCTTATATATACTTCATTTTAAAACGGTTAACCAAGTGGTATTTTTTTTTCTCACTGCACATGTGTAACTTGCTATTGGTGCTAATTTTATTTAGATTTTTTTAAAATAATTTAACTTCTACAGTTGACCACTGCCTTCCATGCTGTCCTGTTTCAGAGATCAGGGCAAGTTTTCAGATTTCACTTTGGCTAAGGGGATTGAAAAAGGGACTAAAAAGAGCTTTGCATTAAAACTGCTGTCTTGTAAACAGCGTGGGAGTTTCGGATGCAGCGGCTTTGGTTCTCACACTACTGTGCTTGCTCGACTGCCAGTTCGGCAGGGCTGGCTGCGCCAGCGCTTTGGCATCACCTTGTTTCTCCCCTTGTTCTCTAAGCCGGAGCGGATTAGATCTTATCGTGATTCAGTATTAAAGGTGATTGAAGTTATAATTCTAAGCTTTCATTCACTAGTAGAGAGTTGTAAGTTGTAGATTGTAAATGACTAATAATTACAGTTGTTGAAGGTTTTTGTCTCTTCATTATCTCGTTGGAGTTTTTTTCATTTAATAACGTAACAGGAATGTAGTATATTTTTAAAGATAGTGTTTATTGATGTTTAACATGGGTAGGAATGTATGTATTCTGTGTTGTATCAGAGAGATTTTATAATCTTCACAGTAAAGACAGAAGAAAGCAGGAAAAGAAAAAAGCAGTTTTTTTTCACGTAGTGCACAACCGACCTGAAGAAAGGTTTCTTCAGAGGAGCAAATAACTTTATCTGTCACATCTTTCTGCTCAAAATTTTATAGTTAATTACAGGGCTGTCAGTGTTACGATCAGCCATATCTGATATCTCGGTTTTAATTCTCCTGCCAGAGGCTTGTTGTTGTTTGTGTTTCTGACTCACTTGGCTGTTTTTCCTGTTCGCGCTGCTCCAGCCGCCGGCTCGGGCTCCAGCCTCCGCGGCTCTGCGGGAGCGGCACGGACGCTGCTCCGCCGGGGCAGGCCGAGTCCGAGTCCGTCCTGTGACGGATAGGCTTTCCCTAAAAAAAGACCGTCCCTGGAAGAGGACCCTGCGAAATAAAAATTCACACCACCACAAACTTTATCACACCCTTCATTATTAAAGCTTGAACCTTGAGCCTAGTTTGAAAGTCTCTGGTAAATGATTAACAACAAAATGGTTTAGTGCAGCAGCTTAACTTCTGCAGAGCTGGTTACTGTAGTTGCATCTCCTTTTCTTTAAGCCTTTCCATTTTCCCTCTATGTTTCCTTGACTAGAAATGGCAAACAAATGCAAATATACAAACAAAATTAGCTAATATATAAATAATTTCAAAAAATACATGTGAATAGAGTTCACTACCTTTTAAATGGCTAATACCTTTCCTTCCAAAATAAAATTAAATTAAAGGTTTTGTGCATTCTGAAAATTTGGAATATGTTTTTTCAGGCTCTTTTGTGCATGTTTATTTTTTCTTTCATTTAGTTAAGGATCCTGGTTTATTAGGTTTTTGTTGACTTTAAAAACCTTTCTGCTAATAGCTAAAAAGTATCTTTTTATTATTAAAGCACTTGGATTGTATTTTCCCCCTTCTTATTCCTTCCTTAATATGTGTTTGCCTGTCTTTTACTACCTCACCCTCATACTGTATAGGTAAAAGATTTATATTAAACCTCAAGCCAGTTTGGTTTAGATACAGAACTATCACATTTTTTTACATATTCACTTTAGCTTATAGTCTGGTATGTGAAATTCTTGCATTTAGTTCTTATGCGCTGTAATCCATATTGTTCTCCATATTTCAGGCAAACAGAATTTTATTTTACACAGCCAGGGAACAGACAGTATCTGGCAGTTTTCCATACAGTTAGTAAATAGTGGCCTTATCTGACATAGCCAAGCTTGAAAAGATATGCCAGGAGCCCAGATTAGATTGCTGGCTACTGCTTTATTAATCAATGTAATAATTTATTTTTAGTTTTGTAAGTCATATCATCTGTTTTCTTTCTCATATTACATTTTCTATGCTACTCATAAAGAAAATGAGCCCTATTAAAAATTAAAGGTGATTGAACAGTTTCAGTAGACTATGTTTTGGCACTACCATAGTTTCTGTGACACTTGATGAATGTTTCCTTAAAAATACTTTTGTCATAAATTTATAAGGTATAAAGAACTTAATTTTTGTATCTAAATTAGCTGTCTTCAAACTATCTTTAGAAAGATGCTTCCCTCTTTTTCTGTTTTTAAACAGTTTAAGGATCAGAAGTTCTCAATTTATATTCCTCACTTAAAATTATAGACTCCCAGCACTGTTGAAAATTTAGCTGTATATTTCAGCATTTAAACTGAGATGTTCTAGTATAAGAAAAGGAGCTACTGGGCCTAAAAACTTTAGAAATAAAGCAAATTAGAGTAGGTTTTGACTGGTCAGTGATTACTGTGGATTACTGTTTTTAATAGTTTCTGGTTTTTGAGGTAAGAAATAATCACCCAGTTTATTAATATAATTTTTTGCTTGTGACACTACAAAGTAGAGAAACAGTTTAATCCCATTTTCCAAATGGATGGGTAAGGTGCAGAAAACCATAATACAAGAAACTAACGTATGTCTCACGTGATAAGGCAGAAAGCTTTGTAGTTGAAGAAATCGTCTAAATTATTTGTCCAGTTAGACAGGAGTGCTGGGAGGGACCGAAGACTCAAATGTGGGTTCCCAAGCCTCCGGCTGGATTGCTTTCTGAAGTGTTAGTGGAAAGCCAGGCCTGCCCCACAGTGTGGTAGAGGAGATAGGATGTTGACATTGCCTGTGTTATTTTTAAGGCGGTGCTACACTTACAGGATTATAAGCAAAAGACTCTTTGTTGGGAGTCTTAGTAAAGTATAGTTTTATCTTTTCCGTATGCTTAAGGTGATCTCTGGTATTTATGCCCGTTCTGTAAGCAAACAGCAGCCAGCGTCAGCAGCATCTGGCCTGTGCTTCTCATGAACGTCTTTGTAAAAGCTTCTTCACTATCGCTTTATGAAGTTTCAAACCTGAAAGTGAGGTTAGTCGTTGAAGTGACAGAGCGTGTGAAACCAGTTTAAGTGCAGGGTGCTTCTGCCTGCGCGTTCTTGCAGGAGGAAATTTTACACCTTAGCAACATTATTCACAAAACATACGTATAAAGAATTTCATTTAAGTTGCAAAGTGAAGCACTGAAAAGTTTAGCGTGCAGCCATAATTAGGCCTAGTCTTGGCCTGCATTATGATACAGCCTTTCCTTGTATTGGCCACCTACCATTTTGTGCAGACCTCTGCTTCGTGGAATGCAGAGTGTGGCTTGGGCTCGACTAGGAAGCAGCCAGTGAGTATTTTGTTGTTTGTAATTAATTGTATGGCCAAAATCCTCATGTGCTTCACATCATATAAATTGCATTCTGCAGAGAGATGGGCTCTTTCTGATGCTTAGTGCTATATTGAGCATTTCAGACTTCAATTTTTATCTGACACACAAAGATACCAAACTCAGGTGAATTTGTTCAGTAATTTTGGAATCCCTACTTTGAAATACCTGAAACTTGATTTCTTATAATATTGAGTCTTACCCTGATCAGAGATACACAAGCTGCAGCCCACACATGGCCAATTATTGGAGGCAATTTGAGATTATGTAGTAGGCTGCAGTTCTGAATGAATCGTGCGGGCAGTTTTAGCAGCCTGCTCTGTATTTCCTGAGGCAGTCCAAAGGAGCACAGAGACTTAGCTTTATGAATACAAAGTAAAGCTGAGACTTGCTGTGAGCAGCAGGCCGGCCTACTACATGCAATACACATATCATCTGTTTTGAAAATGCACACTAACCCAGACATGTGGCGGGCAGAGCTGCAGAATGCAGGGTCTGTTTGACCAGAGGAGCTGAGCATCAGTCATCTTGCGTGTGGTGTGCTCAGAGCACAGCTCCATTGCCTTCTGCTTATAATGTGCATTTCTTCAAATCATATGTCACATCTCAAATTCTGCATTAAAAAGACACACCATTTGCTTGTTTCCAGAAAGTTTGGTTGATTTTGATCAAATACCATCACACAGAGCTTTGTCGTGGAGGCAAGAATAGGTTTGTGTTCTCAGCTGCCCTAACCATGAGGTTTCCTTTCCTGCAAACCCAGAACCATTAGCTTCTGTCTGCTAATTCCTCCACTGGAGGAGACAGCACTGTACAAAAAGTAGCTTCGTTACATTACGTTATTCCTTCCCAGAACACCTCTGTACTGAAGAAAGCAGACATGCTTTGTAAAAATTGATGAGCATGTAATTAAAGATGCATGTATGTGAGGACACCAAATAAAGGTAACTGGGACGAATTACCTTATGCACTTACTTAGATGTTGAGTGCTCGATTGTGCAGCCTGAACATTGTTTTTCTGTAGTTTCATGTGCATAATTTTTTACTCTTTAAAAGAAGGAAAAATAATTAGAGAAAACAGAAAATCCATCATGTGGATCACAGACATGATTAGAATCATTAAATGACTGCCACTTCAGTTGACAGAGTAGCTAGCGATGGTGCTGATGGTTGTCAGCCTCTTTGTAGAGGCACACAGTGGAGGAAATGCTACTGTATTTCACGGTTATTTTCTGAGGGCAAAGGAGTGACATGACAGATTTCAGTTCTTTTTCATCTTTTGGAAAGAACTGTTCTTTCTTCGATGGGCTTTTTTCTTCCCCTTTTCCTCAAGGTTTACTCATTCCACCTCATTCTCACTGCACGCCCTTCCTATTGAAGCCTTCGCTCCACTCCTCCTTCCAGTCTTCTCATTTGGCCTAATTTCTGTTCTTCAGTCTTCTTATCACAGCCCTTCTTCCAGCATGGTCTAGCCTCTTGTGCTGCTATCTTCTTGTCCATGTTTTCCTTTTATTGCTCTGCCTTCTTTGCTCTATCTTAGATCCTGATCACCTTCACCCCCAGTTCATCTCAGCCTCTGTTTTTTGGGGTTTTTTTTATGCATGTATCTGAGGCCTCTGTGTGCCTATACTGGCTAACTCTTTTTTTCTCTAGCTTTAGTAACTTTCACTTTTCTCTGTCCCATATTCATCAAAGTATGGACTTTGTTGAAACATTTCTTTCTTCTGATTTGACTTTTTTCCCCCTTGGTATTTGAATTGTAGGATTCCTGCTCCTTGCATCTGCTTTTATCATCTAACTCCTTCCTGAGTTTGAGCAAACATTGCAGAGAAAGTTCCCGGACTCTCTGAAACACTGGACTGGATATTTCTCGTTGCTCTGTGGGGATGGGACATTCAGAGGGGATCTGCTCAAAGCTACGGCCTTCGAAATGCTGGAGCATTCTGATTTGGGCTGGAAGTAGAGTTTTTGTGAATGTTTGAGAACTATGATTATTTTTTTTTAAATACATGATCAAGTCTGGTCAGATTTTCTTGAGAGAGAAGGTAATTTTTAATGCAAAAGCCAGCCCCCACTGAAATTTTAAGTCCACATCAGGAAACATGAATGCTCTGGAGCATTTCCCTGTAAAGGCTTCAAAGGTTTTAAAAAGTGTTATTTTCTAGCCTCATCTGGAAAGCAGCTGGAACCCTTTTGGACAAAATTTTCTGTGAAAAATACTTAAGCATACAGTATAGAAATTTCATTTAAATGGTTTAAATTTTGTAAAAGTAAACTCAACAAGGAGGTGCTGAGGCCTTAAATAGGTAATGCATCAGGTGTGTGTGGATCGTTCGCGTGTGCTGGGTACGTTTAGCTGTGAACTCGGTCGGAACCATCGCTGGTTCTGCCCTTATGGCTGGGAGCAGCTTGGAGGTACAATGGGTTCTGTTTGTTGTTCTAACAGTAAAAATAGTTAAAAAACTAACTCTTCATTTGTAGATGGCATATATGTTTACATAGGAAAAACAGATCCTGAGATTAGGAATATTTTTTTCTGAAATGCTGAGGGAAATGATTGTTTATTAATATAAATGTATATGTAACTTAATTTGCACAGCTTCTTGCGTAGAAGTGTCTCAGCAGAACTCCATATGGTGATGGTGGAGAGGAAGCTCCCGCAGGACTTACTGTCCATTCCCCGCAGTCCGCAGTGATGCACACAGTGCGGAACGAGTGA
This sequence comes from Dromaius novaehollandiae, assembly GCF_036370855.1. Lineage (NCBI taxonomy): Eukaryota > Metazoa > Chordata > Aves > Casuariiformes > Dromaiidae > Dromaius > Dromaius novaehollandiae. The sequence continues at coordinate 22,167,954 of NC_088112.1, read as the reverse complement.
GAGTGGGTTGAAGAGGTTAGGGTAATGGCGCAGGACACGTGGCTTCAGGGACGTGCAAGAGAAGTCATCCTGACCACGTCAAACAGGTGGTGAAAAATCCATGCAGCTTTATTATGCATTACAAAACACATTGTTTAACAACTTCAAAGTCTGGTGAACTTAAGTGTGCAGAGCTTTAAGTATTTCAGGATAAGGGCAATCAGTTTTTTGCAGTGATGGATAATATGTTTGACACTATTCCATAGATTTTAATTAAAAGTATCTTTATGCTATTTTTTTAGCCCTGGAATGAGATCAGATGTAAGTTCTTCTCCATCCACAACCTCAGCAACGACGGGACCACCTCCCAAGCTTTGTCTGGTTTGCTCTGATGAGGCTTCTGGGTGCCATTATGGTGTTCTTACTTGTGGCAGCTGCAAAGTGTTCTTCAAAAGAGCTGTGGAAGGTAAGATATGTTTTGAGGAATTTGCTATTTAAAAACATAAAATCCACGTATGTAAAAATAATTTGGTTTTGAGCAGTCTAATAACTTCACTAGAATCCATGTTATTTGTAGAATCCTACTGGAAAACCCCAAGCATTATAAACTGTTCTTTTCATAGTAAGATAACATTGATAATGGTGTGATTTTCTGAAGCATAGATTGCATTTACATTTATAAAATGCTCCCATTCACTCACAGTGTAAAAGGATGTATTGTTATCGTGGCTTTTTGTTTCTTTTCTTTTCTTTGACTGCGTTGTTTTTGTTTATTTGTCCTATTTATATATGGTTATGTGCCTGTGTGACAGGACTCATGAAGTTTGTCATTTTTAATTTTAATGTTAGCTGGTTTTTGTATAATACTGTACAGGAAACCTGACAAATCTCTCATATACGTAATCATGGTAGTTGTACATAAGGTTTTTGCTGTAAGCAGTATTGATTATATTACATAAATGTCCATGTGTGATATACTAGGGGTAACAGAAATATGTATGTGGTTTTGGACCATTGAGATTTCTCTCTAATAATAGGAAGAAAATCATTCTAGAAAATAGAAATGTTGGAAAGCTAAATTGAACCCTGTCCGGTGTATAGCAGACTAAGTAATGTATGATTTGGGAGCTGCATAAGTAGCCATTATGCAATGAACTAGGTTGTACCCCAGTGCCTGACTCCTCTTCAAACCAGAGATGCAGACAAATTGTGAAAGACATTCTCGGTGTCTCTCAAAGGACAGCGATTCCTGAACTGTAAAATTATGTCATCATCAGTTACAAAAATCTCCTACAAGGTTTCTTGTCTCGTGCCCTTTTGATGCAGTAGTTAATAGATATTTTGAAGAGAATCAGACTATTTTTTGCAACCATTTTTGCAATTTGGATTTCACATGAGGAAAGGGAAGCTGTGTTTGACAAAGATGTATCAGGATTCAGTGCTTCAGAAGAAGCACTTCCTCCAAGTTCCCAGCTTTCTCAATGATGCAATAGGAAACTTTATGGAATTCCAGGGTTTCTCAGAGGGATGAGAGAAGTTAAGTTTGTTTCTGCTAGACACAGCAAAAAAGGATGTCAGTTCTGTGGCAAGATGAAGCTGTTTCTGAAGTGTAACAAGAGACAATACTAGCTCAAATGCAAAGCACTGAGCTGTCTTTGCAATTTCTGAGCTGCTTTGGCTAGCTGTGTGCCTCCCAACTGGTCCCATCTGGAGTTGTGCTCCCATTTTGAGCCAGGCTCTTTGTTTGGAGCCAATGATTATCTGCAACTTGGATTAAAATAACGTCACTGGATGTCCCCTGAAAGAAGTATTATGTAGGAGCTGAATGTATATCATAGTGACAGTTTTGTCCTTCTCAAGCTTAAAAAAAAAGGGAAGTATTGATACATTAAAAAAAAAAAATCTGTCCAGTAATTTCTTTTGATCAGTGACACAACCTTGCCACATATTGCTCCACAGGGTATCTCAACCTCAGTTCATGTGATTAAATACCATGAGTGTTTTCAAGAGCTCTTTCAGGATCAGTTCATTTTAAGATGGACTTAAGAAATAAATAATTCACTTTTGTCTCTTAATAGACATTTTTCTTATTTGGAATATATATATTTGTTCTCTAATATCCTTTGTTTTAATATCTGCTAGGCATCCATTAGTGTACAGATCCACCAAACTGCATGTTGGTTATGCAGCCTTTAGCCCAGAAGTCTTTTTTGTGCCTTTTTCTATACGCATATACACTGTGACAAAAACAGGATACTGGAACTATTAGTATCTTGAAAATTAGTATAAAGTATATTTCTTTCAGTAAAGAGCAGAGCTAGAGGAAAAGAGAAGGGATAGAGATGGACCAGCAACTGTATATTTAGGTACAGTTCTTCATGCAAACCGGGGTCCTGTCTTGAGGAGCCCAGCACAGCCAGAGCTATCTGGTTCTTATTTTCACAGTGCTTCAGAACCTGGAGCCCTCACGATCCGTTTTCTCCTGTACCAGGATCAACCCTTTTCACCTCCCAACATGTTACCCACACCCTTCTGCCAGATCTTCATCACTTTTCCCCACCTCCTTTTCTTCACCTTGCTCCAGATCCTCACACCTTCTCTGTACTTCGATCCCTCCAACACCTCTGCCTCCTATTGTGCTCCAGATTGTGCTGCTTCTTCAGCCTAATTGTCTGTGTAGCACTGTTGCTCCAAATCCTTTCTGCACCATTTCTAGCCTTTTTATGAGCCAGTTCGCTCTAAGGATTGGTTAGTGGACTGGCTGGCCAGCCAGGACAAGTGTGCTTGCTGTTCTGTTTGGATGCTGGTACTGCCAGGAGGTTATACGCTGGTTTTGGGACACCAGGTAGGCCGGGTGCCCCTCAGCAGACATTGACCCTAAGTGCTATACGACAGGTTACATATTACGCAAACTTGGTCAGAACAACCTTTCACTGCTCCCATTCTGTTCCAGAGTCTTGCATTCTTCATATTTTCATAGCACTCAGAGCTCAAGCCACATACTTGTGCTCTGGATTGTAAGATGTACAGCAAGGTTTTCCTCTGGGCTCTCAGTACACTGCTCACATATGCAGTAAATTGTCTTGGAAGCATCTCAGTTTGCTCACTACCAATTTTTACCACCATATTATTTGTTAGGTATCTTGCTCTGTTTTTTAAGCAGCAGATATAACTGCGAAGCATTCTTCTGTGCAACTGGAGTGTCTTCTGGGCAATGTTCAGATGAGGTGAAGCAGAATGTGGAATCAGCTTCCCTTTTTTCACAAGATTTTGATGTGGCAAGAAAGCTTAAATGTAATGTAATACAAAGAGATAATGTAGCCTTCACCAAAAGAAGGCAAGAATGGCTAAGTAGTAAATGTAAGAAGCCAAGCAGTATTTTCATGAGGATGAAGCTCTTTGTTGGAAAAAAAGGGACAGCTCAGAAAAATCTACTGCTGAAGCATCCTTATTTACAGTATTTACTATACCATGATCTGAGTAAAACATCTTTGTGAAATGGGAAATTATACTGCCTGCTCTGTTGCAGTGATTACAAATATTTATCTGTTTGTTTCATGTGTGTTTACGAATACATTTGCTTTATATGTGTTAATATACTAATAATGGTAAACAGAACAATGATTCATGGGTCTGTTTACTAATTTATCTTAGAATACAAAGATTATAGAAGGCTCAGTAAGACTCCTTCTTCTTTAAATGAAAAGGCTTTGGGGGTTCATTTAGGAAAATGCTCAGGGCTTCCTTGGAATATCAAGAAACTTGAAGCACTTCCCTGGAAAGCAGCTTGACTAAAGCCATAGTAATGGACTTTGCATACCCATAATCTTCACAGCTGGTTTGAAACAAATTCCATAATCAAGCTCTTTTTCTGCGAGAAGATTCTTAGGACAGCAGTTGGGTTCTCTTGTTAGTAACTCAGTACTTGGAAAATGAATTTGTTTCTCTCACTATAAGACTATCAGGACTTTGAAATACAGTGTAAAAAAGCCTAGGTATCAGCTTTATCCCCACCAAAGGTGTGAAAACACCTGTTTTTTGATCCCTAGCTGGGAAAAGGATGTCTTTTAATAAGATCTTTTTCTACAGGAAGTTATCTTTGGACAACTGTTCATACAATTCAGATAATTAAGAATCAACAGCATACTTGTCTAGTGTTGCCCTACTCTTAAGAGCTAAGAAATTCAGTTATTTTTAGTTCTGTTTGCCATATTTCTATGCTGAACTCTGTTCTGAATCTGTGAATCCATAAAAATGCCAGCGAATTTAAGTTTGTCCACTTCAGCCTCTAAAACCAATGAGGAGCTTTCTTGACTGTTAAAATTTTTAAAGGTCTGTCTATATATCTGTAGAAACTTTGAAACTAATACTTCTAAAATGTGTTTATGAGTTTATTTACATCTCTTGTGAAAGCATTTAGAGGATACCCCTTAGAGCATAGCTTTGAGAAATTAAGAGAAAAATAGTTTGAAAAATAGAATTTGCTCGTTGACAAGTAGCAAAAAAGATTTCTTCCTATATTTATTGGCTTAAGTGTGTAAATAAAAGAACTGTGTTGGGTGTTTAGAATTAGGAAATCATATGGGTACTGACTACTAACTGTAGGGCTTCTGGTTATTTTGTTTGTTTTTATGAACACAGGGCAGCACAATTATCTGTGTGCTGGAAGAAACGATTGCATTATTGACAAAATTCGGAGGAAAAACTGTCCAGCGTGCCGCTACCGGAAATGTCTTCAAGCTGGCATGAACCTAGAAGGTAACTTTAAAATATTTAAATTCCTTTCTTTCTTTCGAGTAGTGTACAATGAAGGTCGGGCTGCTTATGAAGCTAAACCAAGCATTTGAGCAGCATTTCAATGCATTAGAAGTACATATCACATTCTACACTATGTATAAGACTGTTCTTTTAATCTAGGTTTCTCCTATACTTTCATCTCCTTATTCAATAGCCCTGTCTTTCAATATGTTCAGTGTAAGTGAGTCATCCACAAAAAACAGGACTATTTCTTATTCCTGTCAGCACATATCCATATCTTGTTTTCTTTTTCACTGAATCTGAGACAGCAGAACTCTAACAAAAGTCTAGTAAGGAAATACTGTGCATGCCCATTTTTAGGAAAGTGACTTGAAGCTGCAAAACACAAAGGGAGAAGCCCAGGGACATGGATCTAGAATTGGACTGGGACCTATATTTCAAACCAAAGAAAAGGAGAGTCTTTTTATTCAGGCTGTGAATGCTTGTCTTTAAGCATCTGTCAGAATCTCTCTAGTAAACATAGTAAATAAATGTAAATATGCTATGTATTTATTCTCTGCTAAATCCTGGGTGGCTAATGAGAAACTGAAGACCACATCAACTAGAGATTTAGCAGCAGTTGTAAAATTGCTTAAAACATTTTCCCTGGTGTAAGATGCATTTTATGCTTGATATTTTTTCCTGAGTTGTAGCAATTAATACAGTACTTCCTAGCATAGTTATCTTGGTGATACCTGTACAATCAAAATTGTCGGATAAAATTAAAATGTCAAAAATGTATTTGTCAGATGCAAATATAAACAGCTTTTATTTCAGCGAAAACAAGGTTCTTTGGTAAAAAGTAAGTGCAAAGTTATGTTAAAGAGAGAATGCTCACATAAGAGTCTATGTTAGCACATTCTTTCTTCCTCTTTTCTGCTTTAACTTCTCTCAGGCTGATGAATCATCAGTTTTCTGCCCTTCAGGTGGTTCTTCATGCCCCTTTCTTCACAGCAGAAGGGGGAAAAAAAGCAACAGTCTGATATGCTTCCCCTCGTATCACATGCTTACAAATAAATCCCATACTTTGGACTAGAGATTTGTGGGGGTGGCTTGGCTTGTTTACATATTATTTGTGATCTGTATGCAGGAAAAAAGGGTATGTGTCTTAACAGACAAAATCTACACCAGTGTATTCAAAAAGAAGTGCTAAAAGTAAGTGAGGTTGTGAATGAGTGTCTCACTGGAGCTAGATATAGCTTCCTGGGCACTCCCAGCGGGTGAACCTTGCACTTTAAAGATAATAGCAGGGTAGTCCACTTACCTAGTCTTGGTATCCAAGGTAGGAACACGTATTCCCTACTGGGGTTGCTATGGCCAGTAAAGCCTAGAGAAAGTATAGAGTAATGCAGGAAGGCACAATTTTCATTTCAAGGTGGAAAATAATACATTTTGTTATAAGACTTTTTTTCTAATTTTTTTCTTCATAGTTGTTTAAAAAATATAGGTATTGAAGTACTTCAAATGTGTAAATTAATCTACATGAGTAAAGCATCTTATATGTATGTTACTTAATATTAAGCCTTTCCATTCCTGTATGAGTGTATGTGAGCTCTTTTTAAAGTAGACTCCAATATAGCTAACCTCAGAAAGGCTCTAGGACATGTTGCGTGAGTTGCCTTTCTGCACCAAAGAAAATGAAAATTGAATGGTGTCTCAGACACCTGCCACTTTTCCATGTGTAGTTTGAACCTTCCAACTATATTTTGCTTGCCTGAATTTTGGCACAGAGAATCCTAGAGAATACTGATTTTTCTGGAGGATAGCTATTATGTATGTTGTTAGAAGAGGTGAAAAAGAAATAGCTTTTTTGACTGAGAGGGAAAAGGGAGCTAGCAACTCAGCAATGCAAAATGTGGAAGAACCCAAGGTAGTGTTAAACAGTGAAAAAGAACTATGAAAGCAGTGATTCATCAGACAAATCTGAACAGATGGTAAATTGGTTATACAGAAGAAGTAATAGAAGAGAAAACAGAGGCAGCATAAAGTGCAGAACAGACCCCCAAAAGTTAGTGTTCCTTTTATCTTGGCTATTTTAGGATCACAGTTCAAGAATTACTGTTGTTTAGAAGATAATAATTAAATTTGCATACTTTTTAGACAGTAATTTCTTTTTGAAAAGTCATCAGGTGTATCCTAAATGCATAAAAGGCACACTTTGAGCAACTACCAAGTAATGATTATGAGCAAACCAGTTAATGAGTAGCAAGAGATCAGAATAGTCCTGTCATGTCAGTCTGAAGGTCCCTTTCACTTAGCCTGTCTCCCACACACATCATCTTTGCTTCTAGCCATCTTTACCTCATGGATTTCCAGGGTATAGTTTGTTCAGTAGCTGCTGGTAGACTTCTTCCATGAATTTGTGCAATCACTTTTTGGATATATGTAAGTTCTTGGCATCTAGAGCCAACTCTGGCACTGAGTTTCTCAGTTAGGTGTTATGTGGAATACTACTTTTTTCTGTTTTAAATCTACCATGTGATAATTTAGTTCTTATCTCTTCTCATACTGAGACAAAAATGGTTCCTTATACACCAAAACTATGTTACTTAATCATTTTCTATTATAATCATTTTAGTCATCTGTCATATTTTGACTGTCTTTAGCACTCTTTTGTGAAACTTTCTTGTTTCTGCTGTGTGCTTTCTTGAGATGGGGGTGGGGAATGGAACAATATACAGCTATCAAGCTAGAAGTATCAAAGATTTATACAGTACAATAATGGTATTCCCTACGATAGCCTTTATTGCTTGAATTCTCATTTTACGCTTTCATCATTAAATGTCCCTAGAGACTCTTTGGCCTCTTCTGTTTTCTCCTATTTTCAGAAGTGATGTGCATGTTCTTCAGGTCATTTCAGGTAGTGTTTCCATGAAGGCTTTAGTCTTTCACACTCTATCTGCTGCCTAAATTTTCCCTCCAGAACTTCTTTCCTGTTCCTGTGTCATTGGCACTTTCATGGATTACGACCTGCTGCTCCTGAGCACTTCATAAGAGTGTCCAGCCACCCCCTGCGTTTTGACACCTTTCCCTTTGGCAGGCCACCCAATATGGCATCACAGCACTGACAGCTGAACTGCCTGCCGCTTCGTATGGCGGTCTGAAGACCGTCCTTTGCACGAGGGGCTGTGTAGCCATGTCTGGAGAGGTCCCCTCTGTGAGAGTGCTTCCTTGTTTACCAACTTCGTGCTATTCTGCCACAATGTCTGCCTCCTTCTGAGCTACAGTGAGGCTTTTAGCCCAGATGTTACAGTTTCCCTTAAAACTTAGCTGATGAACTTCTCTATCTGCCCGAGTTCCTCTCCTGAGACCATGGGCTGCCGGCGTTGCTCCCGTGCGCAGGTCCTCGTGCACTCCGCAGTTAGCGCAGTACGCGCGGAAGCCCTTATGATGCTGTTGGATTCCAGACTGCCAAGTTCTTGTTTGTTGGTTTGTTTACCAAAAAATCCTGGATACTTTTATTTCCCTGCTGGGTTGATCTGTTTGGTTTATCTTTTGTAATTTGCCTTAAGGAGTTGGCTTTAAATTTGAAGTATTTTTATATTTGAAAAGAAATTAGAAAGAAATACATTATCTCAGCCTTCTTTTTTGAGAGTTATAACTTTATATCTAAGTCAGGTCTAGTAGCATAGCCTAATAAAATTATAATAAAAAAACCCAGATCTGATAAGAAAAAGTATTATGCAAGAATTTATCAGACTTTCTGGGCTGGAAATTTTCCATACCAGGTGTCAGCATTAAGCTGAAGGCATGTGTTTGTACATTTAAGTTAAAGCAGTTCATTACCCTTGTTCTCAAAAGCAAATATAATAGGGCGGGGGGAGGAGGAAACAATGTTCAATAGATTTTGGAGCAGCAATTTCAAAATTTAGATGAGAGGAACAAAAAGCTCCAAGGAAATGACTTTTGCTATTCCCCCATGAAAATCTGTGCAACTATGGTCAGTATATAAACTGCAATTTATGCAAGGTCCGTAGAGAATTTGTTATCTTTAGCAATTCAGTTTCTGGAAATTCTGTCCTAGCCAGTGGCAGAAACAGGGTCAGGAGGGGGATATTATATTCTGTTAATCTACAAAGGTGATAAATTTCTGCTAATTAGAGATTCTACATTGGTCATTAAATTTCTGGTTCTTACAAAGGAACCGCATTACGTGATTTTTTTTGTGTTGTTGGTCTGTCTCTGAAATTCCAGAGTAGAAATCAATCAATCAATCAGTTGAGGCATAGGAAAGGAATTGGGTTTTATTTCAGTCTCGGTTAAATAGTATATTCACTTTTGCAGACTACATCCAAGAGAGCTGAAAGCCAAATAGAAGATTCCATTATTTGACAATATGCTTATAAATTGTTACTTCAACTTTCTCTAGCTTACAGCTAACATCTCTGTGTGATGCTTTATTTATTTGCCATATGAATTTTATGGTTTAATTACTGCAGCAGTGATTTATATGCAAGGGAGTTGGCAAGAAAAAGTCTGCTCCTGCCCAGCACTTTCCCAAAAATGTTTTCCCTGGCTCCAGAGATCCACTAACTTCCCACCCTTGCCTGTATTCTTTCCTTTCTTCTGCACAGTTCCTTGGTTAATATATTAAGCAAATTATAAAGTGCCTGATCCTGCAAGCATTTCCAAACAGGTGTCATGCTGCTACAGGAAGTCTCATTGCAATTTTGCATGTAAAAGCAATGTTAGGCTCAGGCCCCCTTACAAATATTATTTAACATTTTGAACATTACTGAAAATGTGCCTTTCACTTAGAATACTTTCACAAGAAATTTAATTGGTATTGAAGTGAAATTATTTACAATTTTATGAAAAAAAATGCTTTAAAAGTTTCAATTGGCTTCCTGCAAATGCAGGAAAATTAAAGCAGCATTTGCTCTTTTTGTTACTGTGTGGTTACTTTCCATTATCTAACCTGTGACTCCCAAAAACTTTCCTAGCTCGAAAAACAAAGAAGAAGATAAAAGGAATTCAGCAGGCTAATGTAACGGGAACAAGGGATGCTTCTGAAAATCCTGGAAATAAGAGCATCGTTCCTGCATCACTGCCACAGCTAACCCCTACCCTCGTTTCCCTGCTGGAAGTCATTGAACCAGAAGTTCTGTATTCAGGCTATGACAGCACTCTACCTGACTCGAGCTGGCGTATACTGTCAACTCTCAACATGCTGGGAGGACGGCAAGTAGTAGCTGCAGTAAAGTGGGCAAAGGCAATACCAGGTAATGTGCAAATACATTAATTAAAAAATGCAGTCTTTTCATTATAGTTAAAAGTCTGTCTTTGCACTTGGCGTCTTTCAAGGCCTTCACACATAAAGTTCTAGTAATGTCTGAGTTAATTCATGTCTCAAATACTTTTGAGGTGAAAAAGCAGAAAAAATACAGGTGCAAAAATTTACTTATTAGGATTACAAATTAGGTCCTTTTAGTTGAACCCTTTGACCATTCAGTGTTACAAAAATATTGAAATACAGATTTTTTTAAAAAAAATACATAGGGAACTAATTTTTAATTAGCTCTAGTTCCACCTGAATCCTCAGTTAAATATTTCTTCATTATTTTTAGCAATAAGTTTCTTATGACTTTTGTAGATTGGTGCAGTACCCATCCTTTCTACTGACTTGCCTGGGGCTGTATTTGTGGATGGTTCTTTTTTCCTTCCCTCAGCATATCTGTGATTTTTTCTTGACTGGGAATAGTCATTTGAGTGTCCAGTTCCAGAGTGGAAGTCTAGATGTTCATTTTCTCCCAAGCATTGAAGCTGCGCTATGAAACTGTCACATGGGGAAATAGGAAGGTGTATTGCTATTATGTCTCCCATCTGAAGACAGAATTAGCAATTGCCTTACAGAAGAAGGAAGTAATGTCAAATCTCAGCCTTGGACATAATGTATATCATCCTGGTGTATGTCTGTAGGAAAGGTCAAGACCACAATAAAGTTGAAGATCAGTATTTTACTGACAGAACAAAGACGAGAAATATTTTTCTCGCCTTCACTTCTAGTTGGTACTCTTAGCTATCTGTTTTCAAAAAACCTAGCCAAACGCACTTTGATAATGCACGTGTTGCCCAACGGTAACATCACATAACAGGTCTGCCAACTAAAAAAGTCCGACCGTGAAATTTATTCTTCCATTTTACATTATGGTCTCCCTTTTGAGAAAGGGGAAACAAACGTACTAAAAATAGTGTTTTAAAAAAGAAAGACTAGACCCAAATAGGTATGTCGAGGGGAGATGTGACTAGAGAGATATATATGTCCATCAGGGCTTTTCTGCAAAGGGGAATTACTCTGGATTAGCTAAGCCCACATTAGGTGAAGTTCATATGTGCATACTTTCTTCCAGGGTAAGTCTTTAGGAGACCATCTGCTGTTCTGAAATACAAATTCAACAGTTCTGTGTTCATCATCTCCTCTGAACAGTTTCTCAAAGTAGGCAAGCCCTTCATGTTAGAACATACTATTCATGAAAAGCCAATCTTTTACTTAATTATATTAATAGGAACTGTTCTTCTCATATGTCTTTTATGGTCCTTTTCATGACTGCTAAGGTTTTTTTCATGAGCATGTTTAATTTATATATACTTCTGCCGATTGTACCGCATGAAACAGACTGACAGTAATCCAGCATTGGTTGCCGCGTGCTATAGCCTGAAATCCTACAGTTAGGATTTCAAAATAACTTTTTTTTGAGGAAGGTTTGAGTAAAGATTTCAAGATTTGACGCAGTAAGTTCGAAATGACCTTGAAATACCTTGCTGCTATTTTAGAAATAGCAAATGGTAGTTACTGCTGTCTCCAAAGCCAAAAGCTTTTTTCAAAGTTGTTCAGTTGTACCAGGTTTTGGTAGGTAATAATCCACTCTGTGCTAACTATTTAAACATCTTCAGGAAGTAGTAGTGTGTTGAACTCTTTAGATATCAGATGTCTAATGAAATTAAATAAAATCAACTTGAATTTAGACTTTAATAGGATTCAATGTGGCAGTCTTTTCTTGTTAAATGTAGGCAGGACTTGATAGAAACTACTCTTGGAAATTAAAAGCTGCCTACATTTTAAGTCTGCTTAAGGGACCAATTTTAAGATTTTACACATTTCCTTGTTGCCTTGATTGCTTCTATTCATTCTGTATATTCTTATAAGATTAGGAGTGGTTAATAATGATGAGTAATGGGAGGCATCCCTTTTAAATTCAGTATAAAAATACTGTTGAATGAGAACAAAATTTGAAGCTAAACCATTTATTGTCCGGTAGACTGCTGTCTGAAGAAGTAAAAAATACTGTTATTTTTGGAAGATAGCCAAATGACTTTTAATCTATATTAAATGTAATTACTGTCTTTCTAATCCATCTTTAACTGACCATTGGTTCCAGTGATAAATGCACACACATCTTCCATTTTTTTAATATTACATTCCTTTCTAATATCTGTAATAGTTATGAAGAAATACCTGTCTGGCACACACTGTTCATCCAGAAGGTAACTACCTTCTTGATTGCTAGAACCCAGGGCTTTCAGGCTGCATTTGCTTTTGTGGATGGGACCCTGAGAATTTCTTTTGAAAGTCTGTCTGTAAATGCATATGTAATGGATAATGCAAGGTTCAAGAGTTCTTTATGCTGCTTTCTTTTGGATATCTTTCTGTTTTATGTATTTTATATCATCAACAGTTATACATTCAAACCAGCTGAAGATTGAGTTATGCTAAAGGGCTTCTATTCAGACCTCTGAAGTCTCATATGTAGTTTGTCATACTGCCCAGAAAACGTAATTTGAGTTCTATGATTGCAGTGCTTAATTTCCTCATGTGCAAATTTTCGCATAGGCTAAGGATTCCTTAGTGGTACTCTGAGTACTTACATGTAACCTTGGTAGCTGGAAAATCGCGCTGAAATTCTGCACCCCTTTCAAAGTGCATTTTGTTTCTGTCAACAAGAGCTTTCACATAACCCCCCCTTTTTTTTGTTTGTTATATTTTCTTTTTTTCTTTCTCCAGAAATGTAATTGAAAGTACAGTACTTGATTGAATCAAATGATTGTAATTTGGCATGCATTCTTTTGTCGTTTCAGGTGCTGTCATCACAGTTACAGAAATTGTTACGAAATACACATTTAAAAATAGTAACACATTAGTAATACATAAGTTGTACTGATGATAACCATGATCCTTTTACAAAGTTTTTTCTTTGCAACCAATGCTGTCAAACCTCAATTTTTTTTCCAGGTTTCCGAAACTTACATCTGGATGACCAAATGACCCTTCTGCAGTACTCGTGGATGTTCCTGATGGCTTTTGCTTTAGGATGGAGATCATATAAACAATCAAATGGAAATCTCTTGTGCTTTGCACCAGATCTGATTATTAATGAGTAAGTCCTATATAAGTTATCTTCCCAGTTTATCACGGTGATACTAGACTCTGCAGTATTTTTCTGTTTTGTACTTTAGAGATCAAATCCTACGTAAGGTGTATCATTAGGTAACAAATTCATGCAAAGATCAGAAATCAGTTTGTCGTTTGCAACATTATTTTCTTTTAACAGATTGCTTAAGGTTTTAAAATTAGTCATATGAAAGAACAGTATTTTAGACCTTAAGATTATTTTTAGCAAGTTTTTGTGGGTATGTGTTTGTACTAGAATGCTTCATATTGTAAATATTCTTGCACCATTCACTATAGTTATTAATTTTATCTGAGCCAACAAGCTGAAGCTAAAAATTTCTTTGGGATGGAAAGAGAAGTTTGGCAAATTGCATAATGTTCTATATATTTGTACTTTCGTTGTATGAAAGTAATACTATGGTTCTCTCAATTTAACTGAATCCTTGATTAGTCGAACATTTATAGAACTGATCTAGTTATCTAAGCCTGATTTAAAATCTGGCTAAAAAAGACAAGATTACAAATGGAAACAATGTACCTCTGTTTTATTTTGGTATCAATTTTCAAGACGAACTTAATTTGCTACAACGTTTGGTCATTTTTTTCTTGAGCTGAGCATCACGCTGCTTGTATTTTTCAAAGTCCTGTTGTGTAGTATTTCTGTGTTGTACAGGAGTGGAAGAGGGAATTCAGGGTTGTTGAGATGGTAGACAGGAGGCTTAATTTGAAGTGCAGTGGCTGTAAATGTTTTGTGTGGAAATATGCATGGTTATGTTGCTGCCCAGATACTATTTAGAAGGTGTAGTAACAGGTGAGATTGGGTTGTGCCTTTGCGTGCAGTGTGGAGAGCAGATACTCCATCTGAAACCCTCTCATCCTGGAAAGGATTCTGGAATTAATAGACTGTCATACTGTGCTGCCTTTTACTTTGAAGCAGTTTCCATGGTTCTGTGTCCTTCAGCTCGTTTGTAAAAGTCATTTTCTTCAGGGAGGTGGGAGAACGTCCAAGCAGTCTTTAATAAACTTTTCAAGTGATCTTTCAGTCTTGCAATTCCAGCGAGGCCAGCGATATCTGTAAAGCCTGTGCAGGCATTTTGTCTGTGTTTTGAATTAATTGCTGAAAATAGCCTGTAGATGTAGATCTTCGAGATTGCTGGCCGGAGCTATTCAAAACAGTTTATCCATCTGTAGATTTCAGTTAGCATGATGCTGTCAGTATGGATTTGCCATTTGTCTTATCTGTTTGTGGGGACCAAAACTATGAAATATGGCTACATGGGGCTTTTGAAACATACATCACAAAATCTTTTCAGCATCACAATTTCACAGACAATAATTTGAAAAGAGGTACGAGTGACAGTGTGTTATTCATGCTGGGTGTTTGAGTTCTTAGCTTTCATTGGGCTTGCAGCTCAAAGTCGAGGTTGCTTTAGAAAGCTTCAGTCCGGAAAAGACAGACAGGAAATACGGTATGTTACAGGATCTGTTGGTAAATGTTTAGGGGTGGATTATGAAGCTGTCCTGTTGCACAGATAGCAGCTGTTTTCCAGCTTATTTCAGATTTTTGAATTTACTGTAGCTTTTCCTTACTGTGTGGTCAGACTATTTAACTGCCTCAATTTTTCTATCCTTAAAATGGAGGCAATACTAATCCCTTTGGCTTTTTTTTTTTTAAGATATAGTCTTAATATTTCTGTGCCTGTTGCGCTTCAGTGTCACATGTCCCAAATCTTTTCTGTTTTTAAAAAAAGAGCTAGTATTTCTTGTATTTTCTATGAGATTAGCCAGTTATGTTTCAGACCTTTCTAACTGTGTATGTATTTATTCCCCTTAATGTTTTCAGTATAAGTATTTGCCGAGGCTTTTATAGACTTTAATCATTTCTTTGTAATAATTATTTTGTTTAAAAAAAAAAAAAAGGTGGGGGCAGGAGATATATGCCCATCTCTCTACTTGTGTTTAATAAAGTCCTTAGAATATGTCTCTGGAATGAAATAGTCTTCATGTGGTGGAATTAATTCAAATAACAGATACTGTCACTAATAAGAGTAATAGCCTCTAATTTGCTTCAAGTCAGAGGTCTCCTGCAGTTTTATCACAGGGTCAAAACCACAAAGTTTCTCACTTAGGAATGTGTCTGTATTCTCAAAAAAATGTGCAAGACTTATCCTATTCTACTAAGTATTAGTTCTCAATTTTTATTCTAGTTATGGTTTTGCTATATAGATTTGTTTATACAAAATGACATTTGTTTTCAGTAGAACATGTATACTGAGAGAACTGCAATTTCTTCTGACTTTTCCTCCTCCGATGTGCTGCAGGTTCCTCATAAATCTCTCTCTGGTTATAACTTTGTATATACCATGCATCAATAAAATACAGCCACATCTGAGTTAAGCAGGACAAATACTGAATAATATATAAAACCATTGCATAAGTTATAAGACAGTTTATGAAGCACAACACCTTCAGGGAAAACCAGAAGGGTAGTGCTGTTGGGAAACATTATTACTCATGCAGAAACGTGGGCAAGAAAGGCTTCATGTACACTAGGAGAAAAACACTTGGATTTTCGTAGTCTTGTGTGCTCTCCATCTGCCTGATACATCATGCAAAAGACAGCTCAGAAACACAGTATCCTCTAAAAGCCACTCTGGGGTTTATTCATTACTGAGTTAAAGATGGTATCACTAATGCTACTTTCTGAGATGCATCTTAGTGATCTTTCACACACCCCCCCCACTCCCCCAATTAAAGCACTTACTCAGCTTAATATTTATGGTATGCTAGAAACAGGTCTGAGGTAGAGGGATAGGTTAACTTTATTTGATACGAGAACCAGATGTTCATACAGAGTTACCACTAGCTGCTGTGTGTGTAACAAAATCAGAACCTTAATTTCTGTTGCCTGAAATTTAGGATCAGGGTCACTTTTACAGTTAACTGAAGCTGTCTGCATCAGATTTTTGGCTTCCTATTCAATCGTTTCTGATTTCAATGTAAAGACAAAGCTAGAAGCATAAGTTGCTCAAACTTTTAATTTTTGGGATCTGCAAATGACATTTCCACACATCTGTTCTTTATATGAACGTTTTTCATTTGTAACTAAGAATTTGTTTCGCCCTCATATTTATTAATTCCAGTTGCAAGACATTTCAGTGGAGGAATGGAACAAAATTATATATATTTTTTTATCCATATTGAATTAGAAAACAATAATTCCAGGAGGTCTTCTGTCTCTTCAAGCTTCAACCTTTAAATTGAAGATGTATTTATTCTTCTTCAGTGTAAGTGTAAACAAGTTGAGGAGTAAAAAACAGCTCTTTTCTTAAATGCATCTTCAGAGTTGTATTTTTGTTAAGATTACATTATTTAATATAACTCCAAATGTATTGCTGAAGTCAATTCTAGTATCAAAAAACCTGAGAAACATGTAGTCTGTGTTTATATGTTCCCTCTTTGAAGTTAGCATTTGGAAATAGTTTCCTGAAAATACCAGCTGTCGGTGATTACGCTGTGACAGGTAAGGAATGTGGCTGGTACCAGGGAAGAGACTGCAGCGTGCGTTTCTAGCCAGGAATGACACGTTGGTTTGTAGCATTCCTAGGTTTTATGACAAACAACCTAAATCAAGAAACCAAATAGACATGCTGCTTGTAATCATATTATTTCTTTATCACCACACTTCTTCCTTTGTATCTTCATTACAGTAATAAACTAGAGCTGGTCTCAAACCACTTCCTTTGCGCCATCATTACTTGTAGCTTGCAGCAGCGTAACACAGGTAAAGTATTTGGTAACCTGAAGGCAGGCAAAGTTGCTGAGTTGTTGTTGCAGATTATCTCCCACTGAGAACTAAGGTCCTATCCTTACTGTTAATGGGGGCAGGAGGAATAATATCTAATAACAGGGAACACAGTCCCTTCACCTCTGTTACTTGTATCGTTAAAGATAAGTGCAGTAGCCTGTATTTTGATTGTCTGTGGTTTTTAAATGCTTTTTTAGAAGCATTTGTTTTATTCAGCTTCTGAGTTTTGAAGATTTGTCCTACTCTCATTTGGGTACAACTCAATATTTTGAGCTACAGGTAGAGAAACGTTCTCTGTGAAGGGTTCTCAAAAATTGGGCTTTTAAGCAGACATAACTGTGCTAAGTATTTTTTTAAGACTGAATTCTCTGTGGTAGTTTTAAGTCCTTCCCTTGTTGCATGGCAGAGTCGGAGCACCGTTAGTCTTTCATGAATTTTTCCTTACACCAACCCTGTGCAATATTATCCCTGTAAAATCATTGCTACTGTTTAGATATGGAATAGCTAGATCCACTTGTTCATGTGGACACTTTTTAGGCAACCACATGTTGCTGGACTGTACATAAAGAACCTGTCTAACCTATTAGGAATTTTGTCATCCTACACTTTCAGCTAACGGCTCCTTAGCATTTACAAATGTCTTCCTTGTGAATGCACAAAAAACTTCACAGAAATCAGTGGACTTGTTTTGCTTAGTGCTTAGGTAGTTTAGTTGTTATAGTGCTGAATGCCACAATTCATTCATACTTACGTAGATCCCTCCATAGTCGAGGTTCCTGGAGTATTGTCAATGCAGTCTATGGTGGAAAAGATAACTAAACTCTGTGCTTGTTCAGTCTTAAGCTGGCAGCCTAGTTGTTTGACCATGCTTCTAAAAATTGAATTCCCTGTTGAATATTTTATGTCTGTACTTTTATCATTTATTTAGGGGGAAAAAAACACCAAAATTCTCCAATATATTTGGATACTGTTTATCACATATTGGTTATCCTAAGGTAACATATCTGGCAGGGCTGGGTAGGATGAATTATAAAGTTGTTGTGCTATGAAGATAAATTATTTCCCCAGCATTTGTTGCAGGAAGGTTCAGCACAGCAGAGCCGTAGTCGTAAGCTTCACCTTACTGATCCATAGTATTTATATATAGCCTTTTTTCCCACTTTGTGTGTCTCATAAAAGGTGAACATACAAATTTCATTTGCTTAATGATCATGTGAAAGTGGAAATGGAAAACAGTAACTCAGATGCTGCATCTGTAAAATGAAGCTTTTAATTCCTCTATGAAATCAGGAAGAGGGAAAGAGGAGTTTCTGAAGACCCAGCTATCATTTCTGCAAGAATATAAGTCACTTTGACATTCTTCCTGCCTCTGATTTTTCTGTGCTCCTAACTATTCCAGTTAATCAAAGTCTTGAAATGAAGGCCTCTATCTTGTTCTTCAGCTCTTACAAGCTGAACAGTGGTGGCTGGGGTTGGGGCAGTCGAAGTAACTTGCTGCAGATGTTCCTCTGATGAGGCAATGAAGGTAGCAGTGGTTCACTCAGCTACTTCTAGCCTCAGAATTTAAGGAAGGAATAGAGCAAAGGACTTTGCAGAGCTGGTGATGGTAAAACTAGGCAGGACAATGGGAAAGATTTAGTGCTCTGATAATGGCAATTACTGCCTGATCCAGTTCCCATCTCAGTTGATAGAAAAATTGCCATAGAGTTATATAGGCCCAGCTTAGTCCTGTGGTTCATAAAATTGGCATTTCCTTCCACAACTGAATTCTCTCCACAAGGAAAAAAAAAAGTATGAATAAGCTATTGACAGGTCTTCCTCTCCAAGCAGGTAGGATGGAGGGTAAAAAAAATATCTTGTTCTGCTTTTAATCAAGACAGAGGCAAGAATGTATTTTGAGTTATTCTAAGGTTTTGGAAAATATTTTAACTTTAGATTTCTTTACTTCATTTCTGGATAGAAATAATATGCTTTAGTGGATTAGTGTCTGAATATTCAGTAAGATCATCATTTTACATTTCAAAACAAAAATGATTTATTATGTGGGTATGTCTATATCAGCTGGCAATTTTATATGTAATATATATTTTATATATATAAAAATCAATTCAAGTTGTTGATAAGTTTGGCAGCTCAATAAATCTTAGGCTTTAGGCCATCATTTAGTATTTGGGGACTGTAAAAACCTGTGATTTTGTAGTATTGTATAACTGTTTCCACAATTTGTGATTCAAAACATGCTTTTGTTAGAGTTGGCAGTGTTATTATATCAGCGTAAGGCCTCCCATTTGTGTCACAGTGCGCATAAAATTACAGTGAGCAGCAGTAAGTAATGTACAGTTGCATTCATCAGATGGTGAATGTCATTTAATTGCTTCATAGCTTTAGAAAGAAGCTTTTGAAAGTCCCCGTCTTAGATTTTTGACTGTTTGCATGCTCATCATCTTAGCTGTTTGCTGTTCTTGGGTTTGAAGTCAAATCTGATCTCACTTGTCCTTATAATAGTACAGTATATGCTGTTCTGAATATCTGTGTTGGCATTGTTCAAACATAAAGAAAGTACAACCAGCTTTTATGGTTTTATGAACAATGTTTTATCAGTTCTCTTATTCCCAGAATTTTTTTAACATTCATTTGTAACTAATTCTGTGGAAAGTCGGTATTGCCTGTTTTTCAGAATAGCAGTATTTTGTTTACTGATTTTATTCTTTCGTAGGCCTAGCAGAACTAAATGACTCACAGCAGTGCTGAAAATCATCACATGCTTCCGTCACCAACGTTCACCCCGCACAGAGCGCGTCTCTACGTTAGGTGTGGATTACCTAGGCTTTCATTGAGCTAAAACTTGCGCCTAGTGCCTAATAACTTGCGTATTCTTCATTCATTGCATATTCTGATAAAAAAAGAGGAGGAATGCCAGGTGATTTAAATCAGGCTAGAGTTACAATCACCAAAGCAGGATCCCCGCAAAAGTGGCGAAGTGTCACTAGTCGTGTAGGTCTCAATGTGCATGATGGGTGATAGTGGCGAGAAGGCCGAGCTGCAGTGCTCTGCCCGCGGCATCGCGCGAGTTGGCTGCTGTTTCCTCAGGCCTCAGCACTTGCTTCAGCGGTTCCTGCGCGTTTGGGAACGCAGACGCTTGTCAGCCTTACCGCTTCCCGCTGAGGAACTGCTTCGGTTTTCACCAGAGCTTTCTGAAGACGCTGCAAAGTCAATATTGTTCTGTGAACGGTTTCTACTAAGAAAAAATCATGTGCAATGCCATCGCTAAGTACAGTACCTATTTTAATTAGCTTAGTACCTAGCTTAAACATAATATCAGGTTTACATGGGGCTAAACTACCGCTTACAGTTGTGAAATGTCCTCCATAGGGTAATAGTGAGACTGAGAAGGAGGTAGGAAAGCAAGCCCTGAGGCCGTAGCTCCGCACCGGGTCTGTGCTGGGAGGAGCGCCCTTCCCCAGCGCCCTCCGCCAGCGTGCCCGCCGCGGCTGCGCTCGTCCGAGCACGCGTGCCAGGCGGTCGCTGGGGGAACGTCTGGGACCTCTTCCCAGACTGTTTTCTAGCGTTAAGGACTAGCCAGCGCAGCGGCGTCCCTGTGCTCTGACGCAGCCCCAGGCTGTTGCCCTCCGGGGCATAGTGCAGAGCTCATCTGTTTACTCAGACTTATCTGATGGGAGGGGAGTCGGGTTTTACTCTAGTTTTTTGAGGACTGCAATTTGCATAGCCTTGGTATTTCCAAAAAAAACTGTCTGTCTTTGTATAGATTCTCAGACTTGTGGTGGTGATTGCATTTATAGCAGATGGAAATAAATGACAGGCTGATCCATTTCATAATATTTATTTTAACCTTCTGCCCAGAAGTGGTAATATTTTTACATGAGGAAAACTGCTGAGCCCTGTCACAGAATGTGTTTAAATTACTCAATTTGAAATATGTAAGATGCCCTTTGATACAACCCAAAGGGGTTAGCAGAAAATTTGCCAAACAGTGCTTAGTGCTTTATGTCAAGTGGCCTAGGAAACATCTTACATCTGAACATCTTGCATCTATTCCTACTATGTGTGACGTGTCTTGTGAGTACTTCATATTCTCTCTGTTACTCCTTGATTATTGAACTTAACATAATGCCCTGAGTTCATGTCTGTGCATGCAGGTGTATAGCTATAGATGCCATTTGTGTATAGGTTAGTGCCACAGATGGTCCTAGTACGCTTCAGAAGGAGTTGTCCATCAGCATGCATTTGGAAATGATGGCTTGTCTAGATTTGTACTAATACTTCTTTTTAATACGGTTTATGATGCTTTCCAGCAGGCTTCTGAGGTTGTACTATGTAATTCTCATGTGGGGCTAAAGGAAAGAACTGAAAAATTATAGCAACTTTGGAGGAATTTGTGCAATTTCATAACCAAATCCTACTCTTATGGTGTATAGGGATTTAAGTGGGTTTGAGGGTTTGTTTTTGTTGTTGGGTGGGTTTTTTTTTTTTTTTTAAGACTGTCACACTGAATAGGTGTTTTGAAAGAGGTGACACATCATTAAAGAAAAATAAATTGCTAGCATCACTGTAGGGAGATTGGATAATCACTGTATTTGAAACATACTCCTTTCCTCTCCAACAGTTGGTATGAAAAATGTTTGTATTATTATACATAAATCTCTTAGGCTCTTCAGAATTAATCTGGTCTTGATGCTGATTTCCCATCCAAAATTGTAATCCTGCAGTATTCACAGTAGCCAGTTATAACAGCATATGTAAAGAGATCTGTTAATTCAGCTGAGGTACCAAACAAAAAGAGGAGTTCCTATCTCGATGCAGGGTTTCATTAAAATAGAAAAAACTAAAAGGAAAATAAGCCTATAAATACGTAGTGTTTGTCACCTTGATTCCAAGTAACAGCTTTCCAGGATTTTCCTTTGGTTGTTGACATTTCTTTGTAGCTGTGGTTAGAAACTTTATTGTTACATTATACCAGTAATAAAATTTAATTGCAATACAGAGCATCTCTTTAAGAACATAAAAAGGTACATGTGAAAGAATAAAGTCACTTTGAAAATAGGGAGGTAAGAAAAGCTGATGTTGTCACTAGTAAGCTAATGTGTATTAAGATGAGGTGGAATTCTCAAAGGTATTGATGAGAACTAGAGAAACAGAAAAATCTTGTCTCTACTGTGTAGCGTATCGTTTCATCATGGCTCTTTAAACCATTAAATACTTCGGGACTGCCAGATTTGGAGAATTTTGTCAAACAGTGATTGAACTTGATTTTTGCATGAAGTTTGTGATGAAGTGTCACAAGTTGTCCATTGATAAAAGACAGCGCTTGCCGATCAGTCCTTGTTGAAGACAGGCTTCTTTTATAAAGCTGGGACTGAATACCTCATATTCTAGTCGTTGCTGTTTGAGGCCACTGTTTATATGTGGTGACCAAGACACTCACCCTAAATGAGTTCACTGGAGAAAATGGAAGATTCTTTTTCTGTCAGACAGATGAAATACAAGCTTGTCATCTGCCGCTACAACCCCCACTGCTCTGCAATGAAGCATGGAAAAATCTAGATTTAGACTTTTTAGAGATCTAGACATTTAACTAATTTTTATGCTCTTGTTTCTCAGGCAGAGAATGAATCTACCCTGTATGTATGAACAATGCAAACATATGCTTATGATTGCCCGAGAGCTATCCCGCCTTCAAGTTTCATATGAAGAGTATCTTTGCATGAAAACATTGCTTCTCCTCTCTACAAGTAGGTGAATAGTTAAATATATGTGCAAACAATGTAAGTTTAACTTGCCAATATTATGAGATCTCCATCTGTAGTTTAATATTGTGTTAGGTATCTGACAGCAAATAAAAGCCAAACTGTTCCAACTGGAACCTGACCATGTAGTGTTATTGAGGGAAGCTCTGCTTTTAACAGATATAGCAAGACTTTTACTGAGTCTTCTTCGTGCTAAGATATTAAAGATTGCAGTTGTGATGTTTTGAATACAACAGGGAGTCTAACTCAAGACTGCAGTTAAAAATCTTCAAAAAAAAAATCATAGATTCATAAGCATAAACTGGGTGAGTGGCTCAAGATCTCAAGAAATGGGCAAATCTATGACTTTATGCATACAAAATCTTTAAGAAAAAAAAATAAAAGAAAAAAAGACTGTGAGCAAGTTCTGGTCCAGTGAAGCTGCTCCCCCTTTCCCTCCCCCCCCCCCCCCCAAAAAAAAGAAGTTATTTAACTCCCCTGAAAGTTACTTAAAAACTGGCTGTTAAATACAACTACAGCTTCTTGTGTTTGTAACTAAAAAGTATGTGGTGGATTTATCATACATATCGTAAGATTTGTGTAATACAGTATGTGATGGTTTTTACATATTTTTCAATGAAATATGCTGTAGTTAAAAAAAAAAAAAAAAAAACTCATGATGTAAAACTCTGGGTTTCTGTTGCATGAATGTCAAAGTACAGTGTCAAAATATCCTTTTTTAGAATATACAGAAATACACTAATATGAAACATGATGCAAATAATTTTCACAATGTTAATTTTATTTTTATTCAGTATTCATATTCATTTGTACCTAGTGATTTTTTTCTCTCTATGGGCAGTACAGTGGCAACTACCTAATGACCTCAGTTTTAACCCAGGCTCTATTGCAATCCAGACACTTGCTTGAAGTAATGAAGAATCGTGTTTCTGTGTATGTGGATAGGCATGCATCAGCAACCTTGTCTTGCACAGTTCAATCTGTTTGAACAATTAAAGCTGTGTGCCTATCCGTACTGGAAAATTTCCATCCTATGTGACATTTCAAGCATCATATTAATACCCCCAGTTCCAGAGGGCTGACACAGCTGAATTCTGAGGCAGTGACTGTAGCTTTCCTGGAGCTGTTGCTGCTTTTATTTAACAGAAAATTATTTTGTTTTAGTACAGGGACAAGGCATGGTATGGTAGTATGCTTTAAAGGTATCCAGCAGTAACAGCAATACAAGTACAGATTTTTCGGCAGAGGACTCCCACATGTTTAAAAGCAAATACTTTAAAGAGTTCATAAGACTAATTAAATACACCTTAAATATTCCTTATCTGTTTTTTTTCTAGTCAATAATAGCATTAATTCTTTTAAACAAATAAGACATTGGTAGTTTCAGGCTTTTTGCCTTATAAACGCAAGAGGATCTTGTAACCAAACACTGTGAACCGGAGGGGTGATGGACGTGCACAGGGGAGTTGTCCAGGAGGAGCGAGCTGCCGTTATTAGCCCCGCACCGTTCGGGTGGCCAGGCAGGACCTTCCCGGGCGGCTCACCGTGGCGGCCCGGCAGAGCACCCACGGAGCTTCGCGC
This sequence comes from Dromaius novaehollandiae, assembly GCF_036370855.1. Taxonomy (NCBI): domain Eukaryota; kingdom Metazoa; phylum Chordata; class Aves; order Casuariiformes; family Dromaiidae; genus Dromaius; species Dromaius novaehollandiae. The sequence continues at coordinate 22,143,635 of NC_088112.1, read as the reverse complement.
TCCGCGTCCAAAACTGCGACAAAGGTCCTTTTGAAAGGAAACTTGCCCAGTCTTAGCTCCACACTGTTGTGTGTTGTGTAAGATGTTTGAAACTGAAGATTTAAAGCAATTTTTAAAATCTCTCCTGGCAATTCCTCAAGTGTTCTGGATGCAAGGCAGGCCATTCAAAGATCAGTGGTACGGCGCTCAGCATGCTGTTCTACATACGATCATGGTCCCCCTCTGCAATATGCAAGGTTAAACATTTTTCAAATCTCGTCTCATTTAAAAAGAAAACTTTAATCACATCAGGATAAAGTGTGCACTGTCACCTTTTTAGTGGCCTGTTTCCACTGTCCCTCCTCTTTTCCCATCATTCTCCATCTTTAGCTCTTCATTCCTGTCACTTCACCATGGTGATCCAAGGCTTTGAATCAAACATCTTCAAGACCACTCACGTCCATATGCCTGATTTGTTTACTGTTTACTAGTTCTTGGCCTTTAGAAAGACCTTACTAATAAGAGAACGTGGGCACAGGGACTTAACGTTGACTTGAATTTGACTGAATACGGGCCACCTCCAGGTTTCTCATCCAAGGCTCCTTGTCCATCCAGTGCCATCCCACATTCCCACCCCTGTTCCAAAGAACTGTCCAAGACCTGATACCTCCCCGACTACTCCCAGGGTTTCTGTGCCGGCAGTCAGTTTGTTGTCCAGTCTCTTTGTTACTCCCTTGCCTGGACACATTATTTGATCCTCCTTTTTCCTTCTGCACACAGAATTTTCATGGAATCTTTCCAATTTTGCATTCTTTCCCACACATTGAGAACACAGGAATTCCCAGCCCTAGTTGTTCTTTGTCAAGGCAGTTCCAGTCCTCAGTGTTGTTCCCTCCCGTGCTCTGGTTCTCTTCCCTCTATTTGTCGTCGGGTTGGTTTGGGGGATTTTTTTTAATTTTGCTAGTAGGTCTGAGGCTATTTGTCCAACTAGTCCTCCAGTCTGAATTTCCTCTCTCTTTCCTTGTCTCTCAGCTGTGCTTTCATTTCGTAAATCAAAATTTAAGTCATGGATTTATTTTTCTTTTGGCCATTTTTGTGTAACTAATGTAACAAAAGTTACATAACGACACAGTCCATAGATATGTAATGTCTTAAAGCTTGATGTCAATGTTGCAGTTCCTAAGGAAGGCCTGAAGAGTCAATCTTTGTTTGAAGAAATTCGGATGACATACATCAAAGAGCTGGGAAAGGCCATAGTGAAGAGAGAAGGGAACTCAAGTCAGAACTGGCAGCGATTTTATCAACTGACTAAACTGTTGGACTCTATGCATGATGTGAGTTTTAAAATGAAAGCTGTAAACATGCTAGATAGATAAGTTTGGGGATATCGCAGTAATCTCTTCTATCTTTTTTTTAATTTAAAGAGATAAATACTGGGAGGTATGCTCCCCTTTTGTCCAACTAGAGAAGACTAATTGAGAGAGACTGACTTTGTGCTTTCAGAGTACTTTCGGACTTCACAGCAATTAATTTTATAATTAATTTAAATTGAGATCTCTTCAGTTTTTAAAAATTATGTTACTTTAAAATGGCTTAAGTCAAAAATTTTGAATTACTTTGTAATAGTAGGGGAAATCTGAAGTTTCAAAACAGTATTGTCTCAAAGACAAACTATTCAAGAATCTACGAAAGTGTTTGAAAGTATGTTAAAGTAATGAATCAGTGCTATTTTTAGTATTAGTAGTTTAATTTTGCAAGGATTTTCATAATTCAGGCTGTCTCCTCTTGTGCTGTGCAGTCTAAGTCCAAAGTAGTCTGAGTTTAAACTGGATAAGGCAGGAGAAACACTGGGTTGTAGAAATCACTTCTTTTCGTTAGTTTACCAAGCACCTGGAAAGAGGTAGATCAAAACCTTATTAAGATTATCCACATCTATATTACTTATATGCTAAAATGGGAATCAAAACAAAATCTCTTCAGTGTTTTTGAAGACTTTGCAAGGTCTGTTCACCTGTTCTATATTAGAATGGCATGTACAAGAGCTCGCTAAGTAAAATGAGTGTAACCGTGAGTGCGTCTGCTGAGCGTCACACATATTATCCAAGTAGTGTGAGGAGTCCTTAAGGTAGCTGGCAAAACCGTTAGCGTTTTGGCCTGTGACTTGCAGCGTAGGCAAAAGTTACCAAGAAATAGAGATCTAGTGCTTCTGTATGCATTTCTCTGAAAGTAATTCTTTGCTTTATCACTTGTAGGTGGTTGAAAATCTTCTGAGCTTTTGCTTCCAGACATTTTTGGATAAATCCATGAGTATTGAGTTCCCAGAGATGTTGGCAGAAATCATCAGCAATCAGATACCAAAATATTCAAATGGAAATATCAAGAAGCTCTTATTTCATCAAAAGTGACTGCCTTAATACAAAAGGGTTGCCTTAAGAAAACGTCAGATGATAGCTTTTTTTTAAAAAAAAAAAGAAAGTAAAAACCTACCAGACTCGTTAATTTTGTCCTTGCAGCGGTGTTTCTTTTGTAATTATGCACTACATGTGGTTTACAGAGGGCCAAGATTTAGGCTATAGAAGCAGCGGATTTCTCACATTCAAGAAAGAGTTGGGGAGAAAGGAAAGGAAAATAAATCTTATTTGTCAGAAATTATGTTTCTCCCCCTGTGCAACAACCATGGATGTATCAAAACCACCGGTGACAAGCTCTGAGGCTGTGTTATGAACATTCTGCTAATTAATTTCTGCAGTTGGCTGGAGACAATTTTCTAGGCTTTTTTTTCTTTTTTTTTTCTTTTTTTTCTTTTCTTTTTTTTTTTTTAGTAAAGTGTTTTGGAATTTTTTTTAAAGTTAAGGTAGCATTTTGGTTTATGCATGTAACCTGAAGAAAGTTTACAAGTGTATATCAGAAAAGGGAAGTTGTGCCTTTTATAGCTATTACTGTCTGGTTTTAGCAATTTCCTTTAACTTTATATACCGTGAACTAGGCTTGTTCATTTTTTCTTACATAATTTTTTTGTAATACTTCAAGATGCCTATTGTACAGCTGGTTTTTTAAGGTGGGGCAGCTCGTAGCTTTCCTAAATGACCTCTAGACATTAATCCTTGAGTATATTCATGTGAAAATGGGTTGGGATTTTCTAACCTAATAGCTTTCAACTGTCAAAGAGACCGTAAAAATTAGGCATTTTTTAAGGGTCAGGGTGGGTGGGAGAATACTCTCAAATCTAATTTAAATAGATACAAATGAAATACATACTTTTGGTATAAGTGCAAAAGTGTTGGATATGCAGATTCATAGAAAATTAACCCAGTCCTAACTGGATATAAATGAGCAGGTTATTTTATATATGAAAAAAAAGCCTGATTTTTGCATATAATGCAACAGCCATAACTTTAAGAGTCATGGGCTGCATTGATGCCAAGAAGATCAGTCCTGACTGCCCATCAGGAAATTTTCAGGAAAATATGCATAGCTTAAGAAAAGTTTACTTCTGTGTGGAGAAACTCACATTTTCTATACACTTAAATCTATCATCGTACAAGTATATATGGAAAAATATCATTGACTTAAGAGGCAGACTTGTAATTATGCCCAGTGGTTTGTTTTTGTTCTGTTTTTATTGTATCAGTTCTAGAATTTTTTCTTCGATTAGATGTTTACCTTCATGCAGGCAGTAAAACAGACCAACTGCACTGACTGATCGTAACTCGCTGGATATATGGACTCCACGCTCGTGTGGTTAGGTGCCCGTTTTCACGTCTCCATCTGTCACTGATTGGTTCATCTTCTTTCCTGGAGAGCAGGAAAATGCCGCTACTGATTTTGTGGTCTTAGAATTGTATGTCAAACTCTGTCTTTGTAAGGCTGCATCCCGTCATATCGAATTACTAGCGTGCCATAAATTTACCATAGGTCTTGTGAATTTCTCCTTGTTGCCATTGATAATTATATTTTAAAACGTTTAGAAGCTGTAGTAGCCTTTTCTACGTGCACCTTAACAATTTTCTGTATCTCAAAATTTAAATATTTGCTAAGCCACTCTAAAATTTGATTTTTACTCAAAGTGGCCAGATTATTTGTGTAACAGAAATGAGAAAAATCATCTGATAAAATACAAAGCCTAATATATTTTTATATTTAGTTATAGTTTCAAGTATGTATAATCGGTATATTCGCTGATCTGAGAAAAGAAGGGAAGGGCTACTGCAGCTTTAAAAGCAATTTATTAAATGATTGTAAAATAGCTTGTATAGTGTATAATAAGGATGATTTTTAGATGACAGATTGCTTTATCATGATACATGTAATTATATTTTTTGTAGGGGTCACAAATGTGTGGAATGGTAACCTGTACAAGTTGTGGTTTGTCTGGAAGTCGTCCCGAAGGCATTGGTGTTCAATATCCAAAGACGTGCTCTGTCTGGAAAGAAGAACCTGTGTTCAGTGGGTAGTTTTAGGGTTGATTTCGCATTTTTCAAATCACTGTGTAAAAATTCGAGTTGGACCTTGGACGGAATACTCCTATCTGTATGTTTGGTTACCATTCCCGTTTCATTGGAGAAGCAGACCTCCGCTGCAAAAAATGTAAGCCGAAAAGATGCGTGTGCGCATGGATACACACACCTCCGAACATACGGGGTTAATTTCATATACAGCCTCGCATACCACAGCAAAAACAGCTTGAGAAATTTGGCAATAATATGCATACAGGTACCAGCAATATGTAAATATAGAGCATAGGTTGTTCACGATACACTAGTACATTTCTATTGTTCAGCAAAAGTTTGTTTCCAAGTGAAATAGGAAACTAAATTTTCATCCTTTCTTAAATCTCTTTTTGAATGTTATACCTATTAAAAAAAGATACTATATTCAGTACTTTGGAGTAAAATATCTTTAATAAAAAAAGTAATCATTCTCTTCTCTTTGAATGATCTGTAAAGATTATGTACATTTTGTAACAGTTAAGCTAAACTTCAGTATTTTAATTATAGCTTTCAACCCAAGTCAATGAAAATATTTATGCGACTTGTTCAAGATACAGATAGGAGTTTCTTACTGCTTGGTTTCAGAAGGGCTCTTTATTTAAAAGAAGAGCTGGAAAACTGTTCTTTCTTTAGAAAATGTTTTAAAAAAAAATTGAACTGGGAAGCTCAATTCACTAATAATCTCATTGCGATCCCCGGACACCTCGGTTTGGGCTCGGGTGAAGGAGCGAGCGAGGGGCCGCGCGGGGTGCTGCTGGGGGTGCGTGCATCCGCACCCGCATCCCCGGCGGTGCCTGTTTGTGCGTGCCAGCAAAAAGTAACTGCACCGGACACGAACAAACTGTTACCACCCGGAGACAGTGACATAGGAGAAGAGAGGCTCTCTACCCCTTTCAGTCTATATGCCTGTATATTCATCTTTAGTTTAAGGATTTAAGGAAACAAAAGGAAACTGTGATGTTAGCAGAAAGCGTTCATCCTGTACGTGCTGTTAAGTTTTAAACTTCACGATTAAAAATACGTAGTGCTTTAGTGAGCGGTGAGCAGTACATGTTGTGTGTTTCAGTCGTCCTTGTAGCACTGGGTAGTATCTGCACTCTGGATAAAGCAGGGAGACTCGCGGCTCCCGTCCCTTCAGTGCCTTATCGCGTAGTGCATGCGTCCGACGGAGGGGCGGCCGGCGGCAGCCCCAGGAACGGCCTTACCCAGGAGACGCCGGGTCGCGGGGATGGAGAGGGAGCAGCTGTGAATCTCGCGGGGTCTGGTGGTCGCCCGAAGCCAACGCTCACCGGAATCTTGGATCTCACGAGGAGCTTTGCAGCTGGAAGGAAGGGGAAAGCGAGGGCGGGAGTCTGGAAATAGGTGCCAACTTCAGCCTAAAAACGACCTCTCCGGTTTCACAGAAATGGTAGAAAGCAGGAGGGAAGTGCCTGGACAAACGTCAGCTAAATCCCGTTTCCCTTAGCGATGCTTTAATGAGTGAGGACTTGAGGGTCAAACCTTAAGAGCGAGATTATTTTTTTCTTTTTAAAGATTGTATGTATTATATACCAGTTAAGCGCTATCCTTAGTCCAGCCTGCAACCAGGCGTTGCTGAGCCATCAACGTTACATAGGAATCAAATTTTCAGGAAAGGATTAGAGCCTCTTTAAAACCGCAAGAGGCATTGGTTTTCTAACGAAAGGCTGTGTGTATGAAAATATCCCCCACCTCCGAACTAACTTGCATAACAGCATAGATTCAACAATGTGTCATTATTCTATTTTGTATATTAAACAAAAGATATATAATGGGGCGGATCCTATATCATACCGGTGTATGGCATTATTAAAAAATCATTATTTTTATCACAGTAATTTTAAACAGCATAAAAAATTAAACCAGTGACTCCTGTTTAAGAATAAAAGTTGTAGTTTTTTATTCATGCTGAATAATTCTGTAGTAACAAGTCTGTAGTTTTCACCTACTCAGTGAAATGTTGGACTGTAAAAGCTTGTGTGGAACTGTTGAACATTTATTTTTTCATTTAAATTTGCTGTTCTGGTAATACAAAACCACACATCTGTACAGAAGTTGCAGTAAATGTGAGTCATTTACAGCAATGCCGAATAATGGACAGAAACCATATAATAAAATTCTGCTTTTTTCATTAAATGGCTTCAAAATGCTTTCGTAGAGTTTTTGCTGTGTACCTGAAGAAGCTCGCTAACGACAGTTGAAGCAGTTCATTTATGTCGTTCTCATTATTCGCCACATATGCAAAACTTACTTATGCTGAAGCCAATTTCTCCTGTAGTTAAGTCCTGGAGTGGAAGAACTTCTGGTTATTAAGTTCAGATTAACATTGCAATTGGAAATCCTTAGTTGCATTTTCCAAACCTTGCCAGATCTGCTGTTCAATCCATAACTTCCGTTCTCCGGAGAGGAATCTGTGCTGGTTTGCTAATCCATCAAATGCAGGTCTGTGCGTTCAATCGAGTGGCTATGTGCACGTACCACCCAGGTATGCGTAGATCGGTCAGGACAATTAAACCAGGAAAACCAGAACACAATGTGTATTTAGAAAAAAATTAAAATTTATGTAAAACATCTTTTGTTATTGCAATGTTTCTTAACAGTCTGGTACTTGTCAGCACGTTGATGAACGCTCCTTACTGAGGAAGGTCCGGGAGGCTGAAAAGCCAGAGAAGGAAAATAAGTAACGTGTGCGTGTGCTGTGGGACTGGTTTCAGCAGAGTTTCTGCACACGTTAGCAGCCTGCACTTGCACAGCAAAAGAGAGCAGCGGGGTGCCAGCCCGTGTCCCACCATGGGAAGGTGCCCGGCCCGTGTCCCACCATGGGAAGGTGCCTGGCCCGTGTCCCGCCAAGGGACGGCTCCCATCCTGTGTCCCGCCATGGGAAGGTGCCCGGGCCGTGTCCCACCATGGGAAGGTGCCCGGCCCGTGTCCCGCCAAGGGACGGCTCCCATCCTGTGTCCCGCCATGGGAAGGTGCCCGGGCCGTGTCCCGGCCAGACTCCGGCTGGGCTGGGCTGCCGGGCCCGGCAGAAAGCAGCGGGCGGGTGGTGGGAATACACGTGGGAAGGAGCGGAGGGGGCTGGGGCGCGCGCCCCTCTCCCGGGATGCTCCTGGCCGGAGCAACCTGCGGCGTGGGCAGCCAGGGCCGGACCATCCCGCTGAAACCCCGGCACCATGCGGGAGGGTTTTTCCTTAACACAACTTACTCCTTCACCCCTCTGGATCAGCAATGTACGATTAGCGCTACAATAAAATCCAGTTTAATTGCAACATAAAATGCCAGCTTCCCAGCAGGGAGCAATTTCTTTGAATTGTGCACAATTAAAACAAAGGCTTACATAAATTTCACTGCTTCTTTTCAAGCCAGTTGTCCATAGAGCAGGCTGAGATGCAACACAAGAGCAAGGTTTATGATAACCATACATGTATTGGTCTAACAATTATGAAAAGACACTTTAAGAAGATATATACTGAGGTAAAGCAATCACTTTATGACCGCAATGCCAATTCAAAGTCTTGGCTGTGCATCGGTTACTAAATGGCTCCACCGAAATCTGGTCTGCCCCGCTGCATTTGCAGACTTGTTTACACTGAAAGTAAAATGCCCTGAAATTGCACCAAAAAGCCCTGCTCTGTGAGCACCCTCCATGCCAACCCGAGTCCCCCCGGGCGGGCCCCGGGCTGCAGCGCTGCCGGTGAGGAGCATCCCGGGATGCCGAGGCCGTGCGGGATGCGGCCCCCGGGCACCGCGGTGGTCCCGGCCCCACGCAGGTCGCCCCGGCACCTCCATCCCGGCTGCGCAGCGCGCGTCCCCAGCAGAGGCGCGACCAGGCCCCCGTGTCCAGAGGCTGCACCCGGAGGAGCCCGTTTTCTTCATCAAAATTACCCATCATTTCCCTTGGTGGACTTAAAAACATCCTGCGTGCCCCGTGTTTCTAAAACAAAGTCAGAAGCGTGAACGTTTCCCTTGAGAAAGTGGAACCGGAGCGGCGGTGGCGATGTAAGTGGCATCCTTCTAATTATGGGTGCTGTCGATTCAAGATTAAACCACATGAAAAGACGGAGGGGAAACTGCTGACACAGCGTTTAACGCGGCCACTAATCGCGCTGCCGATGCGCCGGGACGGGGTTTTCCTTCCCGCCCGACGCGGGGCCGCTGCAGAAGCAGCACCGTGCCCCCAGAGCGGCTCCTGCGCCAGCACCGCGGCCAAGCGGGGCCTTCTCTTTCTTCTTTCTTTCTTTTCTTTTTTTTTTCCTCCTCTTTTTTCCTTTTTCCTGCCCCCCCGCGTGGTTTAGGAGCGACTCCAGCTACAGCATTGCCCTGGGAAAGGGAAGGGGTCAGGAGCTGAAGTAGCAGCGTAAGGAGATGATAGATGCGTGTATCTATATGTATATTCATCCTTGCAAGACTTTTTCCCCTCCTTTTTTTTAATTAATTACTCAGGCCAAGCGCCGGCCCCCCACGTCTGGGCTCCCCGCCTCCAGCAGCCCCTCCTGCCTCCCGGGCACCCTATACATAAAGACTATATATTTGCGTATAAGAAGCATGTATGTGCGCGTCCCCCCCCCATGGGTGCAGTTTTAACCCCCGTCCCAGCGCGGGGCCGGGGCGGCGGGAGGGCTTGGCCCCCCCGAGCCGCAGCTGCACACGTGTGCCTGTGCCACAGTGGTGATACTATTTGCAAGGGGAGGAAAAAAAGAAGGAAAAAAGGAAGAAAGACACAAACTTTGGCCTGAAGGCGCATGGTGAAGCAAACGGCAGTGGTTATGACCAATGCAGGGAAACGCAGCGGGGTGCCCACTGCCTGGGCTTCTCCTTATGGGGCATAGCAGTATCTTCAAATTTTAGGTGCCCTACCAACAGCTCCTGTTCCATCCCGTGCTGAGCAGCGGCGGGGAGGTGGGACATGACCCCACGCTGCTCTGGGAGCCGTTGCAGAGCACCGATATCCATCCAGTTATGCCAGCACCTCCCAAACGCGCTTGGTTTTAGTGAGGAGGGAAATAATGATCAAAATCTCCCACTCCTCCCCAAAAACCCACGTTTGCCAGTAGTTTTGCTATTGAAAAATCAAAGCACTGGCGGCTGAGCGGTTGCGTTTGCTGCAGCACTGCCAGGTCCCGGCGGCGGCCAGACCAGGGGCTGCGAACAGGCTGCCGAGGGGCTCGAGCGCTGGGAAACCGTAAGATTTCTCCGATAAGCTATTAGGAAATACTAGCTGCCTAAATCATGTCTGCAACCAGTTTGACAAATGTTCCTCCTTTGCCAGAAGTGCAGCTCTTTGGTAGCCGCTGCTTATGAATAGTCTCATCGCTGCTGCGCTGCGAACGGGCGACGACTGCTTTTCAGATCACTGCTTCCCGCACCCCGCGGCTGCCTGCACCCGGCTCCCGCGGCCGGATCCGGGACCTGCCCTGGATTCGGGAATTGCCCTGGGTTTATTCAGGACGCGCCTTGCTTTGCACTGATAGCTCGGATGCTCGTTGCCTCTTTCGGCGTGCATGCTTGCCTGTCGTAACCCGGCTGCAGGAGAACAGCACGTGTGCTTAAGGGGGAAAAAAAATAAGCAAGAAAAAGAAATTCTAGAAGGCTCAAAACAGAGCAATCACAGGAGAAAAAACAACTCCAGCTCCAACCAACCAACTGGATGCCTGGCAAACCCAAAGGACCTCGGGGGGCCCTGTCCTGCACCCCCCCCCCCCCAACATATCATTGTTGCTGGGGAAATAAAGAACAAACAGCGACTCGATGACGACCTGGGGGGTTAATTGCTTCCCCTCACTGGGGCTGGAGGGCCGTGCACCGGCGCAGGCACGGCGGGAGCCTGGCTGACCCACGGTGACAGTCGTTTTGCAAAAAAGCCACCAAATAAATAGGATTAGAGAGGGCCCAGGCTGGAAGGAGCACGTGCATTTCCCAGGCCCAGGGATATTTGGCTCGTTACGGTGGTTTGACGCCCCGTGAACCTGCTGCACCGTAGCAAGAGGACGATGCTCGCCGCGCAGTTGCATCGCCCACGGGAACGATGCTGCGGGGACGCTGGGCTTCCCACCGCGGGACCCCCCCGCGCAGCCGCCCCGGTGCCGGGCTGGGGGGGCTTTTTCCCCCTTCGCTAGTGCGTCAGCGAGTTTTAGAGCACAGGTGCGATTTTCTGGACACCTTTGTCTGCGGTTCGGGAGCAGGAGTAAGCTTCATTAACCGGGTAATAGCCAGGTGCTACCGCGCGAGCAGCCAAACGGTTGTGCTAAATTACAAGCTGCTTTGCCGCGCTTGTCTTCAAATCATCAGCTCCTCGCCCGGAGAATAGGATTTTAAATGGCTATTTAAAAAAAAAAAAAAAAAAAAAACTCGTTTCTAATCTCTATTTCCCAAAAGCTCAAAATTTGAATTAGCCCGAATGTACAAACTATAATTGCTTTGAGGTTTCTGGTTCATTAGAGTAATTAAAATCCTATGCATTTTCCAAGCAGAACATGTCCCTTCAGCACTCGCTTTTCTTTTCTGCCTAGGTAACTCTCCTCAATTATATAGCAATTTGCCTTAAATCAATGCTATATTGAACTGGCTGAGCTTTAACACACGGGCGCTGCTTGGGCCCTCGTTCTGCAGCGTCGCTGCCAGGCAGCTCCGAGGGGGAAATCAGAGCCGAGCAAATGATCCGGGGAGGACGGGCGCACCGGAGCTGGGGACACTCTGCATTTCTGCAGGGTTTCCCCTGGAAATAGCGGCGGCAGCTATTGCATGTCCCAGGCACCCTCCAGCCTTTGCAACTGCCCACGGCGCAGGGCCGCGACGATTTTCGACTTTCGCATAGCAGCTGCCTGGGGTTTCTGCCGTAAAGGGTGATTTCCCCCAAGAGCCTCGTACAGAACGAGGCTGCAGCTCCGGTCATCCCGGGACGCGGGAAGGGCTCTCCGACGTGCCCCAGGGACCGCGGCCGGCACGGCGCGGAGCCGCTGGGATTTGTGCTGCGAGAGCTCCCAGAGAGATGAAGCAGAGCAACTCCGCTCCGGCATTTGGGCAGAGTCATCCGTCAGCTCGTCCAGGAACCTGATGTGCGGTGCTGCGTCTCCAGCGAGTGTTTTCCTCTCGTCCCTCGGTTCCATCTTCTTCTGAGCTGTGAAGCGGCACTAGGAGCCATCGCTCAGCCCATTCCCTGCGCTGACGGTGCCGGCCCGGCTGCAGCCCTGTGCGTGTTCACGCGCATACGTATTTACGTGCATATGTATTTAAGTGCAAGTGCCCGTGGGGCAGCCGGGGAGGGCACCGACGCTCCCACGCCGCCCCGGAAAAGCCCAAAGCGGTCCTGGGCCGGGCGATGCCCCGTGCCGCGACGTCCGCGGGACTCCTGCCATCGGCTTGAACCACGGCAGGACTTTACCCTAGGACCCGTGCCTGGCATCTGGTCCAGCAGATGTTATTGCAAAATGTCTTTTAATGCCTAAAATGATGGAACAGACAGCACAGGGGGACTTTACTGATGAGTAAGTTCGACTGTCCCCACTGTCTTGTAATTTTGACCAATGGCTCTTACAGTAATTACGGCATCAAACGCCATGTCAAGCTTGATGAAAGATAATTATTTTCTATGTTTAATTTCTGTTGGAATAAACAAATGTTTGCTCCAGTATTATAGCTGGCCTTAGATGGGAACATTTAGCATTTCAGCCATATTTTCCTTTTGGAAAGTTAAAATTTAAAAACCCCTCCACTAGCTCTCTTGCAACAGCAGTAACTTCTACTTGTGCTTCATTTTAATTTCCTGCAGAAGACATCTTGCAGATACGTTAGCGTGGTACTTTTCTTCACAGCTACAGTCTAGGTCTATCAAAAAGCTCCTAAGTGACTAGAAAAGGAATTTACTCCATTTTCAGACGAAGTGGAGCATTAGGAGCCAAAGGGATGCGCTCCATGAGAGAAGTCCTGCGGGGTAAAACTGTTGGCAAAAGCCTCCTCGCGTAGGAGGAGTTCGGGCTGGCACGAAGTGCTCTCGCCGCCACTTCCAAGCGCCGGCGGCACCATATGCCCCGTCATCTGCAGCACGGCGCCGGCCAGAGCGGGAATGCCGCGGGTCGGGCTGGAGCCGTGCGCAAGGGAAGCCGGTGGCACCTCCGCAAAGAGCAGCCAAGGGCTGGTTTTCGGTGGGAAAAGGGGCTCCAAGCCCTGCAGAGAGGGACTGCTCAGGGTGCGCTTTCGACGCGTGTGCAATTAGCGTTTATACGAAGCATGCTTCCTCGGAAGGGAAGGGAAGGGAAAAGGGAAGGGAAGGGAAGGGAAGGGAAGGGAAGGGAAGGGAAGGGAAGGGAAGGGAAGGCGGTCGCGGGCGCAGCGGGTGCGTGTGAGCGTGCCGGTGCCTTCAGGCCTTTCTTCTGCAAACCGGTTTCAGATGACCGTCGCTTCTCTCATTACAGCTCTTCTAAAAATATCAAATATAGCTCTTTCCCTCGCAATGTTTTAAGATGCTCTATTTATACATTAATTCTTTCAAAAATAAAAAGTGACACGTACAGCAAGTCAGCCACTCGGAGTCTTTAAAACCATCACGAAGAGCGAAGCCACCCAGGTCCCCCGCGGCAGAGCCCGGCAGAGCCCCGCGGCCCCGTCCTCCCCTGCTCGGCCTCGGCGTTGAGCCGCGGCCGCATCTCGCCCTCGGCGAAGGAAACGCTGGTTGCACAGATCACAGATGGTCACCCCGCACAAAGCCACCCCCCCCCCCCAAAAAAGAAGCAGTTTGAGAGTTTTGGTCCAAAACATCCTCCCGGGGAGCCGGCGGGGCACGGTCGCTGCGGAGGAGCCCGCGGCCGGACGCTGCGATGCGGCGGGCGGGACGGGGGCCGTGGGAGACCCGTGCCCCCGCGCCGGGCTGCTGCTCCCCAGGGCGCCGGGATGCTGGTCCGCCGTCGCCATGGATACCATGGAAAGCGCTGCGCCTGACGCCCGGAGTTATAGGAACTCCACGTAGTTCTCGGGGATGAGGCCCGTCCTGCCGTCGAGGGTGCCCTCCAGCCAGCCCGGCTCCTGCGACGGGTGCACTGCGGGGGGGGGGACAAGAGGGGCGTCAGCGGGGCGTCTCCGTGCCCGGAGCATCCCCGCTCCCCCCGACCCGCGCTGATGCGGGACGCCCGGCCGGCTGCACGGCTGGGGAGCGGCAGAAGGAAGGAAGGAAGGAGGGAAGGAAGGAAGGAAGGAGGGAAGGAAGGACGGGTTAGTCTGAAGGGGCCATTGCTGCGTGTGCTGCTGATGTCCAAGCTGCTCTGGGGAGAGACCAAGGCCGTGCTTTTAGTTTGCATTGATTTCACAGAAAGGAAACAACCTAAGGAGCTCGGAAAGTTGGAGCTCTCCTTCTTGCCTGCTGGTTACTGTGACTCCTCCGTGCTTGCTTTGCAAAAGTGTGACGGTTGTGCACCGAGACGGTGCGGGCATGGAGCTGGGGGCCAGGTCGGCGTCATCCCCAAAAGTGGGGCAGCTCTTTGCTGCGAGGGGCAGGGAGATGCGGGGACCCGGCCGCGGAGAGGCTCCGGAGAGCTGCTGGGTCTGCAGCACTCGGCCTCTTGCCGGCAATCCTGCGGCAGCTGCAGGTCCTCCCGCGGCTCCGGGCGGCTTCAAAAACCACGTGTTTTGGAGCCAACGGCAAACACGGGCATTGCATTCTGCTTAGCAAAGCAGCAGAACAACAAGAAATGGAGGAGCAGCTCTTCAGACGTCTGCGGACCTCTCCTTTCCTCCTACAGCCCCACTGATATTGCAGAACCGCGATTTTCTATGCAAAAACCACAACTGATGCTGCCTAGCAAGAACAACCCAGAGGGACGAACTGTTTTACCTCCGAACGTTTCCGCTCTTTGCGAGGGACCAGTCCCGGCCAGCACGGCCTGAGCCCATCGCCACCGCCACCGCTGCAACCGGGCAGCTGGCAGGAGACGCGGGAGCAGAAACCCGCAGCGCAGAGCCCCGCGACGCCCCGCGGGCAGCACCGATCCGCCGCCTCTGCCGGCTTCGGCCACCCCCGGCCAGCAGCCAGGACCCCGGGGAGCCTCAGCAGCGGCTATCGGTTACCTGCCCGCGGCGCGGTGCTGCCAGGGGACGGGGCGGCCACGAGAACAGACTCCGTGCCGGGGGCATGTGTCTGCGGGGCAGTTTCCAGCCCTCCGGTCTGGGAAACGGGCTGGGAAACTGCTTCATGTGAGCTCCCGCCACGGCTTTTCCTTTAAAAAATTACCTATGTCCCAAAGACGGGCATTTATTCCTGCCCAGCTGTTGTCAGCTAAAGCAGGGCACACGGAGCAAACAGCGAGGAGAAGCTTACTCCCTGTTATAAAATCGGAATGCAAACACAACACAACTTTCCTACATTTTCCGTGTAAAAACCTCAGTATCTGACAACAGTGGCTAAAATGGAGACTCGCTGCTCCGAAGCACGGTGCGCTCCCTTTCCCGGGGGCGGCTGGCTGGGGGGTCCGTGACCCCCCCGGCCCGCTCCAGGGTCCCGCTGCCACCCAGGCAGGGGGTCCACGGACCCGCGGCGTCCCGCCCCGCCGCCCGAGGGCTGAGACTCCGATTTCCACGCAACTTAAGCAGGACGAGGCTATGAAGCGTAAAGGCTCAGTCGCGAAACGTGATGCTATGGCTGCCTGCACGTCCCTCGGTGTGGTCAACAGCCCCCAGCTTCCCAGGCAGAGTCAGAGGCTGCTTTCCCATGGAAAACCTCCGGGAAGCGCAAAGTCAAACAGAAAGCCGCCTGTCTTCTAAAGATTTCCAAGATGTATTTTCTTAGGGCGGGTTTTATAAAACCCCTTCGCCGTGGCGGTATTTCTACCGCGCAGTGCCATTGCTAACGCACTGCTAGCGGGAGCCTCCGCTGCGCTGCCAAGTGCTTAGGACATGCTGTATATTTTTTCCTTTGAATAATCCATTGATTTTTGTCTAGCCAACCCAATGTATTTAATGCAAACTTGTTCCCCTACTAGCTGTTCTAATTCCCACAGGCTTTCCAAGGGGAGAATATGTTTATTTATAAGATATCTACGGAGCTGCTTAGGAAAAGTGTTTTCCCTCATTCACATGTATTAATTCTCTTCTCCTTTCTGCTATATTCATCCTAGGGTAAAAACAGTGCATGTGGTAGCTGTTTCCCAAATGACAATACTTAACACACAAAAGCCAAAAGTACTTGGAAGGTAGTAAAAAGTCTTTTCTTTGCATTGGGATTATATCTAAACCAGAGCGGCTTAATTCCGGTGGGCACGGTCTCTTCCTCGTGATGCAGGAAACAGGAGGTCTGTGTTCATTAATATCATCTCCAAAAAACTGACTAATCAGAGTCCACCTATTCCAAGCCTCGCTATCCATAGGAAAAAAGGCAGAAAAAAGCACACGCTGCTTTTCCATCATCTCCTGCACGAAGCACGATGGCAGTCGCACAGAGCATTTCTGGTGCCGACACTCGGAAACCGATCTCTTACCTAGAAACTGCTGAAGAAAACCTCATACTGTAAACGCTGTTTTCAGTCAACCGCTGGCTCGTTTTGGCCTTACGCTTAACTCGCGGGTCCGCACGCACAGGAGGGCCGTGGGGCGGGCAGGAGGCATCGGCTCCCACCGGCCACGGCCGCGAGCACCTTCGCGCGCTGGCAGTCACTGTCGCGTCAGCCAAACCGGGGGCACGCGTACTGCGAGGGCTAGAGCAGCTGCCAGCAGCCAGCCGCAGCACCCGGCAGCTGCGGGAAAGCAAAGCAGCTCGGCCGCCCGAGGTCGGCTCCCACTTCGCAACGCAGCGCTAGCCCCGTCTGCGCTGGCCCCCTCGGCTCACCGTGCCGCAAGCGCGGCACCGCCCCAGCAAGCACCTTGCTTGTTTTCCTGCCTTGGCTCATAGCCTGAACATCAGGTTTTCAGCACAGCCTGGCGAGTCTCTGCACCTCTTTCACGCGAGCCTCAACCGTCCCACACCAAACTGCCGCACCGCGGCCGTCATCCGTCCGGTGCACGTGGTCCGACAGCGGCTGCCATCCGCGCACGTCCTCGCCGTGCCGTGCCACGATGTCCCCGTGCCCAAAAAGCCCTCCTGCTCAGCCCTGGGGCCGGTGACTTGGCCCCGCGCACGCGGGCAGGGCAAGGGGCAGGACGCGGGGTTCAGCTCGCCCCTTCCTTGCGCTCCGCGCTGGGGGAGAAAAGCGGCACCGGCAGCGCAGGCTTCAGCCCGTCCGCTTCACACATCCTCCCTGGGATGAAGTAACCCATGGGCTTGAAAATCCCATCTTCCCACCGGCCCCAAAGGAGGGCTGGATCACCTGCAGATTTTCAGCCCGGACACCGAAAGCGGGGCAAGCCGCATCCCCAGTTTCATGCTTTTGCTGGAAGTATTTCTGCTTTTCTCCTTCAAGGGGGGTTTTAGCAGTGGGGTGGGACTGACAGTCACTAAACACAGGCCTGAAAGGAAACCCCAGGCATCCGGAGTCCCAACCATTCCCTGGTCACGGGAGGAGTAACAGTAACTTGCAAGGCTCAGTGATAAATATAAAATAGATGATACTGAAGCGTCATTCTGCGTAGCTCCACCTGTATTACTGTGCGTGCTGCACCTGCACTTTCTCACGTGCCGGGCAGGTAAACGAGCGCTCGCGGTGCGGGACAAGCGGGGCCGCGAAGGGCGGCGGAGCGGAGGCAGCCCGGCGAGCGGGTCCCCGGCGACTCACCGTTGTCGAAGACGGTGCCGGCCGTGAAGGAGAGCTCCGAGTCGTGTTCGGCCTTGCACGCGTACAAAGCTCTGGCTTTCCGCAGCGGCGAGCTGCAAAAACACAGAATTTATTGCCGTAAAAGACATGCTACTGATGCACCCCAGCACGGCCCTGCCCGCTCTCCGGGGGAGCGAGGAGACGTCCCGCCGCGAGCCCGGGCCCCGGTGCGGAGCGGCCAGGCAATCGCCAAAGCCGTCACGGCCGGAGCGCTCGTTTTCCAGCTGCAACCAGCAGCAGCGTTTCAGGAGGAAGAAGCAGCACTTGGGGAAGGGGACTTCAAAACAGAAAAATAAATAAGTCTGCGAAGAATTTGTTGCCCTTCTTTAGAGGCCGTACCTGAAGACAAAAAGGATTTAACAACCGTTAGATTTTAGCGGAAAAGAGCCCGTGTGCCCCGCTGCGCAGTGGAGGAAATGGGAGGAAAAAGCGTGTCGACCTGAAACGCAGGCAAATCGCGGCAGAAGCCGCGTCCCCCGGCAGCGCGTCCCGCTCTGCTCTGCCGTCCAACCCGGCCGGGGCAAACTGGGAGCACTGGGCGGGCAGCGGCCCAGCGAGCGCCGGCACCAGCTTAGGCTTGTCCAAGCACTTGGTCTTCAGCCCTCCCAGCCCAAGGCTGCACCAAACCGTTCAACCACAGCAGGTTCAGGAAAAGTACCAAAAACGCCCCAAAGAATTGCTGGAACAATAAAGCGGGCGTCGCCATTTTCCAGCTCAGTGGCTTCCCAAGCTTCTGTCTTTCCAAAGGGCTCAAAATTATCCGGAATGCTCTCGAACTGGGCCCAGGATGGTCTGCAAGCTTCCAGCCGGTGGGGAAAGCGGTATCCACGGAGCAACCACGAGCCCGGGAAGCCGGGAACGGGTTTGGTTCCACCGTGCACAGAGCTCCGAGGTTTAGGTTTTCCCTGCCCAAATTCCAGCTGTCTGATGTGGGAATTGGCAAAATACGAAACAAACACCCGGAGAGGGTTAACGCTTTTCCTGTGGATGAGCAATTCCTTGGCTAGCGGGAGCTGCTCCCCAGGCAAAACTCGTGCGGGCTGTCAAGCAGCACGTTTGCAAGGCATTTTCTGGCTCTACCACCTTGGCACTCTCCAAGCCGCTGCTTCCCGCACAACGAACGAACGCTGCAACGCGGGCTCCCTCCGGCCCCAGCCCCGTTTGTGCCCTCCAAGCAGCTCGCGGCTTCAGCTGCAGCTCTTCCCTCCAGGGCTCCAGGGGTGCCGGGGTCCCGCGGTCGTGCCCAGCACCCCGTTACCTCCCGCCCAGCGCCGCAGCCATCCCCACGGTCTGCATCTCCAGTCCCCGGAGCACCGGGACAGCCCGCGGCACGGCGGGGGACGGAGACGCCGCCCCGATCCCTTACGGCTCTTCTCCCTGCCCGGAGGCGCTACTTATGCTCCTTAGGTGACAGCTAAGAACAGGTATCACAGCATTTTACAAACGTGTGCTGCTCTCTGCGGCGTCCGGGCAGACGGTGCGTTTCTTACCTGCTGTAGAGACGAGCAAAGTGAGCTGCAGGGAGCTTAAACGGCCGGGCAAAGCCCACAGAAACCGCAAGCGAGTGCACTGAGTGCGACCGTGACCCGCGAGCGCTGGCTCCTGCCCGCACGGGCGCCCGGCAGCCCCCGGCAGCCCCCGCAGCCCCCAGCTCGCCAGCGACCTCCGCGGGGCCCGGAGAGGCTGGACAGGCTGCTCCGGCTGCACGCAGAGAGCTGCACCAGGGGATGCGAGCGGGATGCAAAGGCAGAAGGGAAGCGGAGTGGGGGAAATCAAGAAAATCGAAGGGAAAATAGCGAAAGCAACGCAAAGCAAAGCAAATTCTGCCACAGACCTGATGGGGGATGAGTCGCTGGACGTAGAGGAGGTGGGCATAGGGCTTGATGGCGCGGAGAACATGGGCCAGGACGGTGAGAGGGGTGACGTTGGGCTTGGACTCTGAGGGCTGCAAGACATAACCAGATAACTTATCAACATGCAACCACAGCAACAAACACGGCCGAGAGACACGCAGACGACAGCCGACGATAGCGAGTGCCTTGGGAACGCTCAGAGCACGAGACACGGCTGCGAAACCAAGCGCCAAGACCTTGGGAAGTGCTTCAAGGCCAGGTCTGCATTTCCCCAGGCAGCAAGAGCCGGATCTTGCAATTAACCCCTGCTCCGTTGCCCCCTCGCTGGCGAGCCGGGTACCTCGAGAACGGCAAAAATTGTAAAATATTGTGCCGTGTGCCCGGTTACGGGGCTGCTTCGCCGTGCACAGCCGCTTGGTCTCCCCAGCAACTTACCTGCCTTGTTCCATTCTCCCCCTTTTTGGCAGAAAGGGCTGCTCGTATTTCTGGACGCTAACGATGCCTGCGAGGAGCCTGCACAGCCCTTTTTATTCCGGCCCGTGTGGCATCCGCATTAAAGGCTGTTTTCCTGCCCCAGCGCCCAAACACAACTCCCCGTTTACAATTTGGACTGAACGGGCCGTAGGCACCGGGAGCCCTTCGCCCGCTGCGACCGTGCTGCAGCCTCCTCGCGCGCAGGGGGATGCTCCGAGGTGGCCTCCTGCCCTCCGATGACGAGCAAAGCAAGATTAAGGGCAGCACATCTTCTCAAAACCTAAAAAGGGCAGTGAAGGAAGCATCGATGCCCCGACAGCCCGTGCAGCCACACTGTAGTACTATAAAATTTTAATTGATCATTTTTATGCTTGATATTGGAGAAATCTTGCCCCTCATCCAAGCTGCTCTGGACTGCTTACTTCGCCTTTAAGTTACTGCTGTCAATTAAAGCTGAAGCAGGTTATGGACCTAGTAAATGCATGCAGAAGTCGAGCGAGAAGTGTTTGTTTTCTTCAAAACAGTTATATTTAGGTTATTTTCAGGCAATTATTGTGCTAAAATGCTCATCTGAGTCTTATTAATCTTCTACTGGTCCCAAATCTATCAACTCAGCTGCATGTTCTGTCCAACTCCCTGACGCTATCACGGGGCGTGCAGGGACGCGCTTCTCCAGCGCTCAAGGAGAAGCCTCCGGAAAAGCACAGCGTTAGGAGTCAACTTGGGAAAAGACCCCAAAGCAAACAAGGATGAGGTCACCCCATCCCAAACGAGCAGCAGGGAGGGGACGGCCCCCGGGTGCCGTGGCCGGGCGCGGGGACCCGCGGGTCCCAAGGGTGGCCCATGTTCACAGGCACCTCTTAAACCTTCAACAGCAAGATAAAGTCCCCGTAAGAAGGGTAATGCTTCAACCCGCAACCATCCGAGGACCGTTGCAGGTCACAGCAGGAGAAGCTCCTCGTTCCAGCACCCGGCTTCTGCTTCTCAAGCCCGGACCGAAACACTTTGTTATACTAACAGAGAAGAGAGAATGTAACACCCACTTTTTTTTCCATTTCAAGCTCCATTTAAAACCCCAACCTCTATCGTTTTGAAGAAAAAGAACCCAAACCCCCCAAATCCAGGAGGTTCTCCAAGAAATATTTACGGTTAATCTTGAATTTTGTGGTGTGACTGTAATTCTCCTTCTCTCAGTCCGAGTTAAAGCTGGCAGGCACCCTTTGCAGGACCCCGCTACCACCACCGTGACCCCCAGCGTCTCCGGCGAGCCCCTCCACGCGCCCTCCGAGCGGGGCCGAGAGCCACCTCTGTTCTGCGTTCGCTGCTTGTGACAACGCAAAATCGAGAGGATAAGGCTGTGGATTTGCTCCAGTTTCCATGCCATAAATATCACCAGTAAAACTGGCACCTGGAGGACATCAAAGAAGGTTAAATTTTTGGCCAGAACTGCTTTGAGGTCCATATGCGTTTAAGGGCAAACCCTTGGAGCAGTCGTGTCACCGCATTCAACAGACACCAGCTCTCTCCCCCGTGCCAGGAAGGGCAATACCTTTATTGCTTCAGCGATTACATGCATACAGAAACGAAGCACAGCCGTGCCGCACGACCTTCACGGGAGGGCTGTAAAACAGGGAACGGTCACGGACAGACTTAACAGAAAGCCTAAAATGTTCACCTAATAATTGTCAGCATTTAGAAACAATCTGCTTGCATTCTTCTATCATCAAGATTGTCAGTCTTCTTCAGAATGACTAATTACCAACATTATTTTGTCTTTCATGAATCTATTAGACATTCGTACTTACCATATCTTAAATCTATTTCCAATTTTAAACAGAGGGAGGTGCTACAAAGAGCACCGAGCCATCCCCAATCGCAGCAATTAACCCTTGACACACCAGTTCTCGACGCCGCTTTTCCTTTGTAGCAGGTAGAGTTGTCCGGCTCTCCCGTGACGATGTCCTACCTTCCCTTACCGCGGCAAATTATAGAACATATATGGTGTGCAGTTTTGTTTTATTCCATGCGTGCACAAGCATGCTTCTGCCCTCTAATGGAGAGAGCACGCCAGACCCATCGGAGCGCATGGAGAGTGCTCTCCTGCGGACAGAAGAACCTGGACCGTCTCGTTAGTAGTGCTACGCTGGAAGCCCAAGGCCCTGGGCTCCAACACCCGCATGCAACGTGTCCTGACCCTGCACAGCTAACGGCCCTGCAACAGCACGGCGAGCCCCGGGAGGGCTGCGCGGCAAGCCGAGGGCGAAGGTCTACCACCCGGGAGGGAGCGGAGCTGCTGGGTGCATCCCTCCTCTTACCAGGGCCGCTCGTGTGGACTCCTCCGTCCGCCACCGCCGCCAGCTCTCCACGAAGGTGCACGTTACCCGCTGCAGCCTCGGCGCTACGCGGCGATGCCGCTGCCTCCTGCACGCACCCCCGGCACGTCGCAATTTTAAAAAACATCCAACTGTGCCATGCGCTGGGATTAGAAATCCCCAGTGCACTTTCTGAGATGAAATCACTTTAAAGGAAGACAACTCTCGCTGATCGTAAAGTCAGCTCTGTCATCACTGCATCAACTGCTTCATCTGCTGCACTAATTACAGTGTAAAATACAATCAATATGATTCGCAGAGAATTATTCTGCAATCTTCTCTAGTAAAAAAGGCTTAAGAGCAAGAAGCCAGTACTCGGACTAGCCTTTATCTAAAAAGCTATACAAAATTTGGAGGAGGATTTTGGTATCTTTGGATCCCGAATGGCACAGAGGACCCTCTCAGTGCCTACCAAAAAACCCAACAGAAGTATTAATTAATGAGAGTATGCAATTTTTTCAGTAGTAAGATCATCCTTTTTCAGTCAAGTTACTCACAGAAGAGATGAATTTGGTCCTATGACGACTGAGCTACTTTTGCTCCCTCTTGCAGTCCTTCTGCAAGTCTCTCCAGCAAATTTCCTCAAGAACGAATGGACTTTGCGGGATGCTGCCTGAGCTGACCCTGCCCAGCACCGACGAGCAGCGCAGCGACGAGGCACGCTAAGGGGTTATCTAGCTCCTCTCAGTCTAATACATGCACTTATTTTCAAAGATACTGCTCGAATATCACCCTACTGAGTTACGCAATTGCAAGGCCTAAGTCTTCCCTCGCCTCGTTAGAGAAGTAAATGCACGTGAGCAAACAGGCTATTCTGGGACCTCACTGCATCTTGGAAAACAGTTTTCTTGCAGGATCCAATTTCCTTTCTCTTTCCCACGGAAATAGCAGAGGTGGTGACGGGCTTTTTGGAAATAGTGGCTGCTGCCTGCCTTCAGTTCTGTCTGCGGAAAGTTAATGTCATCTGGACCTTTTTTTTTTCCTCTTCTTATTCTTGAGGACTTTGCGGGGGGCTCGTCCTGTTAGGTGCATAGTGGGAAACAAAACAGAAACAAAATAAAAATGCTAAGAACCAAAAATATCAAAAGCAGGAAACACAGAAGTGGCTAAATTTAGTCTTCACAGGAGGATATTAGCTTTTCACGACCAGAAGCGGGAGAGCGAGTGCCGTGAGTCAGGAGCCCCGAACGTCCCGGTGCTTCAGCCTTGCCTCCTCGTTCGCTCTGCGCCCCTCTACTCGAACCAGCCTCCGAAAACGCAAACAGCGGCAGGGACCTGCAGCTCAGGGAGCAAAGACGTGGCAAAAAGCGTCCTGGCAAGGGCACTGGGGTGGAGGGTGCCGCATTTCAGCGCTCGGCTGGCGCTGGCTTCAGCACCCCTAGGTGCCCCTTTGGGAATCCAACTGTACGAGCAAGCAAATATATTTAGAGACGAGTGAAACCGAATCCTCCTCCTTGCTTCCCGTGACTACTGTACCTCTTAGCTCTCCCGCTCCGTGCTCGGTTTGCTGCCCAAACATGTCAGAGAAACGATCCCTGTTCCAGGCTCTGATCCTCGCTCCAGTCCTATCTGCAGATCATTTTCCAATCCCTTCCCATAACCTGCCTCTCCGTTTCCTTCCTCTTTCTCTACCGTCTACCCACCCAGACTGCTTCTGGCATTTTCTTCGTGCAGCTGAAGCCCCCAGGCCATTTACTGGTCTAAAAAATCCTTCTCGGCAGGGATTCCAGACAACTTTGCTTAGAGGACACAAGTGCCACTAAAAAAAGCTTTTCAACCTGTTACTGGTTTTTGCCTAACTCGGGACTCACACCGTTACTCCTGGCACGCAACATCTAACTTCTGCGAATGGGCAGAGTCTACCGTGAGTTTAAGGCCTTTGACGAATCACCTCCAGAACAAGCACAATACTCCCATCCTGACATGATCAATACCTGACTGAATTAAAACAAGTCAACAACCACTCCTCCCCCTCAATTTCAATTCTACTCTATTCCTATAAAACAAAGCTCCCAAATGTAAGGCCTCTTCCAAAGCTAACCAATACGGTATCATTTAATGCCAGGGCACTTCACCTTTGCTACCCCAGGGCCAGGACTGCAGGTCACCTGTGGCCATAGCGATGCTGCCTACACGAAATGGGACTCGGCCTCGAGCACACACACACGCACGAAGCCCGTTCATGCAGCGCTGCATCCTAGCAAAGCACAGACCGCAGCTGGGATGGGCTCGAGCAAGCTCTTTTCCGGACTCCGGCTGCATTCCAGGTTAGCGATGGCACCACACACAATTCCTACATGTTACCGTAAGCTCAAGGGCTTCAGAGCGGCAGCACTTCTCCTCTGATGCTTTAAATGCAAGCGAAACAATGCTAAAACTCTCTCCAGGGCTGTTCTCCCGGGGGGTTATCTTGCTGTATAATCTTTCACTTGGAAAATAATGCCGTGTTTAGGGAAATTAGCAGCACTGTGGTCAACCTCACTTGACCAAACAGGTCCAAAAAAGTTCAATTTCTTCAGCATGGACTTCCCCGCACCTCCATTTATTAGTTGCTATGTCTGCACAAGCACAGCTTATATGATCTTCTTTTCAATAATACGGACACGTCCCTCTTCATACTCTTCAAGATACCCAGCACACTGATTTCTCCTCTTACTTTGCTGCTTGACTTATTTCCCATTATATAGAAATATTTCTCTGCTCTGGTAATTTCTTAAACCCTCTAAAAGTTTTTCCACTTGCATAAGAGGGAGACTGGGAAGGGTTCTGACTTCGGGAAGGAAAGCTGGCGTTTTTGCTGTCCCACTTAACAGACGTTTCCGCTTCCAAATATAGAGAGGTTACGCTCAGTGCTTCAGGGGATGCGACTGCGTTGGCGGCTTGGTACAGCCTTCTGGCAGGAAGCTTAAAGACGGGCGTTAAAGCTGGAGAAAGGCTGGGTGAAGAAAGCAAAGGATCAGCAACGGCTGCGTTTTCGGCACGAGCGCGCGCCGAGCAGAGGAAGCTGCCTGCAACGGGATGAGGCTGAGCACGACCCGCAGGCAGCGGTGTCCGCAGCGGGCGGGATCCAGGCGACGGGAGCATCATGCATCTTACCGTGGCACAGCACCTCGTTAGTGGCCGCACGCGTCATTCGCAGTCACGCATTTGCAGCGTTACCTGCAAGTTACCAGCCCCGCAGCCGCTACTCTTGCAACAAGATCTCCAGCCCAAACGTGACGCCACCATGGACCCCCGCGAGTGCCACCACGAGGAGCGTGGCAGGGGACCTCCGTCTCCGCGGGAGCAGCGGCCCGGCACTCCGGAGACGGCATCCGGGATGGAAACGGGAGGAAGAGCACGGATGGGGCAGGGAAGGCAGAAACCAGAGGCAGTCACAGACCCGCGCTAACTCGCCCCGGTCCGTCGTGGCACCCAGCCCCACTCTGCCTTGCTCCGCTGTTTGCTCCGAGGCCGTATTTTCTGCTCCGTAAAAAACCGCCCTCACTGCTTGCTCTCTGCCCAAAAGGCTCTGAGCAAACCCAAAATCGAGCTGGTAGGTTTTAGGTTGAATCAAGTGCTTTCAAAACGTATTAAGGCCCTTAATTATTAATAGGAAGGCTGCAATGTGCCAGGCGGAAGGCAAGCTGCAGTTCGGGAGGGAAGTGTTGGTAAATACGGAGCCAGCAGCTTAGTCACATCTTCTTGACCAAGCTGCTTTTTCTAACACATGAGGTAATTCGGCAAGTCTGGAGGCATTAGTCACCAACAAACTGTGTTCGCTATTCAGGGAAATGCTCCAGCCCACCAGAAATCTCCCGTTTTTTCTGGCATCCAACCCTCCACCGCCACATTTCCCCCAGAAGAGGAAACTCTCCCAGCTGCC
The DNA here is from genome assembly GCF_036370855.1 of Dromaius novaehollandiae. Classification (NCBI taxonomy): domain Eukaryota; kingdom Metazoa; phylum Chordata; class Aves; order Casuariiformes; family Dromaiidae; genus Dromaius; species Dromaius novaehollandiae. The sequence goes on along the minus strand of NC_088112.1, from coordinate 22,117,853 downwards.
GCGGGGATCCCCGCAGAGCCAAGGGGATTCGAGTCCCGGGGGATCCGCAGCCCCGGAGCAGCGCGGCGGGGTGCCCGGAGCTGGCTGCTTCGCCCCGCGCGGCCCCGGGGCTCAAAGCAAAAGCAGCGTTTTGCCACCAAGTCCCGCAAGCTGTTGCTGTCGGCTCCCTGAGGGAAGACAAGTTTCTTCTATTTTTTTAAGTAATTTCTGGAAATGGCCAGAAAAGCTATTCCACACTGTAAAAAATTCATTGCTTGCTAAGTAATTTTCCTTGCATTATCTGATTAAAGACCATTTTCAGGCTCAACTCCTTACATAAAACAAGCACTATCTATTTAAGCCTCCATAAGCTAAAAATCTTACTTTTTTATCATGTGCAAATATTCCTCCAGCAGCACAAGGAACCAACACCTGCCCCCTAAGTCACACGTGTTGAGAAAAATAAAGGGGATTATTTTGGCCTGCAGAAGTGATTTGAGCAATGGGTGAGCAAAGCCACTGCATAATAAATTTCTGAATTTCCCCCGATGCCGGATTTCCCTGTGCACGTTTGCTCCCGTTTTGCTCTGTGTTTTGCAACTGCTCCGCAAGCGCCGGCTGCAGAGAGCTGATGAGAACATGTCACCCCGAACTCCTCTCCGACAGGTTTTTGCCCTTCCATTTCCCAGCAAAATGCCTGTTTCCCAAAGAAAATTCTCATTTTAGGGAGGAAAGTCTGAAAACCCAAGACTACAGCACTGAAAAGATGTGATTTTTATCATAGTTATCAGAAGAAGTTCAGTTTGCATTTTGTTGTAATTTTTTTCCTTTTTGGGTGGAAAACCCCAAACTTGGTGACAACGCTTTTGTCCAGCAGCCCTCGGCAGCAAAGCCCGGCTCTCCGCAGCGGTCCGGCGGGGAGGCAGCGCACGACGACCCATCCCGTTTGCTGAGCCCACCCTCCCGCTCCGGAGAAAAACCTCCGCAAGCCGCATAAAAACGTCGCCGCTTCTCCGCTCCCGCTAAGCAGACGCGGCGGAGGCTGGCACATGCAATGCACATTTTTTGCAGGGGGAGGTTGGCTCTTCCCCTCCGCCCGCCAGCTGCGCGGACGCCGGGCCGCGGGGCATCGAATGACCGGCGGCGGCTCCCGGGCTCCTGATAATTCCCGGCTTAGCAGAGCCCCGCCAACAGCCGCCGGCGCCCGGAGCCCCGGCGCGAATTAGCCGGCGGCAGAGAGATTGGATTACCCCGCTTCACGGCGAAGCGGCGGCCTTAGCGCGCCGGCTAATTGACGAACTTAATTAAGCACCGGGATCTTCTTTCAGAGCGAGACAGGATGTCTCCGTGCCCGCGCGGCCCTGTTTTCCCCGCCGGGGGAAGCTGCCGGGGTTTTCGGGGAACGGGGATGCTGCCGGCCGCGGGGGCCCCCGGACCCCCCGAGCCTGGAGCAGGCAACGCGTGCAGCCGCTTTAAAAGATATTAAGTCCGTGGTGACATTTACGGGTGGCAGGAGGACGTGATGCGCTGTCGTTTTGCATGCAGAGGTCTCCATGAAGATTTTGGCCGGGATCACCTCCAAGATGCGCGACTCCGGCCGGGACGCGGCGCCCGCTGGAAGGAGAAGGCAGGAGGGAAGGGGAAAGGGAAGGAGGAGGGCTGGCCGGCACGACGGCGGCTCGGGGATCCGCACTTCGCCCCGTAACAGAACACGCTCTGCTCTGCCGGCCGCCCTGGGGAAGCTTTGCTGCAGCTTCTTTGATTCCTGCACCCATTTCCCCACAAAGGCCTTAATGCATCTTCAAATACCGCTTCATTTGAAAGCGAAATTTCCATTAGCCAATATTTGTCTCAGGCAGTTTCTCTGAAGAAAATACTGCTCTGCAGCTATCTCCACACTAATTACACGAATTAAGAAAGCAATGAAAGTGCAATGGCTGTATTTTCTTCCTCGGGCTTTCAAGAAAGCTGTCTTTTAAGTGTACGTGATGGTGAAGTTTAAGGCTCTTTTTGAGATCTCTTGGATGCAGCTCTACAACTCTGATTTAATTCAGTCTGCGAGAAGCACCCTTAGATGTTTCCCAAGCAAATCGTATAAACAGACCAGGGCTGTTCAGAAGCAGAAACTTCTGAGAAGTCTCTGGAGAGGCAGCGCCGGGCAGAGCTGCGGGGAGCAAAGCCGGCTTGGAAGAAGCTGCAGCTTCCTGGGAAGGGACAAGTCCTGCGTCAGCCTGGCCGGGACCACTCAGCCCCCGCGGGAGCAGCGTCCAAAGAAGCACAGCTACGTGCCCTCCAAAGCGGCAGGTCCAAAGCGACCACGCAATTTATTCCTGCTGAGAAAAGCAAGAGACGTTTCTGATCGTATTAGTAAAAAGAGCACTTTACCTGACAAATTGTCTTTGTTTCAACGGATGGATGTGTAGGAAATATTCTGACGTATGGCTACTGGTTTGCATGGGGTTAGCCACAAAATTGGAGACTTTATTAGAACATTTGGCTTAATTTTCAAGTTTAGTTTGTGGAAAGATTCTAGACCAAGAGCCAACTAAAGAGTGAAAGAGAGCTAAAGCTCTGAAAAGTTGTTATGCCAAACTCTGGGGCGTATGAAAAGCTCCCACAGTGGAAAACCAGCTAAACCACCCATCTCCAGCCTTTCCCCTCCGCGAGCCCAGAGCAACAGCCCCGAGCAGCGGAGCCGGGTGAGGCTGGGCCCCTTCCAGCGCCGGACTTCTCCTTTTGACCAAAGAGCCTTAAATATCTCTCCCTCAAATGCAAGTTTGCAATTTCCCTCTGCCCTCCCAGAACAAGATCATCGGTCTTGTGGCCTACAAGCATCCTTCGTTTTCATGTATCTTAAAATACCTCATGGTAGCATAAAACACATCTAAAATAAATCCAGCATTATTTACACCCAACATAAGAAAGATTTATGAAATATACACATACACGCATATATACACAATTTTTAAATGCATTGCCATCAGCAACTGAGCCGCGAGTCTATTTATCTGTGGAGTCCACTGAGGCTGCTGCTTGCGGAGCTGCGTTTGAAGATGTTTGCCGGCTCCCTGAGCCACTCGAGCGATGGAGGCTGCGCACTGCAGGCACAGTCTGGGGCTCCCGAGTTGAAGCTGCCTTAGGAAAAAAACTTCATAACAGCCTTCACCAAGTAATAAATAAGTCATAAGCTACTTTGAATATTATGTCATCTGGAATAATCCAAGCAACAGACTGGGAATTGTAGGATCTCTTCTCGAAGGAGAAAACGAGGGGATGTCTGGTTTCTGTTTTAGACTGTAAACAATCCCTAATCCTCCTGGACACAAAGGCAACCCCAGGGCTAACACACACAACGCGGCGTTCTGCAAAAGAGCCGTGAATCCCCCGGCTGTCCCGGAGACCCGCGCCAGCAGAGAAGGGCCACGACATGCTCCCGCTCCTGCCGACGCTGTCGGTTTGCCAGCCGCGGGACCTGCCTTTCCGCTGGGAAAATCCAGCATTGCCCACGGCCCCAGTTCATCCCGCAGCGCCGAAGCGGGGCCTCTGCAACACGCACGTGATGAGACTCCGCAGCGAGCTTGTTTTTCTTCTTAGCACAAAATCCGACATGCCGTTCCTGCTGCGGGGCTTCTAATCCTGCTCTCATAAGGTTTTAATATTCCCTGTGATTGCAAACAGCAGAGGAAGCATTGCGTGTTTCGGCTAACTTCACCCCGAATCTGCACCAGCGCCGTGCTCTTCCCTCCCGGGTCAATGCACAGCGCACGGGGCACGCGGCCGAGCGGTAACGAGAGCTCAGAGGAACCGAAAAGGCACTGCAGGACCCCCAGGGCAAAGCTTTACAGCTACGGAGACTGCAGTTCCCACCTCTGAGAAACCTCTTCAGACGATATTATTTGCAGATCTGTTATGGTGGGCACCGCACGGCTGCATGCCCGGCCAGGCACCTGGCATGCAACTGCAGCCCAGCGCGGTCTGGTCCTTCTCAAAAGACATTTAGATAACACTTTCCCTGATGATTAAGAGATTTTTACCTAATCCTTTAAAAATGCCATTTTTTTGTTTAATGATATCATAAGATCCGCCCCTCGAGACCGGCCTTTGTTATTAAAACCCAGATTAGGCTAAAAGCCCGAGGTTTCGGGGGCTGCGCTGGGCTTCGCGTGGCTGCCGCGGTCCAGCACGGACGCGCTCTGCTGCGAGACATTTTGCTGCCGAGCAGGTCATCGCTCATGTCCTCTAACGGCGATGTACATGTGCACCGGGCTTTCAGGGCTTTAATCACCGCTGATTAATTACAGCCGAAGGGGCTGAGAAAGGTGCGGGGAGGAGAAGAGAAGCAGCCAGGGCCCTGCTGAGCACAGTGACCGCGTCCCTACGGAGACCAAGCACAACTTCCCAAAATTTTCCCATTTTAATTCCCGAATTAAAAGTGGGGCTGAACACTGTGACGGGAGGAGAGCGGTAAGCATACAGGTTTCCCCAGGACATGGACATGATAGGCGAGAAAATGTGTTAAGCCAAAGCCCCAGAGATACCACTTCACAGAGATGTCCCCAGCGTGGCAGGAGGGAAGGCAGGAGGGTGGCACTGACTCACGAGCCGGCTGCACCCCTCACTGCTGTTTTTCTTAAAGGCTACGGATAAAAGAAACCAGTTACAAAAGTCTTTGCAAGTGGGTGGAAGAGAGAAGAACTGCAAAAGCTCTCGGAGACTAAGGACTCGTTTCCTACAGCCACGGCCAGCTCCCGCGCCGGGGTGCCGGGCAGTCTCCAGCCGGCTTTATGTTCATTTATAGATAATTCTTCATCTGAAAAACATCACAGGGTTCCCATCTCCAGAGCCTAATTCATCCTGCTGAAAAGGCACAGGGGGACTATGCTTATACGGAAAATACAGCCCCAAACACCAAGGGCTTCAGGTCTGCACTGCACTTGCATCGATTACGGGGCAGGGATTCCTCCCGAAGGACGCTGCTCTGTAAGCCTGACCGCCAGGAAACGCCGCGCACGGCAAGAAACCGCCTCAAAACCCTGCCGGCTTCTCCCCGCTCCGAGGCTGAGCCCTTCCCGCGGCCCCATCTCATCCCGCCCGGGTGGAAAACGCCGCCTGAGCCGCAGCCTTCTTGCAGAGGACTTCCCCGCGACCAGGCAGAGAGGAGGGACGGCCTTCAGACACAGAGGAGCGATGGGGAAGGTCTGCCGGCGAGAGGCCCTCGCTTCTGGAGCGACCGGTTCCTACGGCACGCTTTGCCCCGGGTTTCCTTGCGGAACGACGAGGCTGGGGGAGAGCGAGCTGCCGCGGTGCCGGCCCGGACGAGCAGGCAGCCGGGCTACGCCCAGCGGTGCAGCAGCCGGGGAGGACACGGCTCCGCTCCGAGCCGGACCCCGGGCCCTGCACGTGGCACCGCTGGCGAGAAAAGCCACCCGATTTTTAAGGCGTGTAAATTGGACCTGCAAGCCAGAATTGGAAAAATGAAACCTGATACTGCTAGTGTTTTTGGTGCACAGCAGCCCGGGCTGCGCCGGAGCCGGCATCGCGCCGGCCGGACTCGGCAGCCCGGCGGGGCATCGTCTCCCTCCTCGCTACGCAGAGCAGAAGCGCTCCGCCGACGAGGATTTCAGATCTTTTCTCCAAGTCAGCGAGACGGTATCTGCGAATACGACACTTAAACATTAACCACCATCATTCGCATCTTAAAGGCGTGAAAAACGCAGCAGCGACGCACGCGAATCTCCCTTTCGGACGAACCGGTTCCATTGCACAGCGCGAAACCCCGGCCGTGCATCTAGCGTTACCGGCGGCACTGCTAACTTTAGCCGCAGCGGGACCTTTTCCGAGCGTGAAATCGGACACCGCCGGCAGCTGCCGGGCTCCGCCGGGAAGGACCCGCTCGCAGGACGCGGCGCGGGGTCGAGCTCCCGTCCTCGGCGGGCCTTCGGAGGGGGTTTCACCAAGAAAATCAACGCATTCCGGCTGCCAACTTCCCCCAGCACCCAGAACTCCAGACACTTCGCTCCCGAGTTTTCAGTCGGCAGCAGATTCCGCCGCCCTTCGCACCGGCACACCTCACCGCCGGCAACGCCGCGGCCCGGCTCCTGCAGGAACCAGCGCTTGTCCGCGCAGTCGCTTGACTAACGAAGCACGGCACGGTAAGCGTTCACATCCCTCCCGGCACCGTCGTCTCCGCAGGAGGAGAAAAAACCCATGAAGGCCTTATTTTTGCTGCAGAGGCCTGCATCCTGCGCAAGCACGGGAAAACAAGGCTGGGTCATGTTTATGGAGGTATTTTTCAAAGTGGAAAAAGTGACAAACTCTGCAAGGAGATTTCACAAACAAGCAGCATTTAAGGGTCTATTTACCTTTCTTTGTGTTTGTTTGTTTTTGCTTACATATATTGCAACTGGTAATTGTCGAAGCTGTTCGCATTTTTATGAGATTATTTATTCCAAAAAATGCTGCTTTATCCTGTCGGATGCATTCACGATGCTATGTTTGCCACCAGGCACAAATTTGGGACCGCGAAGGATTTCCAAACAGAGCAAAACGCTTAGGAAACGCTACTTTGGGAAGGAAAAAAGATGAATCTTTCATTTTATCTCTGCAGCAATGGCAGAAAAGCATTGGAAAAAGTCCGGCTCCCAAAGGAACGTTCCCTTTGGAACGAGCATTCCCAGCGCCCATCCACCCACACCGCAAAGGCATCCTGCTAATCCCGGCGAGGAGCCGGAGAGCCAGGTGCATCCCAAATCCCGGCAGGACGCGTGCCGGGCGAGGGGGGACGGGGGGCTCCAGCCCGCGGCTGCCCCGGCCCCGCTGCCGCGTCCCACCGCAGGCGATGGACCACCGAGGGAGCCGCCTCCGCAGACCCATCACGGCAGAAGCTTCCCCCAGGCCTTTGATTTTGGGGAAAACAAGAAGAAACGTTGCTCAGATTTTAACCGGGATGCGTAATGAAGATTTATTCTGGCCCCGTAAAGCAGAAGCACGTGGGAACAACCTCCCGGCCTCGCATTAATCGGGCTATTTTTTCATGACCACTAGACCTTAGCTCCGCTCCTCATGTCTTTCCATGTCCATCGAGGGCAAGAAATAGCCATACTTGGTCAGCAGCAAAACGAAATAAAATGTAAATAGCCACGCGATGACAAAATCCAAGTTTCCCAACGCTATTATTGCCCTGAAGCCAGCGTCCCCAGGGCCAAGACGGGTCGGAAGCGGCAGGACGGTCGCTCCCCCCAGGACGCCCAGCCCGGGGCAGCATCAACCGAGACGACGAGGAGCGGTGGCACCCGGCGGGGACCGCGAGGGCTGGTGGCACCAACGTGCGTGCCCCGAACGCCGAGCGTGCAAGGGGACCAGGCATGCCGCCAGGGCGGGGACCGTGCCGGGGCTCCTGGCCGCCCGTTCCCGGCTCCTCCGCTGCTGCCGGTGCATTTTCGGCTCCCAGGAGCGTCCGGCGCTGCCCGTCGCGGCTTGGCTTGGCTCCGGCGCGCCGGCAGAGCATCCTCCGGCCCCCGGCAAAGCACGCGGCTCAGCTGCACGGCGGCCGTCAGGTTGCCACGACAACGACTAATTATTATCGCATTCCCCGAGCGAAGCGGTGCAGACCCAATTAAACCGGGAGCTAAGGCTGCCTCCGAGTCCTCCCAGCCCGTGCTCGCCGCGACGCACGGCGCGTCTGGGGGGCCTGGGCCGCGCGGGGCATCGGCGACCCAGCCCGGAGCCCGTTTCATCCGGGATGGGGATGTTTTACGGCTGCACGTCACGCTGGGCACGGGAACAGCCTCCCGGGAGGCTCCACGCTGCGGGGCTCCGGGCAGGAGGCAGCTCTGCGCGAGCTTAAAAAATCGCTACCTTTAGGTTCTTCAAAAACAAGCAAGCAAGGAAATAAACACGGTAATGTTCAGCTTGGAGGGAGCGACAGAGGATATTTCCTTCTCCAGCTGATTTTTCTTTTGGCATTCGTTATTTCTGCCTGGGTGGGGACACAAAAAGCCAATTCCAAGAGCAATCAGTAAATGCGTTCATCGTGGAAAGGGGCCGGGCTGCAGCACCCGACCCCGCGCTGAAGAGGCGTCAAGGCTGCCAAGTCCTGTTCTCCAGAGCTGGGACACGCGGAGTTAAATCGGGAAGGTCCCCGAGCCGGATCGGGCAACGCGGAGCTCCGGCCTCCAGGAACCGTCCTAAATAACATCCAGCGGAGAAAGGGGGGTTGTAGCTTCAGAGATCCCCAGCGTGCCGCCGCGAGAGCGTGGCACCCACCACGAGCAGCTGCTCAGGACCGGCCACGGGCCTCGGGCACGGGACCTGCAGCACCGGAACCGGCTGCCGGAGGCGGCAAGAAGGTAAAGCGGCAGGAGAGGAGAGGAGAAACGCTCAGGGGCACCACCGGGAAACGTCGCTGCAAAGCCCTGGCCAAGGCCTCGGTCCCCGAAGCAGCGTCCACCTCTCGTATGCGGGTCCTGCTTGCCGGCACCCAACGGCGGCCGAGTTTTCGTCCCAGCAGTTGCCACCTGCCACGGTGCTCCAAGGGAAGTGCAAGGGCCGCGGGACGTCGAGGACGGGCACTGCTAGAGGTGGGAGCAAAGCGCCCGAGGCACCGCAGCGAGCATCGCGGGTCCGGGCATCCCCCCTTCGAGGGGGAGCAGAGGGGCTCTCCGGATCCGCCCGCGCGTCCGCACGCCGGCAACCCCGCGGAGCCAGGCCGCGAGGCAAAAATCCAGCCCGTCCAGGCACCCGGCTAAACCCACCCGACCCGCCTCGCTCCGAAACAGCCGCGCGCGGAAAGCAGCGACCGGAGCCCTCACTCCTCCGTCCGCCGCGGCCAGGGCGCTTCGGCGGCTGCCTGTTTTACCAGCTGCAGTGCATTAGCTGTGCAGCTTTGCAAACAGCCGCAACAGGCTGCGGGAAGCTGCCGCAGCCGATGGGCAACGCTTGCCAGAAGCACCGAGCGCGTTACGCCGAAGGGCTAGCTTAAGATCGAGGTGTTAGGGCTGTTTCAAGCATTAAGGTGACTCCAGCGAGGCCGTGCAACGCGACCTCTCCGCGTTTGCAGCAAGCCGAGGTCTCCCAACAGCGCGCACAGGCAGAGGGGACTGACACACACAACCGGAGAGCGAAACCCCCGAGGCCGGCAGCAAGCGAAGCAAAAGCTGTAGGTCGGCCCTTGGCAGCGAGCAGCCAGAGAGCAATCGGTGCAGCTCCGTGCACCGGCACCCTCCACGCCGGGGGCCAGGTTGGCACTGCACAGCCCCACAGCACGCTGCTACTCTTGAAGGATTTAAAAAATCCACTATTTTAAATACAGTGCGTGCTTGTAGTGCTCACACACTTCACTCCAGCTGAGAAAGGGTGGAATTTGCAAAGTATGTGTCTCTGCTAGAAAACTGCCATTCCCTGTTTTTATTTTGCCATGTTTTTGAAGGAAGAAGTCTGCAACGGCAAGGGTGAAGAAAGCCAGTGCTGCAAGGGAGCGGCCCCGTCCCGGGGGCTGCAGCGGCCCGCTCGCCGTGCCGGCCGTGCCGTGCCGTGGGACCGCGATCCCGCTGACTCACCCAGTACAACTGCCGCCCAGAGCAGTTTTTCCATAAAAACAAAACCAGCCCCAATAACTAAATGCATTCCCACAGTGAGACGCTGAGTGGTTGCTAGGGAGGAAGAGCCTTTGCCGGGAGGGAAACAGCTTCTCCCGGGCCGGCGAAGGGGGCTGGCGGTGCAGGGGAGGCGAAGCCGCAGGGCTCCTGGCCCCCCCGTAGCAAGCGGGCGCCGGCGATGCCCCGGAGCCGGGAAGACGGCCTCGGACGCCGGCCTGCCGCGCTCGTCCCTGCGGAAGCTCCCGAGCCCTCGCGGCATGCGGAGCCTGGGAAAAGCAGCGCGCGGACGCCTGGGTGATTTAAGAAGCAGGAGCAGCACTGAGGAACACGCGCGCGTTTAGCAGCGTGCTGAAAGGCTTTTGTAAAAAAAAGCACGCATGAACATCTCAAATTTCAGAGAAGGTTCAAAGCTTTTAACGCTACACCTTTTAAAGCAGCCTTTGAATGCAGCCGTGCTTACTGCGGCATAGCAAAAAGAAGAAATCCCCCAACCTTGCAGTCCCTAACATCTTCCCCACTGAGCTCGAGCGTTTCACAGTTTTATTCCAACAAGAACATCAGTTTTTAGCTTAATTTAGCTTTTTTAGCTTAATAAGCAGCACAGACTTCAAAATTGTACAATTCCTTTCGTTACAACCCCTAAAAGTGCTTCTGCAGAGATTAAGCAGCGGTGGCACAGGTCTCTCCAGTGCAGGAGGAAGTCACGACACCCAAGGTGAGCAGGCGCGCAGTGACCCAAGGCTTGGTGGTCCCGGGGTCCGTGCAGCCGCCAAGGCAGGAGGGGGAGCAGAGGAGGGAGGTGGCCACGCGAGGACACGGCCGTCTCCTCCTCCTCCTCACCTTCCTCCCGCCCGGTATAGGTGCGCAGCTGTAGAGCAGGGAGGGAAGAGGAGTAACTCCGAGCTGAGCGGATCCGCCTTAGGGGCTTGCAGATGTGGTAGGACAGCCTCAGTTCTGGTTTGTGCAAGCACGTGAAGGAGGGGCCGATCCTGAGATGGTTTGTCCTAAACTCCAGCTGTCGGCGTTTTCCGAGGTTTGCACGGGGCAGGGCTGGAGGCAACGTGCAGAGCAGAAAGCTGCAGGCCAAAGGGCAGCAGAGATGAAGTTGTTCCAGGCTCTGGCTCCCGGTCAGGGTGTCCCACTGCAGGGACGCTGCTCCGTGGGGAAAGCCACTGGTGGCCAAAGCTGAGCGGGACTCCAACACCCCAGCGTGCAGCCCTGGGACGGTGACAAACCTCCTGCTCCCCCCGTCTCCAGCCGGGGCCGAGAGCAGCGGCAACGCGGACGCTACTCGGCAGCAGCAAAACGCCGCAGCTTTTTCTGGCCGCAAATCTGCGTGTGGCTCTCGGTACATTGTGACCAACAGGAAAAATGCATTTTCCACTTAGCAGATGTCATGCTGTACAAGCTGCCTCGTACACACGCCAAGGTGACACAGAGCCACTAATGGATAACTCACCGATACTAGCAGACAACACAATAAGCAAAGATTTCAAAGCAGTATTTTATTTTTAAAAGGGCAAGAGGCACATGGTGTGCCGCTTCCACGCCATGTCCATCGCCTTCGCCCAGCATCCAGAAAGGGGTGGAATAAAACTGGGGGAAAAGGCTGCAATCACACGTGGAGAAAGGAAGCGGCAGACCCCGGACCAAAACCAGTGCTGATCCCACGCGGAGCCGCAGGACTAAGGGCGCGAGGGAAACGCCGGCCTTCCCACATCTTTTTTTAAGCCAGGGCTAAGCCAGCCCTGAGACGCTGCCGCAGCAGTGCCTCCAACGGCGACGAGCTGACTTTAATCAGGCCTTGTTTATATGCCAGACTTATCCCGCCGTGCTAGGGCCGCAGACAAGCCACTGCAAAACCACGCGAATTTGGCAGGTAATTAAAGCCTCTGGTGCAGACCTCGTTTCTGTCAACAGAAAGTGACCTTTAACGTGCCTGTTTGTGAGCGAAGGAGGAGAAATCTGCTCTGTTTATCAGGGTGCAACATCAGCAACTGAAGGCACCGAAATTCTCATTTCCTAGCAGGCTTTTATTACCTACCGACGGCGAGTCCGTCCCACGTGCCCTACGGCAAGGCTCTGCACCGAGACGCCAGGAACGAGGCGGGCCGCGGGCTGCCCTGGCGCGGGCTGCGGATTACTCACCCCGGCTGCCGTCCCCCGGGGAGAAGGAGGGACGCAGAGCCCGGGCCGCCTTCCCGCCCGCTTCCTCCGGAGCGGCTCGTTCTGGGAGAAACCCTTTTTCCTCCAAAGCAGGGCGCGAGGCTCCCTGGCCTCCTCGTCCCCGGAGCAGCTGGAGTTGGGCTGAAGGTCGACTCGCCGAGTCGGCCAACTCGTGGGCAAGCACCTAGGGAAGCCGACGATTTCTGAAAGGGTCCCGGCGCACGAGGGCCTGGGCGCGCGGCGGGAAAATTACGGGAATTGGGGAAGAATGCAAGAAAAGCAAACAAAGCCGGGAGGCAGGATGCAAAGAGGGGTGTCGGGGACTTGCAGGAGAGCGCTTGACGGGCCGGGACGGGAGAGGCACCTGGGACCCTCCGTTGCCATACGCCTAAGTGCGGTCGGGTAATTACAGGGGAGCCCAAAAACGCGGGTATCTGTTAGTGCTCTGCAAGGGCCGACGGCAGCTGACAGAGCTGCCCAAGGCTTACTGCCATGCTCAGGTTACCCGGCTGGGTAAAAAAACAAGAAGGGCTTTATACAGGCATTATTTGCACACTGCCACGGAGCGACGGCGATGAAGCCCTGGGGATGCGGGCGGTGCAACCGGGGGCCAGCTCTGGCTGCGGGACCGGGCTGGGGCTCCCGCGCGGCCGGGGGAAAGCGGCCCCTTTTCTCCTGCATCTGCCCCGGGGTCCGGCTCTCCTCGCCCGCCGGGGCCCCGGCACGCACAGCGGCACCAGCAGCGACACAAAAACCGGCTTAGTCAGCTTTTCCCCTACCCACACGCTGGTGAGCAGCAAGGGAAGAGGTGCAAAGCAGCCTCGGGGAAAGGCTGCTATAAAAAGCCTCGCTGGAAATAAGTGCAACGGCACCGAGCAGCCGGCACGCTCCAAACACAGCAAAATCACCCTAATGGCCATCCATTGCGCCCGCTTTACAGGGAAACAGAGATCACGCACGCTAAACCCCTACGCGTTTAAAAATACATGTTCCTTTTCCTGCAGCGAGCAAGCAAGCCAGCCGGCTGCACACGCTGTTCTCTCCCGTTTGCCCCAAATTCGGAGCAAAGATTAAGCACAATTAGCCGGTATCAGCCAGCTATAAACAAATAAATAAATAAAACCCACCAGTGTATGTTTAACTACCACAGTATTGCTGACGAAAATTTAGCGATAAAATTTTAATGGGACTGCAAATTGGGTTAAAAGCAAATATTTGAAGACAGACTAATGCATTTCAGCAAACAGTAAAAACAACAGCAATACAGATAAGAGCGAGGACAACAAAACTGGTTCACGAGGAAGCACAAACTTGTGTTTGTGGGTAACCGGCACAGGCTGGCTGCAGTGAGTGACATCAATACATAGCGTTTAAAAAGAATAAAACAAGGCCAGATGCCTCACTTCTCCTTGAAAAATTGGCTTAAATTTAAAGATATTTGCTTTAAATAACTGGGGTAGAGAGAAGGAAATATTTGCTTTGTAGCAGTATGCACTTGAAATTCACTTTTCAGCCTTCATCTCGCTACGGACTGAAAACTTGTTTGCTTCTCACTGTGCAAAAATTATTGCATACTAACTGGATTTAAGGAAAAGCACCAAATGCCGCAAATACCGCCAGAGTCCTAGACTCCAGCTTCCCGCAGGGTCACGGCGAGACCGGGCTCGGAGCGCGCTGTCCACCAAGCCGCGCGGATCCCCCCGGTCGGATACCCGAGCGGGGCCAGCGCTACGGGACGGACCCGCCTGCCCGCGGGAAACCCGGCAAGCGGGAGAAAGCCAAAGCAGGATTTTCCCCAGATGACGCAGGATTTTGCCCGGATAACGCCGGATTTTGCCCAGCTAGCGCCGGATTTTGCCATTTACTCTCGAGGGACTAGAGGTCCCTTCCAGGGCCGAGCGGGACTCCGAGCTCTGGCAGCCGCCGGGAGGACGGGAGCGGTGGGAAGGGAGGTCTCTCCCGATCGCGAAGGACGATTCCCACTGGAGAGGGCAGGGCCGTGGACGGCCGCGCTCCGGCAGGGCTCCGCAGGGGAGCCGGAGCCGGGAAGTCGGCCCAGGCTTGCGACAGCCCCGGGGATGCGAGCGGCCCTCCGCATGCGCGAGGGGGGAGGCTGTGGGAAAACGCCGTGGGGCCCAGGCGAGAGGCGAAAGGAAGGAAACTCCCCTCGGCGGAGACGACCATCGGTGCGAGCGCTCAGCTGCGCCGGTTCGGGGGACTTCATAAATAACCCGCCCGTCCCCAGGGAGTCATTGCTAAGGTCGCTATTTTTTCCCTTGAACTTTCCAGATGAAGGAAGCAATAGCAGAAGCAATGGCACAAATTTGGCCGGAGATCAACTGTACTGACAACGCTCACGGAATTTAACCGAAAAGAAAAGTCTTTTGTGTTTGAACTGTTTGACCCAGCCGGTGATAACTCCAGCAAACAGCAACGTGAGGATCTGCTTGAAAAATATTCCGCACGGTCAAAACCATCGGAGCCGAAACTAGCCAGCAAATAGAACCGACAGTAACTAATTCCACCGCTTGGACCGAGTTAAAAATGCAGAACACACACCAGGCTCCCATTAAAAATTAAAACGTTAAATTGTATTCTTCAACAAACCGCTCTGATTCAGAGCAAGAAACAGACCTGATTAAAGATTAAGGATGGAAAGTCTATAAAACACTAATTACCGCTGTACTTACAGTGAATTTGGCCTGTTGGGTTTAATTACTTCTAGTTCGAGATCACTCGAGTTCAGGCTGGGCTGCGGAGCACTGTTGGAGTTGAGGAAGCTGTTTGCGTTCGAGGATATGACGGACTCCAGGCTGGAGTTGATGATACTGTTCCTGTTCTCCTCTAGAAAAACACCGAGAAAACAAGAATCGTCACACCGCACGTATAGCTGCCACTAAATAAAACTGTAAAGAGAGCACTGCTGCAAGACACGAAGCATCCCTATTAATAAGCCTTGCCCTTATATAAATAGGGCAGTACCGCAGCAGATCCCCAAAGACAGGCAGTGTTTACAGTCCTGTTTGCACATATATTATACTTTAAACTATAGGAAATAGCAGGGTTTTTTTAGGTGCAGGTACATTTTAAATGAGTAACTCTTCTGGTAAGAAAACATTGATTTTTCTGAAGTCATTAATATTTTACATTCCCGGAGACTTCATAACTACCACATAACCTGAAAAGAAATTAAAATGCAAACTCTATACAGGAATGAGTTTCCCTGCCACTGAAACGAGCCGCTGAGGCAGCGAACGTGCCAGGCGCGCGACGGAGGCGGATGACGTTAGGGCGAGGAAGGGCAGGTCACCCGGTTGGAGGTGGGGGGAAGAGCCTCCCTGCCCTGGTCGGAGGGAACCCTGGCACCACGTCTGACGGCTCGGAGGTCTCCCAGAGCTGCTCGTTGCACTTGATCACGGCCCGCGGAGAGATCCCCCCCTCATCCGTGCAACTTCGGCAACTGGGCGTGACAACACGACGCATCCCAAACCCGTGTCTGCAGCTCGGGCTCCCTACCTCAGCTCCGGGTTACCTAAAAACACGTTAATTCATTCTCATAAGACGCCTTTTCCATATAAGCAGTAACTGTAATTGTGAGAAGCAATTAACATCGCTGACGGCGTGGAAAACCGGCCTACGGGGGAGACCTGCCGCTTCTGCGGTGATGCCTTCACGACAGATAGGTACCTGCTGGAAACTATCGTGAGTCCTACTTTAATGACAAATCTCCCAAAGAAATGATTTTTCCTTCGCACAGTAATATGATCAAACCACTACTAAAAAGCGCGCAGCAGCAGGGAATCCCGTTCTCCACCCCTCCGCGTCGTACACCTCTGCTTGCCTTGGGAGGAAAACGCGTAATGCTCGACCATATGCTGCACACACTTAACGGAGGAATTAAATGAAACCCCAGGATAAGAGGAACTCCTGGTTATATAAAAAGCTAATCCTGAATAGACAGCAGAAAGAAATCCCCTGCATTTCTGTAAAATCACTGAGGAGTAGTGTTGTCCGGGGCACAGAGGAGGGTGGCACAGCGTAAACTCTTCACCGCTGCTTTCAAGATGAAAGATGACATTACCAAAAGGTCTGTGGACGCTGGGGAGAAAAGCCAAGTCTAACGCTCCTTGTCGCGCTCGTTCAGCGGAGTCCTGAATCTGCCCTGCGCCTGGGCAAAACCAGAGGGCTGGGTGCCGGCGAGCGAGGGCTGAGCCTCAGCCGCGGTGGGGAGATGCCCAGGACGGAGCAGGCAGGCAGAGAAGAGGGGCTCATTACGACTCGGTTTGCAACCTCATCCTCACGTTAGAGCCGGTACGACGGGGGCTGCCGAGCAGATCCGAGCCGCTCCCCCGTCCGCGCCACGTCTCGCTGCGGCCGGCACGCTGTGCGGGAGGGTCGCGTGCCCTCCGACGGGGAAGCCAAGCACAGTCCCAACACGGCAGCATCGTCATCCGTACCCGCATTGCGTAACAGTCCTGAAAGGCTCAGTTAATTAAGGCTGAACTGCACAAACCCGTAAGAAGAAACAGACCATCTCCAACCAGCTTGATGGCTAAATTACATTAGACAGGTTGAAAAAAAGTGAAAAAAAAGTAAAAAAAAGGACTGGAGAACTCACAATGACCTGCCAGCAGTCACAGCTACGCTCGTTAACGGTACCGCTGAGAAGAGAAGCCGGTTCTTCCCACCCTCAGCCCAGCAGCCTTTCCAGGCAGCACGATGCTGCTGCTGGCTCTGCTGAATCTGGAGAAGGCCTAACGCAACCAGGATCAGCAACTTCTGGAGACCATCAACACCGTAGTTGTTCCTGTCGCTGGCAGAAAGGACACAGTGAGAAGTCTCCAGAACTTGTGCCTCTTGGCCACAGCTCCCTTTCCTCGCTCCTCCGCAAATGCAGAGGTGTTCCACTACAGCAAGTCCAAGCAAACTCTGTTTGTACTTAACGAAATTACTAAAAGGCCCTACTTGTGTTCATCCAGAAACTGTCTTTTCTTTCGACAGGCCCGTTAGTACAGTACTTACAACACCCCTGACACACAGCTTGCAAGCCGGCTGGTTAAAGCTGCTCCCGGGGTACCTGGGGTGCAACCAGGCGTCCTTATCAGCAGGGCAGACCACCGGGCCATGGGACAGCCCAGGCTGGAAGGGGTCCCCGAGGTCCCCGGGCCAACCTCCTGCTCCAAGCAGTGCCAGCTGTGAGGCCGCTCAGGGCAGTTTGGTTTTGGAAAGCTCCAGGGATGGAGGCTGCACGACCTCCCTGGGCGACCTGTCCCACCGCTTGCTCCTCGTATCCAGTCCGAACCGCAAGTCTGCATGGGCGAGCTCATCTTCCAAAGACACCCAAAGCCAAAGACATGTTAATTTTGTCAATAGCTTCCTGAAACTGCATTTCATTAATCTTGATCGCCACTAAGCTAGCAAAGGAGCAAGCATGATTTATGCTTCTGTCTCCTCCTCTGTTCCTATGATTTACTTAGTCATAAGCAGGCCACTTGGATCAGGATTTTTTTGCCCAACCAAGGTTTCCAACTTGCCACCTTTCGGCATGTCAAAAGGAAAAAGCCAAACAACCTCTTTAGCTTTGAGTCGTACGGGGATCAAAGAAAGCCATGCTTCCCCCAGACCAAGTCAGAAAAGCTCATAAACAAGAGTGATTTCCCTGGAGTGCCAAATTTAAAGATATTTATTGGCCTATATTTCACACCCAGCTCCAGCAGCGGGTAATGAGTTTGAAGCTGGAACTGTAATTCGGTGTTATCCAGGGAATATCGCACCGGCGGAGGGGCTGCAAGAGGACAGCTCGCAGAGGTCAGCCCGAGTACAGCCCCGCTGAGCCCGGGCTCCGCGGCCAAGCTGCGAACTAATGAAAGTCCGCCTGGGACTCGGAAGGTGACAACGACCAAACCCGTGTTTATTGCTATTAATCCTTCGCTTAGCTATTTCTTCCAAGCGAGGCTAACTGCCTGGCTACCATCAGCGTCGGAGGGGCCCTTGCTGAAGCTTTAGCCTCCAGAAGGGAAATTGCTTTCATTTATATCCGTCAAGGCAGCAGTATTTGCCCGTCCCGTTTAGTCTGATTTAACGATGGAAGCAGGGGAGGGCAGATGGCAGCGGATGGAAGGAAAATACCAACAGCAGCTGAAACGGGCAGCAAAATACCCAAGGAAATGAAGGCCGAGGGGGCGGCGCGGGGTCCAGGGAAGCGGGGCGGCAGCGCTCGGGTCTGGCAGCTTCTCTGAAGATACCACAGCAAAGGGAAAACCCTCCTCTAGCTCGCTGGGGAACTCGGGGCCAGGCTGTATGAGGGACAAGCGAGCTAGCTCTGCGCGGTTACTCACCACGGCGAGAGGGCAAAGCCCGCGAGCACGCGCCAAGCTGCTCGTTCCCATCGGAAGAGGGGAGGTAACGTGGTTGTAAGAGGTGTCTGCCTCTCAGTTGTGCTGACTGAGGTACAAGCGCTTCATGATGAAAAAGATAATCCGCGCAGGAGATAAGAAGAGGCAAAAGTGAAGAAAAGTAGAGCAGCGAACTGTACAAATATTGACAAGAAGACAGAGCAGAGTCAGCAGATGAAATGAGAGAGGAATTAACCCTGTCAAAGGGCTTAAAAAACCAAGAAGGCCAGAGCAAATCACTGCTGGGTTTCTGCATCCGATCGCACAGGTCCTACAACAAAATCAGGATGGACATCTCGGAGCGGAGAACCAGAAAAGCCCCCGATTTACCCCGCGTTGAGCCTTGACCAGACGGCAGGGCCGCAGCGAGGGGCCGAAGCAGGGCAGGTTGGCATTGCGAGAATGTGTTGTAAAGCTGCATTTTATTGTTTCCAAACATTTCCTGCCCAAGGCTGAAGTCTGAAAATAAGCTCCGTAAGCCTAACAAATCAGTGTCGACCGCCTCTGTAATCTAAGAACTAGCTACCAGCCAATATTAAATTAAAGTCACTATCAGCCAAGAAGCGGAGAGTTTCATCTAAAGAGGACGGGAGATGAACGGAAGAATTTGAAGCTATCTCTTTATTTCTGCCTTTTTAAGAGGCTGATGCTGTACTTGGCATCGTGGTTTTGACAGCTTATGCGAAGGATTCCTCGCTGCGATACTTAATTTGGCGTTATAGCTGCAGAAACGGAACAGCAAATCTGCTGAAACATATTTCTCCTCCCAGCCCGCCCGGCTCTCCCGCTCCTTTCGGGCGCATTTCCAGCGAGCGTCACACCTTTCCAGACAGCAGGGCAGCAATTTCTGGGTGATAACCGAGATCTAGGGCACCCTGATAGCGGTTATCCACCGGGACCGGAAAAGCGATGACAAAAGCACTTCGCATGACAAAGTAAGAGCAACATGCCAAAACGCCGCTTGTCACCAAAAACTGGTAAAGAACAAACTGGTGTATTTACTGCATTAACGACACTTGTTTCACAATATACACTCAATTCCTGGGTCGCACTTGACCCGGGTCAGTAGTGAGCGAAAACGTGAACACTTACCAACAAAATAATCATTATAATTATCTAATCTGTTCTCTGGCACGATACTGTCTGAGGAACACGATGCTGTAATTTCTGCGTTACACATCACTTTCTCTAGCCAAATTAGTGAAAATTTTAGAGCGATAGTTGACTTCAACGTGCAGATTTGCTGCACAGATGGAAGACTCCCGCTGCACGTGTTCAGCATTGCCATCGCTCCTGGGGCTGCTCTGAGCCTCCTTTATCCCTTCCAATATATATTTAGAGGCAGGAGCACAAAAAGCGCACTATCTTCCCGCGAGCCCTGAAAATCGCCCTGTTTCTGTGGAATTCGTCGTGCCGGTGAAGCAGCCCTTAGACCAAACTTTGTGGGCGCAACGGGTACGAAGTTGTGGTTTCTCAGGTGCTTGAAGGAAAGCTGCCAACACGGGGAATGGCCAAGCACAGGTGGTGATGCACCGGCGGGGAGGAAGGCCAGAAAACACTGCTTCAGGTGGGGATAACTCAATACATGCACTCAGCCCCTCTTTTGGGTACGGTGGAGGTGGTACAGGAGGGAACCGTAAGCAGGTGACTCGCAAATCTAACCACCATTCTGTGAACAGCAAACTCACTCATCAGGCCCCAAATTTTCAAGAGCAGCTTCTGATTTTCGATGCTGCACTCAGAATGACACGATGTGCTCTTTCAGAGCATGCATGGATACTCCCAGTACTTCCTTAAAAACACATGTATCGCTATGACATCCTTCCAAATGAGAGCGCTGGATAATTAACTGCAATTTAATCAGAGGCAGAGAAGCCCACGCGTTTGAGCCGGAAGAGCAAGCAGCAGCCACGTCCACGTGCCGCGCGATGCCAAGCTGCGGTGCATCAACACAGGTCCTGCCCCGCTCCTCGTCCCCTGCCCGGCTCTGCCGGCGGCACGTCAAGCCGGCTCCGCTCGCTGCCCGCCACGGGGAACCCAGGCGGCCCCCGACCACCGGCTCCTTCCGCCGGGTTAGTTTTCCACCCTGACGGACGTCAGGACCAGCCCGGGGACGGCGGTGGGAGCACCTGGCCGGGCCGGGCTGCAACGCGAGACGTCGGCCCGGGCAGGGCGTTAATGCCGCTACGTGAGCGGGATCTGACCCCTTCACTTAAACATCCGGAGCATCAATTAACGGCAGAAATGGAAAGATGATCCCGAACGTTTTTGCACTGCGGTGGTACCTGATCCTCAGAAAAATGCAGAACCTCCCGGTTGAGGTTTTCCTTTCTGCAAAAGGAGAGGCGCTGGGGGACGTCCGGGCGGGACGAGGGTCCGGCTGGGCACCCCCGCCGCGTCGCGCTGCCGAGTGCGGGAATGCCTCCGGGCAGCTGGCGGGGGGGAGCGAGGAGGGTGGTGGGAACACGAGATCGGGAATGCGGAGGGGCCGCCGGGGGGGAGGGACAGCAATGCTGCACGCCCTGGTCGAGGGCTCGCGTGCCGGACGGTCCTCGCGCTCCCCACCGACGTGATATTGCAGAAAACTGCATGATGCATCTCCACCATCGACACCAGTAAAACCATATTTTGCAGCGTGAGAATTAAACTCAGTCGGTGACGTTTAGGGCTAAAGCTTTGCCGCGGCAGCACACTTACGCTTTTCGCCGGGCTGCGCGGTGTGGAAGAGCGTCAGGGGTCTCTCGCTGCAGGACGGCGGCTTCGAGTCCGTGCTCTTCTTGCGGGACAACAGCAGCTGGGAGTTGGACGGCGGCGCCTCGGGCACCGTGTTAAATATCTAGTGAGAAACGACAGACAGGGTTTCCTTTAGCATCACGCTTTCAGACAAAGGTCCCCCACGGCCTCCCCCCAGCTCGGCCCCCTCTCCGCTCGCCCTGAGCCTCCGGAGCCGCCGGGCTGGCCGCGGAGAGCCGGACAAGCCTGCCGGAGCCTCCCGGGGCCGTTCCGTGTAGCAGCAACTCAATCCTCACCAGTGCGCACAAAACCCACGCCGATTCTTACAAATAAATGCTAGAAAGCCACCAGGCCTCAGCCAAAGATTTTAACGCCGCACCTCTCCCCAAAAGCACGAAGGAGCCCGCGCCAACGGCAGCGCTTACGGCCCTCGGAGACGCACTATGAAACCGCTCTCGACGGATCAGCCGCTTCCTCCGCGTGCGGACACTGAGTGCCGGAGCCGAGGTGCCATTTCGGAGCCCGCAAACCGTGCGAGGAACCGCAACCGGCGATGAATCACCGTGCAAAGACTCCCCGCGCGTCGCGGCCCCGACGCAGCGAGCAGTGCAATCCACCCGTGCACAGCTGGACGCGCTGCAGGACGGATGGACGGACGACGTAGCCCCGTGCAGACCCTCCCGACGGGCTCTGCTCATCTCAGCCACGCGTTTCGTTCAGTTTGTGCACTCGTTGATGAGAAACCAGCCACCAGCCTTGCTTTTTTATACGCGACGCCGTTGTTCTTTTCCATGCTTGCTCGCACAAGCCCGTCCGCAGCGGCTCCCATCTCCAAGGGGGTCCCCGTGCCGCCGCGGAGGCCGGGGCGCAGGAAGCCCCTCTCCTCTGGAGGCCACACTTTAAAAAGCGCCAGTGCTTATTTTGAAGGTCTAAAGAGGGAGGAGTCCGAAGATTCAAAGAACTCTAAGATAAATAGTTTAGTCGACGTTTGCCTTTGCCGTTATTATCTGCGGAAGCTGCACGGATCTCGGGCAGCAAAGGAAACCGTCCTGGCCGGGCTCGGACCCGCCGCCCGCTCCCCAGCCCCAGGTGCTCGGCGCAGAAAACAGCCACGCTTTTTCGCGGGCAAGATCTCCAGGCTTGTTTCATCTTCTAATTTAATAATAACAACCTTGCCGGGGTCCCAGCTCGCAACGCAGATTCGCTCTGTTACTCCCCCTCCAGCACCCGGGAGACCCCCAGCAGCCGCAGTGCTTTTCCAATAGAAAGATATTAATTCTTTCTAATAAAAATGAGTTCTTCCCCGGTATAAAGGCTAGTTTTGGGGCCTGCGTAACTCCCTTCGTAACTCATCCTCTGTGTGTCACCTGCACCATGCACGTTAACGCTGCAGCTGGCCAGTCTCCTGCCTGCCGGCAGCACCATCGCGGCAGCAATCGCTCTCTTGGCTCTGCACCGCTGTAAAACAACAGCCTTTTCCAGAGGGCTACAAAAGCAAAAGCTTTGGAAAACAAAATGCATGGATATCTGCAATTTTCAAAGCACTAAATGCCGGCACAGGTAATTATATTTTGGCACGCCTTTTGGCTAACTCTTCATTTTTAAATCAGAAATGCAGTGTGAAACGGAAGCTGCCTGAGCAAAGCAGCCAGACCTTGCAGCAGCCTTCTTCCTCCGGGCCCGGACGCGTGCTTGGTTTGCTCGTCAGGGCAGCACCCGGAGCCGCGCGGGAAAAACCATTTTCTCTGCCCAACTATACGTAAGCAGCATACGTTTTATACCGACATGTTACTTAAGAATTAATAGCTATTTAAAGTCAATCCTGCAGCAGGCAGCTACGGCAGCACGCGCATGCTGCAGGTGCATTTGCAAACGCCGGCGGTGAAGCCCGGGCAGCACCAACGGGGCGGGAAGGGCCGCGGGGTTTGGTAGCGCTGCTGCGGTGCTGCACACGGACCCGGGAGCCTGTTACACCTCCAGCGACGGTGTCGTCACCGGCCTTTTTTTTTTTTCTTCTTCTTCTTTTTCCACCGTAGCAGGGCGGTGCAGCACCCAGCCGGGCCACCGCAATGAAATCGTGGTCCAAAACGTCCTCGGTGCAAGCCCAGCACACGGGATATCTTGCAGCAGCAAGCACCCGGCGCTGCACCCTCGAGCTCCTCAGCCCTCGCTGCTTCCTTTTTAAGGGAATCCAAAGACATTCAGCAAGGCAATACTGCAGTTCACCCTGATTCAGCAGCCTGTTTCGGAAATGCTGCATTTCTCACGACGCTTTCCATTGCCGCCCGGTACCCTCACCGCACTGCGGGCACCCCGTGGCGTGCAACCTGCAAGCGATGCTGTATATCCAAAACACCTCACCAGCAAGATGCCACGCGGAGCTGCAACACCGTCCCGCAACACCGTCCCGCAAGGGTATCGCCATCCCCTAGGATGGGGCGAGTCCCGTTCTGCCTCTCTACTTCACAGCCTGGATGCCCAGGTCAGTATCTCTCTCCAACCAAAACCAAACCAAGGACTGTAAACAGAACTGTTTGAATTCAGAAAGGATTTTTTTTCCTGCAGCTGCAGTTTGCAGGACTAAACGGCCTTTAATGGACACCATTTTACGATCTTTCCAGGTATTCGCCCCAGCTCCCCGACCAGGCGGGGAAGGCAGCTCTGCTCACCCAGCCACCGGTGCACCCAACGCTGCTCACCGCAGCGAGCGACGGACGAGAACGGCTTTATAACACACAAATTCCTACTAAACACCACAAAGGGGGGAAAAAGGAGGGATTTCTGTAAAAGAGACACAGACCTAGATTTGCACCAAGTTGACCATAAACACAGCTCATTACTAGAAGTGCTGATAATGCAACCGTCCTTGCTCACGCCAAGAACACCCAGTTTTGGAGCCCCGCTGCGTTTCCCGAGCCTTCGCCATCACTGGCGAAAATCGGCAGAAGCCACCGGCTTCTGGTCTCCACGTGGGGGAAGTCCCTGAGGCCAGAAACCAAAGGCACAGTCCGAACACGGGCGGCAGAAGAACGATTCTCCCATGTGAAATTTCAGTTTGGAACAAAAAACAGCAATCTGGAGACCTGGGACCGCCGGGCCACGCGGCCGGGTCACCACCGAGCCGCTGGCCAGCCACGGGCAGAAGGGACGTCACTCAGGGCGGCGCGTCCCAGCTTGCAAAGGGAGACACGTTCGTTTTAACACATCAGTCACGTTGAAAGCATCAAGTAGAGGCATTACCTTCTCGTGGTTTTCTATCAAGATTTCAATGACAATGTTCTGAAACTTGATGTCCATAATGGCAGCGACTGTTTCTTCCTGAGGCCGGAGCAGCGTCGGCCCAAACACCACACCCAGGTTGGCCACGGTCATCAGGTTCTGCTTGTGGTTATTTGCAACTCTGCAAAAATAAGAAGAAAAAGAAGAAAAGGAGGTGATAGAAACGATTGGGATGGAAACCCCTTCCTGCCCCGCGTTTGGCACAGCGCTTTCGATTCTGTTTACGCTGTTCGGAGTCGTGGTGAGCTCCTTGAAGGCTCAGCCATGTGGAAAAGTACAAATCCAACCTTGTGTTACTAGTGAAATTCCAGCCCTGGTGCGTTGACTAATCCCGTAAAACCCCAGTGCTGCTCTAGCCACCGAGTCTCATGTTGCAAACCACTCCCAGGAAAACATCTTGAATCGGTAACGCTGCAAGCCCTTCCCAAAACAAATTGCTGGACCTGGGACACACGCTGCTCTCCAAGCGGAGGAGTGACCTAATCCGTTCCAGCTCCCATCGCTCTCCCCCGGCGCGGCGCTCGCCTTCGCCGCGGGTCAGGCTTGCCGGGCCGGCCAACGCGGGCTGCAGAGGGGACCCTGGCCCCGGCCCCGGCCCGGGGACCCCCGGGGACCCCGACACGCCACCTCCGCCTGCTCTGCGGCCACCGCAGCCCGGCCGGAGCGGCTCGACGGGCAACGCCGCAGCCCCATCTCCACCACTCCCTGCAGCGGCTTTCGTCTGACCTCCTCAGCCAGGAAACTCCCGACGACTCCAGGCTGGGGAATCACAGAAATCTAGCTGAAGCTTTTACGCAAGTGTCTCCTCGCTTCCCTCTCTCCCCCCTTTCTCTGGGAGGACGCACAAAGCGAGCGGGAGATCCCGAGGACGTTGCTGGGACATCCCCAGAAGTTACCGCCGCGAGCTCGCGTGACCGATCCCACAGCCGAGACGCTGCCAGTGCTGCTCCGCCAGCGTGCTGAGCTCATCCCAGCCCCGCGCAAACCAGGGCTGTCCTAAAACGGTGCTTCCCACTCCCCCAGCCCTCGCTTTGCACCCGCGAAGAAGCGGTTCTTCACTCCTCATCGTCGCGGGGGGCTCCTGGGGCTGCAGGAGAGGACCCCCTCGCCGAGGGACGCCCGCCAGCGAGGCCAGTTTAGCCTGTTTTCCAAGCAGGGGAAGCAGAACGATCATCTCCAACGACGCGCCGAGCGTTCGCTTGGCTCGGGTTGGGCTTCCGAAGGTGCCAAGTCCTGCCCCAAGCCCCCCGGGAGCTCTGCAGAGCTTCCCGCCTAAGCGTAACCCCCGCGGCGCCAGGAAGCCCTGAATATTTCATCACGGGCGGCTGAGAAGCCGCCTCTGCCAGGAAGCTGCAGCGCGGCGGGCGACGGGCCGCCCCGGAGGAAGGCTCGCGTTTCGGAGATGATGGCTGCAACCGGCGCGCCCCGTCCCCTCCGGAGAGCCCCCATCGCCCCGAGACCCGACCGGAGCCGTCCCCGCCGCGGCCGCCGGCACGAGGAGGAGCGCGACGACGGGAGGAAGGCGATGGCGGACGCTGCCGGGATGCGTCGCAGCAACGCGTTCACACCTCTTCCCCCTCCAACCCACCTCCTCACCGGGACGCTTGCAAACGCCGGGGAAGCTTTTACACCGCGACGACGTCTGTATTTATAGACGCGTATTCACGTCGCCCTGTTTGGATTTTGAAAAATGCAGCGGTAATTCAAATAGTTTTGAGAGTACTTTGCAATATCGCACAGTAACTCTAATGACCTTTGGTGGTTGGTAAAACAACGCTCATTTATAAAAAACAACGACATTGATCTAAGTCGTACAAAATTAGGCCCCCTCATTTCTCATTACCGTTATCACGTAATACATCACTCTAATGAATTGCTTTGCCATGGCGAGGGGACGGTACACGCTCCCATTAATTACGAGAGATTAAATTATTAACGGCTTCCCAATCAGCACCCGTCCTGCAGTGCCGGGACGGGGCGGCCCCGGCCGCGCCACAGAGCCACGCTTTGCACCAAGCCGCTCCTGGCCACGCTCGCTTTGAGTCTGCAAAGCGTGAAACGCGTTTTGCCACCGCTCGGGTCCCGTTCCTCTCCCAAAAAAACCAGGGTGCTGTGAATCGGGGACCGCCGGCACGGGTACTTTTCCACCGGGGCTCTTCGTGACGCCCGGTTACCAAAGCTGTGCTGCAAAACATGATTCACCTCTCGCAGCCTCCAAGCTCCACATCCATTACCCGCACGATAATTTGCTAGGAATTATACCTCTTCACCATCCTTTGTACCAGGCAATAATACTGCGGTTGCTAAAGGTGGGGCGCTCTCATCCCAGAGGGGGTTAACGCAGGTGCGTTTTGCAGATGCTTCCCCTTAGGCATCGCTGGTCCCGCTCCTGCGCCTGCCCCTCGGGAGGTCTGCGCGTACTCGCTGCATTTTCTCGTGAACCCGCTGCTCCGTCCCGACCCCCAGCGCGCTCTGAAAGCGATTGCGCTAATATTAATCTAGACGGGTAGGCTCTCGTTTTGCTTTCTGCCCGCGCGTTGTGCAGTGACTTCAAGCACAACCGGGAGGCCACCACGAGTGCATCAACCAGCCAGGCAGAAACGCACTGAACAACCTCTTAATTTGCGCTTGATGCTTGCGGCACGCCGGGATATCAACCGGCTTTTTGGCTGGAGGCTGTTTTCTCCTCCTCCCGGCGCATGATCGCTCATGTGTCATCTGGGAATAGCAGGAGGAATCGGTCTGGCCAGCGCGGTGACAGACTTCATCGTCGGGGGGAGTAACCGCAGGCTGCCGGGCTTTTTCGGTGCAGAAAGGAAGGTTTTGCACCGAATCGGTGCAGCGGGCACCCTGGTTTCTCCCAGCACACTGCAAGCAGCGGAGGCCGGGCTCCTCCGCCGACAGCCCGGGGGGAGCTGCGGCTCCCGGGGCCGATCCCGCGGTTAAATGCACAGCACTTGCTCCGCTTTCGCTTTCCCAGCTCCAGCGGGGACGGGGAGCGGAGTAAATCCATGCTATGTGTTAAATTAGATTATGCCGGGGTTGCCTGGATACCGTATAATCACGGGCATGACCGAACATAATTTAATACAGAGTAATGGGTAGCCGGGCCTCAGCGCAGAGCGGGCGCGCAGGGGCAGTAAATATTGCTGCTCCGCGCCGGCTGGGAAGCGGCATCGCGGAGCGGAGGGCGAACGCCGCAGAGCCGCCTGCCTCGCGCGGGAGCGACGACCGACGCTCCTGCAGCCCGAGCAGCAGCTCATGCTCCTTTTTGTGGAAATGCAATTGAAGAACGCGTTTACCTCTCCAGCTGCCTGCACGGAGAGCGGCCCCGGGAGCCCTCCCGAGAGCCGGCGACCCACGCGCCGTCCGGGAGCGGGAGCTGCCGCACGGGAATCCCGCGCCGAGGTGCCCGGCACCGCGCTGCTGCAGGGATCTCGTGCATCCGCTTTATATATAAAATAAAGCAAGCACATATATATATGCATATATATAAAAGCAAGCAATGCAGCTACTTCACATCGCTACGGCCAAGACCTGTTCGGGGTCTCCCCATGCGTCCGTTTAACAGGAACAGCCAGCAACGCAGAGGGTTAGCAACCCTCAAATGATTTAGGCTGCTACGGGTAGTTTCCTACGAAGTAAATGCCTACGTTTGACTCTGGATGCAAATTAAAGACAGAAAGCACACAGCAGGTACACCGTCGGTAAGGAAGTGTCTATGGGCTCGCCAGCAGTTTCGTGGTGAACAACTCAGAGAATAATTCAGTGTTTGAACGGGCTGTAGGAAACCAGGCAAGGCACGAGGGCCGGGGAGCCCTGGGAAACGCTCAGGCCATCCCTGCACATCGCGGCGTCCCACAGGGCGAGACGGAATTCATAATTTAATAAACCATGATTTATAATGATAATCTATAATTTTAATAAATCATTATTTTACCCACTAAGGACGATGCCTGGCCGGCGGCGGGCACACGGAGGGGTTGCCGTGGCCGGGTGGGCTGCGATCCCATCGGAGCGGGATCACGGCTGCATCCCGTTGCCATGGCAGCCGCTTCCCTCTGCGCCAGGAGCTCTCGCGCTGCCGGCCCTGAGCCCCCCCGGCACAGCCCCCCGGCCGGCGGCTCCTTAATTGAAAGCCGAAATTGCCAGTGCCTTAACAGCAGCGCTGCAATAAAACCTACGGAGCCAGCGGAAAGCAGGATGCGCTTCCTCCCTGCAAACCACAGCATTCCGGAATATTGTTTCACTGCAAAGAAATAATACAGAAATAAATAGTTGTTGATTAAAAATATATATAACCGAGTCTGGTTTAACATTGGGCCTGTTTAATGTAAAGGGCAACCTAGAGAAACGCTGGTTAAAATTTGTGTCCCGCTCTGTCGCGGGGGGAGGAGGAGGAGGAGGAGGAGGAAGGGCCAGGGAGAGACGCCAGCGGCTTATGGGAAACCTTTTGCTCGCTCTAGATTCGGTCTGCTTCTGAACGGAGAGTTTCGGTTTCGCTGTGATGAGCTATTAGAGGGAAATCAGATAACTACGTGCTACCAGCAACGTCCGCCGACAACCGAAAGTTCAAGCCCAAACCCGCAGGATCTGCTCCCGGGCCGCACGGGGACCCGGTGCTGCTCCCTCACCCCGAGATCGCTGCTCTCCCGCGGGAGCTGCCCGGCGGCGACGGCCAGCCACCACGTCTCCACGGCAAACACGGGACGCTCCGCATCTCGTGCTACGCTACGGGGTGGTCGCTGCCAGCGCTGGCGACGCAAGTCCTCGTTTCACTTGAGACCCCCACTACGATAGCAGCGGAGATGATGCCCACGTGCAACGCAGACACAGGACCTCTGAGCAGTAGCAACCCAACGGGTAGGAGATCTGCGACGCTTTTTTTTCAAGCGGGCAAGGGGAAATGGGTCTGACATCTCCCCTCGGCGCTGCGCGGCGAGGTTCGGCCAGCCAGCTTGACAGGGACAGGGAAAAAGAGCCCGGGAGCGACCCGCGCCTGAGCCCGCCGAGGTGGTCGACGCACCGCGCCATGCACCGCCCGCGCCCGGGTGCCTGCGACGCGCACGGGCACTGCAGCCGCGCAGGGGACCGGGGACCCTCGCAGAGAGCGGGGCCTTTTGGGCAAGCAGCATGGGAGAAAGAGCTACGAGGAAACTGGGTTTTGTGTTTCTCACGCAAACGGCTAATCTGTTGGCAATCTAGCCTGAGCAGGTGAAAAGTTCATTTGTGGAAGGAGAACAAAAACTTTTGCTAATTTGCATGTCACAGGAAGCCAACCACACGAACTGCAGAGAACGGCCACGGGATTTCTGCTCCGAGTTCTCCAGAACGTCACACTAAAACCAAAACCAGAACGGTAGAAGGGAGACGGAGCCGGCGGGGGGAGGCTCCCGGCCGGGCACCGCACCCAGCACGGGGCTCCCGGGACCTGCCACCAACACCGGGAAATGCCTGGAGGCCTTGGGGCTCTCGGCTCCGACGACCACCTCCTAGAGCAGTCCGTGCTACGCGGACTTTTGTTTATTTGCTTCTGAGAAAGGAGCATCCGTGTCCAACAACCGCTGTTGCACAAGAAACAAGAACGATGGGTCTCGCGTTGGCAGCGTGTGCAATGCCGCGTTGAACCGGGCGCGAGACCACCCCGCTCTCTGGTCTCCACCGCTCCCCTTCCCCACCAAAACGGGCCGGAGCCTGAGCACCGGAGCCTTTTCTACTTCATTTTGCTCAAGAAAGTCGATTTTGGGAGGAGTCGAATAGCAAATGAGCACGCCTTGGCTCCAAAGCCACGTTCCAGGTTGAACGCTGCTCTGCGGCTCACGTTTGCCGTGCCGGGATCTGCCGGGGCACGTCAGGAGCCCCCCGACATCAGGCTGGGGGAGAACCAAAACCCTAATGGAAAAAGCTGAAGGTAAAATAGTCTTCAGGAGCCCAACGCGAGAACCAAGAGAGCAAATGCGGCTGCAGCATCACAAGGACACGCAGGTTTCGCTACCAAATGACGCGTGTGAGTTTGACCAAGCCCAACGGCCAGAACCGTTCGCCCATCCTTGTCTTTTGATGAAGCTACAGGTGGTTTTGGTTAAATGCAGTAATTAAGTTAGCCACGCAACACGGTCGCTCTGAGACTTCAAACTAATTTTCGGAGTAATCTCACCGCCTGCCTCCGACTGCAAAGATGCACCAGACTTTACATGGACCCAAACCGTGACGGAGGAGGAGGAGGAGGAGTGCCGTGGATTTCCCGCGCAGATGCAGGGGCAGCTGAGCCTGGCCGGAGCCACCACCTCCACGTTCGCCCCACCGGCCGGCCCACGCCAGCACCGCGCTCCCGAACCCGCCGCCTCCCGACCAAATTACTCGTGTTTTGCTTCGTTTTTCCCACTCGGGAACAAAAAACCAAACAGACAACCGGCTCCGCTTGCTACTGATGTCAAAGCATCACAGCGGAAAGGATCATTATCGATCTCAACAGGCTCGGCGCCAATTAGGAAGAGGACAATTAACCACAGCTGCTCGGAACCGCGTTTCCAAAACGAGGAAGAGAAACACCATCTGCAACCCCCATAATACGAAGGAATTGCATCGTAGTGGGCCCAAACCCCGGGGGAAACGGCAGCCCCACGCGGCAGCCTCCAGCCCCTGCGATGGGCACGATGAATTATATCTCGTACGACCTTTCAGACCCTTCCTCGCGATAAACTGCGCTTACTTGATTACCGACG
Organism: Dromaius novaehollandiae; assembly: GCF_036370855.1. NCBI lineage: Eukaryota > Metazoa > Chordata > Aves > Casuariiformes > Dromaiidae > Dromaius > Dromaius novaehollandiae. Next base: position 22,086,980 of record NC_088112.1, on the reverse strand, counting down.
TAAGCACCCAAATCCTTCGAGTCACTCAGACTCTTTAAGTCCTGCTAAATTCCCCGGAGTAACTGGCAGCAACTTTCTCAATCCGATTACAGAGTGAGTGATAAAAGGTGACTTTTTTCACGTTAAAAAAAATAAAAAAAAGTGCCGGCCCGCACACAGCTTCGAACGAGCTTCCCTTACTTGGCAGGAAAAAGCGTTGGCTTTAATCAGCGCTGGCACATCTAGTGATAAAAACATGTGAAAACAGAGCACAGACCTTCTCGGAGAGAGGTGCGGGGCCAAAAGGAGATTATTCAGCAAAACAAATCCAAAACGCGCGAGTAACAGTGCGTGGCTAGGTGACACGGTGGGACGGTGCCTGCGCGGCCGGCGAGCTCGCTGCGGTGACCCCGAGGCTCCGTCCCCCCTGCTCTGCTGGGCGCAAGGGGAAAAACACCCAGAATAAACACAAAAACTACGGAAGAAGGTGCAAAGAGCTGCCCGTCACGAGGGGCCCGGAGGCACACGGTCCACCGGACTGAGCTCCGGCTGCTTCTAGGGGAACCGCTCTGTCCAGCTGTTACAGATGTTCTACCAGAGGGGGAAAAACCCAACACAGCTTACAAGCATTTTAATTTGACTATTCATGGGCAGTTTCTCTGTTCAATAGTAGCGTGTCCTCTTCAGTATCGGCACGGATCAAATTTGATTGCTTGGAAAACCTCATTGAGGAGACCCAAAGCGTTGAGCTTTGGTGGTGGGAAACGTCCCTACGACAAGCCCTTCGGCTAACACGCGTGCTCACGCAGCAGCGCTTCATCTTCTTGGCGTCAGTTCATCATGTAGCTTGCAAAAAAAATGTATTTTCTGTTTTTAAGCCAGGGGACCACGAGCACTCCCACCAGCCGTGCCCGGCGCACATAACGAGGTCCAGGAAGCAACAGATCGATGAAGCACCAGCGACTTGTGACAGCTGCAAGGGAAGGAGAAGGTACATGCTGGTTTTGTATTTTAATTCCTTGAAAGACAGGGCTCGCTCTGGCCTGAGACAGGAATAACCATGCATTTTTTAGGGTCATCCAGAGCCACACCAGCTCCAGCTGCTGCATCCCGAGGGCTGCCGGTGGGCAGGGGTCGGTGGATGGAGACCCCGCCACGGGGGCCGTTCAGCTCCGCAGGGCTTGGCTGCTCTGCAGAGACGCCGGAAAAAACAGCCAAGAAAACCGTTTTTCAGGAACACTGAACCGCAGCTGGGTTTGCCACAGAAATCCTGACAGCACAGACACGTCGCAGGAAGGAAAATTAAAGGTTTCGGCTACTCATAGGTCAGAGATTAACATAATAATGGCAAGTTCCACTGGAGCTGGGTCGTGGGGAAGAGGAGGAAACCCAAAGCGTCAAGTTAGCGATGGGAGACCGCGAGCGCGGGCTGCTCACGTCGTGCTACGGCAGGAGAAACGCGCTCCCGAGGGCGCTCGCCCGGTGACGTTTAACTCGCATTAACGACGGCCACGTTAGACGGCGTGACCACGGCCTTGTCCCTGCTGCTAAGGGCAGCGGTCCCGTCCGAGTCCAGCTCCTCTCTCCACGCAGCCTCCTTGCCCCCACCGCGGGGTTTCGGGGGCAGCCAGGCACTCTCTCCTTCCAGTGACATCTTCCCTCGCTCCGAATATCTTCTACGGATATGCAGCCTTATCTTCCCACGCTTGTCCGTCGCGCCGTCCAGCAACCGCGGGCAGCCCCAGGAACGCCCGGAGCAGCCCGGCTCTCGCAGGGCCGCTGGCCCGGCGCTCCGGTCCCGCTGGAGCAACACGCCTCGCGCTTGTGCGGCTTCCTGCCTTTCTCCGAGATAATATTTTCCCCATTAAATAACCACCATGAGCCGTCTCTCTTCCTAAAATAGCGAGCGCCGCTACGCTCATTGTTTGTTTATGTTTTGTTTTAGTTCCTTCCCTACTAAAACAGCCTCCAACCCATTGTGCGACCTGCCTCCCCCCATCTCCGTGCCACCAGGTTTTCCCCTCCTCAAAGAGCACTTGCGGCGTTACGAGATCCCTGGCGCATATTTGGCTGCTGGAAGCACCTGGAACTCCCTCCCGATCCCTTGGCTCGAGCCTGCGAACGCGGAAGGTTTGGAGACTCGGAGCTGAACCAGCCCTTCGGTTTTTAACAGCCTTGCTGCGGATTCCATGGAACGGATACAAACACATGTCCCAAGAAAGCATCTGAAGTCATTTTTAAACATAACCCAAGTATCACTTATTATTTTCTCTCTTACACAAATAACTCCAGGTTTCCCCAGAGTTCTGCTGAGTTCTCCTGCCGAATTTCCTACGCTGATTAACTCCTTCCGCAGCTTTCCGAGTCCTCTCCCATCCCGCCGGCTCGGGAGGGCAGGGATGGCCTCGCAGCCTTGAGGCTGCCACAAGCACCTTGTGATGCTTCCACTTTTTAAGCACTAATCAAAGGTTTCCACGGTAACCAGCAAGAGCAGGAAGAAGATGGGAAATTATAGGTCAGCTCCACCATTGAAAGCGAGAAATTTATTCGACTCCTTTGCCCTCGGAAAGTTTCAGGGTGACCTAAAAGTATTGATTAATCAGGGTGCATAAAGGCAAAAACACAGGCCACAGAATAGTCTTGTGTTGTATCAAAGAAACAGCTTTCAGGCCTTTAATGCTAGGCTGGGTCTGAAGCCCAGTGATGCTCTTAACCCCCACGGCACCTTCGGGGGAGCCCACAGCCGTTGCGGTGCCGCTCAAAGCAGCGCCAAGCTCCCCGCCGCGCCGCGCCGCCGACGTAGGTCTCCTTCCTCCTCCATCTCCTTTTGGACCAGCTTTTATTTCACTCACACAGAGATTTCCAGCTACCAGTCAACCAGATATGACTCAACATCACACACGCAAACAAGGGAACTTTTCTGCCACTATTAACTTTCAGAGGAAGTGGAAAAAGGAGAGAAAAACATGTCAGTCATATACCTACTTTGCCAAGTGGTTCATGAGCAAGTGCAGCATCTGCCTGTTCTTCTCCGGGAGCCGATGAACGAGGCTGTGGATCTCGGACACCCTCGACTCCTGATTCTCCAGTTCTGCATTGGAAATGAAGGATGATTTATCTCTGCTAGAGGGTTTTTACTATACAAAACAAAAGCCTGCAAGCCTGAACAGTAACACAGACAGACGTCCTGGGGGCCTGAGGCTTCCACCTCTACCCAGGCACGCTGCAGCCACTCACGACCACGCTTCTTCCTTCTACCAGCTCCGATCAGCCTTTTTAAAAAGGAACAGAGCAACGGGCTGAAACAATGAGCTGAAAATAGACAGCAGCTGCACAAAGAGCCCGCTGCGATCAGAGGACGGGCTGGTTGCAACTTGGATGTTTCTCCAGCTTCACAGGCGGGACGCATCAGCACCTTCCTGCCCAGTGTGCTTTCAGGCACCCAAGGGTGCTCCCAGCACAACACCGGGACAGTCCAGCGCCTGGCCGCCAGCCCCGGCTGGGTCGCGGGGGCATTGAGGCACGAGCCCACCGCCCGCGGGGAGGCATGGAAGAACTCGCCCTTCTCGGGTCTCTGCTGCCGCTGCACAGCCGGGTGCCGTGGGCTGCGTGAACCCCCCTAATCCTTGGCAGGGCGAAGCGGAGCAGGCGAGCTGCCCTCACCGGGCCCAGCTGCAGCAGCCCTGCTGCAAGTCCGCGGGGTTCTTACGTTCGGTGGCACGGGCTGCACGTCCGCGTGTGACCCGCTCCCCCTCCCTTCAGGCTCGCGTTCTAGGCAGGCAGGATCTCCTCCGTGCACAAGCCACGCCGTGCATCAGAGCGGCCCAGCGATGCAGGTGAGGAGGCCGCTGCCCCGGCTGCTCTTCCCGCGGCACCAGCTGGCCGCCGGCACCGCGCACGGACCAGCGCCGCTGCGGGAAGAGCAGCTGCTTGGGAATTACTGCTCCCGCGTGATGCCTCCTCCCGCACAGGCGAAGGAAAGCGGCACACATCTCGACCGCGACCGATCTAATCAAAACACCGTAAGCTTTGACTGAACAAAAGCCTCACTCGTCTGGGGAGATGATGGTTAGAAAGCAGATAACTGCGACAGCAGTCACTGCCTTCAGCAGCTTCCCCTCTCCCCCGCAGCACCTACGTGTCTTTTCTCTCCAGTAAGTCCCAAACAACAACGTGCCCCTTGCACCTCCATTCTTATCCTGCTTTCCCGGATCCGTGAATAAGGAGGTCAGTGGGAAAGTCGCAGGGGAGAGGCTACGCGCAGTTACTTGCAAATTATGTGCCTCTTCCCGACAGACGCCTCAAACATCAATAAACTCACTTGCTGCTTTGATGAAGCTTCTTTGAAACTGATACATCATGAGCGGCCCCGGAAGCATCCTGGAACAAAAAAAAAGGAAACATGAACAAAATACGTTTGAGCAAAAGAATACACAGAATCGCAGAAACATAACTTTGCCATTACCATAAATTCAGCCCCATTCTTTGAACTAAGCAATAGCAACTCTGCTAATTCCTCTCATCATCAGAAGCAATAGGATATACCGAGGGAGCTTCGATTTATTCTTCCTTCTTTTTCCTTCTTTCCTTCTTTCAATTCATTTTTAACTTCAGCATTCCTTCAGTAGCACAGGCTGAGTTTTGCTACATCAGTGAGCTCAGGATTTTCAAATATGTTTAAAAATAAATTAAAAAAAGAAACAAACCTAGTCATAAAACTCTAGCAATCACTGTTCTCACTAAATTCCCTCTTGTTCCCTCCTGCTTCCAGATCCCTTCAATGCAACATATCGGTAAGCTTAAGCAGACTTAAAATGAAAAAAAAAGACTGTTTCATATTGAATGCTGATGAAGTTTGGGGGCCTGGTAATCCTGGCTGGAGGCATGCACACGGCGGAGCAGTGCTCCGGCAGCTCTTCCCACGCATCCGCAAGTGCCCGGTCCCCGCTGCCGCAGCTCCGCTGTCCTCCCCCTCAGGACCTCCCTGGATTTGCCACTTCTCCTCAGTCCCGACCTTTCTGCTCGGCGAGCAGCTATTCCCGTGCTGCTGACTTCCCTCGTTGCCTTGCAAACAACTCAAACTCTGGAGCAAAGGTTGCCAATCACACAAAATTATGTGGTGTTTTGTGATTTTCTAGGCTGAGATCCATGACGCTAATTACATTCATCACCCTAATTGGATTTAGCTTCTCTCTTGCTCTCTCTCTCTCTCGAAAAACCAAACCAAAACAAAACACACAGAACGGCAACAGAAAGCGCAAGCCTGCAGTCACAGCAGGTAGCGGCATGTTGCGGACAACGAAGCGCTTAGAGCTGCCAACAAACGAACGTTTCGGGGAGATAACCCGCGATGCTAACGGCAGCAGCTGCCCTGCAGCAATTACTCCCGCAGTAAAGCCCAGCACCCAGCGCCGGCCCTGCGGAAGGGCCGCATCGATGCCGCGGCCCGAGCAGGAGTGCTGCGCTCCCCGCCTGCCGCGTACTCGTCACGGGGAAGCCGACAGCAAAAAGCTCGGGGAGAGGCGTGGACCAAGGCACGGGTGCACAAGAAGGAGCTTTTAAATCCTGTTTGTACGATGCACGCATCTGCCAGAGAGCTCAACATATTCCCCATGTGCCGCTCAGAGATGCTGGAGGGTCAAGGAAAAGGCCGGGATAAACTCCGCAAGAGCAGTTTCTTCTTTAAGTGCCCTTGGAAAGCATCCGCGGTGGCGGGCGGCAGCGTCCCCGGCCCTCGCAGGTCCCCCCGCGGCCGCACAGCGGGAAGGAGACTTGGCCCCTCACCTCAGGTAGGTTTTCAGGGCGCTGGTGATGGTCTTGATCTCCCACTCCGCACAGATCTCCGTTTCTGCTTCACTGGCTGTTTTGGGGTCTAAGGAAGAAGAAAGAAAGAAAGAAAGAGTGAGCCCAAGCCACGGGAACACAGCACGTAGCACGGCGCATCAGCAGAACACGGCCAACCGCCTGGGAAGATCTTCGCGCCCCGTTTCGTTAGCTCTTCCGAAAGCCCTAGCGACCGCGAGCGCGTCCCCCGCAGCCACTCCTGCAATCAGGCCGAATCCGTGACGAGGGGTGGGACGCAAGGTCCACTTGCACGGGACCAAAAAGAGGGGGGAAAAAACATTAATCGTGAGCAACGAGATGGCAGTTTGACTTCAAGCGTGACGTCAAACGGTGCAGGAGACCGTGGTGTCCAACGTGGACCGAGGCAGCTTGGTCGCCGCTGCGAGCCGCGGGCAGGCTGCAAGGAGCCGCGGCAGCCCAAGCGCGCGCGAGCAAGCAGCAGCGGTGCACGTCTGCTTTAATGCACCGCCACGCGCCCCCTCCCCGCCGCCGCTCCCACGCCTCCTTCCCGGGGCTCCGGCTCTGCTACGGAGCAGGGGAGATGCCAGAGCCAGGTCCCCCGCTCACGGGACCTGAATCCCGGATTTGCTGCGGCTGCGTTAGACGGAAACCCCAGTGGGTCTTCAAAACATCTCGTGATGATAAATAGCTTCTCCTGAGAGCATCAGCTCGGACGGAAGACGGTGGCCGCACACCCGAGCAGGGGCCGAGCTACATCCCGCGCCGCCGCTGCAAGCTCTGCTTGTCCCGTCTCCAAAGTCCCCGGAGCCTCCGATATGGAAACCACCTTCCCGCTTGAGCCGAGGACGTGCTCCATCCCACGTCTAGACCTCCGGCGTCCTTCGCCAGTGCTGCTGTGACCACCTCTATCCAACCACCCCGAAGGCGGCCTCAGAAACCCCAAAACTGATGCAAGTCAGGAAGAGAAGCGTACTTTTTTCCCCCAAAATGAAGACAAAAGATGAGAACCAGACGTCCCTGCTCGCCGAGCTGCGCTTCAGGACATCTCCGCTGTCTCAGGATGAAGCTTTCATCTCCGTGTCTTCACCGGCCATGCACATATTCACACCTTTGGCCTCTGCCTTCATCCTCCCGCGTCAGCCCGTAGCCCCACGAGGCCCAAGTGCCCCGAGCTCGGGCAAACGCTCCCGGTCCCGCGGCTCGGCCGCGTCCCGTCGCACCCGCGGAGCTGCCCCTCCGCCCCGGGAGCCTCCGCAGCCGCGCTGGTTCCACGGCTGGACGCTGCAGCGTGCTCTCCTCCGTCTCCTCCGGGGCCTTCCCTTCCTCTCCGCATTCTTCCTCCTCCTATCTTTGCTTTCAAAGACTCCTCTGAAGCACTCAAAAAAGCGCGCAGCGGCTCTGCACGATGCAAACGGGAGGCTCCGGACTTTCCGAGGCTGCTCCGAGTCGGCCGCTCCGCTCCTCGCCGCTCCTCGCCGCTCCGCAAACCACCAACCAGCTCCGGAAGCCACGCGTGTTTGCACAGAGCTCGGCAGCGAGACCAGTACGGCGCTATTTTTACCCATTTCCATGAAAACACCTTAAAGCTTTGAAAATAAAAGAGCCTTTAGGAAAGCGGTGACCACTCCTTTCCCTGGCACTTGCAGGCGCTGAGGTCCGGCGTCGCGGCGCTGCTGGGAGAGGAGCCGTCGCCTTCGACCCGCCGCCCGGCACGGAGCGATGGAGCCTGGCTCGGCGCGGCTGCCGGCACCAGATGGTCCCAGGGGTTCGGCTCGGCGGCTGTGTTTCTTTTCGCAGCCATACATAATGCACTCTTGAATTTTAAAGCAACAGGTAAACACGCCGTAATATTAAAACTAATTAAAAGAATGCACTGAATAAGAGTTAGGATCTCCCCTAGGGCAAAGGGTTTATTTTAATTAAAAAAAAACATCAAGAGAAGCACTTGAAAAAGTAAACATTTAAAAAATGTATATTCACACCAAGATCACGTGTGTCTCACATTAATCACACAAATGAACACCATCCTTCCTTCCCAATGCCAAGGCAACTTCCCGCTGCGATGTTAATAGGGTAAAGATAAACCTGGCAGAGTAAAATACATATATATATAGAGAGAGAGGTGTGTGTGTGTGTTTATATATATACACACATATGTATATCCTAACTTTTTAACAGCAAGGCCCTCACAGAAGTCGAGCAAACAGCTCCAGACTGGATGTCTTTTCCAAACCACATCCAGTTTTTAGGCATGCTGTAAGAAATCCTACTGGAAATGCTATGGCCGGCCTCATGCAAAGGCTCGGAGCAGATAATCGGCTCTCCTTGACCTTCAGATTTATGAGTCTGCAAATGGTTAGCTTTGCGGGTTATAGACGCAGCATCTGTCTTCCGAGCCAAAGAAGGACGCAGCCAGCTCCGCGGGCTGGCTTCCATCCTCACACAAGGACAAATCTCCACGTGAACTGGTGCAAATGTGAAACAGTGCCCATAAAAGCAAGGAGGTGTTCCCAGGCCAAATCCGGTTTTAACCCCGCTGCTGCTTGTCGCTGTGCATCACTGATATGATGTCTCTCGGCAGATGCAGAAAAGGTTGAAAGTGAGAGGGTAGGGGGAAACGGCGTGAAAAAATAACTTCCCTAAAGCTTTTATTCCAGCAGATGCTGAGGGAAGCATTCTGCTCTCCCCCGCCGCTACCAGCCGCTAGAGCATCCCTCCGTTTGCGTCCGCCGCAAGCTCCTTCTGCAGGGCCACAAACGTCCCCGGGGCAGCACCTCCCTGCACCCCCCGCTGCCGCACCGAAGGGATTTACCCCCGGTGCCTCGCTCGGGGATACCTGACGAAATAAAAGACAGCTGCAAAACTCCAGATTTCAGGCGAGAAGACGTGAGAACGTGCTTTTTTATAGCACGGACTATGCAGAACTCGTCCCCCGCGGCCGCGCGCGCGGCGCAGCCTCCTGCCCCAGCGCGTCCTGCCAAAGGCCCTCGCGGCAGTGCCGCTTACAGCAGCCACCGCTCGCTGAAACGTGATCTTTCTGCCATTTAAACTGTATGTGAATCATTAACGCTGCCCACATTCGTTTCTAAATATAAGGGAAACCTGAAGTTGCAAGCAAAACTGGGCTTCTTAGTTCACGGGCTTTTGCTCTGAACAGGGAACATTGAGTAGAATGGTGTCTGCTTTCACCTTTCAGTCTTCCTTCACGGCATCGAAGCCTCGAGGGGCAGGAGAGAACAAAAGGGGCTTTGACAGCTGACACACGTCAGCGCGATGCTTGCTTTGCAGACAGCCTGCACGCTGCAACTGCACTAAGATGATTTAATTGCCTGCGATTCTGAGGAAGCTACGGAGACACGGGCTTGCAAAGAGTCCCGGCGGGCGGGTGGCACGGGGGACCCACGCCGGCGGTCCGGGTCCGCGGCCGGCACGGCGGCAGCAGCCCTGCGGGAAGCACCGGCACGCGGCTGGACTCAGCACCAGCCGCTAACGAAGACACGCCAGGACACAGAAAAGCCACGAGCTATCTATCACCGCGTTACGAGACACACGGTCGACAGCTGAGGGGCTTCAGTCACTGAGAAGATAGCGGACTCTGGACGGTGTCCAAAACTGCGAATCCCCCCGGCTCCAGGGAGCTCGGAGGACAGGCAAGCCTTGCCCTCTGCCGCAGCCGAGAGCCTCAGAGCCCGACCGACAAACCCAACGCGTGCAAGCGCAGCCGCGGGGACAGACTGCGCCCTTGCACGAAGCAGGCAAGCTCAGCTGCTCCGCTGGCGCTTGAGGTGGGCGATACACGCCGGCAGAAGCAGCAGAAGCAGAGGACCTGCCACGTCAGCGCCGGCGGCAGCGGGGCAGCCAGGCCCCGGCCCCTTCTCGTCAGCGGCAGCAACGCAGCAGTGCCAAGCGCGTGCGGCGCGAGACGGGTCCGGCTTATCCGCCGCGCTGGGTGGCTGGCGGGACACGCTCACGTGCTGCAGAACCCGGCCAGACCCTTATTACTCAGAGGAAGAGAGTCGGTCCCCAGCTCTTGTGACTGCAGACAGCTTTCCAAATGCCAGCGCGCAACCGGGGCAGAGACGTCCCCTCGCGCCAGCCGGGAGCCCGAAGCAGCGATTCGGGGCGTTCCCCTTCCGCTTCCCAGCAGTCTCACCGGAGCATCAGCTTCCCACAGGTCAACGCTGACAACCTAACGGCCACCAAGGGTTTTACTCAACGCAGGTTTTAACGGTGGGAAAAGAAGGGGGGATTGGGAGAGGAGAGGGAAGGAGACTGAAAGTGAAGCATAATGGATTAAAACTCGCTGCAAGGAGAAAGGAGCACTGGTGCTGTGTGACGGCACGCAGAAGGAAGCTGAAAGGGGAGGGAATGCTATAGGCACATGGAAAAAGAGAGGAAAAGAAAGAGGAAAACACAAATGTCACTCATTTGTCCCAGGGAGTAACAAACACATTCAGAAGGGTGCTAACAAATAATTGAGCGTTCGTTTCCTAATTACTGCACCTAATTCATAGGGGTTTTGCCAAGTCTGACAGGCACGAGACAGGACCGGAGGAGTCCAGCTGCCCCTGCTCCAGCTCAGCCAGCGAGAACCTTCTCAAAGCTGCTCCTCAGCTGTGTCACACGCACGTGGGGACGGACCAGCTCTCCAAAGAGCACTGAAAGCAACGCGCAGCGTGATGGCAGGGCGAAGGGAGGCCGGCTCGCGGCAGGGCAGCTCAGGCGGCTGCAGGACGCAGAGGGTTACACCGCCGGGCGCCGGGGCGGGAACGTCCTCCCGGCACGCGGCCCCGCGATCCGGGGGGCCGGGCAGGGGCTGGGTCACAGAGGAGGGCCGAAGGGGCACGGCAGGTTTTGCTGGACCAGACGAGACCTGGAAGGGGAGCAAAGAGACCGGAGGCACGAGGCGGGAGTGACTCACCTCCGATTTGGGGCTGGGCATAACCACCAGGCTACACTTAACACCGAAGTTCCCGACCAACTAGTGTGACCCCAGACGCGGCTGTGCAAGGCTGAGGGGCGATGGAAACCCAACAGCACCAACGAGCAACGCTCCGAGAGAAACCAGCTGTCCCAGACCTACCCAAAGCCGGGAACAACTACCAGCTCGCTGACAACCACCGACCCGCTTGCTCCTGCGTGGATCGGTGCCCGTGGGAATGCCGGTCAGAGCAACGAGGCACTCGCCGCAAGCGATGCATCCTCTCCCGCGCCTTCTCGTCTGCTAGCAGAGGCGGGCAGAGGCTGCTGGGCAGCTACGGGGTGGCTGCACATCGCGGCCGGCGCTCAGAGCAGCCCTGCCAGCAGGCACGTGGCTCGGCACCGAGCGCGGCCGTCGGGCGACCCGACCCAGCCTCGCCTGCCCGGCACCCCCAGCCGCCGGACCCGCCGCCTCGGGTCTGAAGCGCGAGGAAGAGGCATGCTCGGGAGGCCCGAGCGGGGCTGCGCTAAAACAGGCAGGAGAAAGTCCAAGGGGAAGGTAACGAGAGCCACAGGCAGCATGCAACGAAGAGGGAAAACAATTAAAAGTATTCTGGGAACAACGGGGCGGGTATGAGATTAAAACACAAAGCTTTTAGCTCTTTCTTTGAAGACTTCAGTTTGCATTCAGAAGGCTGCCGAGAGTGCTGCACACGCGAGCAGGACACCAGTGACGCCACCAGAGACCTTGCAACGGGGACGTGCCACGAGTCCCACCTTCGTCACCTGCCAGTGGTGTCCTGCGGCCTCCCGGCCCCTAGCAGCTCGTGGTCCTAAGGGCACAGCCGCCACGATGAGGCACCGAGACAGGAGCCTCCCTCCTCGGCTGGCAAGACTTCAAAGCAGCACAATCTACTTGCCTTTAACGCAACAGGAGATACTCACCCATTAATATGCTCAACAGCTTTTGAACTCTAGAGTTTACTCCAACGATTCGGTAGAGCCCTTGCTCATTGATCCCTGGGGAAAATAAAGAGTTTATTAGGAGGATGTCAAAAGCACTACTAACATTTCTTTCATTTCTTTGGCCTAACAGCAGCAATAATTAAAGCCTCTCACCAACTGCGTACAAACTCGCATCCCAGCTATTATAGAAGAGGGTAAAATTTGGTTTTGATGTCAGAGCTTTCATGTATTCATTAAAAGTATTATCCCCAATTAGCTCAGGAATCAAAGATACAAGGACACGTTTCCACCGCACCGCTCATCAGCGAGCGAGCACGGCTGCACCGTGAAGGATCTCAGCGGCAGCTTTGGAAAAATTTATTGTGCTGAGTCCTTCAGGTTGAGGTCTGAGCCTTCTGTGCCTTCTTCATAAGGGCCTGGAACAACAAGGCCTTGAACAGAACAATATTATTATTCTTGTAACGCCAAAAACGACAAGAAGTCTAGACCTCTTTGCTACAGCAGACGACAGCCAGACAAAGAGTGAGAGCAGCCCTCTGTCCACCAAAGCATCTTTGAGTTAGGGATGCCAAACCTTACAGCCCAAGCTCTCTCAGCTTTTTCCTAATAATTGTATTTGCCCTGTTTGCTTGCTGGTCTCATCCATCCCTTTGTTTTTTGTATTTATTTCTTTGTTCCCCTATGGCTTTTAAAGCACGACCTGGATGTTACAGAAAGTTGTGAGTAGCATGAAAATCTCAAAATATTCTTCATGTGGGAGGTGGCAAAAGCCCAGGAACCACCGTGTCATCCTCTGCTCTCGACAGCAGCTCCTGCACTGCTGCAAGTATTACGGAGAAAACACCAGGCTTGGAGAGCCCACATCACATTATACTACCTATGGGCAGGAGGAAGACCCCAGGGAAAAACCACTGGCAGAAGTACTGGCAATGCAGACCTTTACTCGAGCAAAGGTTGCCTGTGCGGCCTGTTTCTTACCCATTTATGTACGTGCAGACAACAGTTCGCACAGAAACGATGTGAGAACAAGACCCATATTTCACTGCGAGGTGGCTCGGATGCCAAGATTGCCCATCTGTACATAAATAGCCTTTGCAAGAAATTTAGGGGAAGGACTGAAACACACATCTATTTATTATCCCAAACGAGAGGAAGTGCTTTGCATAAGTATCACACTGAGGCACGCTCAGACGAAGTCTGCAGCTTCATTCCTTTCCCCCCAGTTTGAACATCGAGTGCATAATTTCCGAATTCAGCTGTTTCTGATGTTTGCTTCACCGCTATTAACCGAGGCCACACGGCCCACGCAAGGCTCAGCAAAGGCATGTGGGTGAGCTCACTGCAGAGGTGATCAGACGCGGGTCTCCGAGGGTTAATGAATCATTTTTGCCCATGAAAAGAGCAGGTGAGCAATTGCTGCGCTAGGCACAGAGGCAAGGCCTTCCCCCAAACCCAGACCACCTGGCGAACTGCTCTACCTCTTGTTTCAACAGCATGTATGCATTTCTTGATGATGCTGAAGCCGATATTATCCAGCTGGGCAGCTGAAAGGGAAGAAGAGGGAGAAGGGGTCAACGCCTGGCGCGGGCAGGGCGTCCCGCCGAGCGCTCCGTTCGCCCCGCCGCCACCGCCCACGCGCAAAGCGACGTCGCACCGCCGCTCGAAGCGACGCGGGCAGGACGGAGCAGGCGATGGAGCAGGTGCGGGTGGAAGGAAGGCACCCGCACGCTCGCCTGCACCGGGTCTCAGGCCGGCGGCCCCGCGCTCGCGCCGTCCCCGCCTCCCGCGCCTCTCCTGCACGTCCCCACGGAGCAGCAGGGCCCCCGGCTACCTGGAGATGCAAGCCCACGGTTGGCCAAAGTATGAACTTAGGATCAAGGTGAGACAACCTGAAGGAAACTTCCCCCGGGAAGTTGATACTAGGTGGCTTGGAAAAAGTAAAGTCACATATATTCTTGGCCCAGCAAATCCCTGAACGCTGCGCAAGCCAGCTTGCTTGATCCGAGCACCAGGTAATTCCTACAAATCCTCTAAAACCTCCACCCGGTGAATCAAACCATCGCTGCTGCTGCAAAGAGGGCTTCATCCCGAGGCCACCTCCACGGGTGCCGCGCGTGGGGCTGCCTGCGCTCGGAGCGTGTGACCGGCTCCCCGGGGAAGCAGGCGGAGGCTTTGCGGCTGCTCGCGTTTCTCGTTGCTTTTGAGTGTTTTTGTGCAGATGCATTTTTTTTCCCCAAGAACAAACCATACGACAGGTCAGAGCACTGCAAAGTGCCATGGGCTAGGGAAAGATAATGAGAAAGAAAAGGGAAAGAGGAGGAGACGAATAGGAGCAGCAGTAGGAAGACAGAGCGAGGAAGTGGACGGGGAAAGCGTGGAGGTAAGAACATGGCCCAAAGAGGAGAGAAGGGCTGTGGCAGAGAGCAACAGTGTGCGAACATACTCCCGGCTGAGCCCCCCGCCAGCGCGGTCCCGGGCGGGCAGGGACCCGTCCGCGTGCACGAGCCGCCCCAGCCCTCGGTCAGGCCAGTCCCACTGCCCCCCCGGTGCTCCCGCCCCGCAGCACCCGTCAACCAAACACCGCTGCCTCCCGGGAGATGAAAGCACCCAGCTGCACAACAGCGTCTCACGCACGACGCACAAACCACCCCGTTTACCCCTTCTCCCATGCAGACGTGCACAGCTCAAGAACAGCCTCTCCTTTTAATAGCACAAATGAAATATTTATTTGGTGCAAATTAGGATGTCCTTAGGGCAGCTGACTCTGCCCGAGAGTAGGATCTAAACCATTCATGTTAGTGGAATGCGAGACTCAATTAACTCAAGCTGTTGCAGGCTTTCAAATTTAATTTAAAGGGGTTACTAATATGTGGATCCAAATACCTGCTGGAATCCCGAAGCAACATTTATCCCTGAGTCAGCTTTCCCCTGCGACGCGGGAAGCGCTGCCTGCAGTCAGCTATTCCTTACGGGAAATTATTTCCTCTCTGTATAAAGCTTTGGGGAACCTTTCCTATGGCAGAGGCCGCGCAGGGAAGGGCGTGCGAAGTCGCCCAGGACTTGGGGACCAGCGAGCTGCGGTGCTCGAGGTGGCCGGACCGGGTCCGCCTGCACCGCAAACCCCCCCAGCTGCAGCACGGAGTACAAACGCCGGGAGGAAGACGATCCTCGGGAGCGGTCACCAGACCTCTCAGGTCCCCCACCTGCAAAATGGAAGATGCAGCATTTTCCCCAAAGGGTCTGACCCAAGGGCTGTACAACATTCTTAGGATTTTGAACTCCAGAAGGCAGAGAAGGTCTAGTATTATTTTAAAAGCAGGTGACTACGTACTTCTGTGTAAGCACTAGGAAATGCAAGGTTGCAGGAGACACGAGATGAATTTCTGTCTACAGCACGACAGGAGCGGATCCATCGCCTGGGGCTGGCAGTGCCCTCACAGCAAGGCGCACATGCAATTTTATTCCCTTGCATCCTCCCTGTTCCCGTCATTTACGTAAACATACTCGACTCATTGGCGGTGCACGTTAAGCCGCCGGCTCACCGGCTGTCTCCAGCTTGCACGGTGCAGTCCCGCACTAATCATCTGCTTCCGAGGTCTCTGCTGGTGTTAGCGCTGGCGTGAGGAACGCAGAGGAACCTGCAACAGCCCAGCAGCTCTGCTCTACTTCTCCGGGCGAGCGTCCCGGAGCGCTGCGCCAACACAAGCGGTCGAGTCGCAGCAGGCTTGTGCTACAGGATGTGTCCCCAAGCCCCACGGGCCGCGCTGAGCTCCTCGTGGAGCCCGCAGCACGGCTCCAACTATTCTCCGAGCACAGACACGACGTGAAAGCAATGGACTGTTAATCGGTGGGACAGACCCAGGGAGCCCAGGCCAGTGAAAACACAAGCCCTGGGTACTTGCAAAGCAGGACACCGTGGTGCAGAAACACTTTCACACAGACTAAGCTAGTTCGGCAGGTCTTTTTAGCTTTGCTTAGTGCTAGTCCTAACCCTGATCTTTCGGCATCCCTGTGCAGCGCTGCCCAGACACATGGCTCACTATTTCAGGCTCTCCATCACGCACTTTTAAGCGCCGTTCCTGCTAACCTGCAGTTTTCACTCAGCTCCTAGCGCGTTTGCATTTGAGAGCATGACGCTTACAAACATCTGTCCTTCTCCACAACTTACTCCCGCTGCCGAGCCCACTACTCCGGCTCTGGGCAGGAGCTTAAAACCACACCTCTCGGCAGGGCTCGGCAACAGCCGAGGGGAGAAACAGGAGCAGCCTCTCCGGATGGAGACGACCGGGCATAATCCTCCCAAGTAGACGAATAAGCTCTTCAACTCGTTGCTGAGCTCTGGATCAGGAAAGGTTGGGGATTTATTTGCAGTAGTTATATCCAGAAATAATATCTGATTAAATATCCAAACTGCCTTTATTCATCCTTAAGTTTAACTTTTAATGAGCATCATAAAAGCTCGATTTCCCCTCTCACAGAAGAAGCTTCTCCGTATCTCATTCATTTACCCAATGATTCAGTCCAGCAGCAGCACAGATCGAAGCTGGATTTGAATCTGCTGCTGCTCTCCGTGCAAGGGCAGCATCTCAAAGCACAGCTGAGACGCGGTACTCGTACCGTATCACGGAAAGATTTTGGATCAGCAAAGGTGATGCACGTTGCCTGTGTTCCAGCTATTGCGTGCACACACGTACTTAACAGACCGTCAGGTAAGCACTGTATTCCAGTGCTACTGAGCTGGTCTCATCGTATTCTATTTCTGACTAGTAGATTATTTCTATTTAATCCACTGATTCGTTCGCTTTATGCTGATACGGCATATGAGAGTGTGGTAAGGGGGAAGAAGACTGAGTCAGCTCTGTTCAGCCTCGGGCAACCTTGCTGACCCCAGATGTGCAGCCATCGGTCACTGCAACACAAGGTCACACCTGGCTCTTCCACACGCCCCGCTACACATCTCCACGTCGTGGAGTGAAGCGCCAGGACTACTGTGAACTATTTCAAAGACTATTACGGTATTAAGAGCCACAGAGGGAGGGAGAAACCAAGAAGCGGAGACCAGGGAGAAACGAGTAGCTTTATCTTACTGCAAGTCTGGAACTACCAGTGAGCTGCCAAGATGCTGGGAATGAAGAGCCCTGGGGAAGGATCCTGGGTCACCCAGTAACCAGGCCGCCAAGACGAGCGGAGACACAGAGCAAGGTGTGGAAACACTCCAGGTCTGTGAAGGGTTTATAAAAATAAAGACAGTTTTCAGTGGCGTTCTGAAGTAGATGGGGAATCAAGTGGGTATGGATAAAAGACGCAAACATGGTGGTGAGGGGAAGGAGAAGGGAGTTCTTCGGTGCTTGCCCACGCAACACGCGCAAGTGGCCTAGAGGATGTATTTTCGGAGAGCAGGGCAAGTGCTCTCGGGCTGCTCACTAGTGCATCAAAACTCATTTAGTTCTCGCAGCTCGCCGACACGCGTTCCCACACACCCTGCCACTCTGCTCTGCCTCCTCCTCACTCCAGAGAAGATTGAGATAAATCACCTTGCAGGCTGATGGCCATCTGGCCGCACAGCGGGACGTAAAATCCAAAAGCTCTGTAAAATTAGATAGTGGCCAAAAAGCAGACCTCACTACAGCACTTTGAGTCTCTTTCAGACTAATATAAGTAAGAGCAGGAAACGGAGTTCTATAGGTTTTAAGGGTCAGGAACTGCATCCGGACTCACTTCAATTACAGTCATTTCAAGTCCTTAGAGGAAGCCTCTGTATCAAGGACTGCGTGGCAAGAAGCCAGGCTCAGAATCAATTTTAAGCGTGGCTGGTGAGGCAAGCAGTTCGCTGCAGACACGGCTTTAATGAGCGCTAAAACACAGTCAGATGTTTGAACACGGCAGCAGCAGCTCTAGTCAGAGCAGTATGTGAAAATAATTGCTACCAGACAGGGCAGGAACGCTGTTACGTAAGCGGCTTTCGTCGGAGGGCCCCAGCGCGCTCCGCCAGACGCGGGCAGGGTCGGGCGAGCGGGGAAGCAGAACCGTTCTCACGTCTAAGGTGGACCAGCAGAGCGGAGACGACGCTGGAAGAGGAGCAACCCTGCCAAAGCCCTCGCGGCTGACCAAACCCCGACTTCCCTCACGCGGGAAGGCGAGCACGGAGAAACTCGGCGTCTTCGAAGCTCCGCTGCGCTCTGCAGAGCTGCAGCACGGGCCGTGGCCGGGCCAAGCCGGGAAGCCACCAGCTCCCGGGTGCTGCCTCGCCGCTGCTGTGCTCCGGAGAGCCGGCTGCCGGGAGAGGTCCTGCTGTGCCAGGGCAGGGGCAGAGCGTCGAGCCCGTCTGTCCTCTGTCCCCCAAAACCTCACCTTGCCCTGCTGTAAAATGGGCAGAGGATCGGGCTGCTCCGAGGCAGGTTCCACGCGCAGCGGGCGCGTTACCCCCACGACCCGTCCTAAGCGCGGAGCACGATTTCTAACGCTGGGAGCACCACTTGCATTGCACGACAGCTAAAGGAATGCCTACGGGATAAGACGCGAATGCAGCAATAACGTGGCAGATCCGGAGGGAAGGGAGAGGCCGCAGCAGCGAGGGCAGAAATGAGGAAAAGACTGTTTTATAGAAAGGCTGAAATTGGGTGCGAGGAACATTATCTGTAAATTATACCTATTATTGTGAGAAAAACGCTGCTAGGTCAAGACGAACCCCCCCCCCCCCCCCGTCTGAGACGGCGTACAAATGAGCTATTTGCTAACCGTGAACCCGGGCTGGGCTCCTGCGTGACCAGGACTTGGGGGAGGAGGGACGGGATCGGCACTTTGAGTACCGCTATTACGGCAATTGAAGCCTTTCGGGAAATGGCTCAATTAAGGGTTTTGAAACATAGGACACGAGAGCTAGGACCAGGTGCAGCCACTGCTCCAGCGAGAGAAACAAGTGCCGTCTTGACTCCGGCCCTTGACCGCCCAACCTACAGCAAAACCAGCCCGTTTTAGGGGCTCTCGTCGAGACGCTGGTTAGGCAGGACCTCCCCAGGCTCCACACTGCTCCAGGTCCCCTTTGGAAAGGGGGGGACTCCTCCGCAGCACGACGGAGCTGGGGGACACACCAGACTCCTCGTTTGCGGTTCGGAAGCGGGACTTTGCTGGCCCAGGACACCCACGCTTGTCCCCGCGTGGTCCCTGCCCAAAGCCCCCCGCGCGCCCGGCAGAGCCCAGCGGCAGCTCCCCACCTGCAAAACACCAACGCGGCCGCGCTCTCGGGGATACGGTCGTGCTTGCAAAGAAATACTTACTGCCTTCGCTTTGGTTGTCCTTGTTGGAGTTGTAGACCTGGAAAACACAAGGGGAAAGGCTCGTAAGACCCTGCCTCCGCTCGCGAGGGGCTGCCGGTGCCTCTCGCGGCGAGTCCCCGCTGGCCACGGCTCCCGGGCCCTCTGGGGTCCTTGGGACCTCGCCGAGGAGGCCACGGAAGACCTCTACGTGCAAAAAGCCAGGTCTTCGCAGCTTCGCGGTTGCGGTGGAGCAGCAACTCGAACGCTTTTCGAAAGGAGAGCACGCAAAAGAGACGAGGCAAGAGCAGAAACTGCAGGAGCTTTTAGACAAGGCGAGAAACGGGCACGCTTCTCCTCCGCTCTCCTGGAGAAGCATGGAAAGGAAACCAACCTGGAGGGAGGCAGGAATTCCCACCACGGCTCATCGGCGCGGCAGGGACAGCCGGGAGGCACCGGCGAGGCAGCGAGCGGGCAGCGTCCCCGCTCACAACCACCCGACGGAGCGGGACGGGCAACGGGCAGAGAGGGAGAAACGGTTGACGTGAAACGCAGCAGGACTGGGCAGCGGACCGACGTGGCCTGCACCGAGCCGCTCTCCCAGCCCGGGTTGTGGCTCGGTCCCGAGATCTCCTGCGTTCAGTATTGGTGCTCTTCCCCGTCCACACCGCTCGCACAACTCGGCTGCCTTGGATTAAAGCAACCGCTTCGATGGATCAAACGAAAGGGGAAAGAGCAACGGCGGGAGCTTTTCATCACGGTTTAAGCACAATGTAAAAACGCAGCGTAATGCAAACCACAGCTGTAAGACCAGCCTCCAAGCGTCTCCCCGCGACGGACAGGGGCAGCCACGGGTTCAACTCCCACGCACAGCCCACCGCGGAGCTGGCTCTGGCTTACCCACGCGGCAGCGAGGACGTTTTGGAGCAGAAACACTGACACAACTTACAGCCGCTCTGAAGAACAAATCCACGAGCACTTCTCGCCCGAGAGCCAGCAGCCCCTTCCCGGGCGCCCGTGTCCCAAGAAAACACAGCGGCAGCCAGCAGCAGCGGACAAGAGGCACTTCTGCAACCTCCGTTACCTCTCAAACATGCCTTCCTTGGAGATCATCAAACACACATGTTATTCCCAGGTTTTGCTCACCGTAAGCCATTGCACCAGCCTTGCAGGGAAGCCACCGAGGCACCGCTACACCGGGCTGCGCTCCCGTGGGCACCTCCCCGGTGGCAACGCGCCGCCCCGTCGGTTGCGCCTGCAAGGTGGCCCGGTGAGCTAAATTAGGGAACTTAATCAGCATTAAAGACCTCTTTTTCTTCATGTGCCTCTTGCGGGTTTATTTTCAGCCGAGGTCCCTTGCTGGACCCCATCCGGGGCCAGGCCCACAACCGGCCGTGCCGGCGCGGGCCGAGGGCGGGCAGGAGCTGCTCGCGCCAGCTTTGCCACCGCGGGAAGGATTTGCGGAGCCGTGAATTTAACGGTGCAAGTCCAGACTGAGGGTTGAGGCAGAGACACTGATCCCTTTATGCTAATAGCCAATCTTCTATGGCATTTTCCACAGCACACCTTCCCTCTCCCCCTCCGAAGGCATCCTGACACACAGCGCAAGAGAAAGCCGAGATTCTGCTTGCAGGAAAAAATCTGTTCATCCCACATCTGGAAACCGAGGGATGATTCAGCATCAAAACCAGCTGCAGTCAGCAAGCGCCTTTTCCTACAGGAATAGTGTTTGTATCACAAAAATAAAATAAGAGAAAACAGGGAAGAAAATAAACAGAAGGCTCCTCGGCCGCTGGTGCTGCCTAGCAGGCCTGGCTACGAAGCCGGCTTTCCCAAACCGTGTTTTTCTCTCCGACGGCAGCGCCCGTCCTGGAGGACTTGTTGGAGGGAACGCGGGAACAGCTTGCAATGACTCCTTATTCCCAGGGACTCCCAGAGGCACGGCCTTCCTCAGGATCCCGCTCAGCCGCCAAGCCCCACGCTCCGCTGCGGCTCCCAAGAGCAGAAGCCAGATATCTAAGTTAATAACATACAGCAGAGAAGCGGGGCTCGGCCATGGAGCTCTGCTCTGGGGCCTGACGCACGTCCCTTATCTGCTGGCCTCCTCCCGCGAGTGTCCTCCGCTGTCCCCGGCCCAAAGGAGCCGTTGCCCGGCGCCGGGTTTCGGCGCGAGCCCAGCAGCCACGCAGGGAGGTCTGCTTGCCCGCCCGGCCGTTCTTCCAACGGGGCTAACTGAGACAACAGCGAGGCTGTTCATCATCGGAGATCGTTCTTCAAAAAAAATAAATGGAAAAGGGCAGACAAGGAAACACAATATCTTTGTGCCATTAATTGTGAAGTGTGCACACACAGTAAAAAGGAAACTCCATGCAGAGGTCAACTACGCGGCTATAAAACAAGGAGATCCTGTCATCCCGCATCCATCTTCCTAAGGACAAAGCTTTCACCCTCCGTCAGGGTGTTAATCCATTAACACCGCTCCACAACATCAAGGTTTTAACCAAGCCCCACTTCTGTGATCCCTTTCATTTTCCAAGAAAAACATCACTTTTAAAAACAGGCCCTTTCTTGCAACGCCTCAAGCCTTCCGGAGAGAGAGATTTTTTGGTGCAAGAGAAAGTCTCCGCGTCTGCAGAAAGGGCTGTAAACGGGCTGCGTGTGTAAGAGGTCCCAGAAGGAAGCTCCTCCAGGCCCTGAGGGCCGTCATCGGCCCCGCCGCCAAACGCGCGCACCGAGCGCAGCCCAGCCGCGCCCGGCAGCCGGGAGCCCAGCTCCCCTCCGGGGTCCTGGCGCGGCAATCGCCGCCCTCGCCCCGCCGGGTTTTGCGGATACTGCTATTCCACGCTTTCCGGAACAGCCTGGAGAGCGTGCGGGGCTTACGGTGCGTTCAAGATCCAGCCTCACATGCAAGTGCACCTGACGGACCAAACTTCTTCTCCGTGAAGAGGTGCCGCGTTTTAAACAGGTGCTTCTTATTCATCGAACCCGTCTCCACTGATCGAGCTGGGGAGACCTCCAACAACCCGCACAGCTATCGGCCTGCGCCTTTCACGGGTCTGCGTCCGGACGAACCTAGCTTTCCAAAATAACAAAACAAGACATAGTCTTTGCGTAGGCATGTGACTCTGGAAGTAATTCGTTGAAAACAAGAAAACTCTGAGAGCTTTGCAGAACGCGGTGAGCTGCTGAGAGCTTGCGACTGAGTTTGCACAAGCCAGACTACTCGTTTTAAACTATTAATTAAGCAAAACAACCACCCATGGGGTTTTCTGAATGTGTAAAGATTTGATAGTGTTGGCTGTATTTTAAATACACAGATGTCAAAAATTATCTAAGTTACTTTAGTGATTTTGGGGGAGATGTTCAGTTTCGCTATCATTTCAAAGAAAAGCTGGAACTGAATGGATCCACATGTCAGTGTGGCAAAAGAATGAAGTGTGGTTATTAGCTATGTGTGTTTGCATATGCATCTGCACACAAGCCATTTTCCTGTTGTTAAAACACTCCAGAGGAAATGCATCTAAACCCAAAAAGCTTCTCATAAAATCAAGAGCTTCTTTCACTTTCCAGTATCGTTCTCTGCAAAAGGCTAGGAAATTTGACGGAGCCCGCACTTGCGCCGAGGTGAGGGGCCAGCGCTGCACGCACGGCAACGGGCTGGGCGATAAAACTCACAAAACTGGGGCTAGCGAGGAAGTTGGAGCCAAAGCCCTAATGCGCAGCACCGCCGCCAGCTCAGCATCACGCTCCCGCTAATTATTCCCACTTGATTGCATCTTCAGAGCCAAAGCATCTTTACTGGGAAGTTTCAGAAGTGAAGTTAATAGAAAATAAATATAAAAACCTAATGCAAAATTTGCAGACCTTGATGCCTCAGTGCTCTAAATTCATACTGCAGGTGGTCGAATGCCCTGAACAAAATATCTGTTCTGGTGGAAGCTACTTCTGCTCAACCTCTGCAGCATCACTTCTATTTGGAGGATTAAACAAGGCTTTTGTGACCTGGTTTTAAAAAATTCTGAGATCCATCTGTGAGTAAACCGGGAGTTTAAGTAAACAGCGTTACAGAAATCCCAGATTAATGGCTATTTTGAAAATTTCCTGCAAAGTTAAATTAAAACACTCCCACAGAACACTCACGCTGCGTTCAGTTAGTGACTCAGTATTTAAAAGAATTTGTGAAAGAAAAAATTAAGTCTTCCTGGTAAAGCATTTCACCAAAGCTATGCTGTATTTGGCAGAGAAGGCAGTTTTATGCAGACCATCGTAGGCCTGCGATAGTCACGCGGGCGCTAACGAACCTTGGAAAGCAAAGCCCGACCACGCCGCCGCCGCGCCGCTGCCGTGAAGGTGTTTTACGTCCCATCTGCAGCCGCGGGATCCCTTCCGAGCCTCCGGCACCCGTATTTCCCTTGACTCACGTCTCCAGCATCACGTGGACCAAGGGCAGGCAGAAGCAGTGCAGTACCCACCCATTCGCCCCCCCAGATTCCAATTCCGTAATTACAACATACAAATATTTAAGTTAGAAACGTGGCTAATGAAGACACGAGCTTAACCAAAAAGCCTCCTAGAGCCACCATCCTGCTGCCACTTCTGCTCGCGCAGGGAACCTACGAGCACCTTCCCCACGGGTTTTGCAGCCCTGTGCCGAACCAATGGCACACACGAACGTGCAGGGAGCAAACAGCTAAAGCCCGACCTGCGGGCTGGTCAGGATAAAATTGGAAGTTGTGGGTAACAAGAAGAAAAAAGGAAGGAGATGGGGGTTTAGGTGTGGAACTCACCAAAGAAGATATTGAGTAATTCTAGGTTTATTTCCTCTTTCAGGGTTCACCCTGGTTGGCCATAATGTCTATTAACTTCCTCGATAAATGAACTGCGCTTTCATAGGGCAATTGCATGTGTGCAGACACCCTTTACAGCAAACGTTCTGCCCAAAGGGCTGGGAACAAGAGGAAAGAGCTGCCCGGCTTCTCGGGGGTGGGAGACAGCGGTGGTTTACGGAAAGCCTTCACCATCCAGGGCGTCAGCCGTCCTGCTTTGCAGCCACGGCCGCGGGCTCTCCGTTTGGGAAGGGAAACACCATTTCAGGCAGCGGGTCCCTGCCCTGGCACGGAGGATTCCTCCTGCACTTCTTTTTCTAGCGTTAGGACTTACCCTTCCACCCAGACTTTCCACTTCGACTGAAGCACGCTGTCAAAACGGGCCAGTGCTGCCAGACTTCCCCGGGCTCCCTGGAGGAGCGCAATGTTTTCAACGCAGTGAGCAATAGAAGGAAATGCTGCAATATTATGCAATTTCCTTGTGATTCATATTCAGAAATCCTCAAAACAACCATGAACAAGTTTTTCAACTTTCAGCTCAGAAGATGAACAAGCCAAAAATGTATAAATAGAAACCATTATATGCCCTGGCCATCGGTAGCCCAGCCAGCTTGCCAGCTCCCCGGGGGCAGGTCGAGAAGACACGGGCAGGGGCTGCACGGACCTTTTCCCCACGGGTTTTGGAGCCTTTCCATAAACGAAAGGGGAAACAGGGGGAAAAACGGCACGGACGCCTGGGTCCAGCCGTGCAGATTTACTAAGGCCAGACCTAGGCCAAAGCTACTGGGCATCAAGACCTATCCTGGAGAATTTGTTCCCAACCCTGTGCAAAGAGGTGGGAGCCGGACAAGCAGCAGCCGTAAGGAAAAGGTTTGTGCGAGTTATCCCGCAACGCCGGGAGGAGAAAGCCGCGCCGAGGACGTGCCACCGGGCTCAGGTGCTCGGGGAGGCCAGCAAAGACCAACTCTTCGATTCACCTAGCGCTTCGGTAGCGCACAAAAATCTTCTCTGGTGTCCTGTAGCGAAGAAACTGCGACAGCAGGTCTTGCGTGCTGATCTTCGGTGGCTCAGAAAGGATTTCGAGAGAGCAAAACCTCTGAGTTATTTAGCACATCTTCCGTTTAAAAGGCAATAACGCATTACTTTGCTTCTACTGCCAAATACTCCATTATTTCACAGCAATTCAAGGGGAAAAAAAAGAAAGTGATAAAATTACATTTTCAAGCTTAATTTTAGCACACATGGGTGGCACATTTTCCCTGATTGCAAACAGCATAAGGAGGCACCTAATTATTTCCTCAAACTCCCGGCAGCTGCCGGCTCTTTCCCAGCCTGCGGCAGGGCCGGCCCGCGGGCTCGCTGCTTCGGCTGGCCGGCCACGGCATCCCTCGGCCCTACCTCCCCCCGGCAGCTGCCGCGTTCCTGTCCCGGGTTTTCCGCGTTGTTGCTAAAACCGGCCTCGGCAAGGCCAGCGAGCCTCCGGGCTGCCCTGCCTCCACCGGCGCGGCCACGGGGTCGCACAGCGGCTGGGCTTGGCGAGATCTGGAGGTCGCCTAGTCCAAGCCCCTGCTCCAGGGCCCTGTCCCGACGGCTTCCGAGTCTCTCCAAGGATGGAGGCTCCATGCACGGTGCCGGTGGTCGCGAGCTGGTAGCACCAGCCGCAGCAGCGACGGGTGCGAGGGCTGCCCGGCCTGGGAGCAAAAGGCGCAGGGAAGCAGAGCCGCAGGGAGCCCAGGGTGGCAGCACCGTCCGCACCGGCACCCGACGGGGGACCCAAACCAGAGCACGCGGGAGCAGGTGCCACGCCAAGCCCCGGAGGAGGCAGGGACGGCTGGTTCCGCCGTGCCCCAGGGCTTCGCACCCGGCCTCCTGCAGCAGCAGCCAGGGCAGAGCAGAGGAAGGACGGAAGGATGGAAGGATGGAAGGATGGACAGATAGATGGAAGGAAGGACGGAAGGACGGATAGATGGAAGGACGGATGGAATGATGGACGGATAGATGGAAGGACGGATGGAATGATGGACGGATAGATGGAAGGACGGATGGAAGGACAGATGGAAGGAAGGACGGAAGGACGGATGGAGGGAAGGATGGACACAAGGAAGGATGAACAGAAGGATGGAAGGACGGAGGCGAGGAGCGGGCGACCTCGGCAGAGGCCCAGCCGGCGGTGGGAGGCTCCCGTGCCGCGGCCGCCCGGCCGGCGCAGGCTGCCGGCAGAGCCCGGGGCGGGAAGGCTCCCGCGCAACGCGGCCCATTTCCTCGCTGGAAGCGGGACACCCGGCAACCTCGGCGCAATCCGCCCTGGCTGCTGGCTCTGCCTTATCAGCCCTGCTCCGTTCTTGTCCGGGAGCCAGGTTTCGTACTCGCAGCAGCGTTTTCAGAGCTCGGCTTCACCACGTTGCGGCTAGAAATAACCTTCCTCGCGCTCCGAGCCAGCGCGATATAGATAGGAGCGAGATCTCTCCCGGCCCACGTCGCTGCAAAGGGGGAAGGGAGGGACAAACACGCCCCGACTCCAACGCGAGCGGCTTGGCAGGGCAGCGCGAACCCGCTGCGACATTCTGGTTTCTGTCACCCAGGCGAGGGCTGCTCATTTGGAAGGGGGTGGCCGGGGTCCCTGGCGGCTCCGTCCGTCCGTCCGTCCTTCCTTCCTGCCCCGCGCAGAGCTCACCCGCGCTCTCGCTCTCCCCCCTCGCTTCCCACGCAGATTTCGACCCCAAGCTCATTAAAAAAAAGAAAGAAAAGCAAAGAGAAATCGCAGCGAGCCATCTGGGGACTCGGATCCTCCGCGCTGAACTAAGCGATGGGTCTAATTAAAACCAAGCCCGCGTTTATCGCGAGCGCAGGCACCCCCGGGGCCGCGGCCGCCGGCTCCTCGCCAGCCGTCTGCGCCGCTCCGCTTCCTACCCGAGGAGGACGTTATTGGGTCGGCCGAAGGAAAAAACCACCTTGGTCAAACTATCGACCCACCGTGTCCAAGTGCTAAGCGGAAACCAAGCGGCAGGCGGTTTAAAACACCCGACCAAACCAAACCAAACCAAACGAGGGCAGGTGGAAGGGGCAAAGCACGTTCGCTCTACGCTGCTCTCCAAATAACATAACTAAAGGTCAACTGGTTTAGCAAAATACATTTTTGGAATAACTAAAGCACTTAAGGCTTCACCGAGCAGCACTTCTGAGCAATGCCGGGGAGCAGATATGTCCAGCTCACTCAAGTGACAGATTAAAAGCGAAAACCACGACCAGTTTAACAGCTTCCCGCAAGTTTTCCAGGATGCTTGAGCAACACCTTGCCCGTCCTCCTCCGCCAGCTCTCTGCTGGCCGACCGGCAGCCGCAGCGCACCAAAACCAGCCTGATTTTACGTGACATGGTGTCACCTTTATCTTTAAAGCAACTGTGGCACCGCCACGCCTTGCATTCCCGCCCGAGGAAAGAGGTTTTGCACGGCCCCGCTCCTCGGGCCGCCGCGGAGAGAGGGAGAAAGCCGCGACCGGCACCGCGGCGGCTCTGCAGCAGGGCGGCAGGTCGGTGTCTAGCGGGGACGCGGGGACCAGCGAGAGGAAGGAATAAAGGAAGTGGTTTGTTTGACAACTGGTTGTGCAATGAACCAGCTACTTCCATTTTTAATTCAGAGCGGAAAAAGTGGCCAAACACCCTATTGAAAGCAGCGGGGAGGCTGGTGCTGCTGCGTGGAGCTACTCCCTGCGTTGCCAGGCCGTTCTCGGCTCGCCCGCTTGCACGGCCCTGAGCAGAGCTGGTGCACGCAGAAGCAGAAGCAGAAGCGGGGCCAGCACGTCCCTCCGTCCCTCGTCTCCGTGGCCCCGTCAAATCCCGGCTCCAGCCTGCCTCCGCGGGCACCGGCCAACAAGGTGACATGGGAGGAGGCCAGCGGAAGCACCAGGGCCACCCCCTCGCAGGGCGCTGAGGTCCTCGCTCCTGGGACCGGAGCCGCCGCGATCCCTGGTTTCCCACGCGGGAGTTAAAGACGGCGACAGGGAGAAGCTCCCGGAGGGCTGGCCCGGCCCGGCCGCGCCGAGGGAGGGCTCTCTGCTGCTTTTAAGATCTCCAGTGTTTCTCGATGTTTTTTCCTGTTTGCGACCGAAGCGGCTCATCAAACAAAGGACAAAAGCCTCGCAGCTTGAAGCAGCCACGGTTTTGGCTTGTAAAGCCATCAAAATCCGAAGCAGCACTTACTGGAGCCGTACCTAAAAGCCTGGAGCCAAGGCTTAGGACCTCGCTGCATTAAGTGCTTTGGGGACAAAATAAAAGCTTGCAATCTTCGCGTGAAGTCGCTACCCACAGGCTTAAAGCAAGCGATAAAAGAGGAGAGGGAGAAGGGGGAGCGGCGGTGAGAGCACGCGATGCCAGAGCCCAGGCGCAGCATCGTGCGTTGTCCGTCGGCCCAGAGCGAGCAAGGAGGAGAGCAAGCGGTGGGAAGCTCCACCAGCAAAGCAGAGGCAGCGGGATGGAGAAGCCGCGGGATGGAGAAGCCGCTGGAAGGAGCCGGGTCGCGGGAGCTGCAGCAGGGAGGAAGAACGCGCCATAAGCAAGCAACCCCGGATAGGACGAAGGCCGTGGAAAACTGCAAGACAAAACATAGACAAATAACCATCTTTCCCTGGAAAACACGCGTTTGTGGGTGGCACGGGACTGGGAGAGTGAAAAGAGGGGCTCGGAGAGGGACGCAAGGAGAAAGCTGCACAGACGAGCAGGGACGAAGCCCCGGCGCAGCGGAGGAGCGCGGGCGACGAGCATCCCCGGCGAGGGGAGGCCACTCGCAAGGACCAGCCGCAGCCAAAGAAATTCTGGATGAAGATTTTTCTCCCATCTCTAATAATTCAATTTTGCAGTTGCTACCAGTCTGGGGCTCAATTTACAGCCAGCGTTCCTGCAGAAGAACACCGCTGATATTATCGATAACTTGAGCAATTAGTCCCCGAGCCTGATCTTGATGCAGCACCGCCATAAATACTGCATCCGAGCATAAATCAGCAGCCCTGGCCTCCGTCAGCGCAGGTTTAAAGCACTGCTGGAACCAGTCGGATCCGCTGGTAATGAGTGCGACATAAAAGCAATATAGAGCAGGCAAGTGACCTCTGAGGAGCCAGAGATAAAATGAATTAAAACGATAAAACAGATTTGCAGCTTCCAGTTAGTTACGCTGGAGCGGGAGGAGGCTGGGAATCGGTACGGCCGGTATCCAGCCATCCCTCCGCGGCGTCTCGGGTGCCGTGATTGAAGCCCTTCGAGTTCATTTATTTTTTGAATGAGCCAAAGCGACAGGAATGCCGAGGCTGAAAGCCCTGGATGGAGTTCAAAAGACATCGTTTCCACTGGGAAATTAATCTCTCACCATTTTGCATAATTAGACAAGGAAAACGAAAAACCATTTTGGAAAGGCCTCCCAGCAGCAGCACGCGGTGGGCTTCGCTGCACCAGCGCTGCGTGACGTCTCCCGGGCAGCAGCGGCGAAGGAGCCGCGATCCCGAGCGTCCGCGGGAGCCGGAGCGGGGACCGGGCACGGGGAAAGCGCTACAGCCGGCGCTGGGTTTTCCCACGGCCCGTTTTTGCTCTTGGAAACGGAAAATGCATTTCCCGACCTGCCGGTTCTGCACAACTCCCTAAACACACTCGAAATGAATACGTAGGGGAAGAGAAGAGGAAAACCAGCGTGCGGGGATAACGCTCGCCCGGACCCCGGGGCTCCAGCGGGCCGCCCGCACGTCGCCGCCGCGCCCAGGTGCTCCGGGCACAAGTGCGATGAGCGGGCTGGTCTCAGCTTGCCCTCTAGTGGAGAGCGGCCCCCACGGCACCCCCCGCCCCGGGGCCTTCTCCATTTTGTGCTGTCCTCGCGCAGGAACCCTCCCACCGCTACGCCCCGGCTCTCCCCCCGGCCACGCGCCTCGGCTCGCCGCGGCCCCCCGTCCCAGCCGCCCCGCGAGCCCCCGCGCTGCCCCGCACGGCCCCGGCCGCGCTGCCGACGGCGCTTGGGAGGGTGGCGAGCAGAAAGCAAATGGTCTCCAGGAGACATCTCACTGCCCCGGCGGATAAGCACCGGGGCCACAGCCGTCACCCGAACCGTGCCGGGCTCCGCGGGCAGCTGGGAAAACCGAGGCAGGTTTGCAGGCATCGGAGCGGCGAGGTGCTGGGAGAGCCTTCCCGAACGGGAGCAGAACCCAGCTGCTCCGTGGAGGATGGAGCCTCGTCCCGGGGACCAAGCCAGGCGACCGGTCCCTCCCGGCCCGCCGTGCCCGACTCCTGGACGATGCCCTGAGCCTCTGCTCCGCTGCCTTTCCATGCAACGGCCAACCTCCAGCTGAGGGACCAATTCCTGCTCTTCCAACCTCACGGAGCATGCCAAGGAGTTGAAGGGGGGTGAGGGAGCAAGGATGGGAAGGAGGGAGCATTTCGGGGATCTGCCTCCCCGGAGAGGGCACGAAGCACGGGTGGAGCCGGCCGCCCCGCACTGCTTTAAAGAATAGAAAAGCAAAACAAAACAAATCGAGCAAAGGGCAGCGCGAGGCGAGCGCCAAGACCGCTGCTCAGAGCCCATCCGCGTCTCGCTCCGCCCGGATCGCGGGACGTCGCGTTGGCCATTTAACACTAACTTCCCCATCGCTAATCGGGGCTACGGACCATGGAGTAACACAGCTTTACGGCGACGCGATCTAATACGCTCCGTGTTCCTGTCCCTCTGCCTGCTCCTACGTCGCCAGGCTCGTTTTCTGTTGATAAACATTTTGAAGTCCCAAACGCTTCCAAAAACTCGTGCACGTGTCTGCTTGTGCTGGCGTGGGACTCATGCCCGAGGTGACCGACCTGCTTGGAAGGCGGCAGCAGGGACCACCGCCGCTGCGACCGCTCTCGGCGCTGGGCTTGGCGCGCAGAGCCACCAGCTCGCTGACACGCTCGTCTTCTCCTGCCCTTCAGCACGAAGCAAACAGCCTGATTTGCACCTCTCTGCATCCTACAACCCGCCCCAGTCCCCCCACGAGCAAATACAGCTGCTGTTCTCGACTCGGGCTCCAACACGGCTCGGGATCCCCCATGCACGTTCCCAAACTGCGTTGATGAGAACGAGCGCAACTGCTCTGCTACGGAGCTAACATTTGCTCCTATTTCCAGCCTCTAACATGAAAGAAAAACCAAAGTCAACACAGGCTTTTTAGCCAAATTAGAAACAAGTGGTAAGAGTTAACAGACGGGTGATAGCTATCTGGAGACTGCTTTGACTGTAAGATACACAATAAATCTTTTCGAGTTGTGACAAATGTCTTGGCTAATGTAGCCCGCGTTCTATGTTTAGCTATTACTAAAACATAACACAACATTTGGTTTTAGTTTTTAAATTATAATTAAGAAACAAACTCCCCTTCGATCGAGCACCCGGGTCCGCCCCGGGGCTGCCGTCCCCACCGCGCCGGCCGTTCCCACGCTCCGCGGCCCGGTCCATGGGGAGGGACGCTCCTTCCAGCAGGGCTTTTTTGGTTAACAAAGTATATTCAAAGCCTAGAATGGATAATTGTAGGAGCCCAAAGGTTAAATCCCTGTCTCTTGCTCAAGGAAATCTCTGCGGAGTAGGTACCACCCTGCGCCCTCCTGCTGCGAGATAAGGACCCGAACAAGGGACCGAAAACACGGTTTCCCACAGCTCCTGGTGGAGCAGGGAGGAAAACGGAGGACGAGGAGCCACCTGGCCCGTCCGCACACACCGGCTTCCTCGCCAAAATGCCTCTTGGACCCCTTTCCCACGGCTCCCAGGGCAGCTTTTGCCGTACGGATGCGCGGCAGCAGCCCTGGACGCGCCGGAGGAGCGAGCCGCCCGCGCTGACGGGCGCGACAGGAGAAACGCCGGCGGCAGCGCGGGGACCTGCGGGGTTTGAACCTGCCCAGACCGGCGAGGAGAACCCAGCCTCCGACCCGAGGCGGCTACAATCGCCGGCTGCACTCTGCAACCCCGTCCCGACAGAGGGGCCCAGCTGCGGTGCCGACTCCTGAGAGCGGCGGCCGGTCAAAATGCGACCGAGGGCTCTATTCGTGCAGCTGCAACTGCAGGCGACCGCGTTTCACATCCTTACAGCGCAATTCTTCCGTGGCGGTGAGGCGATGGGAAGGAGGTGAACAGACTAAAAAGGACAAGTCTTAATTGAGATTATGTGCAGAAGGGTGCAAGGATGCGCATTTCATTACTGAAAAAAAGAAAATGTTATCCTAGGTGCCACCACAGAGGCCATGGAGGGCTTGGTTTCAGAGGGGAAAAGAGCTCACGCGCGGGAGCCGGAGGGGTTGGTACGACTCGCACAGCAGCATCTCCCACCGCGGCTGCCCCAGGGACGGGCCACCCGGGCGAGAGCCGAGAAGGCCGACCGCCGAACGCGGGTCCCTTCTCCACAAGTGTCAGAGGAAGAGAGTGGTGGTTGTCCTTAGCTCTCGGCACGCAGCACACCTCCAGGGTCATGGTTGCCTCCATGCAGGCAGCTCCCACGCCTGCTCTTGGGAATGGGACGCGTCTGCGGGTGCAGCTGAGCGACACCCAACTGGATAAAGCTCTGAGGAACCTGCTTGGAGCAGGAGGTTGGACTAGAAGCCTCCCGAGGTCCCTTTCCACCTGAAAATCTGTGATTCGAAGCTGAAGACAGAGAAATGCTTTAGCTGCAACAGGCCCAGCACCTCCGAGCACGCATCGCCTCCCAGGCCTCCGAATCCCTGCAGACCGCTCAAAGGCGAGTCGCTTCACTAACAACGGCACGTGCTTAAAAACGTGCACGGGACAGTCCGTCTCCTCGGTGTAACAGACAGCTTTTTCCAACAAACGCCTCCGCGAACCAGCCCGGGGGTCTGCTCAAACCGGGACCAGCCCCTGGCAGCGGGGCTGCTTCGGGCCAGGACAGCCCGCTCCCCTCGCCGACACGGCTCATCGCCAGAGCTTGACTGCAGCCCGGAACGGACACCCAGGCCAAAAACGCACAGACCGTCCCAAAACGACCCTGGCTGCTCTCGCTCTCCGCAAAGTTCCTCTTCGCATCCTGCTACGCTCCTGGCCGCGCCGAGGCCCTGGGGCCCCTGGGCTGCGCTCAGGCTGCTCCTTGGGTTCGTGCGTGCTGCTGCTGCTCCCCCGGCTTTTCGGAAAGGATCCAGGATCCCAGGATCCCATGCACCTGCAGCAAAATGCATCGGAGGGAGCCCGATCCAAATCAGAGCCCTTCAAGCCGTGCAGGAGAGCGTGCACACGCCGGAAAACCCTCCGGATTGCCCGAAAGCCAAGGGAGCCCTTCGGCACGCCGGGAGCAGCCGCAGCAACGCCAAGGCTCCCGCTGAGCGAGAGGGAAGGGGGCCGCGCGCTGGAGCACACGCTAAATCCGCGATGCTCTGCGAGACCCAGGAACGGCCGCCAGACGATTTGCAGGGCTCAGAAAAAGCCCTGGAAATCGACAGCGTATTTTCTTCCACTGCTGCTCTTGCCACGTTTTCCTCCGAGCGCAGCAGAGCACAGCAGCGTGTTTGTGCTGGCTGAGCCTGCCCTCCTCCTCTGCGCCGCACCTTCGAGCAACCCGCGCGCAGGAGATACAGTATTACCTCAAATATTTAACCAAGGGATTAAACCATTCTCTTGGCAGGTTGCGCGAGCTGCCCCACGGATACGCTGTGCGCTGGCTGGCAGCTCCGCGGCAAGCGGTCCGCCCCGGGCTAGGAAAGCTCGCCGCGCTCCTCCCCAGCAGCTCCCACCAGCATCTCTGCTCACCGGCTCCCGGCCGTCCATCGCCTCCATCCACAGCCTGCGGTCCTCCTCGGAGAGCGCCTGCATGGTGATCACGCCGGGCCTGCGGAGGGAGAGGGAACACCGCCGGTCAGGAGAAAAGGATGGCAGAGGCAGAACGCCCGGGAGAGATGGCGAGAGAAGGCGACCTCTCTCCTTGCAGCGCCACGTCTGACCCCGTCGAGCCCTTCCAGGGATGTCCCTGCAGGTCCTAACCCGGGATAAACGGGCAGACGACCCCTCCAAGGATCAACCCGCACTTCCAGCGGGTCCTTAGGGCAGGAGACCCAGCGCCCGACGCTGGATGCCGAGCTCTGCCCCTCGCCCCGACGGCTCACGTGCCGGGCCAGCCACGCTCGTGTCGGGGACGGGCGCGCAGGCAGGGACCCAACAGGCGCAGGGGGCCCGTCCTGCCCACGCGGCCCCAGCTCGCAGCAGGGACCCGCAGCGGCGTCAGGCACTTCAGTACCTTTGTCCCTGGGACGGTCACACCTGCCCACCGCCACCACGTCCCCGACGCCGGCCGCACGCTGAGGAGGTCCCCAAAAGCATCGCGGGCGGCCGCAGCATGACGGCTTCTCACGACGACGCTGGCCCGGGATGCTCCCTCCCTCCGTGGCGGCTCCTTCTTGCCCCCGCGCTGCCGTCCACCCCCCGTTTCTACCAACACAACAGTCAGGGAGCCGCGCTGTAAATTCAGCTACCAAAAAATAACCCTGTATTTATTTATTTCAAAGGAGAGGGAGAAGGGGAAAGGACAGAAAACGTGACTGCAGTACCCGGTACTGCAAACAAGCAAGAGAAGCCTGGGAACAGAAGCAGCCCGGTCCTCCCCCTCGGGGACACCACCACCTCCATGGCTTGGGGACGACCTGGGACTACCCTGGTCCTTTACAGAGTTAAATAAATAAGTTTTAACTCTGCCTACCAAGGTCATGGCTGTCTTAAAGTGGGTGTATTTGCCCGCTCCCAGCCCTAGCGCAGCCGTGCAGGCGCCCAGCAGAGGAAGGGCGCTGCGGACCGCGGAAGCCCATGGCACCTTCCTGCGGGATACCGGAGAGCCTGACAACCTGCTCCGCTTCATCCCGGGATAAGCTGTCCGGCTTTCGATCCCGAATACCCCAGTTTCTCTTGCAGACAAGTACAGAAGACAAAAAGCCTGGCCAGCCGCACGCCTGCCGAGCGGGGCTGCCAGTTGCCCCGGGTCCCGGGCTCCGGGAAGCAGCCGCCTCCGGCCTCATTGGGATTCCAGGCAGCTCCTGCCTGCGCGCCGCTCGCACAAAACCCGGGACGGGGCATCGGCTTCCATCGCGGCGAAGTGGCCCACATAGCAAATCGACTGGGGTTTCTGCTGTGTTTGTTTGGTCTAGTTTTCCTGCTCCCTTCCAAGTTATTTTCAGACGCATTAGCACCGCGCCGCAGCTATTTCTACGCGCGGGAAGCGGACAGAATCCCTGGCAACGGGAAGCGCAGGCAGGGCGAGAGGAGCTGCGACTCCAGCGTGAGCAGAAATGTTTATCAGGGCTCTCTTTGCAGGAATACTTGTGGGTTTTCATCCATCAAAAGGATTACAGCAGAGAACTTCTGACACTGCAGTTTCCATCCCCGGCAAAGCTCAAGCAATTCCAGAAAAGCAGCAGAAACCCAATCTGGAGGATAACTGCTCGCGGTGCAAGAGGGGGATGAGCGGTGTGACTTGGGAGCAGCCAACAAGCTACAGATAGCGTTCGGCAGAGCACGTAGGCTCTTTTTGGTACTAAGGCCTCAAGAACAGATAAGGCCGGGAGGGCTGATTCGGCAGGAGGACGTACGCTGCAGCAACGCGCTCTGCAAAAGCTGTTCGGCCCTTGATAAGAGCTGATCCTCTCTCAAAAAACAAAACATTGACAGGGGCTCTCCTGCTCGTGGTTTTGACCCGTTTTCTACTGTTTGTGTGGTGCATATGGGCAAGGAACAGAGAATTAAGCCCTGTTCTTAATTCTGCTCCCCAAGCAAATAGGCAGTTCGCACGCTGCACAGACAGGACGGCTTAGCACCGTTTAACCAGCAGAAGCAGTATGTTCGGGCTTGCAAGAAGCTTACGTCCAAGTAAACCCGACATAATGTATTTGATCTTCGCTAATCCCATTGGTGAGTCAGTCAATACTCACCAGCTTAGTGGTTTGGAAGTTTACTCATTCCGAAGGGAAGAGGAAACCACTTAACCATCACCCCATTTGAGAAAGAAAATGTGCAGCATCCGACGCCAAACATTTTCGGAACACCGAACACGGCTCCTCGTTGTGCAGGGACAACGCGATTCAGGGGAGACGGCGGAGCCCACGCGAGCGCAGCAGCACTCGCGACGGCGGCCGAGGCTCCTGCCCGCCTGCAATGGGGCAGCTCTGCCCTGGGGGACCAGGGATCCCAGCTGCGCTCGCGCTAAACTAGGGCTTCGCGTTGAGTTTAAAGCAAGCTGCTACTTAAGGAACAGGTATCCCAGCACTGGAAAGGCTCTATCTGTGCTAGGGAGATACGCAAAAATGAAGTATGGGGATTCCTGCCTCTTAAGCTGCAACATTAAAACATTACGAAATTCAAACCATTCACTTGTGGCAAACTTGACACTGGACTCATACAGGCGACAAGGTCCTAGGAAGACAACGCTGATATCTCCTGTGCCAGGTTCTCACGCAAACAAGCCGAAAAGGTGATAAAATGAAAGTGTTTGTTCTGCCTTTGAGCAGACACCAGCTCTTCGGGCTTCACTTCAAAGTCAGACTTATTTAACAGCATGACGGGAGAGGCTGAGAAACTGAATTAAAAACCCATTTACATTGCAAACGGCACCACACTTCTTCCCACAGCCTCCACTTGCCAAAGCGGCCGCTGCGGCACTTTGCTGGGTTTTCCTGGCAGTGATGCATCCGAAATGCGCCCCACACATTAGCCCTCATCCATTATTTATTGGGACAACGCCACAGGGCACGGCACGCTTAGCAGTCGGGTAGGACGTCGGCAGCCGAAACAACGCCCTGCTAATGCCGGCAACACGCAGCTGCGCTCAGCTCGCCCTGGCTGCAGCCAGCTTCGTTTTCACGGGGTTTCCCCAAAGATCGGCGGCCTCCGAGGAGCCCGGGGTGAGCAGGAGCTCTCCGAGGATCTCCTCTGACCTCCCTTCCCAACAGACCAACAACAGCTATTCATTTTTGCTCCTTGACCGAACACTAATGTTTCTGAATACTGGAGCCCTTTGCCCTATTCTGGGATGCAAGGGAGTAAGGACGAAGGGAAGTTTTGTCATCAGGAGGAACCAGTTTCTGCACTGAATGGCTGTGCAGGAGCACGGGACCAGATGAGAACATGGCAAGTGTGGTGCAAGAAAGCACATTTTCAGCGTTTTCCAATCTGAAAATTAAAGAGATTTTTCCATACAAGACCACACAGGAAATTTGAATTTTCGTAATATTTCACCTTGTGCGAACGACAGCCTGCATTTAAGGAGCTATGACTAAGCAGGCAGAGAAAATGAAAAAGCCTGATGGCTTCTTCTGCTTCCAGAAAGACAAACAAATGATGAAAGCAATAGAAGCAGATAAGAACTTTCAACTCCTGCAGCAGCTTATCACGCCGAGACAATCTAAACTGCTGCATGAAAACACAAGGACAGATTAATAACGGTCTCGAAGGCCGAGCAGGGCCGTGCGCGGAGGAGGTCCGTGCCTGAAATGCTCCCGCAGAAGAAAGCTTGGAGCATCGCCGCTCCGCTGCGACCTGCGTCTCCCGGAGCCTACGGCGGGGAGGGAGAGAGGCCGCGCTTACTGCCAGCCAGGACGCGAAAACCCCACGAGTCCCTTTGTTTGAAAGGTCACTGGAAACGCGACACCGGCCAAGGAACAAGTACAGGCTGTATCGCACGTGATGTCCAAGGGATCACCGGCGCTCGCGGGCAGGCGGGGCGGCGCGGCCGCCGGAGCCCTGCGCGTCCGCAAAGCCGGCGTCGGAGCAGAGGATGCTCCTGCTCGCAGCGCGGGTGGGAGCGGGAGGGTGATGAGCGCACGCACGGAGCAGAGGCCCAGGGCAAGGCCGGCACACGCACCCGCTGCAGACCAGCCGGTCGCTGGGAACGCCTGCAGCGGGTTCATCGCGCCGAGCTAAGGCACTTTGCACCCGCGAGAAGCACAATTCCAGGGAAATGGTATTACCTGGGCACTTCTACTACCTTTGCAAATGACTAAGAGAACAAACCCTAAAAACACCGAATACTTCCAGTTCCCATAAAAGCCAACTGGTATTAGAAGCACTTAGCTTGCGGCCCAGAGCAACGACCTACATCATCCTAAATTACCGAGCCTTTGTCATCACCTCAATGAAACACTCCTGCTCCTGAGGCTCGTGTTGTAAGACGCTGGCTGTCGTCCCGTGCACCTTGTTTGTACGGCTGATCCAACACGCAGAGACTGCAAACAGGTTTAGTTAGAAAAAAGGGCATTAACAGTAAACTGCCCTATCCCTCGCACTAGGAAAAGTATTTCAGCCAAGGACCAGAATACCATTCTGGGGGCTAATTTTGCTATAAGAATATATAACGCATTCCGAACAAAGTGCTAAAATATTCTTCCCTTCCCACGGAGCAAATTAGAACTATTTGCACATACGGTGTCAGGAATTTCTTACTGCCTCTCACAAATACAGGTATCGCAGCTTCTCAGCCCTCGGCAGGGGGGACTTTGGAGTCTGCTCCTTATCCGACCGTAGGAAAAGGAAGCAGTGTTTTAACTGCAGATCAGGCTCAAGATTTCCAATTCCATACTGCTGAATTATTTTTAGAGGAGAAAAGCCGGGTTCTTTTTTTTTCCCCTCTCCTTTTTTTAAGCTGACAATAGCTTCTCCGGGCGTTATTTACAGAGGTGCAAGCCTGCACCGCGCGCTGCGTGCACGCCGCTTTCCCGAAATGCGGCGCGGGCAGGTCTGGTTTCGTGCTGCTGGGAGAAGGCAAGGCGGGAAGGAGGGCCAGGGCTGCCAGCCCCGCTGCACCGCACGCCGGCACCTCGAGCGGGGCGACTTCACGTCACCGCCCTAGCGCTGCGATTGCACCACGTCCCTCCTCCTCGTGCTCGCCCTAAAACGCCTTCACCATCTAGCACGGACAGAATTTGAAGAGCTACTCAAATTTCATGGCAATAGGTGATAAAAACGTTTAAGCAGAAAGTGAAATTTGCTCATATAAAGTTATATACGCACGTGTAGCTATACACCTACGTGGCTGTTAGCACTGGATTGATATTAAGCAATCGTAACTACGGGGAGGTTTTATACTGCCAATGCTACCGCGAGGCAGCGGGATAATCCCCAGCCCGAGCCCAGCAGCACCTTCCTCCTCCTCCTCCTCCTCCTCCTCCTCCTGCCCGGCTGGCAAGACCGACCCGACCCACCAGGCCACAACGAAGCAGGTCAATAACCAAGCGAGCCTGGGCATCCAGAGCTAATTAACACCGATTAATTAAAAGCACTTCAGGCAAGGCCTGGGAAGGAGGGGACTTGGCGTTGTCCCCACGGCGCCGAGGCACGCCAGCACCTCGCTGAAAGCCACGGAGCAAAGCCGCGGCAGAGCCGGCGCCCCGGACCCGCTGCCGCGCGCGGCCGCTTCCAGCTTCGGGAGAAGACCTGCTGCGACACCCTTCACCTCCCCGCGACGCAGACGGCATTCTCAGAATCTCCGTGCTCTCCTGTTTGGACCGACTTTTGTCTTTAAGTTGCATGCAGAAATAAAAGACAAGACTGTGGCAAGTCAAAACGCAGCACATGTGTGAGACAGACGGGCATCCTGGGGGTCTGTTTGCTTAATCACATTCAGACTTGCTCCATGGGGCTGACAAACAAGACAGCAAGTTTCTAACTCACTCCTCTACTGCCGGAGACAACCGAAAAACTGCGAGGCCGCCCCCGCCCTCCAAACATCCCAGCCCAAACCAAAAGCCCACGACCCGAACGAGCTTTTCCATCCCAGGGAAGCAGGCGCGCGGACGATGCTCTGGCTCGGAGACGGTCCATCGCTTGCGGTCGGCAGACCCGGGCGAAGAGGCGCTCGGGGCACGCGCGGAGCCGGGCTACGGCCAGACGGCCGTGCTCCCCCTCTCTTCTCAGCTCTTTTGGAAAGCTCTGTGATTTTATACAACTAACGACAGATTTTGATAACAAAAACATGCAGCGAGTTGCCTGCACAGCGGGGGAACAGCAGCCTTTTAGCGCTTGGGCTTGCTGCTGGGGCAGGGGCACTCTCGCAGCGGGAGGGAGCGCAGGGAAGGAGGTAAGAGAGCAATTTCTCAGGTTTCCCCCCTCCGCCGCTCCCTGCCATTATTTACACTTAGCAGGCATGTTTCTGGAGGAGCCTCTTGATCCCGCGCCCAACAGGCTCCAGACATCAAGGGGAGGTTCAGCCGCCTCTGAGCACGCTGCAAAGAGAACTACTGCGGTGGCTGGCTTCTCCTCCTCCGCCCAGCCTTATTTTGATTTTCACACTGAAGAAGGAATCTCCTCCGGGCATAAGAAAAAACCCCGTGTCAGCAGAAATCCGGCAGCCTTTGGAGAGGGGAGCGCAGCCGCCGGCGCGGGGAGGCCGCCCGGGATTAGCCGCGCACAGGCCACTCATCGCCCCCTCAACACGGGCT
This sequence comes from Dromaius novaehollandiae, assembly GCF_036370855.1. NCBI lineage: Eukaryota > Metazoa > Chordata > Aves > Casuariiformes > Dromaiidae > Dromaius > Dromaius novaehollandiae. Next base: position 22,046,819 of record NC_088112.1, on the reverse strand, counting down.
GGGCTTAATCCCCCTAAACCCCTTTTCGCTGTAGGCCAGCAGCGCAAGACGCTGCCAGGGAAATGCTGAGGAAGCACGGGCTGGACGGGGAAGGGCAATGCGGATTATTCCATCCGACAGGTTTATTTCTGCTGAACCTGGCGTTACCGAGACCGACGAGCGTTTGCAGGGAGGGCAGCGCAGGGGAGAGGAGGGCTGGAAAGCCGACAGGCACACAGGGGCCAGGGCACGGGTACCTGGGGAGTTTGCAGCGTGCTTTTGCAAACCCTGCAAACTTCCTGCAGCGAGGAAGACAGGAGACAGCGACTGACACCGCTGAGAATAGCCTTGTTTTCCTGTTTATATACGTAAGCCACGCGTGATGCTAATTAGACGTGATAACGGGCTCTCATTCCTGGGCGCTATAGATTAAATCCACACACACATCTGGCCCAGCTGCTAAGCGGTAAAGCGTGTTAGAAAGCATTTACTCTTGCAAGAAGACAACGTGAATTTAAAGCACCAGGAGATGCAAGCTGGACTCCCACCATCGACCAGCCACAGGGAACCACCAACAGCCGGTCGCCAGCACAAAAGCCGAAGTTATTTGAACACATACCCGATGCCGAAAAGAGGTGTCGCATCCCTGCCAGAACACATGCAGGGCGACCTTTCCGCGCTTATGACCAGTTACCTCACATGGTCAGAGCCTGCAAAAGTGCTAAAACGCTATTAAAGCTAGAGAGACTTGGGTAAACTCAGCACCTTGTAAAATGAAGCACTGATGCAACATATTGAGAGCACCTGGCTGGAAACACCAGAGAAAAGCATGTTTCCACGGACGCACGGTTCCCAGTCGCGGGAGGTGCGGCTGAAGGGCAAGACAAGCGCTGCTGAACGCAAGGTGCGGGCCGCGCGCCCCACGGCTGCGGTGCCCCGCGTCACCTCGAGCCACTCACCGGTCCACGGCTTCCACGTCGAAGCAAAACCTCTTCTCGATGGAGTCGGTTTTCCGTCGTGTGCACGATTTGAGGATAACAGCTTCGTCTTCGCCCTGAGAGGACATGAAATGGGATATTCGGCTGAGAACGACCAACCATACGCCCGTCCTCAGCACCCACTGCGCTTTCAGCTCACAAGCTCGAACCAGAGGAGAGGTCTGCCAACACCAGCAAATCCTCGCCTGCTAGAAACACAAGTTTACATATCTGAAATGAGGACTTGTCCTTTTACCCTTGCAAATGGGTTTCATCCAAAACTTTCATAAGGAACCTTTCTTTCTGAATGCACACAATAAAACCATTAAATTGTATGCATTAAGCATCCCATGTCCCCTGTTTCAGGCCGCCAGGGAGTGCTGGACCACAATTTTTGGGCAAAGTCAGCTTTATTTTCCATTGCTTACAGCGTATCATAGATCTGGCTGTCAGTTTTCGCTCCAGAGCTGGCTGCATTTTTGGCAGCATTCGGTACACGAGCATTCTTCAGGGGAGCAAACATGTCTTAAAATGTTTATTATATAACAAAGCAATGACAAAACCATCCTCCCGTCCAGGCATCTGGGTCCAGGTTGCGCTGGGCTCCCATATGCCGAGCAGCGACGTGCCAGTAGCAGCGTGCACTGCTGTCCTCTGCTGGACAAAGCCTCTGCGCAGCCCCTGCGAGCACCGAGACTTCTCCTTCTGCAGTTTTAGAAATCCGCCGATGACTCAATAGAAAATAAATTTCTGAATGAGTTCCTGGAGAGGGCCGTGTTTCTGCGCTCTCCGTGCTGCTCGTAACGGCACCTTGGCTGACCACCCTGTTCCCTGACATCATCCTTTTCCTGGAAACGTATTTAGGGACCCAGAATAGGCCCGGAAAGGCGACTTTGGAGAGCGCTCTGCAAGCTCCACCTAAGGCAGCCCTGGGCTACCTGCTCCCGGCTCCGCGTCGCCGGCTGGCTGCTGGCGAGGGGCTGCTGCCCGGGAGCCGAACCCTCCGCCCGGTATTCAAGGAACGCCGCGGTTTTAAACCGCCTAATATCCGGCTCCAGCCGCGGCCCAAGGCGGCTCAGCGCGAGGCCGGGAGCACGCACAGCCCTTCGCGGCCCTGCAGCCCGGGATCGCTCCAGCGGGTCCCCAAAACGCCCGGGCTTTCGGGAGGCCACGGAGCACCCGGGGATCCCACCGGACTCCACGGCAGCCGCCGGCTCCGGGCTGCAAACACCGGCGCTCGCAGCTGCCGGCGCGGGGCAAGCCCACGTGCAACGCGCTGCAGCAGCCCATGAGTACCGGGCTGGGTGTTTTACAGCCGAGTTATAACGAAGATGCTCCGGGGCAAGAGGAAATTAGTTTTAAAGCTTGCCCTCCTTGCAGCCACCTCCCCTTGCGACGGGGAGCCACCCGTAACGAGTGGGATCCCCAAGGCCTGCCGCTGCTCCGGTTAAAATGAAATAACGGCATCGGCCAAGCCACAGGGGCCGGGGAAGGAAGAAAATCATGGGCAGATTCCCTTCTCTGGGGTCCCAGAATAGGAACCAGGCACTGGAAATGCGAAGTCTGTGGAGCTGGGGCAGGACGGGTGCACACGGCGTGGCTCTGTGCGGCTCCCAGCCTCCTCCTTTCTCCTTCCAAAAGCAAAAAGCCCAGAGGCAGCCGCTGCGAACTCGCCCTAATACATAACTGTGTGCAGACACAGGCCTGCAACACAGAGCCAGAGCAATCCTTGCACGCATGGGAGCGTAAAATCGCGCTATGTGCAAAGGGCGCTGCTCGCCCAGGAAAGCGGCTCTTCTGCGAGAGTTGCTGACAGTTTCCCAGGGAATTTTTCCTTTCCAAGGCGCAGAGTTCACTCCCCCTGTGGCACTCGCTCAGCCTGGAATGAATTTGACCCAGTTCACTTGCATTTTTGTCACCTTGCTAAAAATGTTTCAGTCTGACCTCGGCAAGAAGGAGAAGGAGATCACTGGAGAGTTAGTCGGCGCGGGAGGGGAATGGCTCCCGGAGCCTGTCGGCAGGTCTCGTCCGCAATCCTCCTTGGGGGAAGAGACCGGCACGCCGGAGACCTCCCCCGGGACGAGCCGTCCGTAACCGCGTGCGTCCCGCTGCGTGTCGGCACTCACCCCTTTGCCGCCAGACTTCTGGTCGAACGGTACCATCGTTATCTTCTTGGACTCCCGCTGATACGTACAGTAGTGCTTCACCCACGAAGTCCCAAAGTGACCTGCAGAGTACATGAAAGTTTTATTCCCAGACACAGCACAGTTTTAGTGCACTCCCGTTAATAACCTGTATGCAACAACCACTCAGCAGAACAGGTTATTGTCCCTGTGGTTCGGGTTGTACTTTACAAGCGCAATAAGCATTATTATCCCCATTTTGATCAGGCGAAGCTGAAACAGAGTTTATCAGTCACTGGTGGTGATTCGCAAGGAGACTCTGGCTCCCAGTTTCATATCTTAATATCCCACCCATTGGGCCGATCTCTCCGCAGAGACTTCGCAGTTTGCTGAAGGAGCCCCCGTCCCTGCGCCCTGCCATCCACGCTCACGCAAGCCCCCGTTTTGCCAGGGCCCCCGGGCAGACGCCCCGCGAAGGCAGCGCCCGCGCCGCGGCACCGACACCTACGTTTCTCCTGCACGTAGAGGTAGCCCTCCATGGTGTACGGGCTGATATTCTTGTGCTCGTGGGGATTCTCCTTCATCTTCTTCATCAGCGATTCAACCTCCGACCGCGTTCCTTCAAAGCGATTTCTTGTCTGTAAATTAAGGGAGGCATGTATGACTCTGCAGGAGCCACGGACACTGCAGAATTAAACACACAGAAGAGCGAGCCAGGAAAGGACTCTCTGTCCTTTGTTCTTCCATTCTGCAAGTTGAGACAACTTCAATAAATTCTGAAGCTTTTCATGAAAAAAAAAACCAACCAAAAAACAGCAACACAAATCCTTTCTGAGCCTCAAGTCTATACCCTAATGCAAATACAAGCTCACGCAAAAAGCTATATTAAAACATTTCCACCCATTTCCATTCAACCAGCGCTAGACGCCCCAGGCAACCTCAGCTCATCCCCTTGGGATCATCTCGCGTTTGCAATGACACGCGAGCTGTCCCACCACCCGCGGCCGTCCCTCCTCCGCCGCACAGAGCAGACGCCGGTGCCCTGCTCCGGGACGGCCCCGTCCCCGGTGCCACGCTGGGTCTCCAGCCGCGCTCCCGCGGGGTAGCGAGGACCCGGACGGCAGCAGCCGGGGCGACCCGGCGTCTGTGCCCTAACACGGACAGGACCGCGCTGTTTTGGGGAGCACCACGCGGGGGGAGACCAGCGGCAGGAGACCCCGGAGCTAGGTCCCTACCGCCCTCGCTGGAAACGGGGCCAGAGCCACCCATTGCCGGCCACAGAATAGCTTTTCCTGACCTTAAAGAAAAATATTACAAGTGCCAAGCTGTTTTATGAGTTTTCTGAAGAAGCTGTTTCAAAAGAATGAAACCAGTCTTTGTAGAAAGAGTAATTTTATAACAAAAGAGGAAAGCGAAGCATGCTGCAACGCCAAGATGCCCAACAAAGCCGCTCCAGACGCAGCCCCAAGCCGGGCTCGCGGACACTAACCACACGCCCGGCTCCGGGGGTGCCCGGCGGCAGCTCTCCTCTCCAGCAGCCCCGGAGAAAAAATGCTGGCGAACAAAATGAGGCACTTCCTAAGACAAACAACGCTTTGAAATACTTGCAAAACGGTCTGAAGCACTCACTAAAACCATGGGGCACTCAGTGACGTCTGCCCGCTGGCCAGCTTCTCCTGAGAAAGTCTGCAGCTCTATATTTGGAATGCCGTCAGGAATAAACTGCCATTTAGGTTGTCTGTATGATGTAGCGTTATTTACAAAAAAAATACTGCTTTCAATTACTGTCAAACCTCCTGGTTAATGGCACACAAAAAAGGGAAAAAAATCTTAATTAAATTATAGCCAAAAAAACGTTAGCTTGCTCTGCAAGACGGTCGCGGTCAGGCTCACACGGCCTTCCCGCACTTACGTTCTGGATGCTGATCGTCAGCTCCGTCTTGAAGTCGCTGAAGTCCTTCGCGAGCTCGTAGCCGTGGTGGTAGAAGGTGAAAAGCCCCTGCAGAAAGGCCAGCAGCTGCGTTGGGGTGGAAGGGATGGAGATGGTCAGTGGAGACCCGCAGCTGCCTCCAAAGCAGCCGCTGCCGAGGGGCAACGCGCGCCCGACGCCCCGGGGCACAAACAGCCCCCGCTTCTCCAAGCCCGGTCCACCCCCTGCTTCCAGCCCAGCATCCCCACGGACCCCCGAGCTCACAAAAAAATCCACTTTCAACAATCTCGTATAAATAAATAAATAAGGCACAACTGAGCAAAGCTCCCCTTCCTCGCATCTCTCTCCTCCTCCCTCCCTGGCCTTATTTAAACGCTCGCTTCTCTGAGAACAGGGTCAAGACTTGCTGGGAAAACCAGGCCCTAAGTAATCATGCCCAAAGTCCTGCTTCGCTTAACCTTGATTTATTCTTCACTTAAAAGGAATTACTTTTTGCAAACAGCAGAGAAGGTTTTACATTTCCTAGAGGAGCTTTAAAAGACTCAGCACCTGAGCAAAGGTGCATGTCGGGAAACTTATTTTTTCAACTTTTATCATTCCTGCACTCTATTTTCCCCCTGTAAAAGTTACAGTTCGCTCCAGGTTCTGCTCTTTTTCCCCAGCCAAGCCTATCTTCCTTCTAACACAGCCTTGAGCTGCCAGCGGCACTGAGACCAACAGCCACAGCCCATCACGGCAGACGACCGCCCAACCGAACCCGGCAACGTTCCCGGTCCGCGTGCGACCGCCGAGCTGGAGACTGATGGCTCCGAGCCCCAGCGCTCGCAGAGGGACGTCCCAACACCCAGGGGAAGGACCAAGGGCATTGCCCATCCGCGGGCCACCGCACATGGGTGCCACCAGCACTGTCCAGCCCCAATCCCTCAAATAAAAGGGAAAACGTTTCACATCATTGCAAACAAGCCGGCTGGTATAAAAACAACACGTCCGTCAGAAACATTCTGCAGGTAAAGGAGTTTGAACGTTCACTTACGGGTTCCACGAACTCAAACATCTTCCTTTCCTGGACCTCTTGCACCTTGAAGACATACTCCAGGGAGACTTCGTAGAAGTGCTGCCGAACCAGGTCCACCTGGCTGTCTGCCTACAAGCGCCCCAGAGATTAAAGAGGAAACACAAAATCACTACTGACGGTGAACACTTGGCTTCAAGATTAGAAGACATCTGGGTCTAATGGGAATGAGTCCGTGCAGAACGCAAATTCGGCTTCAGACACCAGTGCGGGGCGGGACAGATGGCATGGTGATTAAATATAAACCTGATTCACATGAACAGGCTCTTTCTTCAGCTGAAAAAAATGTTTTTAATGACTCTTATGTTCTTACCTCCTTGACAGCTGCACAGAAAAGCACGCATTAGAAGCAAGACATATGAGAAGCCTCTACATATTCGACAATAAGAAACAATTCTCCATTTTCTGGAGAGCACCATGAAGGGGAATTTCCAGGAACGCCCTGCGTTTGAACAAGGTGGTATACCTGCCCCACCACGCTCGGAGCAGGGGAAGGAGCGCAGGGGCCACCCGCCTGCCTTCCCGGGTCACAGATTTTTACTATTTTCATAGGTGCAGAATACCCTGGACCTGGGATAGAAGGGAATTCAGTCCAGGCGATCAATGATCCTTCTGAGCTTGACTCTGGTAAACTCAGTGTTGGTCTGAGATCCCCCAGTGCAAGCGGACTGAGTCATCTTTCATCAGGAGGCAAATTCTCCTCTCCTGAGGACTAAGGAGTATTTAACACCCTGGAGTCAGCACCCAGGGAGGCTGAGGATTATTATTACTGCTGTTTTACATAGGTAAAACTGCAGCTTTGTCACAAATTCTGCCCTCTCCAGACGCACCAAGCTGCTCCCTCAGACCCCGCGTGTGCAGCGCAGACAGCAGAGCTGCTCAGCAGGACGCGGGGTGGTGGAGCAGCTCCAACCCTGGCTCCTCCGCCGTCCTGGCCGCGGCCGGGGCCGTGCAGGACTCCCGGGAAGGTCCTCCCGGGGTGAGCGAAGCAGCGAGCCAAGCCCGCGGGGCAGGCGGCTTCGCTCATCCCGCCAGAGCCGAACATACATCTGCTTTTGTGCTCGGCCGACGCAGCTGGCAAACATCCACTGCCTTTTAACGGGAACTGATCCCCCATTTTCTCTGTGACAAAGCCGTGAAATGGTTTATTTTCACCATGACCTGCCATCAACACTTGCACTACGTATCCACGGCGCAGAGTCTGAGATATTTAGCAAACTGAGTTCTGAAAAGCAGAAAACATGATGCAATGAAGTGACTTTGCCAGCAGTTAAACGGCAAATTAGACTCAGTGTGTTATTCAGTTGGTCGACAGCCAAAGCAGCAGAGAATTCCCATGGTTTTCTTCTCTCCTCCTTTTGCTACAGCAGTTGCACATGTGGCCACCAGCATCCTCCAGATGTGGACAGGAGGAGGAGCGTAGGAAATGCAAAACACCAGATCTCCCAGATACAAACTCATCTCCTAGGACGCCAGGGAGTCTAATAAAGCTTCGGACTGCTAATAAATGGTTGGTGTGACCTTTTCCAAAACGTTCTTGTCACATCAGTAACTTTTCCAGGCACATCTGCCGTTCCTCCAGCCCCCTCTCCGGGAAGCTGTTTGCAAGCAGGATGTTTCCGCAGGATGCTCTGCTGGATGCTGCGTCTCCATTTAACAACCTGAGCGTCGCACTGCTGTTTCACCCATTTCTCTGCAAAGTTTGAGTCATCGCAATCAGCTTCCTAGTGCCGCGGGGGGGAAAAAGGCCAGAAACACCCGAGCCGGGAGCAGGGGCCCGGGAGCACCTTCCCCGGCGGCAGGAGCGGAGCCGGAGGTGGAAGTGCCAGCAGATGGCACCAGCCACCAGCGCGGCCGAACCGCCCGGCTCAGCGGGACGGCAGCCCGGACCCTCACCCGTCCTCGGCGGCCGTTCGTGCCAGGGATGCGTCTGCGCTCTTGACTCGGGCTACATCCCCAGCTCTGCTGCACGCCGTGACGAAACCCGAGTTATCCCCATGCAAAGGTCGCTGCCTGGGCCCCCAGTTCCCTCCAAAGGGCTCAGTGACCTTCCAGCTTTGTGCTTAAAAAAATGCACATGCATCCTGCAAGGAGCAGCCGAAAGCTGCTGGTTCAGGGAATCCCAGGCTTGTGAGAAGTGACTGAAAACTGAGTGCTGCCACCCCGTAAGAGCGTTTGGCGCAGCAGCAAACCACGTCCCGACTAAGCAACAGGCTTCGAAAGCAGTTTAAGAGCATTAAGCCTGATCGCTCTTCCCAGGAAGCACGAAGGCAGCGCAGCCATTTCCAGAGAGGGAAACCGAAGACATCCGTGATTCCTCCCGGCACGCAGGAGGTGGCAGCAGAACCGCTCCCCTTCTTTAATTATAAACTACCTTCTTTAATTATAAATTCTCTATCCTTTTTGGTTGCTCTCCATTTGGGGTCTCTCTCATTTACGCACCAAAACAGCTCTGTCCCTTGTGATAACAAGAAGAGGGCAAAACGCTGCCACTTGCAGCCAGATTGAGAAAAAAAAATATTAATTTACATCCAGGGAAAACAAAGCAGTAAGCTGCATAATATATCCAAAAAGATGTCGACACCAGGTACTACCAGATATGGAAAACCAGAGGCTGGTCTCACCTCCTGGAGCTGGGATTCTTTCTTCTTAGAAGACAGGTTTAAATGCTTTTCGAGGACACCACAATACTTCTCAGTCTCCTTGTCGTATTTCTTTTTGGCGTCCTACAAAACAGAACAAAAGGTGTTACAGCAAATACAATAGTACTGTGCCAGCTGTTAGGAGACTGCAACGGCATCACAGCTGCATGACACCGGGCTTGAGAGTCCCAGGCAGGAGCCAGCCCGCTTTTGCAAAGCACAGACCGCTCAGGGCAAAACCAAGGGGCTCCGAGCGGCCGCGGGAGAAAGCAAAGGGCTTCACGCGAGCACGGCCGTGCCAAAACTAAAACTTGGTTGGTGTTACCACACTCTCACTACCAAAACCAAGACTTGGGAGAGTTTCTTCTCTATCAACACAGCCCAAAGCTCATCAGCACTCCCAGTCCCAGCGCCCATCCAAAGGTAACACGGCGAGGAAAGCGTTTGCTACCCGCTAACGAGAACATCATCACAAGTTTCTCATCCCCTCCCCTGCCAGACCTGGCAGGGGCTTATCCTAGGCGTCACTCAGGGTGATGATACAGGAATTTGGGTATTATTTGTGCCAGGAGTGTCAACGGAGGACATCAACCTTTTCTTTTCCACCCCCATCTCAGCAGAGGCCAGTCGTCAGCTTGCACACGCAGCAGTCAGAGCTCGCAGCAACCGTAACCCTCCGCCAGAACCCTGTTATCAAGGCTGCGCTCGGCAAAGAAGCCAGGTTTATTTTAAGTTTCATCTCAAAACTTACAGCAACCCTAAAACCACACCCGGAGAAGACACGCTTTGAAGGGTGTCCCGAATTGGACAGACAGCGAAGGAAGAGGCAGGACAGCAGCTCCTGACCCCCGGCACGCCTGCCTTCGATCGGCTGCGCACACGGCACCCGCTCGCGCCGTTCGCTGGACGTAACGCGGGGGATTCTTTGCTCTGCGCCAGCTGGACGTGGTGCAAGAAACCCGGGCACCGGCCAGCCCGTGGCACCAACGTGAAGGTGTCAAAAACAGCCCCCCGTGCGATGCCCCGCTGCTCGGCCCCACGGCACCGCGCAAATCACAGGCTGCAGGCGCCCGCGGCCCATGCCGAGAGAGGGGGAAAGGAAGAACATTGCTGAAAGTCAGGAGCCACCAGATTTCACGATGTGCAAAAGCTCCCAAGTCCTAGGGAGCAGCACGGGCAGGAAGACGACGGGCAAGTTCAAACCACCAACACGACGGCAACAGGAGATGAAAGAAAAATCAGGCAGGCATTTGGGCCAAAAAAAGGGCATTCTGGGACAGCAGTGCTCCTGGGGTGGACAGACAGAAAAGCAAGGGCACAGGCACGGCCCTCGGCGGTCACCGGCCAGGGCCCCCCCGGGCAGCGTCCCCGCCTGCCGCCCCATCCCCGTGTCACCCCAGGGAAGCCGCGATGGCCACCACGGGCGCTGGGCTGGAGCAAAACCTTTCCGAAGGACTACTTTTTTTGCTGCACAGAACAAGACGGACCGGCCTCGGGGACGCACCGCCGTGCCCCCCAGCAGTGCGGTGCAGCGGGGAGCTCAGCACACCACGGCGATGCAAACGCTGCCCCGACTCACTGCCGTGGGCTGCTCGCAGGCAGCGGCAGGTTGTTATAACAACAGAAGGGCAGCGGACTGCGTTTTTAACTTCAGAACAAAGACAGGAAAGAAATCGGGAAATAAAACAAAATAAAAGCACAGGTTGTGTCTCGCAGCAGCTCCCAGACATCCTGGGGCAGGGGCCAGCCCTCCCCAGGCCCGCCCGGGCCGCCAGACGCCAGCCCCCTTTCCGTGCGACGTCCCAGGGACTCGCGCGGGACGGCAGAGAACAGGCCCCGGGCTCTTTCCAGGCAACCGAGAATTCGTCTGAGAAAATGCTAATTCTGGTTTCGAGGTTTGGAGGGAGGAAAAAAAGCTTACTTAAGTCTGCATGCGATTTTTGGCCCACGGCTCGCCTCCGCGCATTGCTTGGTTACAGGCAAACTCAGAAACACCGAGGTGCTTTAACGGGAGCTGGAATCGTCCCCGTCTCTCCGTCCCGCAGGCAAGGGACTTCTCCCCCGTGTGCACTGACCAGCTGAGACCCGTCCCCGTCCCCGTCCCCGTCCCCGAGCAGGCACGGCCACTGCTTTTCACGTTTCGCTCGCAGGGGGAGGTCTGGGGAAGTTTCCAGGGAAGAAGTTTCCCGACTCGGCGCAGGAGCGACCTACCTTAGCGGCGCCGATCTGCTCCTTGCGGAACTTCTCCAGCGGCGTGATGAGCACCTCGCTGGCGTTCTCGATCTGCGGGAAGACCAGCACGAGTCACGACCCCTCTCCTCTCACGCCTGCCCCAGCGGGACCACGCGCTCGAGCACCGAGTGTCCAGCTTAGAACTAAGACACCTGCGCCGCATCGTGGCGTTTCTCTGTTCGGTCCCTCCAAACAAACACCAACACTGCAGCACCTGGGACGAGAACCCTCTCCTAGGAAAACTGAGACCTGCACCCTTCGTCCTCCTCCAGCTACACACCGGGGTGGGATCCGCACAGGAGGCTGAAGATGTCTGGACCAGCTGTTCTCCTCTGTGAGGAGCGAGGAGGACAGCAGAGGACACGGGACACCTCATGCTGCCCGGAGCCCCCAGCCTTGGGTACCCCCCTCACCGCAGAGCCCGTACCATGCGCATCCGCTCGTCTTCCAGGTTCCGGAGAACGGTGGCAAACTCCTGGAGGGATTTGGCTGAAAGACACAGCAACAAGTTCAGTTTTTAACACTTCTTTTTTCTTTTTTTTTAAACTTTTAACATCGAAGTGGCCATAGCAACACATCCCCAGTGCCCGCCCTTCCTCAGGGAAGATATCCCGGGCAGCCAGGCCAGATCACGCTGCAGATTAGCTCCAGGCACGCATAATCCCGACTTTATTAGGAGGTCGGCTGCTTCCTGGAGTCGGCGAGCAAGGGAACTGGCTGTCAAACCTTTGGGGCAATACCACCCCAAAGCCGCTACCCAGCCAGGCGGTGCCTTCCCAGCGAGCGTGCCGCGCTGGCTTGAGATGCCGCTGCGCCCACCACGAGCTCAGCAGCAGCAGCCCGGGGCTCCGCGCACAAGCTGCCAGCTCCGACGTAGCTTCAACTCCTCTGTCGCAAGCAAGTCTAACTTGCTGCTGTCCTTTTGCTGACGTGCTGGGGAGGGACACACACACGAAACAGGAACAGCCGCACCCCGACTGTCCCAGAAGCATCGTGGCAGACGGAGACAAACCAGAAGTTTGCTTTTTCCCTGCTGCACATTCAGAATACGCTGCCCAGGCCTACGGCTGCTGGATTTGCAGGGAGAAGGACAGCACATCGGTCCTGCAGCTGCTCTGCCCACGGGACAGGCACTGATCAGCCTCACAGCTTAACGCAGGCCTCAGCTGCGCTCAGCACACAAGTGACAGCTCACCGCACCTTTTGCATCTCAGCAAGAGGACTTTGACGAGAAACTGTTTTTGCCAAGAGATCAAATACAAATAAATAAGCAAAGTGTTTGCACAGGAAGCTCTAAAAGTTCGACTTGTGTAGAAGTGTGATAATATTGAATGAAGGGGGAGAAGCTGCTCCCCTGAACCGAGAACAGACTGCACCCACCTTTGGCAGAGACAGGTTCACAATTTGGGGAGCACCGCCAGGCTCTCGACGGCTCGTGCATGCGGACGGCGAGTGCCTGAGGTGTCCTTCCCCGGCACAGCCCGGCTAACAGGACTGCGCTTTGCCTCTCTTTCAGATCGCAATCCCCTGTAGTATATTTAGCTGCGACTACGTCTCCAGATCACTGCTCTCAAATGGAAAAGGGCAAACGGTAGGATAATCTGGATGGTTTCAGATACGGACAATCTTCTTCCTTGCTTATCTGACAGGGCTAGATTTAGGGCAAGAAGCTACAACTGTTCTTGCGAAGGCTTTGCCAATGTTGAATTAAAAGGCATATGCATTTCTACAGGGCAGGAAAGACTCAGAAGAATTTCTGGGCCTCTCAATATCCACGTCTGTGTTTCTATGTCATGTACCACGAGCTCTGATCAGCCCACGGACTTGGAGCACCGCTCCAGCGCTGCCCATTAAACAAACGCCCAGCGCTCACCTATGCAGATCTCGTCATCCGTCTCGGCATCACCGATGCAGCGGAATTTGAATTCGTTCAGGGAATCTGCAAACTTCCGCTTGGCTGAAGACAGATCTGTCAAGAAAGGAGAGAGAGAGGAAAACGCAGGTATTAAAGATGGCATGACCCAGGCAGTCGCATAACCTGAGCTAGCGAATCTCCTAGGAGGGATCTGCTCGATTTGGGCCCTCCCGTTGCAATCCCAGCTGCCCCGAGGGATGCTCGTCCCGCAGGCGCTGGCTGCGTCGGGAAAGGCCTCGCCGGAACGAAGGCTCCGCTTACCAGCGCTAATGCACAGGTTTATTACTTTACAAGTCACAGACTCTCCCCGAGATCCGAATCCTATTAAGTTATTACTTGGAGCGGGCTGAGCCGATCCGGGATCGGCTTTTCAAACCTCACCCGCACAGGCAGCACTGCTGCCGGCACGGCGAGGCTGTGACGGGAGCTCGCACCGAGCAACGCAAGCGCCTCGGGGGATGCAAACAGCGTTAAGACGACACTATGCTAAATCCTCGCTCAAAGTTCCCAAAATTCAGCGATTTTTTCCTTTGCAAGCACAGGTGCAAGGCACGCTCCTCGCCAGGCATCCGGGAGGGCTCGGAGCTCCATCCGAGCCCGCTGCCCCGCTCCAGCAGCGACGAAACGGCCCCGTCCAAGGCTCCCGGCCTCGCTCGCTGTGGCGGCTCCCGGGCGCCATCCCAGCGCCGCATTCCGGCGCGGAGGGAGCGGAGCCGCGGGAAGAGGCTGGGGCAAGGCCTGGGCGGGAGCCAGGCGCGCAGAGCCGCCGGCCCCGGCCACGCGGGGAGCACGCCGGGGTCAGCAGTGTTTGCTTTCCAAGCAGCATCCGTTGCTACGGCCGCCCTCTCCCTCCCTCCCTCCTCGAAGCGGCACGCAGCGAGAGCGCGGGGCCTCGCGCTCCCTCCCCACGCTTGCAGCGCGGCCGGGAGCAGAGGGGCGATGTGGGGCAGAGAGGGGCGATGCCCGGGGAGCAGCGGGGCGATGCCCGGGGAGCAGCGGGAAGATGCCCGGGGAGCAGCGGGAAGATGCCGGGGTGCAGCGGGAAGATGCAGGGCGATGCACAGGGAGCAGCGGGGCGATGCCGGGGTGCAGAGGGAAGATGCCCGGGGAGCAGCCTCCTCCCGCGGCCACAGCCCGCGGCTCCCACCCAGCACCGCTCATCACCCCAAGCGGCCGCTCGGGGCAGGAGCCGAGCCGAAGCGCTCCCGCGCAAACCCAACGAGCCCTGGGAGACGGCGCGAGCCGCCAGCCGCGACCCGCGGGGCACTAAAAATAGGCAGCGGGAGAATGGAGATAACTCCCAGGGCGCAGCGATAAAAGCGGAGCTGCTCCCAGCTACTTGCTGACCACCACGATCGGGTCACAGGAGCAAAGCGACGGCTGAAATTAGAGGCCGGCTCGGCCGGAGGAGAGGCAGGAGAGCGTGCTGCCGCCACGCGCTCGGAGACACAGCCGGGGACGGAGGGGAAGGGCCACCGCTCCCCGTGCAACCAGCAGCCAGACCCATCCGCACTGCTGGAACCCATTTTCCTAAAAGCTTGAGCTTTTAGCTAATATTTTTCAGAAAAAAACAAAAAGAAAGCTCCAGGGGCAGCAGCGCACGGCCCAAGCGGCAGCCCGCGGGCCCCGGGCTCTCCGCACCATCGGCCGCGACGGAAGCTGAGGTGCCAGCCGAGAGGACGATCCCGGTCACCGGAATACGCAAACAGACCCTTTTTCCAAGCTGGGAGTCCTCAGCAAGCACGGCTGCCTTTGCCCTGGGATAGTGCCTCCGGAGCAGACACGCGGGAAATGTCAAGGCTCTTCGTGTCAAAGTTGGGTTTGATTTTGTCGCACAGCAGATAGGACGCAAGCAACAAAGGGTTTGTTTGTGAGAGATCTTCAAGCCCTAAAATAACACGTCCCAAGCGAACGAGGCCAGCTGGGCTCCGCTGTGCGTGCCCTGGCCGAGGTCTTCCTCACCTGCGAGCGTGCGAGGCCACCGCCGCGTCTTCGCTCTCAGCCCTCGGGCGCAGCACCCTGCTCACCTGCTGAAGCTTATTTCTCCTCTGGATTTGGGATGAGCAAACTCAAAATCCTACAAGGGCTCAAGAGCAACGTCTGCTTTCTCTTGTGCGAGTTAAACCGCACAGATCTCCACGCGAGCAAGTCAAACCCGGGCTGTCAAAGTCCTGCTCCCAAGTTCCCTAGCTGGTCTCATCAATCAACCACAGAATAGGGCAAAACCACCGCAAAGCCGGAAAAATCTCTCCCCCAAGCTCGAGGCCCGGGCACCACTAGCTGGTGGTCCTGCACGGCAGAAGCGAGGCCGGGAGGGAGGGATCCCGGGACGGGGCCAGCAGCGCGCAGGGCAGAAGCGGGGACGTTTCCCCAGTGCTGGTGCGGTTAGCAGGGGCACAACGCGGTTTCGGGTACGATCCAACACTTAACGCATGCCCGGCATCAGAAACCTGTGTGCTTTCAGCACCGTGCTTTTTGCATGCCATTAGGCAGCTGAAAACCCACGCGAAAGCCCCACAGCAGGACTCCCCTCTCCTACAGCCGAGCTGGGCTAGGGGCGCGAGAGAAGGATTTTGGGGGGCAATAAGGGAAGGTGGGATGAGCATCCGGCAAAAGCCAGCAGAGCAGAAACCTCACGGGAGGCGGACGGAGCCCCAGGAGCCGGTGCACTCAGTTATGCATCATGCTGAAATGATAATTAAATCTGCAGTGACCTAAGTTCACTGCCTTTCCCTCCTGCCCTCCCCGCTGCTCCAAGGCGGGAGAGCTCTTGCCCCAAATTCTCCTCTGTCTGTTACTTATTTCTTTTCTATCCTTACTGATACCCCTTCGTGGCGTCCGAGCCAGCGTGGTCTTCCTCTGAGACGCGTCCAGACGCTCCCCGCTCTCGGCCCGGGTGTTTCGCGGCAGCGCTGACGGAGGTAGCGGGAACCCTTCAAGAAAGTTAACTTGACAAGACACAGGCAGCGGCAGCCCGGCTGCGTAACCACAGCAACGCACGGCCCAAATAAAATGCCCTTTTAAAAGTGATGCATGGGCTTGTTATTGCAATAGGAGGTTACCAGCCGACACACTCGCGGGCGAAGCTGCGCTGGCCCTGCCTCGGCCGGCAAACCCCCGCACGGGCGCATCTGCTGCCGAGCTCCTGCAAATTAAAACCTGGTATGTTAGGGAAAAGCCGGTGCAAGCTTTCCCTAATGCAGGAGGCTGCCGCTTGCAAGCAAGAATTCAATCCCTTTTTCCCCCAGATTCTCTCTGCAACGTTCATTTTCATCTCGTATTTCCTTGTTCTTCCTTATTTAAAACCCAAGTTTAACATCCCCCTGCACGCGCGCACCTCCCGGGAGGGGAGGGAGGACCACAGGGGCCTGAGCTGCACTGCGGCAGATGCCGGCGGGTGCATCCCACTGCCCGGGACCGAAGCCGGCACCGGGTGATGGTCTGCAAGGCTCTGCTCCGGCACGTCTGTCCCCGAGGCGAGAGGAAGCATGCACAGACCGCCCCACGCAACGGGGGTGGCAGCGAGCCACGCGGTGGGATGCCGCGGTGGGATGCAAGCCAGCACGTGAAGTGGGCTGGTTCGGAGCGGCAGCGACGGCCCGGCAGCTCGTGCAGCGCCGTGCACGCTCCTGCCCGCGGCTATGTCGCGTCCCCAGCGCCTCGTGCATACGCAGGGGCAGGCGCTGGGTATTGACTCCCCGATCACCCGCGGTTGCCCCCGTCCCCGTGCCGGGGTCCGCGAGCTGCCGGCGTCCAGCTGCACGGGGACGGGACCCTCCGGGCGCCGGGGCCCTGCCACAAGCCACTGCAGCGGGCGGGGAGCACCGAGCGCGGCCGCCGGCGTCTCATCCGTTTCCTCACCCTTCAAGGCATCGTTCTGGGAAGTGGCTTCTGCAACCGCAACGCGAGTGAAGTGCTTTGTTTTTAAATTAAAAAACAAAACCCCCCCGAAAAGTCCCTTCCAAAGGGGTTTGGAAAGGCTGCAAAAGGCCATTAATAAGATGGAGCCGGCAGGATTTCGTAACCCTCCTCCGCAGGCACAGCCCGCCGGGGGGAGAGGAGCAGGAACGGCCCCGGAGCCGCCGCCTCCGCGGGACGGAGGAGCAGGGGGGATGGATGGGAACCATCATCACGGGACGCAGACTAACAGCAAATGGCTAAAACACACCAAAATCAAACGTGGAAAAGCCCGTATAAAAGTTCCCACGTTACAGAGCCGCAAGCTGCTGCGCTAGCGGCACCGGTAACCTCCCTCAGGGCCGCTCAGTGCAAGGAAGCAAAACGTCGCGGGGCGGCACGGACCCCGTGCAGACCCCAGGCATCGTGGAGACCCTGTGCGTGGTGCAGAGCATGCATCATGGAGACCCTGCACTCCGGGCAGAGCCCGGACATCATGGAGACCCTGTGCGTGGTGTAGACCGTGCATCGTGGAGACCCTGCACATCATGTAGGCCATGCATCAAGGAGACCCTGCGCATCACGGAGACTCCATGCACCACACAGATCCCGTGCACGGAGGAGACCCCGCACATCGCGAAGACCTCAGGCATCGTGGAGGCCCCGCGCACCATGCAGACCCCACGCATCGTGGAGGCCCCACACGTTGTGCAGATGCCGGACGCCTGCCCCCGCTGCGCCCTGCCCTTCCCAAGGGCCTGCACACCCTCCGCCGTCCCAGCGATCGGGAAGGTTTAACGAAACTACGAGACCACGCTGCAGATGCGGCTCCTGGCTGGAAGAACAAAGCGACGGTGCTATTTCCAGAGATGGGTAGGGGGGCGAGGGGGAGGATTATCACCACGCAACCAAGAAACCCAGAACAGAAGCCTTTAAAAGCAGCGTTGGCTGGGATCATCACCAGCTGCCAAACACAAGTTTTAGAAGTTTAATGATCGGAGCAAAACACGCCTGCGTAGGAGGCATCACCTTCCCGCGTGAGAGCGGCGGCCGGCCCGGGTGGCACCTTGGCTCCGTGCCGTACCAACGCACGGGGCTCGGGTTCAGGCGGCTTCCCGAGGCCCCTGGAGTGGCAGGGCAGGCGGGAGCACCGGGAAAGCGAGACGTGATGGTAAGGTCCCATGCATGTTCCTCGTGGGGCAGGAGTCCGGCCGGCTCCTGTGCCACCAGGCACAAACCCATGGACACGCACGTGAAGCCACCTGGACCAGGTGCTCCAGGCTCCTCTGGCCACGGCTGGCCCCACACCAGCATCGTCCTTTGAAAAATCAGATCGGCCAGGGAAGGAGATGTGGTGACAGCTTGCGGAGAGCGGGAGCTCGGAAGCCTCCCCAAAGCGCCGTTTCCAGCTAGCTCGCTATTCCAGCTGCAAGAAGGAAAAATCATGGTGGCCCACGGCATCAGCAGGCACCTTGCACGCCCGGGGCCACGGACACGGCGAGAGCGGGACGGTCGCTGCAGGCAGGGCAAGTCAAAGCAGGAACCTGGCCACCAAAATTCCCAGCAGGAAGATGCGGGAGCGAAGGTTCACTATTACCAAGGGGGGAAGGATAACGATGCCGATGAGGCCAACAACACGTCTGCAAGGCGAGGTCCAACCCGTGCCATGTCCAAGACTTTGTGCTCTCACACGGAGTTGTATTTCTACACTTCCTGCCAAAAAAGTTGCTTAATAATCTATATTTAATAACCGTGGGGACAGCAGGAACCGAAACTCCTGACCATCCCTTCCCTCTGCACGGCAAGGACAGACACCGGGGCGCGCGGCGAAGCCAGCCCGGAGCGGCACCGAGCGCTCCCGGAGCCACGAGCTCTTCGGAGGACGAGCCACGACATGCCACCGCGCATCGCGTTTCATCTCCCCTGCAAAAGCGGCCCGCGCCCTCGGGACGGACTCTCTCCGTTACAGCTTCGGGGCGCCTTGGAGCCTCGATGAACCCTGGGCACCATCTCGCAAGACCTGCTGGCAAACACGCGAGGCTTGAAGCAAGGACGGCTTGACCCTCCAAGCAGCTATCACCGCCTTCTGCAAGCCCACGGGTCTCTGCCGGGGCCGTCATCGAGCCTTGCAAAGCCCCCGGAGAGGCGCAGGCGGCTCGCACGCCCCACCGAGCCTGCCGAAGCCGGCCGGGCTGCTGCCGCGGGGGCCCGAGCGCTGCGCGCACGCAGCAGCTGGGAAACGTAAGGAGAACGCCCAAAATGCACTTTTTGGAACATCTCAGCGGTAATTGCCTTGGCAAAGGGAGCAGCAGCCATCGACAGAAAGTAATCACGCACTCGAGAACGGCTCCGGTTGCATCAGCCGGCCCCGGCAGCCCGCTCTGCCGCCTGCCCTGAGGGGCCCTGCTGCCCGGGGGCTCCCGCGGAGGCCGAGGAGCATCGAAGAGATGAGGACCCCGAGCGCGGGCCACGGTGCTCGGACGCTGTATGGGGGGGACGGCACGGCCCCGCTCCGAGCGGGCGGCATCGCGGACCGGGGGGATCCACCGGCGCGCGTCACCTCCGAACACGCAGCGACGGCTGGTTGCAAGCCCTCGTGCGGATGCGGCCCCAGGCGCTTGCAGAGCCCCTCGGCCAGGAAGCAAGCAGAAGACACCCGTGCTTGCAACAGGAGACGGGGCCGCGAGCGATTGCCCCCGCCCCGGCGCTCGTCCCCGCCCGCAGCCACAAGGCTGGAGGCAGCGAGGTCCCTCCGAGGGGGGAGAGGAGAAAGGCGACAGTCCCCAGCGCGGAGGGGACGCTGCCGTCGCAGGGCTCAGCCTTGCCGGTCTGCAGAAGGTGACTTACACCAGCCCCAGCGCCAGCACCGTCCGCAGCCCTGGGGGAGCCGGGGAGGGACACGGCCCCCGCGGAGGGACACGGCCGCCGCGGAGGGACACGGCCGCCGGGGAGAGAGGCTTCCTGCCGCAGCAGGTCGTCCCACCGCTTCGATCGCTCCCAGACCCCACGGTGAGCCAAGGCCCAGCCAGAGGAGAAGGACGCGGTGGTCCCAGGGGAGGGGGCCGGGCGCCTGGGCCGGCTCAGTGCAGCCTCCCCATCACGGCCGGCCTCCCCGCCGCGCGTCCCGTCCCGTCCCGTCCCGTCCCTCCGCGGGGGCGGCCAGGGCAGCCCCGCATCTCCTAGCAACTCGCTGCAACACCGGCCTCGGCCAAGAGCAGCGAACGCTTTCCACGTTTCGCCGCAGTTGGGTTTTATTCCTCCCGCGCGAGCCCTGCCAACTCGGCCTCCGCCAGCTCCGGGACGAGGGTGGAGGAGAGCCGCGGCTGGGGGAGAAAACTCCCCCCCGCAACCCTCCCTCCGCGGTCCTGGAGGCCGGCTGCTCTCGTGGCCGGATCCCAAGGCCTGCAGACGAGGTCTGGGCCTGTTCCCAACTCTGTCACTGGGTGGTGAAAATACAGACAACCTCTTCACTGCCCTGCTCTCCAGCTCCCCGCTCTGCACGACCAGCCCGGCCTCCCCGCAGAGCCCCGAGCCCGTGCAGCGCCCGGGGCCGCGCACAGCGGGCATCAACGCGCAAAGCCGTAGCGTCCCCCGGCCTCATCCGCCCGAGCTCCGGGGATAGAAACGCGCACGCGGAGTCCCTGGACGATGCTGTTCAATGACAGGCCTCAAACGAAAATATTTCAACATAAACAGTATAAATCACAGAGCAACAATCCAAATAGAGCGCGTTTTCCCCAGGAGGGAGAGAAGTGCTAATGCATTCATTGTTTTTGAGCAATTTCAACTGAAATCGCCGCTGAACCAACGCCACCGCCGAGGCTGAGCACGGGACTGCTTCCCGCGGCACGGCCTCCAGGCAGCTCGGGACCAGCCCAGCCGAGCGGGCAGCTCTGGGCGCTGGCAGTTTGCTGGTGACACCAGAAAGGGGACAGCCACCACCTTGGGGCCACCGCGCCAGGGAGCTCGCTGATCCTGCCGGACGCCAACCCAGCCGCGGCACGGCACCCCATGGGGATGCACCTTCACCCACCGCGGCCGACCCACGCTGAAACACCACGGTGCCACCTCTGCACGGCCCGGGCTTGCACGGTCGTGCCCTTGCTTGTGCAGTCATGCACTGTCTTGCACGGTCGTGCCCTTGCTTGTGCAGTCATGCACTGTCTTGCACGGTCGTGCCCTCTCTTGCACGGTCGTGCTCTTGCTTACTCAGTCGTGCCCTCTCCTGCACCAACGCTGGCACACGTGCAACCGGGCAGCGTGCCGGCACCGAGAGCCGATCTAGCCAGGAGCCTCAACCTCTTCACCGCAGTAGGGCTTGGCCAGCTCAGCTCGCAGCCCCGCCACGCGAACGCCGGGGCTTGCAGACCTGCAGCCAACTCACAGAGACCTTCAGACGCGAGGATGCAGGCAGCTGGCACGGCCACGCACCGGCACAGCGCGGCTCGGCCCCCCGTCCCGCTCCTCGGGCTTGCACGAGGCCAGAGGATCACGTCCAGGCGACCGGCCCCGCCGTGCTCAGCTGCGGAGGCATCCGGAGACCGAGCGAGTCACCCGCGGGGGCTGCGGGGAGCAGCAGAACCCCCCCTCCTCCTTCCTCAAGGAAAATCCAAACCTTCCACTCATTTCCTCTGCCGAGCACAAGGGCGCAACTGGGAAACTCTCGTGACGTCCTCCCTTTTGTTCTGCCTGCCCCGGCGGCTCCAAGGGGAAGCTGTAACTCCAGCCTCTCTCTTCTCGAGCCTTCACTGCTCGGTCCCCAGGGCCCGGGGGCAGAGGCGGGGGGCACGGCCTGCACGCACCGTGCCTTGGCGCGGACCTCGGACAGTCACGGTCGAGAGGAGAAGGGCAGCCTGGCATGCTCCCCGCTCTCGGTTTTCAAGGCTCCCTCCATCCCCTTCCAGCCCCGCAAGGCGCTCAGGGAGGGAACCGGCTCTCCCTTCCCGAGATTTGCCTTGCAACGATACCGTAGCTGCTGCGAAACCGCCCAGACGCAGCAGGACAGAGGAGCCAGCTATCCGGCTTCCCTACGGCCGCGGTCCTCCATCCAGCCCACGGAAAACGTGGGGCGATGACCACCGCGCTGGGGCTCAGCCGGCAGCCTCGGGATACCTGGCCCTGCCCGGCGCTCGGCTTTCTGCCGTGCACCGATTCCTTGCGAGGGGACAAGTCAGCGAGTTAATCTAGGTAACAGCTGCTACAACCCGCGGCCAAAACCGCCGGATTAGGGCCGGTTAAGGATGCTTAGAAAGCAGCAATATGGTGTCTGCCATCGCAGCGAGCACGTGCCACAGCCGGCGGCCAGCACGAGTCCGGGCACGCTGCAAAACGCAGCGAGGAGCACAGCAAAACGCAGCAATACCGCAGCAAGGAAGGGGCTCCGACATAACTATGGTCGAGCAATTCAATCTCACAGCAAGGGCCTTCTGCCTAAGAAGTCAGTGTTGATACGCACAGAAATCATATTGTAGCACGTACACAGGCCAGGCTCCCCGGGGCACCGTCCAACGCCCGGTGTGGTCAGCGTGGAGAGCTGGGTCAGCATCATGAAAAGCAAAATCTGTTTCGAGATGTTTAAATCCTCCTCCTTTGCGCTTGACGGCAGGGTTAGCAAAAGCACCACGCTTGCAAGATACCACAGGCATCTGGGCCAAACCAAGCTGGGGTCAGAGACGATCTCCGAGCAGCTTTGATTCATAATTAGCAATGACGTGTTTATTAAATAACTTCTCAGCCAGGTGGTCGGATTTAATCAGTGATTTAGGACTGGACTAAAGTTGTTGGCAGGTTCTGCCTTTGAGTCATCATTCGAGTTAAAGCAAAACGAAAAACCCACAAGAACAGAGAATACCCCATCTCAGATGTGTATTACTTTCACTGAAGTAAGTTCATGCATAAAAGCATGAGAAAAGGCTGCACTGGAACAGTAAAGATGAAGGTTTTAAGGGCAGGACACCAAACAGAAGATGCTTACACCGACTGCGTGCAACGGGCGCTAACAGTCACCATTAAATACTTAATGCTGTGTTCTTTCAGCTTTTGCCGTTAAGAACAGCAAACTAACCTTAAAGACAGGTACAGAAGAACCCAGATTACTTATGAAGTCCACAGAAGAAAGTCCTTTCACAGCGACGGCTTTCTGCGTTTCGCTTCTTAAAAAAAATCAAAAATAAAACATCCTCTTAACAAAGACCTGAAGCATGAAAACAGAAGCCACTCAGGAGACGGGAGGAAAAGGCGAGGAGACGAGAAGTCAGGCTTGGGGCTCATCTCTCCGGACCACGAAGCGCCCAAAGGAAAGCCTTCATCAGAGACGTGCAGGAGATGGATGTGGAGCCTCGCTCCCCATAGGAAGGGATTACTGAGTATAGAGATTTATCTTCTATTTGCACACTTTCCAGCCGATTTTATAAGAAGTTATCTTAAGACCTATACAACCTCTCCAAGACGTGTTGATTTAGTAGAGCCTAAGCACAGACATACCTGTATCTCGGTGGAAGGTGGCACCTCAGCACAACCAGCTGCTGGTTCTACTGCCTTTACTATATACAGCCTTCGGCTGCAGTTTAATGGTCTAGTCTCGTCTCACCTGTGCACGTGAGGAGGACAAAAACCGCGGAGAGTCGGTTTTGAGGTCAGAGCAGGCATTTTGTGAGGGAGCCAGAGAGGTAAGCCTCTCCGACCACAGAAATCAGCCAGTCCGACTCGGTCCCACACAGCTGAGCACCAGCTCTCACAAGCTTGTCTGACAGGTCTTTTCCAACTTTAATATTTATGAATCCCTCTAAAAGTCTCCCGTGTCAATTATAAGCATCATTAGATATGAGAACCAAGTCCCCTTTGCCAAAACGTAGCTGTTTGTTTAAAAAGGCTTGGATACGAGTATTGACATTGGCTACGGCATCCTTTTTAGGGGGAAGCACCACGAATTTACACGCAGGAATAAAAGGCCGGCGGGGCCAAGGTCTGGAACTTCACTGCACCGTGGCGGCTTGGAAAGCTGTCGCTCACTGGGGAAGACGCAGCAGGGCCGGCCGGTGCCGTGGCAGGACCCGGGGCGCGGCGGCCGCAGCCTCTGCGTCTGCAACCCATCAGCCCTTCCCGCCACGAAAGATCACTCGTTCGCACTCCAGATTGAATTTTGGGCACCAGCAAGTAAAACAACTACCGCGGAGACAGGCTACAGCACTGGAACAGAAAACCCACCCTAACAACTTGTCTGTAGCAACAAGCCTTGAGACGAGATGAGAAAAAAGGGGAAAAAAATTTTACTAGAGCATCTGCTCTAGTAAAAGAGCAGCCGCCTCCGCTGGGCCCTGGGAACGGGCCGGGACGCGAGCGAGCCCATCGCTGCGAGCCCGGGGACATCCCCACCGCGGTGCGGGGTGCGGCCTGCCGACCTCGGACATCCCGCAGAAAATCAGCGGTGTTAAACGCGAGCCACTGCGTTTCCCGGAGGACAGCACGCGACAGGCTGCGGCCAGCAAGAGCATCACGGCCAGCAACGGATGCGAACAAAGCGGTGCTCGCTGGGGAGGCGAAGGGGCCACACGCAAAGGTGAGCTCCAGCCGCGTGGAGCAGCCCGTTATCAAGACGATGCTGCGGCTGGTCCAGCTGCAAAGCATCTGGCTGCAGTGCTTTCTTTACGCGGTTTTGCCCGCTTTCCAAGAGCATTTAAGTTCCTCAATCCGCACGAGGACACACGCTACGATCAGCAGCATCTCGCACCGACCGGTTCCACCTGAAGAAAGGCTGCATTTCCTGCGTCTTCCTCCAAGAGGTCCCCTACGCTCGGAGAGCGGATCGGTGCTTCCCACTGAGCTCCTCCTCCTGTGGCAGGAGGCACCGGGAGAGGGAGGCCGCTGGAGAAGGCTGGAAGCTCGCAGAGGACACCAGACGCAAGGTGAAGGCACCGCGCAGGTTCCCACCACGAGCTGGGCTCACCGCCCCGTCCTTCCCACGAGCGAGGGGTTTCCTTCTGCACTGCACATCCCATTCCAGCACCTCGGACACAACAAATAAATGCACCCCTATGAATCATGCTTCAAGGAAAAAACGCAGAATTACTTGGACATGCTAAAGCACAAGAAAAACGAAGTGGTCTGTCCAAGACAGCTCGAAGATTTAACCCCCAGGAGCTGCCCCGGCTTCCACTCGCTCTTTCACTCCAAGCACTAGAGCATGTTGTGCTGCTCTTCAGCCAATGCATCACCGTATGCCTCGCTTCACACGCTCAAAGTGGATTCATACGACAAAATGTTTGCCAGAGGGACAGAGAACCTATTGTGGGATGAATGGGACTATTGACTGAGCTCAAACAGCAGATCGGATCTGAGCAACGCACTGGAGACATGAATTATTTTCGTGGTATTTGAAGAGATAAAAGTTCTGTGCTTCACAAAACACAAAGTCGGTCTTGGCGAAGGATTGCCTGGTTACACAGCTGAGCTTATTCCCTGTTCCCGTCAAGCCAACGCCACGGCCGTATCATTTCATCCCTCCCTCCCCCCCAAATCAATAACGTTCCCAGTTATTTTGGGAGTGCCGCCAGGCCGGGATGTTTTTCTAAAGCTTTCCGAGATTCCCGATGACAGGCGCTGAAGATCCAAAAGGAACGACATCCAAAGGACAGTCGGGTCTCTTGGAAATACTGCTGGATATCCAGAAGGAGGGAGGAGGTTTCCTCCTGTCCAGGGAGCGAGCCTAGGCGAGGCCGGAGGATAACCTCCTCCTGCAGCAACAGCAAGGGCAGGCTGCATCGCCACGGCAGCCTGTGCAAAGCACACCAAAACCCAAAACCAGGCATTTTCCATCAGGCTGAAAGTGCCCACGCAATGCCGCAACGAAACGCCCAGGGAAACGCACACCACGCTCGCGTTGCATCCTTCCCATGGGGACCTACCTGCCTAAGCAGCAGCGTCCCACGCTGGCTTAAACCCTCTTTCAGTCCAGATCCTTCCTGCCTGCTCAGTCCAAGAGATAATTTTTGTCTGACTTAAAAAGACAGAAAGTAGGACAGTTTGGTTTGTTTGACCTGAAGCTTAAAATTACCCAGTTTGCGTGCTTCCACCTTCGGCGGCCCCGTCCGAAGGCAAAATGAACCGCTGCACCGTGGGGAAAAGCACGTTTTGTTAGTGATGAGCCTACGTATCACTGAGGGCAGGTACGTATCACGGGAGAGAAGAGGGCAACTTGGAAAAAGCAAGCAAGAAGCAAGCCCCTACCTAGTTTTTGGAGCTTTTATTTACTTTGGAGAGGGAAGCAGGGCAGAGGAATGCAACCGCCTTTTCCCACGGATCTGCAAAGGGAAGAGCTGCAGAGAGGGAAGGAAGGAAGGTTGAAGCCTAATCTCGCTGCCGCCTTGCTTTGATCTAGAAACGCTTCACTCCCAGCACAGACCCCGTGCTGCAGGCGATGCCGCGGGGCGAGGGGCGTCCGGGACGCGGCAGAGCCCGGAGGAAAAGCCGGCGGCCAGCAGGGAGTCGGGAAGCCGGCCCTGGGACCGAGGCACCAGCTGATGCCAAGGTGCCACTTGAAAGAAAAGTTTAAAGTCATTTTAAACAGACTGAAGGAGGTAAACGCTGCAGAGCTTGCGGAAAACGGCCGAGATGCAAACGGAGGAAAGCTCCTCTCGAGCCCATGCAAGCCCCATTTTAAGTCCTTGTCACAGAAAGGAGGAAAACGAATGCACACGGCCAAAACTCTCGACTCGAGTGCTGTGAGAAGTCACCGGACGCCAACACAGCAGCCGTCACCTCCGGAGCCAGCCACCGTCACGCTTCCCCGCCGCCCCAGCCAGCCGGGCGGGACGGGGGGGCTTACTTGGCTGCGCAGCAGTTTTATCAATTATAATATTTTATGCACATAGCAGCTTCTTACATAGCTCTTTGATCAAATGATCTTCGAGTATTCAGAAGAGAATAGTGTTGTTATGTCCTGTTTCATACACACAGGGACTGGGCAACCAGCAGAACAAGGTCCCCCCGCTTCCACCCCACCGGTGGGGGAGCAGGGGCAGAACCGGGTTGCCAGCTCCCCGCAGACGTCACCTAAATACAACCTCACTCATTTACGCGAACAGCAGGGAGAGTGCGCAAATCACACAGCGGACAAGGGCAGCAGAACCGGGACAGCCACCACGAAAGTGATTTTATTCCTTGACTAAAGCCCTCGATGACGGGCTGCACGGCCGCGCTCCGCCGGGAGCAGGCCTGCGGTCCGACAGGATCACCGTCCCGGCGGGAGAGGACACCTTCTCCCTGCGCGGATAGAGAGGAGCCTGCCTGCCCCTCACGCTACATCCTCCCTTAATGCTCGTCTTTACAAATTGTCCTAATCTTGGACGTGAGCTTTACTAACTCGCGCAGGAGCAGCTAGCGATAACCCCTGGAATCCGAGGCTGCTGCGAATCCAGTGCGTGCATCCCAGGCATCCTTCAAGCCGGTGGATTCAGCCTTGCACGATATCCTGTAGCAACAAGCTCCAGAGTCTGATAATACACCGTAAGAAAAATTACTTCCTTTCATTCATATTGAACTCACTACTCCTCTATTTCCAGCAGCTGCCTCCTTATTTTAGGAAGCTAATCATTAATTAGAGCCCTCTTCCCTCTGCCCCCCCGCCTCTGTTCTGAATTAAAATCAGTCCTAATCTTTCTCAGCTTCTGGACATCTTAGTCCTGTCTAGACCCTGCTTTGCACTTGCCAAGCTCAAGACCAAGCACAAACCTCACCGACGCATTTCACCACACTTCTCCGCCCTGCCTGCTCGACTTTGCTCAGCGCTTGCCCATGCGCTTCCTATTAAAACAAAGTCATTACAGCAGCTTTCATGCACGGATTTTTATTGCACAGCGACCGAGACACTTTAGAAAACTCATTTCCACAAACAGCTCGCTGTCAGCTCCCTTCTGCACCGCACTGCTGGGGAAAAGAGCAAACGGCAGAGGCAGTTTCGGAGCTGGCTGCAAAAAGCCTGCGGGGCCCTGCGGGTCACTGCCGTAAAAAAGGGATTACTCTGCGCGTTCGGAGCCTTCCATCCACACGGGAATCTGACTTTCGGTTACAAACCTTCAACAACCACTCTGTTAAAGTAGTGCTTCAATACCTACTTTTCACATCATTCAGGATCTCTATGAAAGTCATTCTTGGTATCTGAACTGCATTTGTAACGATGAGCCTCACTGCAAGAATATCATAGCTTAAAAGTTTACGAAGGTGCGATACAGTTCTGATAAAAGGAAAAGAGCCCAGTTAACTCCAAAAACAGTGGCAGAGTTTGCATACGCTGTACAAACATATCCTTAACCCTCACGGAGCAGCTCGCTCCCCACGGCACGGCGAGGCGGCCGTCGGGCCCACGCGCGGAACGGGGGACGAGCACAGTCACGCGGGCGTCCACGCGGGGCAGCACCGCCCCGATGCCCCTGCAACAAACGTCCTCTATCGAAACCGCGACGGGATTTTAGAAGAGGTCGAGCACAACCTGCCCGGAGCTCGGCCACAGCTGGTCCCCAGCCTTCGGCCTCGTAACCCGAGCGTGGGACAGGGAGGCGGAAGCCGCGACAGAGCCCTCGGCCCGTGCCTGACACCAGCGGTGCCCTCGCGGGGCTAATTGCCCGTCTCCTGGCACGCAATGCGGCAAACGCAGGTGTTTTGCAAGAGAACCACGGCAATTTAGACCCACAAATGCCAAACTGCACTACCGAGCGAAGGAGCAACGCGCCGAAAGCCTACGTGCCACCGAAGAGTACATACAGAGTTGAGATAGCTCAGTAGATTCATCTAAATAAATAAATAAAATTTCACCTTTTTTGCAAGCAAACGTGATTGTGAGTTTGTTCCTGGTAAGGTGTCTTACTGTGCTGCACAATTTTTCACCCCTTACGGGATGCCAGCAACGCTTTCTGCTGGGGGTCAGCAAGTCAGAGACCCGCCAGGCAAAGAAACGCGCTTGCCGTAAGCAGCCTGGCAGGTCGTAAGAGACCGGTGCAAGACACCGGTGTTGAAGTGGACCAGCATTTTGCTCCCATGCATTTCCACATCTGCTGGGCACCATTTTCCGATGTCCCTCCGGCGCCGGCACCGGGAGGACAAAAGGGCTGATCCCGTCTAAGCCTGCCGAGCGCGGCTGGGCAGCATCGCAACGCGCCTCTCCCCAGCAGCCGAACGAGCACCAAATCCATTCTTTCACTGTAACACAAAGGGAAAGACGAGTTAAACCCCGCAAAGCACACTCCCAGCCGCCCCCGAAAGAGCTGCTACGTCAGGAGGCCATCGGTTTGCGAGACGGCCCCGCTCGCCCATCCCTTCGGCAAAAGCGGGTGGCAGACGGGCGCGCAAACGAGCGACCATCGCCGAGCTGCAAGAGCAACGCGTCGGCAAAGCGGCCGCCTCCGCCGCTGGCGTTTCACCTGCCCGGTCCTCCACGTGAAGTGCTAAACGGTGATGGGTTCAACCACCTTTTCCTCCCTCCAGGAGAGGCAGATACACATCCGCTTCCCTGAAAATCCAGGGCTACCACAGGGATGAGTTTTGGACCGTTCTCAGCTTCCTTTGGGGGAAGGATTACCCTTAACTTCTGGGCTACGCTGCTGGCAGACATTGACCGAGTAGAGGCAACAACGCAAAGCCGAGCGCACCACGGCGTCCCGCCTGCCCCAGCGCGGGACCAACCTCCCCGTCTCACGCCCGGAGAGGATCGGCCAGAAAACAAGCAGCAAGCCCCACCAAACCCGACAGAGGCGCGAGCTCTGCTGCAGCCGAGGGCACGACTGCTTGATGCTAAAAGCCATCAGCGGTGTTTCCGTGCCACGCACTGAGCGGGATATCACCCACCGGTTAAACCCCTGGGGGACCTGCCGGGCCCCCAGCCCTTGAAGCCCAGGAGTTTTTCCACAAATTTGGTAAAAGACAAGAACGCTCCCAGCAGAGCCAGTTCAATATTGCAAAAAGAAGGGAAAGCATACCATAAATCTCTCAGCCCGTAACCCACTAGGTTGCCAGCCCTTAGCAAAGGGGTTTCCAGCTGCCAGGGAGGAGTGAACGGCTTCCCTGGGCCGTGGGAGCTGCCAGCACCATCGGTTCCCGGCTGTCTCGCGTAAGGACAGGGCCTGCCTCTGCCCTCTCCCCGCCGCCCGGACACATCCGCCGCCGAACTGCACCAAAAGAGGAGCAACCGCGGGGAAGCTGGGAGAGGAAGACGAGGAAGAGGAGTTTCCCTGCTTGTCCTGCACTACACAGTTTGGAGTATTTTCTCTACTTGTCCAAACAGGATTTTCGGAAGTAGCTGTTCCCAAACTAACCGCTCGGTTTGGGGCACACCACAGTTCTGCCCTCTCCCAGCTCTGCATTAAACGAGTTATTTAAGGAGAGGGACTGAGGCGTGTAACGAGCTGCAGAAGCTCTTGCTTTAGAGATGTGGAGGTAGAACGGACAGAGATGAGGCAGGATGGACGTGAAGGGAAGTGGTAGGAAATAATGTGAGAAATCCAGGAGCAGACTCCAAGCAAAACCTGCCTGTTGGATAGTCAGGCGATTGCGAGCTACAGACAAGGGAGCAGAACACGAATGAAGGGATGCAGGACGGACATGAACGAAGGGATGCAGGACGGACATGAACGAAGGGATGCACGACGGACATGAACGAAGGGATGCACGACGGACATGAACGAAGGGATGCACGACGGACATGAACGAAGGGATGCACGGCTCCCGCCGGCCCTCGAGCACCACGCTTGGTGCCCAGCACAGGGAAGGGACGGCAGCCACGCCGGACACCCTCTCCCCGCCTTGCAGCGACCTTCCCGGGTGCAATCCGTGCCCCGGGGAAGGTCGGGATCCCGGCCGCCCTCCCCGCTCCCTCGCGCCGGCCCGAACGCGGAGCGCGTTGCACGGCCCCGACGGCTCGCCCAGCAGAACAAAACACGAGAGGTCCCTCCGCCTCCCCGCCCAGCTACCAGAGCTGGCGCGTTTCCCCGTGTTTATTTTCGTTCGCATCCTGGTGTTGTTTCAGAGCGGGGCTCGCCGGGGCCCGTCCTACCCTGTAATCTCGTCGGTAAGTGACTGCCAGCATCTGGCCGAAGCGCTGGCAGCCGAGCGCGGGCAGGCGGCCGGGGCGGGGGCCAGGCTGCCGCGGGGCACAGCTGCAGGCGAGCGCAGATACGGCCCTGAAATAAAGTCACACGTAAATATGCAACACACTAAAAGCAGAGGAGGGAAGTGCCAGAGCAGCAAACGCACATGACAGCTCAAGTACCTGGAAAACTTCAGGGAAGTGGCAATAAAATGGAAAACTATCGCTCTAACTAGTATTTCCAAATGCAACATACCGTACAAATAAAAAACAGTGTTAACTCATGCTTGCCGAGTTGCAAGCTTGAAATTATGAAATATTTTTCAATTTATTCAGGACAACACGGATTTAAAATACTGATTTTTCACCCCCCTGCTGCAAGATCCCCTCTTGCTGCCAGGCTGCTCCACCAAGGCGCCCGGCTGGGAGAGGCGTCCCCGGGCCAGCGCCCGGCGCAGCCCATCCAACGCTGGCTATAGCCTTCGCATGGCCCTGTATTCACTCACGCAGTGCTGCGAACAAAAAAGGTAGTTCGCATGCTAAAAATACATCCCAGCGAAGAAGCAGGCATGCCAGACGCGTACGCATTAGGAGGTGACTGCATTGAGCTCCTATCATCAGTGCCGGCAGCCAGAGGTCACAAAAATTCTCATAATCCCAGAAACAACAGGCTGTTACCGAGTACGCGTAAATCCGACAGACGGGCTGCCCAGGCACGTGCAGCCCGGACACCCACGCTGCGACACCAGTCTCCTGCGCCCAAAGCTGCCTTTCCGTGCGCGCAGAAGACAGGGGAGCGACCATCACCCAGACCTCCCTGTGCCATGGACATTAGGAACAAACAGGACAAGAGTATACACACACACACACACATATATATTAATACACACATGCATATTTATATATGCACAGACTCACGTATATATACACATATGAATTGAACAGGTCCTGCATGAAGAACGCCAGCAAGGACACAGGTGCCACGTGCGGTATCTACTGCATCGGTTGCAAAACCTGAACTATTTGTGGGCATTAAAAAGAGCGAGCGTCTCCCAAGCGCGGCGTTCCCACGTCCTCCCCAAGCCCCACGCAGACGGTCTTCCAGAACGCACCATTTCCCCAGAAGTTTCACCAGGATACGGCACTCGCCTTCACATCCTCTTCCAAAGTCACACGGGCTTTATTTTGTACTGCAGAGCTGTGCTCCTGCTTCCCCCCAGCAAGAAGTCACCTGATCACTTCCTATTTTACATATATATTTATATACACACACATAAGTGCATTAAATGTGTTTACGTACAGATTGCCTGCTTCACGGAGCCCCAGTTTCTCTGAATTTCACGAAGAGCTGTTGCAGAAGGCAAGACGGAAATGCCATATTTTGTTGACGGCTCTTTTTCCCCACAGCTCCCTAGCTGCGGAGGGGCAGGAGGGCAGATACATGATAGCGTTACATGCTCCTTTGGTAATTACGATTTCCCCTCTGAGCCTTTTCTGCTTCTTTTTTCTTTCTAAACCCTGAAACGATGACATACAAAAACAGGGCAGATTACTCTACTCTTGTTTCCATAAAAATTCATTGACTGGAGCCTGGAATCACATTTCATTAAAATAAAATGCTCTGTCTGAGACAGTTAATCAATTTAGAGGACACTAATCCAAGAGAAATTTGCTTCTGAATAAGGTAATAACCCATTAGCAAGATGGGACGCCCAGGAGCGGGAGCCAAGGGTAATGCGGGCACGCTGGCCGGAGCGGAGCGGAGCCGCGTGCGCGGGCTCGTGCTGGTGCTCGGCGTGCCGGGGCGGCTTTGCTTTCAGCGCTGCTTTTCCACAGCAGAAGCCTCCAAACCAGACGCCATGTGCTAACGCCGGGCGAGGGAACAGATTACCTCACGCAGTAACCATGCATTTGGATTAGTTTGTTATTAAGTCTCATTAGTTAATAGCCAGCCCGGCGGGGACACTACTTGATCCCCGAAGAGGAAGGCTCTGCAGCTGAAGGACCTCTTGGGGGAAAGACGGGTTTCCCGGACCCCGACCTCCACCTTACTGCATCCCGGGGCAGAATTTCAGGCTTTTGAGCCTCATATCCGACGGCAGGGCTTACACCAGCGCTGGGCGTGTGGTGGCTCACTCAGAAGGGCAGATTTTCAGTGATGCCCAGGGGAGAGGGTCAAACGACCCTCTGCTTCACCAGCCACAAGCACAAGGGCCACGGCAAGGCCAGGACAAGGCATCCAGGTCCCCGCTGCTGCTTTCCAAGGGGAGACGGGGTCCTGGGGCCAAGCGCGGAGCCGGCACCGGCAGCACGCTGCTCCCTCCGGCGTTGCCATCCCACGGCCGCCTGCTCCAGCATTGCAGACTTCCCACGCGCTAAAGTACAGGCTTAATATCGAGGCCAAAAACACCACGTGATAAAAGAGCAGAAATTACACTGAACTTCTAATTGCATGATCAAAGCCTGAGTAAACAGGCCTTAATTTGAAAGCCTGCTCGGGGAGGTAGGAACCGTGCCTACCCCAGAGCCTGGCTGCATCTGCAGCACTTCCAGGGGTCTTCCCAGAAGAGCCGACTGCTGAAGATCTCTTCAGCCACGTTGGTACCGTGCCCGTCTGGCAAGGCGGCAGCCAGCTTCCAGCAGCCCAGCAGGGCTTTGCCGCCTGCTCACATCGGGAAGCGTTTTGCCCTCACGAAGCCCTGGCTTTCTCCACCTGAGTGCTCGGGAACGGCAGCTGCAGAACCAAAGCCAAGCGGCGGCAGAAGCCGGGCGTGGGGCTCCGCTCTCCGCAGCCGGGAAGAAACCTCCGCTCCTCAGTCATCTCACCAGCTCCACCAGCACCGCGCACGGACACCGAACAGCCACGCAAACCAGCGAACATCACTAACATCCCCTGGAGAGAGACACTAACTAGAAGTTGTAATTTATTTAGTGTCCAACACTGAAAAACCCTTTAATCAGTGTTTATCATAACTGCAACTAGAAGACACAGGACAGCGTGGATCACTGGGAAATTTTCACTCTTTTCCTCTAACTCACAACGAAATTCAACCTCAAGACGGATGGCAATGGATGGCAATAAGTAGAGGTGCACCTCTACTTAGCATGGCAGCTTCTTCACCCACCTCCAGCTCACCCGAAGGCATCGCTTCACGCCGAGGGACAGGACTCTTGCAGAGTGCACGCTCAAAACGCACTCAAAAAGTAACTCACAACCCATCGCAACTGCTCTGGTGGGAAAGTGGACACTGTCCATAAACGGATCTAGCAAACGACATCTGGAAATACCGATACCCCGCCTGCACTAGCTCTGTGCAAAGCCGCCTCCTCTCCAACGAGCTCCTCGAGCAAGACGACGTGGTTCTGGTCCTGTGTCCCAGCCTCTTCCAATCCTGAAAGCGTTACAGGACGGAGGGGACTGATCTGAGCAGCCAGAGGCAACGGGCAGATGTCGTTCATCCCCGCCACAGCCTCTCCTCGGCCCTTCAACCGCACAAAGCACCACACAGCAGACCCCACCGAAACGTGACCGTGGCATGCACTTCGAACTCGCAGCAGGGCTCGACCTCCTGATCGAGCCATTGCTCCTTGCCCGAGCGTAACCGCGACACAAAGTCCCCTTTGACGGACTGCCTGGTCCTTCCAGATACTTCTCGGCTAGTTAGCTCAGCCGCGGAGCAGGTCGCTGGGATAAACTCCAGCGATAAGGCACAACGGGCCATTCTCCTCGTGCCTGGGGCGCCCGCGCACCCGGAGCACCCCGCAAGCCGGGCGAGGGTCTGCAAAGCGCGGGCTTGAGAGCAAGTTCCACCTTCAGCAGCTCAGAGGCTGGCACTGTTTTGATTCCTGAGTCTCCTCCACCCGCTCCCCCAAAAAATCTGTCACAGCTGAAAACAGAAAAGGAAATTTTAGTCATACTTCTTTTGGGCAGCTGGACCTTCTCTTCAGCGTCTGCTAGTCTTGCACCCTCAGAGACGCCCGTAAGGTGTTTCTACTGTCTTGGGCTGGCAGGTGGGCTACCAAAATCAGCGCATCCCATGTGGATGCTAGCCACAAAGCCAGGGAAGACGGGGCTCTGCAGTCTGCATCTTCAGGGGACAAAAGATGACAATAGGGGAGGGAGGGAGAACCAAAGATACCTGTTTTATGCCCAAAGGCATAAGAAAGGCAGCAAGTACCTGGGGGATTTTTTGTTTTCATGCTTGGCAGGGTGTCTTTGCAAAGCCTTCGGGTTCTTCTTTTCCATTCCTCGCCTTCCGAAAGGGCCAACGCCGGGAGGAGAGGCAGGCACAGGTCTCTGGATGCAGAGCCGGGCCTGCTCTCGGCACGGCGCTGGCCGAGCTCCCTGGGCCGCGTGTCTCCAGCCCGACGCCTGGCCAGGCTCCCGGGCACCGGCGACGGCGGCATCTCCCGCTCGGCACCGCGACGGGCCCCACTGCTGCTCGCGAAAGGATGCGGCCCTGCGCAAGGCCGGCGCTCGGCATCCCGGGCAGAAAGCAGCAGCGGGACCGGTTAGACCAGGCTGCCCCAACGAGGCCGTCACCAGCAAGGCCTTGGAAGAAGAGAGGCAGCCCCCGGCCCCGCCACCGGCCGAGCCTTCCCACGGATCGCAGACACAGCAAAACAACCCACCAGCTTGCATTAAAGCCCTTCAGGTGACTCCTCTCACACGAGAGCAGCCTGCCGTGGAGGAGACTCGCACAACCCACAGCCTCGGCACGCCGCATGCATCACCCCGGCCCGGCACTCCCGCGGCGAACCACCGACGTGCAGCCAGCAGACCCGGCGGCGGTTCGGACGCGGTGACACGGAGCCTCAGCAGACCCCGACGCAGCGACAGCCCGCTCCAAAACGGACCGATGGATACGGCCGGCTGCGAAGGGCAGACAGCACGCCCGGAGCATCGGCACAGAGCCGCTGACCGAGACCTTGCTACTCCTTCTCTGGAGAGACCAACACGCTCTCACACTTTGCAGCGTCACGTTTCTATAAGAATGGGAGCAGAAACTTTCAGTTGCATTTCAAGGAAGCAGTTCTCCACAGCCTTGTCACCAAAATAAATAAATAAATAAATCCTATTTTGGCCATGTGATGACTGGAAGAATTTATTCACAACTCACACGTTTGGATCTAATATTTTCTGAAGTTATTTGTGTAGGAATTGCTGCACAACGGGATCCCTGCAGGCCCTGGGAGCGGGGAAGGAGGGCGATGCCCCAGCTCCGGCCCGGAGACGTGGGGGGACACCAACGCGCCGCGTGGACCCGGGAGAACGGATGGGTTCCCGCGTGTCCGCTTGGGCATTCCCACCCTCCGAACAGATAACGCACAGCTGATAAAGCCGGGGAGGCTCTGCCAGAGGCCTCGGGAGGACCCACGGGTTTCCTGGCAAGGGGACACTTCCCAAGCCGCCGTGGCAGTACGCCCTGCTAACACGGTCTCGCCGCGAAGGCCTGACAGCCCGCGGTGACAGCTGGAAAAGTGCAGTCATCTCCGAGACCCTCAGAAATACGTCTCGCAGCAGTCTGCTTCCTTTTCCTCTCAACGGATTTGGGGAAATCCTTTCGTCTCCAGCGCTTCCCCACCACGCTCTCAGAAAGATCGCTGCCGAATGAATCAATTTTGCCTGTTTTATGGGGAAAAAAAACATCCAAAAACATCCATGTTGGGTAAGAAACTGCATCTGTTCTGACACTTAAGAAATAAATCTCAGAAACAGCAGGGAGCTGGGGCTCCCTGGAGAACCAGCCGTGGTCACCCGCAAGGATGCTCGCGCCCTCCGCGCTCCCAGCTTCCCCCGGGCAGATCCCGCAGCAGCAGAAGACCCGCTGCAGACACCACGACTTCGGGTGTTGGCTGCCAGGGAAGCTGTTCCAGCCATCGCCCTAACGCAGGGAGCCCCTTCCCCACCGCACGCCGCTTGTTTAGCGATGCGGGGTCCACAACGCATCGGCAGTCCCGGTCGTGCTTCTTCCAAAGTTTGTGGTCACCTGGGTTTAAAGAGCTGGAAATTCAACCCCCCTCTCCCCATAAATCACCCTTGTTCAAGCAGAAACGCAGGAGCTCCTGACACCACCGCTCAGGGAAACACCGAGGAGGCCGTGCATCTCCTTGCCCCGGCGGGTATAGCCACAGCCCCCCGTTACCCCACCGGGACGTCAACCGGCTCCCTGCAAACGCAGGAGCAAGGGCAGGACCTTTCTCTCCCCAAAACTGCGGAAAAATATATATAAAGAGCTGCTTTCTGCCCTTTCCCCTCCCGCACGCCCCGAGCAGTGCGGCTGCTGGAAGCAGAGGGAAGCCAGGGCAATGCCAAGCAATGTTTGCGTGTCGCAATGCCTGCCTTTTAAAAACAGTCATCGCTAAGCAACCGGTGTTTGATGAGGGCATCGCTCCCGGCAGACGCGGCTCCAGCTAGAGAAAGCAGCGGGGGGAAACATCATTTAAAACCCGCTCCCAAGCTCGCTTTACGGGCCGCGGGCTCTGCGCGAAGGACCCTCGCACGCCTCCCTGGTTAAGCTACGGGGCACGAGCAGCAGCCGCCGAAGCAGGACGCACACGCGTGCGCACACCTACGCCTCCCACGCGCAGCACGCGGCCAAGCGCCGGGCAACGGCAGCCCCCGGCTACCACCACCCGTTACGACAACCTCCTCGCAGCGCAGCGCTGCAAACCCTACGCAAAGACTACATTTGGGAACTTGTAACTGCGACCCGTCCGGCCTTCAGCTCAGCAGCTCCCCGTTGCAACATCCGCAGCGGGGCTATCGGCGTGCCGAGCTGCACAGACACGCACGGGAGCTCTCGTCCCCAAAGAAAAAAACGTTCCCGTTTTCCAACAAGTTTTACGAGCTATTTAGTGCCTATCTCTAGACAAACAGTTCATATCTTCTTAAAACAGATTCTTTCACGCTGCAGCCCAGAACAAAGGCAGCATTTTTGTCTTTACAGAGACAGACTCGTCTAGCTGGAGTCGCTGAGGGAGAGGAAAGCGGCACACACGCACGCGAGCGGCTGCCGGGGACGTGCCGCGGGCGGGGGGACGAGCCTTCCTGCCCTCCGAGGGTGGCACCGCGGCCGGCACGCCATCCGCTTTCCCGGAGCCGGACGCGCCGCGGCCAGCGCTGCACCAGCCAGCGACCCGGGGACGCCGCTGCCGCCCCTCCAGCAGCTCCGACAGGCTCCAGGAGGGAGACGCTTCCTCCTCAGGCTCGGCTAAAGTTAATTAAAAAAAATGTAAGGAGATTAAAATAAGCAAATAGACCACACCAAAGAGTTTGTGCATTAGCTGACTAAAGCGTAACAACCGTCGGCTTGTGACAAATGCCATGTGTCTCGGTTGCAATTAGAGAAGAGGAAGCAGCATCTGCGGCCTTTCTCTGATCACTCCTCTCCTCCTCACACGCGCTCCGCAGCCCCATGTGCCGCACGGCTTTGCCCACCACTTAACACGCAGAAACCATATGGTTCGGAGGCTTGTGTACTTTGCATAAACTCGAGCTAGAAATTAGCTTGGCATTAAAGCAGGAGACTTCTCCTCCTCCCCTCCATCACTACACCGTGGCCACCGTTCTTCGGAGCATCTTCAGCCTCTGCAGTCTCCTCTTCTCAGGCACTACCGGGAGGTCTGCACCTGTTGATACGGGGCGCATTTCTCCTCATTACCCCGTAGAAACATCACAAACTATCGCTCTCCTCTTTGGCAGATGGGAGCCGAGGCAGAGACAGGCAACGGACTTTGGAAAAAATCAGGATGGGGAATGCAATTCGCTGCTCCACCACGCCAGGCTCGAGACCATTCCTGCTCTCAGCATCCTAATAACAAAGCATCCTCCTGGTTCAGACATGCTGTCTGCAGGAGAGGTCGCATAAAGGCAACTCTTTAAGGTCACTCTGCTTTTGCACAGAGCAATTAAAAGAAAAAAGCAGGTGGAAAAGTCCTGGTGGCGCAGGCTGACGGAGGGGAGCATGCCAGGAAAACCAGCAAAACAGATTCTGTTCTGCTGGTAGCAGCTTTCACTGTGACAGCTAGCTCACATGCTTGGGGGAGAAGAGGGGAGATGATTCATAAGCAGCAGCAGTGAAGCGAACAGGGTGTGCAGATTTCAGTACAAGCTCTCCCTCATTTTCTCTCCCCTCCCCACCCACAACAGGTCACATTCAATCTATTTATCACGCTGCATGTGAAGCTGGCTCGTGTGGTTATGCTTAAAATTAACAGATCAAAAAAAAGGAGCGATAAATACCTAGCAAAGCACATCCGCCTCCTGGATCAGCTGCTGGGAGATGACAAAAGGAAGCTGAAAGGCTGCCCAAAACGCACTCAACCAGAAGAATCGCAGCTCCGGGACGGTTTCGCTCGGTGCCATCACCTGTGCTGTGCCTTGCACAGAGCAGCCTCCAGGGTTGCAGAAGCCGCTTGCCGAGCTGTTTGCTTGGCAAGAGCATCGTTGCCTCCTGGGCAGGCCGCAGCGGTGTGCAAGCCCATAGGCAAACGCCCATCCTCTCCCCACTGCCCCTGGGCTGAAGGTGCAGTGCCCCAGCCCCACGCCCGGCCCCACGGCCCTCCTCACCCAGCGAGGCGCGAGCAAGGGCCACCTGGGCCGTGCCTCAGCCCCAGAAGGGGCTTCGGGTACCGCTGAGGTGGGTCAGCCCACTCGCTCCTGGGTGAAGGCTTTTTGGTGGCCCAGCCACACACTTCACGTGCCCAACCACATGCACCAAGGAAGCCTTGCAGACATAAGGGATGGGTGCACCACCAAGGGAAGGGCTTCCCTTCCGCTCGCCCCGTGCTGGGCTCATCCAAGGTGCTGCCTCAGGGCTAGTCACCCCCGCAAGAAAACTCATGTGTCCCCAAAAAGAGGATGCAGTCCCTGCTGAAGAGGAGACCACCATTTATTGCTCCTTCCCCCAAACCGTGGCATCTGCCGTTCCCCAGCCGAGGACCGCCCGGGCTTCCAGCGCGCCGCCTGGCCCCTCTCCTCCGGCGGGCCTGGCAGAGGCAGGAGAAGCTGCTCCCAAGGCTCCGACTTCATCTGCTTTCTTCTGGAGAACGTCGACACCTTCCCCCGAGCCCTGACTAAGCGACTCGGCTCCCCGTCAAGCTCGGGGGAGAGGGAAAGTGAAACGCCCGCCCGCCGGCCCGGCAGGCGCCAGCTCCGCACGGCCCCGTCCCCAGCTAGGGGCAAGCGCGAGATCCCTGCCCGGGCCGCGAGCGCTGCAGCAACGCGGCTGCTGACGGCCTCCGAGCGGGATTAACCCCAATTAAGACACGCTCAGAGACCATAAACAGTGCTGCAGCCCTGCTAAGTCCCCTGGTGCAGCGTCAGGGTCCAACGCTAGCAATGCCCGAAGGCTGCTGGTCTCTGCAGACCAGGAGCAGCAGCTAACACGGCACTCGTCCATTATCTCATCCGCCCGAACGCTCCCGCTTTCTGCAGCCTGCTTATAAGGCGCAGAGGAGGAGCGGCGGCCTCCTGGCCGAGCGCAGATTAGCCATAAAAGCAGGTGCGGGGCGCAGGAAAGGGCCGCTCCGAGCGATCTGCAGGAAGACGGGGAAGCGCGCCAGACCGCCCGGGACCGTCACGTCGGCTGCCCTCCGCGGAGGCCACGGCAGCCATGGAAACGCTATTTCCTTGCGTGCACGTTGAACGTTACAGTGACTTAGCACCCTCAAAAGAAAGGAAAAACCCTCAAAGCAGAGTGCCAGGCCACACAGCATTCACTGCACAAAGCGTTTGGCGCAGCATCGTTGGTAAACGCCCGCCGGTGTCAGGGCTGCAAGGAGCAAAAGGAGACGCGAGCCGAGACCGTGCCAGCTTGCCGGCGGCCTCTGCTCAGGTACAGAGGTTCAGCCCACCGCCCTGGACACAGATGGTGTCAAAAGCCTGCGCAGAAGAAAGGAGCCATCCACCCAACCCCACGTCACCCTAAAACACAGCTAAAGTCATTGTCAGAGAAGTAAAAACACGGCTGCGGCGTGCTGCAAGAGGAGGACAAGAGAAGTGAAGGCATCGCGATTTCCCAGCTCTCCCCCCAGGGCCAGGAGAACCACCGCTCAGCTCTCCAAAGACGCCCTAGCAAGCAGAGCGTGTCCCCGAGGAGCACGCCAGGGAGCCAGCACACTGCAAACGCAGCCCTCACCCAACCGACCGGGGGAAAACTGCCTCTTGATCCAAATCAGGCACATCTATTCAATGCTGAGCGCGAGCAGGACGCAGCAGATGGCTGGTTCCCAATGCTGGAGGAGCACCGGCAGATCCCACCCCGCCACCCGACAGCCCACCACGAAACACCCTCTCTACACCTCTGTTCCTGCGAGACTTTAACCTCCTTAGATCTATACAGCTTCTACCTAGATTTTTCCTCAAAAAACAAGCACGTGCTTTTGTGATGCATTGGCTTTGGCAACGAAGTCAATCCCAGAAGATCCCACCTTTCACAGCAGCTGCTTATTCTTCACCCCACCCCTCACCAACCCAAAAGGGTTTATTTTATACCATCATTTTGACACCCTGGTTTAGGGCGCAGCCGGTTAGTGCCTTCAGTGCCACAGCTGAGAGGGCTGTGACACAGTCACAGGGACAGCAGCTCCTTAAGACGACGTCACCAGGACCGGCATGCCAGGACACATGCCCGGATTTGCTCTGCAGCACGCTCCCAATTAAAAGGGCCTTCAATGCTTTGTTAATGAGCTTTCTCCTAATGTAATTTAAAAGATGCAATAATGCATGCAAACTTCCTCCACTTCCAAAATCTTCCATTTCCCTGGTCCTAATGAGAGGCCAGATCCAGCCACATCTCGGTGCAGTGATGCACGGGAGTAGAGTTACAGGCTGGAAGCGACACAAGTGCAGCATTTACTGCTCAGCTCGCGAGGCGTCCATCCCAGCTCAAACCCAGGCTCCCTGCTTTCAGTACCAGCATTGTGTTTCCAGTTCCCTGAGCACAGAAATAGCAGAGGCGTCCCAGCTCTGCGCGCGGCAGGAAGGAACGGCGCGTCTTCCCCGAGGGACCTGCAACGGGCTTCGCCTCCAGCGTGCGTGCCTGCGGTAGAGGAGACTGCAAAGGGAAGCGTGCATCCACGTGGGACAGCGGGCAGACGCCCATTTAGGGGGAAAAAGTGCACGA
Source organism: Dromaius novaehollandiae (assembly GCF_036370855.1). NCBI lineage: Eukaryota > Metazoa > Chordata > Aves > Casuariiformes > Dromaiidae > Dromaius > Dromaius novaehollandiae. The sequence continues at coordinate 22,004,849 of NC_088112.1, read as the reverse complement.
GTCCCCATAAAGCTCACAACAGATTTCTCCCGGGTTTTCGTTCTCAGTGTCAGGCTGTGCCTGCAGGCTTTCCGCTACCCATTTCCACTGGGGAGGAAGAGGAAGAGTTTTCAAACTGTGCTGAAAATAAATCAGAGTATTACATCTAGCTTAATAAAACACCAGACAAGCTATTAAACAGGTGACTATAAAAGCCACACAGATCCTGCACAGAAGGAAGAAGTCCTCTTTCTCACTGGTCCTGTTGGCTCAGGGGTAGGACTGCCTAGCTGAGCCATAATTACGTACCTCTCCCTCACTGCAAAATAATCCTTGCACTGAATGTTTCCTACAGCCTTTCAGAAAGGAAGAGGAGGTGAAAAATACATCCTGACACAGATAAGCCATGAGTTTGAGGCTGAAAAAGGTTGCAAAATTACATCTTCACTAGATGAACAAAGCAGAAAAAACAGAAGCAACTCATCTTAGAAATGCGAACCGAAAATCATGGGCTTCCCATCTCAAATCGGTCTTGTGGTTAGCTTGTACGGCCAACGTGAAGAACACAGGCTGGCGATGCAGGGAGAACTTGCAATGCCCAGCTACGGCTTAATTTTGCACTGTCAATTAAAGATCTTCCCAAACCGTAACAGGAGACACGGAGAAAGCTTTCTTCTCAAGAACAACCAGAAACCCCCAACAGCTCTAAAACGATGACATTTGCACTGCAGAGTCTGAAACTGGCAGACCTCATCCCCCCGCCTCCTGTTCCCCTCGCTTCAAGCGGGAGGATGCTAAGCCCACGACGCATCTGACTCCACATCCAGCAGCGCTGCTTAAAAGCCACCTCGGTCTGAGTCACATCACAAGCAGAGGCGCGGAGCGCCTGGTTGCGACAGTTTGCGAAGATGACTACATTTTAAGTGGGAACAGAGCTGGCAGTGGGCTGTGTGGTCTGCAGGAACAGCACAGCGCTGGGGACCAGGAGGCCCCAAATTCTAACCCTGACTTGGCGACTGATTCACTTCCTGGCCCCAGGCCAGGCGCTTCAACCTCAGTTGAGTTTCCACATATTAAAGCGGGGATAACACTTAACTCCTATCTCCCAAGGGTATCACTGAAGATTAGTTAGTTGAAATCGACACAAAGCTCTCAATGTAGGTATTATTATTAATAACAATATAACCTGAGACTTCATCCAAGCTGCTAAGGAGATCTCATCCGTCCGTTTAGATTTATTTCTCTTAGTGGTGAAGAGCCTTTTTGAGCTCCATTTTGGTAAAATGAGCTGCCACGTATTTGAACAAGCAACAAGGAAATTGAGAAGAGGAGGAAATCTATTGCGCTGCCAGCCCAAGGAAAGATTAGATCTAGATAAAGAAACCAGATTTCAAAAGTGTTAAATACCGTCACCTGCTGCAATCATGGTACTAAAGCAAGAACTCACTGAATAGCAGAGTTTGAGCATCAAAAGGGCATACAGAACCGGAGCAACAGCTCATTTCCCGAAACCGGAGCAGTTCACAGCACACCAGAGCGCAGAGCGAGATGATTTGGCAAGTCCTACGTCCCACCACAACCACCTCTGAGAAGATCTAGGAACGAGCCTGTTTCTCCCACAGCTTTCTCCCACATCCAGGTAGGACTGCCTGCTTCAAGGCCCCGAGCTTCGCTCAGGTTTTGGGCAATCCTGCAGTCCTCAGCAGCTTCACACCCCACCGTGCTGCGCTTTCGAGCCCTGAGAAATCCTCCCTCCGTAAGACAGCAATTTTTCCAGCAATTTGAAAATGTAAAATGCGTTCTGCATTGAAAGCAGCATGACTCACCTTGATAATCCCACTACCCGACTGGTGCGGGTAGGCTTCTAGCACTGATTGCTTAATCCGTGCTTCCAAACATCATTTCTTAGGGCACAACCAGCACAGAATTTAACTCCAGTGGCCACAGCAACCCAACATGGGACTTTTTTCACCCTCTAGAAAGCATAACGCTGATTTACCCTCCACTTCAAGCCTGCAAGAAGTAAAGATGTCTCCTAATCAGGAGCACATCTCTAATCACTAATGTTTGCATTTGCAGAAATAAGGGCCATTACTACAGAGATCAGATCTAAACCTCTGTATCTCAGTTTCTGTTTTCCTCAATCTCTGCACAGAAGAGGGGAGGGTTTGGGTTGTCACTGCTCTTTAAAAGAGATGAGCAGGGCAAAAGGAATGAAAATAATCAAAGAACAGTTTCAGGTTTCTTCACCTCAGGATTTTCAGTATTTGCGGGTTTCTGCAAGGCACGTTCTCCACCTCCCCACGTCGACGCTGGAGCCCAGGGGAGCAGGTCGGAAGGGACCGCTGGGTCGAGCCAACGCAGCAGCTCCGGTATCCTTAGGGGACGGGTACTGCTCCTCTTGCCCTTTCAGGAGCAGCAGTCACCAGCGACTCTTCCAGCAGCTTGTTTTACCTGCCATGAGCTGCTCTGGCCATCGATGAAGACTGTGGTGAGCCTTCGGCTGCCAGGCCCTGCTGAGGAGCACGCAACGGGGGCCTTTCACCCCAGAGAGCCCAAGACAGTGTTTTTCCTCCAAAACGCCTAAGGATTGTCACCCAGCAGAGATGTAAACCAAAGACATTTAGAACATTTTCCACCACTGTATTTACCTGCCCGTGAAGCTGGGCAGCTCTCCCTGGCCTGAGCCGGGATTACCCTCCCCGCTTCAGAGTGGACGGTGGTGAGCAAACACACATATTCTAAGGTTAACTCCGTCAGGGTTTATTTCTTCCATAGTCTTGGTCTCAGCAACATTTTACCCATCTGGGTTTCTCGAATGTGCATACAGCTTTCCAGCTTTGCTTTGCGCAGAGCATCTCGGCCCACGCTCCCCATGGCGTCGGGAGCAGACGGTGCCCTGCATTGGGCACGCCGGCCGAGAGGCTGCGACAGCCCCTTCACCCCCAGCAGCTGACGCAGAATCCGCTCCCTAACCTGAAGAGGGGTTCGGTAAGAAAAAATTCCTCTTGGATTTGTGTCAATCCACAGGAAGAAAGCAAAGGGGCGTTCCCAGTCCTTTGCTCAGGATGTGGTCCCCAGCAATTCCCGGGAAGGGAGGCACAGACCAAGGAGAAAAACACTTCACACGCACCCCTGGGAGAGGACCGAGAGGGTCAGATCAGTGGGTTTTGCAGCAATCAGCAGACAGGCAACACATCTGACTCCTTACCTATTTTGGTAACAGAAAGTTAGCTGGGGCTAAAGGCAATTGAAAGTATTGGTTGGAGTCTAAAACACTTCCTTATCCCAGGACTGAACCTTGTTCGTATCAGAGGGAAATTAATTGCTGGGGTTAAACAATGGAAGAAAGTTTCACTTTTCCTTCTAGGCAAGCTGCAGACTCACGCGCCAGCTCCAGTTACACTGCTGCGATATCTGGGTTGCAAACATTGCAGAGGAGCACAATCATGGACGCAAACATTTGACAAAGGCTTGATTTTGGCAAGAAGCTGTTAAGAAACGGAATCCAAGTCCGGGTGCAATTCGATCCCGGAGAACAGAGTCTGCAAGTTCAGCCCGACAGTCGTGACACCGCGAGAAGGAACCACACTCCATTTCATCCCTTAAGCTGCGAGGCCGCCGTGAAAACGGGGGCAACCCAGGTGCGCGGTTGTGCCTCTGCTTGAAGGCGTTCATCTCCCGTCTTCTCCTGCGGCAGGTGGACCTCTTCCTGCTGGGAGACCACTCGCCCCGGGATGAGCTCTTCCGTGGGGCACGCCAAGACGTTGCAATGCAAACGCCCGGTGCAAAGGGGGAGGGTTGAAGTGCTCGGTGGGATGGGAAGGGGACAAGCAGAGAGTACAAGTTTTGTGTCAAAACCATGCTAATAAGCCCTGCTCTGGGGAGAAAACGAGCAACGCGAGGGAGCCAAGTCCTCCACACGCTGCTGCTCGCCACCACGGCACAGCAAACCCACGGGCATCCTGCCCCGCCGGCACACAGACGGGACAGACAAACATCTCCTTCAGGAGCCACCGGAGAAACCCAAAACATACATCAGGAATAACAACAGTAACACAGACTCTGCAGGGTAGACCTGCTGCCCTGCTCCGGGAGCGGTGGGCTGGCTGGTGGCACACGTGCACCTGGGGACTTCAGACGGCCTCTCCGCCTCCAACCTCACACGCGTTAATGCAGGCTAATTAAAGCATGTGCTCCGTCACAAGATTGAAAGACGATTGCATTTCTTCCGACAGGCCTCCAGCGAAGCGTGCCTGCAGAGCGAGGGCAGCGGAGCTGTGCCGCTTGCCCACGGCCGGCCCTTCCTCCGCGTCCTCTCCCCGGGAGGCCGATCCCCCCACGACGGCATCACCCCCCAGCCCCGGCCGGGCAGAGGCTGCTCCTGCTTCCCCACGGGTCTGGCCCAGCATCGCCCTTCTCCGGGCCGTCCCGCTCCCTCCTGCCGGCACTGCCCTCCGCTCGCCCGCGGCCCGGCTGCACGCAGCGCCGGAGCCCTGCGGCACGCGCAAATTGTACCCTGCGGCAGCACTTACGCAAGAGCAGGCGAGCACGCTCCAGACCAGGGGTGTGGACTAGTCTGGTGGCTTAAAATTAGTGCTTAGAAGTTAGAGAAACGAGCAAAAAAGAAGTGCCACCGCGCTGGACTCCAGCCGCTGCTGCAGCAGCAGAGTCCCCTTCTTCTGGCCACGCTCCTCAGCCCAGCAAGGGGCCGCGGGATTCAAACGAGACCGGCGCGGTGCCAGGCGATGCCGGGGCAGGGGCAGACCCACCAAACGCGCACCTACCCCCCTCCAGCCGGGCGGGCTTCCTTCTGCAGCCGGCACACGCGGGAAAAGCTTCCTGGGGTGCTCCCAGGGCATGGACACTCTGGAAATAAACGGGTAGCTCGGGGATGAATAGTTTTGGTTTTTGAGTACCACGTGACTCCCAAAAGCCACTTGTTTCAGACAAACAGGCACCAGCTGAAGAGCAGCGTTACAGACACAGAACCCCGCTCGCCCCAGCCCTCTGCTCCAGATGGGCAGCAGCGACTCCCCTCCAGACCCGCTCTTGCAGATTTTCTCCCCGTTTTAGTCACCCAGGAGCATTTCCACCATCGCGCTTCCGATCCCGCAAACCAGGAGCGTCTCTAACACCCACAGCCCCATCGCCATAGAGACGCGGCACCTCCGAGCACACAGCCGAGTTGCTAGGTGGGTGCAGGAGGGAAGGCAGACGCATCCGCGCAGGGTCCTGCTGCAGCTCTCCCCGTGGAAACGCCTGCTGAGCAACCCTCCGCGCACGAGATGCCCCGCGCCACGTCGTAGCACGAGGAGAGGCAACGGGTGCAAGCAGCCTGCACCCCCCTCGCATCTCCCCCCTCCACGGTGCCGCGTTGGCTGTATGAAGTCAGCCACAGAACCGCTCAGTACCCCCACCTTCACCCAAAACTCACCTGGACAGAAACCGTGACCTGCCCCGGGCTCCACCACGGCCACAGCTGGGACCCTCATCTCCTTTCCTCAGCACTGGGCTTCCCACCCAAATCCTCCCCGAATCCCAGGATTTTCCTCACTATGGAAATAAAGCCTTGATTATGGCTCATCTTGCTAATTCCCCTCCACCGCAAGAGAAACAGAGCAGGGTCGCGTTGGAGCCAGCGTCGAGACCGCCGCCACTCATCACACCCGTGGTACCCACGGGCGAGCTGCCGAGCAAGCCGACAGCTCCCGGCCGGCTGACGTTTCACCTGCACAGGGGACACAACGGGGCCGCAGACCTCGATACTCCTGCACCGCCAGTCGCCGCAGAGCGGCTCAGTCCGATTCACCCACCGGAGGACCTGCGGCATCCGAGCTCCGAGTTCATTATTTATGTCTCGCTTCGGTTCTTTGCACTTGCAAAACTTTGAATAATTTATGCATGGTGTACAAGGGAGAAAGAGGGACATGTTTGGATGAAAACCAGGTCACCAAGTACAAGGAAGCAGTAATGGAAGACAACAGAAATAGGGACAGACACTCCCTTTCTGAAAACATAATTATTTGTACATAAACTTGAGAGAGGCCCTAGACACCACAGGATATTCAGCAAGACCAGTCCTTCAGTGAATGAAGATTGTTTTTGAACTTCTCTTTGTTTTTTAATGAAGGGAAGAAAAAAAAAAAGCTCTCAGTCGGCAGTACCATTTCTTTCCGTATCTTCACGCAGGACAAAAGCAGGGTGACGGCAAGCGGCTCCTCCACAAAATCCACAGGAGACATTTGCTTACATGTGTTCAAACAAGCCTCCTCTTCCCCAAACCACAGCTCTCGACACGGTGGGTTTTAAGAAGCGCCAGAGGCGGGTGTGCAATGAGCCCAGCCTAGCAAAGCTAGAGCAGGAGAGCTTTGGGCCAGGGCTGCCCCAGGCCCTTCTGCAAGCAGTGCAGGACAACGCCTGCAGCCCAGAGCATCCCTGCGTCGGGGCGATGAGGAAGGCTCCCTCTCCTCCTCTCCCCACCTCCACCCAGCCGCAGTACAGCTGCTGTCCAAGTTGCCACTCCAGCTCACTCCCTTCTCTCCGGTATAGAAAAAGTTAGTGCTTCCTCCTCGCCCAACGCCCGTCTTCAAACAAAGAGGATGTGAAACAGCCGGTAGAAAACGCAAGAGGAAGGAAAATGCGAGAGGATATTGCCAAGACTTCAGATGATTTCAGCTTCACGCTGCCTCGCTTGCGCTCTGATCCAAGATGCCTGCAAACCCCTCTGTCCCCGTAGGAAACCCCCCGCGCTAGCGGTCTGCTGGTCACCCCGACCTGCTGCCACCACGTCGCAAAAACCTCAGTAAGACAAGGGAGCATCGTGCTCACTACCAACACCTATCACCAGCCACCACCTCCAGCGGTTTCAGCTCACAGCAAACTACAGCACTGCCAAAACCAGCCGTGCAGGAACGAACGAACTTCCCTGCAAGGCGTCAGTGAAACGCAGTGAACCAGCTCCCCATCTCACCCTACGAGATACAGGGCAGCAGTTCTCACTTTGAGAATATCTTTATCCCTATTCAGATGGATACCCCGAAGGCTTACAATAGTCTATATAACTCGGCAAGAATTCAGACTTCTTGTCCTTACATAGGACGTAAGCATGGAAGCACCTAACTAGGTCAAATCACCATATGAAAGATGGTCACACTAATTTCAATTCCTAGGGAAGGAGCTGGGCCAAATCCTGTGCTCTCCCAAGTTTCCCTCTTCGCTGACGAATTCAATGCAATTACTGCAAATTTGCAGCAGCATAACAACTTGTACAGTCACTTTCATAACTAAAGTATAGGCGAGGTGAGAAAAGATCATGCACAGGGAAGGAACAAGCAATCTGGAGCCACGGCGTGGGACAGACGGCAACACCCAATTTTTATTTCCAACTCTGCCGGCAGCTATCCCACAAAGGAGAGCTGTGCATCTCAGTCCAATCCCATCACCCCTTCTGCAAAACCTTCCTACCAAAACGTTTTACAGACCAGACCTTTGAGGGGTTTGTCCTGCTCCTGTGTCACCACATGCATGTCCCCACATTCACATGACGCCTCTGCTGCTCCAGTGCTGCTAGAAAAAAACAGGCAATGGCGATGCAAAGATTAATTCTCAGGCAAAGTCTTGTGGATCGTTCACACCCATGCCCACTGCATCCTAGCCTCCCGGAAATCAGTGGAATAAACTCCCAGTGCCATTAAAGGAATTAAAATTTAATCCAAGAACAGATTCAATAGAGGCTAGAAAACAATTCGGTCATAAAAATACCCTTATCTTCAGAGAGCAGTGAACTTTCTTCCTGTTGCCACACAGTCTTTGCGACTGCAGCCAGGGAAAGTCTGCGGCTCAGGACTGTGCCGGTCCCCGTCCCGGGAATCACGGCGCCTGTCCTGCACCGGCGAAAACGAGCCAAGGATCCCCGACGAGCGTGCAAAAGCACGTGTGGCAGTCCAGTTCAGCCTGCGCGTGCAAATGCCACTAGAGAAAGGCAAATCGTATCAGTCCAGGGAATTTGGGCCTCGCGGCCCTCTGCCAGCAGCGCAGAACAGGCAGGAGCCCCCACCAAAAAGCACTCGTCACCCAGCAGGGACGGGACCAGCGCAGAGTGACTGTCCTTTGGCCAGCCACCTTCCCTAAGGAATTCACCCAAGCTGCGTTTTGACTGAGCTGGAAAGCTTAGAAACAAACAACATCAGCGCCCACAACTTCAGTCCTAAAATTCATTTTCAATAAAGAAGATAATAATAAAGAATAAACGACACTGACTTGCTCTCAGATAAAAGGAATGTGCTAGGAATAGCCAGGCACAGGCTGTCTTGCGACTCTGCAGGCAAACACACTGCCCTAAAACCTCCCGTCTCAGATGTGCATAACAATAAGTCTACTCGTATGGAGGGGGGGTTACCCGGGACATGAAGAATTGGTACGTTGGAGGATAACTGTAACTGCGGATTCGCAGGATGAGATTTCCAGTGCAAGGGAAGCGACGCTTGCAGGGTCGGTATCGGCTTTGCAAGGGAGGGAGCAGGAACGCAGCCCCGGCAGCTGCGGCTCCGCGCGGAGCGGGCACGCGGCCATGCCGGGGCAGGAATGTCACCTGTCACCGTGCCGCGCGGGCGAGCCCCGCTGCGTGGCGGCTCCCAAAATAGCCCTGCGGCATCCCAGACGCCACGCCGGTGCGCCGGACCGGGGGACGGAGCGCAAGGATGCTGCCGGAGCGCCCGGACGTGCTTTCCTACGGATCACGGCTCCACGGCGTGCGGGCACGCGGGTTTCCTCTCCGTCTCCCTGTCCATCCCTGCTGCTGAGCGAGAGAAAGTCAAATCACAGCAAAACACGAGCTTTGGAGAGTTCACCTCGATTACAACTCACTTTGTCAGCTTACTTAGCACGAAAGACATACGGGCCAGGGAAACTATCCATCCCCCAGGCCACTTCACAGGGAGAAAGACAAACCATAACCCCCAAATAACCTCACTGGGGAAACTACGGAAGCGAAATTGCCACTCAAGGAGCACGTTGCAGCCTCCTGCAACAGACCCGGCCCCACTGGCCAGACGAGCAGGGCTGCGCGAGACAGCACGAGGGGACTCCAGTCCCTCAACCGCAGAGATGCCAGCAAAATTAATCCATTAATACGAGAGGGAGGTGGGCATGGTGAATGGGGGGAGAGCGTATCAAAGCGATGCTGCGGGCGGCTGCGTGCACCGGATCTCCCCTCGGCACCGAAATAGCCGTCGGCATGTGTCAGAGCTTCCTTCTCTTACAGGACTCAAAACAAAACAAAAACCAGGAGCATTTTGCAGTTTTAACCCCCACCCGGCGCCTCTCTCGCAAACAACAATCTCTGCTTCCGTTTGCACAGACGGCTCGGGAGGAGGCGACGGCACAGCCGGGAGCGCGGCCCTGCAGCGTCCCGGGCTCCCCGCGAGCTCCCGCGTCCCCGCCGCGCTCACCTGCGTCCCGGCAGGGCCCCGGCACGCTGCCCTTTCGCCAGGTCCTCGCGGGAGAGGAGAAACTCGGGTTTCCAGGCAACCCGAAGCTCTGCTCAGCCGACGCGGCCAGACGCCGCTTCTCGCGAGCCGCCTTTGCCGCTCGTCCCTCGGGTGGGAGGACGTTCCCGGGGGTCTTGCAATGTCCAAGGGGAGCGAGGCCAGAAACGGGGCGCTAGGCGTTGCACCCGTGCCCATCACCCCTTAGCCGGACCAGGTCCACACGCAGAGCCGGGGATGGGCACGGCGCTGCCCGTGTCCCCTGCCCCCTCCTCACAACAAAGCCGCCGCTGGGGACCCCCATGAGGAGTGGGGCCAGGTGGACCACCGAGGGTTGGGTGGACCACGATGGACCAGGAAGGTCGTGGTGAACCAGGGCAGCTAGGAAGGAACAGGTGGGTCATGGGGGACCAGGACAGCTGCCTTGGCCCAGGTGGATCCCATGCACCAGGTGGGCCAGGACAGCTAGGTTGGCCCAGGTGGACTCCCACGGACCAGGTGGACCATGGTGAGCCAGGACAGCTAGGTTGGCCCAGGTGGACTCCCACGGACCAGGTGGACCATGGTGGGCCAGGACAGCTACCTTGGCCCAGGTGGACTCCCACAGACCAGGTGGACCATGGTGAGCCAGGACAGCTAGGTTGGCCCAGGTGGACTCCCACGGACCAGGTGGACCATGGTGGGCCAGGACAGCTAGGTTGGCCCAGGTGGGCTCCCACAAAGCAGGTGGACTCCCATGGGGGGCCAGGACAAGTGCCTTGACCCAAGTGGGCTCCCATGCACCAGGTGGGCCATACTGGGCCAGAACATCTACCTCGGCCCAGGTGGACTCCCATGGGGGGCCAGGACAGCTACCTTAGGCCAAATAGACTCCCATGGACCAGATGGACTCCCATAATGGGCCAGGACAGCTACCTCAGCCCAGGTGGACTCCCATAATGGGCCAGGACAGCTACCTTAGGCCAAATGCACTCCCATGGACCAGGTGGACTCCCATGGTGGGCCAGGACAGCTACCTTGGCCTAAGTGGGCTCCCATGCACTGGGTGGGCCATAGTGGGCCAGAACATCTACCTCGGCCCAGGTGGACTCCCATAACGGGCCAGGACAGCTATCTCAGCCCAGGTGGGCTCCCACAGACCAGGTGGACCAGGACATCTACCCTCGCCCGGATGGACTCCCACAAACCAGGTAGACTCCCATGGTGGGCCAGGACATCTACCCTGGCCCAGATGGACTCCCACGGCCCAGGTGGTCCCCCATGGTGGGCCAGGACAGCTCCCACGGCCCAGGTGGGCTCCCACAGCCCAGGTGGACTCCCATGGGGGGCCAGGACCGCTACCTCGGCCCAGGTGGACTCCCATGGTGGGCCAGGACCGCTACCTCGGCCCAGGTGGTCCCCCATGGTGGGCCAGGACAGCTCCCACGGCCCAGGTGGACTCCCATGGTGGGCCAGGACCGCTACCTCGGCCCAGGTGGCTCACACGGGACCAGGCAGCCCACACCGGACCGGACGGGGAGGGAAGGGGGTGGCTCTGCGGGAGGGGGTCGGTGCCCCCGGCGCCCCCCGGGACCTCACTTACTCTTGAGGGCGGCGACGAGCGACTTCCCGTCCTTGATGAGCTCCTTGATGAACTTGTTGGTCTTCTCCAGCTCGGCCTCGTGGGAGCGGAGGCGCTCCCGGAACTGCGGGCTGTCCAGGCAGCACTCGCTGAACTCCAGCGCCGGCAGCCCCATGCTGCCCGCCGCGAGGGGAGAAGAAAATAAACCAAAAATCAAAGAAATAATGGAAAAGGGGGAAAGCGAAAGGGCGCAGCGCAGCTGCACGCGCGCCGCCGGCGGAGCGGGCCCCGCGGCGGGGCGGGGTGGGACGGGCGCGCCCCGGGCGGAGCGGAGCGGGCCGGGCCGGGGCGCAGGGCGAGCGGCGGGGAGCGCGGAGCGCGGCGCGGGGGCGGTGCTGCCGCCGCGCTGGGGGCCGCCGCCCGGGCACGGCTGCCGGCCGCACCAGCGCCGCCCGCCCCGCCCCGCCTCGCGCCGGCCCCGCCCCGCCGCCGCGCCCCCGCCAATGGGCGCGCGCCTCGCCGCGCCCCGCCCCCCGCCCCCTCCTCGGGGCCGCGCCACTGGCCGCGTTCGAACGCGGCGCCGCCCCCCGGCCAATCAGCGGCGCCGCCCGCGGGGGGCGGGGCGAGGCGGGCGCCCGCGCCGCCGTGAGGGGATGGAGCCGGATGCAGCCGGCCCGCCGGGCTGGGCAGTGGCGCAGCGCCGCGAGCAGCCGGGCACCGAGCGCTTCCCAGCGCCGGCGTCGGGCTCCCTCGCGGCTGCTGCTCCCCTGACACCCGGGGTCACCTCCCCGGCGGCTGGAGGAAACCACCCCCGTCCTCCGCCGCGCTGCCTCGCCGCTTTCCGCGGCGGGGAGAGTGCCGGGAGCCCGGGGCGAGCGCTGCCCTTCCACCCCCGGCCCCGCCCCGCAGAGCGCTCGCTGCCCTCGGCCCTGGCGGTTTCAGCCGCCCCAGGGCGGATAGCGGCCCATCAACAGTAAAAAAAGGGAAGTGCTGTCGGCGCCGGCCCAACAGTCTTCAAAAAACACCTTCTTCCCGTAAACGGCCGGGTTGAGGGTGAACCGGCCCGGCCATGTCCTACAGCAGCGGGAGGTGGAGGTGTTGCAGCCTCCCACCCGCCCAGCACAACAGCCATGATCAAAAAACAAATTGGCTTCAAAACCAGCCAGCTCAGCGCAACTTGAGATGAGATTTCAGACATCTCATTTTCGCTGTGCTTTGCCCACCGGCCTAGCCGCGCGTGGCAGAAGCCATGACGTTCCTCACACCTGTGTCACGTCTACATGGGTGCGAGTGCGCTGTCGCCAACGACAGCTTCTCCAGCGCAGCAGCGTCACCCGGGCAGTGACGAACAGGCACATTTGCCGGTAATCCCTGGATGCCTGGAATTCCCCCTTCCCGGGAGCCCGGAAGCTCAGCCGCTCGGCTCGCAAGGGGAGGCCGCCGTTCAGCAAACACGGGCCCGCGAGCCGCGCAGCGGACGTGTCCGGGATCCAGCGTGGCGACGGGGCCGCATTCCTGTCAAGCCAGCCGTGAAACGCGACGCGGAGCCGGCGCCAGCCCTCCAGGCCAGGGAAGATCGATGTGGTCTCACATGAAGCCTGGGCTCCGTGCAGTACTGACAATACGTGACCCAGCCCGAGCCTGGTGATACCACATTAATCCACCTGCATTTTCTAGTGAAAATGTCCAGGCAGAGTGACCCCATACTAGCCCAAACCCTTGCCGCCTGCCTTTTTATCCCCACTATACTGCAAGCTCTAAAGCACCACTTTCTCCATCTCACCACAGTCTAATTCTAGCCAAGTCACTGCCTCCAAGTGTGGTTTGAGAGACATCTTTTTTGCATGAGATTTCCTAATTATAAAGTGGATGTAATACTAATTAAATGTTTATCTTAAAAGCAGGGTATAAAGTTCAATTAGCTGTAATTTTTGCCATATGCATACAGCCCCATAAAAGCACTAGATGCTATTTGTATTAAGCTCCTTTATTCTGCACTGTACAAAGCTACAGCAGCACATTCTTCAGTTTTATCCTTCTACATTGCTATTGCTTAGAGTAAAACAGTGTGCCAGCACTTACGGCTAATATGGAAGAACCTGTAACTAGATTTATAGGACACTGCCTTAGAGGATCAGAGTATTTGGGACTCGAAGCAATTTCTGTGCTCAGCTTCTCCACCCTTCCAGAATCACAGAAGGTAATGGTGTTGAGACCGTCATTTTCTGATGAGGACAAAATTGAGAGTGCAAAGCTCTGTCACATGCACGATATCGCACACACCAGGACCGGACCCCAGGCCTCTGGCAGGCAGCAATCAACACGTCAGATATGCACTTGTCCTCCCTTCCACATCCTTGCTTGCGCTGTGCTCCCCATCATGTTTGAGCTCCCGGAGTCTCTCTCAGCAGAAGCAGGCAGTGAGGAGGAACAGCCACTGAAGTACTCCAACCAAGCTCTGCTGGGATCATACATCCAAACTGTAGAAGGATACCAAATGGGGGAAGAAAAAAAAAAAAAAAAAAAAAATCAAGAATCAAGATTTCCACTTTCTCCTGTCTGTGGCTAAAAGTTGGCACCCCTCAGCACATTTGCTTGCCTGCTTAGAGTTTTTTTTTGTCTTACCAGAGCCATGTACAGTGTCCAATTGACTTAGCTCACCAGAACGTAATACTTTATTTAAACCAACAGAAACATTCCTAGTTATGCTAGCGGGTGCAGAAATTTGGCCTGTCATTGATCTCTAGCAAGTACTGCTCTGTGCTTCTCTAAAGCTGTGCTCACACATAGCTGAAGCAGATCAAAGTTGCTGCCATTGCAATCCCCCACTCCCACCTGTGAGCTTGTCCTTGACCATGCGTTAACACGTTCTCTCTTGCATAGTTGCTGACTTTCATCCCACAATTAGCTCCCTCAGGGAGCTGAGTCAGCAGAAAACTAACAACAAACAGAAAAAACAAAAATCAAAAAACCCCACACCAGTTTCTACCTAGTTTAGCTCACTATGTGATCAAATAACCACTGGTGTTGATGCAAGTGCATGGGGCACTACAGTCCTGACCAAGTGGGAGAAAGGAAGACTGCAGTAGTGTCAACTCACATCAGCTCCAGCTGCTGTTCCCAGCCTTCCCTTGCACCAGCATTAGCTCTTGGTGGGTCATGCAATCAGCTGGATTAGGCAGCTTTGTCTGAAAATTAACAGGTTTTTTCGTAGAGTTAGCTTCTGCTGGATCAGCTCCAGAATCTGGCTGAGCACATCTCCCCCGCTTCCCTTTTGCTGACCCACCACAAGCTGCATTTTCCTGCCTGCTTCCTTGTGCTTCCTGTGGCGTTTCCAGGACCTTCTTTGAAGGAAGATCAGCTATTAACATGGTAGACATCAGCCACTTCTTTTCTGGAGAAGTTTTCTGCCAGTTAAGTGGGATAAGCAAGGCCCCAGCAGGGCTGACAGCACCAGAGCTAGCACAAGACTGGCAGAAGACCCACAGGGACACCAGGAGCAGGGAGGGGCTGGGGCATGGCCCCATTCCCCTTTCAGCAGCACAGAGCTGCTGTCAGCTCCCCATGTCTCACAGGCCCATCACTGCTGTAGAGCTACCCAGACAGACACGGAGAGGGGCCTTGGGGAGGCAGCAAGGCGTGCGTTACAGTGCATGCATCCGTGTACAATTACTGCAGTGTCTGTCAGGAGATGTTAAACCCAGTTATCTTCCAAATATCTTGCATCAGTGAGCTTGGAGGCTATCTTTGGAAAGCTGACATTCACCAGTCGAAGCCTGCAGTTTCCACTGTTTGTGGGAATGGAGACCAGTGCTATAAAGGATTTGAGAGAACAGGGAGAAGCAAGGTGGTAAAACCACCAATTAATTAGATCCGAAAGCTAACAGATTTGGACACACAGACATTTATTTAAAACCCAGGAGACTGCAGTAGGCATTTTGACTATTAGAAACCAGGAACCACATGCAGAATTTCTTGAACTTTCCCTCAAGCAGCAGTGTTCAAGGTCCATTTATTATGTGACTACATATCACCCCTGTCTCTCTTGCTCTCAAGGATCCTTTTCTGAGCTGGGCACAGATGAAGCATTGCATATGAAGAAAAAAAAGTTGCAACTACATTAGACCTTTGCAATGAATCCGTATGAATTCCCTGTTGTAAATCAAAGGGCATGTATTGAAATGTTGTGCTGACAACCTTTTGAGGGATCAGATCATTGGGTCTGGTCTTTGTTAGTTATGAATACTGCACTCTGAAGTAGACACTCTTAGAGCTCCCCCTTCTTCTCCAACATAGTCATGTCATCCTGGAAATATGCTTTGGGTGTGTTTTTGCCTGATAGATCTTCTCCCTGTGGCTGCAGCAAATAGTCTTAGAGACACCTTCAACATGATCAGGAGTGCTCCCTCTACTGAATTCTAGAGCGTTTTACACATAGCAAACATGATTAACACAATTTTGCATGTATTTTGCCATGCAGTGATACCTGAGTCACACCTCCAGCAGTAGTGTCTGTGACTTTCCACTGTCATCAAGGGAATTTCTCCTCGATTCCTCTTTTCTTTTTTCAGCTTTTGTCTTCTTTTGTCCTTGCAGTCCCCCTCCTGGCCTTCAGGAAGATTTGCACAGGTGCCCAGGACAACCCTGAATGTAGGTGTCTATAGAGAACAGTGATTGGAAGTACATGAGCCTCTGCATAGGGGTCAAAAGTAAAAAGCAAATAGGACTGGGGTCCCTGATCACAATTTGCAAAACTTCTTAGGCTTCTAGCTTGCAAATGTTCACCTCCAGTAGATTTAAAGCAGATCAAATTCTTTGCAAAACTGGACATTAGCCTCTCGTGCTACCAAGCCTTCTCCAGGTTCAGGGTCTAGACAAGTCCCAGGATCAAAACGGTGTCAGGTGCAGGCAGAGACACACAAGCCAGTACTGCATGCTCAAACTCATTTCGTGGACACTACAGATATGCTAATTGCTTTTGGAAGCTGGTTCCTTTTTGAATGCAAATAGCAATGGGGTATACTCTTAGTCTGCAGCGTCCGACTTGTAGCAGGAATGACCTCAACATCTATTTCCTTCCAAGTTACTTTATTTGTTGTCTGTGCCTTGGGCAATCATTTGTTGTCCCCTGCAGAGCACCTATTACTATAACTATAGCTGCTACTGTCCTCTCATCTATCTGTTTTTGACTAACTGGCATCTTCTACTGCTTTTGCTCTGCAACAGTCAATTATCTTTAAAGCCAGCAACCATACGTGCCCTGGGCACGCCAGCTACTTACAGCTTCATCTTTGCCAAGCCACTTCCCTGTCGCGTGCCTCTTCCACACCCATCCGGGAGCACTGGGGAAAGAGCAGCAATCTAAGTAAAAAGAAACAGAAACACACTAGAAATGCCATCTCTCAGTGGAGCTACCTTGAAAACAGTATAGCACCATTTCCTTTCATCTTCCTGGCAGGTGTCAGGTCAAATAGACCAAAACCCAGCTTCAAGTGAAGCGGCAGAGTGCTTCCAGAACAAGCACGGGGCAGTCGCGGGTTTGAAAGTTTATGGTGCGTGAAGGTTTGTTCACCTTGATTCCTTGATTTAAAAATCCTTCAGTACCCCAGGGTTAGGCTAGGCACATTTTACATCCACTCACACGTGTGTGTGTGTGTGTGTGTGTGTGTGTGTGTGTGTGTGTGAAATTTATACAGTGAAAGCTACAAACAACAAGTTCTAGAGAGGCACATCCAGCCCTCCTTGGAGAGGCAGCAAATGAACCAAGACTCAAAAGCCTGACATACCCTTGACCTTTCAACTCACCCCTCAGTAGAAAAAGATGTTTTGCTAACAAGAACAGTCCTTTTGCACTGGGAGGGATAAGACTTGAAGCAGGGGGATGGCACTTTTCCTAACTCTGTTATTTTTGGCCTGATTTTCCAAGTGCTATTTGCTTCCCCCTTCTCCAGTCTCAGAGCAGGAGTTTAGTCTCTTTAGCATCTTGCAGCCATCAGTTTTTATACACTCATGACCTTTTTTTAAATAGCTTGAAGAGGAGACTCAGTATGTCCCACTTAATTTAGCCCTTGCCTATTAATGCTGCTCCCTGTGGTGAGGAAACCCAGCTCGCACTCCATGTTTCCTTCAGTCAGTGCAGCATCCCTCTGCAGCCCAGCACTTATCTGGTTTCAGACTGCAATAACAACTGTCAGCTAACCTCAGCCTCCCTTTGGATTCCTGCTAATGACCTTCATCCCTCGCTCATCTTCCTGCATTTGGGCTGCAGCTCAGGCTGCTGCTCTGCTTTTGGGGAGCTGAGATGAAGGAAAGCAGGTTTTTGTGTGTGGTTTTATGCAGTTTTCCCTTTTCTTCTCATGTGTGCTACCAGTGCAGAAACACTAACCCCTGGCACAGGGCCACTTGAATCAAACATATACAGCTGCAGTCTTTCACTTTTCACTGGTTTTCTAACCCAGTCTTACCTGCCTGCAACAAGGCTGAAGGTATCTGTATTGGTTCATGTCATAAACCATAGATCACTCTTGTAATCACTGGTTAAATCACTAGGTTATGACCAAATAAACCCATTTTCTAGAGCAGCATCTTCTGTGTGAAAAGGCAGGATTAGAACACAGATCAGCTTGAAGCAAGATACATCTGAAGTAATAAAGCTACATACTTGCTTGAAAAGAGGATGAGACAAATATGTTCAGCACTTTCCCCAGGGACCACTGCTACAGACCTTCATTAGCATCCACTGTCTTACCCAGCATTTCAAGAGATGTCATATACCACATCCAATTGTGTTTACTAGCTTGCAATCAACACCTAATGCTGCATAGCATCATTTTGGGCTTTGGGGGTGTTTCTGTTTGCTTGGAGATGCCCATTGTCAATATTTCTGGAATGGGAGCACTGTTTAATGAGAAGGCTCTTACATTTTTACTACTTCATTAATGCTTGTACTCAGCTCCACAGACAGACATCTGCCCTGACTGCTAGCCTCTTATGCCATTACAAGTTTGTGACCCCAAGAAGCAGCCTGCTACCAGGAGCCTCCCAGGAGCACAGGAGATGCTCTCGAATCCCCTTGGCTTTCTCTAGTCTGCTATTATGCTTTGACTTTGTTTCCAGGATGATGATTCTCCTAGCACTGGAGCCAGGACACAGGCTCCTGCAGCCAAAGTGTCCTGTGTTGACTTAATTTGGTAGTGATAATGATGACTGGTAATCAAAAGCACCATGAGATCCTTATGCTGAAATACTATGAAAGATTGAACTGGTTTGAGGCTTTTTTTTTTTTAATATAATTAATCATACTCAGGTCTATGGTTACATTGCCCTGCCCAGATATCAGACATAAAATAACTTACAGAACTGAAACATTATTTTGAAGAGTAATGCCTTAATCACGAGATTCCAGAGGCTTAGTTACCCCGTAGCACAAATCACTGCTTGATTCAAGCCACAATGACTCCTTTTCTAGTCTCATTTAAAACACCATTCATACTGTAAATGTTAATGACACTAGGCATACATGTACAAGACATAACAAAGCAGTGCATTATTATCTGGTTATCTGCAGCATGGTTTAGACTGCGCTACAAATCATGAAGACAGTGACTGTGCGGTCATAACCTCTGGAGATGTGACATTTGTTCTGAAGCATTAAGACTAGCATAAGAAATTATTGGATGAGGAAACTAGTATGTCTAGAGGCATTTAGCACATTTAACACCACAGTGCAACAGGAAGAATACACAAAAAAGGGACCTCACTGTTCACGTGTGTGTTTGTATGTACAACTACCTTCTAGGCAAAGAGAGGGTTAATCGCATTGAAGGCTCATGGTTTCCTTGCGCATGGCTGGAGTCCTATCTCATGCTGGAGAGAAGGATGCCCCTTGTCCCTGGCATTTGCTGTGCTGCCCAGCAGTTTTACTAGCTCTTTTTCCATCTAGGTCTCATCTCTGCATGATTTCTGTGGAGCAAAGTAGTGGTTATTTAGCAAGCACCAAAAAAAGGAAAAAAATCCACTCCCCCTGCAGCTGCTGGAGAAGTAACACAGGACATGTCACTGCAGGCCCTGTAGGGAACTTCTTACTGACACAAAAATGATAAACGATATAAAAACAAGAAGAGTTTCATACTTGGAGGTTTTTTTTGGGTGAACCCCTTCAGAAGGGAGGACACACACATAACAGAAAATCCGCCACATGATTAGAGGCAATTACACTGTTCCCCTAATCAGCTCCACAGATCTGAGTCTCAAGAGCATTCCAGTTCTGTTGCAACTTTTCTTGCTTCTTAATGCATTGCAGATAACATCCTCCAAGAATAAAGAGAGGATTAGAGCAGCACATTCACCAGGCCCCAGCTGTCACAGCTGTAGCCACTTGAGCCAAACTATGTGCCACCTTCAGCAGAAAGCCCTGCCTAGGCCTTGCAGTGCTGCGCACCATGATGGACCAGCAGGTCCTGCACCCAGCTCCAGCAGTGCCCAGAGCACCTTAGGGTGGTACCAGCCTCTGCCACACCTGATCACTGTGGGCTCTGCAGCAATCAGCTTGGACCTGAAGGGTGAGGACTAACCTTCGAGCCACACTGAAATATGGAAACATGTCCCGTTGAGGAAAAGGCTTCCTAAAGAAGGAAAACACCGTTGGTGATAACATCTCTAAATTCTCTGGGAATCTTTTCCTAGAGGAAAATAAAGGACACTCATGTGCATTTGGGCAGGGATAAGGCATCAACCAGGCTGCACAAATTACAGCTAAATACACAGAAACAGGATAAGAAATGAATTCACAATGAAATAAAAGCAAAATTAGTCATGGCCCTGAAATTACTGTAGCAGAGGAAGAAGCTAAAATGGAAAAATAATAAATGAACCAAAGGCTACAAAATCTTCAAAGAGGTTTATGGAAAAAGTTTTATTTAAATAAGAGAGTTAATTGTAGATATGACAAAGTTTCATTGTCATGAAAGGCCAGAGAGTTATGTCTGTCTATTCTTACTCTCATTTTTTTCAGGAAATAAGAAAGCTCATCTAAAGACCAGCCAAGCAGCTGCCATTCATTTCCTCTACAAATACAAAACATCAGCCTATATCCACACTGCACACAGGAGCTTCGGTCTCCTAATACTCCATGGAAAAACACTTCCACAAGTCCTCACACAGGAGAACGGGGTGGGAGAGGGAACAAAGGCAAAGGATTGCAAGGTCCTGATGAGCAAGGGTCTAGGAGCTCATCATCCTTTCACACACTGGAAGTTTATTGCTATTATTCATCTTCAAGGTGGGCATAAATGAGGCAAAGACAGACACACTCAAGAGCAGAGGAGCAGCCTACCTTGCTTACACCTAATGTAAAGGGAGTTTTTAACCAAAGCCTGGAAATTGAAGTCCTTCCACCACATACATGCCACATATTTCCTTTGAACTGTCACACAGATTTGTGCCAAGAAGTATATTATATTCCTTAACTCTTCTAAGTGACACCCTTAAAAGTCATTAGATTAACAGAGAAAAATCATAGTTAACACAACTGAGGCATCTGATACAAGAACTGTGGCCCCAAGAACCCAGTTGTGCCAAATGAACCACAGACTATAGAGCTAGGGTAAGGAAATGAATATTGTATGAAGTTCATAAAGCAATTTCCAACTTCTGCTATTTGTGCAAAGCTTTCAAAAACTCCCTGGCTTGGAGGAGACCCACTGCCCTGTGTTCCTTGGCAGGCTTTCCCTCCAGAAGACCATTTCAGCTTTTTGAGGCTGAACACGAGAATCGTGCCTGGGCCCCTGAAGGGTATGGGGATCTAATAACATCAAGGTTATACAGAGGAGTAGCTAGCTCACAGGATACGTACGTGCAGCAGCACCGTGCTAACCACAGGAGCTAGAGCATCAGGAATATAATGCACATCCCAGGCTTTGTAAGGCAGGCTGGGAATCAATAGCTGAGGAAAGCAACACAGAATTGAGAATACTAAAATTTAGACAACTTTTTTAGACTTAACCTTTTAAGTCTATTAATATTTAGCCTCTCAGTTTAGCAGAGGCAGCCTGGGACCATGGGGGGCAAGGGGGCACTGCTTAAGGACAGACAGTTACTCAAAGCCCCCTTTAGCAGAGCTGAGCCCTCAGCACCCAAAAGAGCTCAGCCACCAGTGCCACACTACAGAGCCCAGCTCTGAGCCCCTCTGCCTGCAACAGCAGCAACCTTTTTTACCAAAAAGATTAGCTCCTGTAGCAGAGCCACATTGCCTGCATGGAGCCCACAACCAGAGCAGAAGGACCTTGGCCACCCCCTGCATTAAACACCTGCTCCCCCCAGGACCCCACTACCTGAGGCAGGCTGGGAGCTGGAGATGAGCTCCCACAGCAGCAGATGTTCCAGATGCAGCACCATACAGCCACAGCTGGACACAGACCACTACAGGACCTTCCCAAGGACCACAGCAGCTCCAGCTCCAGCTTCTTGTACCTGCTTGGGCTGAATGCCCACACCTGGTGGGAGGGTGAGGTGGTAACACAAAGCACCTGAGCACCAAATCTCTGCAAACCCAATGGGCAGAAGAGCATTCACTCGCTGTGTAGTTAAGTTTTCTCCCCCTTTAGCACTGGGGCCTCTGGGCTGCTCTGTCTTGTGCTGACTCTTAGGCTTGCACGGGTCAGGGAGCTGATCCAGCCGTGCAAAGAGCAAGTAGCAAACTGGGTGGGTTTTAGCTAGGTCAAAACCCAATCCAGCAGAAGCTGTGGGCCCACTCTTCATGTCAAAATACAATAGCAGGCTGCAATAAAAGCACAGGCACACGATGAATAGGCAGCACCCAGCCATTTCTCTGTTTAACTGCGAGTTACTTAGGAGCACGATGCAGATGGGGCTGCTTCTTGCAGGCTCCTTCTGAGACGGTTTCGAAGCCATACAAAACCCGAGTCCACTTAAATGAAGTTATGCTATCAGAAGACAATTCCAACAAGAGGAATGTTTTCCCCAAATTTGTATAACCACTGGAAAAAAGTTTCAAACCACTGTGAAATTGATCTGAAACTGTGTTTCCAGGAATTAGAACCAGAAGTTCCCAAACCAAACTCCAGTTTCCTTTCTGGAGGTTTTCCAGAGATGTCTGCTGTGCATTAGCCCTGGTATGACCTGTAAGATGGATGTAAGTGCTGGCTCTCCCTGTGTAAATACGAATTTCCTCCAGGTCCTGCTCAGTTGTCTCAGACCTTGCTGTGCCATCTTTCCTGTGTCTCCCCTCGTGGAAGCTGGATCAAGCTTTTCCTTTCCCTTGGCCGCCAGGGACCCTCTGGCCATCCCTTACACACCGTTCTTCTACCCCGATGCCAGTTTTACATCAATTTACCACTGTTGGCTTCAGTGGAAATAATTTTTATTTTCGTGATTACAGCAAGGCCGCTGCCTTTCCTGAATAAAAATACTCTCAAAAGTAGTTAGCAATACCTCCAAAATCCTGTGGAAATCCCCACTAAATACTTTGACTTTGCCCAGAAATCCAGACAAAGCGGTTTGCTTTGGTAGGGTGGGATTCAAAATCTGGATCTGAACCTCATGGCTCCTTCTGCCCAAATCACGCGCCGTCTCTGCAAAACCCTGCGGAGACCTGCAGGGTTAGAGCCAGGCACTCCAAACGTTGCTCCTAGACACCTCTCCGTAGACCCACCGCCATGCAAACTCGATTTTTGCCTGCTGGGTTTTTTTAGGTCTGGGTATAGCCCTTAATTTTGACCCTTTTCTGCAAATCCAGGGACTGAAATTTTCTGTTTCTTCTCTCAGTACAAAAATCTGGAAAGTTGTATGAAACGGAGAAGGAAGATGTACGTTTGGGTCTTCGGCCATTTCGGTGCCCAGCAGGCAGCTGTGAAAGGGCGGCTCAGCGGGTCTCTGAAGTGACAGGCGAGCCAGAGGAATTAAGGGGAGGAGAAAAAGAGAAGCTGCAGCCGGGAAAAGTTACAAGAACGGAGAACAAGAGCCAGGAAACAGATTGGGTTTTGTTTTCTTAAGTTAATGAATTAAAGAACCAAGATGACAAGCGGTTCTGCAGGAAAGTGTGCCAGCTCCGTGTTCCTCCAGCAGACAACCAGCCACGCACAGATCAGATGTTTAAAATAAAAGATGTTTTGTCCTGCTAAAAGGAGGCGGCTTCTTCTGGGCTGCCTGCACGCCCTGGAAGGATTAGAGGCGTTCAGCTTTCCTTCTCCCTGCCATTAACGTCCTTGAACCCAGGCCAATATAGGCACGATATTTTAGGGAGAAACCAAATCAGATGTATTCCGATGTCTGAGGAGCTTGGAAACACCTCCAGAGGCATATGTTTTGCCTACAAAGTGAGAAAGCCCTGTGACATAACACCACCTGATGAGCGAGGTGGGATGGGACATCACAGCAGTAAATATCAGACCATGTTAAACTCATTGAGGGAAAGCATAAAAATCAATAAAATAATAATACCCAGTTAGGTGGTGTTTTATTTCTCTATACCTCAAAGCTCTTTGTGCAAATGAGTAAGAACTGATGGTGCCATTTTACACATGTAAATGAAGTTAGAGACATTTTAAGTAGATGGGTATGTTTGTATAGCTGGACGGTCATGGCCAGCTGTCAAGTCTTCAGGAGGATCTGGAATAGGACATAGATCATACAAGAAGCGGGACTTTCATCTCAGCAGATCTCTACCATTATGATCTCTACCATTAAAAAAAATCCAATATCAAGGGAATTAAAAGTTGCTTAAGGATTAATAGACATTTCCCACGTCAGGAGCAGGAGCGACGTGCTGTTGGGATAATACCTGAGACGCGGACAGGTACAGTTTCACACTTGTATTCGTCGTACGCGACTTTGGCGTTTGGCCTCCCGCACTCGCCGCCACGAACGCGAGCTCTGCGCTTGCCTCACCGCAGCCCGGCTGAGCCCCGGCGGCCCACCGGACCCCTTTGCACCGTGCCAGCGAGCAAACGCGCTGCCAAGCCAGAAAACCTGCCCGTGCTTATAAACCTGTGCAGTGGCTTCATCGGGCTTCTGAAGAACAGCAGGGAAAGGAGGCCGCGTGCGAGGTGTGCAGCTGCAGAGCAGCGGGGACAGCCGCGTCCTCGTCAGCGCCGTTTTTTTACAAGCACATATTTTGTCCCGTCAAGGTCATCCCGTGAGATGTCCTCGTGCACATGTAAGTCTCAGCAAATTTAGCTCCCAGGGAACGGGTCCAGAACGCAGATCTACCGTCTTACCTTTCAGCAGAGAGCTTCCTTCCTTGCACCGTGTTTTTACCTTCACAGCACTGGTTACCGAGGACACGTCCTTGAGGCCGCCGATGACTGGAAGCAGTTTCCTTTGCTGTTAAAAATATTACGCCGCTTGCGAGCCCTTGGTTTGCAATCCAGCTCCAAGCACACAGAGCATCCTGCCACGGCCGCTAGCACGGAGGCGGCTGGGAAACGGCCCCGGCCACGCTGCCGCGGAGCCCCCTTTTCCTCCACAGCTCCAGTTTTGTATATTTAATTGTTTTGCTCATTATGCCTTTATTAGCTGCAGCGAGGTTTTCCTGTGCCTTTCTTTACATAATAAAAAATGAAACCAAAAACAATTCAAAAGAACAAAACCCAATGATTTTCAAAATGATTTTGACATTGTATTCATCTTTCAATAATTTGATATGGAGGAAGTACAGTGGCAAATTGAATACAGAATATTTTTTTAATTATTCAAGAATATTTCCCTGTGCAAGTACACTGACCCAATCTGAGCATGCAGTTATCGTGTTTTATAATAATAGTACCACAATACACTCAAATGGACGGTCCCAGCCTTTGCCTGAGATTATCTGGATCACCAAACATTTCCCATCTCAGCCTTGTTTAGCTCGAGGATGGGTTATTATTTACATAGGACAGGCTGAGGCGCAGGGCTGGGTTTCCTACGAGCCGAGGGCTGTTACTGGATGTCGTACGGCTTCCTGTGCTCCGTGGGGAAAGCGCTTGACACGTCATTGTTTTGCAGCAAGAGGAAAAAGTCCCTTCTCTGCATTAACTTCTTCATTTGCAAATGGAGATGAAAGCTGCCTTGGCGCACTGGGGAAAGGATACGTCAGTAACCGATGCATTTACTGATCCGTGGAAGAGAGGGGCTGGACGAGGGTGTTTGACGTTGTCAGGATTTAAACTAAAGCGTGGTGCCCAAACCAGGTGCCGGGAGAGAGCCCGGCTGGGGAAGCAGAGCAGAGCCTGGCGTGCCGGGTGGGACTGGGCCGCTCCTGGGCTCTGCAGAGCTGCTCGGGGCATTTGTCTGAAGTATTTGGGGAAAAAAATTGAACACAGGCTTGGCAACACCAAAAAATCTCGTGAATGTACACTTTTTGTCAGATTACTCATGCTCTGATTCAGAGTGACGCCTAATTTTGCTGCTTTCCGGACATACATTTTCCCTACTTCTTCTGGGAGCTGGTTAGTTCCTCATGCACTTCATAATTTCTAGTTTTACTTCTCCATGGCCGCATAGCTGAGGGCGCTGCGAGCGTCCTACCCGGCCAGGTCCCCTCCGGCCAGGCCCCCCGGCAGCGGGTGCCCTCGCTGGGCACGTGAGGGCAGGTGGTGTAAGAAACAGCCAGATGCGCTAGCAAAAATGTCAAGAGAAGAGTGCATGCTGCAAGCGCCGTGTCCCCAATCCCAAGCGCTGCGGTGAGCCGCTGCACGCTTGTTACAAGCTTCTTCCCGCTACTGCCCACCCGCTCGCCCCAAGTCACCGTTTTCTCATTTTAACATGCTGCTGCACTTCTGGTGTCAGATTTTTTCCTGAAGCCGCTGAGCGTTGCTGCACTCGCAGCCACAAATCCCTCCGGACACGCGCGGAGCAGGCACGCTGCAGTGACCGGCAAGGAAAGCTTTCGCACTCTGCCCGGCCCAGGCACACGGTGCTCTTCCACGTTTCCCTACTAGTTACCGGCATCGCTCAGGCTAACCAAAAACACAGTGTCCCAAGTGGGAAGAAAGTCGCCTTGGCTTGGCTTTGGGGGAAGCGAAGGCAGCTATAAAAACTACGAAAACTGTCCATAACAATGGGAGGAAATAGGAAAGTGATGATAATGGGTAGATACCGGCTACTGGCCTTACCTTGTGCGAGTTCTGCAAACAAAGAGAGCTCTGGGAAGCGGCGACCTGCAAAAGTGGGAATACGAACAACGCTCCCCGTGCCAGCAGGCATGGACAGAAATGCCAGCAGCTACTACGGTCAGAAACATTAAAATAGCAACATGCAGGTAGCTTGAATCCAGAGGAGCCTTCTGGACTTTAAACGTTAATTTTCAGTAAGTCTTGGAAGACTGGGAAAATTCCAGACAATGAGTAAAAAGCTGCTGTGCTGCCGGGGAGCTCTGGGTGAGGAGAGGCCTGTCAGCCTGATGTCGGTCTTGGGAAGCTGGTGTAACAGTCAGTATTGGACTTGATTAACCATGGACTGAAGGAAAGAAATAATGCCAATCAGCAGGGGATTATGAAAAAGATTCTGTCAAGCTAACTTGATGTATTTTTAGATAAAACTGTAATTAAGTCAGTGTTTGATAACGGCAGTGCTTTTAAGGAAACAAGCTTCTCTTAGGTATTTGATTTGGAACAAATGCAACTTGGTATATAATAAATGAATCAGAAACTGTCTGATGTTCCCAAAATATAGTTATAATAGAAGATTCATCGTTTGGTTAGTGACTCTCCAGAGGGGTCCTTTGGGAGTCAAAGCAGTGCTGAGTGCAAGCAAGCGAGATTCGTTTCAGTGCGTAAGGTCATCCACTAGGAAACCAAGACGAGGAGTCATTCCTCAGGAAGGGGCACGCTGTCCTGGGAGACCGGGACTGAAGGAGGCTGGAGTGATCCTGGTGGAAGAGCCAGGACCGAGGGCAATGTGCAAGTGCACAGAAGAGACAGACAAAATTACTTTACTGTGTGTCTGGTTTGGAGAATGACTGTTTTCGACAGAAATCAGGGTGAATGAGATGATCTTAATGAGAAACACTCTTCCTGTCTCTCTTTGATTCCTTCCTAATTACCCCGGCGGTGACCTGAGGGAGAAGGGGCCTGACTCCCCACCTGCGGGGCAGGGATGGAGTAAATCCGAGCCAGCAGCCACCCGGGAGCGGCTGCAACGCTGCTGCGGGTCGCTGCTCTCTGGGCAGCCAGCAGCCAGCTGGCGGGAGGCTGGGCCGCACCGCTCCCTGCCAAGGGCCCTGGGGTGCAGCCGGGCCACGGCCGCCAGCTGTGCCCGCCGCCAGCTGTGCCCAGCCCAGGTGGGTGTGCGATCAGCTGTGTGCTGCCAGATGTGTCCCAGCCCTCAGGAGTGCTGCAGCTCCCAGGTGTGCCGCCGATCCCAGCTGTGCGCACCCCCAGCTCTGCCACGGCTGTGCCCCCAGCAGTGCATGCTGCCAGCTGTGAACCCCCAAAGGGGTGAGCTGCCAGCTGTGCTCAGGGGTCCCCAGAGGTGGGTGGACCCTCCCTGTGGTACCCCCTCACGGCGCCCCTTGCAGTGGTGCCTCCCCCTCTCTGCAGGCTCCCAGCTGTGCCCAGTGGTGCCCCCTCACTCTGCCCTCTCCCCGCTGTCCCTTACCCCTTGCCAAGGTGCCCCTCGCCCCACACTGTGGGCTCCCAGCTGTGCCCTGAGGTCCCCCTGATGCACACTCCCTGCTCTTTGCCCCCAGATGTGCCCCCCATATGCTCCCAGCTGTGCCCAGCGGTGCCCCTCGCCCCTGCACTGCGCGTTCCCAGATGTGCCCTCGTCGCACACTCCCAGCTGTTTGCCCCCAGCGGTGCCCCCCTGCGCGCTCCAAGTTCTGCCCCCCGCTCTG
Organism: Dromaius novaehollandiae; assembly: GCF_036370855.1. NCBI lineage: Eukaryota > Metazoa > Chordata > Aves > Casuariiformes > Dromaiidae > Dromaius > Dromaius novaehollandiae. Next base: position 21,976,987 of record NC_088112.1, on the reverse strand, counting down.
TGCGCTCCCAGCTGTACCCAGCGGTGCCCAGCTGTGCCCCCCCCCCCCGCTCTGCGCGCTCCCAGCGGTGCCCAGCTGTGCCCAGCGGTGCGGCGCGGCCCCTGGGCGCCCCCTGGCGGCGCGGCGTGGGAGCCGCTCTGGGCGCAGCCCCGCTCGGGGGCGGCCGGGCAGCAGCCTGGGGCCGGGCGGGGGGGGCGGGGGGGGCCGCTGCCCTTCGCCCCAAACCTCCCCCCCCCCCCCCAAAGCGGCGCTTAACACGCGCGCAGCGGCCTAAGGCAGCGGGTGGCTTCCTGCACTGCGTCCGTACCGCTATCACCTGCGTCGCGTCTGTGCTGCTGTCACCTGTGTCGCGTCTGTGCTGCTGTCACCTGTGTCGCATCTGTGCACAAAATCCCAGGGGAGACGGGAGTCCGCTACCCCGTGCAGCGGTTCACCCACCGCCTCGGGCAGTGAGCACAGGCAGAGGAATCAGGACCGGTTTCCTCAACACGCAGGCCGGGTTTGGGTCAGCAAATGTGCTGTGACAACACCGGACTCGCGAGGACATTTCCTGCGTTTCGGCAGCGCTGCGTCCCGCAGAAGCGCCCCAGCGGGTGCACTGAGCTGCCCCGGCCCCGGCAGCTGCCCCTCGCCTCGGCGGGCGCTGCAAAGCCCCGCTCGCCCGCTGCCTCCTCCAGCAGCAAGGCGAATGGTTATCCAGCCTCCCCTGCCTGCCAGGGGTGCAGCGTGGCCATCCGCACTCGCAGGGCCGGTGCCGGTCCGGCCCCCGCATTCCTGCGTACTGCCCAGGTGCCGAAGCTGTCCGGGAGCCAGCGCGGCCGTGATGCTGCTCCCGCGTTGCCCTTGCTCGGCCGTGCCAGCACTGCCGCTCCGAGGGGAATAACGAAACCCAAACCACGGGATCCTGCGGGTCTTGTTTTGGGTAACAGCCTTGCAGAAGGTCTTGCCTGAAGCATCTCGGTTGCTGGTTTGTGATTTGGGGGGGGAGAGCTGGGGCAGCAGATGAGGAGCTGCAGCGATGCATTAGCACGTGCGTGGGGGCAGGTGGGCGCGTGCCTGCTGGGTGGGAAGCAGCACCTATCACTTCCTCTGTAGTGAATTATTTACTGTGTTTCCCCTGCAGACCAACAGCCTCAGGTCTCCAACCAAAGCCAAAACGCTGCCGACATCGTGGGGCATCGTGAGGGCGTGAGACGAGACAAGGAGAGGCTCAAGCCCCGGGGCAGCGGCTCCCGCACCAGCCAGGGCCGGAGCCAGGCAGCCGGGGCTGCGCCGGGTCGGGGTGGGAGCGTGCCCACGGCGGCATCGGCTGGCAGCCCACGGATAAGGGCTTCAGTTCCCTCGCATGGGAAAATGGAGCAGCGTTTCCCAAAATTCCCGATATCCTAATCCCATTCATCCAGGAGAAATAAGCCAAATTCAGACCCAGTCTTTCCTGGGATTGAGATCCTGAAATGGCAGGAGAAAACGTTGCGCAGCCTTGTTCAGGCTAAGAGGAAACTGCCCATCGGGATGCTGGGGCGGCCTGGAGGCAGCGCGTGCCGTCGCGCACACTGAGAGCAACCCGAACCCGGGGCGGGCTGGTCGCTGCAGATGACCGGCGTGTTTTCGACAAAAGCGCTGACCCCGGCGTCCCTTCGGCCAGGCTTCGCTGGCCAAACACATGGGCTCCGTGTCAGCTGGGAGGGAAAATGTATTATTTTAATCAAGCCTTAGATAACGCTGGGGAAACAACACGCCAAGACGCCGGGGGAGGCAGGCCAAGCCAGACACTTCGCCGTTTGTTGCCTTAGGTGCTATAACTGATTCAAACAGACGTCAAGCTTGCAGCCTGTCTCACCTAGGGCAGGACGTGCCCGCGCTCGCTCACCTCCCTGCTTCCCCGCAGCCACGGTGTGCGGGGACGAGCTGCTCGGTGGCACTGGCGTCAGGACCAGACAGAGCCAAATTCCTCGGGGGAAACACGGTCCTTCGGGATATTGAGCCACGTTTTATCAGGCTGAGAGCACTCTCAAAGCCGCTTCAGCTTTTAAGGCCAAACACTCCCTGCTTGGAGGTGCCACAGGGCTGTTAAGGCAGCGGCGACCGGTTTTAGCATCCTGTGTGTTCGGCGTCCGTCTGGGCACCCCGCATCCCCGGCATTTGTCTGGGCATCCCATGTGCTTGGGGTTCATCCGCATCCCGTATCCTCGGCATTTGTCTGGGCATCCCATGTGCTTGGGGTTCCTCCACATCCCGCATCCTCGGCATTTGTCTGGGCATCCTGCATCCCACGTGCTCGGGGTCCACCTGCATCCCGTGTGCTCGGCATTTCGGCACAGCCAGGTGAACCGGGAGCACGATACCGGTTAGGGGTTATCGCCTCGCCTAGGAAGGGCACTGAAACAGCCAGTGGTTGCACAAAAGGCCACAGAGGTGGGAACGGAAAAGAAAGTAACAGGAACGCTGCTTTTCCTCCGGCTTTCCCCCCCTCCGATCCTGCCTCCCCGCAGTCCCCGTTTCCTTGGCAATGGGAGGCTCAACACAAACAGGAGGCGGCTGGGCTGAGGCCAGCGGCCGCTCGGCATAGCCAGCTGCCCTGCGGAAAGCGCCGGAGCGGCCGTGCGGGTGCCGCACCGCTGCCGTGCCGCAGCCACAGCCGGAGCCGGAGCTGGAGCCAGAGCCAGCTGCCCCCAGCCCCGCTGCCTGCCGGAGACTTTCCCCGTCGCCCCCGGGCTCCGCGGCGCCGAGGGAGGAGAAGCGCGCGGGGAGCAGCCGCGGCCCTGCCACCCTCCTCCCGGCACGCTCCCCGCGGCAGCGCCGGGGCTGCTCGGCTGCCCTCGGCACGAAGACGAGCTCAGCCGGCCGGGCGCAGCCCCCGAGGAGCCTGCGGCGGGTGAGTCGCCCGCGTCGTGCCCAGCGCCCCGGCTTCGGTCGGCGTGTGTGCGCGGGGGGGAGGCGCGTTTCGGGGGATGATGCTGCAATTCCTGGACCGCGGCATCCCGGAGGGACTGGGATGCCTGGTACTGCAGCATCCCGGAGGAGCTGCAATCCCTGGCACCGCAGCATCCCGGAGGGGCTGCGATCCCTGGCACTGCAGCATCCCAGAGGGGCTGCGATCCCTGGCACTGCAGCATCCCAGAGGGGCTGCAATCCCTGGCACCGCGGCATCCCGGAGGAGCTGCAATCCCTGGCACTGCAGCATCCCGGAGGAGCTGTGATCCCTGGCACTGCAGCATCCCGAAGGGGCTGCAATCCCTGGCACTGTGGCATCCCGGAGGAGCTGCGATCCCTGGCACTGCAGCATCCCGGAGGGGCTGCGATCCCTGGCACTGCAGCATCCCGGAGGGGCTGCAATCCCTGGCACCGCAGCATCCCGAAGGGGCTGCAATCCCTGGCACTGTGGCATCCCGGAGGAGCTGCAATCCCTGGCACCGCAGCATCCCGAAGGGGCTGCAATCCCTGGCACTGTGGCATCCCGGAGGAGCTGCAATCCCTGGCACCACGGCATCCCGGAGGGGCTGCGATCCCTGGCACCGCGGCATTCCGGAGGGGCTGCAAGATGCGGATGCCCGAGCCGTGTCCCATGGCAGTGCGGCGTGGAGCATCCTCTCCCGCAGCACATCTGCCCCGGAGCCGGGGTGGGGGTGGGAGACGCAGCCCTCTGCCCGCAGGGGCCCTTGCAGAGCAGGGAGCACTTTCCTCCAAGGACAGTTTTAGGATGTCGGAAATATTTCCCTACCCGACTTGGCCAAAACCCCCAAACCTTGCAAACGTCTCTAGGCTGCTGTGCCTGGGGAGAAGAGAAGGGTTCAGGGAGTGGATGTTTCATTTCAATTAGTAATTTTAAACTTACTGCCAATTTACATAAAGCTTTTGACAAAAGACTGAACCGGAGCCAGAATACACAAAGCATTTTAAATTGCAGAGCACACTATTTGGACCATTCGGGAACTTTTTTCCAAATAGGAAATTTGTTTAAATGAGACATTACTATAAAGCGGTTCATTTCTGATGGAAAAAAGTGTTTCCTTTCTTAAAAAAAAAAAAAAAGTGCTTAAACCTGCTCTAGCCAGGGGTCTGAGTACTACTGACCAGCTCCATCGCTTTCAACTCGCATAGGATTTTGCGTGGCAGCACCGGCGCCCATCGTTCCCGTCCCCTCCTCGCCCCCGGGCAGGGACGCTGGCCGCGTTTCGGTCTATATTTGGCGTCCCCGGGCCGGCCTAGGCAGCAGTTAGCAGCTCGCGGCAGAGGTGTAATGAGGCGTTAGGGCTAGCGCGCGGCCCGCGCCGGTAATAGCCGCGGCGGCGTTATTTCGGGCTCCTCTTCTCCCTCCTGCAGCTGCAGCCGTCCCAGAGCGGCCCCAAAGCTCCACCTGAAATAGTTGTTTGCTCTTTGGAAGCCAAGTCAAAGATTACCAAAAAAAAAAAAAAAATTAGCACTTATAAAGGAGCTTTTCTTCCCCCGATAGCAAAGACGGGTATTTTCAGGGGAGAGGAATCTGGTTGGGACGAGGGAATGTATCTGCTCCTCAGCCGGGGTGCAGGAACGGGAGGCTGCGAGGAGCGGTGCCGAAAGGCGACAATTAACAACAGCTCAACCCAAAAGCGTCACCGGCCCAAGGCGACAATTAACATTAGGTCGACCCAAAAGCGTCACCGGCCGCCTCGCCGGGCCGCAGCGCACAGGGACGGGCACCGCTGCCCCAGCGCCGGCTCCTCCCGGCCCAGCTGCCCCCTTCTCCTGGCTTCTTGCACTAAAAAAGTCTTGGTAGCGGGTCCTTACGTGGGAGCACCCGGCGCGGGGGTCTGCGCTCCGAGCCAGCCGCGGCCCCGCGAGCGCGGTGACACGGGCAGCTCCGGGTCAGTCTTACACAGCACGCAAAAACCCACCATTAGGGCGTTTTTAGAAATCTTATATTAAATTTTTGAAAGTGCATGCAAACCATGAGCGCTTGAGCTAAAGGCCTGACCGAGTGCTTTTAAAAAAACCGAACAACAACTCACAATAGAAACCTCTTCGCAGCAGAAATTCTGGAAAGCAGTTCAGCGGAAGAGACGGGGACTGTGGCTTTGTCGGGGCATCTCCGCCCCAGCGGCCTGAGCAAATGCACTAATCCTCCCTCAGCTCCCCTGTTCGTTCAATCAGAAAAATGCCTGAAGCAGCATTTCGCAGTAATATCAGTTAATATTTTTGCCGCGTTTCCAACATCAGCGTCTCTTATTGCAACGCCGTTGTTGGAGACCGAAAGCAGATGTCGAGGCCTCGCAAGCCGGTCCCCGGGGGAGCGGAGGGAAGGGGCGGCGAGGGGTGCCGCGGCCCTGGCGGGCGGGCGATGCCGGACGGGGGGGAGATTCCCACGGCGCCGCTCCCTCGCTGTGCCGGGGTTTCTAACCCTTCCAGGGAATTTCAGATCAAACCAAGCTAAAAATAGCAAATTTTTAATCTGGCTAAAAACCCCAGCCAGCAGAAGCCGGTTTTCTGGGCAAAGCCTCCCCGGGGAGAGGGCGGCAGGTCCTGCTTGCACCCCGCGGGCACGGGGACGGCGCGGGCGCTGCGCCAGCCCCAGCGCTGAATTTGGCCCTTGGGCTCGTCCTCGCGTGCCGTTGCCGGCCGCAGTCTAGACCCGCGGCTCAGACGTGACTCACCGCCTTGCTGGGCTTAAAAAGCCCGTCCCGACCTCTGACTTTTACTTTAATTTGTACTTTAAGGGTAGAAACCTGGTGCCGCTTTGGGAAGCCGCCCCCCTCCAGGTGCGCCTCGGGGGCCTACGCGGCCCTTCCCGGCCCCCTCCGGGCACGGGGAAAGAGCCGGAGTGCCGAGCTGGCCGCTTCCCACGTTTGCCGTCGCTCCCGGAGCCCGGCCGGCCCGGCAGACGCCCCTGCTTTCTCCGGAGACGGCACCCATCAGTCTGGTTTATACATACGGATATAAGTCAGAGGGCTGCGTGTTCCACCAGCATTCCCACCTCCAAGCTTTGATTTTAGGTCAAATCTTGGACATAAACCTTGGAAAGCATTTGATGTTCAATGAAATTGGTCCCGTCTCCCGCTCCCCTAACATGCATCTCGCTGGAGGGGCTGCGAGGAGCTGGCTCCCCGGGCAGGACGCGGACACAGCATTCCCGGGAGCTGGCTGCACCCGGGAGCCGCCACCCTGGCGCTTCCTTTCGCTCGGTTGGGCTCAGCTTGGGTTTTCCCCCCACTGATGAGGTTGTAGGACCAGCACGAGCTGTCACCGACGTCCCCGCTGTGGGCAGACCTCCCTGGGAACGGCTTTCCACCCAGCCAGACCTGGAAGCGCCTGGGGCGAGGGCATCGGGCACGAGGAGCATCCCTGCATCCTTGGTCGGTGCCTGCTTGGGAGCCAGAAGCCCAAAGCCCGGGATGCCTCCATGGAAAAACGCTCCGGCCTCGGCAGCCGACGCTCATCAGATATTTAAAACCGCAGCCATCCCTCCTGGGACGCCCTTTTCTGAGGTGGTTTCTTGTTTACCGAGATGGGAAAGGTGGAGCAGCCTCCAGGGAAAGGTCACCTCGCCCGGGACGCGCCGCGATGGAAAACAGCAAGCGGATGCTGGCAGGGAGGCGGCCCGGGAAGGGCCGAGTCGCCGCGGACCTCGTCACAGCCGCCGCTGCCTCCGGGCCGGAGCAGGAGCAGGAGCGCGGGCAGAGCGGCAAATTATTATTTACCACTAACTGCATGAAAGATGCTCAATTATCAAGGTCTTCACTTCTCATCTAAGACATTGATTTGAGTCTTATAGGGTCCGTGGTGGCCATAAAGGACAACGAGGTCACGCGGTCTTGCTGTACATCAGCAATAAGTGCAGCTGCCTGGGGTGGGGGTTGCTGACCGTCTCATCTGCTTGTGCCAAGACCCAGCTTGCAGCTCGCCCTGCTCCGGCGGGGCACGGCCTCCGGCTCCGGCACCGCCACGCTCCCGGGATGCTCCCGTGCGCCGCAGTGCCGCCCTGCACGGCCCTGCAAACCACTCAGATAAGAAAACGGGTATTTATTGGAGAATTTTCCTGGTGGCACAATTAGTAACTCAGGCGTGTGTTAGACGGGTATTGAGCAACAGCGTGCACGGGAAAACACAGCTCAAGGGCTTTCCTCCAGCAGATAAAGCAGGGTGAGCAGCGACGGCTATTAGGCACCAGGTTTAAAGTCCGCTGCAGAATCCTTCCAGCCAGTTTCCCTGAGAACTGGACAGGACGAGCTACATGTTCCTTAGACAAATGGTTTAGAGTGGGCGTAATTAACTCCCTGCACGTTTTCAGGGCAGTAAATCAATGCTGAGCTTATGGCGAACCCAGAAACCGATAGTTGCACAGGGACGGTGCACCGAGCCCGAACCAAGCCCGGCCCCAGCCCGGGAGCCTGAGCCAAGCCTTAATCCAGGCTGGCCGCTCTGCAGAGGCCCGGCTGGAGGGGGGGTTCCATCCAGCACCGCGGGAACATCCCTATTTCCAGTCTGCTCTCCCATTTCAGCCTCACACCTGATTAGCAATGGCACCGGGCCACCAGCCCGGCTTCGCCCGCAGAGCTGCCCTGCCAGCGGGCACGCGTTTGCATCCTCCGCTCCCGCACGCCCCAGAGCAAGGCAGAGCCTTTCCCGTGCCAGCAGCAAACACTTTCGGCGCTGGTGACCCATTGCTTTTTACAGTGTTCCTTGTCATCTCCCGCCCGAGGAACCGAGGTGCAGGGAAGCAAAGCTGGCCAAAGCCCCAGCGAGCGAGCGCGCACTGCGGGCGAGCGCCCGGACCCCAACCCGCAGCCCCCGCTCGGGCCTGGCCTCCAGCGCCGGGATGGGCTGGAGCTGCCGGTGCCGAGCGCGTTGCCAGCTCCGGACAGAGCAGCCTTTGTCAGCAAGCGCCGTAAACTATTGCCTTGAGAAAGAACCGCTCTCTAACCGGGAAGGGAGGGAGCTGGGGGAGCGGGATGGAGAGCAGCAGCCGCCCGCCCGCCCGCCCACCGGCTCCTTGCAGCGGTCCAGCAATGCCGTCATCCCGCGCTGCAAAGCCCAAAGGTGTCCTCCACCGCGGCAGCGTATCTTCCACTGCAGCCTCAGCCGGCGGAGCAGCTTTTCCGACTCCCCGTCCAGGGTGATCTTTCCGTCCGGGAGGGCCCCGACATCTGGTTTGCGTTGGGAGCCGGCGAGCGCAGCTGGGGCCGTGGGATGCGCGGCTGCGCACGGGTGTGCGGGCTGCGCCGGCCCCGGGGCCGAGACCCTCCCGGCACTGCCACGGAGCCAGTGGGACCTCCACGGAGCCGGTGGGACCTCCAAGGAGCCAGCAGGACCGTCGCGGAGCTGGCGGCAGCGGGCCGGGGGCGGAGGGCTGGGAGCGGCTGGGGCGCAGCTGGGGAGCGGAGCATCGCCGCCTTCTCCCCTCTCCCCGCGGACGCTGTCGGCCTGCCAAGATGCGGCACCAGCCGCCCTGGCTCCAAAGAGGAGCCTGGAAACCGTGTGCGGCTTTGAGACAAAACCTGCAGCAATTCACTTGTCTGCACCCCAAAACGCGGCTCGGGTCGTCGCCTGCGCAAGCCAGACAGAGGCTAACGTGGGGCTGGGAGGGCATAAACCGGGCAGGATCGGGCCCAGCGACCCTATTTCTGCCCCGCAAAGAGGGGCTGGGAAAGGCCCGCCAGCGGTACGAGGTGCCTCTTTCACCTTATTCCCCGGTGCCATCATTTATTTTTTAATGCTGCCTTTAAGGGAGGATGAGAAAAGGGACCGGTCAAACTCCTGCCACGGTCAGCAGCGGGAATCACCCTTCACCGTCCTGCTGGGACCGAACGCAGGTTTTCCCTCAGTGTCACCTTATCGCGATGCTCCCGACTGTTGGTCACCAGCCTCTTCTCAGCCAAGGACACGGTCACCCTTGCCACCAGGGTTAACGCTTCAGTAAACCGCGGAAGGTTTTATGTTCACACTCCTTTCTGTTTTACCTGAGGGAATCCCATGGGACGACTGTGTTTCCAGGTCCTGGCAGAGAAGGGATGGTGACTCTGGGCATTCGTTAAATTAATCCCTGCAGTTTTGGCCACACTTTGTACTGCAAATTCCACTTGTAAAGGGCAGAACCCGGCTGAGCGATGTTTCACCAAGCAGCTAATCCTGTCACTAGAGATAAAAGTGGCAGCTTACCAAAACCCTTGCTGGAAAAAACACGGTGCTTTCTGCCGATACGCACAAAGTTACCTGCATTTAGCGTATGCTCTGCCTAATCCTGTACTAGCTGCCTCCGAGGATGCGCAGTCCCAGGCATCACCGGCCCGCGGTAAAGCACGGCTGCGGGTTTCACCCGGCCCGTCCAGGTTCGGCCCCTTCCCCGACGCTCGGGAGGGCTTTCCCGGCACGGAGACACGCTGGTGAACCCCCGCGAGCAGGGTCAAGGGGATTTACCCGGGAGCAGAGGTCCCAGCCAGCAGCAGCGGGAGCCTGAGCCAGCCACAAGCCGAGCAAGGAGAGCTCGGCCGGCTCCTCCGAAGGGAAAGCTGTGCCGGGGCGGGCAGCGTTTCCAGCTGGGGGGCCCTGGAGACGGCCTTTCCCGGGACACGCAGCGCCCAGGAGCAGCACGCCTGGGAAAGGTTTCTATTTTCCAAGCAAAGAGAAGAAAGAGAGAGACGTCCAACTGCCTGAGCTGCAGCACTAGACCTGATTTTCACAAGAATATCAAAGGCAAAACGCAAGCAGCTCCTGGGCTGTTCTGCCAGCGCCGACATGCAGAGCCGGAGCCTCAGCGCTTCGGAAATGCATTGCCTGTTGCAACCGCTCCGCAGCCTCGTGCGCAGCATCCACGCTCCCGGGAAGCGCCTGCGGGTGGAAGGGGGAAGGGGAACCGGGCTGGATCACAGCTGGGTTATATGCACTGGTGCAAATGTCCTTCTTGCTGTGACGGAGAAAATGGCCCTTTGCAAAGCGAAACCAGTCCCAGTGCTTCCACTGAGCTCCCTGGGGCCCAATGCAGGAGACGCCAACCCCATGAGAGAGGTCTGACAGCACCGTGAGCAAATCCTGGGATGGCCGTGTCTCTTTGGAGCTTTCCGCCTGCTCTCTATGGGATGATCTAAGCGACAGTTGTTATTAACGGCACTTTTCATCCATGCATCCAGACTCGTGCCAAAGCCGTGCTCAACGCAGGCTGCCGGAGCGTTTCTTCCCGCTGCCCTGTGGAGCATCGCCCAGCTCATTTCACCGCAGCCGACGCGCCGCAGCCGGAGGTTTCCGGGGCGCTGGGGACGGTCTGTGTGCGAACCAGCAACCCAGACGTGCAGAAATCCCGCGGCCCATTAGCAGCCCCCCGGCTGCCAAAACCTCTCCAACACCGTCTTTGTGGAGCGAGCAAAGGAGCCAACAGGACTTTCTGTCTAGCGAAGCCTGTACTGGTTTGGAAGTGGGAAATGGAGAGGACCTCACTTATTTCCCATTGCCCCCAGTGCACCGGCCTCCCGGCCCAGCTGGCCCCCCGGCCGGCCGCGAGACCCCCAGAGCTCAGGGATTAGGCGATTCATCGCAGTGGCGATTTTTTTTCTCGCGTTCCCAAGCTCCAACCCGCAGCACGTGACTCCCTGACTCCCTTCCTTTGCTCCCCGGGCTGCAACGCCAGGTTGCAGGGAGGCTCTTCCAAACAGCTGCTGCCCGCAGCCCGCGAGCCCTGGCGCAGGAGGGGTGCGTCGGCTGTAGCTGACCTGGAGTTCACAGCGAATCCAGCCCACCTGACAGAGTCACCCAGCCGGGCAGTTACTTAAACACGGGAAAACACCCAAAATAAAGGGGAAAAGTGCATTGCTCGGGGTGGGAGGGAAGAGGTGAGCCCCTGCGCACAGCTGGGCTACGAGCACCGAACAGCCGCCGCGGTGCGATGTCTCTTGGCTTAGCATCTTGCCAATAGTTTTCTATTCCCCTTTGAGCTGCTTAATCGTTTTGTTGGGCTCCTACTCAAAAAAGCAAGTAGTTATGCAGTGCTTGGTCCAGGGTCTCTCTCTCTCGCTCGCTTTTTCGCCCCCCCAAACCCTGACCCGTCCTGCCCGGGGTCTGACCGCGGGGCCGCGAGCGGGGCTGCGTGCGGGCTGCCAGCTACGCGGCCGTAGGAGTGCGGGAACGGCAGCAGCATTTAGCAAGGGGAGACAACGCGAGTGGAAAACAGCGGTCATCCAGCCTCTCTTGCGGAGGGAAAGGCAGCTGGCGAGCACCAAACACCGCCTAAAAATAGCAGGAAAAAAACCTTCAAGGGAAAACAGGAAAGTGAAGAAACAATCCCCAAATTTCCAACATAGCCGCTCTGTTGAAGCGATCCACGGAGGCTCGAACGTCCGGACGCTGAAGCGAGTGAGGCATCGCCGGCCGCAGCTCGCTCCGGCCGCAGCCGGTTTTGGAGCTCTCGGCTTGGGGGCTGCTTCCCGCTTCCAGGTGCCGTCGGCCCGGGAGATCTCGGAGCGCCTTTCACGCTCGGTACGGGTTTAAGGAAAGCTTTAGTTCTGGTAAGCGACGTGATGCCGCGGTCTCGGATTAGCTCTCGGTGAAGCACCGAGGCTTTACGCACCGGCTGCGCGGCTCGGAGGTGGGTGCTCGGGGCCGGCCGGGGGGCATCGACACCCCGCGCGCGGCGAGGAAGACGCGGCTGCTCGGCGGGAAGCAGCGCGGGGAGCGGGGGCTCTGCTCCCGACCACGGCGTCCAGGCCGGGCGGCACGGGGCCAGGGCAGTCCTTAACATCTCCCAGGTCGCTCTCCTGGGGTATATATAGAATACTAGCTCCATCCTGATGCAACAGCGTTACAACTCAGTGCTAAAAACACGTTTTTATAGTGTATAAAGAGTATAAGTATAAACAAACAATGAGTATATACTATTTCCCATAGTATAACTATGGGAAAAAATGACATTTAAAGTCATTTCCTGCATCTAGATTCACATGATGCCCTGTGTTTTTCTGTTCATAAACCCTCTTCTCTACAAGCACTGAGGAACTCGGTATACGAAGGACAGCAACCAAAGACGTGCTTTCAATTTTGAGCATTTTTGCTGAGCCTGGCAAGGGCGCAGAGGTGTGATATAAGCTAGATGCAGCAATGCATTACTTTGTATGCTATTGCACAGTGTTTGGGTAAGTCTCCTGCTTACTGGTAACCCGAATTACAGCCAGACCGGTGCCCAAGCAGCGAAAGCCTCCTCTCCCCCTTGCTATCTCCCCCAATATCTGAGTTTTGCCCTGCTCTGAAGCGTGTGCATGCCCTGCGCAGGTGCGGTGCAGAGCACCAAGCCGTGCAGCAGCGTTGGCTGCCTCGCGCGCGCTGCGTGTGCAACGCCCCGTGCCAGCCCTGCCTGCGGGTCGTCATAGCGCAGGGAGCTGCTGCCTCGCGTGGGCTTCAGCCGGGCACTGGGTGGTTTTCCAGCGGTTTTCTTTTTTTTTGGGGGGGCGGGGGGGGTGTATAATTTTAGTCCGTGCGTCAATAGAGAGCAGCACCTCCGGGCCCCGCCGCCCTAGAAAAGCGCGGGGGCGGCGCGGAGCTGAGCTGCTGCTGCCTCTCTTGCAGCCGTGAAGCCCCGGCATCGCGATGGCAGAGGGGGAGATAACCACCTTCGCCGCCCTCACCGAAAAATTCGACCTGCCGGCGGGGAACTACCAGCAGCCCAAGCTGCTGTACTGCAGCAACGGGGGCCACTTCCTGCGCATCCGCCCCGACGGGCGCGTGGACGGCACCAGGGACCGCGGCGACCTGCACAGTAAGCGCGCGGGGCTCGGCGGGCGGTGGGGTGCTCGCCCCCCTCGCTGCCGAGCGCGGGACCGGGGCCCGCTGCCCTGCATGCAGGACGCGTTTTCTCCGTGCATTTTGCACGCACTGTGCTCTGGGCTTCGGGTAACTCCCTTTCCCCTTAAACAGCAAGATACGGTGCTGCGGGATGCAAAAGTCCCGTAGTGGCAGAATCAGCCTAAAGCAAGCTGCTTTGCGATTTACGGCTTTAAACCCCCACCCGTTTTACCATGCACGGTTTTTTCTGAAAACAAGTACAGCTTGCAGTGCCCTGCATCGGTTGCTGCACGCTCCCTGTGCTCCTGCCGGGACAAGGTTTTGGGGGTGAGCGGAGCTCCCGCTGTGGCCAGTTGCCCCTCACAGCCGGCCTGGGACGCCAGGCCACGCGGACACCCACGCTTGCCTTCCCGTGCCTTTCTGGCAGCCCCTTCCTTCTCCAGAAGCTGCTTAAGAAAAGGCTCCCCAGGGCTGGCAGGACTCTTCTGCCGAAACACGGCTTTGGCCTGGAGCGGCTCCGGGTGCTCCCGCGGGAACCGGGCTGCACCACGCACACCTGCACGTCGGAGCGGGACCGTTCGCTCGCGGAAGGGCCGCCGAGGCCCCGGGAACCAGCAGCCAAGCAGAGGTGGTCGTTCACTCCCCGGAGGTGCCTGCAGATCTGCTCATCTGGTTTTCCCCGGGGAAGCAAGTCCTGGCTGGAGACCGAGCTTGCAGCTGTACATTGTTTGCAATCCTTTAGCAAAGCTCGTTATTGCTACAAAGCTTCCTTCTCTCTTTCTCTGCTGATTTTTTCCCCTTTCTTTAAAAGCAGCCTTCACTTTTCTAAGACAAGGCCGCCGTTCTGCAGTTCTCCCCGGTGCCGCGATGCTCTCAGGGGACCACACGTGATCTGAGCATCCTGCCCCTATTCAGCCCGCCCTTGGATGGGCTCAGGGACTGATCATGCATTTGTACCATTCTTTCTAATATTTTTTTAATGCGTGATTAGAGCTGGTCTTGCATTTGCCTGGCTTTGGTCTTCTGAACAGCTCTGAGCCTGCGGAAAATGACTATTTGCCTTATGAATCGCGCGTAGCGTGTGCTCCTGTAGCCTCCACCCATCGCACGATGTCTTTCCTAACCCCATCCTTGCTCTTAGCGCTCTGTTTGCGCTGCTTTTATCCATTGCAGGTAGAAAAACAGACTGCACGGAGTTTGCTCTGTGTTGGTCTGCACCAGACAGACCTCTGGAAAAGCAAGGTGACGTTGCCCAGCGTAGACACTAATGGCTTCATGTAGAGCGCTGGCGAACTGACTCTGGTTGCCGCTTTGCAGTTCTCCTGCCACGTTCAGCGCTACCGTCCCAAAGTGCTGCAGATCACCCGACACAGGGCAAACACTGACCATTAATAACACCGTGCTGCACGGCCAGAAGAGATGCACGCTTGTCTTGTCCCGTAGTTTCCCGCATCGCTGGAGACCCTGCAAGCGCTTTCCCTCTCCCCGACCGGAGCAAACCCACCCCACGGCCCGGCACGCGGAGGGAGATGGCTTCGCCTTTGCGATCCCCCAGCCTTAACATCTGCTCTCTCCATTCCCAGCACGACCCTCGCCTGAACTACGTGCATGCCACAGCCTGGGCACCGACTGGGATGAGACTGGGATCCACTGGGCTCGAATCTGGCTAGAAAGAGGGGTTGGGAGCAGCCGCATTTGCTTTGCAGCTTCTAAGAAAAGCGCTTTTTCCCTTGAAACCACAGACGTACGTGTGGTTTTCTCCCCCGCAAGCTTAACCCTCCTCCTTGCTGTTGCGGTTGCAAAGAGAGGCAGTTTGGAGCAGGGTGCAGCTGCAGGGGCCACTTACGCCCGCGCGCGGGCCGCGGCCGGAGGACGATGACCTCAGGCTGCGTAAACACGGCGGCGGGCAGCAGCGTCTGGCCGGACTCGGCAGCACGCCAGCACCGGCGACCCTGCACGGGGAGGGATGCGGGAGCCACCCATGCCCCCGCACGGCGCTTGGCTTCTGCATCCCGTTCCACCTGAGCATCCCGGATCCGTCCTTTCACCCCAAATTGTCTTGTCGGGCACGAGCCGCAAACCTGGGGAGGACGGCTAATGAGAAATTAAAAACTCAAATCAGCCTAGGCCTCGGGGTCCAGACGATCACCAGCACCTTCCCTGCAGCACCTGGGCATCTCCCGCTCTCACCGCGGAAGGAGCAGGAACCTCGCCCGCGCGTCTCGGAGCATCGTGGATGGGGCCCACGCTCCCTTCCAGAAACACGCCTCTGCCCAGCCTTATTTTCCCTGTTTCCTCCCATTACTCATGGGGGGAAAATACCTGCATAGCCCTGCAAAAAGCATAAGGGCCCATGCATGGGGTCCCTCCCGTCCCCTGCTGCCTCCCGCTTCCCCGCATTTCTGCTGCTGGCCGGAGCCCCTCGTCCCTCTGCCCCGGCAGGTTTTAGGCCAGTGCTGTAACTCCTCTCCTGCTTCCCGTTTTCCCCGGTTCTCCTTCTCCATGGCTGCATCCGAGGACTGCGGCATCCAGCCGATGAAGAACCTGAACCACAGCAGCAAATATCCCCCAGGGCCAGGGGCTTCTGCCACGCCGAGAGGCGATACTACCTTTTACCTCGTCCGGACGAGGATAAAGTAAAAAGCAAAGGAAGGATTTGGACCGGGGACATCCTTCGTGCTCCAGGCACACCAACCTAAACGCTCCCGTTACGGGTCTCCGTGGTACGAGCACGGGGAAACAGGCTGCCTGGAGGCTGGGCACGGCGCTTTGGACTGGCTCGGCTTTCCCAAGTCCCGTTCTTGGGGAAATCACGTTCTCCGCACACGCCGAAGCGGCCGATGAGTCGTCCGGGCTTTGCCGTCCCCGTCGCAGCCGGGGCGCGGGAGCTCTCAAGGGAAGCGCGACAGCACGTCCCTCCCAAAGCCGCTTCCAGCAGAACGCCTCTTCCCAAGTGTTTCTTGATCAACGTATTAATCAAGAACTAGAGCCAGGTTTTAACCTTTCTACTCCGCTTTTTAGCCCCAAAGTTCCTGCAGAAGCGGCCCTGCCGGCTCCCCCCTGCTCTGCATCTCAAGCTGCTTTTGCATAGCCAACTCCCTAAGTGTCTTGTCAAAACCACATGAGAAATTTGTAAATTAGAGCCAGAATTAACCCCCCGATCTCCTGTGTCCCATTCCAGCGCCCTAGCAAGCAGACCGACCTTCCTTTGATGTCAAATAAGGAAAAAATTGGGTTTTGGCTCCCAAAAGGTGGCTGTGGGGTTCCTTTGAAGGAGCGGGCGCGAGGCGGTGTTTTCCCGCGTGCGTACGGCCCTCCAGCAGCTTCGACACCTCGCTGGCAACATCTTTTTTTTTTTCCTCCTCTTCTTCTCCTCTTATTCTCGTTTTTGCCGCTGTTCTGTTTTCCCTGGCAGTCCGGCTGCAGCTCAGCGCGGAAAGCGTGGGCGAGGTGTACATACGGGGCACCCAGTCCGGGCAGTACCTGGCCATGGACACCAACGGGCTCCTCTACGGCTCGGTGAGTGGCGGGGGGGGCACGGCGCTGGCGGGGGGGGGGTAAATAACCAAATAACGCCGTTTACCCCACTCTTCCGCAGCGGCTGCCGAGCGACGAGTGCCTGTTCCTGGAGCGCCTCGAGGAGAACCACTACAACACCTACGCCTCCAAGAAGCACGCCGATAAGCGCTGGTTCGTCGGCCTGAAGAAGGACGGCCGCAGCAAAGCGGGGCCGCGGACGCACGGCGGCCAGAAGGCCATCCTCTTCCTCCCGCTGCCCGCGGCCGCCGAGTAGGGGCCCCGCGGAGCCGCTCGGCCCCGCGCCCTCCTTCCAGCCCCGCCGGCGGGGAGCCCGGCGCCCGCGGTGCCCCTCACCGTGTCGTCCCGGCTCAGTGATGCTCTCCGGCTCCTTGGTACCTGGCTTCCCACGTATCCGCCAGCCGCGCCGATACCACGCCGTCGCGTGAGAGCCTGGCAAGAAATCCCTGCAGATCTCGTCTTTGCATCCAGCCAAACTAGCACCAGCCAAAAGCCCTCGGCCCCAGGCGACTCATCCCTCCCGACAACACGAGCACTGCTGTACTTCGTGCTAACGCCTGCTGTATGTGGTTTATATTTATTAAGTGAATCTGCCTCCTCGGCGATGTGCCCGTAAGCCGCCCCGGGCAGCCAGAGCCGGCCCCGCTCGCTGGGTGCAGAGCCCCAGCAGCTCCCGATGCGCCTGCAAGCCCAGAGCCTCCAGTTTCGGACTGACCCTTCCCGGCGATATCGCATCCAACCAAAGAGAGGAGGTTTACCCAGCGGTGCCACCGGAGCTGCCACCGCGGGCAGGCACACGGGACCCTCATGCCCTGCAACGGGGCGGCGTCGCCCCGCAGCCGTACGGCAAATCCCTGCAACCGCAGAGCGGCCGCCCGGCTGCTTTGGACCGAAGCTGTACATAAGATGTGCTGCTGTAGTGGCAGAGTAATAAAGTTTGATAGGGACTAGTGCAGCACGGTGCGTTTGCTCGTGAATCAGAGAAGCTTCAGTAAAAACGTGCAAATCCCCCCAGGATTGGGAGCGGGCTGCGATGTCCCTCTGCCGCCGGGGTAAGAGCGCAAAACCCCAGCGCCGAGACGGCGGCAGCAGCCGCAGGGCACTGGGGACCCCGGCCTCGAGCAGGATGCACCACAAGCTGCAGCCGGACACGCGGAAAAAATCCGGGAAAACCAGGATTTCCCATAGCTCAGGTGCCCAAACCCAGCGCTCCTGCTTTTTAGCGCTCGGCTTCCCTTATTCATCAGTAAAGGGGGGGAAAAAAAGGCATTTAGCTACATAGTGTAACTTAACGTGGCTCAGCACTACGTTGTTGAAATAATAATTCTAGGTCCTGTTCATATCGGCAAAGGTGTTAATCTAGTTTATTTGCCGTTATTTTTGTATAGCAAACCCCTGGAGGCTGCAGAAGTACCTATTCGGCAGCAGGTCGCGGCAGCCCGGCTGCTCGCCCCGGCTTCCCGGGCTGCGGCACCGCTCACGGAGCCACGCACTGCGTTTCCTACCTGGGCTGCAGCTTCCAAGTTTCCTTGCAAAACTTTGGGAAGAGCAAAAACAAGCGTGTTTCCTGTTTACCCCGTGCTGGGGCCGATGCCCGGCCCCGTCGGTGCACCGGGCGGTTTTTAAGTGCGCGCTGCGCCTGCCGCGACGCCCAGACAGGGCCGGCACCGGCCGCTAATTAGACAGCGCGAGCTGTTTTTTCCTGCCGAGCACCTTTCTGCCGCGGGGCCGTGGCCAAACCACGCTCTGTCCCCGAGCGACCGCGGCCGGGGGTGTCCTGCCGCCCCAGCACCCGCTTGCAGGTGCCCTCGCCCCTGTCTGCAAACGATGCAAACGGGCCAGTGACGACCTGTGCTCCCGCAGCCCCCTCAGCCGACGCGCTGAGCTCTTGGGGGGGAACCTGCATTGCACGGCTAAGAAGCTGCAGAAATAAGCTTCATCTGCAAGCTTTTTCTCTAATACTCAACGGTCCCACGCAATGCAGGGGGAACCGTACAGACTTCAAGTGAAAAGGTAAGGTTTTTTTCTCTGAAATGCTGCCAAAAGCCTTCCAGCACCCTTTATATACCGAAGAGTCCGTGCAGCCGTCCATGGGAAGGCCGTGCTAGCATATGGCCTCGTATTTACTGTGTGACAGCTAGCACTTGGTGGACGACAAACAGCAATTTCCAGTTTTCACTTATAAACTCTAATAGCCAAAAAGGCACCTTCTTATTCTGTAAACCAATTAAAACACTTGCATTAAAAGAAAGAAGAAAATAATGCTTGCAAACATCTACCCAGCACAGACAACTTTCTTTCCCCCCCAAAATCAAACACAAGAGGAGAATATCCTGGGGGGCTCAGCATCCCTGTGTCACAGGTAAGGCCACTGCTGATCCCTAAACCAGTAAGTATCTGTGACCATTCTGCAAGGTTGACATGTTTTATATATCTAAACAACACCAGCTAACGAGCACTAACACACGAAGCCACGGCAACTTGCTCATGCTCTTCGTGTGCCTGCAGCCCACGTCCACAGCACCGGTTTCCAAGGCGGTGAGATGGTTCCCTCAAGAGGTTGAGCCCTTCGGCCTCCACCTCCCAGGCTGCTGTGAACTCGTAATTGCTTAATTTCCATGGCTAACAGCTGAGAAGTCTGACATTTAAACCAGCACCTAGCAGCACCCAGTACGTGCAGAATATCTGCCAAAATGCGGGATTTAGAGCTGTGGGCTGCAGGGGGGATGAGGAGAAGGGCAGGACACGGCCACCTCAAACGTCCTTGGTAGCTCTGTCCTGGCAGCTCCGGCCTGTGGCTAAAAGCTGAAGATGCTGCTTGTAATAGCAGACACAAAGACGCAAGCTGGGACAGGACCGAGTGATGTGGATAGCAAATGGCGTCAATGCCTCACTTAACAAATATTGCGATAATTTTCCCCGTGAAAGGCTGGGTTGCCACTCAACTATAAAAAGAATGAATGCATGAACAGGTGATGCAGCTTTCTAATTAACCTGGAAAGTTGGGAAGTGTAGTATTGGATTTAGCCGTGCCGTCTTCCAACACCTCATTAACCTCAGGTCATTCCTCTCATTAGAGGTCTGAAGCGCAGAAATTACTACCTCAGTATAAGCTTGACGCCCAACTGGGGAAAAATGTCAACACTTGTCTGAAAAATAATCCCTGCGGAAGCCACAGTAATTGCTTCAGACAGACGAACAAGCAAGGATGACATTACCAGGAGAAATTACACTTCGAGTTTTGTCCTTAGGGCGAGAGGTGAGGGAAAGAGAGACTTACAAGATTTAATAACATTACTGCGCTTGAAGGTCTTTCACGAGCAGCGTGGCAAGCGCAGGTGTGCTCTAAGAGGATTTCTGCAGCGTGCCCTAAAGGCGGAGGAGCAAGGGCTGCGAGACAGGGTGAGCTGGGGACACGTGGCTACGCTGTGGAAGGATGAAGACGTTGAGATGCTCGATTAAATTCACAGCGTTCGAGTCAAGCAGCCGGACCCGTCCCCGGGGCGTGGAAGTGCCGAGCCCGGGAGCAGGGCAGGCGGCAGGAGCCGGCCCCAGGCAGCGGCGAGGCCTCGGCGCTCGGGGAGCCGCTCTGCGGCCAGAGCTTCGCTGCGGAGAGACCACGGACGAGCTCCCGTCAACCCGCGCGATGCCAACGATTCCCGTGAGAAGGTCCCACCGCCTTTGGAGTACTTTATGGAGACAGAAAGAGACCCAAAACTCGTCTCGTACCTGACCAGAAGGGGAAAGCCAACACCGAGTCTCTCTGCGGAGACCCTGCCCAGCCCGGGAGCTACCTACCCGGGAAAGGCACCCGCGCGCGTACCGACCTGGGGGGCTGCGCAGGGGTGACGCCGGCCCGGCGGGCTGTTCGGTTGCCTGACGTCCCGCCCGTCGGAGGTGGGGCTGCCGGCTGCACCCCCTCAACCCCCGCCCGGAACGACGCTCCGCTCCGTCCTTAGGCTCCTGCACCGTCCTGGAGACGTGCTGGGAGGAGGACGAGGGCGCGGGGGGGATGCTGCCCTAGGGCATCCCACCGCCCCTGCTCCTGGGGCCGAGGTTCGCGTTTGCTCCCACTTACACTCGCAGCAACAGCTTCACGGGGGCTCCCGAAGCTGCGTTTCTGCCTCCAGCACCTGCCCCCACCACGGCCGGGGCCCCCGAGCCTGGCAGGGCCCTGCGGGTTGCCTGCTGCCCACCCGGAGCTGCGGCACAGATTCAGCGGGTGAAAGAACAGGAAGAAAAGGTATTTGAAGCAAATCTGAGGCCTCGCTTTGGCAAAGCCCCGGATGGCGACAGCAGGGGCGCGAGCGAGAGCCGAGGCGGCCCAGACCCCTGCCCGGTCGCGGCACCCGAGCGGCTCAGGTGCGTCGTGCAGGAGGTCCATCACCCAGCTCTGGAGACCGCAGGGACCTCGGCCTGCCCGGGGCACCCCGACGCTGCGGCCGCGGCACCGGAGGGGCTCCGCGCCACCTCCCCGCCCCACCAAGCGCGGCTCCGACACCGCCGCGGGGATTCAGGACCCGGCTGCTAGTTGTTTATCCGGCACCGGGAAGAGGGGCAGGAAAACCCACACAACCCGTCACCCGGGAAGAGCCACAGCTGCATTTTAGAAACACCACGCTTTACATTAAATAAACACCACTGCACCACGCTGCGATTTACCAGGCAGGAATGTAAATGTGGATCCCATGGATCCCATACACCCTCCAGGGGTTACACAAAAACACCCACGCACGAAAGGCAAAACAGCAGACCAGGCTCCTCGCCCCGGGAGCAGCTCCCTGCAAGTGCACAGCACATGCACGCAAGGCTTTTCAGCACACAAGACAGCTTCCACCTTACCTTCAGCTTCCCCAAGCGGTTTGCAGCAAAATGCTTGACTTTAAAGGCCACTGCTCAGCAGGGCTGGGGACAGCCCAACTCCAGCACCAGCACCGGGCAGCAATTTGAAGGGGTTTTGGAGCAGGTGCTGCCCCGGGGCGGGAGGGAGCGGTTGAGCCCAGGTGCGGCTGGGGAAGGGGATTGCTTCCACCGGCGCCGGGGGACGGGAGCAGGGTGCTGCTGCCGCAGGGCGGGCCGATGGGCGTGGGGTGCTGCGGGGCCCAGCCCTCCCCGCGGGAAGGGACCCGCTCGAGGCCGCGTCACCCGCAGGAGGAAGGGTCCCGCTGGGGGTCCCGTGCCGCTGGGGTGGGGGCATCCCGCGGGGGCAAGCGCGCCCCTCCATCGCCGCAGCGGCGTCCTTTCCTGCGGGGCCTGGCCCGAGTCCCCCTTCCTCATCCGTGTCCAGGCAGAGCCGGGGAAGAGGAGCCCCTCCGGCAAGGCCAGCACGCGGGGCCGCACCAAAAAGCGCAAGGCAGCCCCGCTTGCTGCCGATCCAGGCAGCGCTGCAGCTCCCCGCGGCCGAAGCTGCGCGACACGGAGCCCGGCAGGGCCAGGAGATGGCAATGCTGAGGCACCGGAGCGCGGACGGCCGTCCTGCGCTGCTGCGGGCGGGAACCGCGGTGCAAACATCTGGATCGGCATCTGGAGCGCAAACGGAGCAAGAGGGCGAGCGCGCAAAGGGGCGCTGGGGAATAAAAGCGATGCAGAATAAAGTCCGAGGGCAGGTTTGCACTGAAAGCCTTGGCTGGGACGCGCAGGGGGGCAGAGGTGCCCACGCAGATGGGGGTCTCCGCACCCCCAGGCCCCGGTGCCTGCCACTGCCCCACGCTCCGCAAAGGCGCGCGGCAACAGTCCCGGGTTGTTGCAGGCAATGCCCATTTTGTCGCATGTATTCAAAACACACCTTCGACTCAGGTTAAAAAAGGAGGAAAACATTTTCCAGGCACAGCCACGGAAAATTAACAACTTTAAACATCCAGCCTGCTGGAGCTTTGCTCTCCGTGAGCGGAGGCCCAAACCCCCGAGGCTCCTCTCCAAGCTGAGCTCCAGCAAAGCCAGCTGCAGCTCGAGGCCATCTGCATCCAATCTCCGCTCGCTCAGCCGGATCCGTCCTCGTGCACGATAGCAGAAACGCAATATACGTGAAGAATTTGCAACAGAAAGCAAAACCCTGTTTATTTCCACAGCACTAAGGGTGGGCTCTAACCTCTTTAACTCTTTATGACCTCAAAGTCGACGTCTTTGCTTCGTCTTTCCCGTCCTTTTGGAGCGGGAGGGGGAGACCCGGGGCAGACAGCTCGGCTCGGCACCCAGGGCGATCTGCCCCTTCGCAGCCGCTCTGCTGTGCTACGCAGCTCGAGCTCGTTCGCTGTTTCAGGCTCTAAATCCCAGCTTGTACCATACAGTTGCACCGTGCTGAGCCCATCCAGGCTGCAAGCGATCTCCCGGCGCTTCCCGACCACGGTGCCCATGGCGAGCGTGGGAAAATGCCCCCAGGGCCCCCAGACCTGCCCGTCCCCAGCCTGCCCAAGCAATATATATATATATTTATATAGAGAGAGTGATATAACACGCTTTCTGTCCTCCTAACGCTTGGTGCAGGCGTTAATTTATTTTGCACACGTGCTGCAGACACGGGAGCACATGCTGCAGCCAAGCTGCGCCGTAGCAGGAGGAGCCAAAAAGCAAGCAAAAACAAGGGCTTTTGAGGAAAACAGGTTTTGTTTCCACCCTGTCAAGGGTGGGAATGAAAGAAGCGGGAGTTAAAGAGGCAGGGCAATTCTTAGTCATAACCTAGCGCATTTAGTGGCATCGTTTTAAGAACAGACATTTCACAGGTAGCTTCAATCACGTCTGAAATGTCCCGGCACTGCTGGTGCGGAATATTCTGTGGTGCTGCCAAAGCGACCTGGATTTGGGGGGCTTTCTGGACTCCAGCAGCTGAGCTCACAGAGCTAGCTTTGCAAGGAGGACACGAGGGTGGAGGTCGGGAAAGCCTGGACGACACGTCTGTGCGCTGCAGGCACAATGTCAATGAAAACATGTAGATTAAGGTTCAGCCTTCCTTACAGCAGAAGCCTGAAGGACTCAGGAGCCCAAGTGACATTGCAGTTAAACAGCAGCTCAGCACAGCTTGGAATATTGCAAAAATCCCAGGAAGTAATATATAATTACACATCTACAAAACATCATTCAGCCTGACGACTCAAACTATCCTATTGATTGAGATACATTGTCGTAATGTATTTTACATGTGTATTTATATACTACTTGTTAGTTTAATAAATACGTGAAAACGTGGAAATGTGTATCCACTTTCAGAAACAAATCGCTAAATCACAGATCCATTCATTTGCATGAGAAAGTAACGCGAAGGCTTCGCTCCCTT
Organism: Dromaius novaehollandiae; assembly: GCF_036370855.1. NCBI lineage: Eukaryota > Metazoa > Chordata > Aves > Casuariiformes > Dromaiidae > Dromaius > Dromaius novaehollandiae. The sequence continues at coordinate 21,953,442 of NC_088112.1, read as the reverse complement.
TATTTCATTTTATTCCTATGCCAGTAATGATTTTAAAAAGCACGTTATCATCAGCACTAATCGCAGCCTCAGGTCTGCAGCCCTGCAGAGGAAGCCTGCACTGCGCAGAAACGAAGTCTACTGGGGGTCGTCGAAGCTGAAGTTCCTTAAGGATTATGTTTAAGTTCCTCTCCATTAAGGATATTATGAGTAATGAGAGTAGCTGCAATTGTGGCTTTTTAGGAAGTGTTTTTACCAGCTAGTTCTAGAAAGGCTGTTTTCAAGGCCGCGTTGTTGAGCTCGTGGCGCGCTGCCTTGGCGAGCCGGTACGAAGTAAGTGCGTTTTAGCTGGCGTCTGGTTTAGACCGTATTTTAATTTGTAAAAACTGAAAAATTCTTGGAAGAACTCCACAGCCTACAAAAAAAAATCTGTTCTTCTTGAAAACTAGTTCGGAGTTAATGGCAATTCCACTCTGGGCAGGAAGGAAGGGTTTCGCCCGGCTCCCGCTCCCGGCCAGCTCGCGGCCCCAGCCCGGAGCATCCCGCTTCCAGGAGAGCCGTCAAACACGTCCCAGGGCAGCAGATCGCTTCAAAAAGCAACTTGCACATACCAAACAGCCTGCTCGCGCTGGGAAGGGCCCAAGCGGAGCCACGAGGACGGGGCAGCGAGCGGCGGCGGTGCTATCGACTCCTTTTCGGTGCAAATTTGCAGGTTTTAGGCTCACGTGGGTACGGGCAGCAGCATCCCGGGGCGCCCCGTGTGCGGATACTGATGGAGTCGAGGGCTCTCCCGGGAAAACCGCGACCCGGCACGCGCCACGGCTCGCTCCTGAGCACCAGGAGCCTCCGCAGCACCTGGGGGGCTGGGAGGGAGGAAACCAGACATTAAAAAATGTAAATGGGAGGGAAATTGCGGAAAGCATCGAGCAGCCGTCCCTGGGGAGCTGCTGCGCGCCGACCCCCCGGCTGCTCCGGTCGCATGCCCCGTCCTTCCTTCCTCCGTCCCTCCCTAGCAGCCCCCGCGTTCCTGCCAGGCAAAACCAGCCTTTGGGGCTGCTCGCGGAGCAGCGCTGGAAACAGGAATGGGGAAATTGTAATTGTAAATTTTTTTTCTGTCTTTTTCCCTGGGCACTGTCTGCATCGCAGCCTTCCGCCTTTTTGGCTGCGGTTTCAGAGCGTCTTCCCAGGAAAATGTTTGCAAAAATAATTTGCTGTAATTAGAAAAACGTGTCACTGGAAACTCATCGCCGGAGCCCCATCCGGGCGCTGCCGGGCCCCGCGGTGCTGCCTCCCGTGACACGCTGACAACCGGAGCGACGTCTGTGTTTGCGTTTTACCAGATTTTTGTTGTTTTTTAATTCCAGCTTGTAGAATGAGGTGATTATGTGAGGTTCCCTAAATCTGTTTTAAAATACCTATTGATTTTAATCTCCGAGCTTAACGAGAGTTCAAGCTCGGTAACGCGAATGGAAACAACATCTGCAAGTGCATTAGTTTGATAATATTTCCTGCGGTATCTGCTCGGCGGTGGCAGCACTGCTGGTTATTATTATAATTATTATTATTATTATTGCAGCTGTACCTAGGAGTCCCGAAGCCTCGTGACGGGGCACGGCCGGCTCCGCGGGAACGCCGGGCGCGTGGACTTCAATTAGCGCAGCGCGGTCCCGCCGGAAAGGACACCAACGGGGCGCTGGGGCAGCGCGGCGGAGGAGGAGAGAGGCAGGAGGGTGCTGCTCCGGGTGGGAGGTGGGTTTGCTCTCCCCTGTAATCTTGCTAAATTACCCTGTTTTAAAATCAATGATTTATCTTTCTCTCTCTCTGAATCCACAGGGGAAGAAAGAGATGCTCTAAACAGCAAGTACGTGAGGAGCAATGCATTCGCGCTTTCGTTTGCCCCACGTTGCAAAGTTCCCCCGACAAGCCAAAAGCGTTAAAGAAAATACCGGGGAGGAGAGGCTGGAGGGAAAGCCGGGCTGCGCCGAGGCGGAGAGCAGCTTTCCGCGCCGAGGCAGGGACCAGGGCAGAACGCATCACGTTAGACAGCCGGGAAAGGAAGCAGGAAAACGGTCAGGAATGTGCGTTTGTAAGGTGACTGCAGAAAAGCAGCTTCACTGAGGCAGAACACTGCAATTAAAACATAGTGTGCAAACTACCGCCGACCCCCCAGCGTCCTTCTCCATTCCCCCGCCCCGCGCAGCCTTAGCTGGGACGGTTTCCCCCATTGCAGCCCACGGGCTTCACTCCTAAGCTACAACAAACTGTGCAAAGCGCTGTGGTCTTGTTGCAAGCGTTGGTACACGACCGGCCTGGCATTCCCGAGTGGATGTTCGGGAATCGACCCCGCAGGCTTCGGAAACCCCAGGTCCCGAGGCGAGTTGCAACTCCACGGCGTTGCAGCCCCGATTAAAGGCTTGACGTGCCTTAAAGTCCCCTGCACCGCTACAACCGAATGAAATCGCCGATCCTGTGATAGGACAGATGCCCGCTGCACTTTACCTCGAGTCACCTTTTCAGCGATATCCAGCGAAACCGGGGCCTCTCCGGGCGGGAGCCGAGGCACGCGGCCGGCTTCTTGCAGCGGCTGCTCTGCCCGCGCCACCCCGCAGCAGAGCTCGAGCCCTCCGGGACAGCAAAGCACCCCGTGCACTTTATCTCCCGCACATTCATCACTGCTGACGGCTTTTGGACGACAGCCTGAACCTCACACCTGCGAGCAAGGGAGCTGCTGGGCTGCTCCGAAACCTGCGCAAGCAGACGAGGAATCTGCCGTGAGAGAGCAGAGCCGGTGCTGGGACCGCTTTCGATTTTGGCCTTGCAAGCGTTACAGAAAACATGCCACAACGTCCCTCTGAGGCTCTAATTTCCCTCCCCCCAATGCTCCTTTGGTTTTGATCCCCTCCTTTCCTTATGTCCTTTGAACTTCTAAAAAGGCACTTTGAAGACATGTCATGAAACAGGTTTTTTATGCTTGGGCTCCTCCTTGCTGCTGCTGCTGCTGCGTGAGCTGCAGCCCGGGCAGGACGGGGCGGCCGGGGGGGCTGGAAGCGGCACAGGAAGGGGAGGGCAGCGCAGTCAAAGCTCGAGACACGCGGGAAGGCAGCGAGCATCCCCTGTTCCTCCCCAGCGTGCCCAGTGCTGGAAGGGCTGGTGGTACTGGTGGCAATGCTCTGCCGGCTCCCTGGGCAGAGGACGAGGAGCCAGGCGAGCGCTTGCACTTAAGCAAATCCCGGTGCCTTCTCTCGTAATTTTGTGTTGACTCTCATGAGATGGAGATACTCATACAGTCACAAAAGTTGGGATCCTGTGATTATATGAAAGTCTTAGCCTCGTTTTACGTTTTAAAAAGGTTTTTAACATTATGGTTAGGGTGGAAAGACTGGAAATTAAAAAAGGCCTAAAAACGCATGTTTCGCGACACCTTCCTGCTTTGTCAGCCCGCAGCGGCTCTTTGGAAAAGCGTCGGGCGCCTGAAGCTCTGCACGCTGCCGGTGCTGCAGCCCCGTTCCCACGCTCCCACTCCCGCTCCCATGCCCCGCTCCCACTCCCGTGCCCCGTTCCCGCTCCCGCACCCCGTTCCCGAGCCGCGTTCCCGCTCCTGCGGCGCTGCTGGAGGCCGGGCTCGCAGGCGGCCGGGGTGCGAGGCGGCTTGCTGCGCCAGCCAGGCCTCTTCCCCGCAGCACCCGGCAATCCCACGACGCTCGCGGCCAAGGCAAACAGGCGCACTCGGCTGTGTTTCCCCTGGAAGGAGGCGGAGGTGGAGCTGGAGCTGGAGCTGGAGCTGGAGCTGGAGCGGGCCGGAGGAAAAACCCCGCTGAGGAGCGAGGCGTGCACGGGGGTCCCCAAAGGCAGAGGAGGAATTAAAGCCGTGACCATCACCTCGTCACAAGAAGGAGAGCTTTTTCCAGCCCTCGGTCGCGGTGATGCGCTCGGGAGCAGCACTTCTGACCACAGATGCTGCGGGGCACCGCGGGGTCCCGCATCGCCTGGCGCCCGGCCCGGCCCTCCCCGAATTACCCTGCTCCCCCGCTCCTGCAGCTGCACCATCACTGCTCCCCGTCGAGCACGGTGAGAGCTTCGCTTGGGCAAGAAATGCAAAAGCCTGACCCGTATCTTTTAAGCACTTTGAGAGTCCCTTCCAGTTACGGGGGTGTCCTATAAGCATTGCTTTTAATTAACCGGCCCCGAGCCCGTCCGTTGCTCCGCTGCTCCGGTCGCTCCCGCATCTCTCTCCCAGCCCTCTCCGTGCACAGCATGGACGGTCACCCGGAGCCACCCCGCTCCCGCCTGCCCTGCGCGCGGTCCTGCCAGCGCTGACCTCTTTTCTTTGCTCTGGAGCACTTCCAGGCCCTTTGCAAACAAGCTGGACTCCCCAGGTCCCCTGCACGGAGGCAAAGCCTGCAAAGGCGTGATGGAAACAGGCTTCCGACGTACAGAAACGCGGCTCGCTGGCAGCCGCACGAGCCCACGCAAACTTTCCGGCCTGCCCTCCAAGTGCGGACACTGGCATTTCCATTAAGTGCCTGAAAACCCAGACGGCATCCGGAGCGAAAGCAAACGCGTGCTCAGAGCAAGCCCCGTGTTGTGCTCGGGAATTGCTGCAGAACTGCTGTAAGTCGCTTCTCAGGCGGAGCAGGGATTGCTGAAGCAGATTGAGCAGCGTCTCCGCCGACTGCCGCGCAGAGCGGACGGGCGTTTAGCCACGGGAGAGCACACGTCCGGGGCCGCTGCGGGAAGCTCTGCCGGAGGAGCCTTCCTGCAGCGGTGGCACGGGGATGACCGGGGCCTGGAGACAAGCGAGCCGCCCCGCACGCTGCCCCTCTTCCTCCCCGGCACAGATGTGAAAGCTATCCCGATTGCCCACACAGGAAAGTAACCTTAGCAGAGTAATTAATGCGTTTTTGGCTGTCTTTTAATGCAAGTCTGCAGCTGGAAGCAGGCGAGGAGCCGGTGCCCCGCGAGCAGCCAGCTCTCCTTCGGACCCGTTTCAGGAATCCCGTCTCTAAAGCGCCCAATCGTCCTGCCTGGCTTTTTTCCCCCCAAACTGAACTAATCAATGTCCAGCTACAAGTTATCACAGCGGGAAGGGGAGAAATGCACTGCAAAAACCCATTGTACATCAACCACCCTGTTAAAAATATGCTAGTGATGCAGCCATATAGTGTTTTCCTGCACTTTCCTCCACCGCTTCTGTCCACATGAGCAGAGAAGCCACGAGCGGGTGAGCGCCTGCCGTGGCGAGCGGTTTCAGACGAGGTTATTGCAGTCCTGACTTGAGCCCGCTTTTCTGGTTTCCATGCAAACGTCCATGAGCTTAAGAAGGGAGCATTGAGGCAGGACCTCCCGTTTCAGGGAAAATACAGCATCTCGCTATACGGAGCTGAGCCCCTTGCTCGGCAGAGGGGCGAATCCGAAGGATTCCTCCCACCTCTCCCGCTCGCGACCCACGCGGGCGCACGCCCCGGAGCCGAGACAGCCGCAGTGCAAACGGGCTTCGAGCCTGGTCGTGGAAAGCGCCTTGGCAGGAGGCGGCGAGGGGCACAAAGAGCTACTATGCCGCTTCCTCGCCCCACGGCCCCGCCAAGTACACAGCCGGGGTGTTTGGACAGCGCGGCCGGTTCCTTCCTCCGCCGGCACCTTCCTCGCCCTGGCAGGCCCCGGGCGCGCTGCAAGGTGACCTTCTGTCTAAGGACAGTGTCAAATAAAGCAAGCAGTCCGGGCAAAGCGCAATCGCGCTCTCTGCTCGCACACCCACCGCTGGTTTACGGCTCTGCCCCGCTTTGCATTCGGGGTGCCAGCAGCTCTGCTCGCCGAGAAGAGGCGAGGCGCGTTGCCTTCCAGAAACCTGGCTCCAAAACCCGACAAAAAGCTTTTCCTTGGCACCCACGCGCCCACACAGCCACTCAAAAGCCGTATTTCCGTGTTTTGCGGTGCTCCCACCTGAATAAATCCACTTTAAGTGCCGCTTTCCCACCGGTGGCTTAGGCAGCGCTGGGCGGTCCGGATGCCGCAGCCGGGTCCCCCAGGCAGTGTTCCCCCACCACGCGCCCGCTGCCGTCACCCCCACCCGCACCGCCGTGCTACCGGGCTGCGCCGGGCGCTCGCCCATCACAGGGCAACGGGGGGACGCCGGGGTCACGCTGCCGGGGGAAGAGATGACCGATGTGCGGGTTTTCCTAATCCGCCCCCCTTGCCGCTGCCGGTGGGAGCGGCGCAGCCCCGTCGTGCAGCCAGGCGTGCTGGAGCGGAGCCCGCACGGGAGAGCGGGGCGTCCCCGGCCTCCGCCAGCAGCACCCGCAGCGAGCACAGGACCGACCTGCGCTCACTTCCCCCCCCACCATATTTTGGTTCGGATGTCCGATTCTGGCCTTTTTCAGCCATAAAGCACAGCAACACCACATCGCACACACGTGTCTGTGGGTGTGAATACATGTGTGCACATGCAGCAGATGTGCACACACACGTGTCTGTGGGTGTGAATACATGTGTGCGTGCAGCAGATGTGCACACACGTATCTGTGGGTGTGAATAGGTGTGTGCATGCAGCAGATGTGCACACACACGTGCCTGTGGGTGTGAATACATGTGTGCGTGCAGCAGATGTGCACACACACGTATCTGTGCATGTGAATAGGTGCGTGCAGCAGATGTGCACACACATGTGCCTGTGGGTGTGAATACATGTGTGCGTGCAGCAGATGTGCACACACACGTGTCTGTGGGTGTGAATACATGTGTGCGTGCAGCAGATGTGCACACACACGTGTCTGTGGGTGTGAATAGGTGCGTGCGTGCAGCAGATGTGCACACACACGTGTCTGTGGGTGTGAATAGGTGCGTGCAGCAGATGTGCACACACACGTGTCTGTGGGTGTGAATAGGTGCGTGCGTGCAGCAGATGTGCACACACACATGTGCCTGTGGGTGTGAATACATGTGTGCGTGCAGCAGATGTGCACACACACGTGCCTGTGGGTGTGAATAGGTGCGTGCGTGCAGCAGATGTGCACACACACGTATCTGTGCGTGTGAATAGCTGCGTGCGTGCAGCAGATGTGCACACACACTCCCCTCGCACGGTAGCATCTACACGGGACACCTGGAGCGATAAGATGCTCTGGGATTGCTGGCGCTGCTTTGCTTCACTCGGACGAAGCGTACGGCCTTCCAGGAGGTAGCTGAGCACGGGGAGGGAGGAGAAGCAGCGAGCACGCATCCCGAACGCACGGTGCTCCGGGGGGACAAAACCCTGGGGGAGCCCCGGCGGCGCGGCCGAGGGCCCAGGCAGGGCCCACTCTCAGCCAGATTAGCACCTTTGCAAAAAAGAGAAGGCGATGCCTTTAAAAAGCAATTCAAAATTAATCCAAAGGCAGGAGGTACCACATAAGCCGCTTCCTTCCCATTCAGTATACGAAAGGCTTGCGACAGCCCTTGGTATCTCTCTAAGGAAACAAAGCAGCTCAAGCTCATCCAGTCACGCAAGGAAACGTCCCTGACAACCCCAACACGGGCGTTCGGCCGAGCCTGGTTCCTCCCTCTTCCCGCACATCCACCTTCCACAGCAATGCAGGGACAGGAGCACTAGGTGGCAAAAAAAGCCAGCAGGTCCTCATTAGTTACGTGCTGGAAACGAGCATAAATGTATCTATAAAATTTCAGGTGGTTTAATAGCAACTGCAGTTAATAGCACTTGCAGTGGGGATCAGCAAGGCCCACATAACCATCACCGTGTTTTATTGGTCCCAATAAAAGAGCTGAACTGAGGGCTCACAATTAGAGAGAAAAGGGGGGAAAGGGGTCAAAACTCCAAATTGTAATTGCATAAGTATTACCACAGTACAAATTGCATCTTGGCTGCTTGGATTTCTGTGCACTGTTTCCTTGCTGGTAATCTCAGTTTAATAAAAACATCCAAATAAACAGTAATCAAAAAAAAAAAAAGGCTAGAAGTGCTCTGTATTCCAGATGAGAAACATCTGCAGGAGCAGAGCAGCAGATCTTTTCCTCAGGTCCTTTCCTGGGCAAGTATTTGGACAATGCTACACTCTCACAGGTAAAATTTCTCTCCCAGCCTCTTCTATGACTTCATAAATTAAATCAATATTTTTGGAAGGGAAGGAAAATCAACAAAGACCTCTAGATAAATAGGGGCAAAGGACTCCCTAAGATGCTGTTCAGACGCCTGCCTTTGTGAACGCTTCCTGTGCAGTCGTTCTCCTTTCTGGTCGCATTTTCTCAAACAGGTGGAAAAAAAACCCTCAAGCACGTTAAAAAGAGTATGATTTTTTCCTATCTAAAATGGATACGGGAGAAGGGTGGGATCTGACCCACGTCTCAGCTGCCTGCCTGCGGTACCAGACAATAAACAAGGACAGTCTCATTAATTTTGGAACCACTACTGCCAAATTATTATGGAAGTATTGTGTTTGCCACACACATTGATTAGAAAGCTGTTTATCTGAACTAATAAAGCACTAAACGAGCTGAAATTGTCTTTTCTTTATTTTTAATATGATAAATGGAATAACTGCTGGGTACATCTGTTCCAAGCTGCTTTTCCACGATATGTTATGTCTGCAAAGCCCGAGAAACCTCCTTTGCTATTCCAGCGTCTCACATGGATGATTCCCGGCAAAGCAGAAAGGCCTTTTGGGGAGCTCGGCGCTCCGTGGGCGAAGGGAGCCAGAGGGTCGGCTTCCCCCTGCATCCATCCCCTCTGGAGTAAATGCTGAACCTCCTTTTTGCCTAGGAGCTGCGGTCACAGAGCACCTCGAGGCAAACACACGGTCCGACTTGGGGATTTCCTGGGGGAACAGAGGTCCCTGCTGATTGCCGCTGGGACCGTGACCGCGGGCTTTACCCGGCCTTCACCATCTCCGAACACGCGAGGAGGTGATGAAGGACGACTGCACAGCTCGGCACCGCGGTGCTAACGGGTTACCATCGCCGTCCCCTCTCGGACGCCTCGGAAAGCCTCCCTCGAAAGGGAACGGACGACCTGCGCTGGCAACGCCGCGGACGCTGGCCCGCTCCCATTAGCCAGCGGCTCGTTAGCTCCCGGCCTCCTGTTCACGTCCCCGGTGACGCAGCTCGGCCGCGTGCATCAGCGGGACCCAACTCAAATAACAGCAAGAAGCTGCTCCGTGCTTCCAGTCCCGAAGAAAGGCTGGAGAATAACGCGAGCGTGGATGGAGAGCGGATGGATGCAGCGCCGAGGCCGCAGTGGCCCAAAGCCACAGGGGCTGGACGCAGCTCTCCTGCGGCGCTGCTGCAAAGTGCTCCTATAACGCAGGTCTGGATCGCTATTTTTCTAGTTTTCTTAATGCACGATGAATTTAGCACATAAAACTTTCTTTTTTTCACTTTTTCCTTTTAAAACACCACTTTAAAGGGAATCGAGGTCAAGCAATCTGCATAGAGTTCCTGCATACTGACACGCGGAGGGAATATTCCTCATTATTTGGACGCAGCAAATGACTAATTTACCAATAGCAAAACCCCTCATAAATTAAAGGCACGTTCTTCCCTCGGGGAAGCCGGGGGGCTCAGCATTTATATCAACGCTTCGGTTGGGGCGACGTTTCCAAGCACTCCGCCGCAGCCGGGACACCCACGCACACCCACCGGCCCGGGAAACCGCCGCTGGCCCAGCACAGCCAGCAAACCTTTTTCTTGCTGGTGAAGGAAGCAAACGTGTTCTCGGGAAAACAACCTGTCCGTCCCCCGGTGCTCCGAGGGGCTGCACCGCTTCTGCTCGGCTTCTCGACGCAGGGCGGTCCCCGTGCAAACGCCTTCACGGAGTAGCCCTGGGCAAACGGCTGGTGGGATATTCTGAGATTCATGAAAATACGCAGGCACAATAACGCAGACTGGGGGGAAAACGGCCCTTGGCACACGGTTAGGTGATTATCCTCTACTGACGACCAGAATTTTGATTTTAAAGCTTGACTGACGGGAATATCCCCGTTCTCACCAACAGCGCAGGTAGCGGGCAGGGGGGGGGGCGCGGACACCGTCATCACTAACGCGACAAAGTCGCACAAGTCACCAGACTGCAGAATCACCGAGCTTGAAGCGAAGCAAAGCCCCTGTTCACAGGAGGCACGTTTGGGGTCAGGGTGCCCGCGCTGCTCCGCCGCGGGATTCGGGACGCGAGGAGCCACGAGCAGCGCCGGGGCAGCCGAGTGGCCTCGGGTTTCTCGCGGGTTTCTACACCACGGTTTTATTTATTTCGATACCTTATTATCCCCGGGAACCGGCTGTTCTGCCGTCACTCTTGCTGGCCGCGGGATTAGCCAGCAGCCCAACTACGCGCTCACCGCAGAGGCACGGCGAGGGGCAGGGCTTCCTCGCGCCGGGAGCCACGCGGACAAAGAGCCAACCCCGGCTTCAAAGAGTCTACAATGAAGGAAAACGGGAACTTTAAAGATTTAGGAGCTTCACATCTGGAGTCCATCATTACAACAGGATAAAACAAAACCCTGACCCAACCTTCTTTGGTCAAGCTTGGATCGGAAGATGCACTCGCACATCTCGGCGCGTTGCGTCGCTGTTTCCTGCACACCCAGCGGGTCAGGAGCCCCGCGGGAGCACAGGGCCAGCAGCAAAGCCAGGGCCCAGCACCCCGGGATCACAGGCGTGCTAGAAACGGGAAAGATTTCCAAACACTTTCCTCGGCTAGAGCCGATAAGCAGTGATTCTGCCTTGCGACCACATATAAATCCTGGCTCCAGAAAAGCTGAAGACAGTCGATGTGATCATTCACACAGTAAAACTAAAACGTGTTTTTGCAAGACGCAGGTGTCAACTCTGCGGAGATCGAGCGGCACCTTTCTGCGGAGGGAAGCAATGCTCCTCCGTGTGCCGATACGCCCGGTGTCACGGCTGCAGGGCCCGTGTTACTGGATCCCAGCAGGAAAATGGGCTAACGAGCGGTTTCAGCCCCACAATTAATTACTTCATGTTTTTCAGAAAAATTCAAAAGGTAGGAACAGGGTGGGGAGCGACATGAGGAACCTCCTCTCTCCTCTTCCAGGACCAACTTTTGAAAAACAAAACGACCTTTACTTCCTCAGAATGTGCTTATATAGCTAGACTGTTATATATTTTTAATGATATCTTTTCAAACAATTAAAATACACACCCACACCATATGCAAGTACGCAAGGCAGAAATCTCTGCTTTACATCATGCACAGCACTTCTAAATGACATCTCCTTTTTCCGGGGTGGAAAATCACAGTCAGCATTTGTATATAAATATTATTACACAGCTTGAACGTACAAGCCAGGAAACAGAGTGGTGCATGACAACGTGCTAAAAATTCCTTGCTGCATTTTTTTCACGCGAAGGCGGCAGCCCTGTCTGCCCAGCAGCTCCACCGCCGCACGCGGGGCTTCGCTTACGGCAACGCGCCGCTCGCACAGCCCCAGGATCAACCCTCCAACCCTGGAGCACAAAGGCGTAGGGAACCGCGTCTCCATGGCGGGATATGGATGCAGTGCCCTCCTGGAAGATACAGATTAACTTAAGCGCACGCATGCACTAAATCCCAGGCTATCGCCATGCTCTGGGACTGCACATACGTCCACGAACGGTCACGTTTTATCAGGAGTGCCAGCGCGTCTTCCAAGAAGGACCAGAGGAAGAGACAGTGCTGGCTTGCACTCGCTGGAAAGTAATCCATCTTAATAAAAGCACATTGTATTAGACAGACACAGAGCCACAGCAATCCTGCAATCCTCTTTCACAGCCTGCAAGGGACTAGCAGGGCCCAGGACCAGGACTTTGCCTTGCTCTTGGCCAAGATCAAGTGTAGGCTCAGTTTACCACGACATAGTGTGATCCTGTCTATCAGGTAGCAGGAGATCCAAAGCGATCCTAAGATCTCCTAGGGAGCTTTTAACTCACTATTCCAGGGCCACAGACCCAGCAGTTTAGCAGTTCAGGGCATTTCCTTCTCCGAGCAATAAATGACATAACCTGAAATTGTAACCTCCAACCGTCAGTTCATCCAGCTCTAATCCTCCCGTATCAAGCAGTGAGTTCCCTACTGTACTCCTTTAAATAATGCAAACTGACCTGCTCTGGCTGTTGAAGCAGCCATAGGTAGTGGTTAGTTTTTGGAAGCCACACACTTATGTACCTACAATTTGCTGTTTGACTTTGAAAAACAGAAACACTCCCACTGGCGATACACCCTGTTCCGCTAGGAAAATGTATCCAAATCCCTAAGGCAGGAACCTCCCGCCCCAGCGGGGTTCAGCCACCTCCATAACATGCCTCGCACGAAATCTTAAGCACTTTTGGGGATACTGCAGCATTCACGTTAAATAAAGTCTGTCTGTTAGCACTAAGAGCATCAAACACAAAATAATAAAGGAAACCCCATTACTAAGGTAGCCACACCGTAGGAGTTAGCAGGGCATGCAAGTGCAAGAAAGGCCCTCAGCGGAGTTGTTTCTGAACTGTTTTATCAGATTCCTGCCTGATGAAGCAAAAGTAACATTACCATCTTTGACAAGTCATCTCAGGCTTACCGCAAGAGCCTGGGACCAAAAAGGGACACACGACATCCACCTAAAGTCTGGGAAGGCTCTTGCAACGTGTACTTTAATGAAGAGGAATTCACAAAACCAAAGAACAAACAGGTCAAAATCTCTACAAATAACATTTTTTAGTATTTTCCTTTCTAACACTAGTTCTTTCAAAAAATATCAGACATAACTCAATAGTCTCAGAAAGTGTTAGTGTACATTAGATGCACAGTAGACAGCTTTTAAACTGAAAAAGTGGGATTTTAGATCAGACTGAAATGTAAATCTCATAATTCCCGTAACTTTGGGCAAACAAGCCCTTATATATTTCTCTATATTAGTTCCTCTTGGTTTCAATTTCTTATACATTTGCCATTTGTTCCACAGATATTGAAAGATGCACAAAAACTTTCGAGATGTGCACAAGGACTTCAGAGTATTTTCCATCAGGGAAACTTGAAAGTCATATCCCGCTGCATTTGCGATTCGGCCTATTTTTGCCCATTTGCATCACTGGGTGCTCGTCCTCATGGCGTCTCATCTGCCAGCGCGATGACTAACTTTCTCCCCTAGCTCCTTCCCTCCACCCCCGAGAGCATTCAGACCCATCTGGAGTTTCTCACAACAAAATATTTTTGAGCTAACCAAAACACTGTAAAACGTGAGCAGCAAACCTCGCTAGCTCATCCTCCTCCTCCTCCTCCTCCTCGCCCATCCCTGGCGGCAGCTCCGCCGGCCCGCTCTGAATGAATGGGGCGCCTTCAGCGCCTGCCGCTGAATTAACTTTTCATTCATTCAGAAAAAACATGCATCTCTCAAGAAGGAGAAGCCTGTCTTTGCTCATGGTCCACACTCTGTATCTTCACTTAAACTCGCAGTCACGCTGGGGAAATAAGGCTTAGGAGGAAGCTTTACACAGCCAGGACTAATTGCTCTGCCGAGGAACCGGGTCGCCCGGGCCGGGCTGCTGCCCCTCAGCCGCCAGCGCCCAGCGAAAAAGCAGCAACAGCAGAGTGAAAGACGCCCCAAGAAGATCTCTTAAGCAACAAAACAAGGGGAAAAAAAAGCGTAAGAGATCAGCTAAAGGCAAACCATTTAACATCCGCTTGCTTCCTGTTGCTGTTTAAGTTTCCACATTACTGCACCATTAATTAGGCCAAACTCCCGCCGGAGCTGGGGGCGTTTGGACAGAGCGCAGGCCGCTGGCCCCGGCCCAGCCCGACTGTCATAACATCTTGATATACGACATTAGGGGCGGTTTGTTAAAGAAAATAACTAAAAACCATTAAATTCTATGAAAGGTAACAGGCAAAGCAAAATGGTTTTTAAGTGTTAAAAAAATCCTTTGAAATCCTGTATTTTCCAGCCTGTTTTTTTTTTAATGGATAAAATCTGGGTATTTTCAAAGTAGGGACAGGAGGAAGTTAGTCAGGAAAATATTTAAGTGTCAGAATATGGTAATTATACACAAGTATGCGACTCTGCAACATCCAGCACTACTTCAAAGCGGGGAGGGCCGTGCCGATGTTATTCCAGTGCCGCAGCCCGGCGAGCCGAGGCGGCTGGACGAGCCCAGCAGCAGCAGGCTCACCCAGGGATGCGTGCAGAGCTGTTTATCTTGTGCTTTTCCCCCTTTTTTTAATTATTATTATTTTGTATTAGCTTTGCAAGCTAAATCAGGATCAATAAAGACGGGTGTCCTCCCCCAGCAGCCAAAGGTCAGGTGCCGAGCTAGAAAACCCCTCGTAAAGAGGAGCGGTGCAACGCGCGGCTTGCAAAGCCCCCGCCGCACGGCCAGGGCGGCCGCGGGGAGAGCAAGCGCCTCCCGGGCCGTGCGAGACTGCTAAAGAGCTAATTCCAAAATTCCTCCCACCGGTTGTTTGAGCTATGCTGTTTTCCTAATGGAGCTTTAACTTGGAAGAATATCTTAGACCGTAATTTATTCCAGAAGTTATAAATCCTTGAAGATACTTTTTCCATCCTTTTCCATTGTAATACATATTATATACACACACACTACATCGAAATGGTTAAAAAATACTGAATGGGGATGGAAATAGGAGCCACATCAAATCGCATTAGTGTTACAGGCCACAAAGGAGCTATCATTAAAATATGCAGTTAATCATCACCAATCCTGTGGAAATAGCAAAAGATCTATAATATAAAACGTTTTTACAGTATACAAAAAAAGTTTTACATCTACATGACCATATGGCTAATCGCAGAGTATGGACACGAATTCCCAAAAGTTTTTGCATACTAAACCACAACCTCAGATATGCTATTAACTACTGCAGTAGCTGGGTTGGAATTAAGTATATTCCCTTTTGCTGCAACTTGCATAAACCGAAGTCCAGAAATGCAACAGGAAAGAAGTGTTGGAGGTGCCCTGGCAATCAAGCGGTTGTGAACCAAAATGACCAATACATTTGCATTGCAGAACTTCTCTTTATAAAGAAACAGCCCTAACGTCTTACCTACCGAATCACAACTAATTGCCCACAAGAATATTTTGAAGCAGAAAACAGGTTATTTAATTGGCGAGACCTCAGAGATCATTTTTGTTGTGGTGTTTTTAAAGAGCAAAGCTCAGTTCTACAGAAGGAGGAAGAAAAGACCTCATTAGCTACTTATTTGAGTTTTTATGCCGATACAATTAATTCACTGTAGCTACTAAGCAATCGCTCTCCCTGTCTACATCAAGTAGGCACTGATCTTATTCTGCCAAAATGAGGATATACTTGCTGTGTGCTTTTGATGGCATCGGTGGCTGCAACACGTGCATGCACACACACGCAAAGGTGATATTTAAGTGTTTGCTTTGCTCTTCATTAATAACATTTGTAAATGGCATCTTGCGGTGCAAAGTTATGTGCCTTTTAGGAAAGACTTACAGCATTTCTATTCAAGGTGTAACTGCGTGTTACTCGGGGCGTCAGGGGAAGACGCAATACTGCCTCGGGCTGCGTCAGTGATTTGCAGCTCTCTTTAGGGACTGACGGTGGAGAGATGAGAGGAACAACGCCCAGACCTGGATTTTCCAGGCGAAACTGGCCTGCTGTGGCTATACGGAGGCTGGTAAAGCTGGGCGCTGGGGTCCTCTGGCCTTTAATATCAGCACTTGTCCATGATGAAGCTTCGTAATAACAAGGCTCGTTATCTGGCCAGTCGGACAGCAGGAGGGATCGCAGATCATTTCTTCAAGATCATTTATTCTGGTAAGGTACCAACCGCAGAGTCCGCATTTACCTCCGCGGGATTTTTATCTAAGCCAGCGGCGAGATTTTGAGACTCAAGATTTTGAGATTCCAGATTTTGAGACTCAGAGCAGCCAGCTCACAGCAAAACCCATCAATACTAGCAAACAGCTTCACACTGATAAAATCTTGAAAAGCAAAAGACAGTGCGGTCAGCTACAGCTGCTAAGATGCCGGCAAATCCAGATCAACCTTTTCTTAATTATAATACCTGACCCAGCAAAAACTTGCTTATAAATAAACGTATAAACCAAGAATCCCGGAGCTGTAACGGGGACTTCGGTTGCATCAGCTCCCATTGACTACACGTGCCCAGACGTTCGGGTGTGCTGGCGTCGCCGGTCACTTCAGCACCGAGCAGCTAAATGTTATTCAGGGTTACAGGTACAATGATACGGTTCTGTTCAGTTCTGGGGTAGATCACCTGGAAAATCATGCTGAAGTACTATATATACATATATATACACATACATATATAGATATATAAAAAATGTAAATGTTTAAGGAAAAAATACTGAAAGAAATTTTGAAATGGAGTGGTGATACCAGACAAGCTTAGCCAGAACCTGGGGAAGTCCCTTCGTAAGCGGAGGTGCTCAGCCAGAGCTTTTTGTCCCCTCGCGCAATCCACCCGGGGGGAGAAGAAAAGTCAGGTCTGAGGGCGATTTTCAGCTGGATCACTGCAAGAATTACGTTTACTTTCCTGCTTCTGCCACGCGAGGCTGATGGGCAGCAGAAGCGGGATAGCCAGAGGATGGAGATGGAGCTCCGGCGATGTCCCCGGGATGCCAGGCGCTCGCAGGCGGCTGCCGGGATGGGGACAGTCAGGCTCAGGAGCTTTCACCCTGGCTGCTGGCTCGCTTCCCTCATCTTTTTTCATCTCTTTTTTTCCAGCCCTGTTTTTCCGTCTTCCTTACGTGTCCCATATTTTGAAAAACCCTCATTGCCTGTCGCTTTACATCTTATGAGCTTTCATCCAGCTTCCCAGGGCCGAGCTCTCAGCTCGGTTAATGGTGGCGGTTCGGTTACTCCCATTCTTCGCAAACACTGAATTATTCATGTAGCATCAGGTCAAGAGTTAGTAAGAGCTGGAGGGAACTGAGGGGAGCTATGAAATGAGAGAGAAAGCAAGTGCTGGAGCTGCGGCTTCTGTCCCAAGCCCTGCACTTACCTGGTGTGCGGCAGCAGTCAGCGATCCATGCTAAAACTCACCCGAAAATAACCAACGATGGAAAACATCATCCCAGAGGAACCTGGATTGCCCTAGGAGCCCGTAACACAGCTCACGATCAATGCAACCCTCTCCTGGGACACCCGCAGCGGGGCCCAGGCCCTTTTGGGGTGCAGCTTGCCAGCTGCGATGAACAAATGCTCTGCAACATTTGCTCAGGCTTGCTCCATTTTTTTCTTTAAACCACTCCTAAGGATGTGCTGGATAATGTCACGCACGAGGCCACAGCACCAGCTCTCGCCTACGGGCATCGCCTAGACCAGCCTCCGAGACGCTCACCTCTCCCGCGGACCGATGCCCCGGGAGCCCCGGCTGCGTTCCCCTCCGTGTACCGAAACTCAGAAACGAAGCCGGGGGCGTTTGCGGAGCCAGGTGAGGGCACGGAGCGAAACGGCGAGGGAAGGAAGGAAGCGAAGCGCAGGCGGCGTGAATTATGCAAAACAAGAGGTGACTTGGAGGATGTGAGTAACATCAGGGCAGCGGCAGCAGGTGCTGATAAGGCCGGAGGAAGCCCGGCACCTTCACCCGCGGTGCAAAGCCCCCGAGCAGCCGCTGCGCCCTGGGTTTCCCAGCGCAGACCTGCTTCCAAACACGATCTGCGTCCTGGGACATCGCTGGCCGCCTGGCCAGTATCTCCATCACTCAACACCCATTCGCCCTCACTTACTTCCAGGCACGGCAGAGCCGCACGGTAGCTGCTGGCAGGGCCCGGGGGGAACTACTCCAGCAGCAACACCCCAACGGCTCATCCGGCACGCACGTGATAAGCATATCTGACACAATACCTCAGCGAATAAATTAGCAGGCCCCATTTTTCCTGCTCTGCCTGTGGCTAGAAGCATCACGAGCACCAAAGGCAGCAGAAACACCTGGCGCCTGAGCTGGGTGGATTCTGCAGCAAGAAAGGGGTATCTGCATACGCGGGGCACATCTCCTCACTGCATGGAGAGGCAGGGATCCAGTCACGCGGGTTTTTACAATATAGTTCTAAGAGTGAGGTAGATAAAGGTTGGATAAATAGGTTAGATAAAAACTTGCCATTCCCTTTTCCCATTTTTAATAGGAAATTCCAATCTATAGTTTCCATTCTTGCAACCTATACAGAAATTCTCAAGGAAATAATGAAAAGGAAACAAGGCCAAATTAAAAAAAAAAAAAAACACCCTTCTCTTCTGTAGTAATCAGAACCCATGACATTTCTGCAAGCAAATTAGAAAACTGCTATCAGCTCAGAGACTGAACTAGCCGCTTCTCCCCGCAGGAGTCCTGCCGCGTGCCACCTCCCCGCGAGCCGGCGGCCAGCGAGGACCCCGGCGCCCGGCTGCCCCGGCCGAGGACGCCCGCACACGCGCTCCCGGCGCGGCTCCAGCACAGCCCGGCGCGTGGCTGCGCCGCCAGAACGGCCCGGCAGCAGCGGCTCTGCCTTCCCCAGCCCGCGGCCCCAGGCAGGCAGCCCTGGAGAACGGGAAAATGGAATTTAAGCTTAAAAGCGCGGTAGGGTAGCAAGGCACCCGCTTCCACAGCAGCGCTGACTTCTGAGCCTTGGAAACCCAGCATGCTTCCAAAGCAGGTACATGTCTGCTCCCCGGAACAGGCCACGTGGGCTTACTACGAAATCCCTTGAATTTTATATATCTATTGCTATCTGTGTTCATTTTGGATGTCATCTTATTGTAGTCTGCTGCTAAATTAATCCTTTACGCAGTGCCAACACCACGGGAAACGCTACCACCCTGGGCAGCAGCAGCAGCAACCCACGTGCAGGGCTGGGCAAGGACGGCAGAGCAGGGACAGGGTGGCACTTCAGCCGCTCCGTCTGTGCGAGAGGAAGCCCCCAGCAGCTCTGGGCGCCGGCCACCACCAGCGAGAGCCGAACGTCTCGGGGCCGCTCAGAATTCGGCTTCCACCCAAACACGCAAACCCGGCCAAACGACCAACCCCACACGCCTAGCAACTGGCTCCAGGGTGGAAGGTGCGCGATGGTCTTGGCTCGATGGTCTTGGCTCTTCCACAAGGACACAGGGAGATTGCAAAGCATCCAGCTAGATGATGAGCATTTTCTGTCCTCACTGGGAAGGAAAAAGAGAGGCAGACCGATAGTGCAGGTCCTAGGAACAGGCGGTATGAGTTGGACGAGTATTTTGCTGCTACACACAGTTTCAGTAAAACAAATAACACGATCTGAACCTGGCGGGTTCTGACGAGGCAACGCAACACACTGCAGAAAATGAGGGCGCAGCCTCTATCGCAGAGCACAGGCAGTTTTTCAGCTTTTCCAAGGACACGCAAGAACACCAGCAAGAAAGTTACTTTGTGGGCAATGCATCTGTGCCACAAGTCACTCCAGCAAAGAAATCTTGCTCAAAAATCTGCATCCATTTTGGGGTTTAAATGGGCATGAAATGAATAAGCTATTAATTTCCAGCACAAGGAGGAAGGTGATGCAGAGCTCTGTATCACTGGTCCTGCCAACGCGTACAAACGCATCACAGGTCTCCTGACAGCTGGCGTTTCTCTTGAAGCCTCAGCTCCCCGAATCGCACGACGGTAACGCAACGCTCCTCCCTAGTGCTCTTCAACACCAGAGCCCTCCGCAACGACAGTCAGTAGCACAGTCACCTTTTTGCAGAGAATAAGGAGATTTGAGGAACCAAATGAAGCAGGGGCCCAGCAGCGGCGGCAGGAGGGAGCCCTGCTTCCCCGATTAATACACTGCTCTTTTGGTGGCTTTTCCGCAGTGTCACGCACTCCCGTTCAGGGTCTCTGCCAGGCCACCCCAATCCCACACGCACCCAACGCAGGGCCCGCCGGGCCCAACGGCGACGGCAGCTCTGCGCAACCGGTGCCTTCGTCTGTGATCCCAAGGAGCCCGACACGAGTCCCAGCAAACACGCTCAGCTCTGGCAAAAGCCACCTTTATCCAGAGGGAAGAGTTAGTGGGATATGGATGGGCTAGGGGCAGAGCCAGGAGGAAGAGGAGAGAGATTAACTCAAAGATTTTTATGATTTCAAGACTATATAAAAAGTTCCATGCAACTGGGAGCAATAGCAGCAACATCCTGAGCTCTGCTGCTTCAGATGTTCTCCCCAGAACGACACAGCTAATCCCCACTTCCTTCCTCTCCTCACACGCATTTAATGAATAATTCTGCATTATTTCCTCTTTCCAGTTTTATTGCTAGGGCTTTTGTCAGGAGTACACTGTCTAGCTGTGCTTTGCCTGTAACTATCGTATAATTATAGCGTCAG
This sequence comes from Dromaius novaehollandiae, assembly GCF_036370855.1. Classification (NCBI taxonomy): domain Eukaryota; kingdom Metazoa; phylum Chordata; class Aves; order Casuariiformes; family Dromaiidae; genus Dromaius; species Dromaius novaehollandiae. Next base: position 21,933,187 of record NC_088112.1, on the reverse strand, counting down.
CCTTCTTGGCTACTACTTGCAGCTTGCAGCAGCCACACGGGGTGGGGGTCTTGGGGGGAGATGCTCACTGTGCTGCAACAAAGGGCTTCCACCGCGTTTACTGTGCACATGGCCCCAAAATACAGAATTCAGCATTCATGGCTAAAAGCCTTTAATTCTGAGGCGTTTGACTCATGTTGCCACAATGTTACAGCACATTTGCAAAACTGGAATCAAGGCTCAGAATTTACGCACTTGCTAGTGCCAGAAAACAACAGGATCAGAGCAGATTTTTTGCTCGGGCATTTGAATCTCTCAGCTTTGAGCTGGTTTCCAGCACTAAATACAGTGAGATGTTGTTTTTGTATTAAATTGCATTTTCTTCTATTATCCACTTACTTGCTAATTTTCAAGATGATAAACACGGAATTCTTATGCTTGACTATATTTCCAAAATGTTTATATTGCAAAGAACATGACAATAACAAAGGGACATTTTTAGCAAGCATATTCTATTTATTCTTAAAAGAAGGCATCAGTCTTATATATCTGAAATACAGTAATACTTTATGCACCACTCAGATAAGCTGTTCTTTAAAGCTTCTCCCTCCTCTGTCCTTTCCTTGTCAAATTGCATTTGCCCATGACCCGTAAATACTGTTCCCAACTGGAAAGGTTTCTGCCCTCAGAGACAAACGCACACATAACTGAACAACCAGCCTTAGAGCGCACACTCGGAGAGATTTTTTTTTTCCAAAGGTACATTTAACTTAGCACACAATGTTCATATTGGCACTAAATAAATAATATAGACAGTTTTTTTCCAAAGTGCCGTGCAAGCTTTTAAAGATATTCTCCATGAATATGACAGAAAATGAGAAGGGGCTCAGTGTGTAGTCTGAAGATTACTCTTTATGCATATATACACCATTACTTTTAATGCATTTTCACTATAAAGCAACCTGCCTGCAAGGATCCTGCAGGACTGTGCAAACGGAGGCCTGTTGTGGAGTCAGTCCTGCCCCACCCGGGAACTGAGAGATTCTCCATTTGCTGAAAGGAACTGCAGCACGAGAGGACGTTTCTGAGCTCTCGGCATGTACAGTTAGGGCAAGACTTCCAAGGAAGCTCAACATCTAACAGCAGAAAAGCAGTTTTTGGTTAAACATCATTTGAAAACCTGGCCCTGAGGGCCTGCCTCCCATTGCCTGCAGTGCACCCACCATGAGGCCCAACAGGACTTATGCAAAGCTAAAGAAAAACATTACAAAGCTGAGAACAGCACCCAAATTGTCTCACTTTCATTAAACAGGATCATCTTCCTTCTCTCGGTGGTTTTGTGTGAATTGCACAGTTGTCTCCTATCTCCTTTACCTTCTCAAAAGGCAAGAGCCACAAAATAAATCTGTGTTGTGTATACAGCTCGCAATTATGGCTTCTACTTGCATGTGCACACAGATATTGCCAGCAAAACGCAGAAGCTGCAATGCATAAGTGGGAGGACGTGTGTGCATGGCGATGCTGCAGTGAAGGGACTGAACTGCAGGTCTAAACACAGGAAAAGGAAGCCTGACGCTAAAGCAGAATGATTATTTGCACTGATTAACATCTGCACGCTTCACATTCACGCCACCAAAAAAAGGGAAAAAGGGAAGAAAAGCCATTACTGACAGCTCCAGGCGAATTTCTCCTCCTGCTCTCCGCTTGCTGGCATACGTAGGTATGAGTTTACAGAGTGCACCCACGGAAGGGCAAGGCGGCCGCGAGCGGCCCCGCAGCGCAGCTCTCCTGCGAGCCGCCCGCCCGCGACCCGGCTCTGCGCGGAGCCCGAGGCGGCGGCCGGGGACAGCGGGGCGGCGCCGCCAGCGCCAGGACGGCTGCGGCGGAGGGGAAGGGAAGCGGGGGGGGGGGGGGGGGGGGGGGGCAGGAGCCCCCCCGCCTCCCAGACGCCCCCCACCCCGTCTGCAACCGCCTTTACCTTCAGCCCCGGGCGGGGGGCGCGGTGCATGCGCAGCGGCTGCTGCCTGCCCTCCATTCATAAAAAAAAAGAAAGCGAGAGCCGTATCCGTTCTCCGCAACTTGCAACAAGTTCCTCTCCAGCCCCCCATTCATAAAAGAGAGCGGAGCATGCGCCTTGGCGCCTCGGTGCCCACCCATTCATAGAGTCGGGCGGACGCGCATGCGCAGAGAGGGTGGCTGCCCTCCCATTCATAAAATAGCCATTTTCCCAGGCAGCGGTTGTTGCAACATCGCGGCGGAGCGGGGGAAGCGGCTGCTGCTGACAGCGCAGCGCCGCGCTCGCAGGTCCCTTCCCTCAGCTCCGAGGGGTTTCGTGCCAGGATTTTTGCAGGTCCAGCCCCCCTCGTCTGTCTCGGATTTAGGATTAACTCGCCTATTGAGAGATGGTCTTAGCTGAATTATTTAAAGTAAGTACGAGATCTGTATTTGTGAGCAAATGATAAATGTATTTAAGTGGAAAAAATAAAGCCTGTTCCCAAGGCAAAATCTTGCACTATTTCTAGATGCATTTATCTGTTCCCTTAAAGATCACTGATCACAAGCATATTTCTGACTATGACTTTTGTAACAACAATTATCTATAATTATATATAGTAGATAGCTGCCTGGTGCTTCACTATATAAAGGAGACTTTTCATTCTCAAGAAAAGAAAGATTCTGTTTCCTGCAGAATTGGCATTTGTTTTTCTGTGACTCTTATTATACCTCCTTTCTATGTTTTTGCATTAACATCTGCATTTGGTGTACATATATGGCAGGCAGGTCTTACCATACTTGCGTCAGGATTATTTGCAGGGTTTTTATAACAGAATAAGGCTCCTCTTTCTGTTGATGGGGTGTCTTTTCCCTCATTCCTTCTTCCTTCTCCCAAAAGGAGCATAGATATATGGTCACCTGGACTGACAAATAAGAACTGGATATTTCTTACTTTAGAATATGAAAACTGGTCATACGTATTTCCTCTCTTTTCCAAAGCCCTGTGGCTTCCAGTGTCAAGTAGTTCTGAGCTGTCTCCATAATAGGACACTTCAGAGATCAACCACTGGAGTGTCAGATCTTTCCTGCCTGACCTTTGCTCTTCAGCATTTTATTTCATGCAACTGTCCTTTTTTTTTTTTCTTTTTGCCTTCCTCCATCGCTGTTCTGCTCTCTGTCTTGCTGTACACTTGGTTGCTTTGGTTTTAAATGTGGATGGATTATGTATTTTAAAGGTTAGATAAGTCATAAAAATGTGTGAATAGAATCATTTTATAAAAGGTATATGAAATGTTATATATGTGGAGAAAAACCTGTCTTGGCTGCTCTTCTTTACCAACTGCGTAGCAAAGACAAGCTAGGATTTTGTTTTCTGGTACCAGTCCTGGCGTCACAGGAGAAAGACAACCTAGAGACGACATGTTCTGAAAATTCATTATCAGAGGGGGAATGGAAAAAGCAGAGAGGGACGTATACAAGGCACAGAGGTCCAGGAGGAAAGCAGGATTGGAAGTGCAGACATTGTGCAAATGAATATCAGCATTAATCATAGGAGGAAAAGGCTTCAACTCTTTCTCCTCAAATGATCAAAAGATAGGTCTGATTTCTTGATTCAAACCTTTTATTGCACCCAACTTTTTCCTTAAAGGCTAAAAGAGAGAGAGGGGGGAAAACACCAGAGTTATCCAGAGTAGAAAATGTACGTTCTAGATTCTTTAAAACTTCTTGAGCTACTATCTTTCTTCCAAACCGTATTAAGGATACAATACGTCAAAAATCAGCTCAGAAATTGCTGTTCAATTAGGTAAAGTGAAACCCACTTTTCTCAATATTAACTGTTCCCTCGTCTCTCTTTATTTTGGGTTAAAGAATAAAGCTACAATTTGTGCACTGAATCACAATGATCTTGATGACTAGCTTCCCCCTTCTCCATGTAAAAATGAATGATAGCAGGAGGAGGGGTTGTTCTCCGTTATTGGAACCCCACTGGGGATGTCTCATTGATAAATGTGCCATTTTCCATGGGCTACTGTGTTTCTGCTGCTAGAAGGGGCTCTATACTGGTATTATGAAATTAAAAGGATGATTTCTGAATGCTGCAGTCCTTTTCAACTTCTCTGTGAGGTATGTGGAGGGGAGAAATGATTTGCTCTTCTCCTGAAACAGCAAAACAAAAGCTGCTTTCATGGTATCATGACTAATTCCCATATCATACTGGGAAATGCTACATCTCAAAAAGCACCCCCTGCCCAAAACCATGTTATCAGTCTTTAGTGAAATAAAATTCAGAGTTATTTCATCACTATAGTAGTAATTAATTCACAGTTTTGATAGTTTTCCAAATATTAACCATAAAAGCAAAAAAAAAAAAAATCATTAATTGTATTACTATTACAATTTCATGAATTCTGCCCACTACTTACAACTGCCTTTTTATAGGCAAATCATTGCACAAGTATTTAGTTGTTTATTCTTTGCAAATCCACTATAATGTGTTTCCTTCACTTAATATAAAATCCCTCTGATATGGTCAGCATTTTGTACAACTAGCTGAATAGATTGTATTTGAGTTGAGTTTTCTGGCCTTCGAACAAATGTACTTATCCAATAAAAAGCCTCAACTAAGAAATTTGAGTCCCTAGAGATCCAAATGTTCATGGGCCAAAATGTGCTTTATTCACTTACACCACAGGAACAGACTTTAGCTGGACAGAGACAGCTTCTTGGAAGTCTCCAGGTCTCACTTCCCCGCTTCCGAATTTCCAAGCTCTGGCAAGAACTTAATGTCTCATTTGAAAAAGGGCAGGTTTCTCCTAATAAGCTTTCTAATTTTTTCCCCTTATTACTGTTAGTGAAAATTCTAGCTGTCTTTAGAGGTATAAAGCTGTTAAGGGGAGGAACAAAAAGAATTAATATCAATAGTCTGTCGATATTAATAAATACTTTATGAAAAAGAAAGAGCTTTGTTTTCCCTCTTTTAAAGAATTTACAGCTTAACTCAAAATTCAGAAAGCTTAACTTAGTCTTGACGAGCTCCAACATTATATGCTATTCTTAATCACACATTTAAAACACATGCTTCCTAAAGGTTTCTTCTCACTTTAGTGTAGTCTTCCCTCATTGAAGCTTCTCACTTCCGTCAGCAGCAGCCTGTCACTTGTCGTGTTTGGGCTGCCCAGAGAGGAGCATCCTTAATGCCACGGGGTGACACGGCAATGGCAGCATCGGCTCGGGCAGCGGCCAGCTGCTCCTCTGCTGAGATTTGGGGGAAGCGAGGTCTGTATTGACCCTCTCGTTTGCTCCGAAATGGTCTCTCCCGGAGGAAGGGAGCAGCACTCACCATCCGGACCATTTCCCAGGCTACTCGCCAGGTGCCTGCTCACTCTCCTGCACCATTTTGTGCAGATGTTCTATTAAGCCCTATAAATCTTCCCTTTGCAAGTGCTTTTTGATAGCAAGGATAGCTCTTACACCGGACACCCTGGCTTCATTTTCCATTCACATCCCAAGCATTTCACTCCTCTCCAAGTAGCTGCGGAGATGAGCTCTCCGTTGCTGATGGCTCTTGGCCTTCAGCGCTGTGCCAAGGCCAGAACGGCAGCATTCCCACACTTGTCCAAAAGCGCCGGAGGCAGCTCCGAGGAGCTCCTTCTGGATAAGCTTTTCTAGATCGTATAACCAAACCACCGTAGAAAAGAGAATACAGTCATGATCCTTCTAAAAATAATGCTAAATTAGAGGGGCGACTATTCAATATGGATTACCATCAATTCTGAGAGGTGTTGACACACACAGGTCTTGGAGTATATGGCCTCCCTTGACTTCAGATGTAAAGTACATTGTTTTCCCTTATGATAGGTTTTTTCTTTTTACTTTCAGACTTTTCTAGAAAGAAAACATTTCTCCTTTGATTTTTGTCCTGCTGTCTCAGAAATTCACGTGTCCCATGCAGTAAAGAAAACCAGAGCCTCTACAGTACCTTTACTGCAACTATTACTACAAACACTGCAAGCTTCATTAGGTGATTGCTCTCTTCTAGAGGAAGTATTTCAGCTTTTTTGTGGCTAATAAAAGGTCTGACATTATCATAGCGACCCAGGGGAAGCATGATGGAGCTGTTAGGTGACAGGATTCAGGGATCTCTGGTCTCTGCTCCTCGCCGGTGCTGAGCCACGGTGAAGCCCTAGGTCAGTCGTCCAGGCGTTAACACGCGCCCAGCACGGAGCGTGCAGCTCCCACGGGCTCCAGGCGGGATTTGGCCTTCCGTTTCCCCGCGGTAATTTCTCCATCCCCTCTTCACGAAGCCTGCGAGGGAAGGAGGCTCTGCTAATGCCGTTGCTCTGCATCCCGCGCCAACGCCTCGCAGCCAGAGGTCCGGAGCAGCGCGCGAGCCCTGCGGATGCTGCGTGCTCAGCAGCGCCCTGAAGTTACGGGACGTGTTGCCAGGCTCAAAACGAGGGGCACGAGCTGCGCCACGAAACATGCTGCAGTAAGCAGCAGTGACTTATCTGAGCAGTCGCAGGAGAAGCCTTGGTGGGGTGAGGCGAGGAGCTGCTCCACGGGAGCGGCGTAGGGACAGGCTGCCCTGCCGACGCAGGCAGCGTTATTAGGACTAAAATTCATTAAAAGAGGTAAAGTGGCCACTGATCTGGCACTTGCTGCTCACACAGTATCAGAAGAGTTGTAGTTGGCCACGCTGCTTCCTCGATCACACGGGTGGTCTCTGCATTAGCCAGGGCCCCGAGCAGCAGCCGGGGATTCGCCCTTTCCCCAGCAGCTGAGAGCGAACTCAGCCGTCTGCATTTCTACGCCGCGTCCTGAAACCTTCTGCATCGCTCAGAAGTGGCTTGGGCAAACTGTGCCACTTCGCACGTGGTCCTGGGCGATGGGAGATGGACCACGAGAGTGCGGTATCTGTCACCTCCGGGGACCACGGGCGTTGCAGGTGTCCCAAACCGCGCTAGTGCTCTCCCAGCTTGGCTTTGCTCCCACGCAGCGCCTCGTTCTGCACGGCCCAGCTCTCATTTTCACCATCCCGCTGTTACGGTGCACACCTAGCGTTGTTAAACACACGAGAAAGAACATCTCAGAGCTATTAACTAATAAGTAATTAATACAGTCATAAACATTATATATGTCTGCACTTGGTTAAGCATTTAATTCTAGTTCCATTTTGCTTTTCAATGATTAGAAGACAAATTATCCAACTCGACTTTGAAAATAAAAATAATAGAGCCTTATTAGTTTCAACGGGAGAAACTGTTCTAAAGCGGTTAATGAGCATGAGCTTTCCGGGGGGTTCGTATGACTTTCTCACAGAATTGCCTACAATATATAGTTTTCTATAAAATTTTGTAGGCAAGTCCAAAATCCTATTAAAACTGTAAAATCACTTTTATTTTCATATGACTAAAGAATACTACAGAACTTTGGAGTGTAAAATAATACCAAAACACTGTAGCCAACAACTGGCTTCCCAAAGCTTTGGGGTTTCCAGTTGCCTAGTACAGTAATCTTTTTAGATTGGCAAAACCTAGATGAGGAGATGAAACGAGAACTGCAGCACGTTTGAGAACTTGATTGCTGAACACCACATTAACTGCCTGCAAGGGAGCATATTTTGACTCCGAATTTGTGTGTGGTGACCAACCACGTGAGATGGAGACTGTTAGTCCCTGCATGGGGAACAGGGATGGGGAAAGTTTTCTCTACACAGGCGTTTGTTGACGGTTTTGCTTTGAAAGGAACTTCATCGTTTCACCTACCTCTAAGGAGTGAATAAAGCCCAATATTAGAGCATGCGCATGAGTTTTCCTTCCAATTGCCTGCTTCCAGAAAGTTTTCTGTAGAGTTGCATCCAGTGAGTTTGCACCTAGGTTAATGCAATAATATGTATGTAATTACTGATGATCAAAGATTAACTAACTTAATTTACAAGTATTATGTGGCATTTTTTGGACTCAGAATAAAAACGTGAGTTACAGTCAGACTGGATTAGTGCCTTGGCAATGGATTACAAAGGCACGACGCAAAGTTATGTGACTTTTGCAAAATCACAGTGCTCAAACATCTTGTAAAATGTTTTTTTTTTCCTATTTTTCTTTTTATTTTTTTAATCTACAATTTTCTCCAAACGGTGCATCCTGTTACATTAAACCTGCTTGGTTTGAGCACTTAACTCGGCGGCTGCGAGCGGTACCTGGCCGACATCGCTAGACGGTGCAGATCCGTGCAGATCGCGGCACCGGCACCGCGACGTTCAGCCCTGCCTTGTCGCAGCAGCCCGAAGAGCAGGAACGCTCCCGGGGGGCTGGACGTTTGCAGCTCGGCCCTGGTGACTCCCCCGTCCCCGGTCAGCCCCGGTGGCTCCAGCCGCCAGCCCCAGACCTGCTGCGTAAAGGCAGGAAAGAAAAGGAGGGGGAAAGGCGAGCGTATCCTTATATATCCTTGTGAGCTGCCAAGGTTTCGGAAGATGACTTGCTTGTATTGTTCCCGTCATCCTGGAACAGTTTCAGGCTGGTCACAGCTGCATTTCTCCCTCCCCTGCCCGGGGAACACGCTGACCAAAGAAGGTCAACTTCTGACGCCGTTGGGGGTCTTCCAGCTAAGTCATCAGGGTCCGTGGACACACTCGCACAGGCAGACTTCAGCCTGCAAGGACTCAAGGGAGAAGTCAGACTTCTTGACCTGCTTCTGACCCAGAAGAAGTCCTTAACCCCAGTCCTGAGCTGACTCCTGACTTTCTGCCATAGGAGCGGGAATACCCGTCTCTTCTCTTCTGCCGCGCAAACACAGCAGGCACCTAGTTCCCTTTGCTACATCACGTATTTCCAAGAGCTTGGCCTGCCCAAGGCTGCCGGCAGCAGCGCCTGGCGCCTGCCACCGAATCCGAGATCTTTCTTCTCACGGGCTGCAGACGTAAAGCTTAAAGCAGAAACAGCTCAGAGAAAGACATGCTCGAGGCACGTGCCGGTGAAAGCACACAGACACAAAGACAGGAGCAAGCACACCGTAGACCACCACCATTGCTCTCATCCAGGCAGATCCCAAGGGGGGGAAGAGCCTCCCGGCAGGACAAGGGCCAGCCGGAGCACTCCGCGTTTCAGCAGAGGAGCACTGGGGATACCTGACCCGGATCTGTCAGCAGCAATCGTCGTGCACCGCTGAAGCTCTTGGCGACAAGGCCAGCGGCAGCAAAGCAGTCGTATTCCTTGGACGATTCCATAAGCATCATAAATTTACCTTGCTTAAGCACGCTTCGATGTGTTTGGTAAGAGCAGCGAAGGAAACCGTCTGCTCAGGAGTGAGGAGGAAGGGCAGAAGTGGAGGGTCCGAATGTACCCCAGCACCAACACCGGCCGTTTCACCCAAGTCCGTCCTGTGCCCGGATGTCCGTGGGGTCTGCTCCTGCCTCAGCCCCTCGCCGAGCTCATTTCGGCAGGAATTGGGAGAAGAGGCTTCACGTGTCCGTGCTTCCATCCCTCCTGCTTTGCGGGACCGGTTTACCTGTTACTAAACTGATCTGAAACACTACTGCTAAGAAAAAAAGAGAGTGAATAATTTTCAACCTTAACTATCCTAAAGCATGGAATTTAGTCCAGGGTTAATCTTTTCTGTGATAATTAACTGAAATCCTGATCAGCGTGATCGCAGTTAAGCCATCTTTTAGTGTCTACCTGCATATGGTGGTGTCCGTGGGCTTAAGTTTTTGTGGTCAGGTGTTTTTAAGAGTAAAGCATTTGCTACCTGTGGCTATAGCCCTTGTACAAATTAAGCCGGTGCCGCAAGTGCCGCGCGACATCACCGCGCGCCCTGGACCACCGCAGGCTCTGCGACCGGCAGCTTCCTGCATCACGGATGCCGGCGCGCGGGGCACCTTCAAATGAGTGATGCTCTGCGGCTCCGGTAAACCCACCGTGACGGGGGGAACCTGCAGAGACCGGTAACGAGCGAGACCAAACTCAGGCCGAGACACCGAGCCACGTGCTGGAGGTGGCTTCAAAACCAGGACGAGGTGACAAAGCGGCACCGGCAGCGCGGCAGAGGCGCTGGCACCGGGCCGGTGACATTGCTACGCGTGCCACCATTTCCTCCGGCTGCCTCCCGTCCCCCACCAGCTCCGCCGGCCGCCCTGGCTCCGGCCCAAACAGCTGCATCGCTCGCCTTCAAAAAAAAAAAAATCCTGTGAAATCTAACTCTTCCTGCAAGCACAACATCCAGCTGATACGCAACCGAGTGCTTTGCTAGACTCTGATTTTGCAGTAAGGCTTTTTTATACCGTGACACTGGATTCTACGCACAAAAAAAGAATCATTTTCCCCCCTCTGCATGCCCCATAGCTGTGAGAATCCTTGCTTATTTTTATTTTTGAAATAATTAGAAAATACACTTTAAAACCGCCCTTGTTTCTAGAGTCAGGATGTCAATGAGCTATGAAAAATGAAATAAGAAATTCTGGGTGGATGGTTGAGATGACCCAGCAGCAAATTCCAACTGGAGAAGAGCAACGGCATAAAGACTACGGTGCAAGAAGTATCACCACCATTACTGAGAAATAACACATTTTTCGCTGCTGGTTTCACGCAGCGGACGCAGGCGAGCCGGGCGCAGGTCCCACCACCAGCCCCCCGGCTCAGCGGGGCCGGCAGCGGGTCAGACCCAGATGGCAAGAGACCCACCGAAGCAGCAGCTAAAACGGGGGTAAAACGCACTTCTTGCTCTCCTGCCAAAAATGTCGTACTTAATTCATGCCCCAGTTTTCGTACGGTTGTGTTAAACCTGTGAACTTTAATTGGCAGCAGGACACGCGTTTGCAGGTACAGCGCACACGTTCACCCTCGCACACCCACTCCTCCCGCGACGGTTGTGGGCTCGTGCAGCTTTTTCCTGACTTCCCCCCCTACCCCGGGGCTTTTCAGACCGCTGTAATATTAAAATCTTTCACGCTTTGGAAAAGATTAATTTGTTTGTCTGGAAACAAACAACCCGAAATGCCTTCAGCAGCTCGCGATTTCCTTTCGATACCAGCAGCTTTTCCCCTCCTGCAACTTGCTCCGGAGCGTTACTCACCGCTTCTTCAGGCCGATCTCCAGCGTTATATTATTTATGAATAAAGGTCACCCCGGGAGGAAATGGCACATCTAGCAGAAAACAATGTGCACTTTCTAAATTTGAACCGAGTCGTTTCCGTTCTTTGATTTAAGTTTAGTTACTTCCTGTGGTTTCTCGTCCTGCGCCGCTGCTGAATCCCTGGATCCGCTCCAGCACAAATTGCACTCCTGCCATGAAATCAGACCCCGCGGCCAGCCTCGCCGGCAAGCAGCCCTTCAACCGAGGATTAGTCTGCGCGGGGCTGCAAGGAGGATTACGCGGGGAGGCGAGGCATTGCCTTCCCGAGGGCCCGTGAAGCAAGCGGGACCCGCAGCCTCGCAAGCGGCTCGGCAAGAGCTTCCCCTTCCCGCAGGGCAGCCGAGAGCCGGGCACTGCCTTGCAGACACTGACCCTTCCCAGAAAGGCTGGCTCGGGGCAGCAAGGCTGAGCTCAGCCCCCACCCATCTGCACCAGCTCTGCCGGAGACCCGGCTCAGCTGGGGAAAAGCCCCGAGCGGTGCCTAAGTCATTGCAGGTGGTTTGCTGACGAAGCCGGCGGTCGGGAGCACCTGAGCTGTGCCTCCACGGCTGCAGGGATGCGCGAGGCCGCGGGAGCGCGCGGGAGCCGTGTCCCGGGACCAGGACCGGGACCGGAGGAGCCGTGCAAGGCCAAGGCAGGGAGAGCAAAGAGCTTTACACGTGAGCAAGCGCTCTGGCTCTGCTCGATGCGAGTTTAGCTCATTTTTCCGTGTGCTACCAGCTCCGCGCCGAGCCCCGTTTGGACTGGCGTTGCAGACTAGCTCAATAACGGCACGCTCTCTCCCCCCCCCCACCCCTTTCTGTCTCCTCTCCTCCCCCCAGGACACCTGAAACCCCGCTTTGCGCCGGTGGCCGGGCCCGCTGTCGATGGAGCCCCGCATCGCCCACAGCATCACCGCGGTCCCCAGCGCCGTGATGGTGCAGCCCTTCCCGGACAGCCGCATCCCCTACGGGCGGCTGCAGCACCCGCTCACCGTCCTGCCCATCGACCAGGTGAAGACGACGCACGCGGAGAACGACTACGCCGACAGCCCCACGGCCTCGCGGCCGGGCCCGGGCAGCCAGCCGCCGGCGCGCTGCCAGCGGGACGTCACCCACCCCTGGATCTCCTTCAGCGGCCGCCCCAGCTCCATCAGCAGCGGCAGCAGCACCTCCTCGGAGCAGAGGCTGCTGGACCACATGGCCCCGGCCGCCGTGGCGGAGCAGTCGTCCCCGCGCGCCGTGCGGGTTCAGCCCAAGGCGGTCAACGGCAAGCCGCCGGACCCGAAGGGAGCCGCGGCGCCGGAGCCGGACAAGCACTTTCTGCTGTGCGAGGCCTGCGGGAAATGCAAGTGCAAGGAGTGCGTCCTGCCGCGGCCGCTGCCCTCGTGCTGGGTGTGCAAGCAGGAGTGCCTCTGCTCCGCGCAGACCCTGGTCAGCTACTGCACCTGCATGTGCCTCGTCAGGGGCGTCTTCTACCACTGCGCCAACGAGGACGACGAAGGCACGTGCGCCGACCAGCCCTGCTCCTGCGCCCGCGCCCACCGCTGCGCCCGCTGGTCCTTCATGGGTGCCCTCTCGCTGCTGCTGCCCTGCCTGCTCTGCTACCCGCCCGCCGCGGGCTGCCTCGAGCTGGCCCAGCGATGCTACGACCGCGTGAGCCGGCCGGGCTGCAGGTGCAGCAACACGAACAGCGTCGTCTGCAAGGCGCTGCCGGACGGCGAGGCCAGCCGGCCGGGGAAGCCCTTCTGACGGCTCGGGCAGGGGAGGGGGCCTCCGAGGCGGGCCACCGCGTTCAGCGTTTTTAGCAACCTGTGTTTGAGGATAACGTCAGCCTTTTGCCTTCGGAGACAGCGGCAGCAGCTCTTTCCACCAACCGAAGCACTTTGGGTTGTTCAGGGTTTTGGAACCGATCAGAACTTAAATAGACGGGGCCAAAGGAGGATTCTTACTAACTGCGAGCGAAGGCTGAAAACCTGTGTGTGTCACGAAGAACGGCTGTGCAAAAGCTCCTGCTTCGGCTTGCCGGCTGCCCACGGTGCCCGCGTACCACCCGGCCCGCGAGCCGCTCCCTCGGCAGGCAGGCAGCACCGGCGGCGACCCTGCCCGCTGCAGAAGCAGCCCCGGAGGCGCGTTTTGGGGGCGGGGGGGCTGGTTTTTGCTTTCTTTCAAAACTCTGATGTGTTACCAGCAGCTCGTGGCAGGTGACGGGTTAACTCCCTCCTCCTCCTCCTCCTCCTCTTCCTCCCTCACACACTCGCCATCAGAAGGGCCCATTGCACACGCAGGATACGTTTCCCAAGCGTTTTCCTCATCCCTCCAAGATTTTGAACCAGAAGTAAGCCCACGGGTCACTCGTTTAAGGGTCTCCTAGCTCTTAGGCACGTTGCCTTCTCTGTCCCCACCCGGCCACGCTGATGTGGACTCTTCTTTCCCGAGCGAGTTGAGGCAGGGCTGCTCCCTCCTTGCAAGGAACGGAGGCAGACTGTGTCCACGCGGTTGTCACGTCCTTTTGCCAGGGAGCTCGTCTGTAGCATCAGGTTTCATTCAGTGCATTGCTAAATACTGACTTTACAGCAACAGGACGAGGCTGCTCCAAAGAGCATCGTTCAAGTCTCACGTCCCCAGGCGCCTGCTCGCTCAGCAAACGCTGGAGCACAAGCGGATCTTAACTCACCCCCCAAGTTCAGACGTTCAAAGTCTGTTCGTTTCTCTCAAACTGGGTTAAGAAGTCATGAAAACCTACGTGCAGGGCCCACGTGGGTATATTTTTATAGGGATATCAGTCCAGTACCGCCGCTCCTGGAACAAGCCCTTTGCTCGTCGAACAGTAAGGTAATTTTTTCCCACCTTGGGGAAGAATGACAGTTGCTGAAGTACCTCCCACCCCCCCATTTCTGTTGCTGCTGCTCAACTTTTGCCCCCTCTGTACAGAAGTGTGTCTCTGTAGGCGTAGGGAACGCTCTTCATGTTTATTTTGGTGTCAGCAAAGCCTGGGGAAAGCCGGGGAGGGGAGGGAGCGTATCGAAAGCGTTTGCCCATGGTTTTCCGTAGCCGAATCCCGTCGGCTTTGCCCGTGCACCCACCCTGGGGCCAGCTCTGCGCTGCCTTCGGATGCAGCAGCCCCTTCTCTCCACGGCTGCAAGGTGCTAAATAAAAACCTTTGCCCAAACACGCAGCGCTAGTGAGTAGGGAGGTACTTGTTGCATGCTGAACACCGAGCTAGTCTCGCTCTCGCTCTCTTTTTTTTTCAATTAGAGGAAATTTCCCCAGTAAATGCACAGCAGCGACAGCGAAATGTCATCCCCGATTAGCTAAGCAGCCGGCAGGGCCCGCGTCGCCTTTCCAGGAGCCCCGTTTGCCGGGCGGCAACGCGGCGGCCGCGCAGGGCGGGGGAGCGGACGGGCTGGGGTTCGGATGTCTCATTTTACGAATTCATTTAACCCGGGCGGCTTGGTTTTCGGTTAGGTTTAATTGTAGATATTTATTGCGTGGGGAATTAAGAAAAAACTTTTTATATTTATTACCTTCGCTAGGTTGTGTATAAAGCCTAGGAAAAGGGATGCTGCGCCTGCTCCCAGGCACCAGCTCGTCCTCGTGTCGGGCGTGGGGCAGCACCGCGGAGGAGGGGGCAGGTGGGGAACGAGTCGCACATGCTGTGCAACCCCGGCTCGCCGCCTCCGCCTGCTTCTCTTTGCGTTGTACATAGCTGTAACTGCTCCTTTGCTGCCTTCTTTGAGGACACCGGTCCCGCCGGGCTGGCGCGCGGAGCATCTCCGCTCAGCGTCCCTTCCCCTCCTTTCCCCAAATCCCGGCTCCTGCGTCCCCCTTTCAAGGTACTTGGACCTCCTGCCTCCTCCGGCACCCGGGCTCGGCCGAGCATCCCCGCTCTGGGCCCTGCCACACCCCCCGAAAAGTCACCACAGAAGGTTTTCTTTGTATAGAGTATTTATTTTGAAGCTCTATTTTAATAGTATTTATTTTAGAAAGTCTACTATCGTAAGAGTTCTTCTGTTTGTGAAGAAAGCAAGTACTGATGAATGTACTGATCTAGAAAATATATATATATAAATATATATTGTTAAATATACAAATGGCTGCTGCGTTTTTTCTGAAAAGAAATCCAAACAAATGTTTATAGCAGTTGTTCTGAAAATAGGGGCAGAAGGCAGCCCAAAATGCGCTGTTCCCTGCTCTGCACGCGGGAGGCAGCCCGGGCGGGAGGGTTCAGAAATGCGATAAAAAGCTTGCTTTGAAACCACCTTCAAAAGTATTTTGTTAAAATAGGTGTTTAAGACAGACATTGAGATTTTTCCCAAGGATTGGAAATAACTCTTAAGGTGGGATTTTTCTTGGTGGGGGTTTTTCAGTGTTGCCAGTTGTGGGAGGGGGTGCGGCAACAAGCAAATTTGGGCAAAAATCGCATCCATCCTTGGCGACAAACACGGTGATGGTACGGCTTCCCATGAAGCACTAAAGGAAGCGTTAAGCGTGGGGCTTTTTGCTTAATGGCAGCTCTGCGGGTTTTGCCTGGGAGGATGACATGTTTTTCCGCGGGGAGCAGCCTCTGCAAGGAGGGGAAGAATAATAAACGTCCAGGGCGTCGGGACCCCGCAGGCTCCGAAGCTCCCGTCCTCGTCGGACGGGCTGTCGTCACCGCCGGCCGCGCAGGGACCCTCGGGGCATCCCCGGGACGGGGAGCACATCCGAGGCAGCCGGCCGTCCTCTGCCCGTCGTTTCCCGGGCTGAAATCACAGAAACCTCCCCAAAGACAGAGATCTGCCGTTCCCCCGGGCAGGGGAAGGGAGACTTTGCGCTTTAAGAAGCTGCTGGTCCGTTTTTCGCCCATTTGCCTCGCAGCACCGCAGCTTGCGTTGGCATTTTTCTCCCCTTACAACGAGGAATAAAT
The DNA here is from genome assembly GCF_036370855.1 of Dromaius novaehollandiae. Taxonomy (NCBI): domain Eukaryota; kingdom Metazoa; phylum Chordata; class Aves; order Casuariiformes; family Dromaiidae; genus Dromaius; species Dromaius novaehollandiae. The sequence goes on along the minus strand of NC_088112.1, from coordinate 21,917,197 downwards.
ACAAGTTCATACAGGGAGAAATTCTCATGAATAAATCACGAAACCGAGTCCCGCAGAACCCTAGGTGCGTTTGCGATGATGCTGCACCGTGATGCAACCGGCTTTTCCTAACCAGGGCCAGCCCGGCCGAAGGCCGTAGCCGCAGCGGAAACCCGCCGGCACGAACAATTGTAGGAACCCGAAAACCCAGGTTCCTCTGGGCTCCGCGGGAAGTGCGGCTTCCAGATCCCCCGACCTGTCTGTCTGGGGGGAAGCGGGCAATAAATAGCAGCCCGTTGTTACCGGGAGGATGTGAGCTATTTATAAAAATTCCTGGGCTTTTTGAACTCTGCTTGAAGAGGCGACATCCCTCGCTCGCGTAATCGGGGGCCTGAAGGTCTGAAGCGAGCGGGATTACTCAGCCTCGCGGGAAAGCTCCCGCTGCCCCATCCACCCGAGACGGGCTTTGAAGTATTTCTAAGTAGATCAGGGATCTCCGTCGCTGCTGGGACAACCACCAAGCCTCCGAGGGCTCGCAAAGACCTGGCGGGCAGGTCCTCTGGGACCGGCGTGGCTGATGGACCTCTCTGCCCAAGCCCAGGGCACCAGGGCAGAGGGACGTCCTAGGAGCCCAGCTCGCACCCGCCGCGGTGCTTCTACCCTTCACGTAGCGCGGGAGCGATTAACGGGCGGTGGCACCGCGAGCCCAAATTCGGGGCTGCTTGCGTGGAAACCTCCGAGGGGGAAGCACCGAGGGACGGTCCTCAGCCAAGCGGCAACCCAGAGGAACTCGCACACGAAGCCGCTGGTGTCTGTGAGTCACCCGGACCGTCCTGTCCCCTCTCCCACGCTGTGGGAACCCGCCGTGGTCCATCGGCTCCCCGAAGCCACCGAGGTGCTGGTGTCCTCACGCACCGGGGGCACGCAGGGGCAGCCCACCCCAGGAAGCAAGGAGATAGAGATATATATGCATATTTTTTTATATATATATATATTATTTTCCAGAGCAGGAGACCAAATCTGACGAGCGGGTGGATGGAGGCGTGGGCCCCAGCCTGGCCGAGGGCTCCCGGCGCCTCGAGGAAGGGCAAGGCGCTTTGGGCAGGACGTCTTTGCACAAGCTCCGTCTTCATAATTAACAAACGATTCCTCTCGCCGCCTCCTTCCTTTCCGCCCTCAGCAAATGAGGGTTTGTTTCTTGGATAGATTTTTTTGACTGAATTTGGGACCTCCGGATTCCTGGGTCATTTTGGGGATAGCTGCCGGCCCGCCCGGCAGGACAGATGCTGAAAATCCAGAATACACAAACTGAAACGAGGCTCAAACTGGTAAGACTCTCATGCTTTCTTCTTTTTTTTTTTCTTTTTCCCCTCTTTTTTTTTTTTTTTAAGTCAAGGCCTTGCAGAACAGAGACTTTCCGATGGTTTCAGGGGAAGCCACTCAGATTCACTCAAACCAGGTCCAGACTTGAACGTCTCATCCAAGCTGCAAATAAAACCCTGGCTAAACACATTTATATATTTAGAGACTTCCAGTACCAACTTTGTGTGAACAGATAAAAAAAAAAAATGCCTGGTGAACCCCTCTTTCCCTGGCACTTGAAATCCTCCTTTCTTCTCAAGAAAAAAAGAGTCCCTCGACTGAGAACAGTCGATCTCTGACTTTCCCGTTCTCGCACAGCCGGTAGGGTAGCGGGATTGCTCACATTTTTCCTCTTCCCTTTCCGTTCAGGGGCAGCACCTGGACAAGAACTAACCAGTCGAGGACATGTCCTGCAGCAAGACATTCCCCGCCGCGCCGCGGCTCACGTTTCCTTCCCATCCGTTGCCGGACCAAGAATGTGTCCGCAAGGAAAAAAAAAAGGAATGAAAGAAATGTGCGCTCCAAACCACCCCGAGACAAAATTCCTGCACGCTCAGACGACGACGGGCTGAGCTGATACCAGGTTTAAGAAAGCAGCGTTTGCAGATTAGCTTTGCTATAGCTAAAGCGCCTAGGTGATTCGTGGAAATCTGCACACGCTCAAAACCGGCAGTTTTTTGTAACGCAGAAGGAATCGCAGCGTTGGCAGGCTAGAGCAGCCCACTCGCCGTCGCACCGAGTCTCCTTCCCTGCCCACGGCCACGAGCCCCGGGGCTCCCGGGCCAGGCCATGCTTCTGCACCACGCACCGGGAGAGGAAGCCTGGGGACATTTACCATGTCCCTGCCGGGAGGGAGGTCGCTTTCTCCCGGAGGAAGAGAGGAAAAGGCTCACGGACACCGAGGTCTCTGAGCCGGCGATGTCCAACCTTCATGCAGCCTCGCTAAAAACCCTGCTTTCCAAAAAGGCGTCGCTCCGCCTGCTCCCTGCAAGCAAACCTCGGCAGAAATGATGTCAGGGACCCACGTTTAAACTCGATTCCTGCTAAAAGCAGGTAGAGCAGCAGCACAGGTAGCTTTAGCCCTTCCGCCAACCCCCCGTGCTCCTCCTTTCTTCTTCACGCTGCTGAAGGCCCATAAGCAATCGCAACTTTTTACGATAAACACCAATTCTTCCTCGAAATGCTCAAAGGCTACCCTGCACCAGCACGAAGGCCGCGGCCGCCCTGCCCAGCACTGCTCTTTCTAACCCCCAGATTTATGCGACTTGGCCAAAAAAACCCATGTGCGTCCCCCGGGAGCTGCTCGGGCTCCTGGCTGCCGCGTCGAAGCCCTTCCGTGCAGAGGGCCGGGCGGGCTCCTCGTGCAGCACCTAATTTCCCCAAAAAACACAGAATAATCCCCGGTGTTGGGTACTGCCAGGTCTTGGGTTTGGTCCCCAGTACCAACACACAGGTTTTTTTTTTTCCTTTTGCATTTTTGCGTGATGATTTGCACAACAAGCCTAATAAAAGCTGAGACAAACAACCCAAAACACACAAAAATGTAATGCTGCTTTATATTAACTTCTAAAGCCCTTCACTGACTGTGGGAAGAAATTGCATTAAAGCATCAGAACGAAAGTCAACCATTCATGGAAAAAAAAAGAAGTATAAAAAAACGCCCACCTAAAAACGGTGCAGGGCTGCGAGCTGGCGCTGAGCTGGCGCGTGGTGGTGGCAGAGGTTCTCGCCCCGCCGGCCCCCGCGCGCAGCGGTGCTTTGGGCTCTGATGTGCAGATTCACGCGGCCGCGCTCCCCCCTGCAAACAGCACCGATGTGCACCGGGGATTTATGGGGGGGGGAAATCCACTTTGCTCATGCATCACGAGCAGTGCTGATGCACATCGGATATTTAGGGGGAAAAAAGGGATATCCAGCTCGCTCACCCATCAGGAGACCCCAGAGCTGCCTATGGGCACTCGTTGGCTTCTTGCTCACTCGTGGCCCTGGGGGCATTTGAGATCGGGCAAGGAAAGTTTAAAGCTGTGATCCGTATCTGCACAACAGATCCGCACGGAAATGGGAAAAGCTCTCTGAGAAATCGATATCGCCCCGCAAACGTAACCTCTGCGAGCTCGGGCTGCGCCAAGCAGCTGCAAGAGAGCAGAACCAGCAGCAGGAATGGAAAAACATTTCCACTTGTTTTACTAGGCCTTGTGCCATCAAAAAAGAGAAAGAAAATCCCGGGAACGGGGCGGGCTGGCAGGGCCAGGGCTCCCGGGAAGCCCACGCCGGGCGTTTCAGCGATTCGCTTCGCTGGCTGCACGAAAGCTGCCGCGCGTCCGGGCCGTTCCCTCGCGGCTCAGTCCCCTCTGCCCGTGATCCGGGGAGTTTTATAACTTTTTTTTAAAAAGTTCCCTGGCCCGGCCCCGATTCACACGCCGCGAGCCGATGGAGGAAAATACTCATCGCAAAAAAAATAAAATAAAATAAAATAACCACAGCGAGCGCCCAGCCATGAGGGCTCAGGAGCGATGCCAGCCTTGGGGACGCGGAAACGTCCCTTCCCCGGGCAGGCAGCGAGGGAGCCGCGGCCCCGGGCGCGCGGGAGGAAGGCCCAGCTCCCGCTGTGCCGCCGTAACTGGTTTCGTGTGGGGGAACTGCGCTGCCGGGGAGAGCCGGCACGGAGCAGCACCGCGGGCTGCCACTGCGGAGGGGGCTCGGGGGGGGCCGTGCTTTCCTGGAGAGAGAAACGAGCCTGCGTTGAAGTGCTATGCATAAGAAAAATGCAATGATATATATAAAAATTATATATATATATTTATATACTTTTAATTTATATATTATGTGTATATGCACATGTGTGTATATATATATGTATATGTATACATACATATATATTTTTATATATATAGGCACTGCGCAGCCGCAGGATGTGCAGCCGCAGGGCTGCAGCACAGGCAGGTGCTGCAGCGCGGTCGTTTCACCCAGGCAATTAGTGAAGCAGTAACGATGCAGACGGCCACCGCGCCGGGGCCGGGCGGGAGCCCTGTGCGGGTACAACAAGCCTTGCCCCCCCCCCGCCGTCGGGGACGTCCCGCTGGGAGCGGAGCCAGTCTCAAAATCACCCGAATCCTGCCTCCGTGAGGCACCGGGGAGCACGGGCTGGGGGAGGGAAAGGATGAACGAAATGCAAGCAAACCCCTCCGGTCCCCGTCGCGCGGGCGCCGTAGGAAGCGACAGAAGCGTTCGCGGGCTCACGGACCCCAGCCCAGCGCGTGGAATTAGTTAAAGGGAGAAGACTAAAAGCAGACTAAGAGCTGGAAAGGGTGAGCTGAGCCATCACGATCGGAAAGGGAACTTCCCAGTTTGGTTGCAGAAAGCAATTTACTTCGATTAGCAGGGACATAAACAGAGCGGTTGTTAACGGGGGTATTGCGTCTCCAGAAAAGCCAGAAGTTTTGATGGCATCTCTTCCTTGGCTTGTGCCGAACTTCAGGACATATATTTTAGGAGGGAAGGGTTGGAATAGCCCTTTGGTCGCCGTCGAGTCCCGCATCCACGCAAACACGTCTTGGGCAGAGTGACGCGATCACAGGAGATCGAGTCTTTCGGGCTCCGCAGCCCCTTCGCCCGGTCCTCGCCCTGCTTCTGCAGCCAAACACCAGTTTGATGGATGACCGGTACCCAGTTCGCGCCAAAGCTTTGGCCACAGGAGATCCCAGCCGCCGACGCGAGCGGGCGGGCAGCTGAGGGCCGGCTCCCACTGCAGCCCCTCGTTGCCCTGGCCTAAACCCCGCTGTTGTCGCGGGGGCCCAGAAACGCAGGCGCTCCTGGAGATTAATAGCAAAATCGTTGACGGCCGGCACCGGGCCTGGGCTTACTGCAGGCATCCGACGACCGAGGGCTTCCCAGGAAAGTCCTGCAGCTTCCCAGCAACCCTGTATTCCTGCTTCTGCACTCAGCTTCGTTCAGTTAAAAAGCACATGTGCACTGCAACCGTCTTTGGGGATTTTTAACCTTTCATTGATATGGCAGCACGCAGATCTCTCCATTTCGGACTCTGCTGGTGAACGTCCTCGGTCCTTAGCTTGCATATGTCTCTTTTATTTCCTCTCTCTCCCTGCATGTAGTGTCTTCTCTGCACTTTGTTAATGCTCACTCGGCTGCTCCTGAAACACTTGCTGCAGCCAATGTCCCGTTTCACGTGTCCTTTATGTTTTAATCTGCAGGTGTTTCGGTGCTCTCAATTCCCACTTCGTCTGGGGGTTTTACAACATCCCCTCGTCAAAGCTGAGATTTGCGTTATCCTTTGCATCATTAATTGCACCTGCAGACTTAAATCGACCTTCAGCTCTTCTGGGCACCGGTGGCTCCCCAGCCATTCGCAAAGTTGGGGTCAGGCTTTGACTGGGGTTACGGACCCCGCTCCCGCTGGCAGCCCTCCCCGTGCCCCCGGGCTGCAGGGCGCTGCTGGCAGTCGCGCTTCTCCTCGCTGCGACCCACGAACGTCCTTAATTTCGCCATAAACCTGACTCCCGCGCAGAGGGGCACGTTCTGGCGATGCCACGTTTCAGCAGGGAGGATTTTGTGGCAGTTCAGCTGGTCCCTGTGCAATAAGAGCAATAACTCAGGCACCTCCTCGTGCGAGCGAGCCCCATACCCCACGCCGGGGGACGGCTGCTCCCGCGGGTTGTCCCCTTTCAGCTGGCCACAACGCAAGGGCTTTTTTGGGGTTTTTTTTTTGCATTTTGCATTTTGCACGTGCTGCTCCGGCCCCGCGGTGCTGCCCGGCGTCGCCCGGCGTGCAGCCCCTGAGCGCACGGCGCAGAGGAGGGTGCAGCAGCCCCAAACAACGCTGCAGCCAGGACCCCCGCTGCCCCACGCACCCGCTGCCCCTTTCCTGCAGGCAGAGCAGCCCCAAATCGACGCCGCCTGCAAAACCCTTTCTTCAACCCATCGGGGCCTCGGTTTCTCCACCGGATCAAGGAAAATAGGCGTTGCACAGGGAGCGGCAGCCCCGGTGTGCGTGGCTGTCCCGGGCTGCCTGGGCTGCGCCTGCCGGCGCGGTGCAGCACCCGCGGGTGCCCCACTCGCGTATCACACCGCCGACCTTTGCTTGCTGCAGATCAGCGGCTGGAGCCAGTTGGGTTTGTTTGATTTTCGTCGACGGTTATTAGGAAGAGGAAGCGCCAGGAGGGATTTTGACCTCGAGTTTAAACCGATTCCAATTAGAGCCACCGAGTCTTTAATTACAGCTCTCCAGCCACTTTGGTCGAAACAGCAGCAAAAAAAAAACACGAAAGCCGGACGGAGAGGGCCTTTCTTTTCTGCCCTTTTCAGCTGCGTTGCTGTAAAGGGGTTTTTCCCGGGCAGGCACACGCTGCCCTTTCCCACGGCGTTTCCGCGCGGCAGAGGCAGCGCAGGAGCCACCGGGGAGCCGGGAAGCTCCTCCACCATCCGCCGCAGCTTCGGATGCCCCAAAGCGGCACCGGCCGGCGGCTCCTCCTCGGCACCCGGGCGGCTCGAGCCTGCACATAGCTGCGGCAAAGAGCAGGCGAAGGGGCACCGGAGCACACCCGGAGACTGAAAATATTCTGAAAACACTTTTTTCCTACTCAATGTCACATCTCTTGTATAATCTAATTAAAACTGGGGAGAAAAAAAATGGCCAAACGCCTGCATTAGGCGCCCGTTCTCCTGCTTCGCCCCCGGGGCCGCCGGAGCTGCTGGCCCTGGGCACGTCTCCCCTCTCGCTTTCCTCCATTTCTCCTATCTGTCGCTATTGGGTCCGATCGACCCATTTTAAGCTCAGCAAGAGAGGCCGGTGTCCGTTCGAGTCCCACCGTTCAAAAATAGTTTCTAGGATACACCCCGCAATCGATTTCTTCATGTTAAACAGTGACTAAACCTCTGAGCTCAGACGTTTTCCGTCCCCGCTCCACTTCCCTCTCTGCCCCGCGGGGAGAGCGCGGTGCCCCGTCCTCGTCCGCCGCTCCGGCCCGGCCTGCGGCCCCCTCGCCGGGACGCCCAGCAGCAGCTCGAGCCCACCGCCTGCAGCCCCCGGGAGATGAACTTCATAGAGAGAAAAAACCCAAAGCAACGAAAAAAAACGGGCCAGTTTTGTCTTTAAATGCCCGGAGAAATCTGTCACCGGTCGGCCACCTTTCTCACCGTAGCAGGGCCCAGAAGACGGGGTGATTTAAGTGTGTGTGCATTAAGGATGCTGCTAAGGGCTGGTACCGAGCCCCCAGGTGCGGACGAGCAGCAGCGGGTCCACGCACCGGCGGTGGCCGTCACCCCGTTTCCCCCCGGGGCCACCCCCTCACCGGGCTCGTCCCCAGCCGCCTCCGGAGACACGAGAAGCACCGGCTGCCGTGCAGGAAAGCCTCTGAATAACCGTTTCCTGCGTCTACTTTCCGCTTCCCAAATTCCCCAGACCCAGCTGCACCTACTGAGAAGCTGCTCCAGCTTCCCAGTAAATTCAGTCCCGCGTAGGCGCGTGCCGGAGCGCAGCACGTCCCGGGAAGCGCAGGACCCCGTGGGAGCTGACCGCAGCCACCCAGCACCCAGGGAGAGAAATCGAAGCCATGATCGGGCCCGTAAAGTTTTCTTGCTATTTATGCACAAGATATCATCCAAAAAAAGTTACATAAAGCCATTTTGCAGGGAACCCAGCTCAGAACCGGCTGCAGGACACGGAGCTCCTCGCTGCTCGGGTTGCTGCCGCTCTCGGCGTAGCGTGTTCCCGCAGTGCACGTGGTGCCAGCGACTTTAATGCAACTCTTCAGACCCAGGAGATACCCAAAAGGAAAATGCACACGGCTTCCTTAACCCACCGCTGAGGGGCAAACGCTGAGTTGCTCCAAACTCACGTTTCTGAGCGGGGAACGGACTCGGGCTCTTGCAACAGGACTCGGCTGGAGACCTCACTGCCCTTCCCGCGCCTGCGCTGCAAAACTATAGTTTTTACACAATAAGCGGCAAGCGTCGCCAGTAAAGCAGCTCGTAAATGCTCTGCCTTCAAGGAGCCTTCGGAAAGGTTCATTGCTCCAGCCGCTACCAGGCTTGGCTCATCGCAGGCGCTTTCTGCAAGACGCTTGTTTATCTTTCCCCGCAGTTAAAGCTGTGCCCGGGCCGAACGTGAAGCAGTCGAAGCAGCAGCAGCAGCAGCAGCAGCGGCCTCGGGCGCAGGGCACGTGGAGATGCTTCCCCGGACCGCGCTGCCTGCCCCAGCGGCACGTTTGGCTCCGCGGAGCGCTCACGCGTTAGCCGGCCCTCCTCTCCTCCCGTTGCTCTTCCTTCTCGCACGGGGATGGGGAACAGGGCCTCAAAACGGGCTTCCTAAAACCCCCGGAAAAGGAAACCTTGCCCGGTGGCCACAGTCCGCAAAGCCCTGGGGTCATCGAAACCCAGGCAGACCTAAAACAGGCTGGGGAAGCAGTGATGCACCACAGACCCCCTTTCAGGCACCTACAGTTCAAAACAGGCAACGTGAACAGCCCCCTCGAGTCCCACCAAAATCACACTGCCATGTCTTCTGCAAGGCCACGGCGCGAGGCAGCGAATGGCGAAGCCACCGCAGGAGCTGGACGCAAGTCAGCACGGAGCCGGCCCTGCTCCCTGCCCTCTCCCGGGAAGGGAAGGGAAGGGAAGGGCGTGCTGCTTTCCCCCACCACGAGATGGGATCCTTTCCTTGGAAGTGAGCTCCGAATCCCACCCCAACCTGCTCCGAGGCTCACAACGCCGGGGAGGGGCCGGCAGGGAGGTCACAGCCCATCGCCCCAGGCCACCGCTCGCGGGAAAGCGGCTGAGCTGCGAGACCCAAAGCAGAGAAGGGCACCATCGCGCGCCGGGGTCCGAGTGTCCAGGCCCCCAAACGAAGAGAAACAGGAATGCCAAATATGCTATTTCTCTGAATACACAAGACCAAATAAGGCCCAAATGCTGGGAGAATAAACACGAGGCTAATCGACCAAGTTTGGGCAAATGGGATTCGGCGGTCCCTAACGCTACCCCTTTTGCCTTGCAGGACAAACTCAGTAATTCTCTCCGCGTACGCTTACTCGCGTTGGAAAAGGCAGTCGCTGGGTGACCTCCGTGGATCTCCGTCAGTCCAACTCGTGTTCGTCAAGACTACACGTTCGTGAAGTCCTGCCACGAACCAAAACTATGAATAAACCATTTCACAAAGCAGATAAGTCATATACGCGAGAGAGAGGAAAAAAAAAAAAAAAGGAAGAAAAAAGAAAAAAGAAAACACGGAATCACCGTTTCCTGAACTGCCAGAAAAAGCGGCCAAAACTGAACACCAGCTCAGGACTAGAAAATCTGGAGACTGTAGTGGAGAACATAATCAAGTTTGTCTCACACCTTCTGCGGAAAAGCAAAGAAATTTCATCGGATAATGTGCACTTGTAACCAATAACCAGAAACAATAAAGTATGTAATTAAATTAAACAATGATCTACAGCAAAAATTGCTACATAAGTGACATTTATTAATGTTCTGCTATATTTACAGTTTTAACATAGTAAAACTCCAAAGTGAATTACCACTTGGCAGAAAGCACAAAAGTGTACATTAAATCTACATTTGTAACACATCAGTCTCTGCTAGCATAAATTATAAAAGCAAGAATTACAGGTATGTTAGGAGCTGTCTCAAAAGTCCCAAGCCAAAGGAAAAGAAAGGCCTTTGTTTCGCGAGATAATTCTTTATACAAAGTCGCAATGTGATCTTTCATCTTTACACTACCAACACGTACTGTGAAAACCCCTATATAGTCAAAAAAGTAGGTAGTATGAAAGGAAAGTATACTAGAACATTTAGAATATAGGCTATTAAAAAATTAATACTTGCGCCACCTTCGAAACAACACACTCTTCCGATTATTCCCTAAAAATCTGCGCGGTGTAGAGTTTTTCCTTGCAGACGCAGCTGGCGCAGGGGATACAGGACTTAAGCGGCAGAAGGGGACGCGGCCGTAGCGATACCCCCTTCCCGCTTTGGGGATCGTCCCTCCGGGGCCGCCGGCATCACGCGCGCCGTGCACCGAACGCCAGCGTCCAAACCCGCTCTTCGGACGGGAAGGAAATAAAGCGCGACTGTCCCTGCTGGCTACGGGGACATCGCTCATGCCACGGACACCACGACGGACACTACATCAGGCTTTATTAGCACGTCACAGACTCGACCGCGATAGCTTGTTCAAACATCAGCCACTAATGATTCGATGATTACAGAATTCTGCATTAATTATTAAAATTTTACACCTAGAAACAAATAGAAAGAAATGCTGCTCCTTTTTTCCAACAGTACTTTTATTTGTTTGTTTTAAAGCAGGTGATTATTTTTTCTGCTGTTCCAGAGCCTTGATTCACTTCCTGCAGGTGTCCCGGTACTTCTCGGGGGAGAATTCGCTAGCGCAGGAAGACACGGGCCAGAAAACATCTGTCGGAGAAGGATATTGAACACCGAAACACTATAGTTAGACGGTTATTTTGGATACCAGAAGGATGTAGTTCACAAAGAGTGCAGGATGTCTAAAGGCTTAAGAAATATCCCCCTACGCAGTGACAGCTCAACGCTCGGTGGTTTTACGCACATTTTGCAGCCCTGAGGAGTTAAAATTCTTTAAGGAAAAAAAGAAAGAGACAGTAGGCGAGACAAGCTTAGAAATACTGGCATAAACACTAAAGGTACGTGAAATTTCACTGCATTTGTGCTACAAGAACAGAACAAAATTTGACTCATGCTTTTATTTGCTGCATTCATCCACTATTACTATGATTTTTTTCTATTCTTCGACCAAATGTTTTGGTAGAAAAGAGGCATGAGCTCTCGTAAACTGTTTATTCCAGTAATGCTGAACTAGACCTGTGTAAACCCGACATCCAGGAGCAAACCCCTGCGGCTGTCCCGCAGCTGCTGCCGGGAAGCCCACGCCGCCGGGAAACCCCCGCGGTCCCGGTGTCGGTCAGCGGATTGAACCGCATACAGCAAGTTTTCAGTGAGATTCATTTTCACCAGTTCTTCTCTGACTTGCACAAATTATTCTTCTCCTTCTGCCCTCACTTTCTAAAAATGAGTCCCTTTCTCAAATGCAAACCATCATTTACCGTGCCCTTTTCATTACGCCCTACGGAGGAAAGCTGATCTGAAGCACAATGATGTATTGAAAATCCAAATCTTTTGTGGTTTTCTTTCTCAGAATTTAGGGTTAAAGACTTATTTTCAGCACAAGTGTCAAAGTTGTAATTTTTAGAAGTGATACTGGACATTTATCTCAATACACCTGTAAAAGACAGTGCTTTTGGAAAGTGCTAAAATGTCAAAAAATAATCCCTCCATTCTTAAAAGCTTTTTCAAGGACTCAAGCAAGGTATCTAAAATTATAATCTGCACTTCCAAACACAGGCCTGAAAGGCTGTGCAGTAAGAAACCACACGGTTCCTACAATAAATGAAAAGTAACATTCGGTAAAGAAGGAGAGAAAAAAAAAAGTGTTCACTGAGAAGAATAAGCTACAGGTGAAACAGCTGATATTTAAATGCTCAAACTACACGACCGTACAACCGGGGGAATTAAACCCTCTGGTGAGTCAGCAGCATTTTCAGAGGATACCACAAATCCCGGAGGAGGTCAACGGAAAAGTCCACCACAAACCAGCAACTTTGTTAAACAAAACAAACACTTAAATACGTTGACTAAGAACTGTATTACACGCTATCACCACCGGAAAGCTCAAGCTGGAAAATGCAGCACAAAGTATGTTTTGTGCTCAGTACAGACTGAAAATGAAGCAGAATCTTATGCAATTTGCAGTTTCTAACGAAAAGAAAGTGGATGGGGAATATTAAGCTTTGGTTTAAAATTCTGAGCAATTTAATGACACCCAGCGTAAAGCCTGAGCTTGTTTGGTTTCTTTATACCACTGTTCCAGCTGCAGCTGTTTCAGTTCTGTCCTGGGGAAATCTAATGTTGTTATGCTATTTCTAAAGGGAGCATCATGTTGCGCTCGCCATCTGGGAAGCAGCCTATTCCAGGATTTCCCTCCCCTCCGGGAGGGACAGTTAATGCAAGGCCATCATCCGCTGTAACGAGGCAATTATGCCAGAAGGGTTCAAATACTTACGCCTCCATCCTTAAGGTCCCATTAAGAAGGTAAAAATGTTAAGGTTCGGCCCTAAAGACTTTCAGACATTAAGTTTTTTTGAAAAATGGTCAGGTAGGGCAGTATGTTCAAAATATGTGGAAGTGGTTTTCAAGGAGAAAAAGTGTTCAAGAGTTGAATTTCTTCAGGAACTTGGCAGACAATTCCAACAGCACACAAAGTTCAGGCAAATCGTTCTTTCTGGGACATATGCCAAAGATACTGGCATAATCTTCTACCCACATTTCGTCTGTGACCTTTACTCATGTTTAAGACATACCACATGTTTCAGGCATGTTATTTATTCTGAAAGACCCATCCACCAAAAATAGTGTCATACCAAGGGGCAGAGATTTTGTGTTTACAGTTCAAGTCAAGGAATCTAATGCGTCTAAAATTCTTCAAAGCAAAAACTGGAGGAAATGGCAAGTATTCCTCTGCTCACAACCACATCAATCTGCTCTGCCCATCTGTAGAAACAGGGCTGTGTATGGGATACCAAGAAAAAGCTATGTTTTCTATTACCTTGTGTTCTAAAAATATTGAAGAAAAAAATATCAGCCTGAAAGAGTCACCAAATAGAGTCAAAACAAAACAGGGAGGGGAAAAAAAAATCAGGACAGCAGAAAGTTTACCTTTAGTAAATAAAGAGAACTCTGGTCCTGGGGAGAGTGGAAAAAGTATCTGGCATCTTCCTAACCTTTGCATAATTAATAAATCCTCTGAGAAACAGCAGAAAACCTAAATGAAAGAAACACATTTGCCCAGTTAACACAGATTTTGTTTCTACAGCTAGAGAAATAGCAGTTCAGCTCACCACTACTGCCACAGAGAGACCTAAATTGCCGGGATGCACGATAGCTGATCGAATATAAGAACTTTTTTGGCATCGGTGATACCTAATCTCTCAATTTCATGCAATCTCAAAAATAAACTTTCCTAGCCAGTTCTCTAGACAAGCACAAAACTTCTGACTGTCCATGAGCCTACGTGCCAACCAGCCCCTTGCTGGTACCCATGCCACTAACTTCAAACATGACCTTTTCACAGGCTGCATTCCTGTATTTATTTAGTCAAAACGCTCTCCCATTTAAGATACGATAATAACAGATACAACAGCAGTTACTATCAAGACAAGCATCTTTCTGTTCTTTAGTCCTTCTGGGTGATAAATGAGACGCTGACATCAAGAAATGACAGCAAAAGGACAGTGATTATGGGTACCTTTAAAACCTAGCAAGCGTTCAGTAAGAGCATGGATAAGTATTTTCAGCATTGCATTTCAGTTATACACCTAAACATTCATATTTGAATAGCCAGGAAAGCTATGCTCACAAAAAACATTATTGCACTTTACAGAGCTTCAAACATGCAATCCCTCTTCCTCCCAAAACAAAACACTTACCTAGTACAAGGAAAACCCACCAAAGCCAATACTGACCATCAAAGTAACCTGGGAAATAGGTGGAGAACTGAAAAAAAAAAAATACAAGTTAGAGCACTTAACACTTTCTGAACCCAAATCTATTCTCAGTAATCAAATGAAGCCCTCTGCATCCAGGAGGGTTTATAGACTGTTACTTGTCACTGCTCTGTAACTGTTACTATGGATCGGAGGGAACGAAGTAGCTTCATGAATTTTCACTTCAGGTTTTTCTACACAATTATCAAACTACGAACTCTCAGGGGAACGAAATAGGTTCAAAACGCAGCCATAAACTTGCAATCAGAGGAGCAGAAAGACACTACTGAACAAATATTCCTGCTCGCCCTCGCATCTTTGCGACTTCTGAAAGGGGAGATGAGGTTTGCAACAGTTCCTCATGCTAATTACACTATAAGGCCAGAGAGTTCAGCAAACAAAAGCACTGTTGAAAGAGAAATCCCAGATCTGTGGAACCCTTTGACAATATTTTCCACTGCGAAAATTGCTACCTATTGAATGAAAGGCACCAACATTGCTAGAGTACTGAAATTCATTATGTCACTGTTAAATACTAGATATATTTTTTTCATTCTATTCAAGTTTAAAATCTTACAAAAGGTAAAACTAATCCAAAGTTTAAATCAAATCTAGAGATAAGGGCACCTGTTTCTGTCACACTTCTTATTCCAGCACATAGTACTGAGGACCACTGTTACAAGATGCCCCCCAAAATATTAACTTTCTACAGAAAAAGTTAATAGATACCATGTTTATAAATTCTAATCCCTAGCTCAAGAAGATTAGGGACGACATGACAGCTCTAATGCTAATGCTCGCTACTTGTACTTACACACATCTAATGAGCTTTTTTGTTTGAAATTCCAAATGAACTGTGGCCTGAACGTCTGCACAGACTTTTCACAGCCACCAGCTTTTCACGGGCTCTGCACAAAGCTGGTCTGAAAAATATTTCCTTGCATCCCCTCCAAAAAGAAGTGTGGCTTGGCTTCCCCCCTGTTCATTCCTTACAGCATCAGCACACCTATATCCTTTAAGTTATTTTCAGAAAGGTTTCTCCTTCCTCCCTCCGAGTTTTCACAATATGAAGTCAGCCCTTCTGCTTCTGCAGGCAGACGTCCGCTCCCGGCAGCAGCCCGGGTGCAGAGACGGGCCCGTCACACACCCCAGCTCTGACCAGCCCCCCCTTCCCCTCCCGTCCGGTCCAGGGAGCAGGGAAACACTGGATCTTTTAAACAAACCGGGTAGGCACAGGGTTTACTTACATGAAAAGTACAACCAGAAAGGAAAGCGTGCTTCCTTCCCATCACCGGCTGCTCGTGCCGCGCGTACGGCACCAGAGGGCACCCGCGAGCTTCCCCGGCCCGTGGGGCCAGGAGCGACCGGGCTCTCTTCCAGCAAAGCACCGCTCACGCTCCCTAATTCTCCAGTTCCCCTTGCCCTCCCCTCATCAGTCGTGCTCCTAGAAACCCCCACATTTTAGAGAGGCTCTGCTGCCTGCAGGGCTTGCTTCACCTGGATAAACGTCCTGTGAAGATGCTCAGCATACAAACAAATTTTGATGCAATACAATGGCTGAGTCAAAAAGAGACATACTTGGGGGTGCAATCTTCATTCTCATTTGTTACAATAATAATCCCAGCATCTGACCATATAAACAGGGCAGCATGATGGAAAACTTCTGTCCTCAGTAAGGGCTCAAAATGCATTTCAATATAAATAGAGGTGTACTAAAAAAATGAGCTAGGGCAGGGGGCAAAAGGGAAGACAGTAGCATCTCTGTATGTATTTTTTTGCACTAAACAACTTACCCTGACAATAAGGATCCACTTAATAAGAGACAGACCAAACCCAGAAATGGCCCCGTATCGTCCTGCAGCTGAAGTAGTCAGACAGAAAGACAGGAAGAATCCAATCCAGTTGAAGAGGAACGCCACTGAGAAAGCAGGAGAAAGGCAGCAGGTCAAGCCCTCTTTGCTTTCCAAGAAAAACAAATTCCTTGAAACTGGAACATACAGCTTTTTCCTGATGCTCCATGAACATAAGTGGGAAACTACACCAGCTACTCAGGGTCACTGAATAAAGTGACTAAATTAAGTTCCATCATGTACTTACTGAAGAAAGTTAGCATGAAAATGCCATCATTTCCTATCCTTAGCTGATCAGTGTCATCAAAGTCATCCCGTGTCACAAAGTCATCCTCCTGCAAACCAAAGGTAGAAAGGAGGCGAGTGGATTTAAGACAGTCCAATCCATACAGCAAAACAAAGTCTGCACATGCTTCTTCAAGCAAGGGCCAGCAAATTGCATAGCTCTCAAACAGCAGCGTACAATGGAGGGATATAAAATGCTTATTTTACATTTAACAAAATCCCCCTAGGGAAAAAAAAATTCCTAAGTCTCAAAAGGCTTAAAATGCAAGCAGGAAAAAATCCCAAGGGCATGAAATACCAAGTCGGTGGCAGTAATTTTTTTAAGGAAGCCAAAGTTAGGCATGCTCTTTTTCTGGCTACAAAGAATTCCCCTATTCATCCGAAAAAATTAAAGATATAATCTCAGCAAGGAATTTAGCTCCTATGAAGAAGTATAACCAGCACTCAATACCTGATGCTAGCAGGGTTGGGGGACAGGCTGAACAAGGGATGAAGTTGAAAACAAAAATGAAAAAAATACAATCTAACAGAGAGAATGGCTTTATCATTCTTACATCAGCTACACTGACCTCTGGAAAAGTCAACTTATTAAGTGGAAGGAGTAACAATGGTAGATATGCTAGCTGGCTGAAAATTAATCCTAAATCTTTAAAAAAAAAAAAAAGAAAGAAAAGAAAACAGTGCACACAGATACAGTACAATGCTTCTGTCAGCTTGCCAAGCCATTTGGATAGCACATACTGGCATTACTGAGGTGTCTTACATCATCGTAGCTGCCTGGACAAAAATTTAAAAAAATACACCCACAGAGCTCTTGGGAGCATGTAATATCACTATCCTAGAAAGTTAAAAAAAAAGCCAGGACATTTGATGGACAGGACTTAAAGCATTCCTTCTACACAAGGGATCGGACGGACGGACAGCCAGCCCAGGGCACTTACTCTTCCAGGAACCAGCGGAATTGTAGCTTCAGCCTTAGTCCTCTCTGCTTCATCATAACTAGGCAGTGTTGTGGCCACGTTGTAAGAGGGAGGCTTTGGAAACCCTGACTCATCCTTGTAGTCAAAATAAGCTGCAAAAGAAAATTATATAGGACGTAATTTGCCAGGTCCCTAAGAACATCATGCTGGGAACACGAAGCTTTCAGAAGACTTCAAAATACGCTAATGCCCCAGATCTTCAAAGCCTGCACCTCCTGTTCCTTCTGCACCCTCCTAGCCTACTCCCATTCCCCCTCCCCAAAAAAGCTAAGAACACAGGAGCACCTTATCGAAAACAAAGTGATATGAAGAGCGCTCCTTTAACATGCCTGGCTGCACTTATTTTTAAAACAACAATACATGCTGCATCTTTCCTGGCTTCAGTAAAACAGAAATATTCATATTTTCAAACTCCAAGTGAATTCCAATGAGTGAGTCAAAGAAGAATCACTGCAAGCCCTGGGTCACCGGTGACCAGTTTTTCCAGGGAAAGATTCCAAATGGTTTTCTGCTGGAGGGGAAAGGGATTGGAACAAAAAGCAAATACAGCATTTCCAAGCCCCAATCTCTCAGATGCACTAAGGAATCAGAATTAATGAAGATATCTTTATAATTACTGCACCAATAGCTCAATAGGTATCTTGAGAAACACAATATTCAAACTTCTATCCAAAGCTGACTGGCTGTTTGAGACTGACCATATGTTACCTCTATTTCCTGAATCTTGTAACAGTTCACTATGGTCTGGAGGGAGAAATGAAGAGATTTACCTAAACAAAAATACATAGCCAGCACAAAAACGTAGTTTCACTGAAGCTATTTGTGAGTCATATGACAGTATGAAGATTCAGAAGAAGTATAACCCTTTTGACCAAATCCGTAGATACTGAAAACTGCAGAAAAAGTAAATTATTTAACCCTTTTCAAATAACGAGTCCTTTCTGGAAGAAGCAGAGTATCATTCAAATGCTGAATAATGAGAGGGGAACCACAAATCCTCACAGCTCTCTGATTTGAACCGTCTTCAATCTACTAAGAGCACTGAGAAATGCAACCTGAACTCCACTTTATGGGATGACATCAGATCAACGTAGCCAAATTGCATCTTCTAAACCACAAGTAACAATAGTCTCTTCGGATCGATTCTGATCCCTTCCAGCCTTAGCGAGGAAGCTGCAACGCCGTCGGTCGATAAGAACAATTAAGGAGGTAAGAAAGAGCAGCAGAACAAACGTAGCTATTTCCTTTCGGCTGAACTTACCTGCATTCTCCGCAGAAATGCTGCTGTAAGGCGGAGGGGCATCGTTTACCACCGCTGCAGTCTCGCCTGGCTCTTCTTCGTTCTGCAGCTGAAAAGACCCATGCACAGTTTAATGACAGGCGGAGAGGGAGACAGGGAAAGGGAATCCCAGCCTTAGGAGAGGGGGGTACATACAGCCCAGCTGAGCTTCTGAAAGGTCTCCCAAGTTCTGTGAAATTGGCCCTAGAGCTTTAATTGCACGCAGCAGTCTCTGCTTGTGCAAGGCTGCCTTGGGCCATCGTGGGGCTTTCAGCAGTTACCGTGCTTCGCTCCAAAGCTCTCCCCCTTGAAACGATCGATACGCCATGTCGGTTTTAATGTGTCTTTAAGTCATACCTTCCCACCTGGACGTCTACAAAGCACAGCGTACGTCCTTTCAGCACCTGCCCATTTCCCCAGCAGCTTCCTACGATGTCTGAGCTCAGCCTAGCTGGGAGCTGCCATTGCATTGCTCGAGGTTAAAAAGAGGCAAAAGCAAGAGATACCAAGAGCTGGCTGTGGCTTTGCCATGAAAATTTTTTCAGTAGACGCATTACATAACGATACACGCAAGTACAAATCTTGCCATTTCCCCTCACCCTTTCTCACTATATGACTGGAAAGAAAACAGCTTATTTTATGCACCGTGCTTCCCACAGGCTCTGTATAAATAACTACAAAGCTTATCAAACACGGAGCGTGCCACTTGCGTGAAGGAGGCTTGGGAACTCGGCCTTTGATCACAGCCGCTGACAACGCCAGGCCGGGAGCATCCCAAGCAGACGGCACCAGAACGGCATTTAAATTAGCTGTCACCTAAATTTTTTCCTCTTCCCATTTCACATCATCCCATTAACAGAGAAAATAAGTTTGTAAACAGAAAGTCGACTCATATCAAAAAAAATCACCTTGGGTCCGAACCACTTGCCTGGACAGAGAGATACCACCCTCTTTTGCAATCACCGTTAAGCAACAGCAATGCTGCAACTTCTCTCTTAACACCTTAACAACTCTCCCTCGCGCATCCTAACGCTGATATTGCCGAAGCAATCTGTGACATTCTTCTTTCTTTTCTTTGGAGAGGTATTTTTCACAGCAGCATTCAAGTCTTTCCTAAGCATTTAAGAAAGGGGGGGGGGGGGCTTTTTTATTATTACCACTACCACTAAACTTTGCCTTTCTTCTTTTAGTTGTACATCTTAGGAAAAAAATTCAGCTCACACCTCTAAAGAATCATCTTGTTTTATACATAACTGTTCGCTATCACGTTTTTTTCCCCCCTTCTGTTGCCCAAGATCAAAGGATCAAGCTACATCCACGTCTTTCGCATCCACGTGAAATCAAGTCCAAAACTTTTCCAGATGTCTAAGCGCAATTCATTAGACTCATGCATGGAAATAACAACTGCACGTCTATACTTCTTGACACCCAAGTCCTACCAGCTTGCTGGAGAGCATGGACCGTTTTATCTCCTCTGCCGTTAACCGGACGACCGCTCGCGAGACCAGCCGCGCGAGCACCCGCGACGCAGCCCAAGCGACCGCGGGGAGGTCGTGGAGCCGGAGGAGAGGGCTTCGCAACGCCAAGAGCTGGCTGCAGAAGAGCCGGGGAGAGCACCGCCACCTCCTCCGCGGCACCGCAGCCTCGGGCCACGTCAGCAGGTTTCAGAAGACCCTTCGGACCAGCATCAGGTCTACGGAGGTCTCAAATCCGACGACCAGCAGCAAGAATTAGAGCTCTGCAAACTTCCAAAAACGACCATGCGTTTAGCACAAGGGCTTTCCATACCAACCCACAAGAACAGCCCGGACACAACGTTGGGGGTAACCTAACGAATAATCCAGCAAAACGCAGAAAGGCCAAGCCGGTTAATTGAGTCTCTCTCAGCTCTGCCTCCCGTGAACTTCCAGGAAGTCTCGCACCAGCCTCGTCTGCAGCCTCTCCCTGAAAATTCAATACTTTCACGCAACCTTTTCTCCTGCCCGTGCACCACCCAGGCTATCACAAGCGACGAAGGGCCCTGGCACGCTACAGACGCTCTCTAGGTACCGCACGCGTTGCACGACTTGCCGTCTTCACGGTGGGAGGGCAGAAAATTTCCAGCTACGCCCCTAATATGCAGAAGAAAGGAAGAAAGGCGACACACGACCTAAACGTGCCATCACCAAGCAGGGGGAAAGGAAAGCACTAGATGTGACAACCCTGCCAGAGATGAAACAAAAACGGACACAGAAAGCTGAGGATATTATTAATTCTTGCAATCTTCTGCCAGTAACACTAAGAAATATATATTCTTACAATTAAGTTACATGGGAGAAAGCAAGCTGGACTTACTGCTAGCTTTGAATCACTAAATTTAAGTGGCACCACCAAAAACGCAGTTACTTTTAAAGATCGAGCTGGAGGCTCTAAAAGTACAGAGTTATAGAAAACAGATTTTCCCTCTAATGGACAAGCTACATGAATGCCTTCCAGCCTTTTTAATGATTCCAGGCATCTAAAATGCAACTAAGTGCTTATTAGCAAAGCAGCAAGGGTTCATGTGACAGGAAGAATGAATCATCGGGTCTCACATGGCCCCGCGCCGCGCTGCCTGCGCCGGCCTTGCATTTTCCACCTAAGCTGGTGCAGGCACCAGGCACACGCAATTAGGGCGGCTGTTTTACTTGGGTTTGCAGGCAATTTGCCCTTTAGGCTACCACTGAAAGTCTTCAGAAGCAGGAGAATCTGATTAAAGCAGCGTTTGATTGAAGTCTGTTTTGCTGAGGCTGTTAGTTACTTTTCCTTTGATTCATGGATGGATGTTAGCTTTTAAAGCACGGCTCTCGGGGGTTTCTTTCGTTAAAAAGAAGTAGACAGTCTTCACAGCAACAGATACAGTTATTAAAACAAAAGTTCTGCTGTTTTTTCACACGATTGCTAAAATATCAGAACAGTTGCCTGAGAGAATGGGATAAGACACAGGGACGTTTAGTTTCCAAAAAAGTCACCAGCAATTTGGCTCCGAGAAAGACACTGCCCCTGCCTGTCACTTCCCCCAGTTGAGGCCTATCAAACATAAATATATGCACAGTAGCATTAAAGTTTAATGCTTATAGAATTATTTGAAATATTTCCAAGCCTAATTTTGGAGAAAACATTTCCAATAAAAACACTTTTTAATTCTTCCAAGTTTTCTAAACTTAACAAACTGGCTGCTGACCTAGCATTGGATTTTTTTTTTTAACCTTCCCTTAACACAAGCCCTGAGGCTACAGACAACTCCAAAGCAAACCTCAGCTGAATGCCCTGTGCACAAAGTAGTACATGCACATATTTTTTAATACTAAACCAGGATTACTACAAGCTCTGTCTTATATAGAACTCAGCAGTACACCATCAATGTTTAATGCATTTCAGGTCTTACTTCAAGCTCTGGCGTGAAAGGTAGAGCTGCACAAAAATCCCGCAGAGGAATCCTAGGCTGAAGATAGCCCTAGCAGCTCTCACGTCCGCTGTTGCTATGGCAATAGAGTCCTGCGAGATGGTTAAAAGGCAGATATCTCAGTAAGAGACGGAAAAGGAATCAATATTTTTGAAGAAGGTGACAGCACTGATTTTTTTCAGAACAATGAAATCACAACCTTTGCAAACCATACGAAGCCATAAAAAAGCGTGCATTATTACTAAATTGGAGAGCAATCCAGCAAGTCAACCGTCTGCTCACAGAAAGGCTGCGTTTCACTTCATTGCGACACCTCTCACTTTTCCCTTTTGCTATCTTTGGCCTTTTGAAGACAAATAAGAGAGTTTCTGCCAACCCCAAAGGAGAAGAGAATTATTTCATCGATTTACACTCTGCTTTAAACTCACCGTGATGTGCAATCCTGACTTTTGCCCACTGCTGCTGCGGATCCCTATCGCTGCATATCAGCTCATTAATCAGAAGCGACGATAAGCTACTAGACAAGTCTAACCGCACGCGCCAGCCCTCGGCGGTCTCCTGCTCGAGGAGCAAACGGCTGTTTTCTCCCGCTAGCTCGTCCCGTCCGTTTAACCTGCTCCCGGTGCCCGCGCGGACGCCAGAGCCCCGCGGGAGAACCGTGCCGGGGCGCAGGGCCGGCCACCCTCGAGCTGCTAGGATAAAGACAAAGAGAGTCAAAGCATCTTTTATGCCCATCAAAATATGATCCGTGCTCAGGAGCGTGCTGCGCTTCCCTGACTCACCGCAGCTAATGGCCCGACAACGCAGAAGCACGGATCAGCGCGGGGAAACGCACGGATCCAGCTCCCTCGCCTCTGCTCCTAAAGGGAGTCGCCCGGGTTTGGCCAGGCTGCGCAAACTAGCCTTAAGGCCAAAAAATCTGCCTGCAGACACAGACCGGCCTCAGATTGGGGTGTCCAAAGTTTATGGTTTTAATACAGAAGAACTAGGCTTTAACTTTAGATAGCTGTAGTTAAGTTTCACAGGCTTAACAGAGCCTAAAGCCTTGCTATAATATTTAGGATCACAGTAAGATTTTCTGGACATTACTAATCACAGAAAGAACTCTGGATCTAAGTATTTCAAAATACCATTTAAAAAAATTTTAAACTGAAAAAAAAAATTGTGATACGAAGAAAGTTAACTACCTTTGATTAAAAAAAGAAAAAAAGATCACATTGCCATCATATATCAAATTGGTATGTCAGCTTCAAAAAGGCAGCAGCTGAAGGAACGGATATGATTTAATATTGCATTTTTCTCATTAGCTCCAAAGAATGAGAATACACAAACACAAAGGACTGCTGCTGCTCGCTTCCAGCACGGCTACCTTTAAACGCGACGCCGAGCCCATGCGGGGAGGTACCACCTCCCCACGACTCCCTGGGCAGCCCCAAGGCCTCAGGCACCGCTCCCCCGTCTCCTTCCCAGACGGGTCAGCGAGCCCCACACGACTTACGGGATCAGTGAAAAGTCACGGAAGAAACCGAACCAAGAGCCAGACGCAATCCTGACACCGGAGACGATGCTAAAGAAGCAGTCTGCACGAGGGGCTCTTCTCTGCTCTCACCCAAGCTACCTGATACTGGCTACTAATGTTTCACCATCTTTCCCAAGTTCTTTGAAATTCAGAGCCGGAGTAGACTTCATTTCTGTAATTACATTTTCAGGCAGAATTACTAACCCCTTCCAAACTCACCTGACAGGTACTGCCGCCTGCAGAGGCAGGTGTTCGAGAACAAAACAGTCCGGGTCTGCACTTACTGACACCTTAGACACCTGGAGCAGAGACCGCGCTGCCTATAATGTGGTTTAGTTTCAGACAAAATATGGGGCTCATTAGATGCAACTGAGCATGGAGAGCGGCTGTGCACGAGACATGAGTTTGCTTTGCACCTTTTCTTTCTCCTAAACCTTCACTGTGTTGAAGGCAAGGGGTACTTTCTGTCCAACTTGCATGAATACACAAAAGAAAAAAGTGAAAGATGCAAAATCAACCTACCTTGGAAATTACCTTACCGTTCTTATCGGTTTTAACTATCTTGAGCAAACACATCTTCTGCAAACTGCAAGTGACTTACCAAGGAAATGAATCACTGACATCACTAATTCCAAGTGCTGACATTAAAAGACATGGTACAGTGTCGTCTTTCAGCTTTGATCTGCGCACACTAAAACTCTGCTTCAGCTCAAAAGTTAAATACAGGCTTAACTAACAGGTGGCCACTGACACCTCCTTTGCTGTTTCACTGCCATCTTCCCAGATCCTAAGTAAACATTATGGTCTTGTATGGATTTAAAACGCATTTGCATTATATCTTGAGCAATATGGTTCTTCTCCAGTTTCACCGAAAGAACACCAAACAAACGGAAAAATCTCTCTTCCTTATGTTTCCCATACATACCTCCCATTACAAAGTGATTCATGATCCACACAAGCCTTCAACAAGCGAGACGGGAAGAAGACATCACTTAAAAAGGAATATGTATTTATTATTTCACACACCCACTGTTTCCTAGGTGGGTTTGCATTACTCATATACATCACATTATTTTCAGATGTCTCAAGTAAAAACCATGCCTCAACCAACTTACGATTTAAATAAACCTATTAAAAGCCCCGCTGTCTTTTCTAGAAGAGAGGCTAGTTTCAAATCCGAGGATGAAATGCTGTTTTGCCACCGAACTCGCAATCCGAGGAATATGCTCAAAAGGCTTTTAAGCCACCCAACCCTAAGAACATCCCTGTGCAACTTTCCCAAAGGCACGTCTAAATCACGACGGCCTCCCAGCGTCCCTTTTCGGGACACAGCGCTGCCCAGAATAACCTCACACCGCACGCGACAGGCTCCCTCCCTCTCCGACCTCTCCCCTTCCAGCCTCCTGCCAAGCACCACCGGGAAACCAGCCGTCTTCCAGGTTATCCACTCCGGGCTCCCCACGGGAAAGGGCCACAGTGGGGCTCGGATCCTTGCTCTGAGGTCTGGCCTTAGCGCTGTGCTTCACAGCACCGCACATCTCCAGGGCACTAGGTCAAACTGCCATACCAAAGGCACAACCACAGGCTCTTTTTTATTAATTATCTAACGTCCGAATAAAGCAAAAAGGCTACAGCTTTTGCAAGGTTAGCTTCAGAAAATAAACCACGTTTCATAGACACCATTTTAACCATGCATCAGCAAGCTGACACGAGGAACACGCTAAAGAAGACACACATATGCTGTGGCCTCCGTTACTCATTGCTGTTGTCCTCAGGTTACTCACCTCAGCTATCTCCCCTCGTTAACGATCGCTTTTTTGGAAAACATACACTCGGGGAATACTGCAAATATTTCACGCATTTGAACAGCCTCCAGAATGCAGTAGTGCTGCTCCCGCGCACAAAGGTCAGCACACAAACAGCTCCCACCGGAGCAGGGTGCCTCTGTCGCGCTTGGGTAATACATCACACTTAGCCAGAGAGAATCACCTAATTACATGTCATCTAACCCCACTAACGCATCACCCCCCCACAAGAAGCCACCACCACCAAAAATCCTCAAGATGAAAATTTTCAGTTCTCCTCCGCTCTCGCATAATCCAGTAAATTAAAGATTAAATGATAGGTGGAAACTTATTCTGAATTTCCCCAGGCCATCTCTATTCACCGGACCCTGCGTTTAGCTCTAGCCCGTATGGCTGGTCACAAGCTCATTGCAAGTCTTTCTTTGACACTTATCAGTTGTACATTCTCAGACACCGTAAGTTTCAATGTATGACAAACGTGTGACATGTTCAATATTAGAGAGATTCTTCTACCTCTTATCTTCTCTTCCTCTAAATATCAACCCTGCATCTCTAGTTTCACAGCACACGGGGGTTTATTTTCGAAGCAACACAAGCATTAGGGATCAGTTCAGCAATAACCCACTTTACGACAATTCAAACAGCAGGGTTCTGGCGCAGGGTGAGAAAAAAAAAGCAAGAAAATTAGAAACTAATGCATAAATATATTTACTTTTGTATAGCTGTTTAGGAGTCCCCATTCCAATTACGCCTGTCTTTTATGGGACCTTCATTATCTGCTGGTCTTAAATAACACAGATCCTTCGGGGCACAGACTGCCTCTCTAATCTCCGAAGCCCCACGCAGAGCTACGCGCTGCAGCAGCAACGGCGCCTGTTCTGCGTCTGTCTAACGCGCTAGCACAACCTGGCCGAATGACAGCTTTACACGCTTCTCTTTAAGGAAATTAGTGTTGTTCTTATCGGTCAGGTACAGAGAGTTACTGACGAGTAAAGCTATAGCGTCCTTCAGCATGTTTTTGCTTATATCTCCATGGGCTCAAGACCACGGGACACAAAGCCAGACCGCTCTAAAGGCCCTCAGAGGTCCGGGCAGGTCAGCCTAAACTCCAAGACCCAACGCCAGACCCCTCTAAAGGCCCTCAGAGGTCCGTGCAGATCAGCCTAAACTCCAAGACCCTGATAGGAAAGGCAGTATTAAAGGAGACCTGGCTGCTTGTGTCTAACCCTCCTGAAAACAAAACAAAATTGAAAAAAATAGTCTTGGTAAACAAATACATCTGTTCTACGCAGAACAAGAAAGATGCTAAGTTTTTCTTAAGGTTGACGTATCTCACGTGTGGAAACGGGAGAGCTGCAGCCACCAGAAGGCTTCGATCCCGGCGGGGAGCCGCGACGGGCACTCCGCGAGCCGGGAGGCGACCGGCCGCGACGGCGCTGCCAAGGCAAAGCCACAAAACAGCGACTTCTCCTAAAAACACCACCTAAACGGCCGCGGGCTGGGCCAAGCCTGGAGGCATTTCTGTCCCTCGCTTTAAGCGATGAGGTCTCGGCTCCGGCTCCTGCGGCTGGGAAACGCGTTACAGCAGGAGACTGAGCACCCGGCCTGCTGCGAGACCGCGGCTCCGATAAACCAGCGCCTGTCCTGGGGGTCAGTACTCCTGACAAAATACCCTCGAACTCACGAAGCTGAAGTGCTTTGATGCCTCTCGTGGAGGACCGAGAAGGAAAAACAAGGTTGCGCTTACGAGGACGCTCTTTGGCCTCCGGCCTAGGAGGATTTCGGCCACGGCCAGAGAGGACTGAACATAAAAGACGAAGCAGAATTAACGCGAGCTGCCAGGCGGTGGGGAACTAGGTAGCTGCTGGGGAAGCGCCTGCACGAAGCCCACCGGGGAGACGGGGACGGGCGACCCCGGGGCACGGCGGCCCCGCCGGGAGGCAAGGTCAACCCCGGCTCGGCCGCACGGGCCGCGGCCAGGCCGCCCCCCCCCCGCCTGCCCCAGGGGAAGGGGTCCGGGAGCGGCGGCCTGCGCGGCAGCGGGGAGCCCGCTCCGCCCCTCCCCGCCCCGCCCCGGAGGCCTCCGCCGCGGCCGGGTCCCGGGCTCCCGCCGCCCCGAAGGGCGCCGCAGGCCCCGCCGCGGCCTCCGCCAGGGCCCGGCGCTGCCCCCGCGGCCTCGCGAGCCGCCGCCCTCACCTGCTGGTAGCGGCCGCTGCTGGGCTCGGCGGCCGCGGCCGCCATGGCGCGGGGCGGGCGGGGGGCGGCGGCGCTGCCCGGCCGCCGGGCGCTGCTGGGGCGGAGGGCCGCGGGCGGGGGGCTGCTGGCTGCGCGCTGGGCTCCGGCCGCCGCCGCCGCCTCCTCCTCCCGGCCCTGCCCTTCCCTGCGCGGCCCGGCCCTTCCTCCCCGCCTCGCCTCCTCCCTCCGCCCGTCACGCTCGCCCGCCTCCTCCCGCCGCCGGCCCCGCCCGCCGCGGCCCCGCCACCAGCACCCGGTGCTGCCCGAGCGGGGAGAGACAAAAACACCTTTTGGACCAGGCTACTGCTGTCCGCGCTAATTAAATTATGTCCCTATTAACATATTCCCTGCCAGTCTGTACTGTCTTATCGGGGAAAAGCAGCATGATAAACTCCACGCACTATATATATATTATACATTATGAAACTTCAGGTGCAATTATTCAGAGTGAAAGTTTCCATATCAAGTGTTAAAAGAAACCCAGGCAGTCAGAAAAAATGTAAATCCATGTTAAAAAGAGAATGCCACCTCAGCAAGAATCCAGTGGGGTCAAAATGCACAAAAACCTGGTACTGTCCTAAGTCTAAAGATTAGCTTTAGTTATATCTGTCACTAACGTCATATCATCTCTACAGGTACATGCCAGCACATATGTGCATTATCTATCGTACCTAGCCACACATGCCAGCACATATGTGCACTATTATTTCAAGCAGTGTAGGCAGACAAGAGGCATGCAACATGCTGCACTGCAGCTGAAGCAAACACGAAATGTTGGCCAACTCCTCAGAAAGTGTCACGAGATCGTTAATATCCACATAAAGCAGATGGCGTCTCGGATTCAAAATCTCATCCAAAAGAAACACTCACAGGAAACCACATGGAATTATAAATTTGTTTATTCTGAGATTTTTGCATGGATTTTTACATTGATTCAGAGATTTTCCAGCAAGTATAACCCTAGTTTTGCACTGGTGCAGTTCATCTATAGTTCAGATTTGTAAAAAACTACCAACATTAATCGGTAAGGTTGATTAGACTTAAATATATCCTCTTTAGGAAGAGGAAAGCTGATTCAGCTCCATGGGGATTCCAAGCTGCAAATTCAGAGAGGTGGAAGAGTTTAAATCTGAGGATGATTATGAACTGCATGTTCAGTCATAAGCAAATGTGTTAATACTCATTACTAAGAGTTTTTTTTCCTGCATTCTGTCTTTGCAAGACTAGATGTTTCATCTATGTCTCAACTAGGGGAAAGAACGTCACTGTTCTCATGTTGAAGGAAAGGCAAGAACTGTAAATGATTTTAGCCAAAAATAACCTCAAAAAGTGACTCCTCAGATACGCTGGAGACAGGAGACTACAGGCTTCCTGCACAGAAACACCTCTGAAGAAACCACGTGAGCTGAAAGCACTATCATCCTGTCTGGTTTCACCTTTCCACCAGATGCAGTATTTGCACTGAGAATCTCTCTCGCATTAAGAAGCTGTCCTGATGACACATACGGATTTACTCACCTCTGAGGCAGGATTACATCCCTAAGTATAGCTATAGACACAACAATAATTAGTTGTACACTGATTGACTTGGACATCTTAGAGACTAAAAGCAGAAGCAACCTGTACATGTCCTCAAAAAACATGCTGGAACGTATCCTGAAGAAATGGTAAAACAGTTTCTGTGTGCCAGCCATTTTGGGGCCAGCTGGAGGCATATCACCATCTCATCAGGCCACCTAGTCTAACCAAGACTAATACAGAAGGAGCAATGGCTGTTTCTTCCAGCTGCTTTCTGTTTATTTTCCTCTCTTAAGTAGGGAAGCTGCTGTAGAAAGATGATGCTGTGGTTTAAGTGCATGACTGTTTCTGCTTCCATTTCCCACATGGTCTTAAGTAAATTGCTTCATGCCTCTGTGTTTTTTAACCTTTCCTCCAATGCAAAACCTCTCCCAAGAGACATTCTGAAGCTCAAAGTCATTGTCTTCTAGTGACTTCTGGACAGGGTATGCTGTGAAAGTGTAAGTATTACAGAATTGCAGTATGGGGAGTCTTCTGCAGTCCGAGTAGTACGTAAGTGCTCTTCTGTGCATGACTGAATAATGAAAGGAACACTTTTAATTACTTCTAATAAGTATTGTACTCTAGAAACTAAATAATAAACCTCAAAAGAGGGACACTTTAAAACTAGGCACATTTAAATAAGTGGGACATTTAAACTAGCCTAAGTATTTATCAGAGCAACATATGAAAATGGACAAACTGATATTAACTGAAGATGTGTGAGAACAAGGAGATCTTCTTCCTAGTATTTTAGTGATAAATGACCCAATTAAGAAAAAAGCAATGACAAAATGATCACATGAGCTAACAGGTCAAATGATACCTCTGCAACACTCTCCGGTTTAATAGCTTAATCATATGCAAATAGTCTGCAATTGGCAGTTTAAGAAAAAAGATCAAAGACTAGATCATCAACCCATTCACGGTGCTGGCTGGCATCAACTCTTAACTATTGTCCTGTTGTTTCCTTTGCTCCCAAGGTGCTTGCAGTGTAGACTGTCTATAAATTTACACTTTATTGAAGAAATCATCAACTGTAAATAATAAAAGTGAGTAGTACTCCTGTACCCCCCAGAGGTATACGTACTTAATCTGCAATAAATTGAGTGATAGGGTTTGATCATACATGTATATCACGTCTTGTTTTCGCACTGTGGAATGAAATGCAGCACATAACATCCTCAGTACATTGGGATGTTTTTTTTCCCCCCACTTTTTTCTGAGTTTAAAAAAAGCTGAACCAAAAGTTGTCATTACGATAGTATCAGGTGTTAAAAGTACATAACAAATTACCAAAATAATCACTGCCTCTTTTCTCTCTGGCTACTTCTTTGTAAAATAAACTACATAAAATGATTGGATGCTGAAAAAATAATATGGCAAAAGGTTGCCGGAGACCAAAGAACTAAAGAAAACAGAGCAGATGGACAGAAGGACAAACATCTTTATATTTATGATTTTTTCCAAGTGAGATGGAGTGTTCTGAGGGTCTGGAGCTATCACTTCCACACAGGGTGCTATATATTGAGAAAAGATGTAAATAATCATTTCTCTGGGAAAAAACATTCAACGATAGAGGTAAAAAAGAATCAAAACCAAAGTTCTACAGCATGCCTAGTACCGACTTGTCAGAGTTGCAAAGGTGGCTGCATTATTGATGCCTCTATGAACAGCCCTAGGATTTAAAGGTCTATTTCTTTGTTCCTGTGCCATAGAAGCCCACGGCTGCATATAATTGTATAGTTAGGTTGAAGACATTTTTTGAGGATTAATAAATGCTGTTTAACAAATGTTCCTCCCCAAAAACAACATGAAAGCAAAGACAAGAAGCAGGAGCTAGGCCTCTCATATGCAGTTAACTTTGACATAGCCTCTGGCTGTCAATTATATCTAGCAATTTACTGATATGAAATTAGTCTTAAGACATACTTTGAGACACCATCATATACTTTGATGCTGTTCCATTTCTTAAAGTTTTTTACTCAGTATAATTTCTGGATGCCTCTCTACGCGCTTGCCTTCATGCCATCCAGTCAAATATGCTACGTTTTGGCCCTTGCCCTTAAGTCCCAATACAGGCCTTTGGGAAGGAAGCTGCATTGCACCTCACTAAACCTCAGCGAACAGCAGGTTCCCCAGCATGGCAGGTGCTGGATCTCATGGATCGCTTCATACAGATTTGAATACACACGCAGTTGCAACTTTCAGTGACTGTATATTGTAAAAAGAAAAGCTGCTCAGTCAAATCTAGAATGTCTGGTCAGCTTTAATGAGGAATACTTACACAGCCAAGTATTAGCAAGCACAGTCACATATGATCTTACGACCCAGACTGGGCTACTCATAATTTGTGCCTTGTTAACTGGTGCATAAAGTTATGCCCTAATAAGCCATCAATCTTGTAAGGAAGGGGAACGAAAACAGCAGCAGCATTGAGATGGAAGACTTTCCAAATGTGACTTCTATTCTTCTGAAATTCAGCAGCAGAACTAAGGTTCTGACTACCGCACAGTGAAGCTGAGCTTGTGCTAACACACCAGCCTGTGACCTGGGGCAAGGCAGATAGCCAAGCTCCAAAACAGCTTATCCTAGCATAGCTCAATCTGTCAGAGCACGTTCTTTTTGAAGCCCTAACTCACTGACTCCACCAGTACCTTTATCACTCTATTGTTTCTTCAGCCTATTGGAGAGATCATAATGAACCAACATTTTTTATTACTCCCTTGCTATATAGATTGACTCTCCTGCTGTATAGACTAACTGTGTCTATCATGGTGAGGAATGAAGCCCTGCCAACTTTCCCACAAGACCCTCATCTACAGAAATTGGAAATCACTGCTCTGTGTGCACTCCAGAACAGCACAGTAGCTGCTAGTGCACACCAGCAAACAAACTCGCAACTGGGATTTGGATTCTGCTGGGAGAAGCTAAGCAGTGAGCAGGGCTTGCAGAAAAGAGCAGTTCCCCTCTGTATCTATCCAACATGGAATCTTGTTTCTCTTTTTCTTATAAATAGGGGTGAGAAGGTAAGTGGGACATGCTGGTGACAGATGGTGCATATTAAAAAGACGCTTTAATTATGGGAATTGGAGAGAGTTCTTTATGCAGATAAGTTTCTCACGGCTGCTTTTTTTAGAAGAAAAATCCCAGTGCTCCCAAGCAGCTCCTGATAGAGAAAGCCCTGGGCTCCAAGTGCTGTTGACTCTAGTCACTTCAATAGAGAGCAAAAGAAAATAATGTGCTTATTAGAATCCCATGGTTAAGCTTCAACTTCTCCTGTAGAGTAGAAATGTTTGTTTCCTTCCATCTGCTGCCTTTGCAGGGAAGGAAAAATCAGCCTGTTCCAGTACCAGGAAGTTCTTCAACATTTAAACAGCTAGCTATAAATACAAAAACAGTAGCATGCATAAATAATCATACCTAAAAATATCCTGCATGTTATTCACACATCTAACCCAGCCCTGCAGTAATTCCTAAGTAACATAGGGCTGCATAAAGTATACAGACACATCAGATGTGAGCAGAACAAGACAGCTGTGACAGCAGATGCACGTGTCTGGCTCTCTTGCACTGTTGTAGGGTTTTTTACTCTCATTAAAACATGTTTTGTTTTTACTGGGAGCTGCCTGCTGCCTCTATGTCTTTGTGCACTGTATCCGTCAAAGCAGTTTGCACAGGAGATTAAAGCAAGAGCCAGACCCTTTGCAATCAGTAAGGACCCACCGCATTTGAATTTAAACCAGGCACCCTGTGCAAAACCCAGTCCTGACATTAGGGCTGTGTTGTAAGCCTGATCCTCAAACGAAACAGCTCTCCACTTAGCACCTCTGAGGGGACCAAAGCAGTACTGCAGCAAGGCAGGTAACAGTGGATCCAGCCAAGCTGACAGCAAACAAACCTGAGAGCAATCAAATCACAGCAGAGAGCGACACAGTTGTCCTACAGCTCACTGCTGTGAGAAGTCCACGGTGTCTCCTGCGATCAATTCTTATTCTGTCTGTGCCTTCAGTATTTGCTTTTCAGAAATCTCAGCGACCTTGCCACGTTACCATAGCAACCATATAAGATGTGAGATCTGATGTGTGTTATCTGCAGTCTAGAGGTGCTGATGCACTGTAACTATGGAGCTATTCAGCAGTTTTGTCTTTGCACACCAGAAGCTGCATGTGTGTCCCAGTTACGAATGCTTACCTAATTACGATTCCCACAACAACACATCAAGAGATTTGTTTATTAGAATCCCTTCTTGTGGGAAATATACAGGGAATGGCATTACAGAGCAAACCTGACCCAGGATATGAGCTGCTTGGACCTTAGGCCAGGTCCCTACACCTCACAGGACGCACAAGGCCTCTTATTTAGCTCAGTTCCCCTGTAGATTTGTGGGCACAGCACAGAAGTTGTAATTCCTGTCAATAACCCTGGGACCAATAGCTGTATCATGATGATATTACCCCAATAGGAAAAGTAGATAAGCTATTTTACAGAGGGCCACAGGGAGGGTAGCAGCATGTAAGAAAACCGAGGCTGTCCTGCACTGTGGGTGCACGGAGAATGCCTCTACTTTTAGCTCTTCACCCATCACTGTGATCACTGAAGTACTCTCCTGCCTGCCGGCTCACCAGGGCTGATGGAAACTCATGGCAACTTTTGCTTAGTCTCTGTGATCTAAACCTCTTCCTGTGCTCGATCACGGCATCTGGCTGAGGCCTGTAACACCCATCATTCCCCATCCAAATACAGACAAAGCCAGGACTTCTCAGGCAGTATCAGTCCAGCAAGGCCATTTAAATTATTAAAATAAGAAGGAACTGCATACACAGGATCCTAGGAAAGCAATCTAATTTTTTTTTCCTCATGAAAGTGAAAAGCTGTCTTAGAAGTAGGAGGTGTGCAATGCAACACAGTATTTAGAACTATAAATGTCTTCAGCAGGGTCTAAATAAACCTCTTAATTCTCATCAAGACTTACAAGGAGAGCTTAGCACACAGCGCAGCTTGGAAGGAGCTGGAGCAACAACAACAACAAGTTATTTCGGGGATACCATTCCTGTCAGGAGCAGCACAAGCATCCGCAGGTCATTGTTTGCACTATGATTGTAAGCACAGTTTATGCTAAAAAACATCAATTTTAATTATTTAGTATAATACAGGAGAACTTAAGCCCCTTGAGAAATAGCCAGCCATTGGATGAGCAAAGGTCCCTGACACAGGGAAGCCCTTGGGAAGGCAGGCAGGCAGGCAGATGATTTGCACAGAATTTTGGGGCCAGTTTCCAAGCAGTTTAAAACTAACTCTACAGGGATTCTGTCCCGTCAGCCAGAGCTCCAGAATAAAACTACAAAATGATTCAAGAGCAAATGCATGTGAAAGAAAGCCATTTGTTCCTTCCCCTGAGACACTGCTCTTGGCTTCACTTTACTTTGCTTGGTTGCTGAGATACATCCACACCAGCTGAATAGCTGAGTCAAGCAGATCATTACAATGCACCGTAACATCCCAGCAGAAGAAAAAAAGGAATAAGGAAGCTTTAAGATAGATTACCTTTTAAATATATTTATGAGAAAATGTTGGTTCCAAAGAGCCTTGCCCTTTTAGTGGGTTTTAAGTGTTTTTTCTCAATCAGTGTTTTCTTTTGAAAAAAAAAAAGTTCATAATTTTCATTCATTTGAAGAGACCTTTATCCTGAGCACTTAATTATTGTTAGTATTTAAACTCAAATAACTACTTTAAGTTCTAATCCCACAAAATCTCAATGTAAGTATTCATGTGAATAAAAAGAATTAATTAACTTTTGCAAAATCAGGATCTCTTACCATTACTGTTAAGCCAAATAGCCAATCCTTCTTCTTCCCCAGGTGCTTTCTCACAAAAAAGAAGAGTACTTTAGATAATTTTTTACAAATGCTTCCGTAATAAATGGCACCCAATTTACCACTATAAAAGTCTCTTTTCTTCATGATTTTCATATGCAAGGTCCAGCACTTAATAAAGATTTATAAGGAGAGGGAGGAGGAAAAAAAAGCAAAGAAAGCCCCGTGTTTTACACTGCTTATCAGCTACAGGAGTAAGGTAAACAGCCCAAAGGATTCTGCTCTCTCAACCGCAGCATGAGTCGTGTCAGCACTTTGCTAGAGGCTCACCTTTTTCTTCAGGGACGAGAAACCTAACGCTGGCGCTCCGAAGGAAGCTCGCGGCGTGGGGCTAACGGTGGAGACAGGAACCTCTCAGCATTGCCATTATATTGTAATATAATACTAATAATGGCTCTGCCTGCTCCGGCCTGCGTCCTGGGGAAGGACAGGGTGGTTTTGGCCCTGTGGGGAGGCACCCAGCCACATCCTCCCCTGCAAGGCAGCCACAGGCAGTGCAGCCTCACGCTCCAGCGACACAACACCTCATGCTGAGTTTGGGGCAAAGACTCACGAGATTAGTGTCATGAATTTGAAGAGAAAGGGGCCCCATGAGGAACAAAAGCCGAGCAGGGCTGGCACACACGGCCTGAGGGCCAGGCTGCGCTGGGCAAGGCAGCTCCCAAGAGCTGAGGCGCCTCAGGGTGCAGGGCTCCTCTCAGGGGGCCTCTGCGGGGCTCAGCAGCCCCAGTGCTGGACCAGGGACGAGGCTACGGCCCAGCCCGCTCTCCCCACCGGGGCCAGAGCTGCGCCGCCGGGCATCACCACACACCACAGAACAGCCAACATGTCACCCGCCCCCCCGCAGCGCGGCCGGCGGGGTAAAATGGCGGCAGGGCGGGGCGGGGCGGGGCGGGGCTGCGGCCTGGGCGCCGCGCGCGCGCGGGAGGGCGCGGGGCAGGGCCGGACCGCGCCGCACCGGACCGCACCGGACAAGACCGGACTGAGCCGGATCGGGCCGGGCGGCGGCGGCGACATGAAGCTCGTCATCCTGGAGACGTACGCGCAGGCCAGCGAGTGGGCCGCCAAGTACATCCGCAACCGCATCGTGCACTTCAGCCCCGGCCCCGGGAGGTACTTCACGCTGGGGCTCCCCACAGGTGGGTCGCGGGGGGGCCGCGGGGCCCGGCGGCGCCCGGCTTGCAGGCCCCCCCCCCGCCAGCCTGGTCTCCCCGTTTCTCCCCAGGGAGCACCCCGCTGGGCTGCTACAAGAAGCTGATCGAGTACTACCGAAACGGGGACCTCTCCTTTAAATACGTGAAGACTTTCAACATGGACGAATATGTAGGTGAGTCGGGATTTTGTTTCCCCCCCCCCCCCCCGGGGGCATTTTTCTTGGGACAAAATGGATTCAGAGACGCAAAAAAACTTAAGATCGGGTAAAAATTGTGTAAGGGGCCAAAGTCAGCAGGGATAATTTGGAAACCTGTATAAGAAAAACCTGGTATCGCCTTGTCACGTTGGAGACTTTTGCCTTTTACCTTAGCTTGGCTGTTGATCAGCTCAGAGGCACCGTTTTACAACTGTGAGCTGAGATAATGCATAATATTACCTACCACCCTTGTTCTGAGATTGTAAAGGTCACTTTAGCCTCAAGTCTCTTAAAATGACTGATGGTCACCAACAGCAAGTAGTACACGTGAGCTTTACAGTTTGCTGCACCGTTTATTTTCCTGATCTGGGGTAAGATCACCGCATTTCGGTTCGGTGGCGTGGATGGAGCAGTGCAGCCCCTCTCTGGTTAGAAAGGCAGCACCACGTTCTCCAGTTTCCAAGGTGAAAAACGTAAAAGCTAATTATTTGCTAATGCTAATTTCATGCTGGCCTTTAGAAGGGGGTGGACCAAGAAGTTTTTCTGTGAGCAATCCTGATCAAGCTGTTTTAGGGATTAGGCAGTCCAGGTAGTGTGGGTTTATAGCATACAGAAAGATTTCCAAAGGTGGGAAAACATGCAATAAATTAGTTCTCAGTTTTTAAACTGTTCTAACTAATGCTTACTCGGAGGAATGCTGAAAAGGCAGTAACAGATTAGGCATAGCGCATGCCTGCTCTTCTGGAATATCCTTTGTGCATTAATATGAGCACATGCTTTATGGGAACTATTGTGATTGGTTTAATTTTGTTATTTAGAAAAATAAACACAGCTCATGAAAGTTAAGGGTGTAACATATGACAGAGAGAGAAATCAGTACTGTGTAACCAGAACTACTGTAAGGGTGTGCGAGGCATGTGGTTTTACATTATGGGTCATATGCTTTCACTTGTTCTCAGTCCTGTGCATGCTCTCTTTAACAGGTCTCCCAAGGGATCACCCAGAAAGTTATCATTCCTTCATGTGGAATAACTTCTTCAAACATATTGACATCTCAGCAGAAAACACTCATATTTTGGATGGAAATGCAGCTGACTTACAGGCTGAATGTGATGCATTTGAGGATAAAATCAAAGCAGCTGGCGGAATTGAACTCTTTGTTGGAGGTGAAAACGTGAAGGACGAGCAGGTTCTAAACACTTGCAGGAAGCATTACCTTTCGTCTACCAGCTATCTGGTTTAATTTTCTGGAGAGTTCATTTTAAATGCAGTTGAGTGGATTTGCAGTGAAAGCCACCCCTACACCATCTGCCTGTGATGCTCATGAGTGCTGGCAGCCTTGTCCTCCAATATACCACTCCCCCAATTTAAGTATTTTGATCCAGTAAGTGAATTATTTGGAAAATGATAAGCAGGAGAAACAGGCAGGGCCAGAACTGTACCAAATACAAAATGTATTACAATAGCCAGTATTAACAGGGACTGCTAGAAGTTGTATTAGTCTCGAGCCCACAGGAGCTCAACACAATCATTTCCTATCAGCCTGCCTTTAGATTCTGCCATCTATTTTGTTTTATTATTGTCCCAGAGAAATTAAGGAAGAGTCTCTGTTGACTTCAGAGGGGGCTTTTGCTAACACTTCTAGCAGGAGTGTGGTGAATTTGAGTTTGGGCAAAAAAAATTGCAAGTGTGTTTCTCAGTTCTGTGTCTCTTTCTGGAAATCTTGAATGTCCTTTTAATGAGAGTGGCATTGGTTCTGCTTTCTACAATAACTGTTTAAGCCAGTGATCTAGTTCTTACGCTGTCTCTGTCGCAGGTATTGGCCCAGATGGTCACATCGCCTTCAATGAGCCTGGATCAAGTTTGGTATCGAGAACAAGAG
This sequence comes from Dromaius novaehollandiae, assembly GCF_036370855.1. Classification (NCBI taxonomy): domain Eukaryota; kingdom Metazoa; phylum Chordata; class Aves; order Casuariiformes; family Dromaiidae; genus Dromaius; species Dromaius novaehollandiae. The sequence continues at coordinate 21,879,217 of NC_088112.1, read as the reverse complement.
TGAAGACCTTGGCTATGGACACAATATTGGCTAATGCCAGATTCTTTGATGGCGACCTCTCCAAAGTCCCCACGATGGCTTTGACAGTCGGCGTAGGCACTGTCATGGACGCAAGAGAGGTTAGGAGAAAAGCAGTGACTTAATACAAGAGCTCCTGAGTAGGGCTTCATGGAGTATCTAAAGATTATCCAGACTTGGAGCAGTAATGCACCTGCTGGTTCAGGCCAGCCTACATTTTTCCTGCCACAGACAACTAAATGATCCTCCTGTTTCCTTGCATCCTGCAGCACTGCAGAAAGGCTCCTTATCTGTTTTCCATTTTTGCTGTATTAACTTTAACAGGTACTGCAGTACTGTTGGAACTCAGGGAGCTAGGAAGGTTTTGGAGGATGTCCTCAGTTAGGAAGCTCACCTGATTAAATCACTGCAAGAATCACTGGCTAACTTGATACTGTCCCAGCAGATTGTGAAAACTGTGGGATGGTTGAGTCTATACCTTGATTCGTACTTGATAAATCACTGTCTATAGGTGCCTAACAGAACAGCTCAAAGTATCTGGATCATTAGAATGGCCTACCAGGCTGTGATTCAGTTAACAAAAATAAATGCAGTCACAGGGAACAGAAACTGTGTTAAAGGGAAGCGCTTCTGATGACAGACACTTTCCCCCATTAGGGACTGGAGCAAGCTGCCTTAGTTCAGCAGTGTTTGGCGGTGCTCTCGCCAAATGTACCTTCTAGACCCTAACTGCCACTCTTCTGTGTCTCCGAGTCCAGGTGATGATTCTTATCACAGGAGCGCATAAGGCTTTTGCCTTGTACAAAGCCATTGAGGAAGGTGTCAACCACATGTGGACAGTATCTGCTTTCCAGCAACATCCCAACACTGTGTTTGTGTGTGATGAAGACGCCACTCTGGAACTCAAAGTTAAGACAGTGAAATACTTTAAAGGTGAGTGTTTGACCAGGTCAGGCAGATGCTGTATTTAGTTTTGAAGTGGCACGTGCCATTCTGTGTTAAAAATGTTTGTTTAATCAACTCCAAAAAGAGTAAGTTCGTTAATGAGATGTACAGTGATGATAAAAGAGCAAGTATAACGTTCATAACTGTGCATGGAAGCAAAGGAATAAGGATTCTAGTCACATGTAATTTCATTAGCATCCCATGAATGAGGACTTTGCTTTATTATATCTACTTAGTCTTCTTTTTACTTGGTACATTAGGTTTAATGATGGTTCACAATAAGCTTGTGGAACCCTTGTACAGCATGAAGGAAACAGGAGCAGAAAGAAGTCAATCTAAGAAGCCATACAGCGATTAATCTCTTGCTGTTCAGAGTAATGCTAAGCCAACTCTTCTGTTGAAAACCAGCTGTGAAGAAAGGGAATTGCTGCATAAACTCATCTTATATCTGTTCTTAAATTAGGAAAATGATGATGTGCTTGCTTTTCTCCATTAAAAACAGAGATGCCAAACACCTGCCTTAATTAACCAAATGAGGATGGGATCCAACATACTGTGTTGCACAAACCTTCAATGCTAACTTATTCTTTAAAGGTAAAGTCAGTGGAGAATGAGTTGTTTAATCTGTAAAGCAGCTGTAATCATGTGGACAGAAAGCTCCAGAACTTAAATGTAGAGATGGTGTTGCAGAAATCAAACGGGTAATCATTTAGGAACGTATTCCTTGCACTTTGAAAAGTTCATTGTGTCATTCCCCCCTCCCCAGAACACTCCTACTTCATACTCATTTAACATGAGAACTGGGCTTGTTCAGCCTGGAGAAGGAAAGGCTTTGTGGGGGCCTAGTAGCAGCCTGCTTCATAGCTATGAGGAGGCCAGCAAGAAGATAGAGCCAGCACAGTGGGAAAAGGAGGGACATCATGGCATGAGTTGAATCAAGACACGGAAAACATTTTTCCCCATGAGCACAATCAGGCAGTGAGACAGGCTGTCCATCCTTGGAGACTTTCAAGATGGGACCAGATAAAACCTGATCTGACTTCATTGATGAACCCTGCTCAAGCAGGGTGTTGCACTGGAGATCTCCTGAGGTCTCTTCTAACATGAATATTACTAGTAAAAAATGTTCTGGCCTGCCCTTTACCCAGCTCTTGCACAGACATCCCAGAAGCCAGTTTGTGCTCTCTTCTAGCTGGTAGTGCAGGTCTGTGATGCGGGAGCCCCCAGAAGGTGCACAGATTCTGCAACTGCAGTCCCATCCTCTCCTCTCTGCTCATCTTAGCAAAAAGGGAGTCTTCAGACAGCAGTTTATCGCTGTGCTCCTGTGTTAATAATGCAGTACCTGTTAAGGGTTAGTTTATGCATCTATGTAATTTCAGTTATTTGTGGACACAGCCCAAACAAAACCTCATCTGTTCAGTTTCAGCACATAAATTTTTATGATCTGGTGCTTAAACGGTTCTGTGGGAGGGCAAATTTATTCATACTAAGCATAGATGACTTCCACATCTGCTGTTCAGCATGCTGTCATTTGTGTCACTGCAGAGCCTGACGTTCTCTCTCCCCTTCCGTTGCTTTTTACATTGCTACAATTGCTAAATAAGCCTCAAAGGCGACATTTTGCTGCCTCTGAGCTCGGCCTGCGTTTACCTAAGCCCCATACAGTGAGCAAAAGTCTGTACTGGCAAGACACCATCAGTTCTGAAACCTAATTCCTAGCTGTGCTGCAGCAAGGGCTCTCATCAAACGCTATAAAGGCAAGTAAGAGAGGAAACAAACTGGGGGGGGGGGGAATATAATTTGTTTATGCTGAAATTCTATGAACTGTAGGTTTGTAACGTAGCTTTTACAATAAATGCCGTAATTTTTTTCTAAGTAATCACATTGACTGTCTGCCCCTCAGTCTGAACATACGGGTGAGACTTGGAACAGTTTATGTGGCTGAATGGGATTCCAACAGCATCTTTCAACAGCAAGTACAGCCTAAAACAATGAGAGACTTACCATTGTGCACAAGGTATTTCTACTGTCTAGAACGAAGGCAGTTTGGTAAAAATAGGTACTGCTGCTCCTTACTCCAAGAGCTCCCTTCCACACTTTCCTTCCCTCCAATGTTTGCTTAGCAGGCAGCTGCGTCAGCTCATGCTCAGTTTGGAAATGCCGTAGCCTGTTACTGGCAGTGAAGACAATCTCAGCCAGCCTTCTGCCCATGCCTCTGTCCTACCCCAGCTCCTGCCTTCTCCAAACCCGCAGAAACAGTGCCTTAGGTTTATATCCCTTCCTGCTAGCAGTTGATGCCTTGCCATTCATCTCCCAAACATAAGCACTGTCCCTCCTGCTGGACTATACCATCCTTTTGCATGCGCACCACGTGAGTAACGGGCACTTGTCACAGAAATGCTGATGTGATACAACTTTTGAAAATGAATGGATGCTGTAAGAAGGGCTAGCAGCAGCCAGTTGGTCAAGGCATCTGCTGCTCACGTGAGCGCTGGACAGAGGTGTTGCCAGGTCGAGGGTGAAGGCAGGGGCAAGCTTGCACTTCCCCAGGGCTTGATGCAGCAGAACTGTCACCCTCAGGCAGGCGGTGGAGAGTACTAAGATCAGCTAGAAAACAGGCACCCCAGATACAGCTCACCCTTCTCACCTCTGCACATCGCAGCAACTCACAAAGTACTCATGCTTGCAGTGTGTCCCAATCCAATATCGGGAGGGTTTCGTTACGATCCCAAGGACGAGATTAAGACGCTAAAACCGGTCAAATATCGTACAACCTTTTAACTTTATTTTCCACAGAGTGGGGAGAAAAGGTGGGGGGAGAAGGTGAAGGGGAGGAAAGAGAGAAAGAAAGAGAGAGAAATGGGGGAGAGAGAAAGAGATATCACCACCCGTGGATCCAGCGGCGTCCCGTTGGTCCTCTTCACCCTGGGTGTAAATTTTAGCGATGCGCGTGCAGTAATTACAACTCGAGCAGGGTCCGACCCTAGGTTCCCGCTGAAAAGTTTGGAGCCAAATCAAGGCAAATTAAATAAATAAATTGTAATGACACGCGTGCAGTAGTTACAGCTCGAGTTGGGTGCCTCCGAAGAGGGACCCTGAACAAAGAAATCCCTGGGCAATTATAGCTTTTTTCAAATTAAGTTTCCCTCCCCTCATGCGGCAGTTCAGACCAATAGTAATCTTTGGGTCTGGGGTCTCCTGCTCCCTTATTGGGTCTCATCATTGTTATCTTTACTCTGCCCTTCTTTCTCAGGGCCTTGACAAACAGGTGTTGTTCCAGCAATTAACACTTACAGTGTTATCTTCCAAGGTCCTGATGAAGAGGATACAATCCAGACCCCCCTAATTAACACTGTTTCAGCAGTGAGGGGAGGCTTTGTTTCTCAGGGTCCTGGCGCCCAAGCAGGCCTTATTTCAAAGCCTTGACATCCTCCCTCCCGGAGTGTGACGCATAGGAATGCAAACTGCTGGTAACTCCCTTATCTTTCCAGTCTGCACCAGCTCTGGGGCCCTTTCTCACTGAACTAGGGAGTGCGGCCTAAGGCTTCAGCAAATTTAGCTACTCATGCTAAGCAACTTTTATAAAAGTTGTGCTAAGCGGCAGTATTTTGCAGTCCAGGTCCCAAAGTCTCTGCCCGATCATGGTCCGGTTCAGCGCAGGCTCGGTGTGTCCCGAATGGTCGCAGGGAGACCATTTCAGGGGTCGCAGCAGCTCAGTCCTGTTTCCGCTGGGAACAGATGGCTTGTTTGGGGTTTTGGTTTGCTTGCACCTTATGTACCAAGAAATGTTTAAGGCAAAAGTTCACTCATCTGTCCGCCACACAGTGCTCGCAGCCAGGGCCCACTTACACATCTGCAAATCACCTTTTCCCCAAAACCGTCAAATGCACTACTTCCATGGATGAGGAGGCTTGCCACAAAACACATGCTACAATTCTTCCCTGCCAGGTGGTAGCCATTTGATTAAAAAAATCGTCTTTAAATGAGAGCAAAGGAGGTCACAGCTGTAGCCTTTTACCACCATTGTAAATAAACTGACAAATACTCTGTTCATGCACACAAATGGAGAGGGTACATTTTCAAGTATGAAAAAGGAAGACAAAGTGGCATTTTTATGGAAGAAAAGTATACTTTGAGGAAAGAGCCCTGCACTGCATTACCAGAGTTGCCTACCTTGCGCGCTCTGTCCATGAAGACAGGTTCTGGCTTCAGCTGTACCACCTTTGCAACAGAAGCTGACTGTCCTCAGAGTACAGTTACCTGCTCACCACCTCTTAGAGGATCTGCCCTCCTCTGCCTCACTGCAGAATTCTGGAGCTCCATGCTGGGAGTCCTGAGTGCCCAGGGCTCATAAGCACGGTGGTAGCTGGGTCACCATTCCTCTTCTCTCTGTACGTTCTTGGTAGCAGCAGTAGGTCATTGGGGCATCTCAAAATATTTTACTATAGAACTTGTAGCTCTGGCAGAGATCCCTGCCACAGCTTTTCATCCCATCATACCCTCCAGCCTGTAGGCCCTTCCCTCAGCCCACCGTTGTCCTTGTAGGACCTGCATAGCCTCCCAGGTGCTTGGGAGATCCGGCATCTCTGCCATCCTCCAGGCATGAGGACAGGATTTAAACACGTACTTCCCCTTGTGACAAACATTCCCTGTCTCCCCACATTTACAGTTTGGCAGGAAAAATCCTGCACATGTGCACTACAAGTGACCACCACCCAGAAGCAGAACAGAGCTCTGTGCCACACAATGACCTTCTGTACTTTAATATAACGTCATAATGAAGACAAACAGGGAGACGACCATGTTTGCTGTCTTAAAGTGAATTTAGTGCATGTGAAAGGTGCAGGAAATACAAGTTAAACCACACACAATGTAGACTTTCCCTCCACACTGTCCTCCAGCCTACAACTAGACAAAGGACCACCTCTATGTACCAGAAGGAATCTGCTGCCAAGATCCACTCTTACTGATCTTTTGTCTTTCTTTTTATCACTGCCAGTTCTAATGCCAGTAGACACTTTTGTCCTCTGGGAAAGGAACTAAATCAACACTCATTTTGACCAGATATCCGAGTAGAAATTTATTTACTATCAATCAAAAGTGGGCGAGAAGTGTTCACCTTGAGTGTCTGAAGAGTTTTCAAGCTCCTGAGTTATCCAGACCCTGCTTTTTCTTGTTCTCAACACAGTACATGCAGTTTTAATTTTTAAACAAGTTTTTAGACCATTCTGCAGGTGGAAAAATTTCTTTAAAAAAAAAAAAAAAAAAGTGGTTCCCTCCAATAATTAATTTCATGCTCACAAAACTACTTATTGAGCTCCTAGGGGAAAGGATTTGTGGTTTTTTGACACATTCTGAAGGGCAAGAACAGTGAAAATAATGAATCTAGTCCAGAAGCAGAACTATCTACTAATCAAATTCCATAGATGAAGACTTGGTAAGAAATCGGTTACTTCACCATCCGAGAAGCAAGAAAAGGTGATTTTCAGTATCTTGAAGAAATCAAGTTAATCTTGACTGCATATCCATAAAAATGTGTTTCACGATTTGAGATTCATTCTTTTTATTCTCTCACTGGCCACAGACTCTATTCATCGCTTTAGCACTCCTCACTGTCAAAATTAAGAGAGGCAATATAGTTAGTATGACAGCAACATTGAGATCAGTCACCAAACTGAGTCAGATGTCAGGAAACAGCTGTTGGTCATATTCTGCAACACCATTCAGTAAATGACCCAGGCACTAGAGCCAGCAAAAAGGGGGTTAGGGATAACCAACTTTACCATCATTGTTGAAAGTATCAGTGCCAGAGCAATGAGCTGTTTTTCAAAGGAACAGGTGAGGAAATGCTATAGAAGCAACAGGCTCAAATGCTGAATACAGAAGAACCTTCTGTGTTGTTTCGGTAAGCTTTCCTTGTCCAAGCAGCATCACTATAAAGCTCCAGAAAGAACATTACAGCTATAATACAACTGCCCCAAAAAGCACATGGGTAAAAGTCAAGATCCCTGAAAGGCCACTCTCCCTGGAGGAAACCCTAAAATATTTCTATGATTTGGCAAGTTAACTTTTTTTTCAAAAAAGGGGCACCTCTTGGTACACTTTTTTCAGTAATTTTTAAACTTCTGGCTGGTCGTATTTCTCTTTATCATTAGACATGCTTATTAGGGCCTTAAGTCACCACTGGATGGGCAAAATGATCTCCTTTGGTCCTGACAGCAGCCTCTGAAGAGCTGTGAGAGTATCCTGCAGTGCAAAGTAGTATCATTCGTTTATCATATTAACGGAACTGAAAAGCAAAAAAAACTTGACAAAAAAATGGACAGCATCTGTGTCTGGTTTCTTCAGCTTTTGTTGCTAGAGAAGAGTTACTAGTCTTCATCTTCAGCATCCCAGAACTCACCATCGATGTGCATAGCTTGAAACAATCTGCAAAACAGATGAGAATTTACATCAGGATCTGGGAAAAATGAATCTTAATGAGACATACAGAAATGAGAAATACATGAAGTATACACGAAATATAGAAGTGGCAGGTTCCAGAATTTGTGCACGTCATTAAATACTCCTGCTGCAACCCTCAGTCGATTAAAATATTTTGTGCTTCTACAGTATGTTACATCAGAAGGCCTAACAACATCTTATGAACACGTCTGAAAAGAACCTTTTAAATATTAATAGTCCAAGCTGTATTAAAAAGCACCTAGCATTCTGCCACTCCTAGTTGGTAATTACGCAGTATATAATCAGCAACCAAGCCTGCCTGCTCCAAACAGCTTATGATCAGATGGTATGGAGCTGGGTAACCCACTACAAAAATATAATCAGAGGGAACAAAAGTAAATGTTAAACATGCGGGCTTACTTAAAAGAGAGAGGCTCAGTGAAACTGAAAGGAAAAAGAACAGCAGGAGACACTGGAAGAAAAGGAGAAAGGAAAATGGGGTAGGAAATGGAAGTGAAAAAACTACTGTTGAGAGAAAAAGAGAATCTTGAAGAGGGCCAAGAACAAGAAAAAAATCCTGTCAGCCTTATTTAAAGTTCTGTGAATGCAGAAACTTCTCCCATTTAACACACAGGAAACCAAGGCAGAGAAAGGTGCTGAGGGGGAGGTGTCTGTGGGTGCTGACAAGTTGTATTTAACTCAAGGAAAAAAAAGAAAAAGTCGAAGTTCTGACTGCTATGCCTTCCCACCAGAAGAGCCTACTTCGGTCCTAGATACGACAGGTACAACGTGCCCTTGCTAAAGTTTGAAAGAATCAATTAGGACTAAATCAAGACTGGTTTAGTTCCTAGCTGAATTGTAAAACGCATGTGGCTACAACATCTATATTGTGGGGCATCCCGTCCACCAGAAAGCAGAATGAGATAGTCTTTGTTACACTATAGCATATTTAATGATGTTTACTTTTGCACATAATTTTCCACAAAAGTTGCTCCACAATTCTTCATTTTTTCTATAAACTATCAAGCCTGAACAGATCCACCTCTATTAAAAAAAGAACAGAATAAGCAAGGGAGTATTGCACAAGGCACTGGTATTTTAGATTTTGTATTCAGACACCTGTATATTATGGTGATGGACACATGACACAATGGAATACGTTTGCAAAAAAAATTCCCTGATCGTATTTGACCTCTTCAGAAAGAAAGAACTCAGCGAAGCAAGGTCTGAGGCTACCGTTATTACGGCGCTCTGCTCTGCCTGCCCTTTCATTTGTCCAGCCAGCAGCAACATCCTTTGTCTCTACACATACCCCTAAATGTTGATGATGCAAGCCTTCAGGGTTACGGCTTTCTAGAAGCAGCCTTCTTACCCAGATCCTTGGGTTGCATTATCATTTATCTGAGCACCTTCAAGAAAATACAGACTGTCTCCCAGACAGAGGCAGAAAATAAAGCATTGGGAATAGGCCCTGAAGACTTCTGCAGAAAATTAAAACAGAAGTCCTTAAAGAGCAAAAACGTATCCCAAATCACTCCTGATTTTTTTTTCCAGCTCGTTAAAAGTGTAAATATTTTTGAGAGAAGAAACCGTATCTTAAACTGTACAGCTACGTATTTCAAACTATGAATAATCTGGGAGAGACTACGAAAAAAATATACCTAAGTGGTATTGCACTGAAAAAAAACACGTGTAAATACATACCGATTAAAGCATGGGGAAGATGGATCATTGAAGTGCCTATACGGGTTCACCCTTGACAAAGAACCCATACAAATCCAGCAGAAATACTGCATGCAGCCAGTACACGTCATTTTGTTACAACCATCTAGTTTCTGGCAGGGAAGGAAACAAGAAATAGCAATAAAAATAAACCTTACCCCATCAATCTTAAGACCTGGCTGTGTATGATACCTGTCCTCAAGAATCTTAAGACCTGGCTGTGTATGATACCTGTCCTCAAGATGTATCAACTAGTGATTAAATCCTACCAGTGATATTTTTTCCACTGTTAGTGAACTCTGAGCCAGAATCACAGAATTGTAATTTGGTTGTCTTACTAAAAATATTGGACATTACTATTTTTCTAAAGCTAGTTTTATTTACTAGAGGTACCAGAGATTGACATTTCAGAAACTGGAAGTAGTCACATATAAATAGTGTATTTAACAATTAAAATGTAGCAGAGTGAAACACATGGAAAACAAAGGGATTCACAGAGATCCAGTGTCAGCCTGGATCTTGTTTGTACTGGAGTTTGAACAATATCAGTTGCTATATTTACTCAGGTCCCTGAGCTCTAGAAACATTACCTCCTTCTCTATATAAAGCAGACAAAAATGCAAAGTTCTCTTGTCAATTGCTAGAAATTTACCTTCCCTGGCTAACTTGGAGTCTACAGAGTCTACAAATAAATCTCTGTTCTGGCCTAAATACAGAGCTGACTTAACAATGTATGTTAGTTTCTGTTAAGAATCACTACGATTCTCCAGATTTTCCCCACCATGCTCACCTCTATATGAGTACCACAGCAAGGACAAGACTTTGAGTTCTTTTCTAGCCATTCTTTACTTTCCATTTCCTCAAGGGCTTTCTGAATCACTCTTTTGCCATAACGCTGTTCCAAAAATCTTTTAGTTGCTTCATCTGCTTCTAGATATTCGTTACGTAAATCAATCAATTTCTCTAGGGAGTAAAACAAAGAAACAGCTTCTGAGCTATACTCTATAAAGAAATCCAGCTAATAACAGCATAAAGTGCTCTCAAAGGAAACTAACATCATTAATTAAAAAGCAAATAAATAAATAAATGAGAATTAATATTAACCCCCGTCAGTAGTTTTACACGCTTTCATTATAACAGCATGAGAACAGTCAATGAAATTAGAACAAGTCTACAATGTAAAATTAACTGAAAAAAAAGAAATACTTTTTCCAAACACATTTAATGAAACACATGATGTTGAGATCAAAGATTTAGCAAGGCATCCACTTGATGCAATATCGCCCCTGACAGTAGCCAAAAGTGCATTCACAGAAAAAGGTATTAAAAAAAGAGCCTGTATTATATTATTCTTCCCCTGCTATGGCCTCTCAGAATGTAGCAATCAGCAATTTAGGGACCTCCTGAACTATGGAGTGGCATCCAAGCCATTCTGTTAATTGCCAACAACAGACCTATCCCCAGCGAATGTGTCTAATCCTTTACAAAGCTCTCATGGCAATGAGTTTCACTGTTTAACTTCTGACTTTGTCTTTTTCACACAGCACTTGATTGCTTCTTGATCCATCTCTGAAATATGATGACTCACCTGCAGTGACTTTACACGGAGACACTCCATGGTAAGTCATTTTACAGACAGTACAAAAAGCGTAGTTGCAACAGGAACATATGCCCATGGTACAGCCTGGTTCTTGCATGACTGGTGTCTGACAGCCTGGACGAGGGCAATACACGACATCTGCCATCAAGTCCAGGCTAGACTGCAGAAGCAGGCGGTCATAACGTGCAAACAACTGCTCTCCAACCAACTCTTTAACCTAAACAAAGAGCAAAGCAAGATTACGAGCATCTGAAATTCAGAGTCTGCTAGCTACAGCAAAAAACAGTAAATCAGTGAAAAAACACCTACAGCTGGGATGAATCCACTTTACATTCTCCAACAGATCATGAAATTATTCCTAGAAATGCTACCTTAATAATTACATAATCATTTTAAAATACTGTAAAGACTTATTAGCAATGCAAATCACTGGCACAGGCCCTGCAGAGTTCAAATGAAAAACAAGCAGTGTCAAGTGCAATGGGACATTAATTCAGCCCTCTAATCAGTGCCAATACTAATGCAGCAGGCAAAACTGGTGCCATGTGATCCCATTTCAACTCAGATGCCTCTGTGAGGCTCAGAATACAAGAAAACTTTCCCCTGCTATATTCGCAGTGCTCACCGTTAAAAGCCACACATCGCGTCCCGTAACTATTGTTAAGTTAGCAGAACTCTACCATCCCTGCTTGCACACTTCTATTACCTGGCCAGGAGTAGCCACAGAAGAACACTTTGGTTCTGGACAGTTGAGACAGTGGACCTGACCATCCCTGATCTGTATTTCAAAGTAGTCCTTCAAGCAGGCCTTGCAGTACACGTGGCTGCACTCAGTGAAGTACATACAGTCACTGCCCAGCTTCTCACAGAAGCAGATATTGCACAAGTACATCTTACTGTTAAAGCATTTCCTCTTCTGAGCCTGATCAAAGTCCAAGATTTCCCTAATCAGACTTGACAAAGATTCCACGTCCTGTACAGCTCTTTCATCAATGTTATCTCCCTCAGCTGCCACAGAGCCTGCTGCACCACCACAATCCTTCTCAGCATCTACAGGAACCAAAGGTGTCCTACTTTGCCCATTTCCTTGATGGCACATCTTTAGCTCATACGGGGAGGAAATATTCAGGTAACTCAGTGTTTCCTCCTTCAAAAACTGCATCCAGGCAAACAAGACCACACAGCCTCGATTCTCTTCCCAGACGTTGTCTAAATGCTTGCAAAGAGCACTGAGCTAGAAAAGGAAAAACAGTTCCAGATTTCAGTAAGTTCCGACTTAACGTATTACAGTTTTCCTCTCCCATAGTCCACCTTAATGCAAATTTAGATTTCAAGTTTTATAATGTGTGCATACATACACACACACACATATGTTTAAATGTATTAAAAATACATATAAAAGTGATAAGAATAATTCTCATAGATAAAAGCTTTAATTCCTCAGAATGGCAAGGAAATAAAAACAGATAGGAAGCAAAAGAGCCAATTAAAATAGAGAAGTAATTTTGTTTCTTTTAATTTTCCTTTCATCTACTACACTTACAATTACCAGAGTACTGTTAATTATGAACATTTTCATGATCACAAAAGCTACGTTACAAATATTTTGCAAACCTGGGCTTGGGAGAGCCATTTGCCACTGAGGGTAAACACAGGTGGGGAGGTTGATGGGTAATCTGGTGGGAGTTCAAAATTCAGCACAAGTGGAGGCAAAAAGCAAACTGTGTATTCAAACCCATTGTTCTGGACGCTTTCTGTGGAATTGCCTGAATCAAAGACAATTGTGACAATTTGAGAAATAACAAGAAAATGAAACTCAATGAACTGTAACTGTTTACAACTGTATCCAAGACATCTCTTTTCATTTGATAAATCTCTGGTTTTAAGATGTTTCATTCTGCCCTAAACAACTTAACTGCTCAGTGCAGTAACATTTTCTGGGGTTGCATGCATATGGTTAAATCAGTGAATACCAATACTGTGATACCTCAGATCATCCACAAACCAGTAACCCAGAGAGACATAGCCTCACGGAAAAAAAAAAGTGAACTTAATTATTCCAAAGAAATACTATTATTCAGCTCTAATTTTAAAGTTTAATAAAGAGGTTATATGCCTGAGGATGAAACAGCCCATTCAGATTTAAAAGCTAACAATATCACAAGTACAAGACAAGGTCAGCCATGGTTTTGTCTTAATTGAGGATGCTACAGGTTGCTAAAGCAGTGACCTCTGAACAGATACCAGAAAATTAGCTTACAAAAAGCTAATTTCAGGATAACAAAAAATATCTCAACTCACCACTCACAAAAATTTTGAAGTTTTGGGGCAACTCCAAACAAATTCTTGTTTCTCCTCCTTGGGCAGACTCTGCTCTCTTAAATTCATCTTCATCATAAATGCTAGCCAAAGCTAGCAGCTCATCCTCCTGAGCTTCTTTATCTTCTGAAGACATCTAAGTTTTCTGTGGAGTTAACACCACTCTACAAGATCAGCTGGGTTAAAATATCTTGTTCAAATCATCCATTTGGAATATATATTTTATACTATTAAAATAAGACTTAGAAAACAAAGCAACTGATATCAAAACAATGCAAAATATAATTAAGCTTTTTTTTTTTTTTACAGGTTGAATAAAAATGTTAATAGCTTTGTAAATATAAAACACCTCAGCAGAACACTGAAAATTAAAAAGCAATCTTTTCTGTAACAGTGGCAAAAGACAACTGTAAGAAAATAGAAGAAATATACTAATGGCAAAAATGATACAGTGACATTTCATTAGCATTTGAAAAGGAAAACAGGATGAAAGACCAGAGAAACAAATTAGTATCTCTCAGCAAATGTTCTAGAAAGACACATTTATGATTAAAATTATTCAAAATAACAAGTTTTGACCTTCAGGCATGCATCTTGCAGATGCATTCCTATACCATTTAGGTTTCAGGCTTAGGAAGAAAAAAATCTTTAATTACCTTTTTATTTACTACTGCCCAGTGACAAGCACAGCCACGTTAGTAGAGCCAGAGCAGAGACCCTGATCATTCCTCTGGGAGAACTGGAGGTCATAAACTTTTCCTACTAGAAGACAAGAAATACGTAGACTTTGTTGTCAAAGCGTACATGGTGACGACCCCAGGATTTATGAGCTGCCTGTAGCCAAACAAGCAAACAGACAAGAATTCAGAGGGATTAAAATCCTCTCAGTATTTCCACATGAACGCTAATAAACAAACATCCAGTTTGAGCAGGTAAACTCAGCGATCCACAACAATTTTTATAGCTTTAACAGCAGTAGTTTATTTATACACAGAAGTGCTGATTGCTGCAGTTCTAGCTTTTACGGCTCGCGAGCCTAAGGGCCCCACCGAAGATAAGGGAATCCTATGCTTCTGCCCCCGCCCCCCTTCGGGCAAGTTATTCAGTGCTAAACAGCAAAGAAGAGGGAGCTCATCCAAGCAAGGGCAGAGAGGAAGAAGAAAAATGCAAAAAAAGGTGGAGGGAGTTAAAGAAAAAAAGTAAACACTCAGGCTAAGCTCCCACACGCAAGGAAGCTGCAGGAGAACTGCGCGTATCCTTGTCATTCCCCCCTCATCACGCTGGCGGATCGGGGTAACGCCACACAACCGCCTCGCTTCGCTGCCGCGCAGATAACGCACAAAAGCCAGGGCCTCGCAGAGCCCCGGGGGCCGCGGCGCCGGCAGCCGCCCACGCGCAGCTCCCCAGGCCGCGGCGCGGTCACCCCGCGCCTCAGCACCGCCCCAGGCCCGGCCCCGCAACCCGCCCGCGGCTCCTGCCGCTCGGGAGGCCCCGCGCGCAGCCCCACGGGGCCGGGGGGGTCGCACGGCCTCCCGCGCGCCGCGGTTACCTCCGCCGCGCCCCTGAGGGAGGCCGAGGCCGAGGCCGGGCTCAGCCGCCAGCGGGGAGCGAGGCTGCGCGGAGACGGCAGCCCCGGTGCGGCCGCGCTGCCCCGGCCACTCCGCTCCGCTCCGCCCCGGCGCGGCACCGCCTCCCCCGGCCGTCGCCGCCCTCCCGCAGCGCGGCGCCGCCGCCGCCAGCGCCCCTGCCGGCCGGGAGGGGCCGCAGCGCCCGAGGGGGGCGGGGCCGGCCCGGCCCTAACGGTCATAACGGCCCTAACGGCCGCCGGGCGGCGCCGCGGCGGCCGAAGGCTCCTCGCTCCCGCTCCTTCCCTCAGACTGAGCTCCAGGACTGCCGCTGCCGTCGCGCTTCCTTTCGTGAGCACCGCTTCCTTTTTTTGGTCAGAGCAAGGCGCTGTTTAAGCACATTTCACCACGGCTCAGCCTGGGTTTCACAGCTGTGTGGGGTTTTTTTTTTTTTAAATACAATTTTCTCCCTGAAAAGCAGCTCAAAAAAGAAGAAATAGTACCCTTTTCCTCTTTCTCTGCAGGTGGAAGGCATTAAAAACACAGACGTGAAAAAGAGTCATAGCCTGCTTTTATTCTTCAACTCTGAGTAAGCTGCTTTATAGCTTTTAAACAATGCTAAGATTTAGACCTACGCCAAACTGCCTAAGGGAAGGGAGAAGGAGGCAGCATTGTTGTTACAGAAGGGGAAGATCAGAAATGCTTAAATGGCAACTTTAACTGAAACAGCCTCACTGCAGCAAAACCATTTCCCTGCTCAAGGAGGATCAAGGCAGGATGAAGAATGTCCCAAACGTAAGTACTTAAAAGTGTATGTTCAGACAGCTTTGCAGTGTTCAAGGTTTGCAAACTAGGAGCACAAAGTTCAACTATGCTACCACACCGGTAAGCTTAGCAAGTCCAATAGAGCTCACAGATACTGGGGAAAAAGGGCTGCTTCTGTAAAAATAGATCTGAATAGACTTCTGCAGCACTCACCTTCACTCTTGGCAGCAAGAAAAGTCTTCCTGCTGGGGGAAAACGAGCGGTTCTAGCAGAGCTATACATCTTTGTACCTTCAATAGCAGAAGGACAAAGCTCTTCACCTACCCCAACACAAGTTTCTCTTCATTATAATCAACAGTTTAAAAAGGTAATCCAGTAGAATCCAGTGCATTTATTTCTTGCAATATCTGAATGGGTGTTTCAGCTTTGGATTTGAACACATACAAATTAATGTTTGCAAGTTTAATGACAATCAATACTAGAAGCAAATCACTGTATAAAGCTCATAGAAAAATGCCAAATTTGTCATTTTTTTTGTTGTTGTTGGAAAAGTATTCAGCATTCCAAATGAAGGCCTCATGGAAGCAAACATAACCCTCCCCTTAAAAAAAGTTAGGAACTAGTCAGAATCATCCATCAGTGTAGGCAGCTGGGATACAAGTCTTCATTCTTTCTACAACAGCTATTTTAACTAGAGACAAGGAGTTTACATGGTCTGATTAGCTGGGAAGTTTGCCAGGAATAAACACTTTCATATCTAAGAGCACATTCATAGTCTGATCTGTAAAAGTATACAGTCACTATTCTACATATCAGATAACAGAATGTGATTTTGGGCTCACTATCCATGATGTGAGGAGACCAGCTAATGAATAAATGTATTGATAATACTACATATTACTTTGCATACCTTGTGTAACAATTCATTGCTCAAGTGCAGATAAAATATTAGGTCCAGGTCAAAATAAATCTGAAGTAGTGTGTTAAGAAAGCAAGGGCTAGATTAAGATAAGCAAATGAAAGACTATGTTCCAGGCTCTAGAAAGAGCAACTGCTCTCCCTCATTATCTCCTCACTCCCTTAATATTAATGGACACTATGAACACTGTTGCTATAATCCACAAGAGAAAGTGAATGAAACAACTCTGTGGCAAGTTAGACTTTATAAGGTTTTTGCTGTCTCACTTCTTTAGAACAAGACTGACTCAGCATGAATATGGTTAAAAACAGATCAGCTTATGGCTGTTTCTGTAAGTCTAGTAAGAATACCAGAAAGTTCTAAATACAATCATTATGGCAAGAGATACAACTTATTTGACCAAGTAGTTAGCTACTTAAGTGTTCTGACAATGACCAAGCCTCTCCAGAAACTATTGAGAGCCCTGTGGTATTCACTGGCTTCAATTTGTATTCAGAACATACAAAGTTGACAACTTAAAGCTTTATTGTAGTTTGCAGTAATATAAACAAGTTCTGAAATTTAGTCAATGTCCATTTCAGGAAGCTTCTTTTCCGTAGCTGTCGGGGCAGCTGCAGCAGTGCTCTCTTCAGCAGTCTGGGACCCACTGTCAGCATCTCCCTGGCCTTCTACTGGTCCATTCAGTTCAGCTGGTTTCTGCTCCTCCTCCTTTGGGAGTTCAACCTTGGGTTTTGGTTTTGTGACTATAGGATTACAAATACTGGCCAATTCCTAAAAAAACACAGGAACAAAAGTATTAGAAATGTTTCATCTGTTAGCAGTTGTAATTTAACCTATTGATCATATTAGCTTTTGACTATATTAGCTGGAGGTTCCAAGCTGAGAGTTGATGTTCCACCAATACATGTTTAACAGATAAATACCCAAACACTGCTCTTCTACTACCAATTTGTCACCTCACACCACAAGCAGCTAGATTGTGAAATGGACAGACTCTCAGAAATGCAGTGAAATGAATATGTAGAAAGACTTACTTTAATCTTAGCTTGTATATCTTTAGCTTTTATAACTGGGTCCAAAGAAAGACTTCTCTTGTTTTGAAGATTGAGTTTGTTATTCATCCACTCCATAGCTTCATTTGCACTCTTCTCCACTTTTGCTACATCTGCTTCATCTAGATGGTCATACTGTTCATCCTGAAACAGCCAAATTAGTAGTAGCTGTGTAAATATTTTGAATACCTAAACTGCTTATTTCTCCATTCAAACTTTTAGCTTCAAAATACTAGAAACAGCAGTTCCGTTTACCCAGAAGGCTATTTTAGTTAGCAGAGCAGTTAAGCGGGTCTCCCACAGCTCTGCAATGAGACAAAGAACTGAAGTTCTACTGCTGCAGTCATTTTCCCTCCATGAGGGAATCAAGATCTGATTAAATGCAGACTGTCAGATTTTCAAACTAACATCCATTTCTGAAAATACGGTAAAGACTGAGAATTGAGCAACTAACCAGGAGGTTGCCACCAGCCTTCTGTTGAAAGGAGCTTACTTAAAATCCAAAATAGGTTTGCAACAATTCCTTGCATTTGCTAGAAATTAAGTGTGGAAATACCTTTGCTTTAAATGCATGAACAGTTTTCATGTACTGTTGAATTTGCTTCCCCAAGTCCTCAAATGCTTTTGGTCTTTCTTCTGATTCTTGAAATCTTGCCTGAATAGGTTGACCCAGAGTCTGAAACAAAAATATAACAGATACTAAAAACAGCCAGCATCATAACATGCTGCTGCAAGTTCTGACAGTATAGATGAGCATTTCCAAGCTGCTTTGAAGTTGTACTCTTCCCTCCCCTTACAGGAAAACGGTCTCACTCTCCCTCAACCTGCTTTGTATTGCTACAAGCTTATTGGAAATTTGTTCCTTACATGCTTAATAAGCAGGTTAATTAGTTTATCAGCGCTAATCTGAAACAGCAACACATAAGCTAGCTCCCCACTTGAATGAAGCACTCTAGAGTCAGTAAATTCCTACAGGAAACATAACCACTTACCTTCAATTCTGTTAATTTATCAATGTAAATTTGTTTGGGTTGGTCTTCACCATCTTCGTAAAGCCAATTTTCTGTATCTTCCAGCTTCAGTGTGAAACTACTTCTATCCTGAAGCAATCCATACAAGATAAATACTTAAGTGAGAATTTATTAGATGGTATTAAATGATGCTTGGACTCTTACAAAGAGTTACATTTTTAGAGTGTGAAGAACCTTCTGCTTTTAATGACAAAAAAGCATTTAAGACAGAACAATGTCTTTCAGTCTAGCTTACTGGGAAACCTGGCCTAAGGAAGAGCCAGCTACGACACGGAGTCTTCAAAATAGGCTTTTTTCAGACAGTACAAGTTTACTTTACTGCTTTGCCTGTTTGCCTCATTACTATATGAGCAAGTCTGAGGACAGAGTGAAACTTCTCTTTAGCAAAGGTGCCAGGAATCTCACTTCACCTGTCCTAACTTAGCTCTGACATAGGTATCTAGGCACCATAGATACCTTGCTGGCAAAGTTCCTATAGTCAGTGGAGCCTCTCTAGCCAGAGATTTTGATTCATCTAATTAAATGTAGTCATCTACCTTAGGATGATATTAGTTACACACCAAGTTCATCCAGTACTCCAGGGAAAGCTAATTACTAATAGTAAGGGACCTTCCTTGTTCAGATACAGTTGCTCACATCTAGTCAGATGAATCCCACCTAGTATTTTCCTAAGTTGGGTTATTCTTTGAATTTTATCATAAACCATTCTAAGTACTGACAAAGTGGCAAAGTGAAATAGGTTGCCTCAAAATGATTGCTCAAGTGCTCAGTCTGTTTCAGTGTGAGAACATGCTCTGATAACAACTGCAGTTGCTGCAACTGTTTTGGGAAAAGAACAAACTCGCAATGTATCCTGAATACCATCCAATTTTTACATAGTCCACATTTGGAAGGTTGTCTTCATAGCCACATAGGTTAAAAAGATATTTCTTCAAATTTTAATATTAAAGTCTGAAAATAATTACAATTAAGCATTTGAGAAACATCTGGCAGGTCAAAGGACCACTAAAATAAGACTATTTGTTGCAACAGAAGTATTAGAAGACAATCAAGCTAATAATACTTACATCTTCACTTACGAATTTCTCATAAATACTGCAGAGTTTGTCTCTCATATCATACACATACTCCTCCACTGCATTCTTGGCATCATTCCTCTCCTTCTCTAGCTTATCCTGCATTATCATTTTACCCTGTGAACAAGTTCTCTAATTAGTCAGCTTGAAAGGTAATAGTTTAATATTTGTTACCAAGATACCTGGTACCTGATACCTTAGCTAAAGCTTAAATTTGGCTTAAGATTTTGAAATAGAGTGGTTTAGAGAACTGTTCTAAACAGAACATGAGTAGAAGTTAATTTCAGTTTACTATTGGTGAAACATAGTAAAGGCCTATCTGCCCCAGCTGAGGTAATCATCCACCATAGTCATAGTGGCCACCAGGCAGCTCATAACTGCAACTGATTTTGGAAATAATCACCCTGTTAACTAGCTTTCCTGTGTTCTGCAGCTGCAAAACACACCTTCAATAAAAAGTTACAGCATTCACTTAACAGGATAATACATTTGACCTCAGTGGGACACTGTTGTCCACCTTGGAGGAAAAAATTGCTTGCTTTTCCTTTCCATGCTTCCTTGCCCACCCTTGACCATTAACCATGCTTAATGAACAGCAAAATTTCTGGAGCTCTCCTAGTGCCATTTCTGGCTTAGGCAAACAGAGCATAAGTTTACCTCATTCTCAATGAATAAGTTCAGCATGTCTTTCCCTATCTGCCACACCAATTGATTCTCAATGGGAAGGTCCACTGTAGTAGTCTTTACTTTAGCCTTCTTGGCTTGAGGTGGTTGATCCACTTTCTTGTCTTTTGAATCAGCCTGAGAAGTCTGCATTAAGGAAATATATTCACAGTAAAAACAGCATCACCAGTCAGTTCAAGCTGAGTATTCAAGACTGATAAGGGAAGTATTAGTGAACTAGTGCACTGGTTCTTATGTCAACAGCATTACTATATACCACCATTCTGACACCAAGCTGCCAAAAAGGGCAGGAAGATGTGCCTCTTCTGGCCTTTTCTGAGCACATTTGCTATATTCATGGGGGTGCTGGTGTTTACAGTAGAAGACTTTCTCATATTTAAGTTACTGAAAACTAAATGATTATTTCTTCCATGAACAGGAGATTCGCTAATTTTATCAGTATTAGGTCACTTGACAGATCTGCATCAATTTATGCTATTTCTGTATTTTTTAAGCTCTACACAACACAGACAAAGTTTATTCATATAAAAGTTTAGCTTCCAGAGCTATGACCAAGGCAATGGATGGGCTCACACACGGTACATTTTCCTGTATTCTCCAGATAAGTCTTTCAGATACAGTTATGTTACCTCCATTTCTTCAGACTCTGCCTTATTTTCAGGTTGGGCCTGCTGCTGTTCTTCAGTCTTTTGTTGCTCCTCCTGGTCTACCTGCATTTTCTGAAATTCACAACAAAGACTCAATTCACCACTTTCTTTAAACAATGTATATGCAGATTACTGCTTCAATTCCTAGGCTGATCGCTGTACTTGCATTTACTGCTCTTCAGATACAAAGAAGAAACAGAATGAAAACTGAAGTAGTCTTAAGTGATAAATTGTAAGCTTTACTCTTTGCTCAGAGGTAACAGATCACTCCTAGCCTGACTGGGAATTTCATCTATATTTCAGTCCTAGTTTCAGAAGATAGTTGAGTAACATACAGTTTGTACTTAATTGCATCTTTCCTTTTTAGTTCCTTGACATGCCTACTTAGTCCTTCTGTAAGTTTCAGAACCTGCCAAGAACTTGGCCAATTGCACTTAATCATTAAAGCGATTTCCCAAGTAGCAAAAACACAAAGAAAGTCCGTTACCTCTTCCTCTTTTGCATGCTGGTCTGTTTCCATAGGCTCTTCATTCTCATCAGATTTATGAACCTCCACTAAAGATGCACTTGAAACACTGAAGATACCATGGATATTGACTCTAACTTTGACTTTCACTTTTGAACTGGATCCATCTGTTTGAGGCGTGACCTTCTGAACCAAGAAGTGAGCTAAAAAGAAAGAGAAATACGGTTTTGATTAATATAATCAGTGAATGTAAAGTAAATGCTGAATACTGCTTTCAACAGATCATTATAATGCATGCAGAGGATATTAAAGGCTATTCAAAGTCAAACAATTTGATTTTTCAGTAAGTAATAGTAGGATGCACAGTTGTCAGAATTTTCCCACATCTAAGATATGTTGTAAAAGCTGGTGTTAATGGTATAATAGTAATTGGTAAAAGACTGCACAATTCTGAGTATGCCCCTTCTAGGCTTGCTTAAACACTGGGATTCTCTTTAGATTATTTGTCCATAAACCTCATGTTACTCCACTCATTTTACTGTGGATCCCTAACTTAGTGCAGCCTTCCACAAATGCTCTAGGACAGCTTTCCTTTCTAGACTATATAATTAGAAAGAAGTCCCAAAAGACATATAAGATTATTAACAATGTTT
The DNA here is from genome assembly GCF_036370855.1 of Dromaius novaehollandiae. Taxonomy (NCBI): domain Eukaryota; kingdom Metazoa; phylum Chordata; class Aves; order Casuariiformes; family Dromaiidae; genus Dromaius; species Dromaius novaehollandiae. The sequence goes on along the minus strand of NC_088112.1, from coordinate 21,857,311 downwards.
AAAAATACAGAATGGCCTTAACTACCTATAGCAGGGTCTGGGTAAGGCAGTTCCTTGGGAGAACTGTAGTACGCCTCAAGAGTAAAAGGCTCCTTTCTGTAGAATGTGAGGACTTTAGAAAATGGAGCAGCGTGATTCTTGGGAAAGACCTCACAGTCACTGTAAGAGAGAACAGAACACTTGTATCATCTTACATACTAAAGATCTGAAGACAAGATGAACACAGAACATTCCTAGATACTGCTGTATCTTAAGGAAAAGCTTTAAGTGACAAAAATCTCCTAATCTATGTTCATAAGAGCGGTAGCAATATAGGAAGTAGAGTTCCAAACTGTTGCCCTTGTTTTGGCTTTTTACTGTCACTAACTTAAGACAATCAAACTATTAGAATTTGAATTTTTAAATGGGTACTGTTCCAAAAACACTACCTAGTTATCTGCAGTTAGTTTTAAGCTGTATGTCATCATGCAAGAAGTCTGAATATCAGCAACTTTTTACCTTAACCCCTCCTCTGCTGGTGAATTCCATCGTAAAGAAATAGGATATGGTATCAAGTCTGTGATGGAAAATTCTCGCACTTTGAAAGCTGGGGATAAAATAGCACACTGAAAGAGGAGACATTCGTATTATAAAAATTGAAACTTTAGGTGAACAGTAATTCAATTCAACAAGCAGTTATTTCATCTGTTTAATATGTAGGTTTACTCTAGATTAAAGGAGTCTAATAAACTGATGGACTCAGGAACTGCACAGTAAACACCAGAAGCTTATATAAACCCTTCCTTTTCATAAAGCTGTAATCTGCTCAGTCTGAAAATGGAAATGCACAAATTGTAATTTAGAACCATTTTGTTGTTCAATTTGCTATGTTTAGGCTACTCAACTGTTTTTTTTTTTTTGATGCCAACATAAGAAATCAGAAAACCCCAATTTAAGAGGAACATAGTAGGTTTGTATCACTGATGGAACAGAGCTATAAGCACATATTAAACATTTGAAGAAAGGAGGAAAGAAGGTGACAAGCAGAATTAAGGTACATTCAAAAGATGTTACAGGTAGGAACTATACAGAATATTTACTACAGCTCCATCATTCAACAGTGATTCAGATTCCAGGTCAAGACGTAAGATTTCCATTAGCAAGCCATGCCAGCTTTCTCAATATTTCATTTGTATCCATGTAATTAAGCAACTGCCATATGACAAGTTCATTGGTAGTCCTATAATACCCTGTTTTACTGTTTAACCTAGGTAAAGGAGCCTGGAGGTAAAAGTCTCATCACATGAATGTTAACAGACTACTAGTTTCCAGACACAGCAGAAGCAGAGCACATGCTTCACAGTAACAAACTCTACTGATGCACTGATTTGGCTTAGACAAACAGCACAAAGGAATCACTTAAAACCTAGCCATTTGTGTTCTTCCAGCCACTTTCCTGAAGTTTATTCAAATCAGTTCTGTGATACACATTAAGTACTTTTCTTGTTACTTGATACTATGGTCTTTAGCTCAAATGTTACTGGATTTCAATGAAAGTATTCACAGCTAAAGCACAGCTGCACCTTTTTTATTTTTTCCTTACCTGCAGTGCGCAACCTCGTGCAACAGCCTCATCTGCATTCAAAGTTGTACTGACTTCTTTGCCAAAAAATTTACTGATCTTCTCTTTTACAGCAGGGATTCTTGTGGTACCACCAACTATTTCTACTGCATAAATATCCTCCTTCTTTAACTCTAGGAAGGAGTCAGACATTAGTTTTTATAGATTAAAATGTTCAGTTTTAAGTGAATATGCTAACAAAAATTATATCAGACCAAACATTAAGCATGTTCTCTAATTTAAGATTCTGAATAAAAATTCAGATTTTAGCTTGTGTGAAAAAGTTTGAGAAAGCTAAGCAAGAAAAGTTAACTGTCATCTGCTAAAGTTTTGTCAACATCTAAAGAAAGTTTGCATTAAGGATGTGTTTTCCTTCTGTGTACAGAATACAGAATGCATATACACTTACTGGCTTGTTCCAGTACACTGCGAAGGGGTGGTTCTACTCTTGCAAGGAGACCATCACACATCTCTAAAAATTTGCTTCTGTTGGAGGAAGCCATAAATAAAGCTATAGCCTACCATAAGTTAAAACTGCAAATACAACAGAACGCCAAAACTGAAAGAGTGCAGTTCTAGCTATGGACTACCGCAGTATTTTCTCTGTCCAATCCTAGTTTTACATTTATTCAGTACGTTCTCTCAAACTTGGCTCCAGTAGTCCAGGCATCCTTACCACATTCACTGCCCTTCCTCTTAAGTCAAGAGTACTAATCAGTTTCTAAACATTATCATTTTGAGCAGCACCCCTCCACAAACTCTTCTTACATTTCCCTCCTCCCTCCAGTCCTAAGCACTTGTATTAATACTAAGTTTCTTTCCTGACTGAAGTGACTTGAATGAAGTGGGTTCTAAAGTTTACCTTTATGAAAGAAGTATGAACATTACCTGTTCATGGTTCCAGAGACATCTATGTCATTCATGAAGCATTCTATGTTCATTGGGAGATCAGAGGCATTAGCACTCATTAGTTTTTTCAGTTTTTCACACTCCTGGTACAGTCTCAACAATGCACGGATCTTTGACTTGATGTCTAGTTTATATTTCTTTCCAAATTCTTCACAAAAGTATTCAACTAACATTTCATCAAACTTCCTGCCTCCAAGTGTTGTGTCAAATGACGTAGCAAGAACCTTAAAAGAAGTCAACTCGTCAGTAATAGCACAGTTTGTCATTACTTCAGTGAAACCTATTAGTAGCTAATATCAAGCCACTTCTTTGAACATATATTCTAGCTTTAAATCAAAGTTCCATATAGAAGTATTACAGCATTACTACACAGGAAGAATTATATTGGAGCAGCCACAATAAAAACAAGAAATCCCACAGAGAGAAGTTTTATTCTGCCCTTGCCACCACCTGTAAGGAAGTGTCTTTTGATGAACCTGTCTAGAATTCTAACCCACCCCCAAAGCTATGTCCTATACCCATCTTTCACATATCACTGATACTGCTGGCAAGAATTAAGCTATTCTTGTATTTCAAGGCAACCTAAGTAGCAATTACATCATGTTTACTAACATCTGATCTTTTATGTGAATGGCAACTACAGTAACAGTTATACAGATCCTAAAGGATATCTGACTTTTGAAAAAGCCTATGGAATTTAAACCATGATTATCCTACACCTTTTGTAGCTGATGTTAGAGATGTCATGTTCAAAATGCTGTTGGAGCAGACAAACCAACATTAAGAAACAAATTCTAATACTACAAAAATAGTAAACCTCTCCTCACTTCACGAATGATTATTTTTTCTTCCGGCACATGCAACTAGAATACATGGCAATTTTTGTAACAAGAATTTGCTATCCCAAATGCTAAAACACAACTTTGGGCACCCAGTACTTAGAGGAGCCTTTAAAAAAATTTAGGAAGACTTGGCTAGGCTTAGCAACACAGTCTGTTCAGTAAGTTGTGTTATAAGCGGACCAGAGTTTCCAAACTCAGCTTAGCCACTGTCAGTTTGAATCATATCCCAGTTTAATATTTGATGCCTCATAAGGGTGGAACATGCTTACACCAAGCTAAAAATAAAACAAGAGAATAAACGTGTTTAACTCTTGCAAATAGGTGTTAATATGTCATGAAGGAATTGTCTGTTAAGAAAATCCATAGCCCATCTACCTGAACTGACCCACTTTCACATTATGAACTTGATTTTTATTAAAAATAGAAGTCAGTGAAGCACCATATTATTCTCAATACCTTTTTAGACTAAGCTTGGTTTCTACACTGCCTGTAGAGTGTTGGATGGCCAGGCACTTATGTTCAGTACTCAACAGCAGCACTTACATTCTTCAGTACTTCTATGGTTTCAATAAGGAGCTTTAAAAAAAAATTTGAGAGAAATAACCTAGACTAAATTTACTCATAAGAGCAAACAGAAGTACAATAAAACTAAGGTTTTCAAGACTTCTGCCTTCTCTTCATTTCACTAACCTGTGTTTTATATTTGTTTCTTTAGTTAATCGAGTAAGAGAAAAATTACTGGAACTGGAAAAATTCTTACTCTACCTCCTGGCAAAAAGCTAACTAAGCAATTCTAGTATTTGCTGGGAAAAAAATGGTGCTCTGACAACTTACTCTTAGAAATTTAATATAACTTGCTTAATTACTTTAACCTGTGAAAGGAAGTTAAGAATGCCTTAGGACTCTTACATGAGTATCATAGTGAGTGGTAAAATGTTTGACACTTATACCATTCTAGGAATTCCTGCTTTAATGCCTTTTTTCTTTTTTGAGAGCAGCATCCAGTCAGAGATTATAGTTTCTTTAAGTGAGAATTTTTAGGTTTTTGCCACAAGTATGCTGATTAAGGCATATTTGTTTCCTCCACATATCACTAAAGCTCTAGTTCTCTGCCCTACTTTTAAATCCAGACAAGTTTGAAATTAAAAAAATATACATATACAGACACACTTGAGCTGCCTGTGCACATTTGTGTACAGACAAGCAAGCTTGCCTGTTGTAGTCCATTTATGTACTGATGAATATTTTTAATGGTAATTAAAAGAGATGCATAACAAATTGTTTACTTTCAGTTTTCCTTTGTTGAACGCGCAAACAGAAACTTGATATGCAGAATGCCCCATATCCACAAAAACAACATTTCTTGGCTTCTCTTCTAAGGCAGGCAGGTCTTGTTTATAGATTCCATATGCAAGGGCAACTATACGGAAACACAAATGAGATATTTAGGGCATTCTTTTCTGGTAATTTCTTTCCTAAGCAAGAACTGATACAGCAGTAAAAACAGCATTAACATTTCATGTTATTTTTCAAGCTACAGTATTTGCTACCCTGTTAAAACAAAAGTCCCAATATTAGTGTGACATGGAAGACCATTAAACTGTACTAGCCTCTCCTAGTCCGGAGAGTAGCTGCATGAAAACCAAGATATTCAAGAAACATCCTTGTAAAAGCCTCTGTAAAGCAATGGAAAACAGACTGTGGGTTAAGAAACTTTATGAGCAACCAACCCCATTTCCAATTTACAGCATTAGCAATAATTCCAGAGGGCACAAGTCAGTGACAGATTAAAAGCCCTTTTATCTAATAAAACTACAAAATTAAGAGATTGACAGGGAGGAAGAGGAAGGAACTACCTGCAGTTGTTTCATTTATTAGCCTCAGGCAGTTGAGACCAGCAATCTGTGTAGCATCCATCACAGATCTCCTTTCTGCATCTGTATAGAAACAGGGAACCTGCAGAAGATCAGAGCACCGATATTAACTTTCAGAAAAGCCATCTATAGCAAACAGACAAGGACGTAGAGTCAGTATAGAGCACAATTATTTTTTTCTTCACAGGTACTCTCCAAGTTTGATGTTTATTTTCAATTGCAAGAGAGAAAAAGCAAAGAAGGAATTACACAAAGACAAGAAGTTACATTTTTTGAACAACTCCTTTTCCTTCATTTTAGAAATGGAAGACACTCATTGTAGAAGTGCAGAACCACAAACAGCTATCAAATATGATTTGCTAATTAGCAGCAATTTAAGAGACTGTACTATTAGTGAAGTAAATCTAGTTTTCAGGAAGAGATTTAAGTACGAGTCAGTTTTAAATAAAAAGGATAAAGACTTGAATATTCAGGTTTAATAGGCAATTTAATGCTATTATCATCAAGCTTTTCAATTTATGATACTAACCCAGTATAACACATATTTGCAATCACATACTTACAGAAACAACACAGTCAACAACAGGCTTCTTAAGTGCATTCTCGGCAGTCTCTTTTAATTTGGTAAGGAGCATTCCTGTCACCTGTTCAATAGTAAAGTTTCTTTCTTCTTCCATATACATGACCTTAAATAAAAGTTTTGTGTATATTACACCACAATAAAAACCATGCACAGCAAGTGTAAGAAACATGCAAGAAATGGTTTTCCTAAAAGCAAGTTTACAAAATAACACACTTCTATACAACTTTTGCTCCAATAGTTTAGCTTGTGCACAGCAATTACAAGAAGGTAATCTATACAAACGCTGGAATATGCATTTGAGAATTCACTGATAGAGCTTCTCTGGACACAGATTTTCTCCAAATCCTAAATGCTAGACAATGCCTACCACACCTTCCTCCCTACTGCTTTGCAATAAGTCATTTGCTCAATTCCAAAGCAGAAGTTCAGCCATCGTTGAGGAAAAAAAATGTGTTTTTTTTTTTAAACCATTTTAGATGAAGTACTTAAGTTCATCACTTACACCTTTGCAATAGTAGCAGTAGCTGAATAAATACATTTGTCAAGTAGCTGTCTTCCAAATTCACCATGGAGTGAAGGAAAAAAGCATTGCTACAGCAAAATTTGTGCAAGACTGGCTTTTCAAGGAAGAATAGTTGTGTAACCGTGCAAACTCAGTCTCTTGCCTAATGCAGATGGTCTCTCCAGGTGTCAGTAGCTTTATAACCCCCTATTTAAGATTCTTCTGTTCACAAAAGAATGGGAACTACGGCAAGCAGATTCAAAATAGAGATAAAAAGGAATCTTTACCAGTTTCTCCTCTGGTTCTTTTTCAAATACGCCAGACTTACCTTGATGCCTGTCGAGCCTGTTGGCAGCTGGACAAGTTCATACGCAAGGTTTGCTTTTTCAGTTTGAACAAAGGGATCTGAGAATGCACGACCATGAAATCTTTTAAAACTTTGTACTGTATTCTTTGCATTTGAAATAACCTAGAGGAAAAAAAATCTTTAATACAAGGTGGCAGGGGAGCATCTGAATTTCAAACAGAAGACAATAGAAAGTTCTGTTCTCAGGCTTCTCTTGCCAGAAGATTTTGTCAATTGTATCTTAACAGTATCAGAGTAGCTGCTAAAAGGCAACTTCCCTCTGATCTCCTAGATAACCTACAAGAATTTGAGATTAAAATGCATACTTCAAAATGGAGCCAAGATTTTGATAAAAAAAACATAAAACAGCTAACATACAATTCCCATAATACTGTGTGTAGCACACCTTTTCAAAATTTTAGTAGTATGTCCTTCCCATTTACCTCTTTCCTAGCATCCTACCCTTCTACAGCCTTGCAGCCAGTAATTCAGCTGGTACAAGGATACTGATATAAACTCTACTTCAGGTCCATCAGATGCATGTGACCAGTCAACACACAGATACTCTTAAATAACTGCTCAAGGATCTTGTCATGAATACATTTTAAAGTAAACAGGGCCCCAAGAGGTTACCGTAAACTTGAATTAAGTGACAAAAGGTGGGTGGTTTTGCATTAATAGCTGAGATCAGCACAAATGGAGGAATCAAATCAGTTTTGTTTTCAAGTACCACATGTAAATTTAATTCTTTCATTTATATTAGAGCAAGAAGTATACTGAAAAAAAATCACAGTAATTGACAAAGCAGGCAAGCATTGTACCAGGTACTGCTTACCTGTGATTCAGTTTCAGTCAAATTTCTATTTCCTAAATAACCTGGTTTTGATTTTCTCCAAGTTTATTTTGCAGAACATACCTCATCTCTACTGGATCTCTGTACCAATGAATTTCTTTAAGCTAAGCAGACACTCAATTCCAGAAAAACATCTGCATTTAGTTCTAGTACAATTCTTCTGTTCTTGGATAACATAGTTGTGTCCAGTCATTTTTGTATTCTAGATACTGAATCTTCATACATCTCTAGGTATTTTAGGCTAAGAAAAAGCGAGTGTTTGAAAAGTCACTTCCTGTAGAGGACTTCAAAAGAAATTGTTTTATAGGTGTTTCACAGCAACACAAGATACAAGACAGCAGGACACAAATGTCACAAGCAGGACAAGTCAGCTAAGCCTCCTCTTGGTCCTTAAATCATATTTACCTACCTACACAACGGAAAAATCAATGTATGAGCAGGAAAGCTCAAGGAAGATATTTAGGTTGTAATTCAACCCCAAAGAGTTGAGAAAAACTACATTTACACTCTTTTTCCCCTGAAATTGTGCATTTAATGGAACTCTATGGAAAAAAGTATGAAACCACAAAATTGAATGCTCTCATAATGCATATAAACTGCAACAAGCTAAGGCAGGATGAAAAACTACTACTAAGATTTAGAATTTACATTTGCAATGTAAATAATGCTAGTATTCACCAGATTAAGAGGCAAAAAAAAAGTTTCTGTACATTTCATTACATACAACAGTAAGTTCCGAGACACTAATAACCCTTTTATCTCTATCCAAGATGACAAAGCAGCATTACAAGTTGAACAGCTGAATTAGGCTCAGCTGTTCCATTAGTTAAGGAGACACTAAGAAGCAAGCCTCACAGAGGTCTGTAATCTTCACTGATAAATAGGCACATTGTGCAAGTCTCATTTTTGACAATTAGTTACTTTTACCAAAACAATACTCTCACCTGGCTTTTAGCTGCAGCGCCAATTGAGCGATTCTTGGGTCCAAAGGCTATACATGATCTACAAGGAGAAGAAAAATTTCCAGTCTAGCAAGTGATTGTTAAAACTGCACTGAACACCATCAGTCACATGACTTTTTTGTTAAAGAGAGCTGATTAATATTAATTGGACAAGGGATATTTTAACATCCTTTGGTTCATTGAGAAAGTTGGTCATGCACTGGAAGGAATTTAGTTCCTGTGGATTCTGATCAAAAAGGCACTCATTTAAGTTAAACACGTTAAATGATAGTTCTCCTCTACAGTGAGGAGCATTAAAAAACAATTTATTCACACTACTTTTGAAGCTGCTTCCAAGAAATCATTGGGTAGACATTTCATCTCAATAACCACCTGTATAGCTAAGAGAGTTAGAGATACATCATTAGTTAATAATATGGGAAACACTTTTTTTAAGAAGAAATAGTAACATTTGATTTTCTGCATGTAAGACAACCATTCCTGCATATCTGTACCAAATGCTAATCAAGTTTTAGATTTAAAGCTAACCCTTCAACAGCACAAAGAAAACCAACACAGAGAAAGACTGGTGTTTATGGGCTTCATCTTCACTCATTGAAATAAAAGTGTAGATTATTGAAAGAAAGGAAAAAAAATCATATTTTACCCCAAGTTACTTTGTGATAGCTCACAAGTTCAAAAAAAATAAATAAAAGAGCACAACTTTGGAGAAGTTCCTAGTCCTACTAAACCTCTTAATTTACATATTTAACAAAGTAACATAGGAGCCATAAAACAAAACTAAATCCAGCCCTTTTCCACCTTGCCCTCTAATCTAGATTCCGCATACCACTAAAGCAAACTTATTGACATAAATACTTTATTAATCAATTTACTATTAATAAAGCATATTTTAACAACATAATTAAGTACTTCTCCATGCATCAGGTCAAGAAGCTGTTCTATAGCATGGTTATGCCATAGGGCTACACAAAAAACGGATTTTAATTTCGCCTGTTGGTTGCAAATGATCAAATAAATTGCCAAAAACAGAATGGAAGGCCAGAGTGGTATAATCACATTGTTTCTATATCTACTCCCCATTTATTCACCACTTAACAGATGAAAACAAGGTCCACCCTAAAGCATACATTGCAATAGAATAAACACTGAGGAATAACTTTCACTTACAACAATTGTTGAAGAGGTTAGTGAATAAAGAGAAAGCTCTATGCTATGCAGACCCTAAGGTCAACACTAAGGAAACAGGAGTTGTAGAGCATAAGCAAAAACATAATGAATGCTTGTCAGGAAGTTATTCACCCTGGACTTCAGAAAGAAGTTAAGACATCAACAGTAATGGAAAAGTTCTATTTTTCTCCTGGGAAAGAAAACATTCAACTACTTCACTGCTGAATTCACCGGCCATCACCTCTATTCACTAACTTTGAATTAGCATAGAACTCTTTAGCAGTGCCAGACCAACAGAAATCTGTCTAAAGAAGGCTACGGCACAACCACCAAAAATGCGGGCTTCTGCATTATATTCTGGGAACAAAACCAAAAAAGTTAAGTGTACGCATTCTTAAACATGCCTGCCACCTGTTCAGCTTTAGAACATGTACGCTTCGCTGAACAGCTGTACTGTACTTTGTTACATAGATGCTGGAGTTGCTCAAATAAAGGAACTCAAGAATTATCTATCAACCAAATAACCCACTCAATTGTCTTTACTGCAGAAATCACTAGATCTACGAATCACTTACACAACTATAGATATGAATGTTTAGACCTTCTGCTTCCCACTAGCAATAGCTTCAACAGATCTAAGGAAGCAGTTTCACATTATAGCAGAAGTGATCCAACTACCAGCAAGATAGGATGGTCCTGCTCAGCTCCTCTCCTTGCCTCTTCTTTCATCCCTTTTGCCAAGTTAACACTGCCTCTCATCTAATCCTTGGGGAGTCGTATAGGGAACTAGAGCAGCAGAAAGTTAACCAGCGTGATGGAAGGGGATGAAGGAAGGAAGAGTTTTCTGCCAGTCTCATTCCCCAAATCAGTTCACCATAGGAACCACCACAGTTAACCCATTAAACTACAAAATGAGGTATTACACAATTTAGCAGAAGTTGAATAATTAACTTAAAGTTTTGCATAGAAACATATAAACACAATTAAAGGTCATGAGAGGTCTAATGAAGTAGACATTAAGCAGAATTTTGAACTTCCTTAACACATGTGAACTAAGTTACCTGCAGGCACTACTTTACATTTGCCCCCCCCCCCCCCCACACACACACACACTCCTTTTCAGTTACTTGGAAGACATCCCTCATCCTGAAAGCAATCTTGGTCGACATAGAAAAACAGCACTAGTTTTGTGAGATCAGTTACAACAATTTCACTTAATCCAGACACCTTCATCCTTGCATAGGTAAAGAAATTCTTAAATTTTATCTGCTAATCCTGTGTAAAAATCTCATCATACAAAGCACAAAATAATGCTTAACCTTGACCATAAACCAGTTCTTCAGAAAACATGTCATGAAACCTTGCATGACTCCCCCCAGGGCTGACTAACTAAATGCTACACTGAGTTTTTAAACCAGGCCTTCGTTTCCAAGATGGACATTTAAAAGTCATTCAGATATTTTTTAATATGTGTTTGTATGATTCCAGAATTGTTTTCTACATTTATTCAATAGTGTATAGAGATTTAGTTATATAGGTGTATGTGTATCTATGTATGTGTATATATATATATATATATAGGTATTTCAGAACAGGACTTAGAGATTCAAGTTCTGTTAGAAATGCTAATTTTCAACACACTATGATTTTCCTATTTGAATCACTTCAACCTTTCCCAATTAAATTATTTCCTGAAAAAATCATGTCAGAGCACATTTGTATAACTAATCTCCTTCAGTGATTAAGACTTGTGCTTATATCTCAAATATATTAAGCACAATCTCAACTCCCTGAACAACAGAAACCTAGAGCTCTAACAAAATTACTTTGAAGTGCTTCAAAATTTTCCTAGCACATCTACCTATATCTTCAGTGCTGCTGAAAGTACTCATTTGAGAAACTAGTCCTCACTCCAGCATACAGTCCTGAACTAACAAATTCCATTCTCCATTTATTCATTGCTTAGAGACAGCAAAAGGCAAACAGAGCTGAGGTATTATCTAGTGAGAAGCAAGGTCATTTCATGCTTCTGGTCTTTTTAAACAGATATGAGGGAACTAAAAAAACCCCAGACAATGCAGTTACCTCACCAAAATAGCTATTTTGTGTTCAATGTGAAGCATATACTACAATGTAATAAAAGCTGTAAGAGCACTTTTAAGACACAGCTTTCCAAACAGCTCATCCCTAGGCTTGATGCATTGCAAGCTCCCTTTCCACCTCTGTTTGTCTCTGCAATTCATTCTCAGAGCAGTTTTACCTCAGTTCCCTCATTTTTTTCTTAGAAGAATTACTTATTCAAGATAAACAGCACACACTGCTCTTTAGAAATGTGTTGGGAGGCCTATTTATGGAAGTAGAGTTAAAATTGACCATAAACATTTTAAAATATAGCACACTTCAAGACCGAATTCACCAGCGAGTTGCACTATTAGTCAGTCGCCTTTCCAGGAAAGGGGCTTCCACTGTCGCACTGTGTGTTCACGTTGCTTTTCCCCACCCCGATAACTTATGAATCTAGCGGCCAGTTTCAGCCGAGTTTTTTTAAAAAAGGCCCAATACTCCAAAGCTGAGGGGTTTTTGAGAATCGGTGCTGAAAAGAGAACAAGATAGGGAAACCATCAGGTGAAGGGGAGGCCGCTGAGCGGCCTGAGCTGCGCCCCGGCGGCAGGCCCGGGCGCTGGCACCGAGCGCGGAGGCAGCGCGGCCTCCCGGGTCACGCAGGGGGAGGCCGCAGGGCCGCGGGCAGGTCCGCTGTCACAGAGCTTCGCCCTACAGCGGATTCAGCGTCGTGACCCCCCGCGCCCAGGAACGAGCCCGACGCGCGCAGAACGGGGACGCGCTCCCAACAAAGAGGGCGCGTCCGGCGGGCGATGCCGGGCTCCCCCCCCCGCCGCCGGCCCCACTCACGGCGTGCTGCGGTCGCTGTACTCGTTGGCGACGGTCTCGATGCCGCCGGCGCGCGCCACGGCGACGTAGCAGCTCTGGAAGCCCAGGTCGATGCCCACCACCGACATGCTGCGGCCGGCGAGGCGGCGGAGGCGCCAGGCAAGGAGGGAAGCGGGCGGGGCGGCAGCGGCGGCTCGGCGCGTTTAAATGAGCGGCGGCGGCGCTGCCTGCCGGCGGGGAGGGGGCACTTCTCGAAAGATCCCGTCGGGCCGCCGCGCCGCGCCGCGCGCTGGGGGGCGGGGGGGGGCGCTCTCGCGAGACTGCCGCCCGGCGCGCGCTCCCGCCGCCCAGCCTATCCCAGCGCGCCGCCAAGCTGGGGGGGCCCTGCTGCGCAGCCGCGGAAGCCCCGGAGGGCGGGGCTAGCGAAGGGCCACGCCCCCTCGCGTCACCGCCCCCCCACTCCGCCGGCGGGCAGGTTCTTCACAGAGCGGCGGCGCCTCAGGCCGCGCTGCCGCCCTGTTCCGGCCGAGACCGGCCCGGCCTCGCCTCCGCCGCGGGGCTCTGGAGGGGGGGGGGGGGAATGCGGCTGCCCCCTGCCCGCCCACAGCCCTCGGTCGCGCCGCCGGGCCCCGGCCGGGCCTGCGTGGCCTCGGCCCGAGGCGCGTGTTCGCCCTGGGGTGCCAGCAGGCCTCAGCGCCCTCCCTTCCGGCGGCCTCCCCGGGAACTAGCCAGCCCCCGGCGCGGGGTGCGACCACCCGCTCACGTGCGCTGCGCTGGCGCGAGGCGGCTGGAGCCTCTGCCGAGGACAAACTGTGCTGTAAAAGCGGCCTCTTGGGCCCGGGGCCTCCAGAAAGAACGAGCCGGGACCCCTCGTCGCCATGCTGAAGCGAAGAGGTGTCGCCGCTGTATTTTGCCCTTAGGCTCGTTTAACTTCTCAGGGTGCCCAGTGTCTCGCTTCCCTTGGCAAGCACAAGGGTTGGAAATGCGTTTACTTTTTCTGTGCAGAAAATGGTTTTTCTGACGTAATCTCTCATAAGACTAGAAGAAAACCGATAAAATCAAAACTTGGCAACACTTCAGAGGCCTTTATATTATTTCCTTCGGTTTTCAGGTTTTATGTTTTAAGAAGGTTGTCAAGGCTTTAGGTGCAAATATAAAGCTGTTTCATTTAAACTTTTATTTTGTAAGTTAAACATGAGCTTCTGATGTAATCACTTGACTATAACAGATGGAACTTGAAGAAAAAAAAATCCCATAAGACCAAGAAAAAAAATGACAATTTCTGGAAACGTACAAAAGATTTTGCCGGACACAAAGAACTGAGGACCAAAACATTTTCTGAGTAGTTGTGTTTTGCTGTTAGGATATTGTTATTTTGTGTCATATTAGAGGCTCAGACTAGTGGTTCCACTCTGAGTATCCGAAAATTATAATGAAATCTTTCATCCTTTTCCATTTTAACAGACTCAAGTACTAAAAAATAAATGGAACTCATGTTGATTAATATTTCATAGATCTCTAAAAGGTATATTGGTAGCATTTGTAAGTCTCATGAAGGCTTTCCATATCTGTCAACTTTTATAACAATAAGTAGTTAACTCATTATTTGCTATCTTTTCCTTGATACGCTCTGCAACAAGAGACAGAAGGTCCACTGATAAAAAACACTGCGTTTAAAACATACATATGCACACACAAACGTATGTTCTACTGATTAAACATTTCTCCATGTGGGAATTCCCAGATAAAATATAGGAGGCTTCAGTAGCTAAAACGTAATTGTGCTGAATGATCCAACAGTGTTTTGATCATGTTTCTGAATTATACCATAGTATTACAAAAATCCAAGGCTAGATTCATAGTTTGAGAATGTGATTAAAATGCAGTTTGGCCCCACTTACGCTACAAACAAAATTTAGCATGTAACTGTTTTATATCTGGTAGGATTTACAGTACAGTTGGTCTCTAATCAACAGATACAATTTCAGTATTAGTATATCTGTCTTCAGGACTTGGCCTGTATCTATATATTATGCTTTTAGATATCGTGTTGTTCAGGGAAGTATTTGCCCACTGAGCACTTTGGGGGCACGCTAGAGAAAAGCCCTTTTCAGGGATGAGGAACTGGAAAGCTCCAGGATGCTCCACAGTCTCAGCGGTGGTCGGCACTGGGCAGGGGGGCTCCAGCTGCCGTCAGGGTGCTGGTGCAACAAGAGCTACCCAACATAACCAAAGATCGGGGGGAAAGATACAACTAAGTGATTCGGGAGAAGGGTAGATGGACTTTCCACTCGGGAAGGAGAAGCACAGAAGTCGCTGTCTAGTGTAGCATGAAGTCTCTCACCTGACGGGACAGGACTGACCGTGGAAAGCTACTCCAGTGGGAAGGGGCAGCGGACTGACTGCTCTGGTGGGACAACAGAAGAGATGCTGCTCCTCAGGGAAGGGAGACGGTAAAGGACAGTTATGCTGGGGGAAAAGTTCAGGGAAGAGAGCACAACGGAGCGGTTTATTCATCCTAACGAACATCATTCTGATACTTAGCTTACACTCGTGAATATTGCGAAGCTTAATGTTTGGGGACACTTTAATTCTGAGATAAAATGTGCTTAACATATGGAAATGTTATATGTTATAAACAGTACGTTTCCAGGTTCTCAGACCTATATTTGCATCACTGCTCCTTGTTCTGATGATACAGAAAACACATGGCAGGGAAATTCAATATTAAAACCAGGAAGGACTCTTGCCGCAAAGACTGTTGAGTAGCCTGAGCTCCGAGTGCTTGTCATTCCTTGTAACAAGTTCAGTGATCAGTGACACCACTTTGGCAGCTGTAGGTGGGCTGGGAATTGCATCATGGTGCTAATGACAGAATAATAATGAAGTGTTTAACCTCAGTCGTCCTTGACTGTAGGGTGAGATACCAGAGGACGAACCTGCCTCCTGCTCTGTGTGGGGAATATTGTGGAACACGTACTCGGGGCACAGTTCGAAGTAAGGAAATTGTAGAGTTTCCTCTTTTTTTCACTTTCATTTTCAAAATGGGAGACCCTGCCAGCAAGGCACTGGGGAGCAATGACAGACTCACGTCACAGGGGAGTCGATATCTAAGTACGTGAAGCCTTGAAGCTATGACAGGCTCCCAGCAGCTGCCCGGTGCATGTGATTTGCTGACCCTCTGCTAGGACACTGTGCTGGGGCTTGGCCAGGAACGGAGCCGGCAGAGAAGCAGATGCTGCCCGTGGGGATGGAAGCGGAGGGGAGGGAACCCGCAAGCCCAAACAAAATGTTCGGATCAGCACATACGACCCACTGGGGGGAAAATAAATCAACTCAAAGTGAGATACTCCACTGCATAGTAGTCTGAAATAGAATAGATCCTGTGATTCTCCCTACTCTTTTCTATTTTCTGAATGTTTTTCTTGTAAAAAATGAGACTCTTAATGTACAAAACATGAGACAACTTTTCTAAGAAATAACTAGCACTTGATAACAGTTGAAAATTACACAATTTGTACCGTAATGTAACTCTTGTTATATATGTTCTTTAAAAAGAATCTGTAATTTCTTACCTGATGGAGACTGTAAAATGGAATAGCAAACTACTAGTTAGGATAGTTCAACTTACTGGATTTTACCTACAGTTTTCACAGTGCCTGACTGCTGAAGACATGGCAAGCAGTAGTAACTCACTCTGTATACGCTTTCTCTTGCTTTTTTTGTTTTTCCTTCTTATAACTCCTGACTAATCCTTATGAATCCAGACTGGTTTTTTTTCTTTTGCCACAGATTTTTCATGTTCAATATCTTATAAAAACATAGGCATTCCTGGGGGCACCTAGGATCCTGCAGAAAATTATTCAGTCACTCGATACCAAGGAATTTATACTTAATTTGGGAAGTGTCCCCTTAGTGTTCCAGCATAGTAAAGCAGCTTGAAAGAAGCCATGCGCATAGGTGATCCCTGGGAAGAGCGCTGTGTGCTAGTTCACCGACCGTGAGTGCCTAGGCCTGTGCCTTACAGCTCGCTGAACCCTGTGGACAGCATTCGTCGTTTGGTTCCCATATGGTTCACTTTCTCCCGTGGAGAATCGAGGTTGTGTGTTTGACCACCTGTACGCAGTTGATAGGTTCTGCATTTGGAAAGGAATCGGAATAACAGAAACGTCCTTGTCTTATCTGAATCCAATTACCAATAAAGATGTGCCCACTGATATCAGACCTGCTTCAACATTTCTAGCCTTCAGTGTGACAAAGGTAATTTTCCAGGTAAGAGTTCAGAATAAACCACTGTTGTCTGCTAAGTTTGTAACAGCCTGAAACAATTGCTATGAGACCGTTATGATTACTCTCAGAGGAGAGATCTAAAGACAAATGATACTCAAAAGGTAAGACTTAATTTCTTCATGGCTTATATTAACATGGAAAAGAAACCAGGAAATGAAATGTCTATGACACTGTGGTGGGTAAAATGCATGGAGATGGAAGGAGAAGAGATACAAAGACAGAGAAAAGTGAGAGAAAAAAACAGGAGAAATAAAGAAGAGCACGAACTAAAAATGACAGGAATGATGGGTGGCCTAATTGGAAAGAACATTCCTTGACTGCATTCCCATGCCATTTCCCCAGTACAGTGATCAAGGACTAAAGAAAGAATTAACACAAGTGTAATTACCTTTTCTCTCCTCTCTGTTAGGAGTTCGATGCCCTGTATCTACACTATTCTGATGCTGAATCTGAGGTAAGTTTGACCTGACTGCTGGGAAGACAAGGATGTATGTGCCTGTCCTGGCAGAGCCCAATTGACTGGGCTGCTCTGCTTTTCCTAACCTGACACACGAATAGTTCTTAGATCCACTACAAAGGCAGAAAACTGTGCTAGGGCTCTGCAGATTATCTAGGAAGCACACCTGAAACACACAGATTTGTTTCAATTAACTTCAAAGATGTTATGTCTAAAATGTTTGATGGTATCCCATACGTTTATCATCTGTTCGGGTGTGCACTGAAGTCATTATATCATTTAAATATTTCTGGGTAAACTGCATCATTAGCTTTTGATACTGAGTTATTGCTGGACTAATATTTGAGCTGCCAAGAACTTGTGAGTCTTGAGTTCATGGTTTTCAGCTTTTAATTAGTAGAGGTATTTATGACATTTTCTCTGTCAGCCTGACTGCATAGTTCTGAACTACTGGAGAGATGTACTCTCAGGCAAAAAGTTTCATACCAAATGAGGTTTACTCTTAGGGGTGACATTTTACACAGTATTTTAGATCATACAGAAAATGGAATGTTAACTGACTTTCCTCAGTGTGTTGAATTTTGCTGGGGTTTTTTGAGTTTGTGCTTTTTCAGGTAGAGACATTGGTAGCCTTTTATTTAAAGTTTTCCAAGCTGTTGGAAGCATAAGGGAAGAAGAAAGCCAAAACTAAATGATTTTATGATGTTGTTGATTCTGGAAGTCTACTAATCCTGACTACCTTTGAGAATGAAAAACACAGAATCTAAGAGTCAACATGCTTTGGTGAATGGAAGTTCTCTTCTAGAAGGAGGAACAGTAATCTAAATTACCAATAATGATCCTCTTATTAATATTTTCCATAAATTTCTATTTCTTATAGAACAATAGAGCTAGGAACACATTTCAGCAAGGAAAACATTCTTTTTCTCTTCTTGTCTCTGTTTCTGCACAGTGGAGATGATGCTACTGAGCTGCGTTGCAAAGCACTTTGAGGTATGCAAACGGGAAGCACTGAAAATGAGCAAGTGATCGTTATTTACAAATCCTCATATCCATACCTGATTTTCTTTATGCTCTTACAAAAAATAAAATTAAAATGCACTATATTTTTAACTTTTGAGAAGTTCATTTTATGGTGAATTGTTTCATGTAACTAAGATGGGAAAATATTTCAACTTACCAAATTTAACAGTAGAGTAACATCCAAGCACACTACAGGTAGATGGCCTTTTTGGTGGACTGATGCACATATTTGGCTGCTTTCTTTGTATGATTAACTAGGAGAGAAAATTCTGTCAAGTGATCTAATTATTCCAGAGGATTTGGAGCATGAAAATCGAGACTAAATAATTCCACCATAATGGAAATTATGGAGGGGAATCTGTGTGTTTATCATTGCTATTAGCAAGCTTTCTAGCACATTTTCACATTAGGTTTACAGCACTGATACTTTGTTTTTAATGGAAATCTATGGCAAGAAGAAATGTGCCAGTATTTTAAGAAATATCAATGCCAAATTCAATTATGATGTAACTTAGTGCTTTATCACATTAATTTAAGGAAGTAATTTCATATCTTGCATCTTGGCAGACTTTGGCTCCTTCCAAATAAGTAACATGCTTTTTTCTTACGCATTTAAATACATAATCTGTGAATGCTTTTAAGACTTATCTATACCATATTTGAATGTATTAGATATCGCTACTCAACTGCTTATTAGTAAACTGATAAATAAGTGAATACTTTTTGTTCTCTTCTGCTACCACAATAAGCAACCTAATTTTATTTTAAATCAAGGAGAAAAAAACAGAAAAATAATAGTCATCAAAGCAAAGGGCTGGTAAAGATGCAGAGTCTGTCTCTTTTAAACTAGATGGCAACTATTTGGGAATAAAACATCTCAGAAATTCTTAAACTTTTGAAGATAATGTAAACAAAACAGCAAAAACATTGAAGTTTCATAACACCATATGCTTAACTCTTTCAGAACTCAGTTACTTATTTGATCAACTACTACTATATGTAAGAAAACATGAGACAGAGAATGCATTAAAACCATAACGATAACATGTAGCCTGAAACTCTTCGGTATTTTCTAAAGAAGGAACAATTTGCTGTTCATAGACTGGATGCCACTTCACTGCTTTGAGCTGCAAACAGGTTCTCTGTGTAAGTATAGTGACAGACATTATGGATATATATTCCTCAAAAAACAGGTGTATAAAAAAGTTTTAATGGGTCAATGCATCTAGGTTAACGTGTATACAGTGGGTGATTTTGTCTGTTCCTCAGCCTGCTCTCTTAGCGCCCTTATCCACCAGTTTACTTGATCTGTGCTTTAGTCGGTTCCCATCTCAGTCTGCAGCTTCAAGACTTTGCTCAAATGTTTCCTCCTGGGAATTTCACAGGTAAATCTCTGCCTGACAGATTAAGCATCCTCCTTTCTCTGTCATCGGTATGTTAAATAGATGTATGATTTAAACAGAAGCACATATATATTGCAGATCTGCTGCCACGGTATATCTCAGTGTAGGTCCAGTACCTCAGACTTTGTTTGTGGCGGCATGTCTTGCAATTCATTCATGCAGGTCAAACATGAAAATGAATATGTGCTTAAAATAAGTCCTAGCTGTTATCTGTCACAGACTATTTTTTGGGCCGCTATAAACAGTCATTGCATGTCATCTAATGTATGCATGTATATTCATAGTGCTATTCTGGGATATTGAAACACAAATGGGCTTTGCAATCTCCTGAACTAAGGGTATCCGGAGGATCATGTTGCTCAGAACTCTAATATGAATCATACCACATATAACCCAGTTCTCAGAAAATCCCAGCTGTCTGTGGTATGAAAGGTTACTCTGGAGCCATTTTCACCAGTGCAAGTATCTCAAGAATTTGCCGTGAAATAAACACTGAAAAGATAAATTTCCCTTTTATTCTGGGTTCTGTAGTTTTCCATTAAGCTTCGAAGATTATTAGATTTCATGTGTTTATGAATTAAGCTATCACAGCTACTGAAGCATCAGGCCTGTATAACTCCTGCTTGCCAAACAAAATCGAAACCAACCAACCAACCAAAAATTCCCCAAAGAAATATTAAAAACAAAAGCAAACAGAAAAAGGAGGGAAAAGCTGATATAAGAAAAACTATGTTGGAAAGTGAAGGGCATTAGAACAGCGATATCCAGGTCCAAAAACCACATGAATATTTCCTGAAACATTCATTTGCTCCTTAATGTTGCTTATTATGTATACATTGTAGTTGTTAGTTCACAATTTTGCATATATTTCCTAACACTGGAAATCAGTACCTCAAGGCAGCCTGCCTGTATAAACAGATTTTAGGCATACAAGATGCTTCTCGGGACAGGCTCACACGTCTGGCCCATGAAACGTGGCTCCGCTGTTCAGGATGCTTTATTCAGCCAGCTCGCAATTATTGTATCTCCCTCCCCGCTGGAGGGGAGGCACTGAACCTAATAACATTGGAGGTCCAATAGAAGGAATTTTTAACATGAAGTAAGGATGGTATCGTGTGATTCAAAATACAAAACAGCGGATCTATTAAAGAAAGAAATGTGATCAAGGCTATATGCTAGTGTACATCCCTTCACAGAACGCAAGGCTTTAGGAGAGTAATATTAAAATTGTGATAAACTTTTCTGAGGTAACAAAATTAGGAGGCATTATCAATGAAAAACTGCATAATCTTGATGACTTTCACTCCCCTACTGTCTGGTTTGGGCTGTAAGCAAGGAATTAAGGCTGGAATGTTCTGCATCCAGCTATCGGCCTCTGATCCCTTCAGTCTGTCACTGAGGTTCCTTGGTACATTGCTATTCGCTGGCTTTATTCATAGGAAAGAAATGCTTCTGAGTTTGTTTTAAATCAATTTAATAAATTCCAGTGATATATTTAATGATGTAAGCTTCCACAAACTGCACAAATTACGTCGTTGCTACGTCGACATGCTTTACATTTATTATCTGTTGACACACAAAGATACTTAGTGTTCACTGAAATGTGAACTGAGGCTCTAAAAATATCGCAGAGTTTATAGGCTGGAGCGTGGAAGATTCACCACGCAGGCACTTTCGGAGGACACAGTCAGAATGACAACAATACACTTCCATAGCAACACCACACCAGTTATACTCCCTCTAGAAAGGGGGTGGTGGTTTCAAGTTCACAGAGTAAGGAATGGATTTGAAACCTTAAAACTATAGAAAAGTATATTCAAAATGGCAAGTGCTAAATGTATACTATTATATTTTCCAAATGGGAATACCAGATTTCTCTGTTTAAAGAAATTTGTATTTTATTAGCCATTACTTTCTACTCTTGGTATCCAAAGTTAAGATCATAAATTAATTTAAAGGCATTGTAATAGTAAAACCCTATTTTTCTATTTATTCCAATGGAACTGTGGTTGGACTTTCATTTAGATTAGAGATTTTGGGGGTGCAAGGATTTTTACAATAGCTGACCTAATGATGGCTAATCTGATTCGAGGTTATGAAGCTTCCTTCATGTAAATGTTAAATAACAGTTCCAATTTACATGTCTGTCTTTTTTCTTTCTGTTTTTTGTATTATCCTCTAATAGTCTGTTTATGTGGTGGATACCAAAGGAGTCTGGTATTACACAAGCCTTGAATTTTAATACATAGAGCCAGGTTCTGTTCTTAGTTACCATTGTAAATGCTGAGTGTCTGCATCAATTTTACTAGAACAGACCTATATCCATACTAGTATAAATTTTATATGTATCTTAAGCATTTTTATTTTGTCAAATCTTCCATTACTTTTTAAATAGGTGAAACAGAAATACATTTTATGACTCTCCTAGAGGAGGAGACCCTATTCACCATGCAAATATCATGTATTAATATGTTCTGCAATTTATACTGCAAGGAAAAATATGTCGTAGAAGGGAATGAGGGAATCCATCTTGCCTGAGTTTGTTCTGCGTTATTTTATGGCAAGGAAGGGATTCTCATGACTTCTGCTTCTCGCAAACAAGGCACCTGAAATATCATGCCAGATGGGATGTCACCTGGAGTTCTCCTACCCTACTGTGTTAAAACATGCTGAGGCTGAGGCCCCTTCACTGAAATCCGCCAGATGGCATAAGAAGAAAAAACCATCATATAAATACAATATATGTATAACGCTGGCAGGAAATGGGAGTTTTGCTCTTTACACCACTTCTAAGAAACCAAGAGGGTACTATTTTTGTGCTCAGTGTTCACCACAGATAGTGTTTGCTTTACTTGGCCAATTTGGTTTTGTTCTTGTAATTAATAGAAATATTGGGTTTTCTTCAATTTGGGTTGCCTTTTTTTTTTTAAGGAAAGCTCTGCAGATACAGATAATGTCTTCCATTAGGCCAACCTTTCTTTCCACTTGGAAAAAATAGAAAAGCTTTGAGAAAACCCTCATTCCGGTTTCCTAAGTATTCGATTTAGTAACCCCAAGTGGATTCAGAACCGTCTGAACCACACAGCGGTCCAGCTCCAGTCCAGACCTTCTGGTAAACCTCTTTCTATCAGGGTTCTGAG